>NC_042617.1:119617387-120817387 GCF_901001135.1 Rhinatrema bivittatum
ATCTTCAACCACTGCTGGCACAGCATCTCACCACTCCTGGGATGGCCCTCGCATCTCTGATTGATGACCTCATTGGAGTTGCCACAGGTCGAGTGTTGGGAGCAGTGGTTTTACCACTGGAGGATGTGAGCTCCAGCTTTGAACACCTGGAAGGTTTGCAGATAGATATTTCCTCAAGTGGTAAGTCCATTATGCTTGTTTCTTCAATTACTTTGATTCAGTAACCTTCATCTTTACCATCTAATTTTGGCGTTTCACAAACTGTAACTCTAATCTCCAAACTGGCAGTGGTTACTTTGTGTTACGCCCACCAGCCTCGGCCACTCGTGGCTGGCTCAACTCACCTCATGTCATGTTTGGCCCTTTACTCCCGGTACTCTTGCGGCCGTAGCCAGTTACTGCAACCGTGCTCCTCCTGGCTCCCTGTGCTCCACATGGTGGCTGGGTTGCCGCCGACAAGCTTTCCGACCCTGGGCCTCCCTAGGCATGCGTCATCTGTCCTCCCTTTAAAGTGTCAATGGCGGGAACTTCAGGCTCATCCCCGGCTGATGACATCACTCACCCGGGATATTTAAGGACTACCTCCATCCACCACTAACTGACTTGGCAAAGAGTTCCCTGGTTCCTAGTTGGTACTTGCTCCAGTACTCCGGACTGTTGTTCCTGTTCTACGGATCCCTGCTCTTCTTGTCGGTATCCTGTCTCTGCGCTCCCGCTCCTCGGGGCCTGGCTCAGCGCTTCTACATCGGGGACCCTGTCTCTGTGCTACCGCTCCTCAGCACCTGTCTCAGCGCTGCTACATCACTGCTGCTACGTCACTGCGCTTCCGCCCCTCGGGGTCTGGGTCAGAGCTTCTACGTCACGAGACGCTGTCTCTACGCTTCTGCTCAGTACCTGTCTCAGTGCTTCTACATTACAGAAATGTGTCTCTGTGTCCCCGCTCCTCGGGCAGTGCCTCCGTGCTTCTACTCTACTCAAACCTGCTAGAGCAGATTCCCCACTCTAGCCCTGCTTCAGCACAAGCCTCTGCTCCTGCACTTCCTTTCCTCGGGGCCACTCCCACATGGTCCTGCTCTACTGTCTTCGGAACTGCTGTATCATTTTATCCCTTGAGGCCTTCCCTCTCTCTCTCTCTGAGAGTACCTCAATCTTGGACAGAATCTAACCTCTCTGACACTCCCTCTCTGACACCTCTCTAACACCTCTCTGACACTTCCAGCCGCCTGTTCTCTCCGGGGCCAGCCACACAGAGATTCACCTAAGACCAGCCGGCCCCAGCACCCAAGGGCTCAACCTGCGGGGAACGAGGGCTGGTACTGGCGAAGTTCCTGTTTGCCTCTGCTCCCGGCCAGCCTCACCTCCTGACGGTGGGGACCTGCGGGGCTCAACCCCACAGGTAGCGCCAACCCCACCTCGGGGCAAGGGTCCACAATTCCTAACACTTTGGACTCCATTTGGGAGTTAGTGGCAAACCTGGGCTCAGATTTTTATAAATGTTCCACCAAGGTCTCTTCAGTTTCTTCTAGGCTAGACTCTCTGATTCAGGATAATAATTTCCAGTTGGTGGCTCATGCTGTTAGGATTCAATCTCTAGAAGAAGACATGAAAAATGTTCCAACAGCTAATGCTGAGATGATTCAGGAATGGGGTGATTTATCAAGGAAATGGAATTTATTGAAAATCATCATACACATCTCAATAATCATTTCCTAAACTTTCCCAAAGTATTTGGGGAATTGCCAAGAGTGACCCTATGGAAGTATTTCACTGAGATATGACATATTTCCCCCAGAAAATATTCCCTCTTTTCATAGAGTTTATTTTCTTCCATTTTCTCGCTCTAGTGCTAATGGGGTGCATTCCCTCCAGATCTTGCTAATTTAACTGTGTTCTTGGAATCTTCTACTTTGGAGACTGCAGAAGGAGCAATCTCCAAAATATGAGCAAAACGTCAATCTGGTTATGCAAAGTTATTTCCAGAACATGAATATTAATTTCATGGGTCAGGTTTTACAGATCTTCCCAGATCTCATAAAAATAACTCAAGAGAGAAGGAAGGGATTTCTTGTTTTGTATCAGGAAGTCCAATCTCTTGGAGCATCATTTACCTTGAGATATCCATGTAAATGTATTATTAAGTTAAATGCTGATTGCTATATATTTCTTGTTCCTGAACAACTGAGAGCTTTTATAGAGTCTAGGAAATTGTTTCTATCGCCTTCCCAAGATGAGAGTGCTAGACAATTAGATCACGAGTAGTTTTCTCAGGAGTTACCTATACATGGCTATAGCCATTTCTTTTTTCTTATGGAGTTTTCTGTTTTCTTGCTGATCTCATTGTGTTTTCTCCTCCCCCAAATTTTGATTCGTGGTCTAAATTGAATTGTTGGCTTTTCTTTGACTGTCTCTTTCTGACTGTATTTTTTTCTTTCATGTTTTCTGTGGAAAATGTACCGGTAATTGCTTTGTAATTATTATAGATAATCAATAAATATAAACATTTAAAATCAAGACTCAACAAAGCAGAAAGAGTTCTACCTCTCACAATGTGCCGAAGTGCAGTTAGAAAGACTACTAATGTGTTTAGCATGCGGTAAAAGGTATATTGTGCAATAAGGGGTAGATTTTCAAATGTATGCCCGATTTTATAATGCGCAGGCACGCGCATGTTATAAAATCAGGGGTTGGTGTGCGCAAGGGGGTGCAACCTGCGCGCACCAACGCCCGCAGGCTTCCTCCGCTCCCTCCCCCTAAACTATCCTTCCCACCCCTTTCTCTAACCTAATCCCCCCCAAAATTTTAACTCACCTTTTGCGCCTACCTGGAGGCAGGCGCAGGTTGCGCACGCCGGCAGCCTGCCAGCACACTATCCTCCTACACAGTGGCAAATGGCTACTGTGCTGGAGGCCTCTGGCCCTGCCCCCAGACCGCCCTTTTTGGAAAGCCCAGGGACTTAGATGCGTCCTGGGGCTTTACACGCGTCGCCAGGCCTTTATAAAATAGGCCTGGCACGCGAGTAACACCCCCTATGCACGTAAATCCTTTTTCCAACTTTTGACCAGTGCATGCTGGAACTACACTCCAGTTATTCTACTCTTCGAGGGGAGGATATCTTTAAAATGGATGGTGGTGCAGGAGAAAGGAGACCAGCAAGGAGCTCTAGAATGGACAAGGAAACTATGGTTTTTCTCACTTTAATATTTTTTATGTTGGTCCTAAATTTCTCTATTTTGGTCTGGATATTCTTCTTGTTAAAGTAAATTGTTATTTTGAACACCAGTTGGACTCTCCTTGGTTTATTTTTTGCTGCCTTGCCCTTTCTGAATGGACGGTGAGTGGGCTGATACTATGGGACCCTTTTGTTGATTTTCACTGCCTTGGTTCTGTTTTGGGGTTTTTTTTGCAATTTTTAAATATCATCCAGCTGGAGTGTGAACCATTGGACTTAAGAAATATTGTCAACACCAGGGACCCAGAAAGATAACTTTCCCTACTCTGCTGGAATTTGAATCCCAACATCAAAACTCCCCTGGATGATGTTCACAGTACAAACTGGGGATTGGCTACAGTTAGGTACAAAAATATTATTATATATTTGTTTGCTGTTTATGTGCATGTGTATATATATTAGATTTGATATGCCACTTGTATATGGACATAAACCAAGTGGTTAATATATAAAACATATACATAATTATTAGATCAACACAGAATGCCAACACAACAAACCATAATATGCAATATATAAAATTAACATTATCATCCCTAAATACAACAGTGAAAAAATTAAAACAATGAAATACTGAGAGGTTCATCCCAAATATTTACGTATGTATAAACATTTAATAACCTGCTTTTTGTAGATATAAAAATAGCTTTCATAAAATGAAGTTAACCATAACCACCCATTCACTAACCAACCTGTCCTCCCCAGTTAAAACAATCAATAACCAAACCCAACCCACCCACCTCCTCCAGTCCAATCAAGATATAATAAAAATAAAAAATGCAAATAATATCCCATAGCAAACTTGACCTGACTCCAACATACCATATGTAAATAAGGCAACCAGGCCATCCAGTTAAAAATAGTCAACCAGTTAGCTTTCCTTAGGGTAAATCAACAAGTAGATGGGAGCAGTGTAACCTAAGCTGCCTGTGGCTCAAACACAAGTGGTCAAGGCTTTTTCCTTTACGTGCTTTTATTTACAATGTCATACATCAGCATCAGGGGGACCAAAATCTGTTTCACCCTAATATCACTCACAATAAAAAATAAAGTTGCTTGGCAACGACCTTATTGATTGATTTTTATTTGAACTTTAAGGATCCTCCATCTCTAGCGCTATACCGTGCTTATATGGTTGTTTACCATTGTGTGTACTGCTCATCCTCTCCACTTGATTTGCTGAAACATCAGTATTTCACATTTAAAAACCAAAATAGGTCAGCTGTGTTTCAGGAGCTGTCTCACCCTTTGTACTTCCTCAAGCACAGTTACAAAATACAAACTGGCCAGTTATATTTCAAGGGGCTGCCTGACTCTGCTTACTCACATAGTTTAGCTTCACAATTCCCAAACATATTCTCAGACTAGCTATTGTCAGCACCACCTATTCACTCTGTGCTCACGTAGTTTCAACTTCACAATCAAGTCAGTATTACAGGAGTTGTCTTTTCCTAGAGTTCCAGGGGCCTGTCTAAGCCTCCTAGGCTCTGATTCTTATCCTCAGATGTGGGGACCTCAATGGGAACATAATCCCTTGCTACACTCCGCTTTAAGCTGGACCAGGGCAGGTACCTGGTGTGGTCCTTAAGGTGTTCTGAGGCTCTTAGATACTTACTCTGTCACATTGCTTTAATCATTGATCATTTTTATAAATTTAAGGTAATTTGTCTCAGTATAAACCTTGACATGAATACTGTTCTAAAAGCAGGAGCAAGATAACTAAAGGCCATACATTGGGTTCAGGTTAAATGGACACTTGTCAAAGAAGAGATGTTCAAAAGAGCCTATTGAGATGATCTTAAAGTACAATTTAGAATTTATGACAAAAAAAGATTAGCAAGATATTTAGTGACCTTAAATGGCAAGGCTTTAAATACCAGTCAGGCCTGGCATGACCAGGTAATGCATACCATGCATTTGCATGGGGCAGCACACTCAGAGGCAGCAGCAGGAGAGGCCACGGGGCCGCCAGTAGAGCCTAACCTGCTGGCGGCCAAAGAAGGAGAGAGACCGCTGGCAGAAATCAACCCACCGGCGGCTCAGCGGCTGAAAATGAGAGGCCTGGTGTTTCCATGCGTGAGCACGCATCTGCACACAACTTTACCTGCAGGTGCATACAGCTTCTGCTTCCCCTACCCTGCAAGCAGGAAGGCTGGAGGGCTGTGGGCGAGCTCATCCCACCACGGCTCAAAGACAACAAGAGGCCTGTGGGGCCGTGGTGGAGCTCATCCCTCCAGGGCCCAATGACAACAGGAGGTCTTGTGTGCGAGTCAGTGAGTGAGAGCCTGTGTGTGTCTGTGAGAGCCTGTGCTTGTCTGTGTGAGAGTCTGTGTACTTTGTGAATGTGCCTGTGTGAGAGGCTCTGTGCTTGTGTCTGTATGTTTGTGTGCCTGTGAGAGCCTATGTGGCATGCACAAACACACACATAATATATCTGTGAGGGAGATGGAGCCTATGTATATGAAAGAGAGGGAGTGTGTGAGAGAATGAATGTGTTATTTTGCATGTGTGTAAGAGACAATAACATTTCTGCTGACCTACCTCCCCTTACTTTAACAAGAAGAAATCAAAAGATCCCAGGTACGGAGAGCAGGAGATTGCTAATCCTTATTAGTTTTAATTATTGAGTGTAATTTGATGTTTCTATTCGGATAGAACATTTTTTAATTATTGGAATTTTATTTATCAGATCTTTTGAATTATTTTATTGATGTTTGGGAAATGTTCTATATTCATTAACTGGTTTGAAAAATTATTTTTATGAATATGATTTTAATATTATGATTGATGTTTTATATTTCTTGATGTTATTATTTAATGTTTTATGAAGAATGGTAATGTTTCTATTTTTCCATTGTTGCTTTGAATATAGAGGCTAGTTTGCTGTGAGTTCCAGTACAGTTCTTCTCAGCACTTTTCTGTTTAGACTTTCTGATCTCTGCTTTTGGTCAGGGTCTTTCTGTGTTCTGCAAATGTGACTGAGGTGAGGTATTTTGTTGGCATCTAATTTCTGTGTAGGGATCTATAGCAGCCTGGTTTCCTAATAAGATTTTTATTGGTGTTCTAGGGCCTTGTGAAATATGTGCAGTGTTGCCTTTTCATATATAAGGTTGATAGGGTTGTTTTGATATGGGAGGTTTACTATATTGTAATGGTAATTCTGTTTATTCACGGCTTTCTGAGGGCCAAGCTCACACCCAACATGCATTACAAAAAGTCTAATTCCACAGGAGTTCCAAGTGACTTTTTTGCAGAGTTTTCTGGTTGACACCACAGCAGTGCATGTAAATATAATATGCATGTTGTAAGTGATATTTTTGCCTCAGAAAACTGTACTTTTGACATTCTTTGTCATGTAAAATTTGTTATAAATGCATAATTTAATTGTGTGCATGTATAAAGGGTGTGGGAGTGTGTCTGTGTGTGTGTGGAGGGTCAGAGAAGGGTAGCATGTGTGCAAGGCTGTAAGGTTTGTCTAGGTTACCTAATACCCTTCCCTATCCATGGGCTCTGGGTGAGTGCGGCGTGTCAGTTTTTTAAAATGTAGATTGTAGGAGGGAGCTAGGCTTTATTTGACAGGCCCAGGCAGAGACTGGATGAATGGGGGCAGCACAGTAATTGTTCGCACAGGGCAGCAAAAAAGCAGGCAACGGCCCTGATATCAGTGTCAAAACCTTAAATTTGTACTGGAATTCCACTGGAAGTCAGTGCAATTCCTTCAGAAGAGGTTGTATTCTTTACTGCCCAAGAATAAACTTGCTGCAGTGTTCTGAAGGAGTAGCAGCTGCTTCATACTAGCAGACATTTATTTATTTTTTTAATTTATTTTTAGTTTTTATAAACCGACGTTCCTGTATAATATACATAATATAGGGCCTCATTTTCCACGCCGCTCGCACGCGATACCAGGATGGGGGTGGAGTCGGGGCAGAGTCGGCCCTGGAAGAGAAGGAGTCGGGGCGTCACCGGGGCCGACTCTTCACCGACGCCGCAGTCAGCGAAAAGGTAAGGGCCTTTTTGCGGCAGCTTTCGCTCCCAATAGCTACACCTCCTATGGTGGCGCTATTGGGTGTGAAACCGGCAGCAATCGCACCGCGACGGTGCGATCGCTGCCGGCTAGCACAGGCCCTCCCCCCGTTTCGGCCCCCCGCCCCTCATTCCCTAAAGTATCGCAGGCCTGCGATACTTTAGGAAATGAGGCCCATAGTGCGGTACAGTAATCAACTTTATTGGTGACTAAAGTGTGGATCACCAATGTAAAATATTGAGGTTGAAGAAACAGCTGAAGTTAACAAATAATATGATGCAAACATCTGAATTAAGATTGGACCACAGTTGAAATGTGGTCGCGCATTGTCAACTGGGAGTCCAGCTGCGTACAATGTTTTTCAGTGTCAAGGTAAATGTCTGAAAGAGTAGGAAAAACAGTCAAATCTTTCCCCAGTCGACTACACCATAAAACCTTTGAATTGAGTGGATTCAGCTTTAATTTAAATTGATTAAGCCAGGCTGTGATAGCACTCAAGCAGTTGTTAAGTCTGTGAATCATCAAGGCCTGATCTGACCCCATATACATTTCTAAAACCCATCATCCAAATCAAGCTATTACACAAGCAAGGGCAGCATTACAAAACAAAAACTAACCACTGAATGTCTGGTTAAACAACCAAGCCTTTACAGTTTTCCTGAATTTCAGGTAATTCAGTTCCAAACGGATATCCAACGGTAATGCAAGCCATAAAATCAGTGCTTGGTAACTGAATGAACGACATGCGGTATCTTCAGCAACTCCTGCTGAGAGGAGTGAAGTGTTCTTGGAGGGGAATAGGGAGTTAACAAATTTGATAAATACTGTGGCATACCCCTACGAACGGAGCAGAGAATTTTAAATTGAATTCTGCATAAGACCGGGAGCCATTGAGGTCTCTGCAGAACCAGGGAGACATGACAGGATTTTCTCAACCCATAAATCACTTTAGCAGATATATTTTGTAAAAGTTGTAAATGCTTGACTTGGGCCTGGTTTTGCCTAGATGCAAGTGTAGGGCAACGTAGGCCCTACTAACAGTTCAAAGGTTTGTAATCGTTAGCAATAAGAATCTTCTAGCATTGGGAAGTCCAAGGGGAATGGAACAGGCGAGGGAGTGAAAAGAAGGACCTTCCCCCAAAAGGGGATGGGGTTTCAATGAGGATATAAATTATGGTCCCACAGGCACTGGGAGGAATATTTTAGGAGCTGTTGCTGAAGGAGAAAGTTGCTATTGGAGTTAGTGCAAGAGGTTGAAGAGCTGGGGAGCAGCTGAGAAGAAGTGTGCTGGGAGCCGGAAGGAAGCCTATGGAGTTAGTGCCTGTCTTGAAGTTTCAATATTGGGCCAGGAAACCTCAAACCACAGGAAGAAGGTAGTGAAGCATGGACTTGGGCCATTTTATTTATTCAAAACAATTTATATACTGCTGATCCACAAATCTCAGCAGCTAATAATTTACATGCATAATAAAAGATACATATAACATTAAATAATACAATAACAACAGACGTACCATTAACAGTCAAAAATTAAGACATACATAAATATGTAATAAATAGGAGCTACAAACGGAGCACAATACTTAGGCTGCCCTGAGAAGTTAGGTATTACCCTGCAAGAGATGCACGACAAACATCAGGTGGAAAAAGCACGAGAGAAAAAAATGAGATTTGAGAAGTTTTCTGAAATGAAGCAGATCTTTTTCAGCTCTGATCTCTTCAGGCAGATCATTCCATAAGACTGGGCCTGCTATCCTGAAAATTCATGCTCTGCCAGATGAGTAATTTTTAGTGATGGGTGGAGGGTGATATCTTTGAACCACAGAAACAAATGAAGGTGGAGCAAGATGAAGAGCTTTAAGGATTAACGTGAGGATTTTAAATTTCATATGCCACACAACAGGCAACCAATGAGGACTGGCAAGAACAGGTGAAACAGAAGGAACCAGAAATTAAGTATGCAGCAGAATTTTGGATCATTTGTAAGGTCCTTAGATGTGAATATGGTAGGCCTAGATATAACACGTAGCAGTAATCAAGGGGGAAGCAAACCAATGCTTGAGAAACTGTGTGGATATCTAAATCACCAAGAAAAGACTTCAAAAAACATCAGAGATACAGTTTGAAGTAGGAGGCTTTAACCAGAGCAGTAATATGAAAGCGTAATAAAAGTGATGAGTCTAGAACAACTACCAAATCGTGAGCTTGGAGTTTGATGGGGGTGGAGTAACCATCAAATGAGAAACCTAAGGGAGCAGAAGCAGGAGTTTTGTGAGCTAACAGTACTATTTCGGTTTTATTAATGTTTAGACTCAATTTATTACCAGACAGCCAGTCTCTGATCACGGACAGACAGGAGGAAACTGAGAAATTCATGAGGGCCTCTGTGTTTCTTCCCTGGGGTTAACAGTAAAGATCCCTGGGAAGTCGTGTGGGTGCCCTAAAACTAAAAAGAATTAAGTAACATAAGAACTGTGCCAGGGAAAATGACCCTTGAGTTTTGTTTTCTGCATCTCTACCTTGTTTTGGATTGAACACTTACTTTTTATTTTTTTTGTGATAACTGCTGGACTACAAATTTTCCGTAAACCTCCCTTCTCTTTTGAATGGACTGGCTTATTTATTTATGAGGACTGTGACATTTGTTTTTTTGTTTTTGTTTTTTTTTATTGGTGTAGACTGTGATCACCTCCCAGTGGCCTTGCAGGACTGTTCCTGCCCCCTTTTCCACGGAGCCCAGCAGAGCACTGCAGATGTGGGAAGATAAGTAACCCCCACTTGGGGGAAGGAGCTTAAGATATTGCAATGATCTACATGGCTTTAAAGTACAATATGCGCTAAACGATATCACACATTGCATTCAAATCATTTCAATTACACTTTAATGCAAATAATAATTTATGGTGGGATAAAGCATTCTGCGGGATGTGGCTCAAGGGTGGTAACAAAGAAACCCTGGGTCTGCTAGCACTCAGGGCAGTTTACCCTCATATAACCCCTAAAACTACTGCCACTGCCAGTGAAGGAGGGCAGTGTGAACTGGACAGGCCCCGCTCCTCCGTGTATAAAAGGGGGTGGAGCCTGTTGGACTTCTCTCCGGTCTCTTTTTCCTCATCTTACATGGGTTCCAATGTAATAAGGGTGCCCTCTGCTGGACACGTATGGCGATGCATGACTGTGTGCAGACAGCTTCACTGCCAATTTAACCTGGGGTTTAGCGCACATGAAATGTGCACACAGATTAGCACTTCTCCTTGCACCTCCCATGTTAATCAAGTCCGCAGGATTCACCATTCTGCAAAAGAACGGTGAATCCAGGCCTTAGACTGTAAGCCCTCTGGGGATAGGGAAATACCTACAGTACCTGAATGTAATCTGCTTTGAAGCGCTGAAAAAAAAAGTGTAAAAGCAGAATCTAAAAAATACAAATAAATAAATAAAAATAAATAAAATTATGCTTTCTGCATATAAAACAAGGGTTTATTTATAAAGCATGGCTTATGCATAGAGAATATGCTTTGTGCAGAAATCAGGTTTTATAAATGCTGCGCATCACTGTTTGCACACATTTTTGGGTATTGTGCTTTTTTTAAATTCCTGATTTATTAGTATACCATCAGGGCCGGTACTAGCTTTTTTGTTGCCCCATGCAAACAAGTAGCACGCTGCCCCCCCCCCCCCCCCCCCCCCCCCCAATGATTCACTCATCTCCCTCCAGCAATTCAAACCCTAAAATCTGACATTCCTCCCCACCCGGGTCCACCTCTTCTCCTCTGGAACCCATGTTCAATGCAAGAGCACTAGATGCCTTAGCACCCCCTCCCCCACTCCGGTCCTCTACAAACACACAATTACAAATTATGCATTTCAATAACATTCAGAGTACAGTCTTCCAAGGTAAAAATATCCCCACAACAACCTGTACACTACATCCATATGTACTGCTGTGGTACCAACCAGAAAACCCTGAAAAAACACCTACACACCACCAAGCCTGTTGCGCTTGGGAGTGGACCCGAACACAACAGGCTTGGTGGTGTGTAGGTGTTTTTGTATAGTATGCAGGAGCGAATTCTTATGACACAGATTGTTGTTAAAATTATCCCCCCCGAAGCAGCCGGACTGGTGAAACTCGGGTCCGTGTTGGGGACTGCTGTTTAAAACTGTGTTTTACTGCAAGGAGTCACCGTGTTGAAATAAAAGAACTTTAAGCTATAAAACCTTGACCAAGTTAAGTTTTGTGTACGCTTCTGGTGCTTACAATTAGCTGTACAAAGTGCATTGGTGCTCCAGTGTATTATTGGACAAGGCGAGGAACAGAGCCAGAATCTGGAGACAGTCAGGCAGGCAAAGGTCAAGGTCCAGAGGTCAGTCCAAGGAATGGTCAGTAAAGCAGGGGTCAGGCACCGGAGGTCAGACGAGGTCAAAGGCAGGCTGAGGTCTTGAGGCAGGTGGCAGGCAGGCAGGCAGGTCAGGAACAAGCTGAGGTCAGTACCAGTAAGACAGTCCGAGGGTACTACCTGGGTAGACGGACAGACCAACACAGGAACAAACAGGACGCAGGAACTAGGATGCAGGAACAAGTCAGGAACAGAACTGGAACAGAAGGATCCTGGAACGAGACTAGGAACAGGCAAGAGCAGGAACAAACGCAGGGGCAATCTTAGAACAAACCGACCCAATTGCCAAGGCAAAGAAGCATAGACAGGAACTTCCTTATATTGAGGGATCAATCAGGGCGCACCGCAGAGCTAAGACCCGCCCTTGGGCCTACTTAGTCCGGGCAGTCCACGCGCAGGGGCGTGGCTAACATGGCAGAGGACGCCGAGCCTCGGCGTGAGGCCTGGCGCGCAGTGGAAGGCCCGGCTCGCAACTATCACGAGGGAGGTCGTCCCGGGATCTGCTGTGGAACCATGAAGGTGAGCAAGTCCGTGCGCGGGTGGGGCAAGTAACAAAGCCCACTGCAACACATGTTGAATGTGGACCCGACCCCCAGAAAACCACGAGCAAACAACTACAACACAGTAAACCTCCCATGCCAAAACAGCACCAGCTGCCTGCACTCAAACAACAATCCCACCCATGAAAAAGTAACACTGCAAATACAATATTAGCTCCCAAAATACCAATACACCTCCCACCAGGAAAATAGAACAAGCCAGGCTGCCACACAACCCCACACAGAAGCCACACACCAGCAGAACACTTACCTCTGCCACACATGCAAAACACTGACAGATCCCCACCAAATACAGAACAAAGAGACCACAAAGTAGAAATAAATATGTGTAGGCAAAAACCAAATTATACTTTGCAACAAGCCAGACCCCGTCCACAGCGTAACAATGCAAAAACTGAAACATCACCATTCTTCACAAAACATCAAACAACAAAATCAAGAAATATAAAACATCAATCATAATAGTAAAACCATACCAATAACAAAAAGAAATATTTCAAGACAGCTGAAGAATAAACTTCCAATATTTAAAAACTCATTCAAATTATCTTTTTTAATATCCCAAACACCAGCAAAATACCTCAAAACAGCAGACACATCAAATATCCAACAACCAAAACCAAAAAGGATAAAAAAATAAATCCCACTCTCCATACCTGGGGATTAGTGATGGAGGAAGAGCACATAAACCCTCTCCCTTCTCTATCTCACATACACACACACTCTCCCTCTCCCAAACATATTCATGCTTCCTCTCTTAGACGCACACACTTCCTCTAACCCAAACGCGCATGCACACACACACACACACACGCTGTCTCACACACACAGGCTTCACCTTTTCTTTCTTTTCTTCCAATTGCTCACCTGGAAGCTCTGGGCTCATCTCTTCACTTTGGCCTCTATCGAGTCAGGATCACAAGGCCTTCACTTCACTTGAGCTGCTGGTGGGATGTGGTCCACCGGCAGCCCAAAGCCTCATCTCCACTTAGGTCGTCGGCAGAGGGACAGGGTCCACCAGGCAGCCTATGGCCTCACTACCTCGGCTCCTTCCTCCACCTCTCATCCCCCTACCCTACCACCCCAGCTCCTCCTTCCCTCTCCCCCACCATCCCTCTTCCTTCTCCCACTCCCTCCCTCCAGAGGCTTCCCCTTCCTTACACTTCCTCAGCTCTTCCCCCACCCATCCCTCCAGAGACTCCCCTCCCTCTCATCCCCTATCTCACCTTATTTCCTCATTACCTCAGCTTCCTCCCCCTTTCTCCCTCTCTCTTCTTCCCTCCATCCCTTGCTCTTTCCTCCCCTTCCTATGCTTTCATCAACTTCCTCCTCCCCCATTTCCATACTCATCCCCCCCTCCCCCCCTCCCCCCAGTCACTCCCAGGCTCTTCCTCCTCCCACTCCAAGTGCAGGGACTCCCAACACAGTCTACTAGTGTCGGGTTTCTCCCTCATCCCACACGAGCCAGGAGCAGGGGCAGCAGGAGACGATGCCACCCAAACGCTGCCACTACTCCTGCTGCCGGCTCACATAGAGGATGTGCTTTTATTTCCCTATATCAGATCAGGCAGAGGTTTGGTAAGCCTGCTGTGCGTCCTATGGCTTTTTTTTTTTCACTTCAGCTGCCATGGGGTGGAGTCCTCTGGGCAGCCCCGCAGCCTCCACTCCATCTTGGCCACCAGTCGACCCAGGCTGCCACCTCCTTGTAGCCGCTGCCTCCTCAAGCCGCCGCCCTGTGCAAGTGCACGGCTTGCACAGAGCGTTGTGCCAGCCCTGCATACCATTAGCTTATTGCATTGGGAGTAAACTGTTTTGGTTAGGAAGTGAGTAAAGAAACTATGCCCTGAAGTTCAATGCACATTTTTTTTTACTCCTGTCTTATTACATCAGGTCCGAGCTACATATGAAGGAGGAGGGAGGGGCCTGTCTGTCTATATTCTCCCCTCCCTCCTTTTAATAGAATGAAGGTGAGCCATGGAGATTTTCACATCTCCAAGGGAGGTTTAAGTTATGTAAATATGTATGAAAAGAAACACTTTCAGTTGCTATAATTTTGGATAGTTAATTCATTTGGAACCCCTGTGATGGATAAACCAGGATAACAGTTCCAGAGGCCATACCTCACATTTTATTTTTAGACAGACACTGTTACTGTAACACATGATGTTCGTCCGGGGTATCCTGCGTCGGGGGGGGGGGGGGGGTCTTTCAAGTCTCATCTCATTGCTTAATTTTCCCTTATTAACTTCATTTGCACACAGCACTGATGATCACAGCATAAAACTACTGATGTCACCACTCAATGGAACACATGAGAAGGTATTTGGTGGTTTCCATCATTTCTCTTTTATTGATAATGCGCAGTTGACGAAATAAAATTCTTTACAGCTGTATGCTTCATTTTCAAGTAATTACAAAGACTTTTAGTAAGTGTGTGACTTCTTACAGGCTCTTTTAAATTCAGATGATACAGAAAATCAAATCAATTCTTTTAGTTACTTGATATCTTCTCTCCCATTGGATTCTGGGCAAAGTTCTTGTGCTTCTCTTCCATGGTAGTTTGAAGTATCGAAGCTGTACTTTAAAGCAGTGGTCCCCACCCCTGTCCTGGGGGCCCATCAGCCAGTCGGGTTTTCAGGATACCCACAATGAATATGCATGAGAGATAATTTGCATGCATTGCCTCCATAACATGCAAATTTTCTCTCATGCATATTCATTGTGGGTATCCTGAAAACCCGACTGGCTGGTGGGCCCCCAGGACAGGGTTGGGGACCACTGCTTTAAAGTATACAGTCTTTTATCGCCTATCTCTTCTTGTAGTATTAATGGCGATACCTTTCTCTCCTCATCTCCCAATCTTCAGTAGATGCACATGGGCCACTGAAGTCGTTTTTCTCCTCGCCTCTCTCTATCTTCCTCTGTCAGAATGTCTGTAAATCATCCTCTCTTTGGATTTTGGTGATCTCAGATTCTTTTGTTGGAAATGAACCTCTCCCATTGGATTAAAGAGCAAACTTAAATAGGCTTAACTGAGTCCAAAAGGATTTTGCACTCCAAACTCAATTACTTAAAGATTAAAGAGCAGAATGAGAGGATGGAAAGAAACTCTCATCCAAAAGAAAGAACTCTGCGGAGGTTTAAATTAAGTCAGAGATCAGCACCAGACATGCTGTCTCCTCAAAAGCAAAAGAGATGCACGAGGGTAAAATGGTGATCTCTCAATATAAACAACAGGACAGTTCTATTGCGAGCATTCCACAGGGGGAACTGCAAACTCACAATTCTATCCCTAGCTCTCTCCCCACACTGAATGGTATACTCCATTACCCAACTCTAGTAGGGGACTAACAGGATCTCTACACATTATACATATCACAAAGCTGGTCAAATATCCATATCGGCCCAATCTTATTGTGGTTTAGTATATATGCCTCTTTATGTAACTGGGGGACTGCGAATATATGGGCAGGCCTGGCAAGGATTACTGAAAGTGGAATAAGAGAATTTAAATTTACCGGATTAGTGATAAAAAGACACACTTTGAAATGTAAACAAGCTATTTTTGGATGATGGAAAAAAATGAGTACTATGAATTTTGAACATACAAAGGGAATACCTCTTCTGCAGAAACTGCTGTATTAATGGAACGGCATACGAATTGCAGAGCTGCCCTTGGCCCTTAGTGGGGGAGGGGAGCACTGAAGCGATTGCCTCAGGCCTCCATGAACGAGTCTAGCGGCACTGCACTGATATCACATCTGGAAATCCGGTAGGAGTTGTCCAGCGGGTTCACTGACTGGCCCAATGCTGCTTCCTCTCTCTCTCTTTCTCTCCCTGCCATCCACAGGCCTGTTCTTTCTGGCTGTGACCCAGCTGACATTTCCTGCTATCAGCCCTGTGGTCTCCCCATTGCTCTTCCTTCTCCAGCTGGCCAGAAATAAAATTGGGGGCAGAGTTTTGTTTTCCCGTACCTGCTGGCTCCTACAAAGGCATCGCTCCTAACGAAACAGGGGAAAACAAATAAAACCTGGGCTGGTTAGTGCTGCATCCAGGCACCTTCAAGGGGCAGTGTGTAAGGCACAGGGCAGCAATGTGAAGTCTGCCTTTGTTCCACCTCAGGGAGGAGAACAGATGACAGATTGCGCCTCCCCCTTCCCGCTGCTCTTCAACTGGGTGGGGTGGATTCCACAGACATATTTGCCTCAGTCCCCACATCCCCCCTAGAGTCAGCTCAGGTGAATTGGGTTGGCTAAGTATGTTGGAGGCATGTGGGTGATCTGGCTTTGAGCGCAACCTTACCTCTCTACCGTAGCTCTTGAGGCTAGTGGTGTCCAGATGTGTTCCAGAGGTGCAATTTCAGGAGTACAAGTAGTAAGTGATGTACAAAATGGCTAAAAGCATTTGAGTTTTATTATCAACCAACCAACAGAGAAGCACTGACAGAGAGTTGGCAAGGAGAAGGTTTCCTGTGTCCTGCTGCAAGGATTCAGAAGGGCTGAGGAATGGTGGCCATTTCCGCAGATGATGGATGAGGCAAATTTCAAATCTTACACCAAAGAGGCACAGCCAGACAACGTCACCAAGCATAACTGTAGTATTATTTCGTGCAGGGGATGATAGCTATAATCCTAACTTCTCTTTTAAGCTTCTGGCTATAGTGAGGTATCCCTTTAATAGTAGCAAAATATGTTTAAACCGTTCTGCCTTTTAATGTGCTAATTGTTAATACCATTTTTTTTTTACTTCAGATGTAAACAGTGATGCTGAATATAGTTTCTTAAATCTTCTTTAGCATCAAATTTGTTTTAGATTATTATATAAGGGCGGGACAGGAAGGCCAGGGCTAGTCATTGTGTTAAAAAAAAAAGAAGCATAACTAGGGATGTATCTGAGGGCTAAATATCAACACTTTTTAACTTAAAATTTGGTATGAGTTTTTAATCTCTTTTAAATGTATCAGGTTTAAAAATTACCACTGTAACAGCTGGCAAATATTTCACGTCACAGGCTCTCCTCACATCACTCCTTGCTTGCCCCTACATCTGCGGCATTCCCTGGGTAAATTTGATAAAAGATGACAAATCAATAGCGGGACTCTCGGCGTGATTATTCCTTCCTCCCACCTCCAGCCAGCTAGCAAGGAGCTCCGGCTCTCTGGCCATAGCCGCATTCCCAACTCCTTTCCAGAGATTCAGCTTTTGCAACTGAGCGTCACTCGGGACCCGCCCTGGCTGAAACCTATATATGGCTTTAAATACAATTTAGGGTTTGAAAATCTGAAGCAAGTGGGCAAAGGAAAAAACGTGTTTTCTATGATGTCAAAAGCTTAGCAAGGCTACTAACCTACCACTCCTCGGCAGCCGCAGTTTGAGTGGTGGCAGTCATAAAGGAACATATAAGCCAGGAGTCGTGTGGCTTATTTGAATAAAAGCGAGTGGGAGGTGAAGGGATGTGGGACGCAAGAATCTGAAAACATTCTACAGCTGAGGAGGCAACAGAAGGGTCAGATTAGTCAGCAGATGAAGCTTTGCAGCTGATGCTACTTTATTTGGATTGAATAAGCACGGGTAAGTTCATTTAAGTTTGCCCATGCTCCCAGGATAGAACATAGGGGGGCAATATTCAAATTCCATGCCTGGGGGGGGCAGAGTCCGGCTGTACTTTGATTGTGGGGGACCTTGTAAAGGGGGCAACCTAGCAGTAGAGATTGTAAAGAAACAGATCAAATTTAGAAACCCTAGAAAAAAAATATAACAGACCCAAAATGGTCTCAGCCATGGATAAGGTGGAAAAGGTGCTGCCAACCCTAAAGAGCTGCTAAACCTAAAAATCTTAGGGGGAAAAAAATTAGCAAATCCAAAAATCTAAACCATGAGGTACACGATATAAATATAAACAAATAAATATTAATTTAATGAAACATTAACCAAATAGAACTAGTCCTTGAAGCAAAAATCAAGATAAAACTGACGCCTGCTTCTGGAGAATGTTATCAAAATAATTGAATTGTGGTTGCTCTGCTAGTCCACGTGGATAAGTGCATAGGGTGGCAAAAATATTGGGGGGGACGGACAGCAGGCCAGCCAAAGTTTTGCTGCCTCCCAACAGTGTTTAATCTCACTCAGCCCAGAGCAGCCTTCTGCTTCCTGCCCCAGAGCCTCCTCTCCTAGTACAGAGAACAGGAGGGGAAGGGTCAGAGACAAGAAAAACTGCTCTACTCCCTATTCCAGCCACTCCCTTCCTGTCCTATGCAGGGGACAGGAGCAGAGAGGTAGGGAGCAAGCAAACACTACTCTGGTCCCTAATCCGGTCACTGGCTTCCTATTATTCAGGGGCCTGAGGGGACGAGCTGAGGCTAAGGACGGGAGCACCAGGACCCTACAGCACACAGCGATCCTGACATTGAAAATGGGGGCCCCGACGCAGGTACCGCGTGTGGTGGGAGGGCTTCTGGAGGAGGGTGTTGGCCCGGGAAGGGGCTGTTTGTGAGGGGAGAAGATGTAATTTAATTGAATATTAGCAGGGGGGGGGGGGGGAGGCCTAGATGCCCGGCAGCAATATTATTTTTGGTAGTAAAATGCAATTCTTAGGTTACGGGGTTTTCTTGGTCGGCGGGGGGTGGTAGGGGTGAGCATGGGCTAGGAGCTCCCAGCCTGTAGTCAGCTTCCAGTCTGCACCATGATGTTCCACAGAAAACAAGTCCTACCGGCTTCCAGAAACCAAGGGCTCAACCTGCGGGGGAAGGGGTTGGATAAAACGTGGGCGTGACAGAGATTGGAGCAGTATAAAGGCCTGATTCAAACAAAGAATACTTCCACTGACATCTGGTTTTGCTAGTTTTTGGCAGCGAGGCAGAGCAAGATCGCCATCCCTCAGAAACTTTTTGTGTTTTGTCTATCTTTCTGAGCTGTTTTCTAGCAGCTCCTTTACTCTTCCTGTGAATAAAGTTTGTTTTTCCTTTGCTAAATGCAGCCTAGATTGTTTTATTGAAGAAGACGAATTAACAATAAGCAGAAGACCAGATCCAGTCCTGTCCTGCAGCCCTGTTCTGTCTCCGTGGGGGTGCTCCCTGACTGCCAGTCCATGAATCCAGGAGTTTCCACACAACTGTATATTTGAGCCGAGTCTCCCAATTTGAGTGTTAAAAACTTGCTGCTAATTTCTATTTGAATGCAAAATTGTGGCTGCCATTTTTAGTCCACTTGGATACGCGGGTCAACAAACAAGCTGTAAGTGACACCTTTTTATTGGACTACCTTGATATGTGGCAAATGTTTGAGAGTTAAACTGTCTTCTTCAGGTCAGTGCAGAAACAGCATAGGAAATCCCCCAGCAGCCTTAGAGGATGTGATGAAATGGGAAACATACCAGAAAGAGATGGAGAGAGGAAGAGACCCCGCCTCTCAGAGGAAGGTACTGGAGTTGAATTCATAGCTAAAGGGCCAGGCCTGGCTGATGCTGCAGCTGAGGGGCGTCAGGCCCTCTTGCTTTTCTTGGAGTTGGGATGACAGAGGAGGATATCCCTGGGGAGGGAATGCTGGCTTTTGGCAGCTGGAGTTCTCAGTTGGGTGAGGCAGGAGGGAGTCATCGGGGATCCCTTTCTGGTAACTCAGTGGCAGCAGCGTACCAGACTGTAGCCATTGCTGTCTCCATCTATCACATAGAAAAAAATGTCAGCTTTGTAATTCCAAAACGTTTATCTATTAGTGACACAGGACATGTAGTGGGCTGTTGCTTTGCAATCCCAGAAAATCTCTGGAGGCTCTGTAATGAATTAATCTATTAACAATGAGAAGATGCTCTCCTTGTTTCTTGTTTTGGAAATGAGAATTTCTGGCTATCTGGAAGCCCTCCTGGAACTCTCTAGAAACAGATCATTTTTTTTTAAAAATTTGTAAATATTAGTACTTCTGTTTTACATTTTTATTCACTTCTGGAAAGAAGAAGAAGTGAAAAAGATGCTGGAATCCCCGTCCACAAGAACTTAAGTTGACATCTGAACTTGCCACTTTTAGAATTATATGCAAGGCATGGATGTTTCAGGCTGGGTTGTTTTTTTGTTTTTTTTTGTTTGTTTGTTTTTTACTGTTTCTACTGCAGAACCAACTTTTGTGCATTGACTTGTAATTAGACTGTATTTTAAATTTAAATCAGGAATTTTGTCTTTTCCATTGGTTGGTTTATTACTGATCTTGCCTCCAGGCGAGCTTTTTGGATCTTTAGGTTAACTCAGTTGGGAATTTTCTAAGACATCCATGACCATATTTAAATTGATAAATGACGTGTCTTCACCATGGGCTAATGCTGTTTTAAAATTCTATCAACCATCCAGAAATTTGCAGCCCTCACAAAGGGGTCTCCTAGACATTCCATCACCTAAGTTAGCGTGGACTGTATATATATTCGAGAATATGCTTTTTCTGTTGCTAATCCAGTCCTGTAGAATTCATTACCATTGAGCTCCTTATGTGTGACTCTATTAAAACTTTTAGAGGGCTATTATGGACCTTTTTAAGTTAGCATATATGTAATTTTATTTTGTTCTGTTTTAGATGCTTTGTTTTATTCCCAACTATATCTATTTGATATGTTTTATGTATGTTATATTGTACATCGCTTTAAACCTATTCAGTGATAGGTGATTAAGAAATGTTAATAAATGTAAATGTACATTATTTGATGTAAATTGCTTTATTTGTAATGCCTCATGTCTAATTACCTTGCAGGGGTATTTTTGGGTCCATTCTTGGGTCTGAGACCAACCTAGCAGGAGCCCCCTCAGGCAGACTACATCGATCCTTGTGTGCTTGGTGCCTGGTACCTTACACCTGGGGAAGAAGGTGTTGTGGTGGGATTTCTCTCCCTTCACCTCAGAAAATCCCCAAAATCAGCTAGGACTATACAGGTCTAGCAGTATTTACAAGCATGTACAGGACTATATATATTTCTACATGACATCAAACAGTACATTTAATTACCTGTGGTTATTAGTCTCAGACCACACAACTATATACATTTCTACAAGATATCAACCGGCACACAGCTAATAGAGGGTGCTAGTCCCCACAAAGTATCACCATATAGAAAAGAGAGAACTTCTTGCATTCCCTTTGATCCAATACAGTCACCCTCCCCCTTTTGTCTTTCCCA
The DNA here is from genome assembly GCF_901001135.1 of Rhinatrema bivittatum. NCBI lineage: Eukaryota > Metazoa > Chordata > Amphibia > Gymnophiona > Rhinatrematidae > Rhinatrema > Rhinatrema bivittatum. The sequence continues at coordinate 119,638,757 of NC_042617.1, forward strand.
CTGTACCCCAAGACTCACTCATCTGAAGAAATGCAACTGGGCCAGTGGGTACTGCCAGTCATGGAGAGAGGGAATCCGTTGTATCCAGACAGCTGCTGCTGTTTCATCTGCTCTACCTCCACTTCTACTGCTGGGTTCCATGCCCTCCTGGGGGAATCAAGTCCCCTTTTGATCTACTACTGGGGCCCTCGCCCTACTAGGAGATATGAATCTGCCTACTGATCTGCTGCTAGAGTCCGTGCCTTCCTGAGGGACCTGACTCTATCTTCCGCTCTACTGCTAGGGTCTGTGTCCTCCTCAGGGCCAGATTTAAGATTATGGTGCCCATAGGCAGCTTACCAGGAGTGGGGTACTTTGCCCCCAGATATGATAGAGCAGCAGTAGGAACCCCCAGTTTTTGGGTGTCTTTAGAATTTTGTGACCAAGGCACATGCCTATGTTATCTATGCCTAAATCCAGCCCTTGTCCACCGTAGAACCGGATTCCATCCCCTGATCTGGAGTCCACACTCTCCTAGAGCACCCATAACCGCCTCTTGATCTGCCACTGGGGTCTGCGTCCTCCATGGGGACCTGACGTGTCCTGATCTGTAACTGGGGTCTGTGCCCTCCTGGGAGACCCAACCCTACCTCCCAATCAGCCACCGGGATCCACACCATCCTGAGGAATCCAACTCCATCGCTGCACAGCCAGCACACTAAGACTTTCTTGCTCAATGGAAAGGATTTCCATTGTTAGGGCTTATTCATAGCTTACTCATTGCCCAGTGCTTCTAGTTCAGTTAAGTCTATGACCAGCTATTTACCTTGCTCTGTTTGAAGGGACCATTACTCTCAGCAAAAAGGCCAAGACGCAGGTACAATGATAGGAGAAAGGAGGAAAAAGAGTAGCCTTTTTTTCTCTCCTGTAAAAACCAGATATCCAAGGGTTTTGGTCCCCCCTTGTAATTCAGGGTGAGGATCTGTTTATTTGTATGTGTTTTTAACTAGGGCCAGTGCAAGGGTATAAGGCACCCTAGGCGAAACTTACAGCCTGCCCCCCCCCCCACCCCTATTCACACCCTCTACACACACAATTAAAAATTATGCATTTATAATAAAAGATTTTACATGAATAAGAATTTTTAACTACAGTCTTCTGAGGTGAAAATATCACTTACAGTGATATCATTTTAAATGCAGTGCTGTAAAACCCTGCAAAAAAGTAGAAAAGATGCTTGGAATTGGTATTAAGTCTCTTGTAATGGGTATGGGCTTGGCCCTCAGAAAGCCACAAGTAAACTGAATTAGAATTTCAATATAGTAAATCTCGCCTATCAAAACTCCAATAACTGTCAGCACTCAAACACTAGCAACCCTACTTATGAAAAGGCAAAACTGCAATTATTACACCAGGCTTTAAACACTACTATTAGGAAAACAGAAAAAGCCAGGCTGCTATAGATGCCTACATACTAGCAGGATATGTCCACTCAGCCACACATGCAAAATACAAACAGGCCCTCACAAAAATGCAAAATAAAGTAACCATAAAGAATTAATACAAACATGCAGACAAAAACTGAACTGTTAATCACAACAGGCCAGACTATTATGCAGTGCAACAATGGAAAAACAGAAATATTACAATTCCTCAGAAAACATCAAATCATAAATCAGGAAATATAAATCAACAGTAGAAGTAAAACCATACTAATACAAATAATATTTCCAAACAGCTGACAAATAAAATAACATCTAATAATTTAAAACTCATAGACCAATAAAATAATTCAAACACCATCCAATAGTTAAAATCTAGAAAAGATAAGAAATCTTCTGGCTCTTCATACCTGGGATCTTTTGATTTCCAGATGCTCTGAGATTGTCATGGATTAGCAGGAGAGAGGCGAGGAGTCGTTCCTCACAATCTGTCTCTATCATATGTACACATATAACCCCACCCCAGTGTGCAAGTCCAGCGGGAGTAAGGCCATAAAGTTATTTATATTCTTCGTGGGAAGGAACCCTGACTAGCTTTTGTTTCACCTTTACTTCCCAAGGTGCGGATTCTCTGGACTGGGGGAAGAAAGGAGTCCTCTCAGGTCCCGAAGTGACAAGGGGGAGTTTCTTTACACATTCCCTTATGTTTCCCAAGGGGAAGTTGCTGGTCTCTGACATGGGTGCAGTGAGTGCAGAATTGTCGGCTCAGTGTGCTGCGGCAGTCAAAAAAGCAAACAGAATGTTCTGAATTATTAGAAAGGGAATGGTGAATAAAATGGAAAATGTCATAATCCCTCTGTATCGCTCCATGGTCACTCTGTATCGCTCAATTCTGGTCACCGCATCTCAAAAAATATATCTTTGCACTGGAAAAGGTACAGAGAAGTGCAACCAAAATGATAAGGGGAATGGAACAGCTCCCGTGTGAGGAAAGGCTGAAGAGGTTAGGACTTTTCAGCTTGGAGAAGAGACGGCTGAGGGGGGGATATGATAGAGGTGTTTAAAATCATGAGAGGTCTAGAACGGGTAAATGTGTTTACTCTTTCTGATAATAGAAGGACTAGGGGGCACTCCATGAAGTTAGCAAGTAGCACATTTTAAACTAATCAGAGAAAGTTCTTTTTTACTCAACGCACAATTAAACTCTGGAATTTGTTGCCAGGGGATGTGGTTAGTGCAGTTAATGTAGCTGGGTTTTAAAAAGGTTTGGATAAGTTCTTGGAGGAGAGGTCCATTACCTGCTATTAATCAAGCTGACTTTGAAAATAGCCACTGCTATTACTAACAACAGAAGCGAGGAATAGACTTAGTTTTTGGGTACTTGCCAGGCACTTTTAACCTGGATTGGCCACTGTTGGAAACAGGATGCTGAGCTTGATGGACCCTTGGTCTGACCCAATATGGCATGTTCTTATGTAAAGAAATACTCTGGAGCCACTTGATTAGTATCTAAAATCAAAGTCTTTACTGTTAAATGCTGATGGTGAATGTCACAAAACTCAAAATGCAGCACCACAGAAGTCTTTCTTCAATTTCTTTGCAGTCTCTTCTCTCTATCTGTGCAGGACTCACTTATATCAGGGCAGGGAAAACATCCACTCTCTTGGTTTAAAATGAAGTGGAGCTCCCAGATGGACAGGGTCTTCCAAGCTGATAAAAGTAGCAAAGGGTATGGCACAGAGAGTAAATCCTCTCTTTCTCTCCCCAGGGTGGTGAGCACTGGATGGGGGTCCCCAGTGATGTTATTTTCCTTTACTCATGGTTAGCGGATCTTCAGGATCTCCTGGATCTTACTCACTCTTTTTAGTATTCTCTCTGGATCCTCAATGGAAAGGACCTTCTTTGAAACGAGCAGGAAGGAAGGGGCAGCAGAAAACCTTCCTCCTGGACCTTGTAACAAAACTATTTTCCACGAACAACTGAATTTAACACCAGAGCTGTTTCTTGCAGCCAATCACTCATTGAAGGTATGGAGGGCAGGCCTTCCCTATCCCTGGGCATCCTAGACATAATCCCTGTGCCCAAGAAAGGCTCCTACCATGAAATATCTCAAACCCACAAAAACAACCTGAAGGGATATCCCAGCCAGCTAGTGAGTAGACTGGAAGGAAATCCCTCCCAACCTTAGTCAGGTCACACAGGCTGGGCTAGCCTGCTTTTACTGACTGGGCCTGCAAAACAACAAAAGCTAAACTTCTCTACACTGTTGCACTCTTTGAAAATCTAAAGGGACTGCCTCTTGAGCTCACTGTGGAGAACTCCTAAATAGACTTTCAGGGGCTGGCCATTCCAGACTCCTCAAAGGGAAGAGCTGCATTTGAATGGAACCTCCCTCTACTCTAACCTATTCTCTTTTAGCTGAAATAAGGGTTTCACCAGATCTTACTGGTAGCGTGACCTTAGGGTCTGCTACACACATATGCTCAGTCATAGAACATGCTCTTACACACAGAGACATGCTCTCTCAGACACAGCAACATACACACACAGACATAATCTTTCACACACACACACACATGCTCTCAGAGACACACAGACTCGCTCTCACACACATACAGAGGCATGCTCACAGATACACACACACTCGTACGCACAAACACATGCTCTCACATACACACATTCTCTTTCACACAAGACATTGCTCTCAGACACATGCACACACGTGCTCTCACAATTACACACACACACAGAGATGCTCTCATAGAAAAAGACATACTCTCACACACGCACAGGCATGCTCTCACATACACACACCCAGACATGCACAGACATGCTCTCACAGATACACATACACAGATATACTCTCACTGACAAAGATTTTTATTATTTATTTATTTATTTATTGGTTTTTTTGTTATACCGACATTCATGTGTACATATCATATCAGTTTACAGTAAAGGACAAATGTCAATTAAAACATTTGCAATTCAAAATTTAAAAGGAAAGTATTAAATACATAATATCAAAGTATTATAAAATTAGCTAAATTAACAAGAAAATATAATATTAAAACTTAAATTAAAATTATTAAGACAGAAAGACTAAAAGAAATCAGAATAAGTTATTGGAAGATGTTCTCTCACCCACACATGCTCTCACAGATACACACAGACACGCTCTCACAGTCACACACACACACATGCTCTCACTCATTCACTTCCTCCCCCCTCCTCAGTAGAAGGAGAAGTCCAGTGGCAGTCTCCTCTTTCAGCACCCATGGCAGAGGACTCTTCATTTTTCTTGAGGCTGCGGGGGCTGATGCTGCTCTGATTCCTGTGGGGGGGGGGGAGGTGTTGCTGTTCTTCTTGCGTTTTAACCTGGGACCAATGCTGCCTCTTCCTGCAATGGCCCAGGGGATGCGCTGTTCTTTCATCTGCATGGCTCTTCTTCCACCTGTGCAGATCCACCACTTCCTCTTCCCAGGCCAGGTGGGCAAGAAGAAGAGGAAGTCATACTGTCGCCGCTCCCAGACCGGTGGCGCCCTAGGCAGCCGCCTAGCGCTTCACCAGCCCTGTTTCTAACACAAATTCCTCTTGTAGTCAAAGTTCTATGATTTTGGACTTTACTATTGTTTTGTTTTTTTTTGACATGATATTTGACTGTAATTCAGCAGCAAGCATCAGGGGATTGTTCATATACCAGTGCACATTTGAAAGGCACTTCATGTACATACACTGAGATGCAGTGATTTTACCAACCTGCTTTTACTGCCACTGTTTCTGTGATTTAACATCCTTCTCACACAAATTAGATCGGTTGCTCTTCAAATTGTATTTCATTCAACCCCCCCAAATTATCTTCTGGTAATTCCCTTTGATGTATTTAATGAGACTCATTTTCTCAAGATGTAATGCCACTGATATTGCTTTATTTTACCACATGTAATTAGTCCCTCCCGATGCAGCCCCTGCAAAACATGGTCCGTGTCGGGGTGACTGACATTTCAATAAAGATTTGGCATTTTGGAATTATTGAACTTTTCCTGTTTAAAATTGATTTTTTTCTGGTTTGTTTACATGGGCCTTTGCAATTGACTTTCCAACACACCTGTTGGATTGTATGGAGAGAGAGTTGCCACATCCTCAAGAGAGGATCATGGCACCCTGGATGAAAGTAAATTAGTATCTTCCGAGGAGTGCCCTCCTGTCTGTGAGCCAGAGAGGAGGAAATGGGTGTTTACAGAGATGTGTGTAAGATGGAGGTTATCTACTGACAAGAATACCCGGTAAAGGTTAATGTATTGGTGAAAAACCCCTTAATGCTGAAGAAGCCAGTGGCTGAGCAAATAGCCTCAGGATGACCTATGGAGTTCCAGTAGTAGCACTGTAGGGGAGAAGCCAATGTCTTGGGTAAAAGGAATAAGAAGAAGTGAGGAGCTTCAGTAATATTGGTACTGCAGGGAGTTGGGAAAGTATCCCTGAAGATCCTTGGCTACTGGGAGTCTGATACCTTCTGCAGGCAAGAAATTGGGAGCAGTGCAGAGTACTTGAATGAAAGTGTTGTTTGAAGAATGATGAAAGTATTGAACCCTGTTTACATCCTAGCTGATGGATTTTGTTCATAACAGAACAACTGTATGGGCTGCATTTTTAGAAAACAATAGTGAGACGGAGTATAGATCTGCCCTGAAGATTGTATGCAGTTGTTCATCCTTGCCCCCTGTCCACTGAAGCAGAGTACCCTAGAGGTTAGATCAGTGATTAAGGAACCAGGGAAGAGAAGGTTCAAATCCTGCTTTACCTTCTGATATGCTTATGAATTTGGGCAAAGTGAGTTCACCCTCCATTGTTTCAGGTGCAAACTTAGAGGATCATTTACTAAGCAAAGTGGGAGGAAGCCTTTAGTAAATAAACTCCTTAGATTGTAAGTCCTTTGGGGCAGGAAAATACCTTAAATTTAACTTGCCTTGAGCTTGGGTTTGGAAAAGCAAGTAATCAAATGCCAATTAGGGATGTGCACAGGCAAATGTTATTCCAATCTTTTCATCCTTTTTTTGCCACTTTTTAAAATGTTATTTCCATTCAGTTCATTACATTCAGGCCGATTTAGTAATCTGCGCAGGAGAGCCGGAGCTCCGAGGTGAGCGCCCGCTCTCCCAACGCACGCCCAGGCCACTCTCCTGGGCACGCGATTCAGTACGCAAATGAGGGCCCGCGCTAATAAGGAGGCGCTTGGGACACTAGCGCGTCCCTAGCACCTCCTTATTGGAGGAAGCGGCAGCTGTCAGCGGGTTTGACAGCTGACACTTACCGGCATCGGTTGTCGAACCCACTGACAGCCACGGGTTTGGAACACGGACGCCGGCAAAATGGAGCGTCCTTTTTCCAACCCGCGGGCCGCGAGCAGATTTTTATTTTTATAAGATTTTTTTAATTTTTTGGGGCCTCTGACTTAATATCGCTATGATATTAAGTCGGAGGGTGTACAGAAAAGCAGTTTTTTCTGCTTTTCTGTACACTTTCCCAGTGCCGGCCGGCTTGGCTGCACATTTTACTTTCTGTATCGAGAGGGACTAATAGGCTCATCAACATGCATTTGCATGTTGAGCACGCTATTAGTTTCGAGGGGGGGGGGGTTGGACGCATGTTTTCCACGTGCTATTACCCCTTACTGTATAAGGGGTGGTAATAGTCAAATACGTGCATCCAAACGGAGGCTAATGATGCGTTTGGCTTGAGCGCACCGTACTGAATCGGCCTGTTTATGTAATTAATGCATTTAAAGTCATATTTCATGCAGACAAGCACAATTTTATGCATATAAAAAGTTTATGTGAACAACAAGCAAATGAAACGAATGAAACAACTGCACATCCCTATATATCATCCTAAAACATGTTGGCTACACATCTTTGTGTAACTTTATATCTCCTTTATCATCGGATCAGAAAAGAAATATTATTAATAGGAATCGAAGGCCTCCTCAGCAGGATCTGGGATCTCTGATTTAGCCACTGAGGCAGCTACCTCAGAAATAGATTGAGATAACCTGTTCTTTGCCCTCTCCTGAATTCCAAATCTCTCTCCAATTAAACATTTGCCTGTTGACAAATCATTTTCCCTGCAAAATAAATCTTTTCTGTCCATAGACCATGACAACCTGGAGGAGAGGAGGAGCAGGGGTGATATGATACAGACCTTTGGATACTTGAAAGGTTTTAATGATCCATGGTCGTCAACAAACCTTTTCCATTGAAAACAATTTAGTAGAACTAGGGGTCACGATTTGAAGCTTCAGGGAGGAAGACTTAGAACCAATGTCAAGAAATATTTCTTCACTGAGAGGGTGGTGGATGCCTGGAACGCCCTTCCGGAGGAAGTGGTGAAGACTAAAACTGTGAAGGATTTCAAAGGGGCATGGGATAAATACTGTGGATCACTTAAAAGGCTAGAGGATGGGAATAATAAAAAAGATTAACTGGCACAGAACGGCAGTTATTACCCTTAAAAGAAACTTGGGGGGGGGGGGGGAACCTGCACGGAGCAGCAGTTATTACCCTTAAGAGAAACTTGGGGGTAACTTTCACGGAACGGCAGTTAATACCCTTATGGGGGTAACCTGCATGGAGCGGCAGCTACTATCTTGGGAAGCTTGCTGGGCAGACTAGATGGACCATTTTGACTTTTTCTGCCGTCATTACTATATTAATATGTTTACAACCACAACCAGAGCCTTTTTTTGTTAGTCTCTTGATAAAAGTGACCCTTTGTTTTCCTGTGGTCACCTTTTCCTCATGGGTTTAAAATGATTAGGGATCAGGAAAGCTTATTCCTCTCACTGCCAAATGCGCACTCTGCGGACCACCAGTCAGATGCCTGCAATTATAGGTCAAACAAGGAATTGCATGTTTCGAAGACATGAACAGCCATTCTATCCACTGGCCTTATTTCTGGTTGAGATACCTTTTGTGGCTTGGAGGCCAATATGGCTTTGAGATCCTGAAAAGAGTCAGTCATAATGAAAGCCAGTTGAAAGAATCATTGGAGTCAGGGGATGCAGATACATTCAGTCTACAGGGCAGAGAGCTTTGTTTAATAGGTAAATGTACAAAGGAGGACTCCTAACCATTCATGTAAGAAGAACTTCTGGTTAAACACTGAATGCTTACTCTCTCTCTTTTCAGCTAACTTCATTTAATAGTAAAGTCAAGTGGGGGTAGAACTGAAAGTCAGTAGCAGATAGAAAATATGTTGTGAATTTCACTGCTCGCTGTTGTCAAAATCCTCCTCCTCATGTTTAATATTGAAAGCATTCTGTGATCACTGTACATAAAGAAATGCTTGTTCCTGCTTCTCAGCACTCTCACGAAGCCTGCATACCACACAACACTTTCCATATGCCACGTGTGCACGCACACACACACTCACTCTTGGCAGTTTTGTCCTGAGAGAGTTCTGACTCATGCTCAAGGCCCATCTACCATCACTCCTGTTCAGTTCTGAAGCACTAATTCTGTTAACTTGAAAGAAATTTCAGACTTGCAAGAATAACCTTTCACAGCATTTGTTAAATATTTTAAAATATGTTTTAAGGCTTGTAATAAGACATCATATAAGATGTTCAGATGCTATAACCAATGAATCACCCTCAGAAGGTATAGTCCCAGATAGGGTAAAACAAGCAGTGATAAAATCTACACGAAAAAATAGTGCCAGCAGGTCTAACAAGTGGGAAAATTATAGACCAATATCCAACCTGCCCTTTCTCTCAAAAATTCATGAAAAAACAGTATTATCACAACTAGAAGACTATATAGATGCCTCTCACATTCTACATCCAAACCAATTTGGGTTCAGAAAAAATCTCTCAGCCGAGACTTTACTCGAATCCTTAATGAACCCCATATTACAGGGATTTAACAATGACGAATCCTATATCCTGGGACTAACTGACCTAACTACAGCCTATGACACCGTTGACCATATCCTACTATGCCATCAGCTGAGAAAAGTCAGAATTGATGGCTATGTAATTAAGTGGTTCACCTCCTTCCTATCAAAAAGGACATTCCAAGTCAAACTGGGCAACCATATGTCTGACACCTTCCTGATTGATGCAAATGTCCCCCGGGGTTCAGTTCTCTTGGCAACTCTATTCAACATCTATATGCTTCCTCTATGTAAAATACTATCTGATCTAGGAATCACCTTCTGCCTATATGCTGGCGACATTCAGTTCTATATACCATGCACCAAATCCATTGAAAAAGCAAGACTGACTCTCGTGATACACATGAAGGCTATACATCATGAACTATTCAAACTCTAACTCTAAGCACTAAAAAAAAAATGAAATCATTCTGTTAAGAAGAAATCTACCTACAGCGACTCCACATACACTTGACCTGGGAAACTTCAATATTACACCCTCAGACCAAGTACGGGACTTAGAAATACAGATTGACGAGAACCTAACAATGGAAAAGCACGTAAATAGATTAATCAAATCAGGCTATGCTAAACCTTTGCTCTTATCTCTCATCCCCCTCCTACAGTCGGGGGTTCTAGCCCAACATGCTTTTGCCTCCTATTAACTATCATCTTCTTCCCCTCCCAGACTTTCACCTCTCAGCAGTACAGTAGCACCTGTGGGAGAAGGAGGAAGCACTGCTGAGTAAACTGCTGCTTCTCCTGTCTCCTGTGGATGATTGGCTGAGTCTGCTCACAAGAACCAGTCAACTGCAGGAGGTAAGGAAGCAGCAGCTCACAAATGTTTTCTCGCAGCCCCTGTGGTCCTACTGCTCCCTGTGCCAGTATGGAGATGAGAAACAGCCAGGCTAGGGGAATGGAGCACCTGTTCCCTGTGGGGATGTTCCTGTATTCTTCTTCTGCTGGGATCTGGCTCTGCCCCCTTCTCTTTCTGCTGGTGGTCCCTGACAGAACCAGCATTTCAAAGCATTCTTTCAGTGCACGGTATAGTAAATCTTAAATACCACCTATGTCACTCCCACATCCACTGACCCAGGCAAGGACTGATGTGCCTTTTTCTACATAAACCCTAAGCAAATTTATTTTTTATTTTTAAATTTAATTTTTAATGTAGAAAACATAGAGCAAAGGAACAAAACCGAAAATCCCTGTACAATACATCTGTGATCATTATCTAGCAAAGCCATATATCCTTATCATTATAAGTTAGCAAATGAGGCAATCAAAAATGCACGTGTACATTGCCCATATAACCAATCCAACCTTAACCCATACCCACCCCTAGCGCCCTCCTGCCACGCGTCCTTTTCCCTCTTCTTCCCACACCTCAATCCCAGCACTCAGTCCTGAGTCCCCCAGGAACGGTTCTTCATTCCACTTTTCAAACAGCTCCCAAGCTTTTCAAAATGTTTGTACTCTGTCTCTCCTTAATGCGCTGACTTTTTCCATTTGATACACTCCCAGAAGTCATTTATATAAGGAGAACACGCTCAGACCATAAGATTTTTTTTTCCAGAAAGTTCACATTTGCCTGCAAGTAAAATTTGAGTTATTCATTTATTCAGTTTCCCCCTAGGCTCTTCAGTTGGAGCTTTAAGCAAAAAAAAAAAAAAAAGAATTTTTTATTCCCCTCACATTAATTGTAACCATATCATGAATAGTTTTCTGAATCATCTTTCAAAAATCAGTAATAACCTCACACTCCCACCAAATGTGACCCATAGCTCCCACTCCACGCCCCCCTCCAGCATTTATCTGACTCGTGTTTATTATATACCATATATTACTCAGCTGATAGGACATAAGATACCATCTAAAGTAAACTCTGTAGGAGTTCTCTGCCAAATTTACTGACAGAGTTTTTAGCCAATCTCAGCCAGATATCCTCCCAATCATCTTCCTTTAAAACACAATGTAAATCTCTTGCCCAAGCAACCTCTTGTTTAATCTTCCCTTGATTCATAGCTATAAGAATTTTACAAGTATTGGATATTAAACCTTTGAGCCCATAATTCTTTAGTACCCGATACGTCAAACATATGTAGTTGACCCTTCGGTTAGCTACTAGATGGCACTAAGTCCCTTACCATCAGAACTAGTAACAGCTTAGTAGGATGTTCCATTCCTTTTCAGTCTCTCCAGTGAGGCTGACTGTGATTGGTTATCTCTAGGGCATAAGGTGGAGTTAGAGGTATAGAGTACGTGGTCATTTTGAGTTGACTCTGGGAGAAGCAAGAGCTGCTTTCATTTTTGTCCCCTGCTAAGTTGGGCCTACTAACCCAACTTGGTATTTTTCCTGCATTCAGAGGAGATTCCTCATCAGTACACTCCCTGTCTTGAAAGGGTCTGACTAATTTTTGAAGAGAGAGATTTGTAGTGAATTTTTGTCAGGTTTTAGATCATTTTTTTCTTGTTCAGAGAGGCAGCCCCCCCAATCCAGAGTTCAGGGCCTGGAGACCTGTGAGCTATCCTTCTACTCCCTAGAAGCAGCAAGACCAGTGAAAGCACTGCCCAGTGTGGGTTATTTTTGGACTTTGAGAAATTTGGATTTTCCCCTTATTGTTAGTGTGGAGGTTTTTTTTCCCACTCCACCTCATAACTTGGAGTCAGGAGAGTGATAACTTTGTTCAAGACTGGAAAGGAGTCTTACAGATTTGAAAGACAGCAGAACAAAACATCAAGATCTGGAGACTCCCAACTGGATCTCTACCCGAAAGGGACCAGGATACAGGCTATGGGCAAAAGTCATAACTTTGGACTCAGGTAGGATCTTTTTGTGATTTGGGGCTCTCCCCTAGAATTTCTGACTGAGCTGTTCGTATCATGATTAGGCAACAGTGGCAAGTTCCCTCCCGGGAGCTAGAGAGATGGACACGAGCCTCCAGCAGAGTAAATAGTTCAAATGTACAGGTTCACTTGTGGAAAGTATATGGGACAGTGATTGATGTTTTGGAAATAATCAGTAAATTTTATTTGAACACCCAGTTTGTGTCCAGCTTGTCTGTCGCTGAGGAGAATACAATATCAGAGAAATATACAGACTTAAGGAGAAACACTCCAGCACCTGGGACAAGAAGGATTTCCTCTCCCCCCCCAGAGAAAGAACTCCCTCCCTGGGATCTGCAGAGAGAAGGGGTAGGATGGAGAAAGTAGCACTGACTATAAAATACTTTTATGGCACTAGGGGAAAGAGCAAACCCTTCGGCAAAGGGTTACACATGGTTTTAACTCCTTCTCAATATTATTTTCCCTATAGTGTGTTCCAAATATTGCCTCACCTGGAAAAAAGTAAATAAGTCTGTATTCTGCGGATAATACTTATCACGCAGTGCAGTACAGCATAATATCCCATCCTTCCCACATTAGTAAGATCTAATGATTACCATCCTTCCCACATTAGTAAGATCTAATGATTACCATCTTTTAAAAACGCCCAGTTCTCTTCCTGGAAGGAAATCCCCATTATATCCGGAGTTCCCATCCCAAATCTTTATTGTATGTCCTGTGAATGGGTTCTCTGGGTATTTATTAATTTGCAACTCCCTTAGTATCCATGGATAGTGACTAAGAGGAATCTCGTTCCAATAATATTGTTCTATCCTGACACATTGTTTAGCTTTATTCCTCTCCTGCCATTCGATCACTGCCCAAAGTTGTTTTGCCCTGTAGTAATTTCCTATATTAGGAACCCTCATCCCGCCCACACACTCCATACCTCTAGGCCTACTTAACACCTTCCACCTTATCCTAGGCAGCCTCCTCCTCCAGATGAAACTCAGAACCTTTATTCAGATCTCTGCGCACAAAGAGAAACAACTTACCAAGAGATAAAATAGCCTGCTATAGGAATTATCAATTGAAGGAGGAAATATTTCAAGCAGCCAGAAAAGACAACCAAATAATATGACAAGGACATAAAATAATGATATTCATTGATCTATCACGGCTAATACTGCAGAAAAGAAAAAGCTTCCAAGGAATAACAGAAGCCCTCTGTAGAGAAAATATAAAATACAAATGGCTCTTTGGGCTTGCCTTCATGCTGGGTGGAGTTACATCAAGGGTCAAAACCCACATAGAAGCTGCACAAATTCTCAAAGCGGCTGAGATATCAATACCCTTGTCATCAGAACACCAAGAATCGAATTTGGATCCAATAAAAGATACTCCAAGATGGCAAAGGGCAACTTCTGGGAGGAGAAGGCTAAGGAGGAACTCGGGGAGCTCCACTTCATCCAGAAATGCGGAAACATGATTGATATTCACCTATACAGGAGACAGATTACTGCTTTAATAATTGGCAGTCAGATGTAATCCTACCTGGAAGCACTACAGGTTTTCTTTTTTCTTTTTTACTCCAAAAGACTACCAGATGGCTTAAGCAGCAGGGTACATGCTTGGCTGTATTCCCAAAATAATGATGATGGTATACAGAAATATGAATGATAATAAGTCTTGGTAGACGAATAAGGTCCAAGACAGACAGTAATACATGTGTTTCAAATCATTTACTAAGGGTTCTCAGAGGTTTTGAAGTGTTAAATTGTTAATCTGGGTACATTTATTTATCTACTTAAGTATTAAATTAAAACATGGCGGTGGGTTGGCAGGGAGTCATGAGGAGTCTCACTTCCACCACCTGTATCGCAGGCTGATTCTTGAACAGCCTGTTATGGTAATTAGGATTGGAAAAAGAGAGAGGGGGGTTATAAGGGAAAATCGGATCGCCCATTTTTTAACTTTAAAAGCCCAGACCTTTGTAAGGTGGGAGGAAAAATGGGTAAGAACATGGTGGACCTGGTGGGAACCTTGGATGATGACGGTTCACTTTCTTTTTTTTTTTTTTTTTTTATTTTCCATATGTAGATATGGTTAAGTATCTAGGCAATCTCAAGAACTTTACATGAGTAGGCTTAAATTAGTCTCTATTAATGTTAAAGAACTAAATTCTCCGTATAAGAGGAGCATGTTATATAAAGAGGTGAAACGTCTCCGGTCAGATATCCTTTTTGTGCAGGAGACACATCTACGGAGCAGAGACAGAGGATTACTACGAGGTAGCCATCATTATCCAATGGTTTTCCTAACTCCTAGCATTGCTTCTAATAAGAAATTATGATTGCTAATCATGTTTGTGTTGATTTTCGGTTAGTGCACCAAGATATAGAAGGAAGGTTTTTGATCTTGCAAATGAATACCCCTCAAGAAAAATATATCTTGGTTAACGTGTATGGCCCTACTAATAACCAATTAACATTCTACCAAAACCTTCAACTCCAACTCAGTACAGTCCAGGGGGACTATTTAATAGTCATGGGAGACTTTAATATTATACTGAATCCCCTACTAGACACTTCAATAGGTAGGAGCTCAGTATCAACTATACAGAGTAAGGGATTGAAATGCTTCATGGATAACTTTGGGATTATAGATATTTGGCACTTTATTAATACTAACACTAAAGATTATACTTTTTAGTCAACTGCACATAATTCTTATTCTAGAATTGATATGTTTCTAGTAGACAAACTGTTAATCCCCAGAACATCGGCAGTAGCTATTGATATTATATCTTGGTCAGATCATGCACCAATAATGTGTGAAATAAGTTTACCACAAGACGACAAAGGAAAACGGTTCTGGCAATGTAATGACTGAGGATAAAGCCATAGTACACAAAATACAAAACGTAATCATGGAATATGTGCAGTTGAATAATAATGGTGAGGTCTCCCCGATGATCCTGTGGGAAGGTCTCAAGGCAGTGGTCAAGGGTCATCTAATAGCACAGACCTCATATAAGAAAAAAATTCATAATCAACAGCGATGTGCACTAGAAACACAAATAAAAGAACTAGAAACTGCACATAAAAAATACAAGAGGTTCAGCGATTTGAAAAAATTGTACACAGCCTGCCAGGAGTTACAACATTTGAATATTTTGGAAACAGCTCACCAATTGGATTTGGTAAAACAATGCCACTTTGAAGGTGGCAATAAAGCTGGGAGGCTGTTGGCACAAGCTTTAAAAAAACAAAAAACACAGGCCCAAATTCTTAAAATTAAGGATGAGAAAGGGACCCTACTATATAATCCTACCCAAATTAGAGATAGGTTTGTCCAGTTTTACACAGAATTATATAAGATGGATACTACTGTACCCGCACCTAAGTCCTGCCAGCCTCGGTACCCAAGGGCTCAACCTGCGGGGAACGTGGGCTGGTAAAGGTGAAGCTCCAGTTGGGTCTTCTCAGCCTGCACCACCTCCCGACGACAAGGACCACCAGGGGCCCTCTCCTGGTGGTAGCGCCAACTTCGTCTCAGTTCTAGGATCCACATTCGCAACAGTTAGGGAATCTATAGGAAACTCCTTCACACTACCTTATGAGACCAGGCACAGATGTCTCTCCTGGTTCTCCTTAAGATCCAGACCCACAAGGAATCCTGGGTGAGGGGAGGAGCCCCTCACCAGAGTATAAGAACTCAGGGCCTAGAAGGGTTAGATAAGCCCTGGGGAGCAGGCAGGAACCAGCTTTATGTGAAGACCTGCTATGACCAGTTCTGCAAGGTCAGCTGTATTTATTTTATGTTTTGTTTTCTCATTGTAAATAAATTTGCATATAAGGAAACAGCCAGAGTCTGCCTCCTTATTCCTCTTGGCTGTTTCCTAAGCCATGACTGGCCACGTTACCACACATGAGGTACCAGCAACGGTGACATGAACCCTTGATGGCATCTCGAGTGGCAAACTGGCACCAAAAGTGACATCAGCATACTAAGGCACCATAAGGGGAACCAAAGCAGAAAAGGTGGAAGGGAAAACCCCAAGGCAGGCACGGCTAAATGGACCAAGCAGCACAAAGAATGGCTTCAGGACATCAAAACAAATGAGAAGTGTAAAGCATCTCCCCAGACTGGCAAGAACAACTGAAGATGTAAGTTCTGGGATACCACAGCAAGGCACAGTGGCAAAGAGAACTTCAAGGTTTATGGTCTGGGCATGGTAGCAAGGCTGAGTGAGACAATGAGCTCCCAGGATGCTGGGTGAAATTTTGATTTTCTTTTGAAATGGGCTTTCCAAATAAAAATGATATTACATTCAGAATGTGCATAGTTTCACAAGTGAATGTAGTTAGGTTGTACAGTAAGTTGCAAGGGTTGTGTATTTTAGAAAATATTTCGCATATTCTGTAGCTGCACTCTGGATGTTCCATTTCCTGATTTTGTATGAGTTATCTCTTACTATTCTAACATCTTATGACATTTAATAAATGGTTTCTCTTGTACATCTTTTATTTTGTGCCTGTATTTCTTCTTTCTGAATGAGGGTTTTTTGCACAAACCAATCCAGTAAAATCAACCATCAACAAGGGTGGGAAAACCAGGCTAAGATTGTGGAGGGATTGGAGAAAAGGAAGAAGTATAGAACAAGTGCCGTACCATGGTAGGGAAACCTGTATCTTTTTTTGACTGTTTCCAAATTTTTGTTCTGGGACAAAACACTTCAGTTTAACAAACAAAGAAGAAAGCAAGTGTGGGAAGAACACACAAGGCTCCAAAAGAAGGCACCAGCAATAGTGACATGAACCCTTGATGGCATCTCAAGTGGCAAGCTAGCACCAAAAGTGGCATCAGCATTCTAAGACACCTTGAAAGGGAAAGAAAGAAGACAAGGTGGCAGGAAAACCCACCCAGGGCACTGATAAAGACTCAAAAACGGCATTAGAGGTACAAAGCAGCCACCAGATTGGCAAGAACAATTCAAAGTGTAAGGTCTGAGGTACAACAGCAAACAGAATTTCAAGATTTAAGATCTGGGCATGGAAGCAAGGCAGAATGGCTCAAAGACCCCCAAGATACTGGATGAGATTTTGATTTTCCTGTGAAATGGGCTTTCTGAATGAAAATGATATCACATTCAGAACATATAATAATTTCACAAATTAATGTAATTAGGTTTTATAGTAAGTTGTTGTGAGTATTGTTTATTTTTTTTTAGAAAATATTTCCCATATTCTGTAGCTGAACTCTGGCTGTTCCGTTTCCTGATTTTGTGGTTTTGCATGAGTTCTCTCTGACTATTCTAACCTCTTATTACATTCAGTAAATAGTTTGCCTTGAGCATCTTTTTTCTTGTCTGGTTTCTTCCTTCTGAATGAGGACTTTCGTGGACAAACCACCCCAGTATAATCAACTACGAAACAGAGTGGGAGAACCAGGCTGAGACTGGAATGGAGAAAAGGAAGAAGTATAGAACAGGTGCCATGCCATGGTAGTGAAATCTGTGTCTTTTCTTTTTTTACTTTTTTCAAATTATCAATCTGAGGACAAAATATGAATTCACTCTGCTGACTATTACTTTGTACTCACTCAGAGCACGTAAATCATTTCTCACCTCTATGTTTTCTATTCTGCCTGTATTTCTTCCTTATGACTGAAGGCTTTTATGGATAAACCACACAGTATAATTAACAAACAAACAAACAGGATGGGAGAACCAGGCTGGGATCATTGCAGAGGTGTTAGAACAAAACAAAGAGCCATAAAATAGGTGGAGGGGAGAATTGTTTTCCCTAAATGTTTCAATACTCCAGTACAACAAAGAAGCATACAAAATGGAGGCACCAAAAATCCCATGCTGAAAAATCTTAGGCAAATATAGCAGGTATAGCAGGGGCATGCTAGGCAGGTAGAGTGGTAACAGTCAGGCCTCTGTGGTGATATAAGGGGGAGGGCAAGAAGGCATGTGGCAACAACCTGCAAGTCCCCTATGGTGTCGTAAGAGGTATGACTGGTATGTATGTGCCAGAAAGTCCCCTATATAGTATAAGGGGCATGGCAGGTAGGCATGTGCTAGCAAGCCCCCTATGGTAGAATGAGGAGCATGGCTGCAAGACATCAGGCAGCAAGCCCTCTATCTGGTACTAAGAGTGTGGCTGGTAGGCAGCATCAGGCAGCAAGTAGCCTATGGTGGTACTAGGAGTATGGCAGCAGACTAGTCCCCTATTTTGATACTAGGGGTATGGCAAGTAGGCAGCAAATCTTTTATGGTGGAATTAGGGACATGTAGGCATGTGCCAGCAAGTTTCCTATGGTGGAATTATGGGCATGGCAGGTAGCCATGTGCCTCTGCCAGCAAATCCCCTATCATGGAATTAGGAGTATGGCAGGTAGGCCTGTGCCAGCAAGTCCCCCATGGTGGTATTAGGGATATGACAGCTAGATATGAGGCAGCAAGTCCCCTAAGGTGGTACTAGAGGAATGGCAGGTAGGTACCAAGCAGCAAATCACTTATGGTGTACTAGGAGTATAGCAGCTGGGCATCAAACAGCTGACAGACTTGACAATGACTACAGAAGGAATATACTCTTTGCACAGCACATTTCAGACATGTTTACTCTTCAAGATCAGTGTCCCTGGATCTGCAGAATAGTGATAGGTTGGTTTAGAAAAATGCTTCACTGTGATACATTGTCTCCTTGACAACATGTTCCGCCAACGTCTTACAAAGCGCACATTACTCACTGGGCTGGCTGCTAATAGCTATACTGCAACAATTCGTAACTGACCGAATTGTATCTATTTTCCATAGACTTCAATGGCCATAGAAATGAATGGGGGGTGGGAAACAAATAGGGGTCCCTCACAATTTAGTTCAGGGATCCCCAAAAGAAACAAATAAGCAATTCATTTTGGGATGCCCATTTATTTTAAATTAATGCATGTCCCTAGTCCTGGATAAATACTAGTCAGTGCACACTCCCTGTCTCCTGTCCTGTGGCCAATACCATGAGTTGCGATCTCAAAGATCTATGGCAGAAAACACAACAGCTCCTCATTGCAGCTGCTAATTTGTTCAAAAAACAAGCTTACAAGAGGAGCTGGCCAGCACCATAATTCAAGCCTGGGAAACAGGTGTGGCTAAGTACCTAAAATCTGCTTCTCGAGATGCCTTCCAAAAAGTTTGCACCTACGTTTTTTGGACCATTCCCCATTCTTTGACAGATAGGAGCAGTTACCTCCCAGCTCTCCTATGAGGAAAGACTAAAGAAGTTAGGGCTGTTCAGCTTGGAGAAGAGACGGCTGAGGGGGGATATTATAGAGGTGTTTAAAATCATGAGAGGTCTAGAACGGGTAGATGTGAATCGGTTTTTTACTCTTTCGGATAATAGAAAGACTAGGGGGCACTCCATGAAGTTAGCATGTGGCACATTTAAAACTAATCGGAGAAAGTTCTTTTTCACTCAACGCACAATTAAATTCTGGAATTTGTTGCCAGAAGATGTGGTTAGTGCGGTTAGTATAGCTGTGTTTAAAAAAGGATTGGATAAGTTCTTGGAGAAGTCTATTACCTGTTATTAATTAAGTTGACTTAGATAATAACCACCGCTATTACTAGCAACTGTAACATGGAATAGACATAGTTTTTGGGTACTTGCCAGGTTATTATGGCCTGGATTGGCCACTGTTGGAAACAGTTTGCGAATTGTGAGAGACTGGTTGGTAGACGAGTCCATGCACACATCCCTGGTAGTGGATAGAGCCTTGATGTATCCTTGGGCCCCCTCGTACATGCTACAAGCTAACTCGGCGTCCCTGCCCTCTTTTTTGACTCATACAGCCATGATTGGCCCGCTGCGGCAGACGTGGAAACGGTTAGCTCAAAGGTTGCAGCTTCCTGCTTTAAATGCTTATTTTCTGCCGATAGGTGGGAATGCCGATTTTAGCCCGGGAACACAGTCCTCAGTTTTTAGGTCTTGGTTTGCCCGAGGGGTCACACTACTGGGTCATTTGTTAACGCGTGAGGGGATGCTTTTCTCATATTCAGATTTTATTTCCCAATATGGATTTGGGGTGACACACACCTTCCCATTTATGCAAATTTGTCATTACATACGGGCCCTCCCAGCGGATGCAAGGTTACCCTCATCTTACCTGATTTTGGACAATGTGCTCCATTTTGAGCGTCGCGTTGCTCCCTCACTGTCAATGTATTATAAGTGTCTGCGGCGAAGGTCAGCACTAAATCAAATTCAGATACTGGAGACGCGTTGGAATGAGGATGGGGAGTTTATGGTGACTCAATCGATATTAAGAAGATGTTTTGGACGCATAGCCAGGGTCACGAAGAATCAATATTACCGGGAGATGCAATTTAAATTTTTATGCCGGGCATATGTGTTCCCTGTGTTGGCCAGGCATTTTGCTATAGCCCCTACGGCGGCTTGTCTTAAGTGTGGTCATAACAGGGGTACACTTTCGCATATGTTTTGGGCTTGCGGCCCGGTTCGACGATTTTAGCATCGAGTGGCAAATTATCTAGCGGACCTGCTGGATGTTGTTTTCCCTATTGCTCCGTTGTGGCTACTTTTTGGCTGCATCTCCCCGATTCACATTCGGGACCCTGGCTAGCGTTTGCTTCTCTCCAAGGCCTGTTTGGTGGGAAAGAAGATTATTCTCTCAACGTGGCGGTCTGCTGAGTCCCCTTCCTTTTGGTCTTGGCGGAACAGTTTGCACTTCATGATGATCATGGAGAGCCTGGAGCCTCGGATGACACCCCAGCGCCGCAGGCGATTTCTGAGGATCTGGCAGCCGTACCTGCAGTCGTTGACCCCCCGTGCTCGCAGTCTTGTTGTCAATGATTAATTTTCATTTCTGTTTCTATTTCTGTAAGGGATGGCCTTGCCTAGGGAGAGGGTGACTATTTCGTAGTACCTACAGTTTTACTCACTTCTATAACGAAAAAGGGGGGGGGGTTGGTTTGGGTGGGGGGGATGCTGTAGAGGTTTTTTTTATTGGTGATACTGTGCTGGGGTGAGATCAGAGTTCCTCTCACTTCCAGGTGTTGTGATCTGTACTGTTATTGTATAACCCAATAAAAATTGTTTAAACATCCAAAAAAAAAAAAGAAACTCCTTCTTCTGACCTGGCCTTCACGTCATCCCCCCAGTCCAACAGAAGAAGTATCTGAAATACAGGGTGTTTCAAAATGATGGACCCAATTTCAAAGCAGTATATTTCCAAAATCATGTCCATCTTTTTGAAACACCCTGTAGATACTGAATTCAAAGTTCAGGAAATTCTAGATTCCAGGAGGCATTGAAGCTGCCTAGAATCTCTCATCTTGTGGAAAAGGTTTGGCCCCAAGACTCATAGGAACCTGCATCCAATCTCCAAGCACCCCAGATGGTAAAGGATTTTCATTGATGCTTTCCCAAGAAGCCTAAACCAAGAAGCCTGGGGACAGAGCTTAGGAAGGAGTTTACTGTAACAATTGCCAGTCACAGGGTTGTCCCATAACCTGCAGCACTCACCTCATGATGCCAGGTGCCTCCGGCATGGCATGTTGGGCATGGCCCCCAGTGTCTTCACAATACATACATATACATAGGGGATCCAATAGTATTAATCTATAAAATTTTTTAATACATCAGTTAGTCAATAAACATCATTTTCCAGAACATATTTATCAATATATTTCAAACATGTATTTAATAAAAGTACATACACATTGAATTCACAGGTGTTTCCATAATTACATCATTAATACAAAAACATGTGCAACCTCATAAACATTATCACCCCACCATAGCACCAATACACTAGCAGCATTACCACCCCACCATAGCAGCAAACTTAAAAATCCCCTCCAAACACTCATACATTCATATCACACACACTACCCACCCACTAAAACACTACACATCTAAAACCGCCAAACCTATTAAAGTTACAGATATCTTTATCTCAGCATGCTCCACCACGTATTAATTTCATATGGGAGCTCTCCACCACATCCCTCACACCTCTAGGACCACCAGAGTTTTAATGGTTGAAGCTATCTTCATTTGGGCATGCTCCGCCACATATTCATTCCATATTGGGGCAATCCACCAAGTCTTCAGCCAGCGCTGTTGGGCCCTGGCCTTCCTAGGTGTGCACATGCTCACACTGTGTGGCACTCCTTAAAGACTCTGTAGCAGGAAGCAGTCCTGCCTGTGCACATCAATGACATCCCGCAGCTGGGTATAAAGCTCCAGCCATGCTCCCTAACCTTGCCTCAGCAACAGGTCCTCCTGCATCTCCTGTAGTGCATGTTGCCATGTTCCTGATCCTGTCTTGCTCCTTAGTCCAGCTTGCCTTGCCTTGTACAGCCTGCCTTGCCTTGTCCAACCTGCCTTGCCTCTTCCAGTTTGGCTTTCCCTGCCCTGTCTCCAACCTTACCTCATCCCGGTACTTCTCTCTTACCTGCCTAGTACTGACCTCTGCTATGGACCCAGACTATTCTCTTGCCTGCCACCTGCCACTGTCCTCAGCCCAGCCCCAGACTCTCTCTTCCTGATCACCCTTTGGAACTGTCGCTTAAGTTTCTGCCAGCCCCTGGAACCCAAAAGATCAAGTTGCCAGGAATTGGGCTGATATAGGTCAAGATCCAACTCTGTCCCGGTCTAGGGCACGTCCAATAGCTGTTAGCGTGGATCTAATAGATTCGCCTACTAGTCTGCGTCAATAATACCACAGTACCAGGGTTCACTTCCATTACATATTCAGTTCCCCACTCTACATGATTGGCTACCAAGTTCGTCATATAGGCTGGTGTAATTTCCTTATCCATTATTGCTTGGATTAAAAGTATATGTTCTAAGTAACCACATAATTCTACAGTCATTAGCAAGTTTGAAATTCAGCTCAGTTTTGAGGAACAGATATGAGGCAGTAGAGGGTGCAATTTTATATTTGCATATCCTAGTTATAACTGGGCTGCAGTGTTCAGTTCATGAAGTCCACCACTGCCTAATCCTCAACTCTCTTCAACTTGTTAGTTCATTACTAATACTCCCCATCTTCTTGACTTATTCACGTCACTAGGCATTTTTTGATGGCATCAAGGGCTGATAATTGATCTTACATTGTTCTGTCCAATGATGAAAGAACTCCAACTGGAATAAGTCAAACTTGGGAAAAGAAAGAAGAGCAGTTTAGACACTGAACTAAGAACAACGAGAAACTGTGAGGAAGATTAAGAAACAGGTTTCTAAAGGGTCTAGTGCTAACAGTGCTGCTTGTGAGCCTGACCAAAAGGATTTATTAGCCCACCAAAGCATGTATGGGAAGTGATTTCTTTTTTTTTTTTTTTTTACAATGGATGACTTCATGCATATGCTTAACAGGCCAGCTGTTCATTTGGGAAGGGAAGGATTCCTAAGATAAAGACGGAGGCTTTCTTTAAATACAGATCGTCTGTGTCTTAGGGATTCACAGCATTAAGTACTTCATTTGCTGGGGTGAAAAATAAACAGATGTCAATGGCATATTAGTAACACTAGCACGTCCCTATAAAGAAGCATCTCAGCTTAATCAACACACCAGTAGTTTAAGCTGAATTCCTCCTCCTTCCCTCTCTCCAAAAGAGCATATAGCATGACAATATTGGCTGTATTTCTCCAAAGGAGAAAATAACTTTTCAATAACTTGGTTAGCATTGCGTGACACCCATCCAGGGCTGATGAAAGCATTAGGCGGCCACTTAGAATGCTTTGGTTCTAAGGGTGGCAGCAACAGCATCTCCTTCTCCCCTGGCGTGGACAGGAAGAAGAAGACGCCATTGTCAGGCGGAGCCGGCTGCAACATGGGCCCATGTGGTGGAAAGGAGACGGCCCTAGAGCAGCATTGGCTGCGCGGTCTGAAATGAGGAGGCCCCAGAAGAGGGTTAGCCGTAAGGCCAAGAAAAGCAGGAGGTAAAGCAGTATCTGCGGCATGGGCAAAAGAAGGAGGAGCCTAGGCAGAAGAAATCAGCAATTTGTGCCCCTGCCCCAAAAAAGGAGTCGTCCCGTCACCAGGAGGCTGAGGGAGGAAGCTGCCGCTGTTGCTCTTGAGGAGTTAATGAAATGAAAGAGGGAATATGTACGTGTGTGTGTGTATGTGTGACTGAGTATGTGTGAGAGAGGAACCATATGTGTGTGTGTGTGTGTGTGTGTGTGTGTGTGTGTGTGTAAGAGAGAGGATGTGTGAGTAAGCATGCATGAAAAAGAGCATGTGTGTGTTTGAGCATATATGAGAGAGAGCATGTGTGAAAGAGAGAGAGCATATATGTGTGTGATTGAGCATATATGAGAGGGAGTGCAGACTAGCATGTGTGAAAGAGAACTGTGTTTTGGTGAAACTCAGACTGTGTGGCATTAAAAGAGTGGAGCTTATGAAGCAGGCAATCATTTTCGCTGAAATGCAGATGTGTAAGGTGTTGGAAACTTTGGCTTGATATTGAGATGCAGCCAAAAGATAAATAATAGGTCCACCTCTATATTTATACGTTTGATTTATAAAAAGGGAAAGCGATGAAAGGACACTACTCGGAATGGTCTTGTGGCATGAGCACTTTCTAAAAATATAAAGTGGTGTTGGCGAAGTGGACCCTTGGACTGAGGGGGAGTTGGCACTATCTGTGGGGAGGAGCCCCACAGGTCCCCACCGTTGGCAGAATGAGCTGGCTAAAGCAGAGGCCCAGTTAGAGCTTCGCCAAAACCAGCCCACATTCCCCTTAGGTTGAGCCCTCAGGTGCCAGGGTCAGCTGGTGTTAGGTGGGGGCCTCTGTGCTTCTAGAGAGTCGTAGAAGCACGGAGATTACAGGCCAGCACAGTGGAGGAGCTGGTTTGGTCCTGAGCGTGGAGGGCAAAGATTAGTGGCAATCTGAGGACAGCAGGGAAGAGGTCCAGGCAAAGATGCTTGGCCAATGGAGGCAGTGTGGTGGCGTGGTCCAGGCTGAAGGTCATAGGGCTAGTGGAGCAAGTCAGAGTCGAGGTACAAGCAAAGGTCCAAGGCAGGTGAAGTTTGGTCATGAGCGATGAGAGGTCCAAGGTCAAAGGCAGGCGGCAAGTCAATAACGTTGAGGTCCAGAACAGAGGTCAGGCTGGGAAGTTCAAGAGGTAACACAAACAGGGGACCACAAGATAGCTGACAGCAATGAGGAAGGCAGACCAAGAAGAAGACTGAAGGCAGAGGATGAGGAGAGAACCAGGACACAGAGGCAGACACGCAGGACACAGGAACAAGACAGGAATCACAGAAGAGAACTGGAACACCGGAAGGGCACAGTGGCAACTAGTGCTAGCGACGGGTAGTTGACTTATTGCCAAGGCACTGGAGAGGCGTCAGCAGGGGCCTTTTATATGGCCAGGGGGTGATGTCATCAGAGGGTGCCTCTTGGCTTTTCCTGCTGCTGGCCCTTTAAATTAGACAACGTCGGGCGCGTGCACACCATAGGAGGAGCTGAGCCCAGCGGTGTTGGTGGTATCCTGTCACATTCGTGTCCTGCAATGTCATGGCGTGGCTTCCTGCAGCGTGTACAGGAAGGACTGCCCGGCATCGGAATGTAACAGCAGGGGTCCGGAGGTGAGTGCGGCGGCTCACGAGAGGCCGCAAGCTGCCAAACGCAACGTGGTGAGCTGGGCTATGACTAAAAATCAGCAATGTCTTATGAAAGGGTAGTTTTATCCTAAAAGGTAAATTGTACTGCTGTTTATGAATGCCTGCCTCCATTTTTAATTTAAATCCTTCCAATAGGACTTGTGTATTCCTATCGTACTTTGGTAATGATTCTATCCTTTTCCATTTGTTGCACAGCCTTCGATATTTTCTCTTTCAGTGCTTCTGGGACCCAGTGTGGCAGATGTGGCACAAGTTGAAAAGATCGGAGAAAAATTGCACTCTCACTCTTTGCACAACACACAACCACATGAGTCTATTAAATATTGACGGGTTTTAATTTTATTTTTTTTTGACCTGGCAGTTTCCTCCTGCTTTTTTGGGTTCCCAGCTCAATCAGAACCAGAGCTGGGATCCTGGTGTCATGAATCTTCATTTGCAACTACTGGAGAATCTTTTCCCCTATCTTATATCCCTTCCCATCTTATATTTTTGTACACTCATTGAATTGAGGGTCCTGGAATTGAGGCCACGCACCAGAGCTCCCTTTGGACCACTACAATCATGGGACCTGACTCCAACCACTAGGTGTCACCCTTAGGCAATGACCATGACTCCATCAGCCTTGGGGTCTGTGAACACTACCTTTGCAGCACTTCTAGCCTCAGCTGATCCAGAGAACGGAAGACCTGATCTGGGGCTTGAACCAGGGACCTTCCACATGGCAGTGCACAATTATCAGCTGAGCCATCGGACCAGCTCTGGATTGTTTTTTATTTAAAACATAACACTATTATTATTTATAATCATATGTTGAGTGTGCCGGCCATGGCAGGCCCACGGCCAGACCCTCTTACCCCCGTTTGTCTGCTCCAGCACCTGGTTCTGCTACTCTTGCAGTCGGTGGCCGCTGCCTCTGACCCTGGGCCACTCCTCATGTTCCCAGCTCCGCAATGGATGTCTCTGCTCCATGGAGAGATGCCGCCATCTCGTGCCGCACCCCTCCCTAGGCGCACGTACGCGCATCAGCTGAACTTTTAAAGGGGCTGCGGCAAAAACCTTACCCGCGGCCCCAGACAATGATGTCATGGGTCCCGGTATATAAGGCCGGGCCCAGCCAGTGCTTCCTTGCCTTGGCAACAGGTTTCCACACTGATCATGTCCTTCGTTGCCTGTTCCTGCGTCTCCTCCGTGTTCCTGGTTCCTGAGTCGTCTGTGTTCCTGTTCTTGATCCTAGTACTTGTTCCTGATCCTGTGCTCTGTGTCTTCCTTGCTCGTTCCTACTGACTGACTTCCTGGCTTTGACTACTGCTTTGTCTGACCACGCTACTGCTTGTCTCCTGATATTGACCACTGTTTCGTCTGACCACGCTTCTGCCCGTCTCCTGATCTGACCTTTGCCTTGCCTGACTAATCTATTGACCCACGCTTGCCATATGACTCTTCCTTGCCTGCCGCCTGCCCTGACTTCAGCCTGCTCTACGACGCTCCTCTTGTCTTCATTCTGGACTTGGCCATTCAGGCTTTGGCCTGTTCTTACTTGGGCGCCCCCTGTCTCCCAGCTGTTCTCTTTGGCGCCCAGGTCTCCAGAACTCTGCCTCGTCCAGATCGGATTACCTATTCCTACTACCACTGCTGGCCCCTGGCTGACCTCTTCGTTGTCCCAGAGAAGACCTCGGACGGAGGCCCACCTAAGTCCAGCTGTCCCCGGTACCCAAAGGCTCAACCTGCGGGGAATGAGGGCTGGTACTGGCGAAGCTCCAGCCGGCCTCCGTCAGTCAACCAGCTCCGCCTGCTGATGGTGGGGACCCGTAGGGCTTGCTCTGTGGGTAGCGTCAACCCCACCTCGGCCCAAGGGTCCACCTCCTGTGCAGCATCATAAGCATAAGTATGACCTTAGTCTGAAATTGTTATTTTTAGGTCTGCATGGATCTAATACTTAATCTGTACCAGAACTGACTCATTTCCTCCACCCAACTGATTAGTAATCTCTATCTTGTTAAGCAATAGAAATTGAAAAATGAGTTTGTGCCTTGAAGCCATGATGGTGCCATCCCAACACATACTAGAGATATGTATGCACTCGGAAATTTTTTTGTTTTGTTTTGTTTCCTTTCTATTATTTGTTTGGGGGTTTTTTTGGTTCATTTTCATTTTAGTGCGCACTAAATCGTGTTTGCGAGCACTAATTTGATTTAGTGCTCACTAAAAAGTTAGTGTTCACTAAAAACAAAAATGAATACACATCTCAAAGATATAATTCGCAACAAATGGAAAATAACAGACCACGAATTAAAAATAGAACTGTGCAGGTAGGATAGAGATTTAATTGAATGTGGAGCACAAGGCAAGGGAAAAGCACATGGTACGTTTCCAAGAAGCCAGACTTCTGCACACAGAAATAAAAATAGAAATGCATTCCTCCTGTACTGTGCAAAATATAAAAATATCGCAAGAGATCCATAATTGACATATTTTAGTCACTAAACTGAAAATGGAATGCTTTTTTGTACATTTGTTCTCTGGGCAATGTATTTTTCCAACCACTTTGGTCCTCATCTCTTTTTTCTGTTTTCCTCTTGTTGGTCTCCTAACTTCTTTTTTAGGGTCTGCTGTCCATTTTCTGTTTCTTCTCTCTTCTCTTCCCTTCTTCAGTTCCTCCCCTATATTGCTCCGGATATTGATCTCTCCATTTTCTTCCATATTTTTCTTCATTTCCCTCTCTGCTTCTCTGTTCATTCATATCTAGATATCAATTTTCCTTCTCTCCTTCTGATTTTCCCCCTCTATTTTCCCCTCTCAGTCCTCTCTCCCCATTATTGGGTAGTTCCCTTTATTATCTCCAGTTATCTGGACCCCTTGTCCTTCCCCTCAATAGATGCCTCCTTTCTTTCTCACTTGCATTTCCTCTCCCCATCTAGTCTTCCACCATCACCTTCCAATTCCCTCACACCATCCTCCTTCCCCTCCTCTTCCCCACCTTAAAACCCTCTCACCTTCCATACTCCCCCTCACTTTCCCTCCTTCTTCACTTTCCTATTCTCCTCATCTTCCACCCTCCTTCCATGTCTGTTTTCACAGGCCTTTGGTTCTCTCTCTGCTGATGTTAAGGAATTTCTCATCACTGGCTAGATGTTCATCATTGTCCTTACTAGACTTCTGACCTCTAGATTTTTATTTGCTTTTTATTTATAGTTTATGGTACTTGTTTTTATGTTTATTTTTATTATGTATATTAATCTTTGTAAACCGTTTTGACCGACGTTCTGTTGTAAAATTGGTATATAAACCTTTTTAAATAATAAACCTTTTTAAATAAACAAGTAAATAAATAGATAAGTAAGTAAATAAATGTCCCCCTTCTAATTCCCCCTTCTTTCCTTTCTCCAAAGATTTCATGATGGAGGGTGGCTAGTGTAGCCTCAGCAAGGAGCAGCTCTGGCCCTGCACAGACCACACCTGAGCTGAGCAGCGGTGTTGGTGGTTTTTTTTTATCTCTGCAGCCACTCCAGAAAGGAGCTGGCAGCCTGACGATGCTGTGCCTTGCCTCCTCCCAGCAGTGCACAATGGGCCTCGGGCCAGAAACAGTGCTAGCGGGGGTGAGGCTACCACGATGGAGCAGAGAACCTTCAAAGTATGGAGCCTGAGAAAATCACCCCAATTCACCCTATCCTCTACCCCCCAAGAATGGTCCTGAGAGGAAGGGGGCAGCAGAAGCAGCAGCTCTTCTTTTCCCCTGTGCAGTAGAGTTCTTCAGCCCGAAGGGTTATGACTTATTTTTATTGAAAACAGGACTACAAGTTCCAAAATGCAATGAATAAAGTTAAAAAAAAATACAAGTCTGGCTGAGCCTGTGAAAGACGACCTAGGATGTAATGCTATTTATTGGAATGACTTGTTCTCTGTTGTCTCACATTACTCCATCGCTCAGATTCTTTTCTATGTGTGACTCCTATCTGAGATGATGTTCAGGACAGGGGCCTTTGGGGTTCTATTGGTTGAGTGGTTGGTCAGGTGTTGTAGTGGACCAGGGAGTGAACTGCTCATTGTCTCTAGAGTTTCTTTTAAGACACTGATTGGAATTTTCTCAGGAAACACTCGTTTTTTTTCCCCTCGCTGTAGAGCCAGATTGAAGTTAAGAAATATAGGCTATAAGCAAGTAGCTGTGATTCCAATCAAAGGTCTATTTATTACTGGAGGAAAGTATTTATATAGTCTAGATATCTAAATCGCAGCAGCTAACTCCCACATTACATCTTCATTAAGCATAATTCTGGGTGAAGCTTTGAGAATGTAAAAAACATTCACAATCAGGTTAGGGCTGTTCAGCTTGGAGAAGAGACAGCTAAGGGGGTATATGATAGAGGTCTATAAAATCATGAGAGGTCTAGAACAGGTAAATGTGAATTGGTTATTTACTCTTTCGGATAATAGAAGGACTAGGGGACAATCCATGAAGTTAGCAAGTAGTACATTTAAAACTAAACGGAGAAAATTCTTTTTCACTCAACACACAAGTAAGCTCTGGAATTTGTTGCCAGAGGATATGGTTAGGGCAGTTAGTATAGCTGGGTTTAAAAAAGTTCTTGGAGGAGAAGTCAATTAACTGCTATTAATCAAGTTGACTCAGGGAATAGCCACTGCTATTACTGTCATTAGAAGCATGCGATCTATTTAATGTTTTGGGTACTTGCCAGGTACTTGTAACCTGGACTAGCCACTGTTGGAAACAGGATCCTGGGCTATATGGACCCTTAGTCTGACCCAATATGGCAACTTTTTATGTTCTTATATGCTTGTGTAGGTCAAAAAATTATTAAATAAAATTACTGTTGCGCCGGGTGGCCGCCATGCTCCGCAGCCAGACCTACTCATCCCCCACCAAGGCTGTGTACCTCGCCCCACGGAGGCCGCTGCCACCGCCCTCCTCCACAGTAATCCGATATCGATGAGCCTTCTCCCACGGGATCCCTTAGGCGCGTGCATGTGGCTCACCCCAACCTTTAAAGGGGCCACGGCGGGAAACCTCACCCGTGGCCTCATCTGATGACATCAGCAGAAGACCCTATATAAGAACAGCTCAGCCTTCCCAGAATCCCCTCAGCAACGGCTCAGCTCCGTGTGGGTAGTGTGTTGCTCCTGCTTCAGTTCCTGATCCGGCTCCGCTTCAATTCCTGATGCAGCTCCCTCTCCAGTTCCTGACTCTGCTCCCGCTTCAGTTCTTGATCCAGCTTCTGCTCCAGCCCCCCTTCTGCTCCTCTGGCTTGACTTTGGCTTGTCTCCTGGATTCCCCTGCTTGCTGCCAGCCATGACCTCAGCTAGTCTCCTGGATTCCTCTGCTTGCTGCCTGCCCTGACTCTGGCCTGTCCGATTCTGCTTTCGTCCAACATTCACCTGGAGACCCGCGCCTAAGTCCACTTGGCCCTGGCACCCCAGGGCTCAACCCGCGGGGAATGAGGACTGGTAGTGGTGAAGGTCCGGTAGGGGCTCTGCATCACCCTGGGCCGCCTGCCAACGGCGGGGACCTAAGCTGGCTCTGCCCCCTGTAGGTAGCATCAACCCTGCCTTGGGCCAAGGGTCCACAATGCAACAATTACCTGGGCTGCTGCAGAAGCAGGGCTAGGTAGAGACAGTATGCTACTCTTTTGTTTGGGTACTATCTCTCCCCCACTATCAGCTGTTTAAAGCAGAGAGAACGGCTGCTGCTACCCATGATTACGAGAGATCAAATTGAGCTGCTGTTTTAGTTTCACATTAGCAGCCCAGCAACGATGATGCCATAGCCTGTACTCTTAAAGGGGCCAGGTTATATCAGCACTGCAGGGGCAGGCACAAAAGTAAAATAAAATAAATCAAAGTGAAACAAAACTAAGACAGAGTAAACTAAAAGCAAGGAGGGAAGGATAAGCAGCAGAGGGCACTAACCAAGCACCTGCAGCAGGGACAAGCTACCACAGCCCCTCTTTATGGGAGTGATAGAGGCACATCAGAGCACAGAGCACAACAGGAACAGCAGCTGGAATAGCTTCTACTGCTTGGCTGTATGAGAGAGGGTCCTGGAGAGAAAAATGAATCCAAGTAAGCAAGTCCATGTAGCCCCTGGGAAAACTAGTTTAAAAATAAATGTTTGGACCAGATTGAGTGTTGGGATCAGGGGGGCGAGTTGGCTGTTTCAGACGGCAGAATTCTGAGGCGGCAAAAAATGTCCCTCTTAGAATGCCACTGTGGCGTCTGCCTCCCACTGCCTGCCTCTGTCACGGCTGCAACACACTCATACCTGGGTAAGCTCCGGATTTGGCCCAGAGACTCCGGAATTCTGAATGAATTTCCGGGTCTTCGGGCTAACACCTGAAAACTCTGGGTGCCCTGCTGCAGAAGGCCAGAAGAAAAAGTGTCTGGAGCAGCGCATGCTCAAAGGAGGAGCATCAGCACCCTTGCCCCAGAAAAAAAACGTGATGCCCGGTGCTGGGTGGCAAGAAAGACGAGCAGGAGCGTCGCCCTCTTCTGCGGAAAACTGAAGACATAAGAGGAGGAGCAACTCTGCCGGACTGCGTGCCAAAAATAAAACAAGGGCAAAGTGGGGCTGACGCTACTGGAGGAGGAAGAAGTGAAGTGCATGTCCCACAGGCCTGGGGAAAGAGAAGGCTCCTGTGGCTAATGAGAATCGAGGTGAGAAGAAACAATGAGAGTGCATGTGTATAGAAGAGGGAGAGAAGTGAAAGAGTGTATATGTATGTATGCATGTATGGGTGTGTGTGGAAAAGGAAGAGAGGGGGCAGAGGGGGGCCAGAGCAGGTAGGGGGCACCATCTCATCCCTCGCCTCAGGCAGCAGATTATCTTGAGCCACTCCTAGTTGGGGTGACCAGTACTAGCTTTCATTGCTTGTCCAAGGCTGGTTTGGTGTGTTTATGTGTTTAGGGAAATCCACTGTGCTAGGACTCCAGTCTAAGCAAACATTTAGATCAGGATTTCCCTGTGACTTCCTTGCTGAGATTCAGGCTTGGCAGTTTGCCAAGTAATTAGCAATTCCATGAGATGTTCTTCACGTGAGAAAATGCAGTGAAGATGCCAGTAGAAGGAACCCTATTTCTTGCAATGCTTCAGTTTAATTAAGGTTACTGAAATTTATTTCAATAATTTAAACTGTGCCAAAAATTATCCTTCCTGCTGGCTATGGTAAGCAGGGGGAAAGGGAAAGCTTTTTGTAATTGTAGATGTTACCCATGAGGACCCCTGGGTACTATTTTCTCTGGCAATTATCAGCAGAGGACGGGTACCCCAGGTCAGAAAAAAAAGGGTCTGGCTACATGTGCTTTGGAGAGAAGTAAGGCAGCAGCTGAAAAAGAAGCTAGCTGGAGAAAGAAAGCTGCAGCTGGAAAAGGAAGTAGTAGAGATAAAGATACAGCAGAAAAGAAAGAAAGCAAAGAAGGGAAAACAGCTGGAACAGGACAGAGGCAAAAGCATTGCTCTTGCCATTCTATAGGACCTGCTCCAGTGCCAAAAAGAAGAAGATACTACAAAACAATAAGTATTTTTGATTTATTGCTTATGCTGTGAACAGAAGATAAAAATCAAGAATTAGTTAATGATAGTTACTTAGCTGAAGACTCGTGTTTATTCAAATTCAGCTTATTAAGACAGGCCTGTATAATCTTTATTGTTGAAGAATTTGAAAGTGAACATTTATTTGATAGCACCTGTTCTGTTGAGAGAAGTAAAGTTTATCTCTGTCAGTGGTAAAGGCTGCAACAACTTGCAACCTCGGACTCTTAAACTTAACCCAGAACAACAGTAGAATTTGGTAATCCTTAGCAAAGGAAATCCAAGTTAACTGGAGAAAGTGCAAAGCAACCTTTGTTTGACAGTTATTGTGCCAGGAAAGAAAGCAGCTGCAGATACAAACAGTGGGGTAGATATTTCCGCCCTGGAGGCGACTGTTCAGTTCCTTGTAAACCGGTGCGATATGTATTCTTTACAGGAACATCGGTATATAAAAAATTAAAAATAAATAAATAAATAAATAGATTTTATAAATCTACGCCACTGTTATGCGCGTAACCCTTTTAAAATCTACCTCAGTGTGAATGCTATAGTCCGTGCAATTTCTGTAAAAAGACATTAACCAACTTTTTATCCTCTCCACACACAAAGAATAGCAAAAAAAATTGCTTATTCTTTTATTTTTCCCTTTAGCTAGAAATACACTACCAACAAATCTTCAGGGCAACACTGAGTTAACACCGCTTTTAAGTACACCTTAGGAAGATTGTCGTGGAGAGTCCCTCCCCATTTTATTTAATAAAAGCATAGGTAACACATTGAAGAAAGAAGATCTACAAATCATCGATCCAGGATCCACATCGATTGCAGGACCTGGAGGGAACCAAAATACAGGATCAGATAATAGGAACCAGCTGCAAAGAAGCCAAGCTACAGACTTGAGCTAAGTATATTTGCACCACGGCCTACAGTCTTAGCTAGACCAACTCACAGGAAAAACAGGCTCAAACAAAGAGGGTATATTTACACAGGCAAAGAAAGAGACAGCTACAAGACAACTCTGAGTAGACAAGGTTTAATCAAGGAAAATACAAATAGCAAGACGCTTACAGCTACAGTCTTAAATTTTAAAGTAAAAGATACTTACCTTTTAGCTACTGCATGACAAGCTACCTTCTCATGCAGTAGCAAAACAGTGGTGTCCCAGTACCTGGCAACAGGAACTGGGACACCTGCAAAAGGACAGTGAATACAAAACATCAAATTTTTTAACCTATTGTTCATATTTTGGGTTAATACTTAACACCTTAAAGTATTTACAGAATACTTATCTGACAGTTA
Source organism: Rhinatrema bivittatum (assembly GCF_901001135.1). Taxonomy (NCBI): domain Eukaryota; kingdom Metazoa; phylum Chordata; class Amphibia; order Gymnophiona; family Rhinatrematidae; genus Rhinatrema; species Rhinatrema bivittatum. The sequence goes on from NC_042617.1 coordinate 119,673,431, forward strand.
TTCTTGATTGAAGGACAGTGAACATACTGCCATCTCAGGAATAGTTGCATCTTTCGTGCACATAAACATCTTGTTTATAAAAGAAATTTTCAATATTGTTATCAACATTGTTTATGGTTCTCTGCATTTTATTGCTGTTCTTGCTAATAAATCTTGTTTTCTATGCAGCAGAAGAAATCCAGTCATTCAGTACGCTTCCCCGCTTTTACCCCCTTCTCTCCCTCCCTACCTGCGGGAGATGATATTGGGTGGAGTTCAGTCCCCTCACTTGCAACACCCAATTGGAGAGAGGACTTCTGGAGTGTCCCCTGCCAGCTCCATCGTAAGTCTCTGCCTTATATACCCTCGGCCCACATTCAGACACCATAGTGGAAGAGGCTTCCCCTGGCAGGGCAGTTTACAATAAGCTATGTCATACTGGTCAGACAAAGGATCCATCACGCCCAGTATCCTATCTCCAACAGTGGCCAGTCCAAGTCACAAGTACCTGGCAAGTACCCAAACATTAATTCCTGTTCATACCCCAGATCAATCCAGACAAGTGGGTTTTGCATCTCTACCAGCAGATGGAGGCAGAGAACAAAAACCTTTTCAGGCACTACTACTTAACTGAGTGCCACCTGCAGTCCCTTCAGTATTTCTCTGTCTCCAGCAGATGATAGAGGTGCAAACATGCAGTCTGGAGTTTATTAAAAAAAAAAAAAAAAGAAGATTTTAAGCAGTTAGTGAAGACTGATGCTCCCCGATGTGTTAGGTTCCTTCGTGGGTCATCCCTCAGGTTGAGCAGGACGAGCAGGGGGGTTGGAAATCCCTGATCTGATTTGGCCCAGAGGGAGGGAAAGCCTGGTTCCTGGTTCCCTCTCTCCGTCTGAGGCCTTTCCCTCCTTCCACCGACACCCAGGAGCAGCCAGAAGCAGGAAAGTATATCTTTCTTTTTTCTCTGGGCTGCTTGATTGCTGTTGCTTTAAAAAAAAAAAAAAGGAAACGTGGTTTTGAGAGCAGGGCTGATCCGTCGGCTGTGTCGAAGTGGTAAGGCTGATACAGAGGATGAGAGGGGACACGCGCAACTCAGCTGCAGCTCCGGGGATCCGAGACAACGCCGGCAGCAGTGTTGAGGCAATTGCAGTACTTGGGAGGTTATTTTTGCTGAGAGCCAAGGCAGAAGCATGGCACCTCCTGTGGAGCATCAGAAAGTGTGTCAGGCCCGTCACGTGAGGTGATCACACCTCAGCGGTTCCTCTTTGTGCACCGGCTGTGCCTCCGGAGAGGAAGGGACCTCGGTGGAGGTCTCATGAAGCGGATGCTGCACGCGTTCTTCAGGCCCCATTCAGGAGGCCCCGAGGCAGTCGGAGGAGACAGTGGCCATGTTGCCTCCAAGTGGCAGGAGACGTGCTGTTGCTAGGGAGTTCAAGGACTCACCTCCCCCGCTGTCTCCAGTGGATCAATGCCCTGTAGAAGGTAGGGAAGGGGCAGGGGAGCCAGATGAGACGCAGTGGAAAAGGGATCCAGTGGGTCGGAGGAATTTTCCATGGATTTTGACTTTCTGCTACACAAGGCCTCTCTGGCTAAGAAAGAAGCAGCAGGTAAGTGCTCGGCTAAGAGGTCTAGAGCACATATGCAGCCCAAGTCATGGGGGCTCCTTCGGCTCCTGGGTACCTGGCAAGTACCCAAACATTAAATACACCCCATGCTACTAATGTGGAGACCCTAATCCAGGGAGAGTGAGCCAGGCTTGGTATTTGGGTTATAATATGAGGATTTATGTACCTCCAAAGCCTTGGGGGGACGATTTATTTTTTTATTGTACATTGCTTTGACTTCCTCAAGTAAGACTTGCGATCAATCTAGTAATGAATAAACTAAACTAAACCTTTGAAGAAATGGTGGCCTGGTTGGCAGCTCCAGGAACTACCATCCTTACCTGGCTTTCCTTGGCAGCCCTACAGAACCCACAGCTCGGCACAAGTGCCTTTCTCCCTGTAGCCTGCACCACTCTCCACAGCAGCCAAAAACTCCCTCTGGCTGTGCCAGTCTCTTTCCCTGTCTTCTGTCAAAAATGGCTTCAACTGCAGAGGCAGCACTGCACTAACACCATCAAAGCACAAAACTACCAGTCAGTGGTGACCTAGCACCAGCGGGTCCCACCCTTGTTGCTACACCGTGCTGTCACTTGCACTTCGAGTATGCGCTCTTGCTGCCACCGTTGTAGGCCCGATCAAGCTCCTTCTGTTATGGCTGCTGTGGTCCAGATCCCTCAGGCCGTACTTCGGGGATCCCTGGTCCACAGTGTGCAATGCATCCACTTCTCTCCACAGCAGGACAGCTGAAAAAGCAGATGAGGCTGTAAAAGCAGGAACATAAAATGAAATTCAGCTGCAGGGATACCTGAAGTGCTACATAACCAAACAATGCAACTCTAAAGAATCTCCATGAGGAAGGAGGCTGTCTGTCCACAGATGTCCTTTCACTGGTTTTCTTCTCGTCCTGAGGCAGTCTCTCTCTCTCTCCTCTCAGCTGGTCCTTCAGGCTTCTGTGAGGGCTGGCTACTTCTTCCTCCTCCTTCTAGCCAGTCACCTCCTGTCTGGTGTTTACCTCTCTTAACCCAGCAAGCTAAGGGGCCGATGCAATAAAAAAAAATGCGGAAAGCGGCCACTGAAAAGTCAGCGCCTGCTTTCTTAACACGCGCATGGTGCCCACAAGGGGGGAGGGGGGGGGCGCCATGCTATAAGCAAATTAGGGGGTCGTGCTGGTAAGGAGGCGCTAGGGTCGCCTCGAGCACCTCCTTGCTAACACGAACCTTGCTAACACGGTTTTCATAATCGGCCATCTGCGTCCGTTTTCATTACTGGCAGACGGGCCGGTTATGAAAACCGATGCCGAGTTTACCGGCGTCGGTCTTCATAACTCGGCGGTCTGCCGAGGTATTATTTTTTCTTTTTACTTAAGAAGTACAGAAAAGCATTAGGGGGTGGATTAGCGCCTATTTAAGCTGTGACCGCTTGCGGGTTATACAGTGCGCTCGGCTGAGTGCACTGTACTGCATCGGCCCCTAAGTGTGTGTGAAGCCCTGACCAGTGCACTCCATCTCTAGGACTCTTCTTTATTTTTATTTACACAAATTTATATTCTGCTCAGTACTAAAATAAATTTAGTTCAGGACGGATTACAGATAACATTCATAATTCCTGCACCACTAAACTGTATTCCTTTCTAACTTCTTCCCTGGGGGTTTGTCACCTCCCGTGATTCTGGCTGGTTGTCTCAGCTGTATTCCTACTGTGTGGGGTACAGCCCCCTCATAACGAACATTACTGTCTTCGGTGCTTCCCTGGTGTGTAGGTTTGGGCCCCACTGGAAGCCTCAGGCACTGTACAACTTTGCATGCCTTTTTGTCTTCATATAAAGAAAAAAATAATTCCCATTTTGCAAACTCTCTATTATTGACAAAAAAGCAAATAACTCACTCTAGGTGCATTTGCACCAGTGTTTCCTTGTTGTAGAGGCCTCCCTTATTTTAGAAATATCTCTGAAGGGATTTTTCCTGCCTCAGTAAAGAATTAGCTTCACTGCAATATGTATGAGGCAGGTTGTGATCACGATTGGTACCCAGAGGGACTTCACAGCCACACAGTGCAGCACATAGTGAGTAACTGTGCAGCGCTAATCCAATTATGCGCCCCTGATCTTTAAATCATCTCCTGAGGGCATTTCAGCCTCTTCAGGGCTCTTAAACTGAAAGAGCAATGACAACCATTTATCTTTGCATCTGGATTTCTCAAACTCATTACTGTTCCTCTCATCAGAAGAGAGAGTCCTGTGCTGAAGCTTCTGCGATGAGAGGCAATGCTTCTGATTAACATTGACGTCCAAAGACTGTTGGTGCTCACAGGGAGGATAACTTTCAAACAACGCTGCGCAGTCTCATATATGCACATATATAGCAGTAGGGAGAACCAATACAGCATTTTATAACCTCTATGTATCAGGTACAAGCAGAGTATAAAATAAGCAAATGTCCACCCTTCAAAATACAAGCCTTTATATTGAACACGTATACTTTTCCTACGTATATGTTACATGGAAAAAAAAAAACCAAAACCAACTTGAACGCACAAAACCCTGATTTACGCACAGGGATGGTAACTCTAAAACAATCGCGAGGGCTTCCATACATACGCTTATGGGCGCACGAGCGGAGACACGCTGGGATTTTAAATCATGCGTGCACATGCACATGTATGATTTAAAATACGCCTACTGCATGTAGTTATGCTCCTAATTTTAAGAAGTTACGCAAGCAAAACCTATTTTGCATATCTTCCATAGGACTTTATCGGCTTTAATGCACATATGTAAGTGGATTTTAAAATATCTTCGCAGGAGGGACATTCCCAATTTTTCCAACTAGTCCACCAGTTTGCCCAATCAATCTCAAGGTCATCCAGATCCCTCTGGTTCTTCATCCTGCACACACCCTGGCTGATTTGGATCCCTCACCCTGTTCTGTAAGCCCTATAACTCGAGATCCACAGACTTGATCCTCATCAGGAGCAGCAATACAGTTACGTGGCTAACAAGCTGATGCAGGCTGTGGCCTCCGGTTTTCAAATGAGTTAACGCGCGTTAAGTGTTGACCTTGCCTCTCGTCCCTTTTCCGCCCCCTTATTTTTGCCATGTGCACAGGTATATACGCGCATAAATTGTGACTTTTAACATCCTTGTTGCTCACGCGCGGCCCACGTACACGTGTATGTGGACATTTTTGCGCGAGCAACGTTTTAAAAATCGATCTCAACGGCTGGTATATTTTAAAACTCACGTGCATAGTTTTCCGATTCCTCCATCAGTTCACCCAGACCTTTTCTAGGCCATCCACACCTTCCTTAGTGTTCAGCCTCATCTTCCTCCAGTTCACCCAGGCCTCCCACTCAACCAATAATTGACAATAGACCTGTCTGATATCAGTAACGTGAGATAATTAGCAGGTGTATAACTGTACGAATAAGTTACCACATGCACTTACTTAAGTCTCTTATTAAATAGCAGGTACTCACTCCTAGCTCTTGGCCCTGGCCCAGAATGCCCTTAGACTGCTCCATTTTTATATGTGTAGATGTGCGCGCAAAAGCGAAAATACATGCGCATATTTGATGTTTATAAAATGGCGTGTACGCGAATACAGGCTATTTATGCACATAAATGCTCATTTTTACTCGCAGAACCTATGGCCAAGTGAAAAAGTGTCCCCTCACCCTGAACACAACAAATAAGATCACAAGCTGGGGGACTCTTAAATGCAGGAGACTTTAATAATTTTTTTTTTTTATTTTCCCCCAAGCAGTTTCCTCCCTGTTTCTTTGGGCTTCCAGCTCAACTGGAACCAGCATGATTCTGGCACCATAAGCCTTTATTCGAAATCTGAACTAGAAACCCCAAGAAACCAGATGTTGCATGAAACGCAACACCAGAGAAATGTATTTATTTATGAAAGGCATTTCTGTTTCTATGAAATACAAATAGAAATGCATTTCCTCCTGTATTGTACAAAATAAATTATCATGAGTTGCATATTCCCAAAGTTAGCACATTCCATTCACTAAACTGAATATAAAATGCTTGCTGTCTCTACATTTTATTTTCTAACCACTTTGGTCCTATTAGGAAAACAGAACAAGTCAGGCTGCTATAAATCTCTACACAGAAACCACATGCTAGCAGAATAGCTCACCTTGTTCATATGTACAGAATAAAGAGCCTATAAAGTATGAATAGAAACCTGCAGATAAAATCTGAACTGGAAACTGCAATAAGACAGACTCTGTATGCAGTAAAATGATGGAAAACAGAACCTCATAAAGCAAACAATAAAAGCAAGAAATATAAAGAATCAATCATAATAGTTAACTATACTAATACAAAGAAATAATATTTCAAAACATCCAATAATTAGAAACTCATCTAAAAATATTCCAATTAGCAATAAGATATTCCAAATTATTGTATACATAAAATAACACCCAATAAATTAAAACACATTAGGATATTAAAAAATCCCCCACTCTCCATAAGTAGAACTTTTGATTTCCAGATGCCTTGAGATTGTTGTGGATTTATAAAGGGGAAGGGGTTGTTGCACACAAATGTTCTCCTCTCTCTCAAATGCTTGTGTTGCGCCTGTCGGTCGCAGGCGGCTGCAACCTCTTATACTCACCTCTTTTCTTGCTACTTCATTAATTCTCGGAAGAGTGATGGCCTCCGCCAGCGAACGCCGACCTCCCTGGTGTCTCCGGGACGGTGTGGGCAATGCCAACAGCCATCTTATTCCTGGAGTCGCCTAGCGCGCGTGCACATGGGCCGTCTTTAGTGCACATCATGGCGGGAACCTCGGGGGCGTCCCCTCTGCATGACGTCTCCGCCTTGCTGTATTTAAGCTGACTGGCCCGACACTCAGACGAGTTAGCAAGGACTTCTTTCCTGCTTAATTCCACACCTTGGAGTTCTTCTCGTTGTTGAATCCGCTTCTCCTTGATGTTCCGGTTCCTACTTCGTGTCTCGCTGGGTGAATGCTCTGAGTACCCGCTCCTCGGGGGCTCTTCTGCGTTCATTGGCTATCCGCTCCTCGGAGGGCCATCCTGCCTGAATTCTTGGAACCAACCCTTGTGAGTACTTCTACTTCATCTCTCTTCGAGCTTGCTAGGATTCCCTGCGGCATTCACCAGACCTCGGGTCACTACCGCATCTTCACCAGCAGGATTCGCTACACCCTACCCTGCACTGCAGGATTCTGTTCATCGTTCTCAAACACCATCTGAGCTCCAGAATCTTCAGTCTACCTCAGCATCATCACCGTGCAAGTCATCTTTGGCGTACTCCGCTTCGTGGGCCACTACTGGATCTGCAGACCTGAAGTATTTTCCATTCTACTGGGAAGGCTATCTGACTTACCCTGCTCTGCGAGCCACTACCGGATCGTCACGTCTGAAGTACTACTCTGGGTATTACCCTTAGTGTACTTAACAGCATTTCCTGCTCCATGGGTTCTGCTCAGAACTGCACCTTTACTACATTCCCCTCTCCTCAGGTTATGCTTCCTTTCTCTCTCATTCATAATAAAGTCTGACTTACAGCTGTGTCCTGATACTCAGACCGCACCTACCGACGGTGAGACCCACAGGGCTCCTCCCTGTGGGTGGAGTCATCTCTCACCTCGGCCCAGGGTACACATCCATACCAAAAATATAACAGCTTGATCATAATACATATACACATATAGGCTCAATCATATATACACACCACACAAGCTCTCTCCTATGTTCAGTCATATGTGCTTACATACATACATTCTCTCACACGCTCAGTCATATATACAGACACACATGCTCTGTCTCTCATGCTCAATCATACACAGTCTCTTATACTCAGTCATACACACATACATACACAGTCTGTCTTATGCTCAGTCACAGACGCATAGTTTCTCAAGGTCAGTCATACACACACATACTGACTCATTTTAAGTCATACTCTATCTCTCATGCTCAATCATACACACATACACGCTGTCTCTCATGCTCAATTACATACGACACATATGCTGTCTCATAATCATATATATACACACTTTCTAATGTTCAATCATATACATACACATACATGCACAATCTCTCATGCTCAGCCATATACACACACACATGTTGTCTCATGCTCATTCATATGGAAACACACTCGCTGTCTCTCATGCTCAATCATATACTGTATACACATACACATTTACTTGTTTTGCCCTCTGGAAGAACAAGGGGCGGCAGCAGCAGTAGTCTCTTTTAGCCTGGACAGCCACTAGACTTTTCCTTGATGCTTCTAATCTCAGGGCCCTGCTACTTCTGTTTAGGATTGTGAGGAGGAGGAGGAACGGGAAGGGAGAGTGGAGGCCAATGCTGCTTCTTTCCTCCCGTGGGTCATGCTCCTAACTGCCTGGAGAGGGGTGCCTCAGGGAGGGGCCCCAAGACACACTGTGGGAGGTGAGCTGGTACCAGCACGGATAGAGCAGGAACAAAGCTGGAGTGAAGACAAGGCATGGATTATCCGGGACAGGAACAAGGCTGAAGATACTGACCCTCCAACGGACCTGCATGCTACAAGAAGACCAACAACTCAATGGTGGTCAATGAACAGTCCTTTGACCGTTCCAAGCCCTTTAGGACCTGCCGCTGGGTAACGGCAAGAAGTGGCAGGCCTGGACAGAGGCCAGGCAAAGACATGGATACTTGGGCGAAGACTCAGGCGAAGACATAGATACTTGGATGAAGACTCAGGCGAAGACGTAGGTACTTGGACGAAGACGTAGGATCAAGGCACTGTAGACGAGGAGTCAGGATCAAGGTTCAAGATCAAGGTCAAGTACTAGGTTGAGGCTACGACGCAGCACGCCCTACACAGCCCACCCGCGGGACTGGTCGCAGACCACGCTGAATGCGGGGCAGACTCTAGACGAGATAATGGAGCAAGTGAGAAAGATGTCCCAGAAACTGGGAGGCCTGCACTGGGGCACGCCCTACACAGCCACTTGTGGCTGGTCGCGGACCACGCTTTGTCGATGTAGGTACCAAACAGAGCCTAACACATGGACGGAGCAGACACAAGGAATCCAAGGGCCTGCAAAGTTCAAGACATGGGACCAAGACAGGACTTGATTTCAAGCAAGGATTCAGGACCAAGGACCAAGACAAGACTTGGCTTCAAGCAAGGATTACCCTCCGGAGGCTTGCGCTGTGAACGAGGAAAGGTGGACATCAAGGAACCAAAGGTACAGGACATCAAGGGTGGGTCACGGGACATCACGGACGTCAGGACTGGATCATGGAGCATCACGAACATCAGGACTGGATCACGGACGTCAGGACTGGAACACGAACATCAAGAACATGGACATCAGGAACATCAGGGCTGGATTGCAAACATCAGGAACATCAGGAAACATCCCAAACTACTGTTGAAGGAATTCCAACAAGGGACAAGATCAAGACATCAAGACGAGGAGACCAGAAACATCAGGATCAGGAACATGAAGAACACTGAACACGAAGCCAGCTACGCAATGAAGACCACGGAGAACCTGGACCAGCAGACAGAACACAACGATGTGCAAGCTGATCCGAAGGCAACAAGGAAATCAAGACGAGCCCTTATATAGGGCTGAACCAGGAAGTAAAGATCTGAACACTTCCGGTGGGGCTGCTCTTCAGCCCTTTAAATGGGCTGAAGAGGCACGCACCGGCGCCTAGAGGGCGGCCCTGGAAAGAAAGCAGGACCACGGACAGCGGCATTGGCATCCTCTGCTGCGCAGGTGAAGGAGCAGGCACTGGCAGGGACAGCCTCCCTGCTGAGTGAAGACCCCGGCATCAGCTCCCTGCTGCGAAGGACGAGCAGCAGCGGCATCCTCCCAGCCATGGAGGAACAAACGGAGCAGGCAGGCTTTGGGGCGACCTCCAGGCCACAGGATGAAGGCAGCAGCACTGGCGGCGGTTCCCGGCTGCATAGGGGAATCCCCACGAGGGGTTCCCCACTGCAGAAGCGGAACTTCGGGGGGGGGCACCAGGCCGCAGTGAAGACAGTGTTGGCGGCAGCTCCTGCCGCTTGAAAATGGAGTCAGCAACAGTGGTTTGGCGGCGGTCTGGTAAGATAGGTGGAGAGGCTTGCTCGTGGGATGGGCTCCGTGGGCTGGAATTGTAACAGTGTGATTCTGTAGTAAACAGTAAGGGGCCCCTTCTACCCCCTGCGCATGCCGAGCCTATCTTGCATAGGCTTGGCGGTGCACGCAAGCCCCGAGATGTGCGTAAGTCCCGGGGATTTCCTGGGGGGGACGTGTTGGGGGGTGTGTCGTGGACGGCGCGTCATCGGGGGCATTCCGAGGGCGTGGCTGTGGCATCTGGACCAGCCCCTGGACTGGAACATGGCACGCCGGCAGGCGGCTGGCGCGCGCAAGTTATGCCTGCCTCGGGCAGGCGTAACTTGTAAAATAAAGGTGGGGGGGAAGGTGGAGGGGGCCGGAAGGAAAATTCTCTCCGAAGCTGCTCCGATTTTGGAGCGGCCTCGGAGGGAACGAAGGATGGCTGCGCGGCTCGGTGCGCGCAGGCTGCCAATTTTGCGCAGCCTTGCACACGCCGACCCTGTGTTTTATAACATGCACGCGGCAGCGCGCGCATGTTATAAAATCAGGAGTAGATTTGTTCGCGCCGGGTTGCGCGAACAAATCTACTCCCGCGCGCACCTTATAAAATCTATCCCTATGTGCAAATGCCCTGGCTTACCTACTAAGAAAATCCAAGTTAAAAACAATGTATACAATTAAAAAAATTTTTTTTAAACAAAATTAGTTTCATGTTACTGAAACAATAGGTTTTTAATAATTTTTCCTTCCTTTGGCTTCCATAGTACTCTGCCTATACACAGTGTTTTACTGGCAGTATATTCAGTCTCTGAATGTGAAATCAGGGTTTGAAGCATTGCAATTTTCTTACGTAACATAGTAACATAGTGATGATGGCAGATAAAGACTAAATGGTCCATCCAGTCTGCCCAGTAAGATTCTCAGAGTAGTAATTTCCGTTCTGTGCCAGTTACCCCCATGCTTTCTGTTAAGGGTAGCAACTGCTGCTCCATTAAAGTTGCCCCCGTACATTCTGTTAAGGGTAGTAACTTCCACTCCATGCAGGTTACACCCATACCTTCTTTTTCATATCCAGCATCCAGCATTTAGGGATCCACAGTGTCTATCCCATGTTCTTTTGAAGTCATTTAGTGTTTTTGTCCTTACCACCTCCTTCGGCATAGCATGCCAGGCATCCTCTACCCTCACTGAGAAGAAACATTTCTTGATGTTGGTTCTGAGTTGACCACCCTGGAGTTTCATTTTGTGACCCCTAGTTCTACAGATTGCTTTCCAACAGAAAAGGTTTGAAGTTTGTGCATCATTAATACCTTTCAGGTATCTGAAGGTCTGTATCATATCTCGCCTGTACCTCCTCTCCACCAGGGTATACATATTTAGAATCTTCATCCTTTCCTTGTAAGTCTTCCGATACAGACCCCATACCATTTTGGTCACCTCTTTCTGGACTGCCTCTGTCCTGACTCTATCCTTTTTGAGGTATGGTCTCCAGAACTGAACACAGTAATCCAGGTGAGGTCTCACGAAGAACTTGTTAAAATTTATATATTCAACTATTGAATGTCTTATTATTTACATTTTTATTAATTTTAGTTAATTTGTAATTTTAAAGACAAACTTTACTTTCTGTTCCTTCTGCAATGTTGCCAACAAAGATATTGAACAGAATTGTCCCAACACGAATCCTTGAGGCACTCCTCTTAACACCATTCCTGTTACGCTCCACGGCCGCAGATGGCTGCGACAGCTGCTGCTCACCTCTCTTTATGCTGCATTGGCTCCATTGGGTGAACTCGCGGTCTCTGCCAGCCACCACCGGCCTTCCAGCCTCCGTTCTCGGGCCTACCTGAGTAGCATGGAAGCTGCCGACCGCCATCTTACCCTTGGGGTTCCCTAGGCATGCTCATCCCAATCAGCTTTAACCACATCATGTTGGGAACCTCGGGGGCATCCCCATCAGATGATGTCACTCTACTCCAGTATTTAATCTCGCCAGCCCAGACAGCTGGCAACTTGTCAATGAGTTCACTTGCTGCGTTACCTACTCTCACTTTCAGCGTTTTTCCGCTTCCTGCTTCCATGGTGGGAGACTATCAGGTACCCACTCCTCAGGGGCCTTCCTCGTCTCCTTGGCTATCTTCTCCTCGGAGGGCCGTCCACCCGGACTCCTGCCTGCCTCGCTTTCCGAGGCTTTCTTCGGAACTTCTACTCATCTTCAGCCGTTGTGAGTACCACACTGAGGACCCCCATTTCTGTCATCTACGTTGGACCTCTCTCCAGTGTACCCCGCTCTGCAGACCATTGCCGTGATTACTAGAGGAACTCTCGCCGGTATACCCTGCTCTGTGGACCACTACCATGATCTCCCACCGAGGAACCCTCTTGAGTATCATCCCTACAGACCCAGGGTAATTACAGTGTCTGTAACTTTCTCCCGGCACCCCCGCTCCTCGGATAGTGCCGCAGCTATTGCCTGACTCCAGTCTCTGAGCTGTTTGACGGCAGCATTGGCACTGCCGCTCCATGGCCCGCCTCCTAGGGTCACCCTCTCTTTCTCCAACTACACATCTGCTGTATATCATCCCGCAGCTGAGACTCCGCCTCCCGATGGTGAGGCTCAGTAGGGCTCCTCCCCCTGAGTGGTTCCACTTCTCATCTCAGCCAAAGGGCCCACACATTTACAAATCCTATCAGATTGCCAAGTCCATGGACCTGGCACAGCTCTCGGCCCTCCAGGCCATCCCTGGCCTGGCCCAGTGAATTTCAGACTAGCAGAAAGTTTTGGAGAATTTGGCTAATGCCATAAATATTTTAAATAACCAGCTGCACATGGCCTCGACATATGCCAAACTGAGCTCAACTCCACAGATGCCGACATTTCGGCCACCTGTGCCCCTGCCGGCACCTCTTCGTTTTTCAGGCGACCCCCTTGTCCTGTAGGGGCTTCTTGAATCAGTGCAACATGCACTTTTCCTTCAGCCTGCATACTTCCCTGACATTTCATAAAAAATCTTTTTTCATTCAAAATGATGTTTGAGGGATTACTTCAAAATGTAAATAGTCTACCTCTGTAAAGTTTATATTTATTCCTTTCTATTCTTGTCTCCTTCATCCCCCAGTTTCAACGACCTTGTTATATTGTAACTTTTTGCCTCTTCTGCACTGGTTAAAAGAACAAAGTTATTACACACCCCTGTTATTTGTAAACCGGCATGATATGATTGTATCATGAATGCCGGTATAGAAAAGCCTTAAATAAATAAAATAAAATAAATAACATTCTCCCCTATAAAGAAAAGTTTTAATAAAATGTGAAAAAATTTCATACAATAATTGTTACTTCAAAGACCGTGGCAATTGAGAAACAACATGAATCACCCCATGATTAAGCATACTGAGCAAGCACTACAAACAACGAGTGTTTTGAATGTTAAAACGCTCTTGCAGCGTAAGTGTGCAAGTGCTCAAGGATGAGGGTTTAAAACGTTTGTCTTACTCATCTTCATATGTGATTATTTTCTATTTTTTGTAGCTACCCAGACGACATACATACTATCCCTGCTGGAAGGACAGGCGTTGACCTGGGCAGCACCCTGTGGGAACAAGCGGACCCGATCCTCCAAGATCTGCCGGGCTTCCTCGCCCTTTTCCGCTCCGTCTTTGATGACCCCGCTCATAAGGCTATCGCTGGTTCCACACTATTGCACTTGCATCAAGGTTCCAAAACCCTTACCGAGTACGTCATAGAATTTAGGACCCTTGCGTCCGAGCTGCACTGAGATTTCAGCTGCCTACGTGCAATCTTCCTTGAGAACCTCCTGACACCCTGGACGCTCTCGTGGATCTCGCAGGTCACCTTGACCGCCGTCTTCATGAACGCTTGCAAGAGACCAGAGAACCCAAGAGGGTGGCTACTGGCGCTCCCTGCATCCACCCAGCACCTTCCACGAAGACCGCTGCTCCGCAAGATGCTGATGAAGAAGAACCTATGCAGATGGGTCGCAGCCACCTGTCCTCGAAGGAGAAACATCACCGCCTACGTTCAGGGCTATATATGTACTGTGGCCAACCCGGACACGTGGTACCTGCCTGCTCACTCTGTCTGGGAAACTTCCAGGCCTAGGTTCTGCCAGAGCCTAGACCTGTCATCACCTTCTCCTCCATTAACGTTACCTGTTTCCTTCAACTCCGGCACCCTGGAATTTCACACCTTAGCCTTAGTGAATTCCAGGGCTGGTGGTAATTTTATCCTTCAACAGCTGGTGGAGCATCTCTGGATCCCCACGTTCCGCACTCCCATGCCATTAATGCTCTTCTCTATCCACGGTGAGCCACTACCTGGCAAAGTTACTTGCTCCACAGTTCCCATCCAACTTCGACCCGGATCCATGCACACAGAGACCAGCTCCTTTCTCGTACTAGACAAGGCCATCCATCCAGTGATTCTTGGGCTACGTGGTTGAAACTTCACACTCCACAATTCGACTGGGGTACCTTACAACTTTCCCAATGGGGCAACTCCTGTCATAAGGAGTTGCCCCATTGGGTGCTGTGCCTAGCCACCTAGTGTCGCTCCTGGGTCTCCCACTGCAGTGCTCCTCCTACGCCAATGTATTTTCGAAGAAGATTGCGGACACGTTACCACCTCATCGCTCATTTGATTGTGTGATAAATTTACTTCTGAATTCAGAGCCTCCTCGCAGAAGGGTGTACCTGCTTTCGCTAACAAGACCGTTCCTTTTCTCGGTTACATGGTCTTGAGTCAAGGCTTCCAGATGGATCCTCAAAAGACCAAGAGCATCCAGGACTGGCCCCAGCCAACGGGCCTCAAAGTGCTTCATAGATTCTTGAGAAGTGGATAAGGGGAATAAGTAGAAGAGAGGCTAGAAGAGTTTTGTGTGAGAGGAGACAGTTTGTGTATTCCCTGCTCCCCTCCACCTCTTTTCCACTAATCCACAACAATCTCAGGGTGACTGAAAATCAATAGTTCCCAGGTGTTACTTCAAAATGTTTCTGGCAGTGAAAGGTGTTTGTGTGGCTGTTACTGTTGCGGAGGTGGACCCTTAGCCTGAGGTGGAGTTGGCACTACCCGTGGGGAAGCCCCCATGGGTCCCCACCATTGGGAGGCGGAGCAGAACGGAAAGTGGAGGCCAACAGGAGCTTCGCCAATACCAGCCCTTGTTCCCCGCAGGTTGAGCCCTTGGGTACTAGGGTTGGCTGGTCTTAGGCAGGCCTCCGCGTGGTTGATCCCGTGGAGGGTGCTCAAGGCAGGGAGCCAGGAAGCAAAGGAAACACAGGATCCAATGAAGCTGGGCTCAAGACAGAGCCTGGATCCAGAAGCCCAGATAGGCTGAAGCAGGCTAGGAGTCAGGAACACATTAAGTCCGGGCTTGTAAATAGGCAAAAGACTAAGAAAGGCCAAGTCCAAGTAGTCAGCTGGAAGCAAAGTGAGGTTCAAACTGGAGTCAGGGCAGGCAGCTGAAGCCAAGGTCAGGTACAAGCTGAAGGCAGGGCAGGTGGCTGAAGACAATGTCAGGTACCAGCTGAAGTCAGGGCAGGCAGCTGGAGTCAAGGTCAGGTACAAGCTGAAGGCAGGGCAGGTGGCTGAAGACAAGGTCAGGTACAAGCTGAAGTCAGGGCAGGCGGCTGGAGACAAGGTCAGGTACAAGCTGAAGGCAGGGCAGGTGGCTGAAGACAAGGTCAGGTACAAGCTGAAGTCAGGGCAGGCGGCTGGAGACAAGGTCATGTGCAAGCTGAAGACAAGATCAGATGCAAGCAAGGATCAGAGCCAGAGAATCCGTCCAAAGTGTGGTCAGGAACAAGCAAGATCAAAGCCAGGAATCCATCCAAAGCGTGGTCAGAAACAAGCGAGGGTTAAGCCAGAGAATCCGTCCAAAGGGTAATCAGGAACAAGCGAGGGTCAGGAACAGGAAACTGGAACTGAAGCTCAAGGATTGGAACAGGAACACAGGATTGGAACAGAACAAGCACAAGATCAGGAACAGGAACACAAAAACGAGCAGCAACTAAGCACACAACTGGAAGTGTGGAGACTTGTTGCGAAGGTAAAGACTGGATGGCGGAGCCTGCCTTAAGTAGCAAGGCCTGGAGACGTCATCATCTGGGGCCGCGAGAAGGTTTCCCACCGTGGCCCCTTTAAAGTCGGGGAAGGCGCGCGAGCACGCACCTAAGGCAGACAGACTGAAACTACGTGGTGGCAGCGTCTCCCCTTGATGCACATGGGGAGACCCGACTGGGACCGGAGGAGGCCGCGGAGCTGCCGGAGGAACCTGGGAGCGTAGCAGGAGCGCGGGCACATAGGCGACTGCCTACCGCTGCCAAAGAGGAAGGGCCAGGTCCGGGACCCGGGCATCAGGGATGAGTAGAGCCGGTCGCGGGCCTGCCACAGCCGGGATATGCAACAGTTACTGAGGTGACACCAGAATTTGAATTTTTTTTTTTTGTATAGTGAGTTGGTATGGGCCTGTGTCTTGGAGAGTTTATCCCTTTGGGGTACCTTAGCAGAGGTAGTGGTAAGGGCAGCAGGGATCCCATCCTATCCTAATCTCGCTTCAGGCAGCAGATTGCCATGAGCTGTTCCTAACTGCTGGCATCAGTTACCGATAAAGTAAAGCTTTGCTCCTGCTCTGAGCTGCCAACACCATGAACTACCTCCCACAGACTGACAGCATCATCCAAGACTGGCTCAATGTTCCACGTGTTAGCACGTCAAAAGAGATGTTTTGGGTGTGGCCTTTATTGATTTATCAGATTGGGGAGGCAGCTGGGAGGGTCAGTCACAAGGCAGCAGCAAATTTTCTGATGCACCACCAACTTCAGCCGTCACCCTTAAGCCCCTGCTGAAAAATGTTTTTGCCACTTCGCTTAACCTCTTTGGCAATCCTTTCTTCCACTTGACCTTTTGCTTTCCTGATTTCTTTCCTCATGTCTTCAGCTTCACTAGACTGTTCTCGTGTGGGACAAACAAAGAAAAATAACTGGTATCAGAGTAAAAATATTTTCTGCTTTCAGGATTTATGTACTTCTGGTAATCCTGTCTTGGTGTGGATTCTCTGATGCAGGGAAGGTTTACCTTCAAACCCTAATCTGTTGGCTGTTGCCTTTTAACTAGTCAGGATTCCTTTTGGTATAACAACCTATAACTACTGAAGAATTGGTTCAAACATAAATAATGAGGCACTTTGAACAGTTATTTTTGGTGACATCCATAAGGCAGACTCAAATAGTAAATTAGTGAATCTGTGTTCCCTTGATCTCCTTTTTAGGGGTCTGTTTTGTTCTCTTTTGGTTGCCTCTGGGCAGATTGGAAAGATTCCACCCAGCCAGTAAGGATTTACCAATGTACCTGAGGTCTACTGCTTCTTCTTGGACAATTCACTCCTGTCTTCCTTATTGTAACTTGGGGGTACCTCATCTGCTGTCTATGCTGGGCAAGCATCAAATTGATTGTCCTTTTTCTTCTCTCTCCCCTCCTCCAGATTTCTGCCATGTTGGCACTGAGTCAAGTTAAGTGGCACTGGGTGAACTGAAAGGTTTCCCAAAAAACACAAGGCAACCTGCAGTCTCTAAAAACAGAACTGCTTATGTTCAAAAATTACTCCCAGGCCTTATCCGGCAATGGACCAGAACCTTTAAAGGACCAGAAGCTTTTGTCCACCAGGTGGCGCCCAGAACAGTGGAAGGTGCAGTGTGCAAAGGCAATCTGATCCATCCATAAAGTCCTATCAGTCAGGCTTTCACTCATACAGTTACACACACACACACACATAGAAAGGCACAGGCACTACCACACACATAGGCACACAAACACAGATACACAGACTCCCAAACACACACACAAGCATGCACACACAAACAGGCTCACATGCATACACAGGCACACATATAGGCAGGCACAGGCAGACACACAAAGACAGAGACACATACACACAGGCAGAAAGACACGCATACACAAAAACATAGGCACACCCACACATAGGCAAATACACACAGATATATGCATAGATAGGTACACATAGGTAGGTGTGCACAGGATCACACACACATAAAGGCAGACACACACATAGGCTCCCAAACACACACACAGAAGCACAGACACAAGTTCCCATGTAGGCTAACACACACACAGTACATACACAGGTAGGCATAGGTGCGCAGACACAGGCAGACATACACAAGCAGTGACACACATTCACTCAAGCACCCACACTTAGGCGAACAGACACAGGCACACGCACAGGTGCACGCACAAGCAGTCACATGCACATGGAGGCAGGCACAGGCACACACACACAGAGACACACACAGAAGCACAGGTAGACACACACACAGACACAGAAACATGCAGACTCCCCCAACACATACACACACGTATATACAGGCAGTCTCACACATAGGCACAGGCACCCACACATACAGGCACAGGCACACACACACAGGCTGTTATAGACCAGACTTCTAGTGTCTTGTCTTTCCCTCTCACCCACCCCTAGCTCATCCCTTGATTTATAGGCAAGAGACACTTTCTCATTAAAAATAAATAAGGCTCTTATCTAAATCATACTATTGCACCAGCCCTTATTGAGAGTTTAATCATCCCCTTGTAGGTGACTACCAGGTTAATTAGTGAATACACCTTTAAACTTAAAGGACTCTAATTCCAACTCCCTTAGCAATCTAAACATAAGTAGGAAGGCAGCAGTCCAGCAGCAAGAGGGGGGCTATCCAGTCTTTTGCATCGAGTGTCACAAGTATGATTTTTTACCCATCAGTGAGAGGTTGTATGTGTGCACCCAATGCAAAGAGCTCCTGGCTCTCAGAGAACGAGTCCAATCTCTGGAGGCTAGAGTGTCAGACCTGGAGAAGCTGAGGCAGACAGAGGGGTACATTGATGAGACCTTCAGGGACATAGTAGCCAAATCCCAAATCCAGTCTGGCATCCCCGGTGCTGCCTTGGATCAGAAAGGTCTCCCAGTTGGAAAGCATCACCCTGATGTAGCAGGAAATGATCCTGTAGCAACGACCTGCTCTCCAGGGGATGCGTTGTACTCTCTCACTGAGGATGAGCCTCCCAGGGCTACCACCCAGGAGGGAAGGGTTAGGCCGGCCATCATAGTTGGTGTTTTGATTATTAGAAATGTAGATAGCTGGGTAGCTGGTGGACGTGAGGACTACCTGGTAAAACACCAGCCTGGTGCAAAGGTGGGGACCTCATGCATCACCTAGATAGGATTATAGACAGTGCTGAGGAGGAGCCGGCTGTCGTGGTACATGTGGGCACCAATGACATAAGAAAATGTGGGAGGGAGGTTCTGGAAGCCAAATTTAGGATTTTAGGTAGAAAGCTGAAATCCAGAACCTCCAGGGTGGCATTCTCTGAAATGCTTCCTGTCCACGTACAGGTCCCCAGATGCAGGCAGAGCTCTGGAGTCTCAATGCGTGGATGAGATGATGGTGCAAAGAAGAGGGATTCAGTTTTGTAAGGAATAGGATAACCTTTTGGGGAAGGGGAGACTTTTCCAAAAGGACGGGCTCCACCTTAACCAAAATGGAACCAGGCTGCTGGCGCTAACTTTAAAAAGGAGGTAGAGCAGCTTTTAAACTAGAACAAGGGAGAAAGCCAACAGTCCCTCAGCAGTGCATTGTTCGGAGGAAGGTATCTTTGAAGGATACCAATGAAACAGGAGAGTTAGGGCATGCTAAGAAAGAGGTTCCAATAAAGCAAAAGTAGTCCATTTGCCTATAAGTAAAGAATCATCTGAGCTAATGGATACCAAATTATCCCTATCAACTGAAAAGCAGATTGTTCACCCTTTGAAATGTCTGTATGCCAATGCCAGAAGTCTAAGAAGTAAGATGGGAGAGTTAGAGTATATAGCTGTGAATGATGAGGTAGACATAATTGGCATCTCAGAGACCTGGTGGAAAGAGGATAACCAATGGGACAGTGCTAAATCGAGGTACAAATTATATTGAAACAACAGGGAAGATCAACTTGGTGGGGGTGTGGCATTTTATGTCCAGGAGGGCATAGAATCCAACAGGATAAAGATCATACAAGAGACTAAATGTTCAGTAGAATCTATATGGGTAGAAATTCCATGTGTGTTGGGTAACAGCATAGTGATAGGAGTATACTACCATCCACCTGGCCAAAATGATCAGATAGATGATGAAATGCGAGGAGAAATCAGGGAAGCTAACCAATTTGGCATTGCAGTAATATTGGGAGAGTTCAATTACCCCAATATTGACTAGGTAAATGTGACATCAGGACATGCTAGAGACGTGAAGTTCCTGGATGGAATAAACAACTGCTTCATGGAGCAATTGATTCAGGAACCAATGAAAGAGGGAACTATTTTAGATCTAATTCTTAGTGGAGCATAGGATTTGGAGAGAGAGGCAATGGTGGTAGGGCCACTTGGCAGTAGTGAGCATAAAATGATCAAATTTTAATGACTGGAAGGGGGACAATATGTAAATCTACAGCTCTAATATTAAATTTTCAAAAGGGATACTTTGATAAAATGAGGAAAATAGTTAGACAAAAAATGAAAGGTGCAGCCTCAAAGGTTAAAAGTGTACAACAGGTGTGGTCATTGTTTAAAAATACAATCCTAGAGGCGCAGTCCAGATGTATTCCATGCATTAAGAAAGATGGAAGGAAGGCAAAACGATTACCAGCATGGCTAAAAGGTGAGGTGAAAGAGGCTATTTATGCCAAAAATATATCCTCCAAAAACTGGAAGAAGGATCCATTTGAACAAAACAGGAAAAAGTATAAGCATTGTCAAGTTAAGTGTAAAACATTAATAAGACAGGCTAAGAGGGAATTTGAAATAAAGTTGGCTGTAGAGGCAAAATCTCAAAATAAAAACTTTTTTAAATATATCCAAAGCAAGAAAACTGTGAGGGAGTTAGTAGGACCATTAGATGGCCGAGGGATTAAAGGGGCTCTTAGGGAAGCTAAGGCCATTGCAGAAAGACTAAATTAATTCTTTGCTTCTGTGTTTACTAATGAGGATGTTGGGGAGATACCAGTTCTGGAGATGGTTTTCAAGTCAGATGAACTGAAACAAATCACTGTGAACCTGGAAGATGTAGTAGGCCAGATTGATAAACTAAAGAGTAGCAAATAACCTGGACCGGAAGGTATGCGCCCCAGGGCTCTGAAGGAACTAAAAAATGAAATTTCAGATCTATTAGTTAAAATTTGTAACCTATCATTAAAATCATCCATTTTAATGATAGGTTAAATCATTAGACTGGAGGGTGGCCAATGTAACCCCAATATTTAAAAAGGGCTCCAGGGGTGATCCGGGAAACTATAGACCAGTGAGCTTGACTTTAGCACTGGGAAAAATAGTGGAAACTATTCTAAAGATCAAAATCACAGAGCATATAGAAAGACATGGTTTAAAGGAACACAGCATGGATTTACCTAAGGGAAGTCTTGCCTTACAAATCTGCTTCTTTTTTTTTTGAAGGGGTTAATAAAAATATGGATAAAATTGAACTGGTAGATGTAGTGTATTTGGATTTTCAGAAGGTGTTTGACGAAGTCCCTCATGAGAGGCTTCTAAGAAAACTAAAGAGTCATGAGATAGGAGGCGATGTCCATTCATGGAATACAAACTGGTTAAAAGACAGAAAACAGAGAGTAGGATTAAATTGTCAATTTTCTCAGTGGAAAAGGGTAAACAGTGGAGTGCCTCAGGGATCTGTACTTGGACCTGTACTTTTCAATATATTTATAAATTATCTGGAAAGGAATATGATGAGTGAGGTAATCAAATTTGTAGATGATATAAAATTATTCAGAGTAGTTAAATCACAAGCGGATTGTGATAAATTGCAGGAGGACCTTGTGAGACTGGAAGATTGGGCATCCACATGGCAGATGAAATTTAATGTGGACAAGTGCAAGGTGTTAGGAATCTTGCTAGGGAGTTAGCAATCTGTTATAAATCTCCTCCACGAGAGGGAGGAGTTAGCAATCTGTTATAATCTGGCTGCTGGATACTCCCATTGAAGGAGGAGTTAGCAATCTGTTACGGAATCTGCCAAGGAGTTAGCAATCTGCTAGCGCTTATCCGCCAGGAGGGCTGGTATCGATCAGCTCCTCCCAAGGGGAGGAGATAGCAATCTGATAGGCTTGGCTCCTGTAGGAGGAGGAGTTTAGCAATCTGTTAGTGCTCTGCTCCCCCAGAAGGAAGGAGTAGCAACTGTTATGCTTTGTTCCTGTAGAAAGATGAGCCAGCAACCTGTATGATCCCCATGGGGAGTTAGCTATCAGATATGGATCAACTTCCGCAGAAAGAGGAGTAATGGTCTGATGTGGGTTGGCTTCCACAGAGTGGCAGATGATAAAACCGCTCTATTAGTGTAAGGAGTAACACTTAGTAGAAATAGTGAATCCCTGGGCCGATGGCAGATGACCGCGCCCTCAAGTGGAGATCCTGAGAGGGACCACCGGCTAGGCTGGAGTATTGAGACAACACAGATAGTTCTTTATTAGACTGGAAGTAGAACCACCAGAGGTGGCAGTAGTGAGTTGATGTGCCCGGCAGGGCTGACGTCCCTCTGATACTGGAACTACGACCTCTGAGTTGCTGAGTTGTAAGGAGAGACCACAGGTAGTGAGTAGGCAGGGTATGCTGGGCATAACCAGTGGTAGATGATACACTCACAATTGTAGATATCTGTAATGTCTTCTTATTCAACAGAGAGTCTTCAGTATTCAGGAACAGGAGCCGCAGGCGAGTACTGGTTCCTATAGGCAGTCTGAAATAGAACTCACAATAACTGTGTATGGGATGGCTTCTGGAATAGAAGAGAGGCTAGGAGAGATTTAGGAACATAGGCCCTCGTGGAGGGAGTACTGGTTCCTATCTGTTAATCTTTAATAGTAATCCATAAGATATAGGTATGCGATATCTTCTGAGGAAGAAGAGAGTTAGAGAAAGGTATTAGGAACAGAGGCCCTCGTGGAGCGAGTACAGGTTCCTATCTGTTAATCTGAAATAGTAATCCATAAGATATAGGTATGTGATATCTTCTGAGGAAGAAGAGAGTCTGAGAAAGGTATTAGGAACAGAGGCCCTCGTGGAGCGAGTACCGGTTCCTATCTGCAATCTGCAATGGTAACTCACAATCTCCGTACCTGCGATAACGCCTTAGACTGAAGGGAGTCTTAGAGATTAGGAACACAGGCCCTCGTGGAGCGAGTACTGGTTCCTGTCTGTAATAGGACTCACTGTGTTCATGTCTGCGATCGCCTCCAGGCAATAGGAGTCTTCTGAGTCTTCAGGAACTTAGGCCCTCGAGGAGCGAGTACCGGATCCCGTCCAACAATCTGAAATCAAGAAGAGAGAGAGCGGAGCCCCCGAGGAGTGGGTACTCCTGGTAAGTTTGAAAAGGCCGAGCAGTGGAGAAGGATTTCCTCTTGCTGACTCGGATCGTTGTTGCAAGTAGCGTGGACTGCCGAAGCAAGTCCCGTTGGAGTTCCTTGCTAACTCGTTTGTAGTTAGCAAACAAAGTCCTTTTACATTGAAAACGGATGACGTCAGTTCGGGGGACGCCCCCGAGGTTCGCGCCCTTGCTGGTACAAAGTCTGGAGCGCGCACGCGCGCCCTTACGTCATCAGGAACATGGCGGATCCGTGGCATCAGGCCAGCCCGGGGATACCGGAACCAAGAGGCAGGGAGAAGCCGTAGTGTATCTGTCCATCTGAGCCAAAGGGAGTCGCCACAAAGATAGAGAGGGTGGAGCAAGGGTGAGAATAGGCATGAATGCAACACAAGCTGATGATTATAGGAAAAAATAACCCATACTGTAGTTACACAATGTTAGGTTCTATATTAGGAGCTACCACCCAGGAAAAAGATATAGGCATCATAGTAGATAATACATTGAAATCTTCAGCTCAGTGTGCTGTGGCAGTCAAAAAAGCAAACAGATTTCTAGGAATTATTAGGATGGGAATGGTGAATAAAACAGAAAATATTATAATGCCTCTGTATTGCTCCATGGTGAGACCGCACCTTGAGTACTGTGTACAATTCTGGTTGTCGTCTCTCAAAAAAGATATAGTTGCACTGGAGAAGGTACAGAGAAGGATGACCAAAATAAAGGGGATGGAACAGCTCCCCTATGAGGAAAGGCTGAAGAGGTTAGGGCTGTTCAGCTTAGAGAAGAGATGACTGAGGAGGTATATGATAGAGGGTCTTTAAAATCAAGAAAGTTCTAGAATGGGTAAATGTGAATCGGTTATTTACTCTTTCGGATAATAGAAGGACTAGGGGGCACTCGTGAAGTTAGCAAGTAGCACATTTAAAACTAATCAGAGAAAAATCTTTTTCACTCAATTCACAATTAAGCTCTGGGATTTGTTATCAGAGTATGTGGTTAGTGCAGTTAGTATAGCTGGGTTTAAAAAAGGTTTAGATAAGTTCTTGGAGGAAAAGTCCATTATTTATTTATTTATTTATTTATTTTATATGCCGATATTATGATACAGTCATACCGGTTCACAAGAACATAATATACATCAATAAAAAGATACATAAATAACATTAGTCTATAAAAGAGTATGTAAAAGAATACAGAATAATGTCATAAAAAATATATACCATTATCATAACATTAAAATGAAACTATTTAAAACAAATACAAGATCAAAATAAAATTCAAAAAACAATAATTAAAGCAATAATAAAAAAAAGGCCTTTCCCTGCTCTCCAATGTGATAATGTAAAATCCCGTTAAATCAAAATAGGAATGCAAGGTAGAGTTTATCCAAATGTCTCTAAAACTACCCAGAAAAAGAGAAGACAATTTCTTTTGTTGAGACCTCAGGTGTTACAGATAGGGGCATCATTCGTACTTAAATTTCCTTGCAAATGTTATGTTAAATTTAAAGATAAATCTTTTTTGTTCTTTTTACCCTTGCAGTTAACGCAGTTTTTGAGCGATAAGGTGCCAGAGCAAAAGTAAACGTGAGTGAACCCTAGATGCTCAGCTGTCACTACCTAGATATGTCTGTGCATGTTCCACCTCATAAGTATAGTAATAGCCCCTGCCGATGCTACTTTTAGGTATTGTATTTTTTTTTATAAAGTTAATAGTAAATGGATAAATAGCTATGCTTGGAGTTTGTATAGTGGATTTAGAAATGTATACTAGAGATAGAATTATTACCTGAAAAGTATGAAGTGAAGATTTGTTTTTGTATGCATTAATATTGATGTCAAGATGGATTTTCTTGATGTAATTTTGGAAAATGTTAATAAAGAGAAAATTTAAAAAATAATAATAATAATTAGAAGCCATGCTTATACTACAAATGCCTGTTTAAATAACCTGGTTTTCAGATTCTTCTTAAAAGTTTGGAAGTTCACATCAAGCCTTAGATCAGTCAGAAGTGAGTTCCATAGTATCGATCTTGCCAATTTCAAAGCCCTCTCTCTTACTTTATTGAAGTGAGCCAGTTTTGGAGATGGAAAAGTAGGCCCTTAAGACTTGATAACAAATTCTGCTGTGGAGTATGTATATTAAGTGATGCATTTAACCATTCAGTTTTCTCGTTGTGGATTGATTTATGAATCAGGCATAAAACTTTATATTGAATTCTATACAGAACCGGCAGCCAATGCAGATTCATCAACACAGGAGTAATATGATCATACTTTCTAGATCCAGTTAATATTCTTGCTGCCACATTCTGCAGGAGTTATAACGGCCTAATGGTATTATAGGAAAGTCCCAATAATAAGGCATTACAGTAATCCATTTTTGAAAAGACTGTTCTAAAATCATTAAAATATAAGAGCGGTTTTAGTTTCTTTAAAATAATTAGTTTATTAAAACCATCTCTTATCATATTATTAACTGCTCTTTTCAGAGTGAGTTCACTGTCTAAAATAACCCCAAGATCCCTGGCCTCATTTACTATAGTGAAATCGCAATGCTTAATTTTAAAATTTGCTGGCGTATTATTGTCGAGTTTGTTACAAATTAATAGTATTTCAGTCTTTTGATCATTTAAGGCAAGTTTCAATGTGTTAGGAGCTTTGAGGAGAGAGATATCTCTCCTCAAAAGCCCTCCTCCTTGACTTAGTTTTTGGGTACTTGCCAGGTTCTTATGGCCTGGATTGGCCACTGTTGGACACAGGATGCTGGGCTTGATGGACCCTTGGTCTGACCCAGTATGGCATTTTCTTCTTCTTATATTCTCAGAGTATTTTCAATGGATTCTTTCACTAGTATCAACATCTGAACATCATCAGCATATATGTATGTAAGTCTAAAACAGCTAACAATTTAAAAGCAGTAACATATATATGTTAGTTTTGCAGATAAAGATGATGTTGGACTCGTGGACCCTTGAGCCGGCTGGGACAGATGAAGACTCACCATGGGCAGGCCCACAGTGGAGTTGAAGCCAGGAGGTGGCACTTGAGCAGGAGACCAGAAGGAACTTCACCACCTGAAGCTCGAGGTCCACCCAGGATGAGCCCGTGAGGACCCGAGCTGCTTGGACTTACGTGCGGTCTCCTGTGAGCCTGTGACTGAAGAGGGGAGTAGAGCCGAAGCCAGGAGGCCAACTGGAACTTCACCACTGGAAGCTCGTGATCCTCCCGAGAGCAGCTCGTGAGGACCTGAGCCACTTGGACCGAGCAAGAACCAGTGGACAAGTCAAAGACTGAAGTCAGTAGTCGGAAGCCGAAGTCGGAAGTCAGTAGTTGGAAGCCGAAGTCAGAAGCCAGTAGTCGGAAGCCGGGGTCGGTAGCCAGTAGACGAAAGCAGCAACTAGTAGCTCTCAAAGAGAGTGAACCTCGTTGTAAGGCAAGGTACAGGCCTAGCTGCAAGGTTTAAATAACTCTGCAGCATCTGACGTCATCCAAGGACAGTCCTGCTTCTTCCCACGCTGGTCCCTTTAAATCCTGAGCCCCCGGCGCGCGCATGCCTAGGGGGCAGAGCCAGGCACGTTGGATCGGCGGTGTCTCCCTTGTGGAGGGAGCGCCGTGGGAGAGGCCAGGATCGGGCCTTGTCGAGCAGAGAGGCGCTTCAGCGGCCCGGGCCGGCCCGAGGTGAGTGGAGGGACCGGAGCACAGCCTGGGACCATAACAGATGAACCTTGTGGTACTCCTGAAGATAATGAGATTGAAGCAGATTCCGAGATTCCTATTTTGACTTTAAAAGACCAATCTCTAAGATATGATTCAAACCAACAAATAGTTTTTCCAGCTAAACCGATTTCAGCAAGTGTCTGTATTAATACTGAGTGATCGATGGTATCAAATGCAGCTGAAATATCCAACATCACTAGCAAATAAGATTGCCCAGAGTTCAGACCTATAAGTACCGTATCTGTTAGTGATAGTAACAATGTCTCTGTACTAAAAAAAACTTATGGAAACCGAATTGAGCTGGATAAAGCACATTATTTTCCTCTAAATGATCTGTCAATTGTATTCGAACAACCTTTTCGATTATCTTTGCTAAAAATGGGAGATTTGAAACAGGTCTAAAATTGGACAAATTTGTCCCATGTAAATTAATATTAATCAAGTTGATTTAGAGAATATCCACTGCTATTACTGGCATCATTTGCATGGGATCTACTTAGTGTTTGGGAACTTGCCAGGTACTTCTAGCCTGGATTGGCCACTGTTGGAAACAGGATGCTGCGCTTGATGGACCCTTGGTCTGACCCAGTATGGCAATTTCTTATGTTCTTCTCGAGCAACGCTGGGTACTTTTTGTTAGTGTATATATATATACATATATATATATATATATATGTATATATATATATTACAATTTAGTATAATGTAAGCATAATTAATATACTGTTTGTATTAAGTAATTTATGTTTGCAATTTAAAACTAAATGTACTATGTGAATTATCCCCTGGGGAGATATTTTACCTGTGTTAAAAGCAGAGTTAATTGCATTGTAAAACTGGCAATGCTGTTAGTATTTGCTAGCACATGGGGAGACAGGTGATGTAGTTAGTGATTCCTTTGGCACATGAACTGGTGAGTGATTTGCCAGTTATAAAGCATGCAATGATGAGACAGTCCTGAGTCAGCACTATACTGTAGCTGTTCAGAAGGTGGGGCACCAAAATATTTTATGGTAGCTGATTAATTTAAACAAGATGGTTGGCAGATGTTTATTCTGTCTTACTCATATCAGATCAGGACCCTTGTGCACTGTGCATCTGAGTAAGTTGCTCTCTATCTAGAAAAAATTAAGTTCTTTAAGTGTTAGCTGCATCAAATGGAACTTCAGACTGTTTTGATTCTGGTGTGCATCAGGCTTGCAAAGGTTATAAAGATGTGTTTTACCGTCTGATTTGCACTCTTGGGTAAACTTGAGTTAAAGAGGAATTTCAAGGCATCAGAATTAGATTTCACCCATGATAAATTCCTAACTAAAACGTTCTCAGTAATCTCCAATTGTCCATAGCTAAAAGTGATATCAGCACCTGATCATCTGGATTCAGTTTCCATCTCTCTCTTCTTAGTGCCTAGTCAATTCAGTGTCCTTTTCTTTCCTTTTAGCACCAAACAATCTGGATTAAATGATCCTCCCTCTTTGTGATACATTTCCATTCGTATTCAGCGTCCTCTTACCCAGTCATCTGAATTCAGTCTTCATCTCTGTCCTCCTCCTAGCACCAGAGAGGCTGGATTCAGTGATCCCGCTCTGGCCTCTTTGAGCTAGACCAGCAATGTTCAGTGGTTCATTGCTATTGCTTTTATTAGTGCCAGATTACCACCAGCAGTCATTTGTTACAGATTTCTGAAGCATTGTTATTTTTGTCCTTCTTTTACCCACATGTATCAGGAGTTTTGTCATTCAGGGAATGGAGCATGCAGCAATTCCATCTACAGTAGCACATATTAATAGGCCACATTATCTTATTTTGTGCTTCTTGGTGCACTCTCTTTTTCAAAATGTATAATTCTGTACTTAGTTTTGTTTCTGTATTTGATTTATTTATTTATATTTCTGCTTCTTAAGATACCTCTCCTTTGAACATATTTTTTACAGAATAACACCAGCTGGTCCCAAATTGCTTGTAGCAATTTTAATTGCACAATTATACACCACTTTAATAGTAAGGTTGAAAAATAGCAAGCATGATTGGAGTTTTGTGAAACTTTTTTTTACGTTATAATTTGGCAGTTTCCTTCTGCTCCTCTGAGCTTTCAGCTCAGTTGGAACCAGAACTGGGATCTGGTGCTCTGAGCCTTCATTCAGAACTACCTGGGGATCTAGTTCCCCTATTTTATATCACCTCGTAACTACAGCATCTTCAGCTAGCCCAGGGAGCCAGAACCCAGATCCTCACTTTTAGTTTTTCATTTCAGCCAAAATACTCTCTTATGTAGATTCCCAAATCTGCCCCTCTACTATTCTATGCACTTGCCAGCAATCGGTGGTCCTTCTCCAGTCCCTTCTTCTGTGAAAACCAAGAAGTGTTTGTTTAGCATTTCTGCTTTTTCCTTATCTCCTTCCACCTATTTCCCCATTTCTCCTCCCACTCTTACAATACTACCTCTTTTCTTCTTCCTCCTTTCACTAACATATTTGAAAATAGTCTGGTCACCTCACTTTACTTCACTAGCCTCTTTGCTTCCACTCACATATTTGTCCCTCTGACAACTCTCCCCACCTCTTTCAACTTTACCAGATATTCTTCCCTGTGTTCCTCATTTTGAGAGCCTTTCTCTGTTGCGCATGCTATTTATTATTTTTTTGCCCTTACTTGGAAGTTTGCTTTGGCTGCGCCTTCTATAAAGTCCCCATGTTTCTCTGAGACTTGGGCTTTAAGTGTGGCTGTTCCTCTTCTTTGTAATGCGCTCCCACTCAAGTAACAACAGTTGAACAAGCTTTCAGTACTAATACTAAGCATAAGCATATTTACATATGAGAAATAATAGTGGTTGTTTTCTGATTGTTTTGATTAACTGCACTAACTTTTGCTTAAGATTTTCCTAGCCTAGGTGTTTTTTTGCATTGTTTCATTTTATTGTTTTAGAATTTTCCTTTTTTTTTATCACTGTGCTATTTTATTTCATGTTTAAAAAATTGTATTGTACATAATTTATGTTGTAATCTACTAAGAATGTTTGTTTCTAGATTGGCAGAATATAAGTGAATATAAGTGAATATAAGTGAATATAAGTGAAAAGTAAAAAGTCATGGGATAGGTGGCGATGTCCTTTCGTGGATTGCAAACTGGCTAAAAGACAGGAAACAGAGAGTAGGATTAAATGGGCAATTTTCTCAGTGGAAGGGAGTGGACAGTGGAGTGCCTCAGGGATCTGTATTGGGACCCTTACTGTTCAATATATTTATAAATGATCTGGAAAGAAATACGACGAGTGAGATAATCAAATTTGCAGATGACACAAAATTGTGCAGAGTAGTTAAATCACAAGCAGATTGTGATAAATTGCAGGAAGACCTTGTGAGACTGGAAAATTGGGCATCCAAATGGCAGATGAAATTTAATGTGGAAAAGTGCAAGGTGATGCATATAGGGAAAAATAACCCATGCTATAATTACACGATGTTGGGTTCCATATTAGGTGCTACAACCCAAGAAAGAGATCTAGGTGTCATAGTGGATAACACATTGAAATCGTCGGTTCAGTGTGCTGCGGCAGTCAAAAAAGCAAACAGAATGTTGGGAATTATTAGAAAAGGAATGATGAATAAAACGGAAAATGTCATAATGCCTCTGTATCGCTCCATGGTGAGACCGCACCTTGAATACTGTGTACAATTCTGGTCGCCGCATCTCAAAAAAGATATAATTGCGATGGAGAAGGTACAGAGAAGGGCTACCAAAATGATAAGGGGAATGGAACAACTCCCCTATGAGGAAAGACTAAAGAGATTAGGACTTTTCAGCTTGGAGAAGAGACGACTGAGGGGGGATATGATAGAGGTGTTTAAAATCATGAGAGGTCTAGAACGGGTAGATGTGAATCGGTTATTTACTCTTTCAGATAGTAGAAGGACTAGGGGACACTCCATGAAGTTAGCATGGGGCACATTTAAAACTAATCGGAGAAAGTTCTTTTTTACTCAACGCACAATTAAACTCTGGAATTTGTTGCCAGAGAATGTGGTTCGTGCAGGTAGTATAGCTGTGTTTAAAAAAGGATTGGATAAGTTCTTGGAGGAGAAGTCCATTACCTGCTATTAGGTTCACTTAGAGAATAGCCACTGCCATTAGCAATGGTTACATGGAATAGACTTAGTTTTTGGGTACTTGCCAGGTTCTTATGGCCTGGATTGGCCACTGTTGGAAACAGGATGCTGGGCTTGATGGACCCTTGGTCTGACCCAGTATGGCATTTTCTTATGTTCTTATGTTCTTAAATAAATATTTCAGCCACCTCTTTTGAAAGCCATATCAGTCCCTTTTTCCTCATACTTTTATTTATTTTCTTAACATAAAGATATGTTGCTATTTATTTATATAGTTCTTTTAGTTTAGCTCAGTGTTCTTCCACTTCATCTACAACCTACAATTCTGCCTGCGCCTTCGTAAGGTACTTTTCCATTTTACCAAAATTGGAATTTATTAAATCCAGGACCTTTACGTTTGTGGGACTCCTTCCTGCCTTGGATGTTATATCAGACCATATTGTCTGGTGATCACTGGGTCTCCACTATATGCAAAGATATTCATTATGGATATCCCGTAAACCAGACTGGCTAGGAATGCCTCCAAGAGAGGGTTGGGAAATAATGGCATAAGCTCTCTGGGGAGGGCAATTTCAGCACTGTTTGCGTCCCCAGTTTGGCATACTGGTCAGCTGTGGTTGCCTACCTCAGAGATCTTACACTGGAAATTTAACTCCTTCCTAGGTCTGAAGTGGACTACCACATTGGGCACAACAATTAATAACATTGGCTATCAGAAATGTGATTTTTCGCCACCTCAGATTCAGGAGTTCAATTTCCAGCATAAACTGTCTTGGGTGGGCACTAGTTGCAGGCTTTCATGCTTTTCCTAAACAGCTGGCCCAGCTCATGCCTAGTGCCAAAGTGCTACTGTTCACCCATTGATGCGCACCCTAGAGAGCTTATGCTTTGTTCAACTAGCTGCTAGTGCCTGCCCAAGAGAGCTTTTACTTTACTTGCCATACTTTGACAAAATGTGTCCAAAGGGATGCACAGCACCAATCTTGCATGCAATGCCATTTTGGCAAGGCATGGCAAGTAAAATCAAACTGTAAGCTTCCCTGGGAAATGTAGCTACAGCTAGATGAGCAAAGCATAAGCTCTCTGGAGTGGGCACTTCCAGCTGTACAGTAGGCCAAAGTTGGGATGCAGCTGCAAGTGCCCGCCCTGAGAGCTTACACTGGAAATGTGGGTCTCAGATGGCATAAACTCACATTTCTGGTGGCCAAAGTTATTCTATTGCTGTGCCCAGCCTGGTAGAAGCAGCTAGACAGTACCCCACTGGGCACAGCAATAGTATAACATGGCCATCAGAAATGTGAGTTAAGTGTTACTCCTGCTCTGAACCAGGAACTAAATCTCCAGCATTAAGAAAATGTGCTTTAAGCTGTCTGCCTTGTTACACACCTCACTGTATCGCTGGGGAATAGCTAATGCCTTCTTTTACATGGGATTTGTATGTGCCCATGCTAATTTTAGTGTGAGCTTTTACTCCTAGTTAGTGCATATTTTTTAGGAGTTAAAAACCCTGTTAAATACCAGGGTTAACTTACCACAGGAAAACTGTATGCCAAAACAGGAGTAAAACCCTGCACTATCATCAGAGCACCTTATTACATCGGCCCTTGAAGGAGCTGGTTCAGAAGGAACATGACCCTGCTGCTAAGGTTGGAGGCCTGAGCCAACCTTAGCAGCAGGTTTTTTTTAGATTTTGTGTACGTTCTGATTATATTAATCTTGATGTTTTATTTGTGTATTTGTTTGTTTTTTAATCACTAGGTTTTTATTTAATAACACTAGACTTAGTTCAATAATTTGTGACACCTATTGTTTCCAATTTTGTTTTATCTGTTTGCTTGGCCTCTTTTGAGAGCATGCCACTGTTGAGTTATCACTGTCGGGGAGGGCCACGGCTAAGGACTTGTCTCTTTGCTTGCCCTCTCGCTTGCATTGGTTCTTGATGCAGTGGTTGTATTATTTTCTATTGGTTTGGTTGCAGTGGGGTTTATTAGTGGAGCTGTTTGATAGGGGATCAGCTCAACTGGATATAGGATGGGAGGAAAGACAATCTGTCCCTGAGATGGGGGGGGGGGGGGGGGGGGAGAGAGGAAGGTTTGAGCGTTTGGGTAATTGCCAGGTTCTTGTGGCCTGGTTTGGCCTCTGTTGGAAACAGGATGCTGGGCCTGATGGACCCTTGGTCTGACCCAGCATGGCATGTTCTTATGTTCTTATGAGTGTTATTCCAGTCCATATTGAGTTAGGGAAATAAGGTAAATAAAACAAATACTCATAGAGAAATGGGAAAAAAGAGCAATATTTGGAAAACCATGCACACTAATACTCATAGAACGGGGACCAAAGTCCCAGATCTGGAGGCTGTCATGGAAGAAGCTGATTTAGATATAGTAGATGTCACGGAGACCTGGTACATGGAAAACCATGACTGGGATATAGTTATAGCCAGCTACAATCAATTTAGGAAGGCCCGGGAAGGAAGGAAAAGAGGAGGCATAGCATTATATATAAAGAACATTATTAAAGCAAGAGCATTGCTGGGCTTACGAGGTAAGGAGGAGGCACTGTGGGTTAATCTGGAACGCGGGAATGGAACATCTACTTATATTGGTGTAACATACAGACCTCCATGAGAGACAGAAGAAATGGATAGAGATTTAATGGAGGCTATTCACCGGATTGCTATGAAATCTATTTAGCCTACATTAGGCACCGTATCTTTGAATTATGTTATTAACCCCATATATCTTAATCCAAGTTATTTCGACCTGTTCATTGTAAGACATTTACTTGTCACTGTTATTGTTTAGAATGTAAACCGAATTGATCAGTAATTCTGTTATTGGAAAGTCGGTATATAAAAATGCTAAATAAATAAATAAAAATGAAAGGGGATGTGCTAATGCTTGGGAATTTCAATTTGCTGGAATTTTGATTAGGATATCCAGGTTGTGGTATCTTCTAGAAGCAGGGAGATTCTGGATTCTTTGCAAGGAGAAGTGTTCTGTCAACTGGTAATGGAACCTGCACGGGAAGGTAACAATACTGGTGCTTACTAATGGGGCAGTATCTTTGATGTTGTGGTGGATGATCATCTGGGATCTAATGAGCATCGGATAGTGCGGTTCAGTACTAGGGCACAAGAGATGAAGGTTCATTCAAATGTGAGAGTCCTAGACTTCAGGAAAACAAATTTTCTTAAAATGGGGGAGTACTTCAAGTAGTCATTAGCTGGATGGGAAAATCTAGGGGACGTAGAAGAATAGTAAGTAAAACTTAAGGGAGATTTCATAAGGGCAACTAATATTTTTGTTAGGAAAGTAGATAAAGGAAAGATGAAATACAGAGTGCTATGGTTTTCTAAAGAAGTAGCCCTGTTCTTAGGCCCCTCCTTCCTGAGGCCTTGGGTTCGGGTTTCATTGGGTATCGGTGATGAAAGTCCTTTAGTAGATTGGGATCTAGTATATTGGATGATGGCTCCCATGAATTTTCTGCTGGGCCATAGTTCTTCCAGGAGCTCAAATATTCTATTCGCTTGCCTCTCTGGCAGGAATCCAGGACTTCTTGGACTTTGTATATTATGTCCCCATCTGTGACAACCTCCTGTGGTTCAGAAGGCATTCTGGACAGCCGTGAGAGCATTACTAGCTTGAGCAGTGAAACGTGAAACACGTTATGGATCTTTAACATAGGTGACAGCTTTAGCTGGTATGTGACCAGGCCCACCCGCCGTAACACAGAAAGGTCCAATAAAGCGCAGTGCTAAATGCATTGAGGGAAGTCGCAGGGGTAAGTGTTGGGTACGTAACCAGATCTTCTCTGCTCTCTTGAATAGGGGAGCTGGGCTCCTCCATGATTTGGCCATTTTCTTGGCTTAGGTGGCGGCCTTTTCAATCAACTGATTGATTCGGTTCCATAGATCAGGCAATTCTTGTGCAGAGAGTTGAGTCACAGGTGATGGAACTGTTATAGATAGTAGCAGTGGAGGCAAGGATAGTTTTCCATAAACCAGTTCAAAAGGGTATGAGCCAGTGGCTGCATTGACATGCTTTTTATGGGAGAATTTGGCCCAGGCAAGAGGGTGGCCTAGTTATCCTGGCACTCATTGACATAAAAGCAGAGGACAGTTTTAAGAGTTTGGTATGCTCCACTTGCCCATTCCCCTGTGGGTGGTAGGCCATCATATAGTCGAGTGTGATACCAAATCTTTTGAAGCGGGGGTGCCAGTACCACACGGTGAATTTACATCCTCTATCCAAAAGAATATGTTTCAGTAAACCATGTAAGCAGAAATCATGGAGAGTAAAGAGACGTAGGAATTCTGGAGCAGAAGGAAGGCCAGGCAATGGGACAAAGTGTGCCATTTTGGAGAATGGATCAATCACCACCCATATCACGGTGGCGCCATTAGAGATGGGGTGGTCCATGAAAAAGTCCCTGGGGGCTGGCAATGGCTGTAATATCCCCCAGAATCGGTCATGCAGAGCTTTTTGCTGTGCACAGTGGGACATGGCATAGGCGTTGACATCTTGCTTCATTTGGGGCCACCACTGATGCCATTGAAGCAGTACAAGGGTACATGCCAATCCAGGATATCCTGCTACACGGGAGTCATGGGCCCATTTTAACACTTTCTCACACAATCTGGAAGGCACTACCATCTTCCCTGGAGGAACAGGTGCCAAAGTGGCCAGGTGTATCTTATCAGGATTGATGATGTGCCAAGGAGGTTCCAGAACATCCTTGGTCTGGAAAGAATGAGAAGGAGCTTCTGCTTGTTGATTCTTGAGCACCAAGCAATATCATAATTCAAAATTGAAGTGAACAAAGAACAAGGCCCAACAGGCATGTCTAGCATTAAGCTGTTGAGCTTGATGTAGATGTTCGAAGTTCTTGTGATCCATGTATAAAATGATGCGGTGTTGAGCTCCCTTGAGAATATGGCACCATTCTTCAAGAGCCAGTTTGACTGCCAAGAGCTATAGTTACGTTCAGCCGAGGAGAACTCCTTAGAAAAGAAAGAACATAGACGAAGTACCCCTTCAGGAATGTGTTGGCCGAGGACAGTCCCTACCCCCAGGGTAGAGGCATCTACTTCTAAAATGAAGAATCATGTGGGATCCAGGTGACATAGGCAAGGTTTGTCAACAAAGGTGTTCTTTAATTTCTGGAAAGCCTCAGTAATCTCTGGCGGCCAATCTTTGGTATTAGCACCCTTGCAGGTAAGAGCAGTAAGGGTGGCTTCCGTGGAGAAATAATTTTGAATAAACTGATGGTAATAATTAGCAAATCCCAGGAATCTTTGTAAGGCCCAGAGCCCCACTGGGTGAGGCCAGTCCAAGATAGCTTTTACCTTGGCTGGGTCCATTGGAAATTCATATTGCGAGACTATGTACCTGAGGAAGGGGAGTTCCTCTTGTTCAAAGAGAGATTTTTCCAGTTTGGCATAAATATTATTCTCTCACTGGTGTTGCAGGATGGTTCAAGCATCTCTATGATGGGAACTCAAGATCTGGGAAAAGATCAATAGGTCATCCAGGTATACAGCCACGCAGGTGTACAGTAGTTTGCGAAAAATCTTGTTGATCATTTTCTGGAAAACCACCAGGGTATTACAAAGCCCAGAGGGCATGACTAAATACTCATAGTGCCCATCGTGGATGTTAAACACAGGCTTCCACTCATCGCTGGCCTTGATGCAGGTGAGATTGCAAACACCCTTGAGGTCCAATTTCATGAATATCTTGGTGCCCTGTAGGCGATCGAAGATCTAAGCTATTAGAAGTAGTGGATAACGGTCCTTCTTAGTAATAGCATTCAGGCTGTGGTAGTCTATGCATGGCCTGAGAGATCTGTCTTTCTTTGTGATGAAGAAGACCCTAGCTTGATGGAGAAGAGGAGGGCCAGATGAATCCACGTTCCAGAATATAGGCTGACATGGCCTGAGTCCCTGGGAGAGATAGCGCTGGGAATGGGCTCTATGCCTCAGTCATGCATGCGATGACGAGGCAATATCTTGGCACTCTTCTTTGAAAAGACATCCTTATAATCCACATACCGGAGGAAAGCCCTGGAGATATGGAAGCCACGATTACCGGAAAAGAAGGTTCCACAGGTACCAAGCAATACCATTAGCCCCCATGGGTGAATTCTAAAGCAGACCAAAGTGAGGTTGATGTTGTTGGAGTCATGGCAGATCATTAAAATGGAATTAACAGCTCTGGAGATCACGTGGAAACTGATCTTCTCTAAGTACAAGAGGTCAGTGCATAAGGCTACAGGCACCATGGTTTAAGTAACCTGGCCTTGAAGTGGATGTCCATAGACTGAGGAGATCACCAGCAGGGAAGTCATCTGGACTGTGGAAATTTGGAGTTGGTTGACTGGGTCTTGCAAAATGAAGTTTCCCCTGGAGCAAACGTCTACAAAGGCCTGGATGAAAAAATGCATGGAGACCAGTTCCAGTGTGCCTGGCAGGAGGAGTTGGAGAGTCGGAACAATAAGGCCTAGGATCATCTACCCGAAGGACCCTAGGCATTTAAGTTTCCTACCCACCACAGATATTTGGCCAAAAAATGGCCTCAAACTGCGCAGTAGAGACAGAGATCCTGTAGTCTCTGATGGAGTCTTTCTTCTGGGGCCAAGTGGCAGTGTCCCAACTGCTTCAGTTCCTCAGGAGGAGAAAGAGGAGAAGGCGAGGGTCGGCAGCCAGGGGCAAGAGCAGATGTTGGAATCAGGGTGCCAGGGAAACAATTCTCCGTGCCAGATGGGCCTCTCAAGCCCTTTGCTGCAAGTGTCAATCTATTTTGCCGGTTAGAACAATGAGATCCTCTAGCGAGGTGGGGAACACCTGGACTGTGAGTTTGTCCTTGATTTTCCCAGAGAGGCCTTCCAGGAAGATGGCGATCAAGCTGTCCTCCTGCCAGTTTAGCTCAAAAGCCAGTGTCTGAAATTCCACAGCATACTCAACCAAGGTTCGGGAGCCTTGACAGAGAAGGCGCAGATCAGAGGCCATCGCAGATGCATGACCTGGCTCCTCAAAGACAGAGCGAAACTGGAGATCAAGCTAAATAGGATCCCTTTGCTCTCAGAAGGGAGAAGCCCAGGCCAGTGCTGTTCCATCTAATACAGAAAGGATGTTTGTAGTCTTGGCTTGATCATTGGGGAATAGTGGAGCCTATAACTCGAAGTGCATTCTGCACTGATTAAGGAATCCCTAACACTGCTTGGGATCCCTGGCATATTGGAATGGAGCTGGCAGCTGAGGGACTGACGGACTGGGTGCAGGAGGAGGTGACGGAGCTGGTGCAGGTGGAGACGGTGCCGCAGAACTGCTCAGGATATCCAAACACGTGGTGAGGCAGTCCATAACTGCAGCCAGGAGCTCCAAGGCACCCTGCTGGTCCTGCAGCCTGTGGATAGCTTGGAGTGAAGTCAAATCCGCCAAGTCTATGGCCTCAGCAGACTGTTATGTCTGTGGACCCTGGAGCTGAGGCAAGATTGACTCTACCTGCAGGTTCTCACTGTCAGCAGGCGGACTCAAGCAAAGGAGAGACCGGTCAGGAACTTCACTTTTACCAATCCACGTTCCTCTTGGGTTGAGCTTTTGACTGCCGGGGCTGGCAGGACTTAGGCAAGGGTTTCTGTTGATGATTGGAGACATGGTCCAAGGCCAGGGATGGATAGGCAGAGGCAGGCTGGGCAGGCAAGGCTGGAACAGGCAGGGACAAAGACTGGAACTGGCAGAAGCAAAGACAAGGTTAGGCCGAGGTAAAGGCAGGAACAGGACAAATAGTAATACACACTACACAGGGTAGCTGGACTTGTTGCTGAGGCAAAAAAGAGCTGTCTGTGAGATCCTTAAATTGAACCCAGGCTGATGATGTCATCTTCGGGCACCGTGGCTTTTTCCCGCTGCGGGTCCTTTAAAGATTAGGCCGTTGAGCACGTGCATGCCTAAGGAGGCCACGGGGATGCAGCAGTCACAGCAGGGTCCTGCCGCGCAATGAAGAAGCAAGAAGCCTGGCATTAGGGGTGAGTAGTGCAGCTCGGGGTTGCCTCCCACAAGCTGCGAATGCAACAGTAAGAATAATATCTTGGCTAACCCGCATACCCTCCACAGCAGCGAGAAAAAAGGATAGGAGGTCTGATGGATACTACACTGCAATGGTTCAAATCTTATCTGGCTAATAGATCCTTCAAAGTTAAAATCAACAATAATGAATCAGAACAAGTAATTTTAAAACATGGAGTCCCTCAAGGATCTTCATTATCCTCCACTCTTTTTAATATTTATATGTTGCCCTTGTGCAAGCTTTTATCAGGACTTGGTTTAACTCATTTTATTTATGCCGACGACGTACAGATTTTAATTCCAATTACAAAGCCCCTTGAAGCTACATTAAAACTTTGGGAAATCTACCTCTCAGCAATAACCAAAGTATTAACACAGATGAGCTTATCCCTTAACCCAAAGAAAACTGAATTTCTCATAATCTGCAATTAACATGAATAAACATATGGAGGATGAAATATTGAAAAACGCTAATAAGATTCCTATCACATGTGAAGTCAAAGACCTTGGGGTAATACTCGATAGTGAAATAAATTTAAAGCGATGGATAAGCAATATAATAAGAGATGGCTATTTTAAATTAAATGTTTTAAAAAGATTAAAACCCCTTTTACACAAACAGGATTTTAGAACAGTTGTATAAGCACTCATCTTTTAAAAAAAATGGACTACTGCAACACTTTACTATTAGGATTACCTGCTTCCATAACGAGGCTGCTCCAACTTCTACAAAACTCAGCAGCAAGAATTTTAACCAACACCAAAAGAATGGAACACATAACCCCGATCTTAATAGAGCTGCACTGGCTCCCAGTTAATTACTGCATTCAATTCAAAGCATTGTCTTTAATTCACAAGACACTCTACAATGAAAACATTGAGTGGCTGACAGCCACATTACATTTCCACACCCCACAGAGAGCAAACAGATCAGCAAACAATGGATCTTTACCAATCCCCTCACCAAAATCTGCACACTTAAACACAGTAAGAGAAAGAGCACTGTCTATTGCTGGACCGAAATTATGGAACTCTCTCCCACAAGATTTACGACTTGAGGCAAACACCAAAACCTTCAAGAAAGGACTCAAAACTTGGATTATTCCAGCAAGCCTTCTCTTAAGCATAGTCTCTTTACGTACTTTTAGAATGTTATTTTAGAATTTTATTTTATTACCAAGTTTAGATATCCTCCAGAATTTTATATTGTATGTATTATAGTGTTTTTCCTTAAGGATTTTATGTATTTCTTACCTTGTTTTATTTTATTTTATTTTTTTCAAATGCTTTTAACTATGCATTTGTTAAGTTTGTACACTGATGTGATGTTTTTATGAACGTCGGTATAAAAAAAACAATAAATAAATAGGAAGACTCTGTTATCCACCCTCTTAATCCCCTAATTAATGCATGTATCGGGCTTTTAAAATTCACCTTTCAGATTTTATTTTCCTTGGTTAGTGTTAGCAAGTATTTCTCCATTCAAGATACATTCACTGGCATTTTTGTGTGCTCCAAATGCATCACCCTTCATTTATTCACATTAGCAAGGGAGTTTAGAGGGAAGATGAAAAAAATAGTGGTAGGTATGGACTACAGTGCATTCATTGGGATAGTATGATAATGTGGATTGGTTTGTGGAGGAGTCAAACAATTGTTTGTATCTGATCAGTTCCTAAAAATAAACAACATTTGCATTAGTTAGTGGATCTGGGACTTTAGCTAGGTTAACAAAAGATCCAGTTCCGTGACTGACCTCTTACACAGCTTACAAGAAGAGATGGGGATTTGACTATCGTTGTATACTTGAATTCAAGTGGGATTGTTTCCTCTCCAAATCTTAACTGAGAAAGAAGGGTTCTCTTTCTATATCCATTTCTTAATATTTAAATTTTTGCAACATGTACTTTATCAGCTACAATGGTCAAGCAAAAGTCCTTATTACCAATGAGGATCATTCTCACCTCATTCATTTAATCTTATGCTCTTATGTAAATCACTCCTTTAATCCACACTAGAGATGTGAATCGTGTGATCGATCATCTTAACGATCGATTTCGGCTGGGAGGGGGAGGGAATCGGATCGTCGCAGTTTGGGTTTTTTAAATATCGTGTAAATCGTGTAAATCGAAAACCGGCACACTAAAACATCCCTAAAACCACCCCGACCCTTTAAAATAAATCCCCCACCCTCCCAAACCCCCCCAAAATGCCTTAAATTACCTGGGGTCCAGTGGGGGGGAGGGTGGGAAAACCGGCACACTAAAACAACCCTAAAACCCACCCCGACCCTTTAAAATAAATCCCCCACCCTCCCGAACCCCCCCAAAATGCCTTAAATTACCTGGGGTCCAGAGGAAGGGTCCCGTTGTGATCTTTTACTCTCGGACCTCGGACCTCCGTGCGTTGTAGAAACAAAATGGCGCCGGCGCTACCTTTGACCTGTCATATGACAGGCCGGCGCCATTTTGTTTTTTTGTCCCCCGACATCAGGAGCGTAGGAGATCGCTCCCGGACCCCCGCTGGACCCCCAGGGACTTTTGGCCAGCTTGGGGGGGCCTCCTGACCCCCACAAGACTTGCCAAAAGTCCAGCGGGAGTCCGGAACGATCTCCTGCAGTCGATTCGTGTTGCCATATGGCCGGCGCCATTTTCCATACGGAAAAACGATTCGACTGCAGGAGGTCGTTCCGGACCCCCGCTGGACTTTTGGCAAGTCTTGTGGGGGTCAGGAGGCCCCCCCAAGCTGGCCAAAAGTCCCTGGGGGTCCAGCGGGGGTCCGGGAGCAATCTCCTACGCTCCTGACGTCGGGGGACAAAAAACCAAAATGGCGCCGGCCTGTCATATGACAGGTCAAAGGTAGCGCCGGCGCCATTTTGTTTCTACAACGCACGGAGGACCGAGGTCCGAGAGTAAAAGATCACAACGGGACCCTTCCTCTGGACCCCAGGTAATTTAAGGCATTTTGGGGGGGTTCGGGAGGGTGGGGGATTTATTTTAAAGGGTCGGGGTGGGTTTTAGGGTTGTTTTAGTGTGCCGGTTTTCCCGCCCTCCCCCTTCCCCTCCCCCTTCCCCCGATTTACGATTTTTTGACGATAAATCGGGGGAATTGTTATTGTATCGCGGCTCTAACGATTTTTGACGATTTAAAATATATCGGACGATATTTTAAATCGTCAAAAAACGATTCACATCCCTAATCCAAACTGCTTGCAGATTAATTTTGCCTTCTAAACCAGCAGAGCTCCAATGCATTGCTTCCAGTTATAATTGATCACACAGAGACTTTGGGGATCAAGGGAATCCTATTTGCCAGTCATGGATTTTGAGACAGGTAGATTTGTATTATTGGGGAACTGCATAACTGGCCGTGCATTGGACAAGATTGCCTGTATTGTTGATTGTGGACTTAACCGTCAAATTTTCCACTTTCCAATAAACCTCTACCAATGCACTGTGTGTGCTTCTTGACTCTTGCAGTCTGTTCAGATAGCTTAGTATTGTTAATCAATTTCTACTCTGCTCCATTACCCAGAAATGTGTCTGCGAGATGGCAGTATCGTGAAGACACCACTTCAGTCAAAACTATAGAAATGAAGTCATCTCTACAAAGCCTACCAAGCCAAAATGGATCCAGGACTACTGGACAAAGAAGGTTGCTCTAGAGGTGAGGGAGCACCTAGTGGTAGATGGCTACACATGCAATATATTATTACTTTCTTGGCAGCTGGAGTTTGATGGCACAATGCTATTATTAGACTCAAAATATAATTTTCAGCCATATGGTGCAGGGGCTGGGGGTAGGAAAGCAGTCAGAAATACATTTAAAAGCTGAAGCAAACGAGCTCTCCTGCAGCCATGGCCCTGGCCCAATGGGACAGCTGTTGTACATCACCTTGTGCCTGAAATGGAATGTAGAAGACGGAGATTTTGGACCAGAATCAGATTCTCAGGCCCCAGAAAAGTAGAACTTGACCTTTAAGCATAAGCAGTTTGTTTGGTTTCCATGCAGGAACTGGAATGAAGCAACAGTACTGATATAATAAAATTCTAAAAAAAAAAAAAAAAAAA
Source organism: Rhinatrema bivittatum (assembly GCF_901001135.1). Taxonomy (NCBI): domain Eukaryota; kingdom Metazoa; phylum Chordata; class Amphibia; order Gymnophiona; family Rhinatrematidae; genus Rhinatrema; species Rhinatrema bivittatum. The sequence goes on from NC_042617.1 coordinate 119,716,498, forward strand.
AAAGCTGTTTCCCAAACATTAAAAGCTTCTTCAGTCTAGGCAACCAAACAGAGATGTCAAGATTTGCTCTATGATTGGTACAGTATTTCTGTTCACCGTAGAGCTCAGTGTAGAGAGAAAAAATGTTTTGAAATGTATATTTTTGTTCAAGCATGTTATTTTCTAGTGTTAATTTAAAAAAAGGATACAATCCCGTCAAACTGGAAGGTGCACAAAAGGGAAAATACCAGCAAATATTTGTTTTTCTGATTTTTTTTTTCACTCGTCCAGAAAGATATTCACTAATATGTATTCCATTTTGTTTCACAATGAACACAAATATTTGTGTTGTATAATGGGTGCAGCCTCCAGAGATGCCCCTAGCTCTGTCCCTAGCCCAGGAGTTTCTGAGTTGCTCTCTGTGTCTACAGCGAATAAATTTACACCTGATTGAGAAGTAAATCCTCACAGCTGTTCTTGGCCATCATCCAGCTGCATTCAAGGCAAGGCAGCTCCCAGTCCTTCCTGTCTCCTCACCTCATTTTCCCTCCTCTCTTTTACTTGTTGCCACTTGTCACTTCACACCCTCTATGTCTTTCCTCTCTTCTCTTTGTCCTCTCCGTTTTCTTACTTCCTTATGTAATACTCTCTCAGATGGCTGCTTCTACCTGATTATCCCTCCTGCCAGTCCTCCAGCCGCCATTTTCTCTCCCTCTCTTGCTTGCTGTTACTTCATTTCTCCCATTTGCATCCTTCCTGCTTTTCTTTCAGTTCTTTTCATCAAGTCCTAACCAAGAATGCCCTCAGCTTATCATATCTCTGCGTGATCCAGTGGACTTAAAGCTTTCTATTAAAGGTGACTAGTTATGCAGCCTTTGCGGTGTTGCTGGCTTCCTGCTCTCTTTCTCTATTCTTGGGACCTGTGTGGAGTTGTTGTGCAATCTGCGCTTAAAAGTCTCAGTCATGCCTGCAAAAGCTTTTTTTTTTGTTTATAGGCAAATCGTCTTGGTTTTCAGAGAAGGAAAGTGCATGCTTATTGTCTTTTCTGGGTGCCATCTTCAGCTGGCAATAGAGGTGTTTTATTTGCAGATTTTAGCAGTAATTACCTTTAACATGCTACTCAATCTGGGGGTCAGTTCAGGGTTTCAGAGTACAGTGTTGTAAATAAAAAGAATCCTGGAGTAAATTACCCTCAAATTAGTCAAAACAGCATTCATGCAACTTTTACACTTATCTCACACAGGCAGGTATTTTATGAAGCACAAGGGACCTTCATGAATACTTGCAAAAGGTATTGTATCCTTGCACCTGTTTCGCACAGACAATAATATTGCCTATTTTTTCTCTCTCCTTTTTCCTTTTGGCTTACTTCTGTTTGAAGGACCTCAGGCCTTCCTGGCAGGATTGAGCCGGATGAGACGTTTCCCCTGTGAGAAGCATCTGTGATGTCTGCTCTCTCTAACATGCTGGATGTTACCATCTGCGGTGGAAGGACTGTAGGAACATTGTTTTAGGGGAATGTTAAAGAATCTGTGTGGACAGGGTGATTTGGTGCATTCCTCCTGTAACTGAAGAGTGTGTCTGAGCTAAAAGACAGTTTGATCAATGTAGACTGACAGGAATGAAAAGGTGATGAGAATGCCAAGTTGTCCTACAATCATAATCAAAGAATCTGGGATGAGCTGAAGGAGACAAGGGAAGTCATGAATATGAACAGAAAGCTTGAGAGGACACCTGCAAGGGACTTGCATGGGCTCAGAAGTCAGTGACATAGCAATACTATTAAGCAGACATATACAAAATGTTTTCTACATGTTTTTACTAGAGATGTGCATAGGATGCCCGATTGTTTCCGCTTTCAGTTTCGTGTAGTCGCGGGAAAAGTTCGTATTCCCGCGGATCAGCATTTTTTATTTTCATATAGAATCGTTTTCGGTTTAGCATGCACTAACGGGATGGCGCGGGCCATCCATTGCTCCTACCATGTGACAGGGGCCAGCCAATGGCACCGATAGCCCATGTCACATGGTAAGGGCAAAGGGCCATCGGCGCCATTTTGATTTGTGGCAGCCGACGGCCCGAGAGGGGGACATCGCTCCCGGGACCCCTGCTGGACCACCAGGGACTTTAGACAAGTTTTGCGGGGGTTGGGAGGGTGGGGGATTGTAAATAATTAGATCTGAAGGGTTGGGGAGGGTTTGGGATTTTGGTTTTTTTCTGTGTGCCCTTCCCCCCCCCCCCAAAACAATAAGAAAACCACACGAAATTTCATGGGGTTTTCCTATCATTTTCGGAGACCCCTGATACATGACGAATTATGAAATATCGTACGATATTTTAATTTGTCATAAAAATGATGCACATCCCTAGTTTTTACATTTTGAGTGGAAAACTATGTGAAACAGAAGTTGGCATTCCTGAAATACTCCCATTGATATCCCACCTTCACCACTGCACTCTGTTGTCTATTACTTAACCAATTTCAAACTCAGTCAAGCAGTTTCTAAAAGCTAGTCGCCAAAGGGAAAATAGTCAAACTGCTTGTGTTATTACAAACCCCATGGGTAATTTGTAGTAGGGATGGGCATTCAGGAGAAAAGAAATAGGAAATTTTGTCTAATTTCCTATTTTGTTTCATTTCATTATCAAAGCAAAATGATTGAAGCTCTGACAAAATTTTGTTGGTTTTCACATTTTGTTTTGAAAACAAAATTGATCCATTGGGCCTAGGCAGGAGACCCAAAGAAAGGGCCTTGACCTGGGCCAAAGCACGACACCAGGGTCTGGGCCTAGGCCTGAGGCTGGGGCCTTGTCTAGACTTAGGCTGTGGCTCGATGCACAAACCATGGCAAAACTTACCTGCTCTGAGGATCCAGCATCACGGTCCAGGCTCAGGCCCAAGCTCAACATCAGGACCCAACCCACAGTGGGACCCGACCAGGAGGCCAAGTTCTGATGCTAAGCCTTGATGCTGCGACCAGGTCTATTGATCAGGTCCCGAAATGGGAGCTCCTGCTAGAACCCAGGGCAATGTCAGGACCCGACCCAGAGGCCAGGTCCCATTGTCTAGGCCTCGGCCAGGACCCAGACCAGGCCCAATGCTGTGACCCAGTTACCAAACTGGGTTCAAATGACAGGGCCTCAGCCCAGACCCAAGCCTGATGCCATGACCCAACATGGAAGCTGAGTCCTGACGCCAGGTCCTTGGCTTAGGCCGGAGCCTGGGTTTAGGCTCAATGCCACTACCCGACCGAGGCCAGGTCCTGATGCCAAGACCTCAAACCTGACCCGGATCTAGGCCTGATGCTGCGACCCGACCTGGAGGCCAGGTCCAAACACTGGCGTCTCGGCCCGGACCCAGGCCAGACATTGCAACCCAATCCAGGGGCCGGATCCCGACACTGTGGCCTCAGCCCGGACCCAGACTCGATGCCAGGGCCTCGGCCTGGAGTCAGGCCCAGACCTCAGAGCTCCTCTTCTTCATCATCTTCTTTCTTTGTTTCTTGAAAGCCAAATGATGCTGTCTGCTGGGGTTGTGCAGGAGTTAACTAACTCCAGCACATTCACCCTAGCGGACGGCACCATTTTGATGTGCAGCATTGCTGAGACCAGGCATTGGGACCCAGTCTCCGGATCAGGTCCTGATGTGGCATCGGGCCTGGGTCCAGGCTGAGGCCCCTGTTTTGGGACCCAGTCTTCAAACCAGGTCACCACATTGGGTCTGGGTCCAGGCCGAGGCCCTGGCATTAGGACCTGGTCTCCAGACTGGGTTGTGGCATTGGCAGGGCAGGCACATCCTAATAGGTAAACTAGGGCGCCAACCATTAGAGGGCACCAAAGACTAGATCAGCCATGTGGGGCCGAGAGTGGCGGCAAAGAGGAGTGAAGATTTGGCAGACTGTGAGCAGCACCCAACCTGCTCGCAGCCCAGAGAAGCACATACTTGGCAGGCGTGATCGCGAATGAGGTAGGAGTTAGGGCCGTGACAGGAGGGTGGTGGCGTAATCAGGGGGGTGGGTGGGCACAAGGCAAAAGGTTCACCTAGGGCACCTAATCCCCTTACACTGGCCCTGGGCATTGGGCCTGGAACTTGGCCCCGGCCTAGGCCGAGGCCCAGGCATCATGTCCTGGCCTTAAAGCCTGGACTTTGCATAGTGCATTTGCCGAAGTCACGGTGACCTACTGCAGCCTGGGCCTAGGCATTGGAACATGTTGACACTTAGGCCCGGGCTGAAGTTTCGGTCTTGCGTAGGCCTAGGCTGTGGTAGGTCTATGTGATCTCTGCCTATGCCTTGGCGTCAGATCCCTCCCAGACCGGGTAAGTAGGGGCCGGGAAGGATCGTGGCCCCAGTATTTTTTCGGGTAGGGATGATTGGGTAGGGGGTTTGGAAGGCCTTTTGAGGCCCCATTTCTTTTTATTTTGTTTTTGGTTTAATTGTTTATTTTTTTTGGGGGGGGGGGGGGGGTTTAATGAAATAAACAAAATAAACATTTAACAAACTGAAATTCATGGAAAATATAACCCCTGAAAATGAAATGAAAAACGAAACTAAATGTTTTCTTCTTTCCACCCCTAGTTTGTACCAATAATCAGAGCAAAACTACATACATAGTTTTGCTTTGATTAGAGCCCAACAAATGATTACTTGCAGAGATTTGCACCCTGCTTACTCTGCAGGTAATTTTTTAGTCGAAAACAACATCCATGGATTTGAATAGTCAAACCTACATGCATCAATCCCCTCTCTGCCCCCTGGGAATGCCTCCAGGGTTCAAGAATAAAAGTATGATGTGTTTTTGTAATGTGCTGTAATTATTTTATAATTGAAGAGTTGTGTTTTTGATTTGTAATCTGCTTGGATGCTTTGTTAACTGGTGAAATATTGCATTTAATAAATGGAATGAATGTGCATACTTTTACTTGCAGACTTGGGCAATATTCAAAGTCCCCATTTATGTGGGTAAAACACATTTATACAGGTGGAAAGGGCTTTGAATATTGTTCTCTTTGGTATTAAGTATGTGCAGTAAACAGGAATCACCTACAATTTGTTTGCTGGCCTTTTTTTTTTCTGCTGTTGCAGCTGGAACCTCTGCTCTTGTTTCTAGCATGTTGCCTTCTGGTTGAATGTAAGTAGATCTACATTGCCAATTTGAATTACTGATTGGTTGGGGGAATTCGGAGAGAACACCCTCCCGTTTCGGGAGGTCGGCTAGAGGATTGAACTGAGGGCTCCTTCACCTGAGCCCTGCTGCACTGTGGGACAATCCCCAACCCCGACAACATCATCTCTAGGGGACCAACAACTTCATAAAGCCCAAGAGGCTGCGGTGCGCAGCCACTGGCATGCTGCCGAAGCCGCGCGCCCCCTTCCAGCATTTTTTTTTCTTTCTTACTTTGATTTTACTTCTGGAAGATATATGGGAAGGAAGAGGAAGACCAAAGTTTTTACATCGTCACCTGGTTTGTCGGTTATGAGAGGACCTATTCCTGAAAATTCCTTTTCGTCTGGGTCCTTAGATAGTGCTGGCCAATTGCTGCTACCTCACACATCGCTGGACTCTCCTGCTGCCAGTTCTCAGACTTTACAGCAAAATTTAAACTTAAATTTAGTAACTACCAGTCCACAAGTTGGTATGGCAGATACTATTGAGCCAAGAAAATAAAGAACCTCAAATTCACAGTCCTATCCAAATAAACCAAAAAACAAGAAAAGGACACTGTGTAATATTTTCAGTGCTGTGACTAATAACAAACATTCATATCTTGATGGCGATGAAACCGCATCAGCAAGCCTGACAACGGCAGTATAACAACTTGCCGTCCAGTCTAATCGTCATTTGCGGTGTTGTTTTTTGGGTCAAAAGACTTTGTTTTAAGTACTTCAAAATGGCAATTCAGAAATAGTGTATAGAATTCATCTGTTCCTACAAGTATGATTGAAATGTTGAACCCGACAGCGGCTGGTGTTTTGCGACATCACAATCGCTTCTTCAGGAGTTTATTTTCAGAAAAGATGCTTCATCCCGGACTCAAGCGTCTCCAATAGTGGTACTGCAATCTGTCCCGAAAAAACAATCTGACCCAAAAAACAACACCACAAATGACGATTAGACCGGACGGCAAGTTGTTATACTGCTGTTGTCAGGCTTGCTGATGCAGTTTCATCGCCATCAAGATATGAATGTTTGTTATTAGTCACAGCACTGAAAATATTACACAGTGTTCTTTTCTTGTTTTTTTAGATACTATTGAGCAACAGGGAACTCAAGGGGGCTCTGGAATTTACCCAGTGGGATCATCATTACAATTAGGAAGTTTTGACTCAGAGTCCATTGAACCCCAGAATGTAACTTTAGCAGATGTGTGGAAGGTACTTATTAATATGGTTAAATCATTGACCTATTCTGTATCTCAATTTGGTAATTTCTCAGTTGAGACTAAGAATGCTCTTGCTGATCATGGTATACATTTAACTAATTTGGAAGCTACTTCAATGTCTAAGGCATCTCAAATATCCTCCTTACAACTATCTAATGCTTCCTTTATAAAGGATAGCTTAATGTTACAAAAACAATTTGAAAATTTGAAAAATGAGATTCATATAAAGAATCTTCGTTTACTAAATTTTTCTATATCAAGGTTACTATCAGCTACTGAATTATTTAAAAAATATCATGGTGAAGTTCTGTCTATCCCTTCTGTAAAAGATATGATTATTTAAAAAATGTATTATGTCCCTAGGTTTAGGATTAGGTCAGAAGGCAGGGAAGATGAGCTGGATATACTGCACGGGGATAGTCCTAATTTGACCTCTTTCTTGGAGGCTTCTATTGATGATATACCCACCAGAGCTACTCTTTTGGTATCGTTTTGTAGTGAACAAGATAAAAATTTGGTGCGTCAAACATTTTTTAGAAATAAAGATATTCCTTTTTGCGGTCAGAAAATTCAAATATTTCCTGACGTTGCTAGATGCACTCAATTGAGGAGGAAACAGTTTTAGTCATTGAAGCCAAGAGTCTTATTTAAGGGGACGGTATTTTTCGTAAAGTTCCCCTGCAAGTGTCTAGTTATGTTTCAGAAGAATAAGTTTATATTTCAAGATCCTTCCCATCTTGAGACATTTTTAGTAGACAAAGGGAAGTGAAAAGGTGTATATAATATGACTGTTGTGTAAGGTATAATCGGCATTAAGTTTATTTTTATCTCTCAATACTGAATTTGCAACAGATTTCTTTTGACCTTTAGTTTGCCTGAAATCCCCCTCTCCCCCCCCCCCCCCTCCAATGATTGGGGACTAGACTATTGGAATATTTTGGTGAAAGGAATAATTCTGTTGTTTTGATTGTAATTCCAATATGTTTTCTTTTATGGATATTTTCAATGTATCTTGTTAAAATCCAATAAAATATTAATAAAACAAAAAAATTACTGATTGGTTGAATCTCACCTTTAAAAACTGCAATGTTCTTGATCTTTTCCTCATGGATTCTGTTCTTAACTAAACTTATATAAGAATAGTAGATTTACAGTACCCAGTACTTTTGTCCAAAACACTTCACAAACTTAATGCATGATAATTATTATCTAGTAACTGTGACTAGAGCACAATGCACTCTGACATGTTTTATCTGCATACATGCTGTCAAAGTCCGTAAGAAGGAAATCTAGAGGAGAAAAATATACAAAAGTCAGAACCCAATGCATATAGCTCCATTAAAAGAAATCTTTCCCAACTAGAAGATGCAGGCCTGGGAGTATGCATGATAACAGGTCTCGATACTTCGCGATTCATTGAATTAATTAGCCACATTTTTAAAGAATCCACACTGCACACAGGCAGACCCAGTTGTGTCAAATAACAGAAATAAGGATGGAAGTGCCTTATTGTACGAGGTTTGTCCAATGTGAAATGCACACCAAGCAAACTGTAAAGTTTAGCTTGCTGAATCGTATTCCCTCCGCTTTTATTCTTTATGTTTATTATGTATTCAAACTCATTTCTAAAATTTTTATTTATTTCTTGTTTTGAAACTGTGCCAAAATTCTCAATATGGCAGTTGCCTCATATTGGGGTAAAATCTTTGCTCTCCCTCTTCCCATTTTTTTCTAGAGATTTCAAATATGATACACTTAAATGTGAATTCTTCCTGAAATCCAAAACAAAACAAAACAGATGTTTACCTTTAAATCTGCTTGTCTTACTTAGAAATATTCTCTTTAAAAGCACTGTCCCATCATCTTAAGAGTTCATTCCTCAAAGATCTCATCTCACTATACAAAATAAGCCTCCAACTCATGTTTCCTCTATCAAGGGAACACATAATGCAAAAACTACAGAAGGGCTTACAATGACCGTTTATAGTAATAATTTTAAAAAAATCAGGAATTTCATATATTTAAAGAAAAGGAAGAGCCGCTTCCTATGCCCTTAAAAGTTTAATAGTATTAACACAATCGTAAACATTTCAGTATCCATAGATACTGTTTCCATGGCACCAGAGGAACTTGGAAAGACTGGATTCGAAATATATCCACAGGAGTAAAAATAGATATTGCTCTATCAATATGTATATATTCTCCCGAAACAGCCCAGAGGAGTATAAATATTCATGAGTACCTAAACAAGCACATTTTTCTTAAAGCATCTCTCCAGTCTTCATAGGTCCCTTCTGGCATTAAGGCATGTGGTCAGAGGTATAAGGATGTGCCAGGAAGTGATTCTTTTTTTTTTTTTTTAAATAAAGTGATTTCTTTTTTTTAAATTAGAATGGATCCCCTGTGCACAGTCCATCATGCCCCACTCCAAGGTGAATTTCCCTGGAATGTCTATGAGGAACAAAGAAAGAGAGGGGGGGTGGGCGGAAGATCTGCTCGGGAAGGTCATTTCTGCAAACATTTTACAAGGCTGTGATTCCGTGAACGTCTGGATTCTGTGCCACTTGCTTTAGCTGGTGGAAGACGTGCCCATAGCGACAAGACTTAATAGCAATGATTAACAAAGATAAGCATTAATGGGACAGGAAAAGGAGGTCTGAGATCATGATATAAGGCCGCAAGGCAGTAGACCCAGGAGCAACGTCAGGAAATACTTTTTCACTGAAAGGTGATCGATACATGGAACGCCCTCCCAAGGTGAGCAGTAGAGGTTAAAACAGTAGCAGACTTTAGGAGGGCATGGGATAAACCAGAGGATCCTTACTTGCAACAACTGAAGAGACAGCAGCAGCATCATCACCTAGCAACAAGTTTAAATGTTTTAAAGTGCCCTATTTGAACAACTATTTGGGGGATTTCTAGAATGCATGGCAAAGTTGGTAATATGCAATATCACAACTCCTAGCGCAAATCCAGGCAACCTCACAGCCAGCAATAACTAGAAGTCCTAGTGGAAATGCAGGTACTCACATAACTGGTTCTGCCTGGCAGGCACTGCAGGGGACCTGGGAGGCTGGAAATTTTGGCAACAACTACAGGAGAATTGGTAGCTGTTTGATTATTACAAAGCCTTGTAGATAGAAATGGGAAAGGAGGAGTCCTGAGTGTGAACTTAGTGGGGAATATCTACCCAAGAGGGTGAAGTAGAAATAAGCGTAAATCTGGCCTAAATTTAGAAGTCATAGGCATACCTTTAAATCGTATTTTGCCTCTATCATTAGTCATATCGAGTGCATGGTTCTGCAGTATAGGACAGCCTTATTTGCTTATTCCTTTAAGTAATATTTCAGGAGAGATGTCTTCAAGAGGGAGTATGATCCTGCTATATACATAGGGACCTTTGTTTTCAGTTTTTAGTTTATTTATCCTTGGAATATTATCACTATTTTTTTACAACAAATAAAAATGGGAGAAAATCACAGCAACAAAGAAACAGGAAAGCAGAAAAAGTCTGTATGGCCCATCTAGTCTGCCCATTTGCCCAATTAATTTAACATTATAATTCCCATCTCTCCCTTAGAGATCCCCTGTATTTATCACATGCATTCTTTAACTTAGATAGGAGGTAATTTTCAAAGGAGTTATTCATGTACATGTAACATATTATCTTAGCAATTTTCAAAAGCCATTTGCTTGAGTAAAGTGCACATAAGTAAATCCTACTGTTATGACTCCTGCCCGCAGAGCTACTCCCCGCGAGCAGGCCTCTCACCTCCTGTGCTGCCTTCTCCAATGCGGCACGGAGCCACCGACGTTCTTCGCGGCAGGAGCCAGTCAGCTTGTCCTCTTCACCACGGCAGGAGCTGCGGACTTCGGGGTGCCTCTCCGGCATGGCGGGCCTGCCGCCGTGTCTCTATGCGGCTGGGGCTGCTGCCGACGTCTGTTTCATCTTCGTGGCAGGAGGTCGCGGTCCCGGGTTTTTCCTGGCGGCCGGAGCTGCCTTTGATCCTTCCTGCAGCTGTCAGGGCCTGCTCCTCGGCCCAGCCCTGCTTCTTCGTCATCGGCATTTGTGCAGGGTTGCTGACCATGGTCCTGCACAGCTTCCTGTTTCCTGCTCCTAAGGCGCGGGCAGCACCTCTTTACCAGATTTAAGGGGCCCACGGCCAGATATGCCCTGGGCCCCACCTGTTTCCTGAGTGAGCCTTATTTAAGGGCTTCTCCTGCACTCCTGTTTTGCCTTGCATTGGAGTTCTTCGTCTCTGGAAGTCTCGTCTTCCAGCGCTCCGTCAGGTCTTCGTTCTTTGTTGGAGCTCCAAGTCTCATCTTGCTTCCTGAGTCTTTGTTGCTTCCTGTGTTTTCCTGATGTCTCATGTCTTCATGTTTCGAGGTTCCCAGTCCAGGCTTCCTGATGTTTCACTTTCTGATCTTCCAGGCTTCCTGATGTTCCACTTCCTGATGTTCCAGGCTTCTTGATGTTCTACTTCCTGACAGTCCAGGCTTCCTGATGTTACAGGCTTCCTGATGTTTCACTTCCTGATGTTCCGAGGTTCCACTCCTCCTTCGCTTGTCTTGAGTCCTCCAGACCCTCCAGCTCCTGTGGTTCTCCAGATGACACTTTGCCTCGTCATTGGAGTCTCGTCCCAGCTGGATTCCCTTCTTGTGTTTCCGAGTCCTCTTGACCCTCCAGCTCCTTTGGTTCTCCAGATGATGCCTAGCCTTGTCATTGGAGTTTCATTTCAACTGGATTCCCTTCCTGTGTTTGTCCCGCTCTTCGCGTGGTCTGTGACCAGCCTCTCCAGGTTGTGTAGGCCATGCAGTGGGACAGGGTGGTCCGCGACCAGCCCATTGGGTCCGCCTGTGTAGGTGGGCTGTGTAGGGCGCCCTGAGAGACAGTGCCAATGTCCGAACCTTCCAAGCTTCTCATCTCGTCCAGACTCTTCCAAGTTCCTCGTCTCGTCTACAGTCTTCCAAGTTCCTGGTCCTCATCCAGAGTCTTCTCGTCTCATCTTGAGTCTTCTGTGTCATAAGGCCTCCGTCTGCCCTCATCCTCAGTCCGGCCTGCTGCTTCTTGCCGATACCTAGCAGCAGGTCCGAAAGGGCTGGGAACGGTCGGAGGACTGTTCACTAACCAACATATTGTTGTTGGCTTCCAGAAGCATGCAGGTCCGGCAGAGGGTTAGACTTTGTCTTCATCCATGCTTGGACACGTTTCGCCAACACTCGGTGCTGTCTTGGATTCATCTGGGATCATGCCGAGGCCCAAGGGCACACAATCCCCTCAAGTTGGGATCGCTCTCCTAGCGTTCCCTTCTATAACACCTATGGACAATTCAATGACATACAGTATATTATAGCAACTTTCAAATGCCCACTTACTCAAGTAAAGTGCCTTTACATGTGTAAAACCCAATTTTAAGCATGAAAATGCTTTTGAAAATCAGGCCCATAATGAATTTTTCTCTACCACCTCCACTGAGAGGCTGTTCCATTTATCCACTCCCCTCTCTATAATGAAATATTTCCTACGATTACTCCTGAGTCTATCCCTTTTCATCCTCATCCCATGACCTCCTCTCCATTGAAAGAGGCTGACCTCCTGTGCATGGAAACCTTTGAGAAATTTAAATGTCTCTATCCTATCTCCTAACCAATACCAGTTTTCTTTACCTTACAACTTTTGACGCAGTGGTATGATAGATATTTATATTCTTATGACCTTCATAATAGGCATCATCGTAATTGCTTTCGCGTATATCAACTCTGCCTTATATATAATCATTTGGTCATTTCAGTCCCGATTTTTAAACTGAATTGAATCACTATTATTTTTCAAAAAATTTTTGTTTGCACTTAAAAGATTCTTAAAAATATATATATATATATGGTGCTTGAATTCTGCACTTATCTTCACACTCTTTTTTCTCCATTAGTGTTGATTGGGTCAACTGTTTCTTGTGGATTACAGCAAGAGCACAATCAACACTATTGGAGAAAAAAGAGTGTGAAGATAAGTGCAGAATTCAAGCACCATATATATATATATATTTTTAAGAATCTTTTAAGTGCAAACAAAAAATTTTTGAAAAATAATAGTGATTCGATTCAGTTTAAAAATCGGGACTGAAATGACCAAATGATTATATATAAGGCAGAGTTGATATACGCGAAAGCAATTACGATGATGCCTATTATGAAGGTCATAAGAATATAAATATCTATCATACCACTGCGTCAAAAGTTGTAAGGTAAAGAAAACTGGTATTGGTTAGGTAATTGATGTTGGGTTTTTCCGATACAGTTTGATACAAAATCACAGTATCCTCACTTGATTAATAGAAGTTCTATCCTATCTCCCCCATCTTGCCTTTCCTCTAGGGCAGTGGTTCTCAACCGGTGTGTCGCGACACACCAGTGTGTCACCAAGAACACGCAGGTGTGTCGCCACACTTCCCTGTCCCCCGCTAACCCAGCTGCTCCCCGGTCCTCCTCCGCCCGGGCTTAAAATGCTGTCAGCCTGGACGGAACACGGCAAAACAGCTGGAGTCAGTGAATCGGCATCGGCATGGTCTCTTCTTCCCGCCCCTCCCCCCCCCCCGCGACCCAGAAGAGGAAGTGGTGAGCAGCGGGTGCGTGCACGGGAAGAAGAGACCATGCTAGTGTGGTCAGCGTCGGCCCGAAGAACAGAAGAGAGGCGCGGCCTGAAGAATGTGCAGCGCGGCTCGGAGGAAAATGAAGAAGAGCGTCAACCCCCGCGGCCGATGGGACTCCTCCTCCGCGAGAGCTGAAAATGAAGGAGGGTAGGGTTGGGAGAAGGCTGCTGCTGCTGCTAGTTCCGGGGGGGGGGGGGGGGGAGGGAGAGAGAGTGAATGAATGAATGAATGAATGAATGAATGAGCAAGCAAGCATGTGTGTGAGTGAGATAGCACGTGTCTGTGATTGAGAGCCTGCCTTTGAGAGAGAGAGAGCATGAATGTAAGTTTACAATTGGGAACCTATGTGTGTAAGTTTGTGATTGAAAACCTATTTGTGTGAAAGAGTATGTGTGTATGATTAAGATCCTTTGCCAAATGCCAAATTGTCTGTTTACTGGTATAATCTTATGTTCTTAAGTTTTTTGATACAATGCTTTTACCATGTTCGATGTAATGCTAACTTTGGTTTTCTTCAATCATTATTATGTACTCCAAGTTATATTTAACACTTATGTTCATTGTAATTTCTAACCTTAATTCTCTGTAAATCGACCCGATATGTACTATTACATGAACATCAGTATATAAAAGCCTTTAAATAAATAAATAAATAAATAAATCCTTTGTGTGTAAGAGAGATCATGTGTATGTATGATTAAGAGCCTGTGTGTATAAGTAAGGGAGAGAGCATGTGTGTCTGTGTGTGATTGAGAGCTGGTTTAGGTGAGGAAGCATGTGAGTATGTGATTGAGAGCCTGTGTGTAAATGAGAGAAAGAGAGAGAGCATGTTTGTAAGCATGTGAATGAGAGTCTGTGTGTGAGAGAAAAGGACAGCATGTATGTGTGTGATTGAAAGCCTGTGTGTGTAAGTTTGAGATTGCAAACCTATTTGGGTGAAAGAGTATGTGTGTATGATTGAGATCCTTTGTGTGTGAGAGAGATCATGTGTATGTATGATTAAGAGCCTCTGTGTTTAAATGAGAGAGAGAGACCATGTGTGTCTGTGTGAGTTTGAGAGCTGGTTTAGGTGAGGGAGCATGTGAGTATGTGATTGAGAACCTGTGTGTAAATGAGAGAGAGAGAGCATGTTTGTAAGCATGTGAATGAGAGTCTGTGTGTGAGAGAAAAAGACAGCATATATGTGTGTGATTGAAAGCCTGTGTGTGTAAGCATGAAAAGATAGACAGCATGTGTGTAAATGTGTAATTAAGAGCCTATATAAGTGAGAGAAAAATCATGTGTATATGTGAGTGACTGAGAGCATGTGTGTATAGGTGTGTAATTGACAGCCAGTGTGAGAGAGAGTGCTGGTATGTGACAGAGAGGAGAAGGTTCCAAGCAAACCACCCCTCCTCCTGCTAATTCAAAACAATCTCAGGACACCTGGATATCAAACGTTTCCAGGTATGCAGAGCAAAAACATTTTTGTATCCTTATTTTTCATTACTGGGTCTTTGTGTCTGCTATTTTGAAATATTTTATTGGTATCTAGAAATTTTTTATATGAGTTTTTAATTATTGGATATTCCACTCATCAGCTGTTTTGAAATAATCTGTTATTTCTGTTAGTATGGTTTTACTGCTACTGATTTTATATTTCTTGATTTGTTTTATAAGGATGGGTGATGTTTCTTTTTTCCTTTGTTACACTGCATACAGAGACTCTGGCTTGTTGCAGTTTCCAATTCAGTTTTTGTCTGCATGCTTCTAGTTATGCGTTTTGGTCTCTTTATTCTTTGTTAGGTGAGGGTCAGCACATGTGACTCAGGTGAGGTTTTCTGCTGGCGTGTAGTTTCTGTGTAGGACTCTATAGCAGCCTGACTTGGTCCGTTTTCCTAATAGGAGATGTATTGGTGTCTTAAGGCCTGGTATAATATTTCATTGTTGCCTTTTCTTAGGTAAGGTGGTTACTGTTTAAGTGCTGGAAATTGTGCTGTTTTGGTGTGGGATGTTTACTATTTATGCAATTTCTGTTCAGACAGAATATGTATCTTTTTCTTGTGTCATTTTAAACAATAAAAATAATTACCGGACCTTTACTTTTTATTTCCGCCGTGTATTGTAATAAGCAGTGTGTCACACATGTGAGCGTGGCCTGTCCGGTGTGTCATGATGGGAAAAGGTTGAGAACCACTGCTCTAGGGTATACTTGTTTTGATCTTTAAATCTATCTGCATATGCTTTAGAACAAAAACCACTAATCATTTTAGTAGCCACCCTCTGGCCCGAGTCCAAAATGTTTTTTATCCTTTTGAAGGTGCAGCCTCCAGAATTGTACACAGTCTTACAAGTGAGGTTTCAACAGGGATCTACACAGGGGCAATATCACCTCCCTTTTTCTGCTGACCATTCCTCTCCCTATTCAGCCAAGCATCTTTCTGGCTTTTGCCTTCATTTTATCCACCTGTTTGGCCACCTTACGATCATCAGATACAATTACCCCCAGATCCCACTCTTCCTTTGTGCTTAGAAGAATTTCACTTCCCATACTGCACCTTTCCTTTGTGTTTTTGCATCCTAAATGCACAACTCTGCATTTTTTTTAGCATTAAATGGTACTCCTGCAATATTTTAAATATAAGAATGAAAATTTCTGTGGACATAGGATTCAAATTTTTCCCAATGTTACCAAGAAAACCCAAGTTTTTTTACAATTGAAGCAATGTGTATCTGATTTGGGAAGGTCCTTTTTCTTAAAGTTCCCTTGTAAATGTTTCATCAAATAGCAAGGGAATAGGTATATTTTTACAGATCCTGTCCATTTTGAAACATTTCTCATTGATAAGTATGGATGATAATTTAAAGGTTAGGGGTAATAGAAGATTTTTTTTCTGTAGCTAACTAAACACCTCTTTCTATTGTCATTTTTTTTTTTATTTCTTTTAAATTCCCCCCATGATGTGGACTGGTGGTGTTCTAAGATGAAAAATGCTTTCTGGTTGATGTATTTCCCTGTATTTGTTTCCTCACATACCATCTTTAATTTGTTTTTAATCTTGTACTGCATTTAAAAATTCATAAAGAAATAATTAAACAAAAAACAAAAAACCAGCTGCCACTCTAGACCATTCCTCGAGCTTTGCTTGGTCCCTCCTCATGTTTTCCACACCTTCCTGGCTGTCCACCCTGTTGCAGAGTTTGGTATCATCGGCAAAAAGACAAACCTTTCCTGACTCAGGAGTAACCTTGGGAAATATTTATTTACAGAGAGGGTGGTGGATGCATGGAACAGCCTCCCAGGCGAGGTGGGTGGAGACAAAAATGGTGTCTAAATTCAAGAAAGCATGGGATAAATACATAGGATCTCTAAGGTGGTAAGGCTAGATAAATTGGATGGATGGGCAGACTAGATGGGCCAAATGGTCTTTTGCTGTTGTCATGTTTCTCTGTTTATCTTTTCAGCTACTGCTTTAGAAAACCATAACAGCCTCATTTACTTTCCTAACAAAAATTAGTTGCCCTTACAATGTCTCCTTCTAGTTTTTCCCACTGCTCTTCCACTTCCCCTAGATTTTCCCATCCTACTTCCAACTCCTTCATGCACTCCACCATTTTAGGAGAACCCCACGAGACCAAGCAGGCAGCGGAATTCTGTAAAATTTGCAGTGCACAGAGATGAGCAGAATAAAAGGGCATTACAAAAGTCAACTGTTGATAAAACAAAAGATCGAACGCTGGGATCTCAAACATAACACACCAGCCGAAACATTTTTTAGTTTAAAATAACTAGATCTTAATACCGACTGTATATGATCTCTGAAACTGAGACGGGTATCAAAAAGAAATCCAAGATTCCTCACTGTACCTGAGACCTGGATCACAGAACGGTTCAATGTCAAACCATTGTTCAACAAATCAGGGGGAGAAATAGAAGGCCAATGGAAAAATATTGCCTCAGATTTAGTTGAGTAACAAATTGTTATTACTGAAATAAACAACTTGAAATATGCTCAGTAACTGGCTGCTGGGAAAGGACCCCTAACTGGAAAAAAACAGCTGAATGTCATCTGCATAAACTCTGAATTCCACTCCTGGTTGGTCAGTATGGGAACACAAATGAGCCAAGTAAACATTAAACAACGTAGGGGACCAAAATTACTCCTGGGGTAGCCCATGTCCCATCCATCTCAGCCAATTCTGAAAACTTATCCTTGAAAAAAATCTGCTGCTTCTGTTCAGACAAATAAGATCGAAACCATTTGAGGACTATACCACTAAGCTCTAACTCTCTCAAACGGTGCATCAAAATTACATGATCGACCGTGTCATACGCTGAGGGTATATCAAGAAAAACAGCCATCACAGTGCCCTTTGCATCAAGTTCCTTCAGTAAAAAATATGTGACTGATAGCAATAGGGTTTCCTTATTATGCTTCTTTATAAACCCACATTGATAACAATGGAATTAATTACTGGCATGCAGAAAATCACTAAACTGAGAGTAAACAACCTTTTCCAGTAATTTACCCAATGTTGTCAAATTTGAGATAGGCCAAAAGCTAGAGGGGAGTGTTGCTGAGAGATGATTCTGTTTAAGGACAGGCTGAATCAGAGCTTGCTTTAATATTAACGGCACATCCCCTTCTGTTACTGAAAGATTTATAAGTTTGGTTAAAACAGGTAAAAAAAAAACTTCTCTTAAAAAGTAAATTACAGAAAAGGGGCAGGGATCCAGAGCAGACAAAATTCTTCAACACCCCCAGTAATTCCTCCTCCATGCTCCCTACTAACTCAAAACAATCCTTGGCCATCCCAGGTGACAGGTCACAACTGGAGAACTGATCGAATCCCTTCAGTGTGACCGCTAGGGGTGTGGTTAGACTCCTTTCAAAGAAACATAAAAACATGACTGTTGAAAAAAACTGTATGGCCTATCTAGTCTGCCTATCTGCCCAACTAATTTAGCTTTAAAATGCCCATCACTCCCTTAGAGATCCCCTGTATTTATCCCATGCTTTCTTGAATTCAGATAATGTTTTTCTGTTCGAGTGCCGTCCGCGGCAGGACCCGGAGCACAGCCCCTTCACCTTCTTATACGGACTCCAGCTCCTGGTTCCTGCTCGCTAGTGGCGGTGGGCCACCGGCTCCGACCTTGGGCCACCCCCGACTCTGCCATGGTCCCCAGTGTTGCCAGTCAAGATGCCATTGCTCGTCGGGCCTCTCCGTATGGTCCACGGAGAGACACAGCCACCCGCGTTGTGCCCCCTCCCTAGGTGCGCGTACATCACTAATCTTTTTGAAGGGCCCGCAGCGGGAACCTGGCCGCAGCCCCAGATGATGATGTCAGACTCTACAGAATATTTAAGCTCAGGCCTCGCTCCATAGTGTTGCCTTTGCAACAGGTCTCCTTGTACTCCGAGTACTTGTTGCTGATAGAGAATCCTCTCTATTCCTTGTTCCTGACCTTTGTTGTTCCCGGTTCCTGTCTTCGTTGTTCCTGCCTTGTCCATGTGTTGGACTGACTCTATGGATATCGACTTTACTTTGTTTTGACTATGCTTCAGCCTATCTCCAGACCCGGTCCTCTGCTACTACTCTACTGCCTATCTCCCGACCTGGACTTCTGCTACGCCTGACTACTCTACTGCCGATCTCCAGACCCGGACCTCCGCTACCCCTGACTTCTCTGTGATCAGACCATCGCCTTGATTGACTACGCCATAGACTTCTCCGCGTTCAGAATTCTAAATTGCTTGCCACGACCTCTGCTTGCCGCTGGCCCTGATCCAAGCCTGTCATTGACGCTTCTCCTAGCCTAGTCCCTGGACGTGGACTTATCAGGCTTCTTTGCTCGAGTGCCTCCAGCTACTCTCCGTTCCATTGGTGCTCGATTTCCAGTACCGTACCCAGTCCAGGGTAGGACTACGCCACTTATCAACTGCTGTCTCTGGGCTGAACCAACGTGTCTCGCAAACCAACCTTGAGGCCCACCTAAGTCCTGCCGGCCCCGGCACCCAAAGGTTCAACTCGCGGGGAACAAGGACTGGTATAGGTGAAGCTCCAGCGGCCTCTACCTTCAGCCCATTCCACCTGCCAATGGTGGGGACCCGTAGGTCCTCACCTATGGGTTGCCTCAACCCCACTTCGGCCCAAGGGTCCACCTCCGATGCAAAATTTTCTCTCCACCACCTTCACTGGGAGGCCATTTCATGTATCCACCACCTTCTCTGTAAAGAAATATTTCCTAAGATTACATCTGAGCCTACCCCCCTTTCACCCTCAGCCCATGACCCCTCATTCTACAGCCTCCTTTCCATTGAAAGAGGCTCACCTCCTGTGAATGGTAACCTTTGAGATAGTTAAATGTCTCCATCATATCTCCCCTAACTCTCCTTTCCTCAAGGGTTTTCATGTTTAGATCTTTAAGTCTACTCACCTTTCTATTAGGTGGGAGAAGGAAAAAAGGAGATTGAAAGCATTAAAATGTTTTCTGTCTTAATGTAGCATTATTGGCAGTGTATAGGGTTTAGCAAAAACATTAAAAAGGTAATGAAAAAATGGGATCCAGTACAGTTTTTTTTCCCAATTTAGTCTGTTTCCATTGTCCCTAGTTATTAACACCAATCAACCAAAATTATCAACCAGGGATAGGCCTCTCTAAAGCACCGATGTAAGAAATATACATTGGTTTTCTTATTTGAGAAAACCAAAGCAGAGTTAAAATCAACTTCATTTCATTTAAAACCTCACTGTTGCAGAGTAAATGACGATGTATTTTTCCCTTGGACCAGCTACTCACTGGTGCAAATACTTAGGGATGGAAGTGTAATAAATAGAGAGTGATATTGTTCACCTTCCTCCTAAGGCATTCAAACTCCTTCCCCTTGTCTCACTATTTCACCTTCCAGCTCCCCCACCATTGTCTCTTAGTCTCCACCCTCTCCCCAATCCAGCTCTTCCTCTCCTTCTTTATCATGGTCCCTGCCCTCTGTTCAGCCTGTCACTCCCCCTTTCTCTCCCCCCGCTTTACTGACTCTGTCTTGCTCACTTCCTTTCCAGCTAAACTTGTCTCTACCCATCCTGCATGTCTCTCCCCTTCCTCAACCTAACCGCAGCCTCAGTCTAACCCCAGGATTGACGCCTTGGCCCAGACCTAGGCTCAGCCTGGAGGCCGGGGTCTTGACACCTGGGCCAGAGTCCGAGCCCAGGCCCGATACTGCAGCCTGGCCCAAAGGCCAGGTCCCAATGCCAGAGCTTAGGCCCAGACCCGGGAGCTCCTCTTCATTGTCTTCTTCCTTCGGCACTTCTTTGTCAACTGAGCTGTCCGCTGGGGTCATTGCGCTGGAGTTAATTCATTAATTTTGTTGGAATTTAACTCATTCCATTCTGAAAACAATCCAAAATAAAATAGGAAATTTCATTTGATTTCCTATTTCGTTTCTCCCGAAGGTCCATCCCTATCAGTCAGACAATATGGAAGTTAAATAACTCATTTTTTCCCACTGATTTTCTTGCATTTTGTTTGTTATAATAAACACTGATAAATTCCTAAGAGAAATAAAGTAAAAACAGAAAATGAAGGTCCCTAAGTATCTTGTGTGGTTGAGACTGGACAGATTAATTTTTGTTTTATCAGTCCAAAACAGTTTGTTCCAGGAAGAAGCAGGCTTATCAAGGTTTTCTTTTGCATATTTTAGATGATAACTTTTGTAATGAGGTCATAGAAAATGTTTCCTTCTGACTACTTCTCCTGTTCAAATCACTGTTGTATAAGCAACACTGTACTGTGCACATTACTTAAATGTCAGCTAAACATTTTTTTTTCTTTTTTACTTTTTATTTAAACAAAGCACACGCATGAACAAATAAGCATGTGGAAACTGGGATAGCAAACTAATACATATGTAACTGGAGAAGACAAGCATTTGAGGAAAATGACAATTGTGTAGTTGTTCGTTTTCACACTATGTCCAATGACATGTTCATGTAGCCTTATAAATATCCACTTGTTCATGAAAGTTATGTCAGACCTTCACGAACTGCATTTTTACTCAACGCACAATTAAACTCTGGAATTTGTTGCCAGAGGATGTGGTTAGTGCAGTTAGTATAGCTGTGTTTAAAAAAGGATTGGATAAGTTCTTGGAGGAGAAGTCCATTACCTGCTATTAATTAACTTGGAAAATAGCCACTGCTATTACTAGCAACTGTAACATGGAATAGACTTAGTTTTTGGGTTCTTGCCAGGTTCTTATGGCCTGGATTGGCCACTGTTGGAAACAGGATGCTGGGCTTGGTGGACCCTTGGTCTGACCCAGTATGGCATGTTCTTATGTTCTTTTGTCTGCAACTTTGTTCTCCCAACAGGAAAATAAAGGAATTAGCTTCTACATATGTGCTATGGTGAGACAAGCAGCATGTAGCAAATGATTAGTCAGCTTGCGGAACCCAGCCATACACAAACAATCAACCCACAACCCCAAAAGGCATATCGCTGGGTCCAGAGGAGGGCTCTTTCCACATATTTGCCTATGGCTATGCCACCCTGCTGATCTTGTCTCATATTTGAGAGATTGCCTCCAGAACCAGTGACCAAGATCCATGAACCTCCCCACACTCCCACCACATGTGAAAATAACTGCCACTACAACCCTCCTGCCAGCAAATTCAGTGCTGAATTTGGGGGGGAAAAAAAAGGTGTACAATAGAGTCTATATAATAGCTTAAACAAAAGCTCCTTGCTCTTGCAACATATAAAAACAATGGTGGAAGCCTTCCAAATCTGCCTCCAACTAGTGGAGTCAAATTCCATCTGGAGATCCTAGTTCCAGGCTTGAATAAGGGATGGTGAGGTGTCCCTCTGGTATGGCGAGCACGAATATTAAAATAAAATTTAGAAATCAAGTGCCCCTCTTGGAATTTTACAACACAATAACCCCTCCAAACCCTAGGACTCTTCCACCAAGTTGGCCACATATGGGATCTTAACCAGATCTTTCCGTAATCGTAGAAATACATACTGAGAATGTCTGGGAAGATCAAATTCTAACATCAAATCCTGAAAAGATCAAAGGCTTTGATCTTAAAAAAGCTGTCCCAGGAAGTGAAGACTTTTCATCCACCATTTGGACACATCAGGAGAAAAAGTGTCCTGGGAAAGACAAGGATTCTTTAACAAGGATGATGTAAACAAATTCAGATTGCAAACCCCACAATTTATTAGTAAACCCCCTGCCCAATCTCCACTGTATGTGCCAAAATAGGGTTATTATGCTGGATAAAACGATTCATGATAGAAGATATAGGTAATTGCAAAATGGTCTGCATTTGGTGAGGGTCTATTTGTATTTTGTGTGTGTGACTGAGTTGACCTATTCTACTTGTGTGTAGGTTTTGTGTAGGGATATATAGCAGCTTGTTTTTTTCTGTTTTCCTACTGGTAGGTATATTGGTGTTTTAGGTCCTGGTGTAATAATTGCAGTGTTTCATTTTCATAAGCAGGGTTGTTAGTGTTTGACTGCTGGCAGTTATTGCAGTTTTAATATGGGAGAACACTGTACTTCAAATGTTCTTATTCATGTAAAACCTATTATAAATGCATAATTTTTAATTGTGGGTGGGGAAGGTGTGAGGAAGGAGGGGACAAAAGGCTTTAAGTTTCACCTAGAGCACTTAATATTGTTGCACTAGCCCTGGCTGTTAGTGAGCATGTGATAAATAGTGTGGCATTCTCTCCTTCACATACTATCTAGCATGTACCTTCTAAAGCCTAATTTGCATATACCGTTCCTTCATTTACATGCATGTACATGCTAATTTTAGCATGTGCACCCTAACATCTTTTTGGACCACTTTAGCGTGCTTGCCAGGGTTTTCTTGCATGCTAAACAGCCTTAGAAGGTACATAGTGCTAAACAGTATTAGTGCAAAGGCCCCCCAAGCCCTGGAAAATCTTGGGATGTATTTGTTGTAAGCTGCCTGCCCAGTCAGATGTCTGAGGTTCATAATTTTATCCAGGCAGGAAGCCTTGAGCATTAATAGCTCTCTCCTTCTTTCTAATCAAAGATTTGTTTCTGATTACGTTGCAGAAAAAGGCTCTGTTACATGCACTTCAAAAACAACACAGCTATGAAACAATAACATTCCATTTGCCAACTATGATAATAGTATCCAAGAGGAAATGATTCAGATATGTTTCACTGCCCCGTCATGTCTAACACACACTTGTCGATTACTGTATGGTTTATCAGCTACAACTTGTGTCGATTGTGACCCCCTTCCTCACTTAATTTCTCATTCCTTTCCAGACTCTGCTCTGTTCTGATGCACAGAGAGATGAACATAAAACTGAAAGTGATCATTTTACCCAAGGCTAGGACCTAACTCTGGGTAAAACGATAGGTGACCAGTGAAGTAGTGGGCAAAGCACTAGCAAATTTCAATTATGAATGCACAGGTAGGCAAAGAAATATAAACAGACATTTTCTGCTGCTGCCTTTGATAAGAATCCATCACAAATGAAATGGTAACTGAAACATCCACAGATCATATATTTATATTTATAGAACAGTGATACAGAGGAGAGCCATACAACATTAGAAATCACTCATATTAATCTGTAAAGATTCATTGTTTTTCTAGTTTTAAGAAATGTGTGCTTTATTTGCTGTTAATACAGTTGAAAGCACATCAAATTATCAATAAGTAATTTCCTCATTGACATGGTCATTAGAAATTACTACTGAAACTGAACATAAGAACATAAGAAATTACCATGCTGGGTCAGACCAAGGGTCCATCAAGCCCAGCATCCTGTTTCCAACAGTGGCCAATCCAGGCCATAAGAACTTGGCAAGTACCCAAACACTAAGAAGATCCCATGCTGATGCAATTAATAGCAGTGGTTATTCCCTAAGTAAATTTGATTAAAAGCCATTAATGGACTTCTCCTCCAAGTACTTATCCAAACCTTTTTTGAACCCAGCTACACTAACTGCACTAACCACATCCTCTGGCAACAAATTCCAGAGCTTTAGTGAAAAAGAATTTTCTCCGATTAGTCTTAAATGTGCTACTTGCTAACGTCATGGAATGCCCCCTAGTCCTTCTATTATTCGAAAGTGTAAATAACTGATTCACATCTACTCGTTCAAGACCTCTCATGATCTTAAAGACCTCTATCATATCCCCCCTCAGCTGTCTCTTCTCCAAGCTGAACAGCCCTAACCTTTTCAGCCTTTCCTCATAGGGGAGCTGTTCCATCCCCTTTATCATTTTGGTTGCCCTTCTCTGTACCTTTTCCATTGCAATTATATCTTTTTTGAGATGCGGTGACCAGAATTGTACACAGTATTCAAGGTGCAGTCTCACCATGGAGCGATATAGAGGCATTATGACATTTTCCGTTTTATTAACCATTCCCTTCTTAATAATTCCTAACATTGTTTGCTTTTTTGACTGCTGCAGCACACTGTGCTAACGATTTTAAAGTATTATCCACTATGATGCCTAGATCTTTTTCCTGGGTGGTAGCTCCTAATATGGAACCTAACATCGTGTAACTACAGCAAGGGTTATTTTTCCCTATATGCAACACCTTGCACTTGTCATCTGCATACTGCTCCCAGCATCCCCTGGGAGAGGAATCCAGAAGTCACCGCAAGCGATCCAGGGATTGACGTCCACAACCCCAGCATCCAGAGGCCCCACATCCTTTGCAGTAGAGGAGGACCGAAAGGCTCATCTGCATACTGCTCCCAGCATGCCCCAGGAGCTTTTGCATTGGTGACACTTGAAGAAATCAGAAATATGCTCTACTAGTGTGTGCACAATAGCATGATTAATGTGCTTTGAAGTGCATGACATCACATTTCATGTTGTTAGTGCCACAATAAACCAATGGTTTGATCTTCCTAGTAGCCCAGTCAGCCCATTGTGTTGTGGTGATCAAAAAAGCAAACAGAATGTTAGCAATTATTAGGAAGGGAATGGGAAATAAAACGGAAAATGTCACAATGCCTCTATATCGCTCCATGGTGAGATCACACCTTGAATACTGTGTGTAGTTCTGGTCACTGCATCTCAAAAAGGATATAGCTGCACTGGAGAAAATGCAGAGCAGGGCGACCAAAATAATAAGGGGCATGGAACAGCTGCCCTATGAGTAAAGGCTAAAGAAGTTAGAGCTGTTCAGTTTGGAGATGAGACAACTGAGGGGGGATTTATTTAAAAACCTTTCTATACCGGTGTTAGTGTAAACATCACTTCGGTTTACATTATAACAAAATGCTTAGAAAATACATTTAACAGGGGTACAATATGGTAAGGGCAGGGATATGATAGAAGTCTACAAAATCATGAAAGGACTTGAGCAAGTTAATGTAAATCGGTTATTTACTCTCTCAGATAACAGAAGGACAGGGGGACACTCCATGAAGTCAGCAAGTAGATCATTTAAAACAAATCGAAGAAAATTCTTTTTCACTCAGCGCACAGTTAAACTCTGGAATTCATTGCCAGGGGATGTGGTTTCAGCAGACAGTGTAACTGGGTTTAAAAAAGGTTTGGATAAGTTCCTAGAGGAAAAATCCACAAACTATTAATTAACAAGCAGTAGTAGCTTGAGATCTATTTAATTTTTGCATACTTGCCAGGTACTTGTGACTTGGATTGGCCATTGTTGGAAACAAGATACTGGGCTTGATGGACCCTTGGTCTGACGCAGTATGGCATTTCTTATGTTCTTATGTAACTGTACTGAATACATTTCTCATTCCCTTATCTTCCTTCTCTATAACCTCAAACAGAGAGGTTATCTAAATCAGAATACAAGCCTCGATACACTCAAATTATTTTTGCTTTGAGATGGCCAATAGAAGATGTTTGTGTTTCTTATACCAAAACAAGAAGTTCTACACAGAACTAAAGAAGCCAACTTTCTGGGATGCACGCATGCCTGCATTTACAGTCTCTAGATATGGGTGGATCAAAAAAAATATATCACCCCTGTCAGTCCTCATATCCCCCATGACATGTCCTGAAAATCTGGTGTCGACAGGAAACCAAACACAAAAGTTATTAGGGACACATACACAAAACAGCAATCTCGAGAGTCTTCTTTCCTTGTAGAAAGTTATTTACTTACCAAGAACCTTGCAAAAATAATGCAACAGCATAAAAAGTGTTGACACATTTTAATCTTCTCACCTTTATTCTCTGCCAGCCTCTTCAGAGTTATTTGCTCAAATTTAGAAGAAGCTCTTCTCTGTCTCTTGGGTTATCTGTGAAAGGCTTCAGGAATACTTTCCAACATGAGGGAGCAGGGGGAGGCACTTGCAGAAGGCCCAGCTGAGAAGAATGTAGGGCCCCAGCGGGAAGGTATGGTATAAGCAGTTCCCGTAGATATAATTCCACAGGGGTATATCCTCATCTTTATAAACCAACTGGAGAACTTTAAACTTACTCCCTTGTGGAGGGTGAGTTCTTATGGGGGTATGGCAGTGTGTGTTAGTGGGGGGCTGTGATCGTGGAGGGCAAGAATGGGGCAAGAGTGTGTGGGTGAAAACAGACCTCATTAGGGTGAAATGAAAAGTGGCTCTATTTATTTTCCCTGACTTTGTGTGTGTGGGGGGGGGGGGGGGATGTGTGGGTGTGTGTAATAGGTGGGTGTGAGGGGGTAAGGTATAGCATGTGTGTATAGGGGTATAGGTATGCAGTATGTTGGGGGGGGGTGTATAGCAGGTGTGAGGGTGTGTGCGTGGAGGAGGTATATATAGCAGTGTGTGAGTGTGTAGTTTGAAAGCATCATTTTGTGCCATCCTTTGCCAATTGCTTCAGTTATTTTCCCTGTCTCTTTTTCTCTCTGCCTGTGTTGCTCTGTGACAAAGCACTGGAAGGGTGAGGGGGGAGAACATTTGAAATGAAACTCTGGTCAGCATTGTAACAGTTTCCCAAAGGAAGCAATAGGAATTTTGTTTTTGAAGGCTCAGTTCTCTGAAAATACTGATTGCTGTTTGTTTTCTAACTTTTCCAAGATATTCACATTTTATTTATTTATATTATATATTTATAAACATTTAATATGCCACCTTTTCCAAACTAGTCTCAAGCTAGATTATAATAAATACTCATTTCATTTTCATCACAGTTTACAGTAGCGTAGAGCTAAACATGAAGGTGGAGTACATGTGTAATGATTCTTTGGGTTCATGACCAGAGAAGCCCTAGTTAACTCCTGAAGTTGGGAAGGTCAGGTTAGTGAATTTGGGGAGGAACCATCCTTGACAGTTCCTCCTTCTGAGAGTGCTAGGATGGTATAAAAAGGAGCTCTCCTCCTGAGAGAATGGGGCAATGCAGTTTGAGTTTGGAATTAGAGGAAGTACAGGAGTGTTTGCCTCATTTGCATTTTTGGGCCTACCTTAGGGGCTCAGGCATTCTAGCCTTGTGTTCCTGGGTAAAGGTCAGGAAGTTGCCTTTCCAGTCCACTGCTTGTCTGGTTGGGTTTACATAAGAACATGTCATGCTGGGTCAGACCAAGGGTCCATCAAGCCCAGCATCCTGTTTCCAACAGAGGCCAAACCAGGCCACAAGAACCTGGCAATTACCCAAACACTAAGAAGATCCCATGCTACTGATGCAATTAATAGCAGTGGGTTTGCCCTCCAGGTTGTTTTTTGGGATTTTTCCATTTTAGTGGTAGGAAACCTTGTGAGACCCCTGGAGTTTGGCCTGGAGAGAGATTATGGGGACGTCTCTTCCTGGGGGGGGGGGGGGGTCAGGATAGGGAAGACTCTGCCCCCTTCATTCTCAATCTGAGGGTGATGGCCTGATGGTGACCCACTGCATGTGGATTCAAGTGTTTGGACTCAGTTTTGGGGAAAGAGATTTCTGTGCTAGAAGACATGGAAGGAAGATTTTGCTGCCTCCTTCCTGCCCTGAAGGAGGAACATCGAGAGAGCTATATTGGTCCTGGCTGGATCCTTTTTCCAGCAAGGGATCCTGAGTGACAGAGCCATTCTGGAGAACTGTGAGTAAGACCATTCCAAGATTTTCCGAGGACCCCTATCATGAGTCTTGATGCTGGGGAAGAGAGATTTTAGGACTCTGTGCAGAGATGGAACTTTATCATTTTCTCACCATTTTGGAGGGGATTTTTCTGCCCAAGCACGCTGGAGGGTGAGGATTTCCCTTGCCTTTGTGAAGAAAGAAACCCTTGAACAAGGGAGGAAAAACTGAGAACTATAAATGCCATCTGTGGTGCTAAGAACTGATGTGAACAGTGCCATTGACTTATCTATGAACACTCAGTAAAATTTATTTTTGGATGCTCAACCAAGAATCTCCTGAGTAGTTTATTGGTAGTCGCATCACAAAGGTGAAAAGGAACCCATACCTCTCCCAAATAGCAGAGACAGTTTCACCCCTGCTACCCAGGGCCTTGGAGGAGAAATTCCTCCCCCCACTGGTGAAAGAACCCAGCCCTGGGGTCAAAGAGACTTATGTGAGAGAGTTTGGAGTTTGCAAAATGGGCCCAAGAACCTTATCTGCCCTTGCACCAATGCAAACAGTAAGCAGTGGTTACACATACAGATATAGACAGAGGTATGATGTGGTTTGAAATTGGTCACTTGGATTAGCAGATGTGGTAAAAATCATGGGTCTACTAGGAGGATTAGGGATCCAGAATGTGAAAGGTGTATTGAAGTAACATAGGTAGGCAGTGGATGATGAAATGATTTCATGGTGAAGACCAGTTTGCCAGTAATAGAAGGGAGTATCTGTCTCTGTCTGTCATAGTGGGGTCTGGGGAAAGTCTAGCCAAATAGCAAGCCTTGACTTTTTTTCCTGAAGGCAAGGTAAGATGTCTCAAGGCATAGGGATAGTGGTATTTTGTTGCATACTTTTAGGGAAACATGCGTTAATCACCAGCCGCTCTAACTACTGTAATTCTCTGTTCCTGGGCATCCTACAATATCATCTTAAATACCATCAACTCCTACAAAATATGATCACCAAAATTTTGGTAGGGGACCAAAGCAGTTGACCACATAAGGCCAATGTTCAGTCAGCAGCATTGGCTCCCAGCTGAAAACAAAGGGGTCGATTTTAAAAGGAGTGCGCTTGTGCACATGGATGCACCAATTTTATCCATGAGCGCATGTGCTGGGCGGCCCGTGACTCACATGCGCCGGGGAAGGGGGGGGTGGAATTTTACAAAGCAATGCAAGGTGACACAATCGGGCCTCTCTCAGTTCCCTCCCAGTCCGCTCCAAATAAGAAGTGGACTGGGAGGGAACTTTCCTACACCTAACTCTATCCTTCCTCCCTCTTCCCCTCTCCTCCCCAGCCCCTAAACCTACCTAAACTATCCCTCATTTTTTTATTTTAATACTTACTGCTCCTCTGGAGCAGAAGCAAGCTGGTGTCCTTCCTGCATACTTTGTTTTATATCTAAAAATCTCCTTTTTTCTACAGATGGTGTACTTCAGAATATGTGGAAGCCATTTAAGTTTAAATCCTACAGCCATTCCTGCATCAACCCCTCACATTCTCACTTTTCAATACAGGCAGGGGGCAGAAATAAAGGCTTTTTTTTATCTTAGTGTAAATAAGTTAGTTAAGATGTTTTCTTTGGCAGAGCACAAGTGTAGGATCACAAGCATTCTTCTCCTCACTGATAACAAACTTGCAAGTAGGGACCTGTGTCTGACCCAGCGAGGGGGGAGCAGACACACTGCCATCCACCCCCTCCTCTCCCCGTCATGTTATAATATAAACTTTTTTTTTTTAAAAAGGGAAAAATAATATATTGTAGACTTGAAATGACCCAATATGTGTTAGAAAACTATAGTATTGAAACCCATAAGCCATTTGAAAAGCTGCTCATGTTTCAAAAATAACAATATACCGTATTTTTCGCTCCGTAAGACGCACCTGACCATAAGAAGCACCTAGGATTCAGAGGGGGAAAATTTTTTTAAAAATGGTGTGCTAAACCGGCTCTGTTCCCAGGCGTCTGTGCGTCTTATGGAGCAAATTAGGGGTGTGCATACAATTTTTTTTGTCCCCGTTTCATTTTCGGGTCTGGGGAGGGCCATTTCGGTCCACTCCCCGGATCAGAAAACTTTTATCGTTCTCTTTTGTGGGAAAAAAAAACAAAACACCCCAACCCTTCAATTTAATTAACTACAACCCCCCACCCTCCTGACCCCCCCCCCCCCCCCCCCCCAAGACTTGCCAAAAGTCTCTGGTGGTCCATCTCAGATATTTCTTCCTTCATTTCACCCATTAGGTAAGTTTTTATGCCCTGTCGGAGCACACTGAACCAACTGTGGATTTCCGCTCAGGTAGGATGTCTGAGTCCTGAAGAGATGACACATCCTCCAGGACTAATGTTGAATCAGTCCCGTCTGCTGCCGCCATTTTCTCCAGTTTGACTTCACAATCACTATCCAATTTTTGGTATGAAAATTTATGGAAATCCACAGATTTCCATTTCAAAGACATCAGCACGATAGCATTAAGCAAACTGACAAGTTTGGAGATCTTTCAAACAGCGATGCCAAAGATATTAACAGATTACCCGAGGGGATGAGGAGCTCCCGATTAGGCATCTGAAAGACTCAGTGAAGTCTTGCTTTTTTTCTGACCTCGGCATAAAGAACGAGGACAGGACCAGGCACTCAGAAAGTTAACTATTATTTATGAATACATTTGATATTTCATTTTACAACAGAACCTTTTACAAGAACACAGACAAGCCAGAATCCTGAAGTACAACGGCTGCTAATGTTACTGGTCATTATTGCTGCAGCCAGAGCTTAATTTGTGGGGGAACTGCCTGGAACTGAGTTCCGCCACTGCTTTTCAGACTTAAGAGGCAGAGCAACAAGGGTGTTCTACTCTAGCCCCTCCCTCCAAGCAGCCTACAGGGAGCAGGAGAAGAGAGGTTGAGCCTGAAGCAGACAAAACAGAAAATAGTCAGGCTTCTTCCTAATCTATCCCACGCTGAAGTGGAGCAGGTTCTGGCAGAGTCTTAGGCATGGATGGAAGCAGGCACAAGTAACTCCGAAGACCGAGACAGGATTCAAGACTCGGGATTCTCAGAAGCAAGGCATTAAAAACAGGAGTCTTCTGGAGGCTGGTGCTGCAGACGAGAAGAAGGCTTTGTACCACGAGGCGCCCTACACAGCCCCCATGGGCTGGTCACGGACCACAACGGTGGCACGTCAGGAAGGGTGAACAGACGAGGGACCTGGGAACTGGACGAAGAGCTGAAGATGAGACAAATGGAGTCAGGACAGGAACACTGGACATCAGGAACGTGGAACATGGTACCTCAGGACACGGAACATCAGGACATTTGGACACGGAACATCTGGACATTAGGATAAGAACATAAGAAAATGCCATACTGGGTCAGACCAAGGGTCCATCAAACCCAGCATCCTGTTTCCAACAGTGGCCAAACCAGGCCATAAGAACCTGGCAAGTACCCAAAAACTAAGTCTATTCCATGTTACCATTGCTAATGGCAGTGGCTATTCTCTAAGGGGCGGATTTTCAGAGCCCTGCTCCCGTAAATCCGCCCAAAACCGGGCGGATTTACGCGAGCAGGGCCCTGCGCGCCGGGAAGCCTATTTTACATAGGCCTCCCAGCGCGCGCAGAGCCCCGGGACTCGCGTAAGTCCCGGGGTTCTCCGAGGGGGGCGTGTCGGGGGCGTGTCGGGGGCGGGCCCGGTCGTCGCGGCGTTTCGGGGGCGTGTCGGCAGCGTTTCGGGGGCGGGTACGGGGGCATGGCTACGGCCCGGGGCGGTCCGGGGGCGTGGCTGCGCCCTCCGTACCCGCCCCCAGGTCGCGGCCCGGCGCGCAGGAGGCCCGCTGGCGCGCGGGGATTTACGCCTCCCTCTGGGAGGCGTAAATCCCCCGACAAAGGTAAGGGGGGGGTTTAGACAGGGCCGGGCGGGTGGGTTAGGTAGGGGAAGGGAGGGGAAGGTGAGGGGAGGGCAAAGGAAAGTTCCCTCCGAGGCCGCTCCGATTTCGGAGCGGCCTTGGAGGGAACGGGGGTAGGCTGCGCGGCTCGGCGCGCGCCGGCTATACGAAATCGATAGCCTTGCGCGCGCCGATCCAGGATTTTAGCGGATACGCGCGGCTCCGCGCATATCTACTAAAATCCAGCGTACTTTTGTTTGCGCCTGGAGCGCAAACAAAAGTAGGCTATTCGCGCTCGTTTTAAAATCCGCCCCTAAGTGAACTTAATAGCAGGATATCAGGAGAACTGGACACCTGGAACATCAGGAATATGGAACAGGTGATGAGGGAGCTCCAACAAGGGACGAGACCAGGAACATCAAGGTGAAGAAGTTCAGGAACATGAAGAACATGGAACGAAGATCCATCAAGGCACAGGAAGACCACGGAGGACCTGAATCAGGAAGAAGACCACAGACACTGTGAAGACTGGATCCGAAGACCCTGAAGAACTGAAGTAGGGCCCTTTTAAAGAGCTGAAGCAGGTGAAGAGTGATGACATCACTGCTGAGGGCCACGGGGCTTTTCCTGCCACTGGCCCTTTAAATGCTGAGAGAGGCACAGCCGTGCGCATAGAGGGCCTGAGAGCAGAACCGAGGACAGTGGCATCCAGGCCGCGTGAAAGGCCCGACAGAGGGCGGCTCCCTGCCGTTAAGCAGATGGACAAGCAGTGGCTAAGGCGGCTTCCCTAGCGCTTGAAGTACTCCAGGCGATGGCTCCAGCCACGACGGAGCAGGAGCGGCAGCAGTCCGGGAAGCGGCGCTAGGCCGCGAAAGAAGAAAGAATAGTTTCTGCGTTGGCCTGCCGTGGACAGGTAGGGGGCTGCCTGCAGATCAGCCGCAGGCAGAATCCTAACAAAACAAAATGAAAATGGCCAGTCCAGTGCAGTTCTTCCAGTTCTGCTCCCAGATATGGGCAGATTTGTTGATGTCCTTTTCTTCCTTGCTCTTTTTCTTGTTTTCTCTCCTCAGAAATCATGTTTTTGTTGCTTGTCCCATCCGCAGGAGGCCCGTGACCGGGCTCACTTACCTCTGGCGCCTGGCTCCTGGATCCAGCCCATCCTCTCTGGCGGCAATAGGCAGCCATCTGCACTCCCGCACCCCTGTTGCCTCCTTGGCCGTTCCTGGCTCCTCTGCGGACTTCCCCGGCTCCCGGCGGGTCTCCCCACATGTGCCATGGGAAGACGCTGCCGTCCAGCCTCCTGCTTCTAGGCATGCGCGCCTTGCCAGCATTTAAAAGGGGCCGTGGCAGGAAACTAACCCGCGGCCCCGGATGATAACATCATTGGGCCCTGCTACTTAAGGCAGGGTCTGCCACTCATTGCTTTCCTTGGCAACAGGTCTCCACGCTCGTTGTGTGCTCGTTGCTCGTCCTAGTTCCTGACTTCGTTCCTGGTTCCTGTTTCTTGTTCCTGATTCCATTCCTGGTTACTCCCTAGCCTTGCTTGGACTGACTACTGGCTTTGACCCTTGCTTCATTGGAACTACGCTCTGGACTGATCACTGGCTTTGACCCTTGCTTTGTTGGAACTCTGCACCTTGACTAACTTTGCCGCCTGCCCCGACTCCAGCCTGTTCTTGACTATACCTTCGGTATCTCCCTGGACTTGGCCTCTCAGACTCCGGCCTTCTACTACCTGGGCATGACCCATTCTTGTTCCTGGCCTGTCCTTGGCACCCGGGTCTCTGGATCCCGGCCTCATCCGGACCTGCTTCGGTCCCTCCAATACCTCTGCTGGTCCCTGGCAACCTGCCACAACATCCACTGGGAGTCGTCTGACGGAGGCCCGCCTAAGACCAGCCAGCCCTGGCACCCAAGGGCTCAACCTGTGGGGAACGTGGGCTGGTATTGGCGAAGCTCCAGTCGGCCTCTGTCTCCTAGCCTGCTCCACCTCCCGACGGTGGGGACCCGTGGGGCTTGCCCTACGGGTAGTGTCAACCCCATCTCAGGCCAAGGGTCCACCTCCAGCGCAACAGCTTTATTTATTTATTTATTTATTTATTTTTATTTAAAATCTTTTCTATACCGTCGCTAAGTTATATACCATCGCAATGGTTTACATGTAGGCACATATTTAATGTAAGTAAAAGTGTACTATAGAACATTCTAACAGGTGCCATCAAAGGTTCGGTTACAATATATCATTAGACAAAATAATTTTTAGAGAAATGGGTCATGACCGAGTGTACTGAAGGTACTTTTATGGGTAAATTTATCATACATAGTGTTATCAATATGCTAGTTGTGATGTGGGGTTCATAGACTACTCTACTGTATCGTCCTAAGTACTGTGTGTCGGACATCACTTTCACTTCCTTTTATGATTGGCTGTTTCCTGAAAGGTAGCAATGATGCATATGAATCAAACCTTTTCTGGTGAGAAAGAAGTTGTAGAGCTAGGGGTCATGATATTGAACTTTAAGGGGGAAGACTCAGGAACAATGTCAGGCAACATTTCTTCACAGAAAGTGTAGTGGATGCAAAGGATGTCCACCTGGAAGAGATGGTGAAGATGAGAACGGTGACAGAATTCAAAAGTATGTAGGATAAACACAGAGGATCCCTAGTGGCTAGAGGATAGAAATGAAGAAATGAGTAACCTGTGGTAACTTTTGATGTAATATTTCTGCATGTGGGTAACCTGCATAGAATGGTAATTACAATCCTAAACAGAGGGCATGGGGCAACTTGCACAAAGCATCAGTTACAACCCTAAACTTGCTGGGCAGACTAGATGGACTAGTTGGATCTTTATCTGCCATTATTTACTATGTTACTATTATTATGCTCCTTATCGGGTCGATTCAGTAAAGTCCGCAGGAGAGCCCGGCGGTAGAAACAGGCAAAAGGAGGCGCTAGGGACCTTAGCGCATCCCTAGCGCCTCCTTTTGGCCCGGAGCGGCGGCTGTCAGTGGGTTTGACAGCCGACGCTCAATTTTGCAAGCATCGGTTCTCGAGCCCGCTGACAGCCACGGACTCGGAAACCGGACGCCGGCAAAATTGAGCGTCCGGTTTTCAACCCGACAGCTGCGGGCCGAATTCAAATTTTTTTTGTCTTTTTTTTTACTTTTTTTACCCTTCAGGATCTCCGACTTAATATCGCCATGATATTAAGTCGGAGGGTGCACAGAAAAGCAGTTTTTACTGCTTCTCTGTGCACTTTCCCGGTGCCCGAAGAAATTAGCGCCTACCTTTGGGTAGGCGTTAATTTCTGAAAGCAAAATGTGCAGCTTGGCTACACATTTTGCTTTGTGAATCGCACGGGAATACCTAATAGGGCCCTCAACATGCATTTGCATGTTGAGGGCGCTATTAGGTTCGGCGGGTTGGATGTGCATTTTCGGTCCCTTACTGAATAAGGGGTAAGGGAAAACGTGCGTCCAATGGCGGGTTAACAGTACGCTCCGTCGGAATGCACTGTACTGTATCGGCCCGATAGTTAGTAGCTAAAGTTTACTTGTTCATTATTATATTTTGTTATAAACATATTTTCCCTAAACTAGTTGAAGTTCTATCCATTTTGCTATCCTAGATAACTTGCAGTTCTGTTTATATTCCAGTATGTGGGCTTAATTAAAATTACTATAAGGCCTCATATTTTATATAGTTACAAATATTTATAAGACTATTAAGCTGTATTACAGTCATACCCATCTAAAAGGAATTCTTGTTGGAATTCATTAGCCACCTACTTTCATCTATTCTGCTATTCAAGGATACAGGCCTTTCATATTGCCTCAGGCTAATCTTGCAGCAGAACTCAGTCTGGCTCCTGCTCCCTGTACAGGCTTCCAGGAGTGTGTAAAGCTACAGCTCCTTTGCAGAGGATTCTGGGAGTGCACAAGGCTGCACTAACATTCAGTAGCCCCTCAGGGGAGAAGCCCAGCCAGGGATGAAAGAAGTCAACACTAGACAAAAGCTTGCCCTGGGGAAAGAGGAGTCGCCAGCAGAGAGAGTATCCATCACCTCCACTGGCTCTCAGCTCACTAGAGGCAGCAGCAAGATGATTAGTTTTGTTGGCAAGTTATAGAAGTTTTATGGCTTAGAAAGAACAGGAAAATTACAGAAGGAATCTTACCTATCCCTCCAGTGAACGAGAGTATAGCCCTTCCTTTGAAGGAAAGCATTAGGTGACCATCTTTTATGGAAACCCAGATTAAAGCAGTCACTAGAAGCATCTTTGTCCTGTTATTCATGTGTCTTTGATCTGTAGGATGGCCTATTGCAATATCTTATATTTTGGGTTTGCAAAGAAGTTTACATACAAGTTACCACTGACACATAATGCCGTGAGTTGCTTGCAGACTGAGTCATGTAGGTGAGATCATATTGTGCCAATCCTAAAAGAATTACACTGGTCACCTATCACATTTTGGGCATAATTCAAGATGCTGTGATGTCCACACTTTTACATGACAGAGGACACTTTTATCTGAAAGACAACTCGCAGTCATATGTCCCAAACAGAGCCCTCAATTCCACAAGTGAGGCCCTGCTTAAATTATCTCCCCTTTTGATGGTATAACTGACAATTACATGGAAGCGAGTCTTCTCTGTGCAGCCCCTCTATTGTAAAGCTTAATCTCCAAAGAAAGTGGCTTATGCTCTGATTGGATAGTCTTCCATAGAACGAAGTATGGCTTTTTGGGCAGCCTTTTTACAATTAACACTGCTTTTTTATGTCGGTCACGGAAGTTTACTCTCTTAGCTGACTTTGTAATCTGGGACCCCCCAGATGTCACCTGTCCATGATTTCCATCATCCTTATGCCAAGGGTGGGCTTTTTAGGCCTTGTTTTTTGTTAAATAGTTCAGCTTCTGATGTCCTGGGTGGAAGCTATGTGTCTTAATAATTTGTATTCCTGTTGTGCTGTTGAGAAGGTGCTGTAGTCTTAGTGACTGGCTGAACTCAAGAGAATTATTATTTATTGATGATTCCTTGTTTAATTTTGTGTTCCTGACTGTTATTACCCTGTACATAATGTTTTATGTACATACTGTAATTTGCCTTGAGCTACCAATGGAAAAGCATTAGCTAAATTTAAAATAAAGGAAGAAAAGAAATAGCCCTGTGCTTCCTGTGTTATTGAATAATAACAAGGAAACTAGTCAAAATTTTAGCACTTGACAACACTTTATTGATAACCTGGATGATATACTCAAGCAGAAAATTCTTATTACATCTATTAATCAGAATTGATATCTCTCTGGCTCTTAAGTAATTCACAACTACCCACGAATATAATTTAAACCATTTAGTTAACATTAATCAACTCTGTGGCAACACTGCCTGTACCAATTAGGCCACAAGTTGTAATAGATGTAAATTTATGTTTCTCTTGTGTTATCTGCAAGGCAATAGTTCCAACTACTAAAATATAAGGAAAACATTGCACACTAGTGTCTGCAAAGCTTTATAACTGATATATTGTGTTGCATGAATAAAATTAAGAACATTTAAAAAAATGGTTTGTCCTAAGCTTCAGACTCTCATGTCTTCAAGGAGCAACTTTAGGTTCAGCCCAGCTCAGGCCCAGATTTTGGCATAAGCAATGTGCGCAATTGCCTACAGCGCCAAACTTTGAAGGCATCATGCTGCTACCTGGTCCTGCCATTAGAAAGGCTGAAAAAAATATCCAGTTGTGGATACACTGGCCCTGAATTAGTCAGTGCGGAACTGTGAGTACTCATAGACCCTGTAGCAGTCCCACCTCATGCAGGGTTTCCTTGGTAACAGGAAGCCCAGGCAGGAGGAGGAGGAGGAAGGGATGGCGCTGCCGCTGGGCCCTTGAGTGCACAGTGAAGGCTGGTGCAAGTGTATTAGGTACACTATGTGAACCTTCACCCTTGCGCTCCCTCCCCTCTCTTATCAATCCCGATGGCGCGTGGAGAGCAGAAGATTTTGCACGTGACTGAAGAGAATCGGTGAGTATCGCTTTACTGGGTAATTTGGGGACTTAAAGTTTGAAGGAGAGTGAAATTGTGGAGTAATCCAATCTTTATTTAGTGTGCTTCACTAAAAAGGAAAGGTAAGTGTTTCTGTTTGCCTGTTAAGAAAAGAAAGGTAGGTACTTCTAAGTGAGTGTACCTGATAAAAAGAAAAGTAGATAATTCTAAATGTATCTTTCTTTTCCTCCCACCCACCCCTAAGCAGATAATTTTATTTATAGACTCTTATCCTATTTAGGAGAACAAGAGACATTTTCACACCAAAAGTCAATCAGGTATATCTAAAACAAGGAAGTGACCCAAACCAGATTAATTGTCTCTTTGCAGGCCTTTGCCAAATTAACATCAAATATACACATAAATTTAAAGAACTTTAGTTTTACACATCCCTACTCCCTTAGCAACCTAATTTAACTAAGAACACAACAACATTAATGTAACGTTTGGCTGCACTCACCCCAGGACGTCACCAGCCTGTCCTGATGCCATGCTTCTTCCCATATAACAAGAACACCCCTAGTCACTGCCTTCCTCCACCCGCTGGTGCTGCCTCTAAGAGAGAGCACGCGCAACGCACACTGGTCTATGAAGTCCCTTTGGTGGGAAAGCCCTATTGCAGTACCTCCTGACACCGCCACGTGGCTGGATATTTAAACCCGTTGCGCTTCCCTTTGTGCCTCAGCAACAGGTCTTCCTGCAATTTTGCAGTGTGTGTTGCTTGCCGTGTGCTATGTCTCCTTGTTTCTGTGCCTGCTTTGTTCCTTGTCTCCTTGCCCTGCCTATTGTCTTTCTTGCCTTGTCTCCCTATTCCTTGTCTTGCCACCTTGTGCCTTGCCCTGCCTAGTCTTGCTGGTTCCCACCTTATCTTAGTCCCTTGTGCCTTGTCTTGTCGTGTCCGCCTGTCTCTGCCTAACTCCTGTTTCTGACCCCTGCTACACACACCAACTTCTCCTTTGGATTTCTGCCTGCCCCAATCTTGGCCTGGACCCAGATACTGATAACTCACTGTCTGCCCTGACCTTGGTCTGGATCCGGATACCATTGCTCGCTGCCAGCCCTGACCTCTGCCTGAGTCTCGATTTCATCTGACCACTTCTTTCAGGACTCTCATCTAAGCCCTGCTGGCCCCTGGAACCAAAAGACTCAACCTGCAGGGAACAGGGCAGCAGTAACTTGTCTGCCTGGTGCAAAGTTAGCGAACCTCACATATCATGTGAATAGGATTTTAGACAGTGCTGGAGAAGAGCTGTCTGTTGTGATATATGTGGGCACCAATGACATAGGAAGGTGTGGGAGAGAGGTTCTAGAAGCCAAATTTAGGCTTTTAAGTAGAAAGTTGAAATCCAGAACCTCCAGGGTAGCATTCTCTGAAATACTCCCTGTTCCATGCTCAGGACCCCAGAGGCAGCAGAGCTCCAGATTCTCAGTGCAATGGATGAGATGATGGTGCAGAGAAGAGGCTTTAGTTCATTAGGAACTGGACAACATTTTGGGGAAGGGGAAGCCTGTTCGAAAAGGATGGGCTCCACCTTAACTGGAATGAAACCAGGCTGCTGGCACTAACCTTTTAAAAGGAGATAGAGCAGCTTTTAAATTAGAACATGGGGGAAATCTGACATTTGCTCAACAGTATATTGTTCGGAGAGAGGTATCGTCAAAGGATACTAAAATAACAGGGAATTTAGGCATCCCGATAGAGAGGTTCCATTAAAAGCATATGTAGGCCATTTGCCTATGAGTAAAGAACAGATTGAGCTAAAAGATTTCAAACTATCACTGTCAACTGTTAAGAAAATTGTACATTCAAATAAATAATGCCAGAAGTCTAAAAAGTAAGGTGGGAGAGTTAGAGTGTATAGCAGTGAATGATGAGATAGCCTTAACTGGCATCTCAGAAACATGGTGGAAGGAGGATAACCAAAGGGATAATGCTATATCAATATAGATAAATGAGCTGTGACCGATGTGCCACAAATGCGCAGAAGAGAGCAGCTCTGACCCACGTGCCATGCATGCGTGGATGGGAGAGCTGTGACAGACGTGCCGTGCATTCAGCAGTACTGCCAGAGTTCCTGCAGCTACACTTGAAAGGATCTGCAGTCAGACAACGGATGGGGAGATATGTCAGAGGTAGATAAAACCTGAAAAGACCTGGTGAAAGTAGTTGTTGTTTGCTGTGCCTCATAATACACAGAATCTGCAAAACCTGCTGAAATAATCAGGTGGCAGGTGTAAGACGAACAGAAAAGTAATGACGTCTTCACACAATGTTGAGCTGGCATCTGGAACAAACATCTTGCCCGTTGTAACAGGCATAACGGCTTGTCAGAGTATAAATTATATCGCAAAAATAGAATGGATCAACTTGGTTGGGGGAGTGGGGTGGCACTTTATGTTAGGGATGGCATAGAGTCCAACAGGAGCCTAAATACACAGTAGAATCTTTATGGGTGGAAATTCCATGTCTGATGGGAAACAGTATAGTAGTAGGGGTATACTATCATCTGCTTGGCCATAATGAACTGACAATCAAGGAAATGCTGATGGAAAATAGAGAAGCTAACAAATGTACCAGTACAGTAATAGTGGGAGATGTCAATTACCCCAGTATTGACTGGGTAAATGTTACATCAATGCATGCTAGGAAGGTAAAGTTTCTAGATGAAATAACTGACTGCTAAGCTTGGAACTGATGAGAGAGGGAGCCATTTTAGACCTAATTCTTAGTGGAATGCAGGATTTGGTGCAAGAGATAACAGTAATGGGGCTGCTCAGCAACAGTGATGATAATGTGATCAAATTTTTATTGATTGGAGGGAGGAGGTTAAATAAATCTACTGCTCTACGTGAAATGAGGAAAATAGTTAGAAAAAAACTAAAAGGTGCAGTTATGGAGGTAAAGAGTTTACATTAGACAGGACATTGTTTGAAAATTCCATCTTGGAAGTATACACCAGATGTATTCCATGCAGTAAGAAAGGCAAAGGAAGGCCAAACAACTGCCAGGATGGTTAAAAGGTGTTATGGCTCTGGTCCAGGCAGAATGTGGGGAATACCACCCCCAGAGTGGTGCAGAGCAGCAGGGTGAGGTTGAAGCAAGGCTTGGATAGTCTGGCAAAGCTGGAGCAAGGCCTGGACAGCCTGGAACAGCTGAAGCAAGGCTTAGACATGTTGGTAAGGCTGGTGCAAGGCTTGAACTGGAACAAAGTGCAGGTAAGGCTGGAACCAAGGCTTGGACTGGAACAGAGTGCAGGTAAGGCTGGAATCAAGGCTTGGATCTGTACAGAGTTCAGGAAAGACTGGATCTGAGACTTAGACAGGAACAGACTAAGACAAGACAGGACAGGGTAAGACAAGGACAACACAAAACATGGAACATAAATCCCGAATGCAACAATACAGGAAGGCCCCAAGGGGTAAGACAAGGAGAGGCTTAGAAGGCCCAAAAGGCACAAGGCAAGGGTCACAAGGCCTGGGGGGCTACAAGACAAGGCAAAGCTGAGGTCAGAAGGTCCAGAGGCCACAAGGCAAGGCAAGGCTGAGGTCAGAAGGCCCGGAAATCACGAGGCAAGGCAAGGCAAATCTGAGGTCAGAAGGCCCGAAGTCCCAGAAACCGCAAGGCAAGGCAAGGCAAGGCTGAGGTCAGAAGACCCATAGGCCACAAGGCAAGGAAAGGCTGAGGTCAGAAGACCTGGAAGCCACAAGGCAAAATGAGGATAAGCCTGGGTAGGCCACAAGGTAAGAGTGGCTAGGACAAGGAGACAAGGGAGACGCAATGCAGAAGCATCTTAGGACTGACAAGGCAGGTTTATGTAGTGCTGGACTCTGGGTGTGGTATAGGCAGGAGGGAGGATCTTGGTCATCCTGGAGAGTATGCTCTTTGGGATCCCCTGGTGGAGAGGAGGCTGCATAGCAGCTGAAACCATAACAAAAGGTGAAGTGAAAGAGGCTATTTTAGCCAAAAAAAATTCTTTCAAAAATTGGAAAAAGGTTTCAACTGGAGAAAATAGGAAAAGGCATAAGCATTGGCACATTAGATGTAAAATATTGATAAGGCAGGCAAAAAACTCATAATAAAACATTTTTTAAATATATACGCAGCAAGAAGACTGCAAGGGCATCAGTTGGACCTTAGATGATCGAGGGGTTAAAGGAGCACTTAGGGAAGACAAGGCCATAGTAAAACGATTAAATAAATTCATTGCTTCAGTGTTTACAGAAGAGGATGAGGAGGAGATACCTGTGCTGGAAATGGTATTTAATGTTGATG
Organism: Rhinatrema bivittatum; assembly: GCF_901001135.1. Taxonomy (NCBI): domain Eukaryota; kingdom Metazoa; phylum Chordata; class Amphibia; order Gymnophiona; family Rhinatrematidae; genus Rhinatrema; species Rhinatrema bivittatum. The sequence continues at coordinate 119,758,738 of NC_042617.1, forward strand.
ATTTTGAAGAACTAAAGCAAATCATGGTGAACCTGGATGATGTAATAGGGAGGAATCAAAAACTAGAGATTGGCAAATCACTTGGATCAGATGGTTTACACCCCAGAGTTCTGAAAGAATTAAAAAATGAAATTGCAGATCTATTACTAATAATTGTAACCTAGCATTAAAATAACTTATTATACTTGAAGACAGGAGGGTAGCCAAAGTGACTCAGATCTTTAAAAAGGGCTCTAGGGGTGATCCGGGAAATTATAGATTGGTGAATCTGACTTCAGTGCTGGGAAAAATTGTAGAAACTATTGTAAAGAATAAAATCACAGAACATATAGAAAGGCATCATTTAATGGGACACAGCCAGCATGAATTTACACAAGAGAAGTCTTGTCTCATCAGTCTGCTACATTTTTTGAAGGGATTAATAAATATGTGGATAATAGTGTATTTGGATTTTAAGAAGGCATTTAACAAAGTTCCCCATGAGAGACTCCTGAGAAAAATAAAAAATCATGAGAAAGAGGGCAATGTCCTATTGTGTATTGCATACTGGTTAAAAGATTGGAAACAGAGAGTAGGAAAAAATTGTGAGTTTTCTCGGAGTGCCTCAGGGATCTGTACTGGGACCAGTGCTTTTTTTTTTTTATTTTTATTTATGTTTTATTGAGTTATTGGGACCGGTGCTTTTTAATATATTTATAAATGATCTGGAAAAGGAAATGATGAGTGAGGTGATCAAAATTGTAGTTGAAACAAAATTATTCAGAGTGGTGAAATCACAAGTGGATCCTGAGAAATTGCAGGAAAACCGTGAGTCAAGGGCTCATGGCAGCAGCTGCTCTTCTATATTCGGCAGCCAAACTTCACTGAGGTTATTGCAAAAGGAAAGGAAATGAGAAAGACCAGAGCAAGTTTAGGGAAGGAGGCTCCGAAAGTCGAAAAAACCCCCAAAACAAAACCACGTGTCGATAAAGTGTTATTGGGAGCATCGGGGCCCAGCTACACTAGTTCACAAGGCAGGTGGCTGAGGGAGTGGGAGAGGCGGCTTTTGAGAAGCGCACAGCAGTCCCCTGCCAGAATAACATTGATCCTGAATAGATCACTCCACATACCTCACCGATGCAATTGTTGGGGCACAGCCACTTCTACTGGATGCCCAATGAATTTGAGCGCTAGGGATGCACAGTCTTTCCTTAGTACGGCAGCACATTTTAATATAGCATCGGGTGCCCGACGTATTGCATCGGCCCCTCTGTCTGTGTCCTTGAATTTTTCTAGCCTGCTTTCTTATCAGACTAGAGGAGAGCTGGAGATGCTGCCTAACACTGTAAGTTTTTGTAGAGGCACAGAGAACTCACACACAACTGCATCCTTTGACTGTGAATCAACATAACTGTATTTTTTTTCTCATAAGGGGCTAAATTAACCCTTCCGAAGCTCCATCGAAATGACTTCCACAAAACTGTCCCTTAATACTAGCACATGCTGTTGTGCACCTAACTTTTCCAAGTGAGCAGAACAGGGATGTTATAAGGGGCAGGCAAGGCGGTCTATGGGGGGGGGGGGGGGGGGGGGGGGGGGGGGGGGGGAGCCAATGTGCTTTGCTGGGACTTCAGCGCTTTATAATGCTGATGCAGCTACAGCATTAGGAGCAGTTTTGAGCATTTACTAGTGGCTGCATCACTGGAGATTTTGGATGGCTAGTGGCATTATCAGAGGAGGCTGTATCCCCTGCTATACTCCCTACTGCCAGCCCTGACTCCTGGACTGCCAGGGGTATCAATAGATCTAGCAATGGGATTGTGGGGGAAGAGCCCCTCATCTTGTGCCGTTTGCACAACACACTACATAAACTGTGTCTCCCTAGTGCCACCACTTACTTTTGCCACCAACAGGGATATAAGCTCTGTATTTCGCCCGGATTCTCTTCTCAGCTTTGATCTTTTCCCTTCATTGGTATCTTTCCTCACGCCTCCCTAACTTTTCTCATATTTTTCAGTCTCTCACTTGCTCCTTCTGTCCATTTTCTCCTCTCCTACCCTTACATTCTTTTTCTTTGTCTCCCATCACCTCCATCTTGTCATCCCTCATACATAAAATTTATTTTATTTTTAGATTTATATTCCACTTTCAGCCACTTCAAAGTGGATTACATTCAGGTACTGTAGGTATTTCCCTCTTCCCAGAGGGCTCACAATCTAAATTTTGTACCTGAGACAATGGAGGGTAAAATGATTGCCGTCCAACCCTCCATGTCCCCCTTCTCCGGCATCCACCATTGCCTGCTGCTCCCCCCCCCCCCCCCCCCCCCACACACACATTTTCCTTCTCCATCTACCCTCAACTCTTCCACCCTTGCCAGCATCTGCCTTCTGCCTGCCTCCCTCCTCCTCAGGTAACCTGAGTGGTGGAAGCCTGTCTCATTGCTCCCCGCTGCACTGCTTCCTCTGTTGTAGGCATTACGAGCATGTTCATAACTTGCAAGCTGGCACTTCCTGCTGTTAATTTCATGGTGCAGGGGATCAGCAGCAGGAAGTACCAGCCCCAAAACGTCTTGACAGGCCCGTGGTAACAATACAGATGGGCCAGAGTAATCCAAAGCTGTACACAGGCTCCTACTGCTCCTCCTGATGAATCCTGGGGAAACCTTGCTACTGGCTCTTCATCGTCTTCAGATAGTGGTGCCTGGGGAACCCCACCAGCAGGCTTAAGGTTGTCAACTGCCTGGTTTTGGACCAGACTTTTAAATGTGCTCAGCAGAGCAGCATCCAGTCAGTAGTGCTGGCCAGACACTAAAAGTCTGCTTAGCTCAGGCAGCAGCAACTCTCCCCTACAGCTTCCTGGTTAGGGCAGAGCATTCTGCTGTCTTCTTCCTGCCCCCACCTCCTTTCCCACGCTGTGATTGGACACCACGGGGAAAGGGGGCAGGGCAGAGCACAGCCCTCAGCTCTAAGGGGCTCCACAGATCTCCACAGTAACAGCCCCTCTGGGTTCTGCCCCCTCCCACATACTGAGCAGAGGAAGCTGCTACAGGGAGTCAGGAGAAGAAAGACAGAGGAGGTACAGAGGAGGGGATGAGACAGAGAGAGAGAGAGGGTACAGGGTCAGGGCGGGAAAGGGGAGGGGGGGAGGAACAGAGAAGACACAGACAAAAGGAGAAAAGGAGTGTGATCAGGAGATATACACATGGAAGGCACAGGAGGGGAGACACATAGCAGGGACACCGAAGCAATGGTGTAGCCATGGTCCACCCAATCACTGCTGCTTAGTGGTCGAAGAAAAGGCCCTGCAACAGATTTGCTGTGGACCCCAATCTACAGCTGCCAAGAACTGGCCTGGCAGTGGTTGAAGAAGAGGCTCAGAAGAGAAGGGAGGCCCTGATGTGGTAATGAGAGCCTATGTGTGTGTGAGGGAGCCTGCGTGGGACAGAGAGCCTTATGTGAGTGTAAGAGAGTATGTGAGAGTGAAAGCCTGAACATATGCATGGGTTTGAGGGAGCCTGCCAGAAAGAGAAAGTGAGATCAAGAGCCTGTGTGTTTGTGTGTGTGAGAGAGAGGGTGGAAGGGAAACGGCAGGAGACAGAAGAAACAGGAAGAAAAAAGAAACTCGGAATTAGGAAAAGACTGACAAGGGGATAGTGGAAAAAAGACCGGGACCCAATTTATTAGAAAAATAAGATCAGGCAACAAAGAAGAAAAATTATTTTGAGGTTTTGGCAAACAGAATATGCCATCAGATTCTAACTGCATAGCTAATTCAAGCGGTATTCTCGATCTTTATTGAAATCTATTGGAATCTTCTCCAAGGCCATCTGCAGTAAAAAGTGAAATATCAAATGTCAATAATTAAATCAAACTTTGGGAATGTGCATTTTTTTATATTTTTGTATTCTGCTCTTTCTTCTTCAGTCTGGTTTCTCGTGCTTTCCATTTCAGCTTTTATCTGCATGTTTCTGTTTCTAATTTGTAATCCATTGTTCTGTATTAGGTAAGGGTCTGTGTTGCACATGTGTGACAGAGGTGCAGTATTTCCGCTAGTGTGGAGTTTCTCCGTAGGGATTTGTAGCTGTCCGGCTTGTTCTGTTGGTAGTGTATAAGCATGCTAGGGCCTGGTGTAATATTTGCATTGCTGCCTTTTCATAGATAAGGTTGCCTATGTTTGAGTCCTGAGAGTTAGTGCTGTTATGGTATGATATAGCAAGTTTCTAGGTGTATTTTTTTATTTTTGCAGGGATTTGCATTATGTCACAAAGTGTTTCGAGGTGAAGGGAGTTTGTTTTGCTGTTACTTAGGAAACACCAGAATATGAATTTTTTTTTTTTTTGCATGTTAGGTTACAATGTGAATTGCCTTAGTTCTGCTCTGCACTTATTGCACATCTTACGTTCTTATGATTAATGCTATTTTACTGTAGTTATCAGGGCTTAATCTGTAGACAAAAACTCTGGGGCAGGAGTTGAGGAGGGAAACGGAATGGAGGGAGAGGGACCAGGCCTGAGTGTGACCTGCGTAGGGGGGAGGGGCTGAACTTTTTCTCTTCTAAACACACATACACACTCACACAAATTTATGCAAAAAGCACCTAGTAGAAGCAGAAGCAGTGAGGCTGACAGGCATTTACCCCATGATGTTTCAACCTTTGCCATCTACCCTCACGGCCTCCTCAATCGTGCCAGGAAACTGCACAAAAATCAAGGCCATGTGTCTGCTCCCAGTTTTAGAGTAAGCAGCTTTTTGCTCTGCTTTCTCTAAGGGTTGGGGGGCCAGTGAAGTTCTACCACCATCCTACTCCACTTCTGCAGGGAGCTGGAACTGATTTACAACACCAGCTCTGACCTGTTTCTGTGGGGAGTCAAAACTGATTTATATCACCAACTTGATTCTGCCTCCTTCTGTCTGCTCAGGATCATCCCAACGCCTCCTGTTTCCTTTAGCAGAGGAAGGAAGGGGCTGGATTAGGGAGCAGAATGGTTGTTATCTGCTCTGTCTGCTCCTGACTCACCCCTCTTTTTCATTTCCCCAGCTGCAGGTTGCCTGAAGAGGAGGGGCTGGAACAAAACACCCCTCCCTGCTGCTCTGAGTCTTAAGTCTGAAAAGAAATGGCAAAATTGCATTCCAGGCCGTTCCACCAGAAATTAAGACCTGGTAGTTATAATGTTCTCTGTCCTTCTGGAGAGAGGATTTATAAAAGACAGGGATATTTGTTTTATTACATGATTGATTTGATCTGATGTTTCTTTATGTGTTCTTTGCTTTTTACATGGTATTCTTCTTGTGCATTTATATATATAATAAATATAAAATGAATTAATACAGATTAATAAGGAATTTTTAAGGTTGGTAAATGCTTGAAACAAAATATTTTACTGTCACTCCTGACACATGACGGATGTTGCAGATTACTTGGAAATCCATTGTTGGGTGCACACTAAGGCAATATTTATTAATAAGAGTACAACCACTAAGGCTCACATCTATATGCCTACTGCCCACATATGTTAACCTTTGCCCTCTCAAAAGAAATATCAGCTCTGGTTATGGTACTGCAGGGAGGGAAGGAGGGTAATGGGAAGAGGGAAGGGAGACATAGCTATGGAGGCATTGGAGTAGAGAGAAACAGAGGGAGGCATGGTAGGAACTTAGAGAATAGAAAGGAGAGAGAGACAGAGGAGGTGTGGAGGGAAGAAGGGGGCACAGAGGAGAGAAGGGGAGGGAAGGGGAAATACACATGTAGGGGCGGATTGTAATCAGCCCCAGAGGGGGGGGGGGTGTCAAAACCAGCCCACAGAGTACCTGTCTGGCCTCTTTGTATGCTTTCTGTGCAGCACTTGCTTCAACGGCTCCCCAAAGCATGTCAAGCTGAACCTTGAGAGGTGCAGCAGTTAACCCTGAGCCTGGCAGAAGTGAGCCAAAATATCTCCAAAATGAATTTCACATTTTTCCTAAATAACTAAGTAGAGCACCCTAAACCATAAGTGAGCAAACAGCTTCATTCCTATTTCCATCCATTCAACTGGTTGGCTCACTCCCCCGCCCCGAGGAATATGGCCTGGTGATAAAGTCTCTTGCCAACCAATCAGCTCTTGAACCAGTTGGCAAGCAATGAGACAACCACATTGCCAGCCAATGGCTCAGACACACACACACACACACACACACACACATACATTCTGCTGCTGCTCATGTGTTTGCTAGAGCACATTATATAGAGATCTTGCTTGTCAAATCTATCCCTAGCTTCCTCCCTTTCCTACTCTCCAGGAGACTCGTCAGTTCTCCGGCCAGCCTCTCTCAGAACGCAGCCCAACCACCTCAGATAGAAGCCTTCACTAACACCGCACAGGTACTTCCTCCTGGCTCACCTCCTCCCTTTCTGTGACTCTAGCTTGCTTCTACTTTTCACTCCCCACCCTAGTGCAAGTGGTGAACAATCTGCAACTTTTATTGCTAGGCGGATTGTTTCAAAATGACCCCTCCCTATGTCCTGCAATTTCTGAATCATCAGAAATTCCACAGGAAAAATAATGGGCAAGCAAAATCTTATGCAAAATTACTCTGGGGCTTTAGCCCAAGGGTTAAATCATTTCAATTCTTAAAAACGTAGCCCTCCTCCAAGCAAAGAAAGACGTGCCCTTGAAATTTACAGTGTGCAGCAAGAAGATGCAGGTAAGGCAGGTTAAATGAACCCAGTGGCCTGGATGCTTTTCTGATCCCCCAGGCTCTGCTCTGCCTACAGGAGGACCAGAAGTGATCCATGTTATCTGCTTCCTTTGGGCAAAAAAAAGAAAGAATACTACCTGGCCAAGACTTGGGAGAGCCACTGACCCAAAGCAGCGCAGCTCCAGATCGAATCCCACTTTCCCACATGGACCAGAGCAGCCAGGGGCCAGGGCAAGGGTATTAGATGCATTAGGCGAACCTTATAGGCTTGCACTTCCCCAGATAGAGTTAAAATGCATTCATTTATAGCAACAGATTTTACATGAAAAGAGGACAGAGGGGAGATTTCTGAGGTAAAAACATCACTTACAACAACGTATATTTACATGTGCTGCTCTGGTGCCAACCAGAAAACCCTCCAAAAAAGACACTTGGATGCCATATGGCAGGGGTGCCAACTGCAGTCTTCAAGATCCACAAACAGAACTTGTTTTCAGGATTTCTGCATTTAATATTCTCAAGAAATATTTGCATACAGTTGAGGCAGTGCATGCAAATCTCATACATATTCATTGTGGAGAACCTGAAAACCAGACTTGTTTGTGGCTTTTGAGGACCAATGTTGGCTATCCCTGCTGTATGGTCTTAGGCCTACTATAACACGCATTGGGTATGGGCAGGCCCTCAGAAAGCCATGAGTAAACTAAATTTCAATTGCAAAATAGTAAACATCCCATACCAAAATAGCACTAACTGCCGGCAGTCAAACACTAACAACCCTACCTAAGGCAACACTGCAAATAATATGCCAAGCCCTAGCACACCAATACACCTACTGGGAAAATAGAACAAGCCAGACCACAACAAATCCCTACAAAGATACTATATGCTAGCAAAATAACTCACCTCAGTCAAACATACAAACCCTTACCAAATACAGAATAAAGAAACCATAAATCATATATAGAAATGTGCAGACAAAAACTGAAATGGAAACTGCAACAAGCCAGACTCTGTATCCAGCGCAACACTGGAAACACAGAAACACCATCATTCCTGTAAAAGATCAAACAATAAAATCCAGAAATATAAAATATCAATCATAACAGTAAAACCAAACTAATAAAAATATTTCAAAACCAGTGATGAATAGAATTTCCAATAATTGAAAATACATATACAATTTTTTAAAGTTGGACATAAGAACATAAAAAGAACATAAGAACATGCCATACTGGGTCAGACCAAGGGTCCATCAAGCCCAGCATCCTGTTTCAACAGTGGCCAATCCAGGCCACAAGAACCTAGCAAGTACCCAAAAACTAAGTCTATCCCATGTTACTGTTGCTAGTAATAGCAGTGGCTATTTTCTAAGTCAACTTAATTAATAGCAGGTAATGGACTTCTCCTCCAAGAACTTATCCAATCCTTTTTTAAACACAGCTATACTAACTGCACTAACCACATCCTCTGGCAACAAATTCCAGAGTTTAATTGTGCATTGAGTGAAAAAGAACTTTCTCCGATTAGTCTTAAATGTGCTACATGCTAACTTCATGGAGTGCCCCCTAGTCTTTCTATTATCCGAAAGAGTAAATAACTGATTCACATCTACCCGTTCTAGACCTCTCATGATTTTAAACACCTCTATCATATCCCAAACACTAATAAAATATTTCAAAACAGCAAACATATCAAATAATAGAACTAGTAAGGATAAAACAATCTCTCTCGTTATCTATCCCTGAGAACTTTAGGTTCCAGTCATCCTGAAATTGTTGTGGATCAGATAGGAAGGCGTATGAGTGTGTGTGTGTTTGGGGGGGGGGGCGCGCTACATACAGACGTTCTCTTCTCTCCACACACACACACACACTTGCTCACTGACTCACACTCTAACATACACTTGCTTGCTCATGCACTGTCACTCACATTTAGTTAGTTTATTGTTTTTGATGTATTGCTTTTCTTACATAAATCATATATGCTCACTGACATAAGAAAAAAAAATGTTTTTACCTACATTGGTGGTTGTGTGTGTGGGGGGGGGGGGGGAATCCAGTAGAACACGGACTGGGTGGGCTGCAGGTTAATGCTCCAGGAGGAAGTGTTCTTTAGCTTGGAAACAGGTGAACTGCAAGGCCCCCTATGTTTTCTTTCTTTTTTTACAGCTTGAGGATGAGGGGACCAGCATCTTCCCCCTCACACTCTTTTTCTGCAGCCTGAGGAGAGCAAGAGGAGGCCTTTCCCTTTACGATCCCCCTCATCCAGCCCAGTTTCTCCCCATCCAGTCCACATTCTCTCACCCTCATCCAGCCCAGTATCTCCCCACGTTTTCTCCCCTCTTTCCTTCACAGCCCCATCTAGGGTCCTCCTCCTCCCTTACCTGGTTTGATTCATTTGATCTAGGGCTATGGAGAGGAAGGAGTTTGTCAAACACATGGCTTGTAGAGAGGCCGTGGTGTGGTGGAAGAAGCACGAGAAATTTGAAAGCAACTGCGTGGCCTAGCCGTGAGCCTGCAGTGCTAAAGGCTCTGAAGCAACCTCTTCCTCTCCTGCCACAAGCGTTTCCTGTTACTATGGAAACTTGTGAAAGGGGCGGGGTTTGTTTTTTTTATTTAGATTTTATATTCCGCTTTTTGCACTTTTTTCAGTGCTTCAAAGTGGATTACATTCAGGTACTGTAGGTATTTCCCTATCCCCAGAGGACTTACAATCTAATTTTGTACCTGAGGCAATGGAGGGTAAAGTGACTTGCCCGAGGTCACAAGGATAGACAGCAGGACTAGAACCCTGGTTTCCTGGTTTGTAATCCACTGCCTCCAGTGGTTACTTAAAAATTTCTCCTGGTTCCATTGGTCACACCCCGACCTTTCTACAAGCCATCAGGCTGATTCAGAAAGGTCTAGAAATAGGACTCCTCCATTCCCTATTGCCTGCCTCTCACCCTCCTTCCAGGATCTGCCCCATGGGGGTGTGAGAGGTTGGTGAATGGTAGGAGTCTGTGTGTGTGACATACTCTCTCTTAGGGCTGATACAAGGATATTAGATGCCCTAGACTAACCTTACAACCTTTCATTCCCCCTTTCCTCCCCTCTCCACCCCATGTAATTAAAATTTATGTATTCTTTTCCATTTTAAAATGTATTAACTTCCCCATCCTAAAAAGGCAGACTACATATGGAAAACAGACATTCAAAGTACAATCTTCTGAAGTAAAATTATTACTTACAACAACATATATATTCTATACTCATACACTGCAAAAAAAACCCAACACATTTTCAATAATAGTAGTTTAATAGACTTAATAAACTACTTTTCTCATAGTAATCAAGGTGGTTTACTGGGTCCCATATGGTATTAGGCCTATGGTAAAGTGCACTGGGAGTGGACTTGGCCCACAGAAAGCCAGGAATAAACTGAACTACAATCCAAATACAGTAAACCTTCCGTATCATAATTGCCAGTACTCAACCTATGAAAAAGCCATACTGCAAATATTACATCAGGCCCTAAACACCAATACACCTCCTATTAGGAAAACAGATTAAAGCCAGGTTGTTGTAAATCCCTACACAGAAACTACATGCTAGCAGAATACCTAAGGCCTCAGTCACACAAGCAGAACACAGATAGTTCTCACCAAATACAGAATAAAGAGATCATGAAATATAAATTGAAACATGCAGAAAAAAACTGAACTGGAAATCACAAGAAGCCAAACTCTGTAAGCAATGCAAACACAATCAAGAAATATAAAACATTAAACATACAAATAAAAAGAATATCAAATCTGATGATAAATTCAGCCAATTAAAAACACATATTAAAATATATAAATATAATCGAACACTAATAAAATATTTCAAAACAGCAGATACATCACATCCAACAATTAAAACTATCAAGGATGAAACAAAATCTCCCACTCTCCATACCTGGGAACTTTAGATTTGCAGTCCTCCTGAGACTGTCGTAGATTGGAGGAAGGTGCACAAACTTTAACCTTTCTCACACACACATATACAGATACATATATGTGTACAGGCACTCTCCCTCATACATACATACATACACACACACCCTCTCATACACATACAAACATATACATACAAACACCCTTCTCATATATTCACATAGACACCCACCAGCCTCTCATACACACATCATCACCCTCTCATACACACACATACACACACATACACACACACCCTGGTTCCTTCTCTGACAGGCATACAGATATGCTGGCTTCCACTCACTCCTGCACACACATTGGCTCCCACTCTGTCAAACACACATATACACGTGTTTCCTCTCTCTCAAGCACATGCTCAAGCTTCCTCTCTCTCAGCACACATGCTTACAGTACACACACATGCTTCCTCTCTCTCAGACACATAAGCTTACACGCACACATACTCTCTCTAGCAGGCGTGCAGGACTGATCCCCTGCCAACTCTGTGCCTCTTTTAGTTGGACTGCTGGGCAGGATACAATCCCCCGGCAGCCATGGTGCCTCCTCTATTGGCCTCCAGGCAGGATGCGATCCCCCGGAGGCCATGGCCTCTTTTAATGGGCTTCCAGGCGGGATGGGATCTCCAGGTGGCCACGGGGCCTCCTCCATTTCGCTTGTCGGGCAGGACGGGATCCCTTGATCCCCCGGTGGCCGGAGCCTCTTTCAATTGTGCTGCCAGGCGGGATGCGATTCCCTGCCGGCCACGGGGCTGCCTTCATTTTGCCCACCAGACAGGATGGGAGCCCCCGGCGGCAGGGGCCTCTTTCAGTTGATCTGCCGGACAGGATGGGCTCTCCCGGCAGCCACAGGGCCTCCTCCATTTCGCCCACCAGGCAGGGCGGGATGCCCCGGCGGCCGGGGCCTCTTTCAATTCTGCTGCTAGTTGGGATGGGATCTCCCAGCAGTCATGGGGCCTCTTCCATTTCGCCCGCCCGGCAGGATGGGATCCCGCGGTAGCCACAGGGCCTCTTTCAATTGGGTTGCCGGGCGGGATGGGATCTCCCGGCAGCCACAGGGCCTCTTCTCCCCTTCCATAACTCCACTGGTCTTATTGCGCCGGGGGGGGGGGGGGGCACAAGGAGAATGACGAGCTGTGCACTGCAGCACTTGAGCGCAGATTAGGGAACGTTACCAGTGGCCATGTATCTTCTTTAGTTTGGCCACCAGGTGGGATGGGAAAATAAAGCCCTCCCATCTCAGTACGCCAGTGCCCAGAGTTTTCTGCTGCTGGTCCGGAGAGCCGGCAATTCTTTTAGAATTCTGGAGTCTCCGGGCCAAATCCACAGAGCTCCCAGTTATGCCGGCCATGCTGTGGATTTGTCAGCTCTTAAGAGGCTTTCAGCAAATCCTTTAAATGCCAAAGGACCTTTCTTTTGCTGGCGGGGAGTGGAAACCCTGCCAGCATGCTGCTGCTCTACACCACCAACACTGCAGGTTTTCCTGCCGCCAAAGTCTGCCTGAATGAAGGGTGAATTCTGAAACAATCCCCAACAAAAAAACCCACCAATGCAGGTGATACCTACATCAAACCAAAACACAACCCACATATACCAAAAAACGTTCTGTTTCCTTTTTTTTTCATTTTTCTACGTGAAAATTAATCACTTTTAATAAATACTAAAAATTAAACACAAAAAAATGTTTAAGATGTACGGTGGTCGTTTCATAAATGAGCACAGATCCCATCCAGGTTAACCCAACTCTTGTTTTTAATCATGAACAACCCACCGTCCACCTGCTTACTTATATCACTTTAATCAAAACTTTCAAAAATTCTCAAAAACTTCAAAATTCATCTATTAAAAAGTTTTATAAGGACAGCTCACCGCCACTCAATTTTAAACACACAGTTCTGTTGCAAGTGGCAAAAAATTATTTTTAGTCTTGAACATGACGTAAAAGAGAACACTTAATTGTATCAGCTGAGCAAATGCTCTCATGGCTATAGCAAGTGATGATGTGAAAGAGCACTTATCTTGATGTAGAAAAGCCCTTAGCTTAATCAACTAAACAGGAGGCTTGAACCCGACGTGGGCAAGTTTCGAAAACAGATTCTTCTTCAGGGGTCACCGCTCACCCACAAGTCGTCTCCATTGATCTCAATCATTATAGCCTTACTCCAAGATATCAATCCATGAAGGTTTTCTCTCTTAAACTGGCTCACTTCCAAAGTGCTGCCTCAAAAGTTTTTCCAAAATGGCGAACCTGAGCTCCCACTCTCTGCAACATGATTTTCAGCTGTCTTGGCTTCGTTATGTTACACCATAGATGATCACATGATCTGATCCCTTTAAAAAGAGGATGCCGAGAGTTGGAGCTCAGGTTCGCCATTTTGGGAAAAAAAAGGAAAAATAATATTTTTTTGGTATTTGTGGGTTGTGTTTTTGTTTGAATGAAGGGTGAGGCAGCTGTGGCAAGAAGGTTTCAGGGGCAATTTTGCCACCTTAAAATCTTGCCACTTGAAGCAGCAGCCTCACTATGCATCATTATAGAACCACTCCTGCCGTTAAGAGTAGTAACTGGTGCTCTGTGCAGGTTACCCCAAAGCTTATCGGTTCCCCAGACCATAAAAGTCGGGGCCCTTATTGGTTACTGTCTGAATCCAATTTCCCTTTTGCCCTGCTGTTGAAGCAGAGAGCAATGTTGGAGTTGCATCAAAAGTATTAAGGGTTATTGATTAAGGGTAGTAACCGCCACACCAGCAAGTTACCCACATGCACACTTTCTTCGTTTCCTTTAGGACTTGTCCATAGAAGCCGTCCTGTGCTTGTTCCTTATGGCTGCATATCAATATTCCAGATCTTGGAAGAAGGGGCCCTCAGTTGTCATCTGTATCCAGTGGGGGGCATATGAAAGAGAAGGGGTTAGAAACAGACAGGGGGAGAACAGAGAAGGAAAGGTAGAGACAGAAGAGGCACAAAGGAGAGAGAAGAAAGTGGAGAGCATTGGGAAGAGAGAGGGAAACAAGGGCAAAGGGAGAGAAAGATTAAAGGGAGGGAGGAGACGAAAGACAGGAGAGCATCACTAAAGTGGAGGGCGCAGAACAGGGAGAGAATAGAAATGTAGTGGGAATTTTGAGAGGGGGTGGCACAAGGGAGAAGAAAGGCTGGCAATGGTTATTGCAAAGGAGGAGAGAACCAGCTAGGGGAAGGGGTGAGAGAAAAGGGAAAGACGGTTGGATGGAAGAGTCCAGGAGAGGAGGGCTAGAATGAGGTGATGGAAGAAAAAGATAAGCGATATAGGAGCGAAAGTTAAAAAAAAAATAGATGAAACAATAGAATGAGAAGAGTGACGTGTTGGATGGAAGAGGATGTATAACAAACCACCCTTATTCACTGTCTTATTTAGAGCGCAACAAATCCTATCTACCTACCTAAAAAGTTTAAGTAAACAGACGTCACAATTAAAATATTCAGCGCATGCGTTAAAAAAAAAAACAGCGTGAAGAAGCACCAGCGCCTTACAGCCTGCGAGAAACAGGAGCTGGGAAATTCCGCCGCTCTAATTACGCAAGCCTGACGCCAACGTGCCTATGTAAAGAAAGAAAACTACACTTCCCAGGAGGCTTTGGGGGCGTTTCTTTTGGCTTTTCCATATCTTCTCTCCACCGTTTCCTGGATTGATTACTGTGCTCCGGTTCTCTCCGAGTCTGTGTGCTGGTGGTGGGGTTTCTTCCGAGGAAGCGCTGCCTCGTGGGTGGTTTCCGCGTAACGGCAGCGGTTTCTGGAACTTCTTCCGCTGCTTCAAGGATTGATCGGCTGCTCGTATCCGCGCGCGCTGAGAGAAAGGAGCTACTCCCTGGCTTTTCTTGCTGTCGGCGTATCGGGACAGCCGGCTTCCGAGCCAGGAAGAGTCGCGACAATCCTGATTTCGCTGTAAGTGTAGCGTCGATCAGCCTCGCGGTTGCCAGAGAGAAAAGTGGAGCTCCCTCCTTCCCTGCCCCATTTCCCGTTCTCAGATCCACTTTCCGATCCATTCTCTTTCGGCTTTTATTGTTGAAGCCGGGAGGGAGGGAGGGAGAGACCAGAGCCTGGAGTCAGGCAGGAAGCGACTAGGACTCCAATGGAGCTGCTAGAGAGCCCTGCACCATTCGTTTTTCATCGTGTATGTACATGGCCGGACGTCTGACCGTATCGATTCTGCAGTGCTGAAAGGCTTTTGCGTTTTCCAAGTAGGAACAAGAAGTCGAAACAATGTTGCTGCTTTATTTGTTGTATAGATCGTGCATGTTTTTCTTTTCCCGATTACATCCTTATTCTGCCAACTAGTATTTAGTATTTGATCATATGATAGTTATGTTTCTAGAATATTGCTTTTATAACATTTTTCTGCTTTGGATAAGACAACACGTACAGCATTCTTTTTATTTTCTTAAATTAACCCAAATTTCTATGTAAGAGTAAATGATTTACATGATTCTTTCTGAGCAACATACCATGTCTGATCAGACTGCTTCCTGACTTATACAAACTACTTTGAAAAATTGTACATGCTCTTGTTTCCTTACCAAGCAAACTCAGAGACTTGTTGATTAGATGTACTTCAAAATCGGTAAGCTACTTTTGTGAACTGTTCTTTTAAATAGTATACTTCTACATATTACTGACGCTGCGAGAGGTACTCTAATCTTTGTAACAGTGTTCTAGACAGGTTGGGAACAGTCTAAAGTCTGAGTGATGTTTATACTTGACAATATATGGGAGACTGCACAGAGATGGTAGCTTTTTTTTCAAAGTGGTGTGTGGGCGTACATGTGCGCGCGCATTCGTCTGTCTGCACCCAGGGGCGCAGCTATTTTATAACATGCATAGGGGAATTTTAAAAGGGATGCGCGCCGATGCTATTGCAAGTTTTCCCAGTTCATCCAGTTAAGGAATAGGTCTTCCAAACCCCCTTGATTTAATCAGGGCCAGTGGAAGCACTAGGCCTGGGCCTAGGGTGCCGACCATTAGGGGGTGCCGCTGCAGCTCACGAGGCAGGGTGAGCAGGCCCGCTTCAGGCAGCAGAATTTTGAAGCGGCAAAAAAGTGCCCCTTCAGAATTCTGCCCAGCCTCCGCCTCATCCTGCCTATCACCCCCCCCCAAATCCCTGGTGGTCCAGCCATCGGCTGCCATAACCAAAATGGTGCAGGTGGCCTGTAGCCCCTGTCACATGGTAAGGACTAAAGGCTACTGGCTCCATTTTGGTTAGTGGCAGCTGACGGCCCAGGAGCAGCAGATTGCTTCTGATTCCCCTGCAGGACCACCAAGGGTTTTTGTGAGGTTGGGAGGGTTATTTTATTTAAATTTGGGGGGGGTGGCACAGGGGGTCGTGGAGCTGGGGGGTGTCATCACGACCGGGGTTGGCACAAGGAAGAAGGTGCATAGGGCGCCTAATCCCCTTGCACCAGCCCTGGGTTTAATAGCCTTCCTTCCCCACTGTTAGTCCCAACCCTTAAAACTCTGCTGATCAGCCTAGATTTTTGTTGTTGTTGTTGTTGTAATACTTTAACGTCATCTATTGCAGAAGTAAAATTACGTGGCAGGGGACCCTGGCATGTGCCAGTGTACATAAATATTTATATGCAAATTTCAGGTTAAAATCATGGAACGCCCATGCCCCGCCCCTTTTTCAGAAGTTCCAAAATGCACGCGCAGCGGCATTTACACAAGTATATCCGAGCGGCTTTTAAAATCTGTTCGGTGCACACCGGCCTGACATATTTGCGCATCCCCTGATTTAAAAGCCCGACAAGCGCATCAAATTCACCTTTAAGAGTTCAGCTCAGAGTTTGGGAAATGAGCTAGGACATGTTTTGGGGAAGCTAGCATCTAAGTGTTAAATAACACCAGTTCCTACACACAAAATATGATTTACAGCTATTAACACCCCCCCCCCTCCCCCATTCAGAGAGGTGAACAGGCTTATTTCATGTTTTCTTAGCACTGGAAACTTAGTGTTAGTCCATGGGAGAATCTGGATTTCCACTGCCGGGACGTGTAGTCTGGATTTTATCTGAGAAAACATGCATCTTTAATCCACTTCTGCATTTTTGCTGTTCAGAAGAATCAGATATTGTTTGGGGGTTTGCAGGAAACAGCATATATTTATAATTTATAATCTTAGATCTACCTTTGCATGAAGATACCTTCATGCAAAGGATGAAAAAAAAAATCGAGTTGGCCAGTTCATTCTCATGCTGTAAAGATATTTGCCTCTGTGCTGAAGAGCTTTACAGCAGTACATAATTAACTACATGCTTCTGAATTTCATAGACTAGAGTCCAGAATTTAAGAACACCAATGGATTTATTTTTTAATTTTGTACTGAGGATACTTAAGATAGTTACTCCCTGCAATAATGTCTACAAGTCAAGCTGGGGAAAACACACGCTGTATTTAAATGCATAACGTGCACATTTATAGATGTCTTTGTTAAGTCTTCGGTTTCCTGGCTCCCTTGAAATGCATTATAGATGCCTTTTCAATGTTTTTGCATTAAGTAGGGTTTCGTAACTGTGGCCTTTGCGTGCAGGGCACCTGCCAGGATTTCAACTTTTCCGTAGGATGTACAAATTAATGTAAATATATTGGAAGTAGATTTTTCTTTGCATATTCATTTTTGCCTTTCAGAATGTCTGCCAAGTGTTCTGCACTAAAGATTGGGATTGAACAATGATCTAGTCAATCTGTCCGCTCATGACAGCAGTGGGGAGAAATGGATATACATTAGTGGATCCAAGAAGTAGGAATATATTTTTTTTTCATAGGGAGAGGGCAATTATTTGACTGACTTGTATTACCTGTGTTATATTTTGCAGTCCATGTGTTTTTATAAAACGGGCCAAATCTATGGAAGAATATAAACATCCAGTCGGTGAAATTCAGAGGTGTTCCAAAAAGGAGTAAATCCCTCCTCTCCTTCCCCTGGATAGAGCAGAATAACCCATTGAGCGAGTCTGAATAGCTTTTGCAACATGAAAAAATGCAGCAGTCCGATTAATTTCCGGATATTCAGCTGTTTTATACATGTGCAGACATTCCACATTTTGTAGTGCTTCTGCGTTTGTACGCTGGCTGTGTTCAGTTCAACACTGTTGCCGCTTTCTGCTCTGTGGTTTTGGCCTTTGGACTAAATGCGACCATAGAGATGTCATCTCTCAAATCCAGATGCACATGGTGCCAAATGAGTGTGAAACATGTGGGTGCCTTCAGGGGAGCACTGACCAGAAAAAGCAAACTCCAGAGATGTGGTAAACAAAGTGGAACGTGTTTCTGCCTTTTTTTTTTTTTTTTTTTAAAGAAACAGTTGGCGTTCCCTTACAGTTATTTTTTTTTTTTTTTTTATTTGTCGGTTAAACAACATGAAGAGAGACATCTTGCGGGTTGTAAAATTTTGTTGAATGACTTGCTTTGGTATCTGGGTTTTTTGGAGGCCAGTAATTGTTTATGAATATTTAAATTTAGTTTTGGGGGGTTTTTTTTGCTATTCGTTGCATTATGCATGAGGTACGTTCTGTGCAGAAGACCAAGGGTCAAGTGGCTGCCTTTCTATCAGGCCGATACTGTACAGTGCGCTCTGATGGAGCGCACTGTTAACCTGTCATTGGATGTGCGTTTTCCCTTAAGTACGTTTTCCCTTAAGTGCGTTTTCCGCCCCCAGTAAGGGGGGCAAAAGGAGGCGCAAAAGGAGGCGCTAGGGACACTAGTGTCCCTAGCGCCTCCTTTTGCCCATTTCAACCGCCGGACCTAATTTAAATACTGCATCGCACGCACAGGCGAGTGGCCTGTTCGCCTGCTCTCCTGCGAACCTTACTGAATCGGCCTGTATGTTTTGTAATGGCTTCCTGTTGAATCTTCATACTGCTCTAATATGGTTACTATGTATTGACAGATGTATGATTTTAATGGGGGAGGATAGAAGGGGTATGATGCTAACTAGGACTTTTTATTGAGCTATGCAAGGCAGGCATGTCAGCAGAGAAACTTTTAGATAATTAGCAATCCAGGTTACAGCTTTGTGCTGGAATATGCTTTACTGTATCTCATAAAGTTGAGTGAGGCAAAGAGAGATGTTTCTGGAAACTTGGGTGTTTTTTGTTTTTTTTTGTTTTTTTTTTGTTTGTTTTAAATGTGGACCAAGCAATGAGAAATGACTGAAATGTTCTCACAAGTCCCCACTTCCTCCGGCAGCACACCATGATGGAATCATAGAGGAGCAGTGGCCTTGCAGGGATATATCTGGGAAATCCCAAAGGAAAAAGTCTGAATAGCCTTAATTAAAGGAAAATCCTGTAGTCTCTGATGGTTTGGATAGCTGTGTGGCCTTACTCACGAGGCTACCCAGTCCGATGACTGGGACTGAACAAGCTGCGCAGTTCTTAAGTCATCCGTTAATTTCTGTATCTGACACACTTGTGAACATAGTCCTGATTTGTAACTGTGAAAGAATTGCATGTGTATGGGCTCTCTTGTAACTTAGCAGTATGGTGGTCTGAAAATATCTTTATGGCAAGGAAAAAGGAAATGTTTGTGCACCGGCTCTGACCCTTTTGTCGTTGTAGAATGAGCAGTACTATAGTTGCATTGTTAGTTACAGATACAGATGGTAGCATTAACCAAATGTGAGAGCGGTTCTGTGTATATCAAGTATATGAACAAAACAAAAAAAGATTCAGCTAGAATTTTTCTTGCTTGGGTGAGTTCCATTTAAGGTGAAGCACAGGACTCCCTGGAAGTCTGGCAGGTTCTTTGGGGCTTGCTGGACTCTTTGCTTCTGGCAATTGTATATGCTTTGTGCACCTCTCTGCATTGGGGGGGGGGGGGGGTAATAGCTAATGCCATCATTAGCAAGAGATCTGCGTAAGAGGGCACTAACCTCTATGCACACTGTTGTGTGCCGAGCTCCTTGCTGCATTAGCAGTAAAATTTGTGCACAAAACCGTGTACATAAATGCAGGTTAAACTGCGCTCTACCCAGCACACCTGTTTACATCAGCTTGAGAATTGGAAGGAAGCCAGGTAAGGACCTGATTTACTAAGGTTCCCCCCCCAGTGTGTCTGTGGCAAAAAAAAAACCCAAACATTCGCAAACTCAGGGCCTGACTTCTATTTCTTCCGATCAGCCATCGGCCAGGAAATTTGCTGGTTTCTTCTGGCTGTGCCTAGTGTTCTTGGCCATGCTACACATGAGGGACCTGCTACATTTATCACTGACTTTTGAAATAAAATGACTAATAAAGGACTTGTTTCAGGTGGTATTTAATAACAGGGCTTTTGTGACCTTGTGAAGGAAAGTGACTGTTCCCTTTTAGCAGCTGATTTGTTACTTTTCCACTCTGTAACGGGACTTTTGCAACCTTGTGAAGGAAAGTGACTGTTCCCTTTTAGCAGCTGATTTGTTACTTTTCCACTCTGAAAGCTGCAATTCCTTTGTCATTCTAAGGTTGCCAGGTTTTGAGCTTCAGCTGATGCAAGTCATGCTGTTTTAGGATTTCGGGCTTGGCTTCGTTCAAAACTGCATCATCATAATTCCCTGGCTTGCATATATTACACCTTTTGGAATAAACAGAAGCCCAGTTACTTCAAAGGACTTTACACAACCGGGCTTTCAGTTCCAAGCAGATGCTTTCAAGTTCAGGTCACCTTACTCTCAAGGGGTCGGGTCCAAGCTAAATATCTCCAGGTGCTTGGTTACTTTACTTCAATAAACAACTTCCAATAACAAGACTTCACACATCTTTCACCAGGTACCCATGTACAGCTCTCGACGGCCCTTGAATGTGCTGCAACAAATTGTTTTGTGTGCCCCGAATCCGGTTCCTCAGGGGTGGAGGTTGCAGGCTGTAGCCTCAGAATCTCTACAAAGCTTCCTGGCTTGCTTAATTGTAATATTTACCCAAACTGCCCGTCAACCTCAAGATAAATCTCCCCCTTTTTTTTTTTTTTTTTGTGTGGACAACCAACCTAAATACGGGGAATAAAGTTTTTTTTTTTTTTGTTTTGTTTTTTTTTTTATAAGCTCTGGTGTCCGGTATCTTTATTTCGGGTAACAACCAAAAGTCGGAAGTACCTCGATACAAAAAAACACCGTTTTTTGCTTTTAATTTATATGCGTGAAAGAAGTGAAATTGTGCTCTGTTGTGTATGTTCCAACTATGGACACATCACCCGATTTAAAAGTCAGAAGTGGCGTTCACATCCCAGCTTCGTACCACATTACCTCTCCAGCCCCTGAAGCGCTGACAGCGTTGGGCGGCTTCACGGTGTCTTGAAGAAACTATTTGTAAGTTCAGCGGACCATATACTCTTCATGGCAAGCTAAGCTTGCAAGACTTGTTGTTTTAGAGACATGAAGAGGCTTGTGTTTTAATAAGGAGAGCTTTATAAGAATGACTTTTATCGGGTGATGTGTCCATAATTGGAACATACACAACAGAGCACAATTTCACTTCTTTCACGCATATAAATTGAAAACAAAAACAGTGTTTATTTGAATCGAGGTACTTCTGACTTTTGATTGTTACCCGAAATAAAGATGCCGGACACCAGAGCTTATTCATAAAAAAAAATCTTTCTTCCCTGTATTTTGGTTGGTTGCTTAATTGTAAACCTGACAGAGCACTAGCCTCTTCATACCACCAGCCTACCAGTTCGAATCCCACCAGAGCATTTTTGCCCTTACAGTTGCTTTTGGCACTTGTCTAACGGTTAGTTACAAAGTGGCAGTTGCGCTTCGGCCCCTCTGTATCTAAGTGGATTTATGCCTTGAGTCATTTGGCCTGAGATCGCACTGTTCATACACATGGATGAAGATTTTTATCCCACCGTTCCGACTTCCTTTCCTTAATCTATGCGTTCATAATTGCGGCAATAAACTGTAAGAAATGACAGTTAGGGCTCTATGTGAGATCAAGGGCAATTGCTTCTAACTCCTAGTGGGGAAGCAAGCAGGCATGCCCATGGTCTCTCTTTGTAATGTGCTTTCTGCACCCAGAAACATGATATAGTATATCATAAGCAGAGGTTAGCTGTAAACTTGGTTAGATGAACATATTTACTACAGTAATTTTGAAGCAGGGATGTTTCCTGTTTCTTTTCCAGCAAGGAAATTCTCAAGCATTTCATAGCTGTGAAATTACCCTTTCCCTTCATTGTGTTTGTGTGTGGGCTTCTTTGGGAGAAGTTGAAAAGACATTGGGCGTAAATTAAAACATATATATTTTTCTCAGCTGCTTTTATTAGAAATATATTTCCAGGAAATATACTTCTTACTATTGGAAATTGCCATCCATTTACAGAGCAAAATCCATCATTGATGGTGTCTGTAGGCTTCCTTACACTGCTTCTGCACTGTGCCTCAGCTCTTCTGTGGTGGGATTGAACAGTAACTGAATTTCTGTTGGTCCTTCAGTCCCCTACTGAGACTGCTCGATAAGGTTTTCTGTGCTCCCCTGTCTCCTTTCTTAGGTCCACAGTGATGATGCTCTATTCTGCCCTCTGTGGGGGATTAGGCATTCTCCAAAGCTGCAGGCAGTGATTTGGCTTTATCCAAAGCCCATGTGCTTTCCATTTTTCACGGTTTCACTCCTCAGACCCCCAGCTGAACCTCTCCCACTTCTGTACCCAACAAGCCAAGAGAGCCAGGCTCTGGTTTCTGCAGAAATTTTCTTTTTCTGTCTTTAAGCAAACTGAATTAACCATGCTGCATGGGGTGATGTCATCAGGGCGGTACTAGCAAAGCTGTCTCTCAAAGCTTAAGCTTTTAAGCCCTACTGGGCATGCGTGGTAGTTTCCGCACGAAGGAGTATTCCAGAAGTCTCATCAGTTCTTTTTTTGTCCGTCTATAGCATGGATGGTGGAATCCTAATTTATATACAACTCCTCAGTTATATACAAAAGAAACATGCTTACACAAATCCCAAAAAGCACTTTTCAGTGCTGATGGCTCAGAAAAAACCTTTGGCTTCAAGTTTTTTAGTTATGGCTACATTGTTTATCACATATGGCCATAACTACTGTTATTTTTGGCTTGGCTTGAATCACGACCAGGCCAATTGCCGGAACTATGGAAAAATGTCCCCAAGAGTACAGAGACAGCGTACTGACAAGATTGCACGGCTCTAAGCAGATGCGCTGGTTTCTGATTCCTCAGCCTCTACATCTTTAGGAGAGGTAGGAGAACTATACTTGGTTGACGAGTTCCTCTGCAAAACTTTAACATCATCCCTAGGCCCAGGAGTGCCCGCCAGCCTCTGCAGGAGCACTACTAGGGCAGACCCATAAGAACATCAGATATGCCATTCTGGGTCAAACCAAGGGTCCATCAAGCCCAGTATTCTATTTCCAGCAGCAGCCAACCCAAGTCACAAGTACCCAGCACTAAATACACCCCATGCTACTAAGGCCAGCAAAAAGCACTGCTATTCTCTATTGATTAATAGTTTATGGACGTCTCCTCCAGTAACTTATCCAAACCTTTTTTTAAACCCGGCTATACTAACTGCCTTAACCATATCCTCTGGCAATGAATTCCAGAGCTTAATTGTATGTTGTGAAAAAAGAATTTTCTCGGATTCATTTTAAATGTTACTTGCTAACTTCATGTAGCTGACCAGCATGTATGGACTGAACGCCTGGTGCCAAAGAAGAACCCTAAGCTTCAGACGCACCATGCGACAAAAACAGCATCCCAGTCAACTAAGTCAGTGACATCCAAGACTGTGTCAAAGACAGCGTACTTGGCGCCAGCAAAGAAACGCTTTGTACCTGCCACGACGCATACCACGCCAACTCTACCTACATCAATGCACACATCTAAGAGCAAAGATGGGAAGACTGCTTATGAGCTGATATTTAGTAGCCGTCCCTTCAGAAAAAAGAAAGCAGCAGCATGACAAGGGAGATACTTCCCTCTCCGTTCCTATGCCTGTTTCTGAATTTCCATCCTCGCCCACATCAGGATCCTCTACCAAAGATAACCAGCTGGTGTGTGTGGACCCCAGGTCTCCAGAAAGTACACTGTCGACAACTTGGCAGGAACAACCTCTTCCCAGGGATCTCTGTAACAAAGTAATATACTGGCTGCAGTGATCCTGCAGTGATGTAAATAATGCTTACCTTGTAAACACTCACGTTTCTGCTTATTTGCTTTGTTCTCCAGTTAGAAATTGTTTAACCTATCCTTTTCTCTAACAACCAAGTTCCACATTCCCTGTTATAATGTAATTTCTTGCTTCCATTGTTAACTGGTTTTTTCCCCCTAGTTCATTGTAAACCGGTACGATAAGACCTGGTCTTGAGCATCGGTATATTAAAAGAATTTAAATAAAATAAAATAAAATAAATAAATCCTCTTCCACAATTACCAAAGAGGGCATAACCTCTTTACCTGGTGCCAACTCAAGTGCCAGTAGAAGCCCGTAGCCCGTCTCTGGCAACAAGGTCTTAGAGGGGTGAGGTGTAGGTAGTCTATCTTACACTGGTGCCTTCACCACTGCTGGAACAGCAACACATAGTGGGTAAACAGGTCCTGACTATGGTTTCCTAGTTGTCAATCTCTGTAAGCAGTGGATAAGATCACTGACATTGTGAGGAACATTTTTCTCCTCATTGTTCCCACAAGCTCCACCACCATTGTTTCCTCCACTGTACCCAATCTGACCAATAGACTCCGAATTGGACTGATAAGAAGCTCCTACCTTGCCTGCCATCCAGGGATAATGGGGATGACCCTTACTGCCATTTCTACCCTCTCTAGAACCTTCACTAGCATTATCCTCAAAATCAGAAAGTTATATACAACCTTCTTCAGGGGAGTCCCAAGCAAGCTTGACAGGGATACCATCAGACCCACCAGAGGATAAAGGGGCTGGAACAGCTCCCCTATGAAGAAAGACTAAAGAGGTTAGGGCTGTTCAGCTTGGAGAAGAGACGGCTGAGGGGGGATATGATAGAGGTCTTTAAAATCATGAGAGTTCTAGAACAGTGAGTTCTGAAGGAGGGATAAATGTGAATCAGTTATTTACTCTTTCGGATAATAGAAGGACTAGGAGGCACTCCATGAAGTTAGCATGTAGCACATTTAAAACTAATTGGAGAAAATTATTTTTCACTCAACGCACAATTAAACTCTAGAATTTGTTGCCAGGGGATGTGGTTTGTGCAGTTACTGTAGCTGGGTTTAAAAAAGGTTTGGATAAGTTCTTGGAGAAGAAGACAATTACCTGCTATTAATCAAATTGACTTAGAAAATAGCCACTGCTATTATTAGCCTCAGTACCGTGGGATATACTTAGTTTTTGGGTACTTGCCCCAGCTACTTGTAGCCTGTATTGGCCACTATTGGAAACAAGATGCTGGACCCGATGGACCCTTGGTCTGACTCAGTATGGCAATTTCTTATGTTCTTAGGAACCATCAAATCAGTCATTTCTGCCGGAAGATTTATCCTAATCCTGTTTCGTCTAGAGGATGGTTACTGCTCTAAAGGTGGACTTCCAAAAAGAACTGGTACCTTGAGTGGAGGTTATAGACCGACATCCCAAGTGAGCCTATTGTGCTCCCATCTTGTCCTGTGCTGCAGAAATCTCTCATGAAGTTTTGGGAAACCCCTTCCTTGGGAATCACCACTGCCCACAAACTCAACCTCAAGTTTTGCCTACAGAAATTACTGGGATATGGAATTGTACAACTTCCCCACAATTCTGTAGTGGTCAAATCAGCTATGAAGAGAGCAAAAAAAAAATCTAGGCTCCTTTTTTAAACTCTTCCTCAGGAAAATACCATAAGTTGTTGGATAACTTTGGAAACAGCCTTCCAAGGCTCCATGATTTTGACCCGGATCCAACAACACCAATTTTACATGGTGTAATATCTATATGATTGCCTTTAATCACTGAAACCATTCATCAGATCTGAAGAGGACCAATCAATCTCTCCCCAACCCCTTCATGTTATGGACGAAAGTCTTGGCCATTTGTTGAGGGCAAACTATGAAAGTTTCAACACAGCGGCAAGGACATCAACAACGTTGATTTGTAGCATGGCACATGGTGAGGCTGCGGGCCAGTGGCATATGGGAGGATGTACATGAAAAGTTGGCATATTTGCCTTCTTAGGTGATAATCTGTTTTGGGAGAAATTAAAGGAAACAATCGCCCAAATCAAGGACCAGAACATTGTAGTGCAATCCCTTTCCACAGGAAGTGAGCAAGCATCCACATTATACCACTTCTACCCACAGTACAAGAGATCTTTCTATCTGAGAAAATCCTTTTGGTCTTACTAGGGTTACCATCAACCCTCATATCAACAACCACGCCCTCAGCAACCATCTTCCCAATTAAGGGGACAACAGCGTGATAGACACCAACAGAAGCAGATGCCATGGTCAACACCTAAACCACAGCAGTCTTTTTAAAAGGAACACCATTGCAGCATCCAGCACCAGTAGGGGGCAGTATCCAATCTTTTTTGGGCTCATGGTAAAAAACTAATGAATCACTGGGTGTTAACAAGAGTCCAAAAGGATTATCACTTAAACTTCAAAAGCCGCCCCCATATAGCCCACCTATCCCCACCTCTACTCGAGCAATTCCAACTAGATCTCCTACTCCTGGAAGTGCAAGCACTCCTGAAGCAGCATGCCATACAAGAGCTGGCCTTGTCCCAGATCAGTCAGGGCTGTTCTTAAAGTACTTCTTCATCCCCAAGAAATCAGGGGTTCTCTGGACCTCAGGGGTCTCAACAGGCACTTCTGCAGGGAAACGTTCATGACTTCCCTCAGCACCATCTTGCCTTTCATCCAACCATGGAACTGGATATGCTTCCTGGACCTCAAGGTTGCTTATGTTCATATCTATATACCTATCCTCTTGGCGATACCTCTGCTTCATGGTAGGGGACAAACATTATCAGTACAAGGTACTCCCCTTTGGCCTGTCGATTGCCCCGTGAGTGTTCACAAAGTGTCTAGCTATGGCAATAGAGCACCTTTGCCTGGTGGAAGTGCAGATATTTTCTTATTTGGATGACTGGTTAATAATGGCTCCCTCAAGAAGACCTTCACTCTCACTCAGAATTGGCCATCACCTGGCTGGAGGATCTTGATTTGTCATAAATTAAGAAAAAATCAAACTTGCATCCAACTGAATTGATACAGTTCATAAGTGCTCAGATTCACTTCAATCCAGGGCTTTCCTTTCAAATGACAAAATCATCAAATTGCGGAACCTAACCAGAAAAATACAACTTCAGTCGGCTGCGCCAGCTTGGCTCATTCTCACGTTATTAGGCCCTCTGACAGCAGCCGTTCTTGTGGTTCCATTAACTCGCAATGGAGACTAAGAGCGCAATGGAATCTGTTCCTACAGCCACTATCATCTCGAATCATAACCAACTTCATGAAGAAGGACATAGCAAAGTGGCTGTGCTGAGGGATACTGAAATTGGGAGGCGCTCTGCGGCCACCGCCCCACAGAGATCATACTCACCAAGGATGCCTCAACTCAGGGCTGGGGTGCACATCTCCTACAATGTGGTCTATGGTCACCCCAGGAGTCACATTGCTCTTAATTTTAGTTGATTTGACAGTGCTTCATGCCCTCAGCATTCCAGCACATATTCCTAGGCCAACTTATAATGATCCACTTCAGCAATCAAGTAGCAATGTATTACCTCAACAAGCAAGGGGGCACAGGATCATGGACCTTCTGCCAAGAAACTTTACTAATCTAGCAGTGGGCATAAGTCAACTTTGCCTCCCTGCAGGCAATTTTTCCTACCTGGGATCGCAAACACAGAAGCAAGCAGACGGACTCAATATTCCGACCATGTGAAAGGGCTCCATTGCTCGGGGAACCCTTGGGTAGATCTATTTGCAACAGAACTGAAATGTGGATTCTATCCAAGCTGCTACAGAGAGGCTCCAGATGCATTCCTAATCTCATGGTCTCATGGACTTCTATACACTTTCCCACTAAATGCCAAGATAGTACAGAAGTGTATACAAGATTGAGCCAAGCTGATACTGATAGGCCCAGTACGGCATATCTTGTATAACTATCAGCAAATCCCCTGCAAAGTCTGGGAGCCAGTCCATCGCTTCTCACCCAGGAGGAAAGTCTGCTCCTTCACCCCTTGCAACCTTCCTTCAATCTCACAGCATGGAAATTGAGTGCACAACTCTAGCGTGCTTCCACATCTTCAGAGATTAAAGGCATCTTAGTATTGGCATGAAAGCCATCCACGCAGTGTAACTATGCATTCAAATGGGCCATTATACCACATGGTGTTTTGAGCACTCCTTGGATCCATTAAAATGTGAACCACATCTCCCTCTTGACTACCTCCATCACCTTTCCAGCAATGGCCTTGCAACCTCCTCCATATGCATCCACTTAAGTGCTATAGCAGCTTACCACACCTCGGCGGATGGAACCCTCCCCTCATACCACGATTCATGAAAGGCTTGCTACACCGGCGACCACCTGTGAAAAAGCCTCCAATACCATGGGACGTAAATATAGTTCTGAAAGGGTTAATGCACGTTCCATTTAAACCCTTTGAAAAAGCCAAACTAAAATTCTTAACATGGAAAGTAATTTCCTTGGTGGTTATCACTTCAGCAACGATGGTTAGTGAACTGCAAGCTTTTGTGCATTTTCCACCATATTTGCAA
The DNA here is from genome assembly GCF_901001135.1 of Rhinatrema bivittatum. NCBI lineage: Eukaryota > Metazoa > Chordata > Amphibia > Gymnophiona > Rhinatrematidae > Rhinatrema > Rhinatrema bivittatum. The sequence continues at coordinate 119,787,070 of NC_042617.1, forward strand.
TTCTTTCACGACAAAGTAATCCTGTGAACTCATCTGAAGTTCTTGCTGAAAGTGGTCTCTGCCTTCCAGTTAAATCAGTTCATTACACTTTGGATTGAAAAAGGGCCTTTGCCTATGGTTCTGCATTCTTTATTTGTAATAGGCTATCTTCTCAGCTTTTCGTGTCCTACGACCCTAATAGATTGGGAATGGCAGTCATGAAGAGAACTCTATCAAATTGGATTACTTCCTGCATAGAGCATTGTTATATGGCATAAACTAATCGGAGAAAGTTCTTTTTCACTTAACGCACAATTAAACTCTGGAATTCATTGCCAGAGGATGTGGTTAGTGCAGCTGGTGTAGCTGTGTTTTAAAAAAAAAAAAAAAAAAAAGATTGGATACGTTCTTGGAGGAGAAGTCCATTACCTGCTATTAATTAAGTTGACTTAGAAAATAGCCACTGCTATTGCTCGCAACAGTAACATGGAATAGACTTGGATAGTTGCCAGGTTCTTATGGCCTGGATTGGCCACTGTTGGAAACAGGATGCTGGGCTTGATGGACCCTTGATCTGACCCAGTATGGTATGTTCTTATATTCTTATCTCTTTCTCTGATGAATTCTGTAAAAGTGTATCAAGAACGGGCAGCAGCGACTTCCCTTGCACACTTGGAAAATGTACCCATTGAGGAAATCTGCAGGGCAGCCACCTGGTCATCTAGCCACACCTTCACATCACACAATTGCCTAGATGTAATGGCAAGATTGGATAGTGCAATGTCAATTAAATGAATACTGTCCATAAGAGGAGTCCAGGTTACAAAAAAAAGCCAACAGATTTTTTCGCAATCCTCAGCTAGGGACTCGCCACTGAGCATGGCTAATTCAACCTGCTTATCGATGGTAAAAAGCAAGTTTGCTTACCATAAACAGTGTTTTCCGTAGATAGCAGCATGAATTAGCCATATTTCACATGCTTCCTCCCTGGACAGTATTTCTAACTATTCAACTTACCTTCTTGCAAGGATATGAACTGAGAAGACGTATGGAATACTCCTTCAAGCGGGAACTACTGCGCATGCCCAGCAGGGCTTAAAAGCTTAAGCTTTGAGAGAGAACTCCGCCCATTGCCACCCTGATAATGTCACCCCATACCACATGGCTAATTCAACTTTCTAGCTACAGAAAACATTGTTTACAGTACACAAACTTATATTGAGGTTGGAGGGTGATGATAAATTACAATAAAGCCTTTTCTAATGCTGTGCTGCTTGCCTCCCTGTTGATAATTGTATCCGTGGGTAGGTAGCAGTGATTAATTACAAAGTTTCTTTGTAGCTTTTTCACGTCTTATGGCTTCAGTTTCAGCCCTGGCCAGAAATGCAGAAATCAGTTCTTTTCCCTTCATGCAGAAGCATACAGATATCATTTCAAACAAATAAAAGATGAGGTATTTGGGCATAGGAATGGACACTTACTAATTTTTTCCTTCTTGTTTTGCTAACTACCACCCAATTTCCAACTTAACCTTCCTTGCAAAAATCCTTGAAAAGGCAGCTCTTTCCCAACTTGAATATTATCTTGATGACAAAAAAATCCTATACCCAAACCAGTTTGGCTTCAAGAAGAATCGCTCAACAGAAACCCTTCTTCAGTCAATAATTGACCCTGTACTGCGTGGCTTTGACTCCAACAATTCATACTCCCTAGTAGGGATGTGAATCGGGTGCCAGATCGTTCCTGCTTTCGGGTTCGTCTGGCTGTGAGAAAATCTCATTTTCCTGCGGATCCCTTTTTTTTTTTTTAAAGGGAAAAATCGTTTTTTGGGTTAGTGCGCGCTAACTCCCATTAGTGCGCACTAACAAAAATAGCAAAAAGTAACAAATAACAAAAATAAACGGTTTTTTGTTAGTGCGCGCTAACCCAAAAAACGATTTTTACGAAAACTCGGGTGGGGGGGGGAAGTGATCGTTTCTTTTTTTACCCGATATATTAATTAATTTAGAAATATTGTACGATATTTCAATTCGTTAGAAAAACGATTCACATCCCTACTGCCTAATACTGATTGACCTAACCGCTGCCTTTGACACGTAGACTATAATCTTCTCTGCCTCCAACTAAGAAACATAGGAATTGAAGGCAATGTCCTAAAATGGTTCTCCTCCTTTACCGACAGACCTTGCAAATAAAACTTAATAATCATCTTTCTGACACTTTCCATTGTACTACTGGCATTCTTCAAAGATCTGCACTACTTGCAACTCTATTTATTTAATATCTACATGCTGCCCTTATGTAAATAGTCAACTAACCTTGGTTTAAGTTTCTTCCTATAATTGATGATCTTCAAATCTCTCTTACAACTCATCTGAGAAATCAGCTTCACTTATTTCTAAGTATATGATCACCATTAAAGAGAATCTTACACAATTGCAGCTCTCAATGAACCTTAAAAAAACCCAAACTAATCTGGCTAAGCAAAAATCCACCTAAATCTATTCCCTCCAACATTGATTTTTGGAAACTACGTTCTAACTCCAGCAACACAAGTTTGAAATCTTGGCGTCCAAATTGACAAAAACCTAACTATGAAACCTCACATAAGCAAAAACTGATCAAATCCGGTTTCTTCAAACTACGAATACTAAATCTCCTGAAACCCCTACTGACATTATCAGATTTCAGAAATGTTTTACAATCTCTTATATTCTCTAACCTGGACTACTGCAACTCCCTATATTTCTAGGACTTCCAGCCAGTCACCTTAAACCTCACCAACTTCTTCAAAATGCAGCGGCCAGACTCCTGACCGGTGAAAGAAAATTTGATCACATTACTCTGACTGATTGCTCTACGTTGGCTCCCTGTGCAATCTAGAATTATCTACAAAGTTCTAACAATACTTCACCATAACTTGAATCCTAACTATGATCTGCTTGGAATAAAATTTAATCCACATACTCCTACACATTCTCTTAGATCTCATAACAAAGGTTTACTAGAAATCCCAACTATAAAAAAAAAAAAAAAAAAAAAAAAAAAAAAAAACTACCACCACCTAAGACAAACGAGAGAGCTATTTCTATAGCAGGCCCTATACTCTGGAACTCCTGCCCAGAAAACCTACTTCTGACACCAAGACCTGAAATCTTGACTTTTCAACAATGCCTTCTCGCTAACTCTAAAACTAAAAGACCATCCTTAATTCTAAGATTTGTTCATTGAATGTCTTCCTGTTTCTATGCCTTCCTTTCACTTTTTTTCTCCCCGACCCTCCCTATTGAATCCCTGATTTACTCAGCTCCCCACCGCCGTTTTTACACTTTCTCATGGCAACGTTGTATGGTTTAATGTTCTTGTTTTGCTAGTATCATAACCCCTGTATCATAATTGTTCTCTTTAAGATATAATTATTAATATAGTTGTCTAAGAAACCCCTTTTATACTCCCTGTTCTTATATTCATTTATATCCCTTGTATTTGTTGCATATATCTATTAATTACACATATATCTCTTGTATATTTGTTTTCCACGTCTTTCTACTGTTCGTTGTAAGGGCCATGCCCACAAGTTATTAGTTGTATGTAAACTGATACGATGTGCAAACGGCTATCGGTATATAAGAAACTCCAAATAAATAAATAAATAGTGATTCTCATGTGGAATGACGGTATATAAAAACCTCAAATAAATAATGTTTAAAGCAGAGATTCCCAATCTCATGTTTCAAGGGCTGCAACCCATTTTGGGTTTTTGGGATTTTCACTATGAATATGAGATCTATTTGCATTCACTGCTTCCATTGTATGCAGATTGAAGTCATATATATTCATTTTGGAAATCCTGTGAAAACCCAACTGGTTTCCAGCCCCTAAGTTTTGAGTTTGAAAACCTCCTGTATTAAAAGCTTTCTATCCATGCTGATCTTTACTTCTGGGTACTGGCAGGTTGTAATGGAGCTTAATCTATTTTTAACTTGGCACACTGGTATGGGAACTAGAAAGAAGAGCTTGGCTTGTATAATCAAGCGATCATTCAGCTGAGTCAACAGGAAAGTTGCATCTGAAGTACTGACTCTTGTGTGTGTTTTTATAGCACTGGGTGGCCCCTGGATAGGAAACTCTGGCCCATGAGGTTTTCAGGATATCCACAATGATGATGCATGAAATGCATTTGCATGCCTTGGAGGAAATGCAAGCAAATGTATCTCATGAATATTCTGGGTGGATATCCTGAAAAGCTAACAGGATTGCAGCACTTGAGGACAGGAGTTGCTTCTCCTGGGTTAGACTTGGGAGGTAGAAAGGATGAGGTCAAGTTTCATAGGGTTTAGGAACCTTTGCTTTTGGAGTTGGGCTCTTTAATAGATCCTTTGAAAAGTTTACTAGAGCTGAGTACCTAAATTCAGGCTCCTAAATTTAGTAGCCTAAGAAGCGGGTGGCTACAAAGCTGGAGTTGGGGTGGGGGAGGAGTCAGGAGCTTAACACTGATTTTTCAGCACTAGAAACCTAACTTAAGTACCTAAATCTAGGCAAACCAAATAGCAGGCCTATATTCAGTCAATAATCTAGGATCCTAATTTTGATTGAAAATAGGCCCCTAATTTAGGTATCTGATGAAAATTACTTATTTTTTTGTTTTCCTTACCAGGGGGCCAATGCAATAAAGTGCACCTAGCCTAGCGCACAGTTTAACGAGCAGTTGGACGTGCATCCATAATTCCTGATCAAGGGGATCAGCACATCCAAACAAAGGCGTAGCTAATAGCGCTCATCACATGTAAATGCCAGGTAGATGAGGCTATTTACTATTACCCCGCACTGTAAAAATTTCCCATGCATCTGAGGCGCTCTTTTTAACCTGTAAAATTTTACGCCTGCCCTGGAGCAGATGTAAAGTCTGCCTGCATGTCAAGAGCTCAATTTAAAAACAAAAAAAACCCGTTTTATGTGGCTCCTCCTATACTAAGTAGGAAGAAACACAGAAAACAGCACCATGCAAAAAAAGTCTTGTCATAAAAAAAAAAAAATTTCAGGGCACACAGTATACATGTTCCGGGCCGTGTATATTGTGTATTGTGCTGGTAAAATAGCTGCATAGAAAAAATGGATGCTTATAAATTGAGCGTCCATTTTTGTAACCTGTGTAGAGTCACGTCTCCTGGGTGCCTGATGCTAGGGACGAACAATTTATCCTTAACGCGTCTTTTTTTTTTTAGCGCAGCATCTCGTTTGCTTTTTGCATCTGGCTCCCAGGAGAGGTGATTGTGCGTGTGTTAAGAAAAAACAAACATGCGCCCAGTTTGTTAGCACGTCCATACTGCACCGGCCTGCAGGTGTCCAGCGATAGGCTCGGTAGGGATTATATGAACTGCAAGTTCCTGCCCTGTGCTAATCTTGAATACATAGTGTTCTCTCCTAGCTAATGTTCATGCTACTTTTCTTGTTGTTAAATTTGGTAATTCTAATAAGGAAACACTTAACTTCCTAGTATATGTGATAGAAAAAGAATCTGTAATACATCAAATATGTAGACTTTGTGTAAAGTTCTTCACATCATTTCAGAGAATCTGCAGCTTTTTCCATCTGTAATGTACCTCCTGGGATGAGTTGCTAATTCTAAAAATATGTCTGTTTCTTATTTTCTCACCACCCGCTGTGCTTTAACTTTTTTTTTTTTTTTGCATTTGTTTTCCTCCCCACCTGCCCTTCTGCTGGAAATGCTGTCCGGAATGGCTAAGGAGAAAATTGAACACAGCTAGGAAAAGAATTTGGGTTGCTTTCAGGAAATCCCTGAGAGATTTCAGCTGGAAAATCCTTATCTCAGCCAAGCTTATCCAAATGATATGACCTTTCAAGTACTATGTGTTGTATTTGTAAAAGAGAATTGATCTCTTTTGAATATTAAATGCTAAAGTGAAAATAGCCAGTGGACCAAAAAAGTGAGTACAAAGACCAAGAGAGGAACAATGTATAAAAATACATCCTAGGCATCAGCAGGAGCCAGGGAATAAAACCTTCAAAACCTATCATTCTGTCCCCTTGGGGTGCCTTCTCTTCTCTACCATATTCCTCATCTTCATCCCCATTTCCATCTTGCCTCGGTTGGGTTGCATCAGGATGGGAGAGCATGCATTCCTAGTTCCTGTGACTGTGCTCCTCCCTAATGCACCTTCTGTTTAGAAAGGAAGCACGCTGGTGTGGGGAGGTACAGCCATTGGATTCAGATCCCCCTCCTCCTCATCCCCTAGGCCCGTGGATTAGGTTAGGGAAAAGCCAGTACAGAGCCCTAGTGTCAAGAATTTTTAGGCATCCAGGAAATTTCCATCTACAAAAGAAATATTGCCTAGGCTTAGAAGAGATAACAGAAGGGGAAACAGTTTACCCTTTAGGATGTACTGACATATTTGTAATATATTTCAGGCAGTCTCTTTACCCCAGGGGAAACATGCAAAACAAGGGGCATCCCTAAGACTAATGAAAGAGAAATTTCACCACTTTCATAGGAAGGAATTTTTATTTTTTCATTCAAAAAATACTAATATTGTGAATCATTTTTCAAATGGAAACTTATAGCTAGAGCCCTGGAACTCTCTCCCAACAGAGGCCAGACTGACCACCAATATACTGTTGTTCTGTCATTCAGACAAAACCCAGTTCTTGGAGCAAGCTTACCCTCCATGCCCAATTCCCCATCTCTGACCCTATCTTGCTGCATATGGAGATTACCACCAGCATGCTAGATAATAGTGTCCTGTCCTGTACTTATATATTGCCCTTTGTTTATATATACTATATCATAAACACTTTCACTTTATCCTGCCCCCAACCCATTCCTGTTCTTTGGTGCTGTCATTTTATTTTATGTCCTATATTCCCTTGCAACATTCTGATCTATTATATCCTGCATGTAGTCACTACCCTTTAAGTCCAGCCCATTTCTTGATCCAGGATACTATATCTTTTTTTTTTCTCCTCTATCATATGAATGTAAGCTATTCATAACCATGTGCCTTGCTGCGAGTAATAAATCATATAAATAACTTAAAGACACTTGGACATGTTTTGGATGAAAAAGAAATTGGATATGATATAGTTCACTAAGGGCCTCATTTTCCAAGCTGCTCGCACGCGATAAGGGACCTTTCGCACGAGAAAAGTCCCTTATTGCGTGCGATGGGGCGGAGTCTTCCCCAGAAGAGGAGGAATCGGAGCGTCACCGGGGCCTACTCTGCGCCGACGTTGCGGACAGCGAAAAGGTAGGTGCCATTTCGCTCCCAATAGCTACACCTCCTATGGTGGCGCTATTGGGTGAGAAACCGGCAGCGATCGCTGCTGGCTAGCGCAGGCCCGCCCCCTGTTTCGGCCCCCCACCCCTCATCTTCTAAAGTATCGCAGGCCTGCGATACTTTAGAAAATGAGGCCCTTAGAGAGAGAACTGATCTGTAGATTTAACTTGTTAATTTACATTTGACAGACAAAACAGATCAGAAATTCTTGCATTCATTGATTAGATGAGTGGGTTTAGACAGCCATGGCACCACCTGAAAATAAACTCAAAGCTCAGGGCCTTTGCCCAGCATGCCACATTAGAGCTGCACAGCATGAGGAGGCCACAGCCCTGTGTAAACAATGCGAACAGGCCCTAGGGGACCCAACTGATGGCCTTCCTCAGCTGGTACCAGACCCCAGCCTCTAGAGTGGTACGCCGGACCTAGCATCACAGAGCGGGGACCCCCCCTCCTCAAACGGGGCTCCCCAGGGACACGGCGCCCCCTAGTCTAGACCCAGCTTCTATCACCTGGGTGGAATTCTTCAAAGGTCTACATACCTTCGTCCACATGCAACCGGGCTTCCTACAATGCAGTCACAGGCCCCACCAGAGGACCTCAACGTGCCAGGACCTTCTATGCCCAGGGAAGTGATCTCACCGCCCAGAAGCCCCACCTTCGGGGACACAGACATCTCAGATGAGAAGTCAGAACCCCTGTAGGAAGGGGAACTCCCTCCGGGGACAGAACCCCACCGAAGCATGAGATGCTTCTTCACCAAGGATGAGCTTCCAGACCTGGTCACACACAGCTTAAAAGAGCTTGCCATCCCGGGCTCAAGTGCCTCAGGAGAACCTAAGACGAACCCACTTTTGGAGGGACTTCGTCAGACCTCCCACCATTTCCCACTATTACAAGCCGTCCAGCAATTAATTGACCTGGAATGGGATGCCCCAGAAATCACGTTCAAAGGGGGCTGGGCTCTGGCAGCCATGTACCCTCTGGACTCAGCCGCCAAAGATCTCCTGGCATGTCTGAAAGCGGATGCCATGGTCTGCGCAGTCTCAAAGCACACTACTATCCCGGTGGAGGGAGGCGCAGCACTCAAGGATGCTCAAGACAGACATCTGGAATCTATCCTCAAACAGTCCTTTGACGTCTCCGCTATGTCTCTACAGATCGCGGCCTACTGTGCCATGGTGACACGCGCCTGCTTAGCACAGACCAAGAACAACACTCCTGGGGAAGCCCTGGAACCAGCTGTATCATTCCTCGCGGATGCCGTTTCGGAACTGGTACGCACAGCAGCTAGAGGAGTTTCATCCGCCATGGCGGCCAGAAGACAAATCTGGCTCTGAAACTGGTCAACCGACGCACCCTCCAAAACGAGACTCACAAGGATGCCTTTCAAGGGACCACTCCTGTTCGGAAGCGAACTAGAGAAACTAGCCAACAAGTGGGGCGAGTCCCCACTGCCACGGCTACCGGAGGACAGGAATAAGAGAAACCAGCGATCCTTCCCCCAGACTTCCAGGGACAGAGGATCATAGCACTTCAACCCATATAGAAGCTCATTTCAAGCGGCCCACCCCAGAGGCTGGAGCCAGTCCTTTTGGAACAAGCACAATAAAAGGGGAGCCAGCTCGTGCCCAGGCCCCAGCCGCACCCCACAATGAAAATCAGCTGACCCATCCAAAGGAAGAAGCCATAGAGGGCAGACTGACCCTATTCTACCAAAGATGGGTCGAGATAACTTCGGACAAGTGGGTCCTATCCATCGTTCGAGAGAGATATTACCTGGATTTCCACCACCTCCCTCCGGACAAGTTTGTGGAATCTCCCTGTTACGACCCTTCCAAGAGAATGGCAGTGGAAGCTACACTGACCAGATTACTAGCCTTAGAGGCTATAACACCGGTGCCTCCACAACAAATAAATACTGGCCATTATGCCATCTATTTTATCGTTACCAAGAAGGAAGGAGCGTTCAGACCTATCCTGGACCTCAAGGTGGTCTACCGTCACCAGAAGATTCCTCGCTTCCGCATGGAAACCCTACGCTCGGTAATAAGGGCGATACAACTGGGAGAATTCCTTACCTCCCTGGATCTGTCGGAGGCCTACCTACACATTCCGATCCATCAAGAGCATCAGCGTTTTCTACGCTTCTCTATTCTGGACCGTCACTACCAGTTCCGGGCATTACCTTTTCGGGTTAGCCACTGCACCCCGGACATTCACCAAGATCATTCTGGTGGTGGCAGCAACACTGAGGAAGGAAGGAATCCGCGCGCACCCTTATGAATGTCTGTGCTGTGGTCCTCCTGCATGGCTACGTTTTTCAGGGATGACTGGTAAGTGTTAATCCAGTCCCTAGACGAGCAGTGATGCATTCTTTGTCTGAGCTCAGTGTTTCCTGTTGGCTGAGTACTGAAATGGTTATCTGTTATTAATCAAGTTTTTGCTAGTTTGTCCACACAGTTGGCTTTTGCAGAGAATACTGCAGGGGTAGCTATACTGTAATGTCAGCTTTGCTCAGTCTACATCTGCTGGTAGAAGTGCATAACCCACTGGTTCTGGATTCATCTGTCTGGTCTAAAGAAAAGGAAAAATATCAGGTAAGTAGTAATTTCTCATTGGGTAGCAAAGGATATCAATCAAGGAGCTATACTCCCATCAATTGATGCTGAAAAGGTGTTTGATAGGGTCCACTGGCAATTCTCATGCATAGAATTCTAGAAACGTTTGGATTGGGAAATACATTTAATATTTGGGTATGGAAATTATATGCTTCCCTACCCCCCCCAGCCAATATTAAAATAAATGGTGGGTTATCAGAGAGGGGACTGAGACAGGAGTGCCCACTATCTCGGCTCGTGTTCGCACTTGTCATGGAACCCTTAGTAGAAAGGATCAGAAGAAATATAAATGTTACTGGGATTCCCATTGGCAACTGGATTACAAAATTTCCGTGTTTGCAAATGACATCATATTCACTCTTTTTCTAAACCATTTGACTTCCTTGCCAAACGTGGTGCAGGAATTATTATTATATAGCAAGGTCTCGGGATTTAAGGTGAATATGTGTAAATTAGAAATCCTGAATATATCGGTCCTTCAAGGGCTAGAGGTTCGGTTAAGGGATGGCTTTCCCGAATTTGTCCAATATTTTAGGAGTAAAAATTGTATGAGATCATTCTCAGTTGTCTAGCATAAACCATTCCCTTTTGATCATGGAATTGACGCAAGACTTACATAAGTGGGGAAAGTGCAGTATATCCTGATTGGAAAGGATTCTGTTCTAAAAATGAATGCTTTACCGAGGCTTTGTTACCTTTCTTCAGGTACTCCCAAGGGATCTTCCGGGGGCGGCTTAGGGGTGAGGGTTTGTTTGGGGGTTGAATAACTGTCTGATCAATGTGAATGTTGCAATATTCCTTCTGAAGCATTTTTTTCAATAAAAATTTAATTTGAGAGAGTGGATCCAAGATGGCGATGGGTCAGTAGCATAGAACGCTGTGATGATTTTATGCTAGAAGAATTTCTTGAAATTTTGCCTGAAAATGCCCCATTCGGCCAGGAAAAGGTGAGCGAGGGAGAAAGCTTACCCTGGGACTGTTCCAGAGACACCTTTGATCAGCCCAATGGATGCCCATGTCCTTCGAGGGGGTATTAGCATCGGGAGTGGAGAGGCAATGGCAGGGAACCATGGAGGAGGATTTCTTGCTGGACTCTGACACATCTCTGTCCCTGATGTGTGAGAGAGGCGCCGGTGAACCCTGCCATGCTCAGAAACCCAGAAGTGAATCTGGTGGAGTCGCCTGCGGAAGCTGCGGGCGGACGGAGGCACCAGGCAGGGAGTTCGTCCCTGGGAGGAGAGAGCGTGGACGCTGTGCCGCTGGGGCACGATGAGCTGACTGGCAGCCCAGCCATGGGAGAGCTCATGCCGAAGTCATTGGAGGTTCTTCTACTCCTTTAAAGCCTACTATGAGATTTTCCCTCATGAAACCCAATCAGGTAACTCTTGAATTCTCTCTGGGAGGCAATTGAGGGTTTGGGGAACATGATTATCAACCAGCTAAATCCTCTAACAGACTAGAGGATCATGAAAATCGAATAAAAATTCTGGAAAATACCACTAAAGCTTCTAGTTAGTAGATTGCAGAGATTAAGACTGTCATGAGTTCTAATAAATCCCTGCAGGATTCCTTTGCTAAAGATAATAGAACTCTGCTAAATAAGTTGGAGAATATTGAGAATGCCCCGAAAAGAAGGAATCTCCGTTTTTGTGAATTTCCCAAGAATACCATACATATCCCCTAAAGATATGTTTGAGATATTAAAAATAACTGAGGAAACTATTCCATCATTGATACGGGCATTCTATATACCTTTTGAAAAAAAGGGACGAGGAGAAAATGTGGATGGGGATAGTAAAGAGAAATATTCTAGAGCCTGCAGAGGATCCTGGGGAAGAAATAGCCTTACCTGTCTTAAATATTACTGAATTTTTGGAAACCTCAGATTCAGCTCAAGTTACACCAGCAACCAAGATAGTGACTTTTGTATTGGAACCCGACAAAGAATGGGTCTTGAAACATTTCTTTAAACATTGTTTAGAATCATTTTTGAATATGCAGGTTAGGATTTTTCCTGAGATGTCTAAGTCAACACAAAAGAAAAGGAAGCAATTTTTGCTTCTTAGACCTAAGGTCCTACAAATAGGGCCTATTTCCTGTTAAAATTCCCCTGCAAATGTTATATTAAATATAAAGAGGTTTCTTACCTTTTTTATCTTCCATCTCAACTAACGCAATTTTTGTGTGGCAAAAGTATAATGAGAAATATTGGGTAACGTAATCTTCGTGAGTCTCCCTAAATGGCAGGGAATGTCCTTTAGCTCTTATAGTATGACCCCTAAATATGCTATCGATAAATTTCCTTATCTCTTTTCTTGTTTCAAGTAGCAATTAATGACTTGGATCCTTAGTATTTTGGACTTAAATTGTTGAAGTATTGTTTATTATTCTTGTTTTGTTTTCCTCTTAATAGAGGTTTGCAATATTGAAAATTGTAATTTCACTTCATACCTATTTTCTGTATTCAAGATGGTTCTTGATATGTAAACTTATAAATGAATACATAAAAAATGTATAATTAAAAAAACAATTTAATTTGGAAAAAAAAACCAACTTTTAGTACAAAATTCTAAGGCAGGGCAGGTGAATACGTTGTGTTATTCATAGAAAACACATTGTGCTTCAGTAAAAATATATTGCAAATTTATTTTGGCTTAACAAAATCAAGAATGTCATATTTAAATCACAATATTCCTATCTTCCACATGGGCCAGATAATTTTATAGACAACGTAATAAGTAAAGGCACAGAGCCCAAACTAGGCAGTGTTCACAGCCCATGGATGGAGGTCAAGGCATGAAGAGCAGTGACACTTTCTAGCTGCCTCTTGTGCTCTTCTGCCAGCTTCAAAAGGGAAGCCACAACTTTGCATTTCAGCCAGAGGGCTGTTTCTGTGGCTAAGCTGGACAGGAGCGGAGAGGGAATAAAATGCAAGAAAAATCCCCTGAGACGGCAAGTTGTGGGTTCATGGTGCCATAGCCTCTTTGGAGCAGGTTCTGATTGAGTGTTGGTTTTTTTTAATCCAGAGGAGCAGGCGCAACCCCCTTTCAGCCCCCAGCCAAAAAAAATCACAAAGAAAACCTTAGGAGACGAGAAGTAAAATGGCTCTCTCATAAGCCTGATTTACTAAGGCTTACTTCCCATTCTGTATCTATGGAAGGGGGAGCTTTGTTCATCAGGGACACCTGCTGGTTCAGCAATTTTATTGAACAAGGTAAGGTTTTTATTTTGTACCTTTTTCCAATAGGTTGCCTAAACCAATTTGAGTCCTTGGTGTTAATTACTCAAGGTTGTTGTCCTTCGATCTCGCTCAGAATATATATAATAAGCTTCTATGAAATTCTGCCTTGAATATTCAACCTACAGATTGGAAGGAAAAAAATTATTCAGAAATCCGATTTTTGTAAAAAAAAACCCCTACCCTCCCATCTGAATAATAAAACAGTTTTTAACAGAACCTTAGTGTAAAAGTCCTTGGCACGATCAAGTTTTTACTCTAATATTGTCCAAATCAAGATACTAGACTTGTGAACAATGAATACCTGATGCAAGCCCAGCACAGTTGGAGTTGATTCATTTTACTGTCTTTATGAGTTGTAACTGAGGAATTTACAGATGCAAATTAGACGGACTTCTTAAGTAGCGACAATCTAGTGAAAATGATATGTGAAGTAAGACAGCAATCCACCATCAGGAACCTGAACCCTTCATTCTAAATGTTTTGCTTTTTTGCTAAGTAACCACTGAAAGCTGCTATACAGAATTTAACTAAAAATCTAGAGTTCAAAGTAACATCTGTTTACAGAGCATCTAATGTTTCTGTGCTCTTAAAGATGCTGGTACATTATGGGCAGAATCAGATGAAGACTGGTACAGTCAGTACAAAGCTGAAAGCTTCCAATCCATAATTACAGCAGTGTCTGGCCCTCCCATGGGTGCCCAGGCAGCATTTAGAGTCTGACACAAACGTTATTGTGCCCAGTAAATGAGGCGGAGTTCTGGGTGCTGGATTGGTACTGGAGAAAATTGGAGCCATTGTGGCTCATCTGGAGATCTGTGCGGTCTCGAAAGCCCCATATACTACATCATCTTTTTTGTTAGTCCTCTTTACAGCCTTCTACAGTGGTTTCATTTAAATTTAAGCCATTCTGATCAGCTGTCAAATCTAACATAGAGCCATGGGCTGTTGTAATCCAGTGCAGACAACCTGGGGCCCCAAAATATGCCAACAGTGAAATGGACTCCAATTTCTGAATCGGCTGTAAAATGGAAATACATTTGCCATAATGTAATAAGTAAAATATGAATTTTTGTAGTAGGAAAGCATCTGTTCACTGTGGCAAAAGAGTAGGTTTGATAGTATTGACTTTGCATATGGATTCGGAGAAAAAGATAGCAGAAGGTTTTAGCCTTGTGTGTGTGATTAGAGAGGAAAAGCTAGAACAATGCAGAGGATGAATGTTAACTAACGTAAGTGCGTTCTTTGTTTTACAAATCTTAAGTACAAATTTTTTTTTCCCAGCCTCTTGGCAGTGTTGTACAAGTACTTGATGTTCCCCTGGGCTGATGCCAGGGTTTTATGTACTGCATGTACTGGAAGCACCAGAAGCAGACTTTCTTTAATTTTAGAATCTGAGATTACAACTGCGATTTATTTTGTATTGGATATTGTTTCTGATTGCTGTTATTTTTTTTTTTTCTCTCTCCATTTCGGGTTTCTCTGGGGCTTATATACTAAAGGTGTTCTCCTATTTTGTGCCTATGGGGAAAAATGCTTAATACATAGGCCTCTCTGTGAGCAGTAGACAGTGGCCTTCAAATGCCTGGAATGGCTCAAGGTTTCAAGTTAGATTATGCATGGCCAGGTTAGCCTAGTTACATTTTCAAACAGGTGATCTTAAACCCTAATAGAGGTCCTTTAAATATCTTAAGGCTGACGGATTCCCTGCTGGTTGACGTGTGTAGAACTGTGTTATAGCTTTAGTGGATGAAGAGAAATTGTAACAAAGTTGTTTCCATTTGAGTTTTAGGTTGGTGCATGTTGGACTCCCAGTCTCCTTCTCCAGAGGCATGCATGCTGGATCTGCCCAAGGGTTTTCATTTCCAGACCTACCCTTGCTTCATCCTGCAGGAAACTTGCATGCCATTGGATGGGGAAAGTTTCTGGATTGTGAATTCCCCAAATGCGTGCGGTTTTTTGTGTTTTGTTTTTTTTTAAAGAAAATACAAAATAACTGTGCATTTCTTTAAAGAAGCATATGAACATAGACAGCTTTTTAAGTCCGTTATGTTGAAATACAGCAGGAGTGGCCAACCGGCGTCTCACGAGCTGCATGCGGCTCTTTGAAGGACTCTGTTCGGCCCTTGCAGCAGGCTTGAAACTACCTTTTTAAATCCTTACCTGCTATTTCGCCCCAGTGACAGCAGGAGACTCAAGAATCTTACATTCATCTCCACAGAAATCTCCCCCCTTCTCAGCCACCTGCCCGTAGCAGACGTTAGGACTTACAACTTCTGCCCCACAAGCTGGCTGCTGTAAAGGGATAGAAACACCACAGGCAGATGTGCAAGCTCCCTTGCTGGCCTGACTATTTCCTCCACTGCTGCTGCCATTTTTTTTTTTTTTGCCGTTCCAGTCTCTCTTGTAGGTGGCTGTCTTAGCCACACCTTTTCTGCACTCTTGCAGCTGTCTTGTCCTTGTTTCCAGTGCTCCCGCACACGTGAAGGAGGAACTGCCCATGCCGGGACTCATCAGCCGCGCCACTGCATCTATGTGACCTGGAGTTCCTTAGGTAGGCACAAGCAAATTCAGCCAGGTGTGGAGGAGGGAAGGAGTGAAAAGAGGGAGATGGAGAGAAAATTGGGGAAAGAAAGAAAGCAACACTGGGACCCACACCGGGAGGAGGAAAGAGAGAGAGTCCTGATTGGTGTAAGTGGACACCAGGGCAGTCGAGGCTGACTGAAGGGCTGCCCTAAACTCTCAACCCCCAAGCAATGAAGTGAGTTGAACCTGGGAGGCCATCTTGCCTCTCCACCCACTGTGTGGTCAAAAGAGGGGGATACAAAGGAAGCCATCAGACTTAGCAAACCCTGCGGGCACTACAACTGCCCAAATGCCAGCTGAATTTTTCCTCCTAAATCCCATTCAGTTGATTCTCCCCCCCCCCCCCCCCCCCATGCTCAGCTACAGAAAAAAAAAAAAAGTATTGGGGCTTTTCAGGCCACCTTTTCCCAAACCTAGGTACACCTCCTCTTGCTTCCTGTACCCTCAACAGCCCACCCAGACCCTTCCCTCATGGGGTCCTGACCACCAATGTAAGTGTAAACATTTTATTTTTTTACTTGTTCACTGCAGACTGCTGCCACTTGTGCATTTTGTAGGGAGAGAAGAGTTGTGGATGTGAGTGAGTCAATGAGCGTGTGAGGAAAAAGTGTGCGAGTCTGTGAGAGTATGTATGAGTGTGAAAGAGAATGCGGGTGAGTCTGAGAGCACATGTGTAAGCATAAGAATTATAGTAAGTTGATAGGCTTAAGAAAGTTTAGATATGTCTATCTCTTTGATAGATAGGATTAAAGAAATTAAAATGCTGATTCTACCTCTGCTTTCCTTTCTCTTCTCTCAGCTCCCTATCTTGCTCCTTCATTTATTTTTTCATATTCTAAAAACTCAGCTTCTGAAATTTCTCTGGAAGGAGAGGAGAGTCCATGTGAGTTATAACAGTCTCCTCTGAGTCAACATGTGGAATTGTGAGTGCAAGCGATTACATGAGCATAAGAGTCGGTGTGTATTTGTGAATATGTGAGAGAGAATTTGTGAGAATAAATATACAGTATGTATGTTAATGTATGTATGATAGGGGCAAACAAACTTTCTTCTCTATCTCCACTAATCCAGCCAATCTCAGGGTGACTGGAAATCAAAAGTTCCCAGGTATGGAGAGTTGGGGATTTTTTAATCCTTATTAGTTTTAATTATTTGGTGGTGTTTGATGTGTCTGGTGTTTGAAATATATTTTTTAAAGTATGTAAGCTTTTAATAATTAGAGGTTTATATTGGTCAGCTGATCTGGTATCTGTTGAGCGGTATATAAGAAATGAGAAATAAATATTATGAATGATGTTTTTATATTTCTTGATTTTGTTTGAAATATGAGGAATAGTGATGTTTCTGTATTTCCATTTTGCACTGCCTAATAGTTTGGCCGCTTGTGATATCCACTTCAGATTTTGTCTGCATGTTTTTATTTATATTTTGTGGTCTTTTTGTTTTATTTGGTGAGGGGACTGTCTGTGCTTTGCATATGTGTGGTATTCTGCTAGCACCTGAGAGAAGAGTGTGTGTATGTCTTTGTGCCTGAGAGAGAGAGAGAGAGACTGGTGGGGAATATAGAGAGTGAGGAAGAGTTTGGTCTTTTCTTTCAGACAAGGGGACTGTCCTATCTCCCTTTCTCCCTCCCCCCCACCCACCACACACACACACTGGGCCTCTGAATTCTAGTTTTGAGGTTTTCAATGTTTGAAAAGTTAGCCACCCCTGAAATACAGCTTGTTAAATTATTATTTTGCTAAATTCTGTTTCTAAGTATCAGACCAATGAATGTGCCAAAATTTGTTGGACTGTTAAAATGACCAGCAAATTTCTCAGGTCATTACTTACGATAACAGCAAATTTCATAATGCGTCAGACCAATCTCCTAGGGAGCTATACATAGGTCAACATGTCAGTTTGCAACAGAAAACCATACAAAAGATTTAACCCACTCTTCCATTAAACTTGATTTCTTGGATTTTTTTTCACACTCCATATAGTCTGG
The DNA here is from genome assembly GCF_901001135.1 of Rhinatrema bivittatum. Classification (NCBI taxonomy): domain Eukaryota; kingdom Metazoa; phylum Chordata; class Amphibia; order Gymnophiona; family Rhinatrematidae; genus Rhinatrema; species Rhinatrema bivittatum. The sequence goes on from NC_042617.1 coordinate 119,804,779, forward strand.
CATATGCTTTTACCATGACTATCAAATTGACAGTTGTATGAAAAACCAGGAACTGTTTAGAAGTCTCAAACTGACTTGCTCATGATTCAGTTTACCCCATGTTGTTATCACTCCTACCTCTTAATACTGGAACCTCCTTCAGAGCATCTAGTTGTACTGAGTCATAGGCTTTGTTGCCATTATATAATTCTGCCAGGTGATTGTCACGTTGGAAAGCTGAAGAGTAGGAGAATAGCAAAGTCCATAATATGTAAGCATTAACACGACAGGGTGTACATTAAAGGATTGCAAGGCATGCCTCTGGGTACACTGAGAGACCACAGGCCAATTATTTTCAGCAACAGGTAACGTTGTCTGACTCTTTTGCACAGCCTTTTGCACTTATAAAGTGTGGAACCAGATTACCCTGTTTTATGTTTCGTTTTTTGGTTTTTTTTTTTGTGTAATTGCTCTTAAAATAAAATCAGCTTTTTGGTACTGTACGTTCTGCTTTCTCTTCTGAAATCTGAGTATGTCTGGAGTACATTATGATGTCAACAGGCGTAACTAAAACTGCCTTAGCATTGGTTAGTTCCTCATGGTTGGCTGTATATCATAGGATTTCAATGTGCTGTTGGTGGTGGTGTGTGACAAATTGCAACTCTTGAATTATTCTCAACCATTTTGTAAACGCAGTTTGATCATTTACTCTGGAGCGCAGAAGTAAAAATGCTATCAGGATCTCAGTGTGTAGTTCTGATTGAAGTTACAATTTTTCTGCTGTTAAATTTTCACTTTGTAATAAATTAGTGTTCTTTCCCCTTCTATTTTGCTGTCTTTGATCATCATACCAAATACTTCCAGCTCATGCACTTTAACATTTTTGGCATGATATTTTTTTGCAATGTAAAACATTCTTTTCAGTGTTTAATATAAACAAAGGAGTAACTGAAGCAATTTCTGTTCCTGCTGGCTTTTTTTTTTTTTTAATGTATTTTTCTATCTGGAATCTCTCCCATTTATTTTTTTTCAATGCTATTCAAAGCCCCATCCCATACAACAGCATTCAGTCTCTCCTGCAATGTTCAGCCAGCTAACAGGAAGCAAATCTTTAAGGGCTGTCTGTCCTGCACAGCAATCTGCAAGCCTTCTTAGATGGGACTGAGAAGCAAATTGCTAAGACTTTTTTTTTTTTTTTTTTTTAAATTTGCAATTTCTTGGGCCTATCTTACCAGATTCATCAGGAGGGTGGCCAGTGCTTTCCATGTTTTTAACCAGATAAGGCTGGCTGTTTTGCAATATTGTAAAAAAAAAAAAATCAGGAAAAATGTTGTGGTCATGTTTTTGTTTTCCTGCTGCTTGAACTATTCATATAATCTTGTTTGCACCAGTGGGATGTACTAGCTGACTGATGTCACACAATGTGGGGCAGTGTAAAGGCTGTGTTTACCCCCCCCCCCCCCCCCCCACTTCCCAAATACTGCACAATTTACATAACTTCTTCCGAAAAGCAGATTTTATTGATTGGACAAAGATGGCCGCAGCCCATAGACATTGAATAATCAGCAATTAGCAAACATATCCATAACGTCATCATAACTGTACAAAACTCCATAACAACTCGTAACTAAATTAGTGACCAGTGAGGCCCCCCCTCCCACTTCTATGTGGTAAGTATAAAATTCAGCTGAGGCGGGCGCACACCCCTTGGCCGTATAAGCCGTGGAGCTGTCCTTTGACACCTGGCCGTTAAAGCCATAGCGTCCGGCGACCCGACCGTGGAAGTCGGGAACGTTTGTTCTAATCGCCCCAGCATTTCCTTCTTCTTCCCTCTTGGCCATTGAAGCGTCGAGGGACTGCGCTAGATCTTTTAGGCCGCTTGCCCAGTCTGTGCCTGGCCGAAAAGGGAGGGCCGCCCACGCTGGCTCTCCCTTTTCTACCCGCCCCTGCCTAGCCCTGCCTACCTTGCCTTCCATGCCCCCATTGTGTCCTGCTTCCTTAGCTTTGAGTCGCAGGCTCTTAAATACAATAAAATGTAAATTATATAGACTGAAATTAAAGTATTGGGAAAAAATGTTCAAAAGTATGCAGTTCAGTTTGCTAGTACAATTTTTCTTTTCTTTTGTTCTCCCTTCCTAATGATGCAGAGAACTATTTCCTTGGCAAAAGATGTACTGTACTGTACTATTTCATAGAGTGTGTATGGTAAATGGAAGGAATAATGCATATATTCTTTCATGGCATCCTTGCAGCCAATCTTGCAAAAATTTAGAGAGAGATTTTTGTTACTTATTCTGCCATTAGTAATAAGGAGCCATGTATTTACTTATAAAAATTTATAACCCGCACTCATAAGTATCCCTCGAGGCGGCTCACAATGTGTAATACTGTCAAGAAGTTAATCACAGTGACTTAACATTTCTGAAGTCTAAGCTGCTTAATAAATTCTAACAGGAAAGCCCTCTTAGCCTAACACATGAGCTGTACAAAAAAGATAGGGGCCCTTGCCAGATAATTATGGTATTTTTGTTCTTTAAAGCTTTAAACAGCCTAAAAAAAAAAAAAAAAAAAGATTTAAACGTTTGTTGGTGTTCCAAGCTCCCTTGGCAAAGCAGGTTGCCATGGAAACTCTTGTTGGCAGGTGGGGACCCAGTGATATTAGTACTCTCTCCAATCAGAATGCCGGGCTCCGGTTCCCCAGCCCACCCATTGGATAGCTGTGTACTTCCAGATACTATGCTTTCCACAATAGAGAATTGAACCGTTTGAGTGACTCATCATGCAGGGAGGCCCAGCCTGCGACTCGCACGTGTATCACAGAACAGTAGCTAAATTCCTACCACAGGAAAGTCCTGTAACATGCTAGAATGGAAGCTAAATAGTGGTATTCAACCTTTTGAAAATGTTCCTCTAGATAAGCCACCCTCAACCTGTTTTAAAAGCAAACCAAATCTATGAGCCATTCAAGTGTTGGCTGCATTTTAACTTTTTTTTTTTTTTTTTAAGTATGTTGTTACTTTTATGTTTCTATGGTTACTTTAAACATTTATTTTAAATCATTTATTAATCACTTTCCAGGCAAATCTTCCAAAGCGATTTACAACATAAATTTAAAATAATGTCATGACAATCACAAATAATAAAACAAAATTAAAACATCATCATAAAACATTTTAGCATATACCTTCTAAAACTCATATTGATCTAACTATCCTAAACTGTATGACATCCGAATGTCTAGAGGAATCAACTATCCTAAACTGTATGATCTCTAATAATTCAGGGTAGGTGCCAGCTGCCAGTCTACATCTTATCATAGCCCCATGAACAAACTCAATCATTAAAGGCTGTCTTGAGCCAGGTTTTAGGGCTTTTACGAAAATTTAAACCATCCTTCTCTTTCTTTAAACTCAATGGGAGTGAGTTCCATAATGTTGGTATCCCTGCTACAAACGACCGATGGTGTGCTTCGTGGAAGAGCCAGAGCAAGATCCCCTGAGGGAACTGTATGGCAGGGTGTAGCTCACCGTTTTCCAACCCTCACCTGAAGGCAGGCAGGTAGGTTTTCAGAATTGCCACAATAAATATGCATGATATAGATTTGCACACTGTTGGTCTCCAATGCATGCAGATCTCGCTCATGCATATTCATTATGGATATCCTGAAACTCCAATTAGTTTGGTGTGCTCTAGCACACAGGTGAACTATCTTTTTCCTGTTTCCCATTGCTAACGTGTCTTACACTGGCCAAATGGCCTGTTTGCCCAGGTCGATGTTGGTTTTGTTGCCAAATAATTTTTGAATATTGTGACTGTACATCTGTGATGCAGATAGCTAGTTAGTAAAGCCTGTGGACTGCCACAGTGTGTCTCCTTTTTTAATGTGCTAGCAAAAGGTCCTAAATGAACACTTCACAATCCTTACAAAATGTGCATTGTGTGCACTTGTAGCACTTGCACGTTCATTTCAGGAGCTCGCTTTCATGTGTTTTGTTTTTTCCTCCTATTACAAACAGAATTTATTTCATATTGACCACTCCTAAATGACTAAACCGAAGATAAACACTGCACTGTTTATACCAGGCAGTCCAAGGTAAATGTGTATTTTTATAAAGTTTGTGCAAAGCTTTGTGAGGACTGTTTGTACTTCCATCCCATCTGTAATCATTTTGTGTTCTCTTATTCTTTTATTTCCCTCATTTGTATCCCTTGTTTCCAATGAGGAGCAAACCAATATGTCTGATATGAATACAACCAGCAGCTGGGGAGAGGGATTTTCATCCTGGTTTAAAATTACATTTTTTTTTTTTATCCTTAAGCACTCTTTCCTTGGGTTGAACTGCCCAGGCCTAGGCTTTTGAAGTTGTTCTTCTAGTTTCTGAAAAGTTTGTATATTTTTGGTAATTTGAATAATTCTTATTAGTGACATGCAAGGTTTTGTGTGGGTTTTTTTGTGTTTTTGTAGTGTTAAATCTCTGGATTTAAATACAGACTGAGAAAAAAGTTGAGTCTTTGTGTTTCTAATGTGAACTTTATTTACACTGCTGTTTGAAGTTAGTTTGTATGTTTGTGAAAAGAGTGTTTCCAATTTTCCAGAGCTCAAGATGTCTGGTTTATTTTAAGAAGGGCTTGAAATGATGCCTTAAAGCTGTAGTACTCGCTGGATTCTAGGACACGTCAATTTGCCTGCATCTTGCTTACTCTTGGTATTCTTTTGTCTCCTTTTTCTTTCTTGCTGTAAATATTTATTTTATTTTGTATCCTTTCTCACACATTTGGAATAAGGCGTGCATGTTTTATTATGGCAGTGCCTCTCAGTTTAAAAAAATGTTTTCCTTATACAGTACTACTCACCAGCTCTTTGTGCTGCATGTTTAACCTGTACGTGGGACCTGAGGATCAACACAGCAGCAGTCCAATTTTATGTAGATTTCTAACAGTGAGAATTTCTGAAGCAGAGCTTTAAAAAATGTGGCCTGTCCGTATATCCTCAGAAATATAGAAATCAGAAAAAAACAGGCCTCCTAATCCCTTCCTTGCCAATCCCCCACCCAGCCAGTTTGCCTGGATATTACTAGGAGCCTTTGCTGGCCCAAAAGGCTAAAAGGATGACATCTCAAACAGTCCCACAGCGCTGCTCTTTATGGCTGGCAGGGGCCACTGCAGTAACGGCAGCCACTAGCCCCAGTCAACTAAAACAGTGTGTATATAAAGGAACCGTCGTTTTCAGCTTTTTTTTGTCCTTTTTTTTTCTGTATTACTTCCATTTTTGTTATAATAAAATGTGATAAATTACCCGGATAAATTAAAAACTGCAAATGAAGATCCCCGTGTATATAGCATCCATTTTTTCTGAACTCTGGCGGCTCTGGAATTCTTGGCTTGTTGCCTCTCTCACAACTTCTATTCTGTAACCAGAGAAGGGCACTTCAGCAGCACCGCTGTTCTAGCAGACTAATGCCGGATCGAATGTTGCAGCAGTGGGGGAAACCGAAATCTAATGACGAAGCAAAAAGCCCGGGGGCAATAAGGGGATCCAAAGGGAATTCGAATCTTAAGAGGACAACCCGGGTGGACGAGTTTTATTTCTCGTATTGAACAAATACTTTTAGCCTACTATGGCATAGCGATTGAAACTGGGCGAGTAACGAACTGCTCAGGGTAGAAGCAAAAGGAGGAGGTCTTGGCGATGCCTGGGTAGGAGCTTTGTGCTTGTATGGTCCTGTACGCTCCTGCTTCCTTTTCTTCCTTTTGGGGCTGGTGCGAAAACGTGGGGAAGCTGAGTCAGGCGTGAACCAATGGTTGTGCGCGTCACGCCGTGTTTACCTCGTTTGCATTAGACCTTCCTGCCCCCCCTTGAGTCAGCAGGCACTATGAAGCCTTTAAGTAAAAGGAAGCAGCAGGCACGCGTTCAGACTCCTGTCTGGATTGCTGGATTTCAAAAGGTATTGCTTATTTGTCGGGATTGGATTTCCCAAGGGAAAGGTCGGTGGTTCTCCTCTGCTGGAGTAAGAGGTGAGTGCTCGTTTTTTGGTTTGGGGCTTTTTTTTTTTTTGCCTGTAAATGAAATTTCTTTTGTCTCCACAGGCATTGCATTTTGCCTAACTGTAGAATTATTTCTCTGTTTTGGGTTTTTTTTTCCCCCCGTTGGTAGACAAGAATGAGGAGGAATCTAGATATCTTTGCTGATATATTTTAGGTGTTTTGAATGAAGTTTTTTCATGTGGAGATTTTTTTAAATGTAGCAAGTGATGGTGAGTTCTTTCTTCCTAAATATCCATATTCTAAGGATGGAAATAAGGACGGTTCATATGATAGTTACAGAGCTTTTCTGTTTTGCACTATTTTGTACTTGTGTTGGGGAAGGTCAAGTTGTCTAGAATGCCCCTCTGTAATAAAGGTAGTACTGGCAGCTAATAAATATGAATGCCAATAAGTGTCATTTATACCCAAATAGTGTCCAGATACAGGCAGGCATCTTCCCTCTGCTTCTGTTTGATGTCCTGGTTATTTTCTGGAGTATGCACTCTTCGTGACTCCCTGACCCCATCAGCACGCCTACTTTGTGTTCCACCCCAGGCTCTGGAATGCTCTCTCAATGGAGGCCAGATGCACAGCTAATATACGGACGTTACGCTGCACGGTCCAAACCTAGCTTTTTATCTAAACCTACTCTCCCAACTCTTATTATCTACAGCAGGGGTCTGCAGAATGTTTAAACAAAGGGCTGCATGCGACATTTCAAGTCCGTGAGAGGGCCGGGTGGGGAGGTTTGGAGGGTTGTCCATTGTAGTCTGGCACTTTTAGTGATTTTGAAATGCTGAGGGGGGAGATAGGCAGCAGGGTTTCTGCAGAGCTATGGCAGAGAGAATGTCAGTAAAAAATATTCCTAGAAAGTTGCCAACCCAGCCACACCACTGGAAACTCTTACCATCTGCCTCTCCCTTTCTTCACAATTTGCATTTGTTCTCTGGAAGAGTTGGTGGTGGGGAGGGGGACTGGCAAGAAGATGTGTTTGTGGTACATTCTGCCACGCACACACATCTCTCCATACGCTCTTGTCATCTTCCCACCCCTTTCTCAACCCTCTCCTCCTCCTCCACCTGCACTCCCCTCCTCTCATTAATTTCCATCTTCACATTCCCTGCCCTACCTCTCATTCCCTCTCCACTCATATAACATAGTAATGACAGCAGAAAAGGACCAAATGGTCCATCCAGTCTGCTCAGCAAGCTTCTTCTGGCAGTAACTGCCACTCCGTGCAGGTTACCTCCATGTTTCTGTTAAGGGTAGTAACTGCCGTTCCATGCACTTATCCTCAAGCCTTAAAAAAAGAATTACTGCTAGCACCATTTTTACTGGGTGATGAGCCTTCTTGAAAATTCAGACATTGCTGGTTAATGTGCTTTGCTTATGGATTTGGTCATAGAAGCCTCTGCTTTTCCCCTTACATCTGCTTATCAGTACCCCAGACCATAAACGTCAGGGCCTGTGATGGTTGTCATCTGAATCCAATTCCCTCCCCCCCCCCCCCCCCCCCCCCCACCATCAATGCCGAGAGTGATGTTGCAGTTGCGTCAAAAGCATCAAGGTTTATAGGTTGAGTAGTAATCCCCATGCATTCTATTAAGAGTAGTAACTACCACTCCATGCAGGTTATCCCCATGCTTATCGATATCCTAGACCATAAAAGTCAGGGCCCTCATAGTCTGAATCCAATTCCCCTCCCCCCCACCCCGCCAACAAAGTAGAGAGCAATGTTGCAGTTGCATTAAAAGCATCAAGACTTATTGGTTAAGGGTAGCAATCTCCATGCCTTCTGCTAAAGGTAGTAACTGCTGCACCAGCAAGTTACCTTCAGTCATGCATTTCTTAGGGGTGTGCATTCGTTTTCGCCGTATTGGCGATCCGCAACGTATATTGCACTAATTCGTAGTATTCGTGGGGATGCGAAACGTATCGCGATTCCCCACAAATACACGAATCTTCGCCGAATTATACGGCCACCTAAATAAAAATTTAAACAAAACCCCCACCCTCCTGAACCCCCCCAAGACTTACCAAAACTTCCTGGTGGTCCGGGGGGTCTGGGAGCCATCCCCTGCACTCACACCCTCTGTGCCAGTTTCATCATGGCGCTGATAGCCTTTGTTACAGGGGCTACTGGTGCCATTGGTCAGCCCCTGTCACATGGTCATCGGCGCCATCTTGTGCTCCTACCATGTGACAGGGGCTGACCAATGGCACCGGTAGCCCCTGTGACATAGTATAGGCAAAGACTATCGGCGCCATTTTGAGTACTGGCATCGGAATGCAGGAGGTCGCTCCGGCACCCCCGTTGGACCCCCAGGGACTTTTGGCCAGCTTGGGAGGGCCTCCTGACCCCCACAAGACTTGCCAAAAGTCCAGCGGGGGTCCGGGAGCGACCTCCTGCACACCGGCCGTCCGATGCCAGAACTCAAAATGGCGCCGATCGCCTTTGCCCTCACTATGTCACAAATACCGACGGTTGGCCCCTGTGACATAGAGAGGGCAAAGCCAATCGGTGCCATTTTGAGTACTGGCATCGGACAGCCAGCGTGCAGGAGGTCGCTCCCGGACCCCTGCTGGACTTTTGGCAAGTCTTGTGGGGGTCAGGAGGCCCCCCGCCAGCTGGCCAAAAAGTCCCTGGGGGTCCAACGGGGGTCCTGGAGCGACCTCCTGCACTCCAGCTACCGGTGCCATTGGTCAGCCCCTGTCACATGGTAGGAGCACAAGATGGCAACGATGACCATGTGACAGGGGCTGACCAATGGCACCAGTAGCCCCTGTGACAAAGGCTATCGGCGCCATGATGAAACCGGCACCGAGGGTGTGAGAGTACACGGGATGGCTCCCGGACTCCCCGCTGGACCACCAGGGAGTTTTGGTAAGTCTTGGGGGGGGGGGGGGTCCAGGAGGGTGGGGGGTTGTAGTTAATTTTAATTTTAGCTGGGACACGAATAGAAATCGCCGTATTAACGCATCGGGGCGCCATATGGCCGAATGCAACATATCTGCTCCCTCTGCACATCCCTAGCATTTCTGCCCTCTAGCCTTTAGGCTTCCACAGTGTTCATCACATGCTCCTTTGAATTCTTTCACTGTTTTTACATTCACCTCCTCCTCCGGAAGGGCATTCCAGGTATCCACCACCCTCTCTGTGAAGAAATGTTTCCTGACATTGATTGTGAGTTGTCCCCCCCTGTAGTTTCATTTCATGACCCCCTAGTTCAACAGATTTCTTTCCAACAGAAAAGGTTAGACATTCGTGCATCATTAAAACTTTTCAAGTATCTGAAGATCTGTATCATGTTTCTCCTGCACCTCCTTTTCTTCCAGGCTATACATATTTATAAACTTCAGCCTCTCCTTATAAGTCTTCCGATACTGACTCCACACCATTTTGGTCACCCTTTTCTAGACCACCTCATCCTGTCTCCATCCTTTTCAAGATAAGGGCTCCAGAACTGTACACAGTACTCAAGGTGAGGCCTCACCAAGGACCTATACAAGGGCATTATCACCTCCTTCACCTATGCAGCCCAGTATTCTTCTGGCCTTGTCTCATTGGTTCGCCATTTTCAGATCACCAGACACTGTTAACCCAAGATCCCTCTCTTGGTCCATGCACATCAGTCTTTCACACCCCCCCCCCCCCCCCCCCAATCACATACAGCTCTTTTGGATTACCGCACCTCAGATACCTGACTCTGCGCTTCTTGGCACTGAACCTCCTTCCCTGTCTCTCACCCCTTCTCCACTACTCATACTTCTTTCCCTCTCTCACCCCCTCCTCACTCCTCATGCTTCTTTTTTGCACTCTTTCTAAAATATCCAGTTCTATTACTCTTCTGAAGAGAACATCAGCACTAACTTAAGTCTCATTGCTTGCTTCCCTTTTACTGATTCTAAATTATGCTTCTTGGCTGCCATTTCATTTGTTGCGTTAGAAAATATTTAAGATGAAAGGCATTTGTTAACATAAATGATTTTGTGGTGAGGTTTTATATCTTTCTCTGGTTCTACCTTTGCTGCTAGGATTTTTCTGAATTATTGTGGGGGTGGTGCCTCTGGTCTTGTATTTCATAATAGTTATATTTTTCTTTATCGTAAACTATGAAAGGTGCCATCCACTTCGCATTGGGATAAGAAACTTTTACTGGTTTCCAAGGGTTGTGCAAAATCTTTCTCACACACAGATGTTCACTGTTGTTGCTTTATTATCCTATTTCTGATAGGTTTGTGACTTAGTGGTCCTATGTTATAAAATTAAAAAATAAAATAAAATCATGGGAAAAGCAGATTGCTAGTTATGATTGCCTCAGGAAGATTACAGAGGCACCAGCCTTCTTCAGTAGAGAAGTGTCAGTGCAAGCCTCTTCCCTGTTGGCTAGTATAAGAGCCTGTGATGGTCACTCAAGTAGAGCATCTTTGTGGATCATAATTCTGCAAATGTTTCATTCCTTTGTAACAAATTCTGTCACCACAAACTGAAAGTGTAGGTTTTTTGAGGTGAGGTTAGCCCTTGTTCCCTGGTCTAATGTTAGCAGATGAGACTAAACAGTTGGTATGACTAAGAAGCTGAAAATGCAATACTTGTTAAGCTGCTGTTTTTTCAGGGTTTTCACCTAATTCCAAGATGTAGCATGCAGGCCTAACATCTCACAAATATGAGCTTCTAGATTATTGTACCATTGCCACAGGATAAGAAGAGAAGTTGGCATAGTCTGGTTAAGGTGCAAATTTTTTAATTATTATTTATTTATTTTTTAAGAGATGCCATGAGTGTATTGGTTTTGGCATAACAGGCAGGCTCTTGGGAGCTATCTATTAACTAGAGGCATACTTTGCCATTTTAATGAGCGATGGAGGACTGTTCCTTTACACATGCAGTAAATGCATCCAAATGTGTTTTGAGATACAGGAAAGGCATTCTGAATCTGTCTTTTAAGTCGAACACTCCTGCTCCATTTGACTGTAAAGCATAGCTGAGGAAAGAAATGGAAACATCAGATAGATATCCTAAACTAGAGAAGCAGTTTCTTACTCTTTGTCCTGCCAGACCATTCATCACCAGCAGGGTTTGTCCTTCCTTCTAGCAAATGAAGGGAGAGTGCTGGATTCCTTTTCTGATATCAGAGTCCTATATAGACCAGTGCAGCAGGACCATACTCTGTAGTCTGTGCCTCTGGCAGATGGAAGTGGCAGCGCAGCAGAGGAGTGGCTCAGGGGCAACAACCTCTGCAAAGATTGATTTTTTTTTTTTTTTTCCCCCACGGGAGAGCCTGGGCCGGATTGGGGAGCATTAGGGTGACAACTCTCCTGGATTCCCCGAGGCAAGGAGATTTATGAGTTAGGGGGAAAAAAAAAGAGTTGCCATGGCAGCGAGATGCCAAATGATGCCTTCACCAGGAGACCCGGCCCAAACATGCAACATCTTCTGCCCAAAAAGCAGGTATGGAGAAGGACAGAAAGTGCAGTAAGTGTGGGGTGTGCCGCGTCCCCAGTATGGCGGGCTCGTCTTCTAAAAATTGAAATAGCATAGAGAAGGGTATAGGGAAGGATGTAGGTGGGTCCAGCTCCATGGAGAGGCACGATATTCTCTCTGCCATATTCCCAGCAGTGCTCGAGTGGGGAGAAACAGCAGAGAGTCGCTCAATAGCATCAGAAGCAGCAGGAGTGCAGCCAGCTCGGGAGGTAGCAGAAGGAGAGAAGGAATTCTCCTCCGAATTCATACTAGCAATGCATAAATTCTGCTTCCAGATGAAGGGTAGAACAGTTCCCAAGGAGAGCACCAGTAAGGGAGGTCCTGGGACTGCCAATAGAAAAAAGGCCCAGAAGGCCTGGACCTTGGACAGGGTTTCAAGGAAAAAATGTCCTCAGGGGAGGAGAAGGGTTCATTACAGGAGGACTCGTCAGAGCTGAATGAGGGTGACCCCAAAGGCCTGCGGGATGGCTCAGCCCTGAGGCTGTTCAGAGCAGAAGAATTCTGAGCCTTAGTAGTAAAAGTCACTCAGGTACTAAACCTAAATGAGGAGCAGCCTATTCCATCTGGCATTAGAAAACTGGCTAGGACTTTCCCAATAAACTTGGCCATACAGTATGTGATGACAGAGGAATGGGAGGTTCCAGATTCAAGACTGAGGAGTAGGAAGACCATGCAGAGACTGTTTGTAGTAGATCAGCAGGATGAGGATAGGATGCTGCAGTTGTTGAAAGGTGAACACAGCAATCTCATCAGTGGCCAAAAAGACAATACTTGTGGAAAAGGGGGGGGGGTGGCTTTAAAAGACCCCCCCAAGACAGGAAGGTAGAGATCCTCATAAAGAAGTCCTTTGAGTTTCTTCACTAGGCTTGCAGGGAGCAGTATGTGGGGGATACGTGGCCAGCGCTCTTATGATATGGTTGCAGTAAGGGGGACCTGAGTCTAGTGCAACAGGGTCTTAGGGAAGTAACCCAGACCCGGCTCTTTCGGAATCAGCAGCAGCCTTCCTGGTAAACATACTGTGTGATCTGATCAGAATCGCAGCAAAGGGAGCAGTAATGGACGTTATGGCAAGGCAGATGCTCTGGTTAAAGAACTGGGCAGCAGATTCAGCATCAAAGGCCAAGTTAAGTAATCTCCCATTTAAGGGAAACCTGTGATTTGGGGAAGAACTAGAGAAGCTTGTCAAGGACCTAGGCGGTGAGAAGCTACACAGATGGCCAGAAGTAAGGCGGAGGGCATTTTCCTGCTGGGGACAGATGAGGTCGTGGCCTAGGGATGGAAGGCAATATAGGCCAGGCAGGAACCGGAATCAAAGATCTTCCAGATTACCTGGAAGAGGGCAGCCATTTCGTGGGAGTCGGCCCATCCTTAGAGAAGAGAATAGGCCCCCTCCCCCCAGCCGATAGAGGTGTGCAGTAGAGATGTGAATAGGAACTGAAATCTGAACCGATTCTGGTTCCGATTCACATCTCTAGTGTGCAGTGACTGTTTGACGGGCCCCTCCTCAGTACCTCCAGTAGGAGACAGATTACAGGATTACTACAAGGACAGGGCCAGCATTACAGGAGACCGGTAGGTCCTCATTATCATTTAGGGAGGCTATGCCCTGGATTTGAAACTTCCATAAAAGAATTATTTTGGCCATCTCCCTCCAAGACAGGGAAGGAAAAGGTGGTGCAGGCACCTTTAGATTAATACAGTTACAAGTGATCGGTCTGGTCCCCCAAGAGGAGAAAGGAAGAGGTGCCTATTTAATCTATTTTATAGTCCCAAATTAGGAAGGCATTTTACGCCCAGTCTTTGACCTGAAAGGGATAAAAAAGGCCTCTCCGAGGCCTTCCTACACATTCGCATGAGGGAGAATTTTCAGTCCTGCTTCCGTTTCAAGATAGCAGGTCATCACTGTCTGTTCAAGGGTCTGCCATTCAGGCTAGCAACAGCTCCAAGGACATTTGCGAAGGTAATAGTGGTAGTTGCAGCACACCTCTGCAAGGAGGAGATCAGGGTGCACCCATATCTGGACGATTGGCTGATAAGGGCCAGACTGCTACAGGAAGGTTACAAGGTTACACAGAGGGTAGCTCAAATACTAGAAAATTTAGGCTGGGTAGAAAACAGAACCGAAAGCCAGATGCAGCCTTTGCAGACTTTAGTATACCTTGGGGCAAGGTTTGATACCAAGGCAGGGAGAGTTTATCTGATGGAAGAAAGGAGAGACAAGTTACAACAGCAGATAAGGAATTGAGGCTCATTCTGTCTCCACGAGCATGTTTGTATCTTCAGGTACTGGGGTCAATAGCGGCCTCAACAGAGACCGGTACCATGGGCAAAGGTCTACATAAGGCCACTACAGCAGGCCCTTCTATCCAAGTGGACTCCACAGAGTATGGATTTTGACAGGAGAATAGCCATGACAGAGCAAGCCAGGAGAAATTTGGTCTGGTGGCCAGCATAGATCCCCTGCAATGGATAACTGTGATGACCGAAGCAAGCCTGCTAGGTTGGGACACCCATTGCCTAGGTCAGGTAGCACAGGGGACCTGGTCAAGACAGGAAACGTGCAATAAACCTTGTAGAAATCAGAGCAATCACACAAGCACTAAACAAGTTCTTGCTGAGGCTGGTGGGGAGACCAGTAAGGATATTATCAGACAATGCCACAGTAGTGGCATATATAAACAGGCAAGGAGGGACAAGGAGCCTACATCTAGCACAGGAAACATCCAAGATTGAGGTTAGCAGAAAGACATTTGCAGGACATTTCAGCAGCCCACATAGCAGGCAGCTTCAATGCCCAGGCCAATTTTCTCAGTTGTTAGACCCTATATCCGGCAGAAGGGGAGCTGGTGGAGGAGGCTTCTGAGCAGATAGTACAATGCTGGGGGACCATCAGGTCCTACTCGAAGAGAGCACAGGCGGCTTCCTGGGCAGACTGCAGGTCAGTAGCTCCGAAAGAAATATGCAGAGCAGCAATATAGGCTTCAATGCATGCATTTTCAAAGCATTAAAGACAACCTATTTGAAAGGAAAGAAACTGAGTTTGCAGCAGGAGTCCTGGATGCAGCTCTGGGTGTCTCCCACCCGGGTTAAGGATAGCTTAGATAGATCTCATTGGTGATGACTGGTCTGGCAGGATGTAGAGGAAGGTCCAATTAGAGCTTACCTGCTAATTTTCTTTCCTCAAGTCCTGACAGACCAGTCCAGTTCCCACCCAGACAATATGAAAAGGGAAGTGGAGGACAGGGGATCCAGAAAAGAAGCGGCAGGGATCTGCCAGTATAGACGAAACTGAGTGTCAGGTCTCCAAAGGAGGGTCAAAGGGGGGGCACAGGCCAAGCAAATAGTTTAATTTTCATTCTCTCTCTTTTTTTTTTTCCCCTTTGAAATAGGAGCGGGGTAACATGCAACAGGGAAGGCGCAGTCCTACAAAAAAAGGAAAAAGTAGGAAAGAATAAGGGGAAATTAATAGTTCCTGGGGAAGGAAAGAAGTTTTTTGTTTTGCTCAAGAAAAAAGAGGGAGCGGAGTTAAGTGGGGAGGGCAAGAGAGCATTGCCCCACCCATGATTTAATTTATTGAGATATAAAAAAAAAAAAAGAGCCAATGGGCAGGGAAGGCTTTGGCAAAAGTCGGCGTATGGTCCTGCTGCACCAGCCTATACAGGGTTGGGACATCGGAAAAGGAATCTGGCATTCTGCCTCCGTCTGCTGGAAGGATGGACAAATCCCGCTGCTCTGACAGGACTTGAGGAAACAAAAAATTAGTAGATAAGTTCAAATTGAAGCTGTGTTAGAATGGATCTCTCTGAGTGAGTTAAGATGGTAAATGCAATGATGACAGAGTAGAAGATATTTAAACATATCGGGATTATGACACTATGTGCAGGTTCTTCTGTTTGTGCAGCTGTATGGAGAAGCCCATTAAGAACCACAACATTACATCTAGATGACTAGTTTTTTTGCCCCTTACTAGCCAACATTGGGGTGCAATCTGGAGTGTGTGTAAGAACAGCTTTTTAAGATAATCATTTATATGCTTCTTGACTTGATAATTATGTAAATTTGTAATATTTATATGCAAATCACTCATCAAATTGGGTGTAATGAAAAAAAAATGACCCATTTTGTATCCTTTGTGTTCTGGACGTTGAGGACTATTGAGGGAAAATTATGACCTTAGTAACTGCAGATGGTAGACCTGGTTGAACATTAAACCTGTTTTACAGGTTGTGAGAGAGAGCTGTGCCTTTGGAGCTGAGTGCTGCAGTGCACAAACAAGCTGTTATTCCTTGCTTTTTCTTGGCATATTGGCTTTGAGAAATCTGACATTCAGTTGTTAGTTTTCTAGCACCAGGATGAGTGCATTGGCTTCAGGAGAGATGCATTATGCCCAAAAAAAACCCCTCTAATAAGAGAGGCTTTTCTCAGATTTGCTTTTCTTCTGTTGTATCACGATTTGCTCGCAGTAGGACCCACGAAAAGAATGTTGTCATCTCTGCAGCCCACGTCATGTCGCCTTGTGGGAATTATTCCTTTGCCTTGCCTCTGACTGCTCAGGGATCCCCTAGTCATGTCTGTTTAGTTAACAGGAATGAGATCTCTATCACAAGTAAAGAGCTATAGCATACTCATTTATTCATGAACCATAATATGTTCTTAAAGTGGCACTGTATGACCTTCATAAGATGACACTGGGACTGCACAAATCAGTATTATGACTTATGTCCTTCTTGGTATACATAAAGTTCTAATCATTGGTCTTCAGCATTAATCATCAAAAATCATGTGGTATGAACTTCTTTTTTTTTTTTCAAGAATTTTTTTTATATTGCAATTAAAATCTCATTTGAAAGCCACAGAAATAACTTGCTTTTTTAATGATCTAGAAACGTTCACATCTAAAGTCCATGTTTATCTTTCAGCATATATCTTTTGATACTTATGTCAGAGTTTGCGCTGCCTGGGATTCCACGATCTGCTGATGATGTTTATCATTCAAGCTTGACTTTAAATGTTGAAAAGGAAACCAGACACTGCAGGGTTGCAAAAAACATATTCTTCTCAGGGGTGACAGGTTAATAGAATATTCCTCATTCGCAGGATCTCCAGGCCGGAGAAACGTTCCACATAGACCTAATGATGAGAGTCATCGACATTGCTTGAAAAAGAAATCAGATAACAGCATTACACATTAGACTTTCTAAGCTTCTAACAGTCAGAAATTAAAGTTAAGAACTCACTAGATATATTGTGCTGCACCGAGCTCAGCATTGCATTTGGCTTCAGTGCTGTGCGGCTGCAGAGTGGGAGCCTATCTAGTTACTAGTAAGAAGTAGGGCTTCCAACTCATCACAGTCTTGTTTCATTGTTAAGAATTAAATTTTCCATGAGAAGGATGCTGGGGGGGATTAATATATTTCCCTGATCCATTTTATCAACTGACAAGGAAAGTCAAATGCTGAATTAACTGGGCTGTAACAAAATGTGGAGAAGACAATCATGAAATCTCTCCTTCCTCTGTTTCCCTCACAGGCCATGTCACCAGTTGAGGGCTTAGTCAATGGCAGTAATAGGTGCCATGGCCTGAGGCTTTTTTTTTAATTATCTATTTATACCTTTTACAAGCTTAAACATCAAGCAAACATTACTTGAGTAGAAATACAGGTAATACAAAGAGAAAGGAAAAGTTTCTCCAATCAAACAAATTGCAGGAAATTTACATTTTTATCATACCTGTCTAACAAGCCCTCAATTAAGATCCAAGATTACACAACTTCAGGTATATAATATATATATATTTAACCAGGTAATTTAGCTATAGGACAGTTACATTATTCTTGGGAGAACTAATTCCCACCATAAGAGCGCACTTGTGCAGTGCCTGGTGAGGAGCTAAGCAATGGTCTGTCTACCCTTATTTACTAAAATTGTGTTAACTGCGAAGGTTGAGTGACTATGTACGTATTACCTCTATATGCTTTACTAAACATCTACATGGGAATTTCAGTATAAAAAACATCCCTAGTTGTACTGCTTGAGGTTTTAACAATAAGGATTGTCTTCTATGCTTTTGGGATTGTTGAGATAAATTTGGAAACATCTGAAATTTACAGCCCAAAAATTCCTCTGTTCTATTTAGGAAATATTTTCTGAATACCCAGTCCTTATCAGACTTTTAACACAAAAGTCACCAGTAATGTTGATGGTTTCGCCAGGTTGGTCTCAGTCTCTTCCAGTATCTCGGAAACACTTAAACTTGGTACTTGAGCCGGTTGTAGTTCCTGCATGAAGATATTCTCATTATTTTCTTGCCTGGACAGTTTCTTCAATGGAGGAAGGTAATCTTAGAAATGATAGGTAATGTGGCTTCAGGCAACTTTAATACCTCCATCAAAGCTGCATTGGTGTTAGGGTCGGAGGTTTAGGGAAATGAATACAGTGAATATTCTTACTCCTTGAAATATTTTCCAAATTCTCAATCTTAGATTGTAAAACCTGATTTTCCTTCACCATAGCACATTGTAGATCATTTACTTTTTCCAAATCAGCTTTAACTGTTATCAGTTCCCTTTTAATTTGTACGTTTTCTGCTTCCATTTTTTCAACTCTTATTTTTGTATCTTTCACTATATTCAGCAAAACTTCCATTTGTGTCACCATATTCTTGCTTAAATCATTTATTACTTCCCAAATAAGCTCCAATGTAAAAGTTTGTGGCGTTACCAAAGCTTTGAGTTGCAATGAGGAGATATCAGCAAAGCTCTCTCCAGGCCCTGCTCCTGCCGCTCTGGTGGATATTTTGCCAGTTCCTGCAGGGCATCGTGCCTCGTAAGAGGTTCCACCGGGCCGACATCTTCAGACAGCCCCAGGTCGCCTCGCTCGTGCAGGAGCCTTGCGGCTGGGTTTTCTGGCGGTGATCTCTCCCCAGGGGAGAGTGATGTCATCAGTTCTGGAGCGTAGGTGAGCTCCTCTTTCCCCCCCCCCCCCCCCCCCCCCAACCCTATCGTTCAGCAAACTCTCTGCCTCCTGAGGCTTTCATCAGATGCAGCAAATTCACCAACTGGCATTCTATTCTTAACTTTACTGTTCCGTTTTCAAAAACACGGATCAAGATGAAGTATTGATTTTCCATACTCTATTGGTTTCTGTGGTTGGCAAGAGCAGGAGGTCGTGCTGCTTTACTGCATTGCTAGTGTGAGCTAGGGATATGCTATCTGACTCTTAATTCAGCTTGAATTATTCAAATAAAGCTTGATTTCCATTGCTGATGGTGTGAAGGTTCGTGAGGCAGGGGCCAGACTTCAGGGTTTGCTGATGAGAACTGCTAAAAAGGGTCTCCATTCTGCCAAATTCCCGAGCTGCATAGTTTTTCCGTGAGTTAGAGCCGAATAGCTGACTTCAGGGCTATTCGGCTCTTACCCGTGGTCTTTTGCTCCTGTGTACAATTTGGTTTTTTGCACACTTCTTAATTTTGCTGAATTAAAGTCAAAATGAGGTATAAATATCTAGTACATATTGGAGCATATGGATGAGGCAAGGTACCAGGCAGATGCACAGAAACGGAAGACAGAGCTAGGTATTGGGGTTGTACAATCAGATTTCAGAAGTCTGCTACTATGAATAAAACTGAATTGCAACACTAGTTCATTATGACAGCCAAGTGTACTGTATAACCCACAGTCAGATGCAGGTTAAATAGGCGCTAATCCACCCCCTAATGCAATAGGGGGGATTAGCGCCTATTTAACACGCGTCCGATGCGGAGTGAATGAGAGCGCTCATCACATGCAAATGCATGTGAATGAGGCTATTACTCATTCACTCCAAATGCAAAAAAACTAAATGTGCATCTCAGACACACGCTTATCGCTCAGCTATTAACGCCTGCCTGGAGCAGGCATTAATAGCTGAGCGCATTGAAAAAAAAAGTACAGAAAAGCAGAAAAAACTGCTTTTCTGTACTTTTTTAAAAGTTAAAAAAAAAAAAAGAAAAAAACCTCTGCCGGCCGCTTTGAAGACTGCCGATATGCTTGGTGTCAGTGTTCATAACCGGCAGACCGCCGGTAGTCTCGGGGTCGCGATAGCAAGGAGGCGCTAAGGTCGAGCATGTGTGCCCCCTTGCACTTACTGTGCACTAATTGCCCTTGCCAAACGTGTATTGTGTAATTTTTGTCTCCAGTTTTAGACATTCATGCAATTCATAATATTGCTAGTGTGAACGGGTGAGTTGCTTTGCTAACCCTCTGACAAAGGTCTAGTACAGAAGAGAAATAGGAGCCAGATATGTGACACACTTCACTATGACGAAATCCCTGGTTAGGCAAGGGGAGAAAACATAGACAAGAAATTAGGTAAATACACAGGGAAGAAAATAGAACATGAAACTAGGATTAGTCGCAGGCTCTGCAGGACTAGGGTACTATTGACCCACACCCCTAGTACTGTGCAGTGCTTAAGTGAGAGTGGATGGGCGGAGGAGAGGCAGTTAATGCAATAGTAGTGATGGACAAAGTTGATCTACCATGGTACAAGCTGCATCATGCATAGCTGGCTGGCAAGAAGGTGTGGCATTATTAGATATGGGTAGCAGAGTCTGATTGTTTGTGGACCATTGAGCATGTGCTACAGTACAATGGCTGTGGACCAGAGCAATGCTTGGATTATCACGTGACATGTATTAAGGACATGCAGGCTGATGAAAATGTGAAGACAGCCAGTTAAGTCAATGAATGTGCTGGGCAGGTCTCCTAAACATGTGCCTTACCATCTGTCCAGTGACATCAAACCTGATACAAATAAGAATAAAAGAATCTCTCCTCCACACCCCTTGTATCTCTCCCAAATCTTTGTTTCCCATCATTATCAGCAAATTGTCACACTTGCATCCCCAAAACCAATAGAAAGTAGGTGTCTGGATCTTGCACTCCTGCCTCCCGTCTTCCCAGTAAGTTTAGCAAGTTGGACCCAGTCACACAAAATAACAATCTCAGTTTGAACTGGGTAAACTAGCTTGAAAAATGAACCAAAATCAAGAATTAAGCAAGTCTGGTCTGAGCCAAGAAACACTAGGCCCAGCCATATTGTGCCATTTATTGATTTAAAAACTGTTATATACCGTCATTCTGATTTTCAATCATGACTGTTTACAATAAATAGGAAATAAACAATTAAGAATAATCAGAAAATACAATAAAACTTAAGTTTAAATAATGACAGCAACATAATCAATTTAAATCATAAAATAAGTTTAAAATAAAAATACCAGCTAAAAGTATCAGTGATTATAAAATAAAAACAATAAGAATATTTTCAAATCAAATCCTAGCCATTGGAATTATTCAGCTAAGTTTCTATTTTTCCTCACTCAGAAATAATAGGTGACTTGATGACATGAGCACTGAGAACAAAGGTTGATCTTAGCTCAATGTCACTGACCAGTTATGACATTTAAAAACAAATTGAGAAATGCATGCCACTCCCATTGCACACAGGTGCATTTCCTGGCATGCACCTCTCCCGCCCTTCCCCCCCCCCCCCCCCCCCCCCCCCCAAAATCTTAATGCCATCGGCAGATGATTTTAAGCCATGTGCACACAAGCTCCTACTGCGCTTCCCACGCTTCAGTGAGAGCACGGCCTCTCATGTGGCTGGACATGGCTTCCCAATAGGTGGGCTTGCTGAAGCGAATTGCACATAAAAACATTTCACCCGTAAGCAATCCAAAGGCTTATTTTAGCAAATTAATGCTTTAAACCAGTAATGGCAAACTCCAGTCCTCAAGTGCCATAAACAGGTCAGGTTTTCAGGCTTTCTGCAATAAATATTCTTGAGAAAGAGATTTGCATGCACTGCTCTGCATTGTATGCAAATCTGTCTCATGCGATATTCATTGTGGATATCCTGAAATCCTGGCCTGTTTGTGCCACTTGAGGATTGGCATTCACCATCACTGCTTTAAAAATGTAAGATAACCAATCTTAATGCGTTCTGCCCCAATTTATGTCAAGTCCCCCAACTGTGCAATGCAAATCCTATATAAAAAAACATATTTTGAAAGATGGTTTAGATTGTTTTATATCATTCTAGATGTTGATATGTTCATGTACTTTGCAACTTTTTTTTTTGGTCTGTTTTATTGCTGCTTGTTATTGCTTGATTTTTAATTGTTTACCTTGTTCCCTGCCTTGAGCTTTTAGGAAAAGTGGATTATAAATAAATTTTAATTGAATTTGAACTTGGTCAACATGAACTGCTGCTTTAAATAACCATGCTGTTTTAGAAGAGAACTTTTCCTAAGTTCCCCACATGAATTACAGCAATGGGAATCCATGGGAGGTGAGTGGGACTTGGGCTGGTAACATTTCACAGCCTTCAGGAGTAAAAGCCATGGATTTCCAGCTTCCTTTCTCATGATCGAGTTCACATGTAAGCGGATGCTGGACTACACATAAGGCCACCTCTAGGGGGCAGTGTGGGGAATGAACCTGGAAGTAAAGAAGGGCATTATTGGGGAAACATTGCAGAATCAGACTGTGCTAGTATCTGGCATTAGTTGTTTTACTAAATTGCCTACTGTGTCTTCTGTTAGTGAATGGCCGATGTCCATTGCATTCTTCCATTGCTCGTCTGTTTCCCAGGGTTTTCTGTTTGACCTCGTTGAAGGTAAAGAACCCAGTGAGGACCCTGAGAAAGGAACATGTACATGCACAGTGGGTAGCTCTTTAAATTTTAGATTTAATTTTCATTCTGCCTTGTCCCGTTGAAATTGCTAATTCCTTACATATGTATTTGCTGTGATTTTATTGAGTCCTGTGGAATCTTGCTTTGCTAAGGCAATATTTGATGACTTAAGTATGATTTAAGATAAGATGTCTAATTGTTGGTATGGAGCAGGTGGTGTTACCAGTTCTGGAAGTGAGGGCAACCTCAATGCATTAGGTCACTCAAAATGACAGACTTTTTCTTTTAATTGTTTTAGTTGATTACTTTTCTACAACTTAATGGGCTTAACCCTACAGCTGGTTGTGTGATGGCAAAAGTCAATCTAATTAAATTTGCTCTTCAGAACAACTGGAACAAACTTAAGAGAGGAGGCACTGACGCTTTTAATCGGCAGCCGTAGAAGGTCGAGCTGCCTGTTCTATTTCTGCCTTTTTTTTGTTTTCTTCTGCAGCTGTGGGCCATTGGAACCAGGGTTGGGATCTGGCACCAGGAGCCTTCTTTCATATTTACCTGGGAATTTTTTTTTCCCCCCTTTTTTTTGTACCCCTGCAATCCCCAACAGACCTAGTCTGGCAATTTGCAGTGATGGCCCGGCCCAGGGGCCATGCACCAGTTTTCCCTTTGGAGCCCTATTATCATAGATCCTAAATCTGGTCACCGGGTATCACCCTTAAACCGGGCCTCTCCCAGCAGACACACACACACACTCCGCAGCCCAAGTGGCTCTGAGCGCACATAGGTGGCGGAGAGGCCTGGCTCTAGGATCAAACTGGAGACCACCTGCCCAGCTACAGGGCGGGTTCAGTGGCTCTTTCTGCCTCTCTTCTCTTTTTGGGGTAAATTTTCAGGAATGTGGCTAGCTGCAGTATTATCCACATGCTTTTAGGCGTGTACACAAATCGATTTCCAAACAGAAGGCACCTACCTAAACTAAATTTGGGTTATGTGGCCAATGAGAATGCGCATACATTTTTTAAGGGCTGCAGAATGTGGGTGTAAAGTTAAGTGCATTAGCAGCATCCTATTGATGTGTGTACCTTTTGGAAGATGAGATATGCACCCCATCCTCCAGAGGTGCCTCGTTTTTATGCAGCCAAGTTTCTGTGCTTTATGAAAGTACTGTATGTGCGTCCGGATGGCTGAAAATCCACTTATAGCTTACTCAAGTAAAAGGTGACTTAACGGTCTGATCTATTGAGGTCTTTTCACATAGACACAGTGGGAGAAAATCCTTACTGAATTAGGCCCGAAGGCTGACAGTTTAAAAAAAAATAAAAATGTGCAGCTCTTATTATGGCCATTGCCCTGCTTTTAAAAATCTGTGCCTCAGCTGTTCGGTCCTGGGGTCTACCTGCCCCTATAGAGTCCCGATAAGTCCGTAGAGCAGCACTCCTGTTGGCTTAAATTCATAATTGTGGAGGACAGACATCTTAAGTCTTCAATCACTAATATATGCTGAAGAATGAAATAAAAATTAGAGCAAAATAAGGGGATACTAACTCTTGTTTAGGCAGCCAACTAAATTATTTAACAAACATTTTATTGCTGGTGTTGCTGCTGTTACATTTTGTACCAAGAACAGTGTAAAGTCTTTTATACTATTAATTTGAGCTATTCTGCATAAACTTGAATCTCATTTTCTTTGATTCCAGGGTCCTAATAGCCATGAAGACAGCTTCATTTTCCTTCCTTTTATAGAAATGTTTTCATGTGCCAGGATCTCTCAGTGCCTTCATCTGCTTCCTCTAGGCATCTTTGGCACAAACAGAGGCATGAATCTCGCTTTTTTTACCATCCTCTTAGGTTTTTGGGTTTGTTTGGGGTTTTTTTGCAAAAAAATGATTCTTTTTCTCCCTTGATTTTAAGTATGAACTTTTCAGTAATCATCACTGTAAGAAGATACATTTTTTTTTTTTTAACATCTTTTGAAAATGTTCACACTTCTGTGGTTATATAAGAGAGCTTTTTGCAGAAGTTTAGACTAGGGCATTAGGTAGTGACAGTACATGTAGCATGGCGTATGGAACTGAAGAGTGAGACTCCATGTGATTTTAGAGAGCTAGTTTAGCATGGACAGCAGGAACTGGAGGCAAGACTCTGGGGGATCAGTATTTGAAAAAGGCCCTGGCATGAGAGGAGCTTGTATCAGAGATCGATAAAATGTTTGCACCCCAATCTTTGAGAGCATTGTTAATGATCCAGTACTGCCTAACAACTCTTCTTGATCTCCAGCTTTATTCTCACTTCCCCACAGCTAAGGATTCTCGCTCCTATGCTTTCCTGAATTCTGTTTGTGCTTTTACATCCTACCTCCTTTGGGAGGCTGTACCCTCCATTCACTGGGCTTTCTATGAA
Source organism: Rhinatrema bivittatum (assembly GCF_901001135.1). Lineage (NCBI taxonomy): Eukaryota > Metazoa > Chordata > Amphibia > Gymnophiona > Rhinatrematidae > Rhinatrema > Rhinatrema bivittatum. The sequence continues at coordinate 119,829,341 of NC_042617.1, forward strand.
AAGATATTTCCTTACATTAAGCCTAGGTCTTCCCCACACCGCAGTATCCTTTCGTAGAATGCCAGGTGAGGATTGGTGCTCGGCAACTTATTGTGCATGACAAGTTGCCATTAAAGAGACAAATCACAAGGCACCAAGGGGCAAATCAAAGGCCGTTATTTTTCATTTGATGCTAAGTTCATGATTTAAAATTCTTCTATTCTGCCTATATCAGCCCAGCTGTGCTAGACAGATTGAGTAAAAAGACCTTAATTAAAATCTGTAAAGCAAACAATATAAAATGATGTGATCACACTTCAACAAAAAATTCCTCAGTTATAGAAACGTAGAAATATAGAAACATGACGGCAGAAAAAAAAAGACTGCATGACCCATCCAGTTGGCCCATCCGTCCAATTAATTTAGCAATATAATTCTCACCACTTCCTTAGAGATTCTCCCTGTATTTATCCCTTGCTTTCTTGAATTTAGATATGATATTCGTCTCCACCACTTCCACTGAGGGGCTGTTCCACACATCCACCATCCTCTATGTGGAAAAAAAAAAACAAACAATAAAGGTTTCCTAAGATTACTCTTGAGTTAACCTCTTCTCATGACCCCCTCGGTTTAGAGGCTCCTTTCCATTGAAAAAGGCTCCCCTCCTGTGCTTGGAAACCTTTGACATATTTGAATGTCTCTGTCACATCTCCTCTAGGGTACACATGTTTAGATCTTTAAGTCTCTCCACATATGCTTTAGAATGAAGACCACTGACCATGTAAGTAGCCACCCTTCGGACCAACTCCATCCTGATTTTTTTTTTTGAGCTTGTCATAGGAAAGTGGAAACCCTCAGGAGCACCACTTGCAGACTGTCAAGCCGATGCAATGTGGACATGCTAAAACTGGGTGCCCGCTTTCCTAACGCGCAGCCATCCACCTCTCCTGGGCGCAATGCGGCAGGCAAATGAGCCGCTGCGTTAAAAAGGAGATGCTGGGGGGAAACTGCATCCCTAGCACCTCCCCAGCATTGCGCACCCGGGAGAAGTGGCTGTGCGCAGGTTAGGAAAACGGGTGCACTATTTTATGAAGGTCCGTTTTTTCCTAACCCGTGCACAGCCACGGATTAGAAAAATGGACACTCGTTAATTCGAGCGTCTGTTTTCCTAACCTGACCTCCGGCACACTTTATTTTTTTACCTATCTCCTTTTCTCGGTTACTCCGACTTAATATCGCCCTGATATTAATTTGGAGGAGCTCCAGAAAAGCAGTATTTTCTGCTTTTCTGTTTAATTTTAGGGGCTCCTCGAGACTTAATGCCTGCTCCGGGGCAGGCGTTAATTTTTGAGGGAGAAAATGTGCTCATCGGGCGCACATTTATTTTTTTTTTTACATGAATTTACATGTGATGAGCACTATGAGCTACGTGCTGGTTTGTACGCCCTAATCCCTTTTATTGCATAAAGGGTTGTGGGTGTGCTGGTGAACCTGTGCGCTAGGCTCAGTGCACGATATTGCAGCGGCCTGTGTGAGTGGTATTTAAAATATGAGCTGTAGAGCGCTGCTGCCCTTAACAGAGCCTTCAGGCAGGTTGAGTGGAACTGCAAGCTGGCACATTCTCTTGGTCCTTGTTGAAGCTCCGCCCCCTTCTTCCCCTTTTTGGGAAACAGGAAAAAAAAGTATCTGAGGTGTTTGGGCTGCTGCCAGTTCTAGTCCCAGCCTGCACCGATGGTTCTGTTCAGTGGAACAGTGTCCCACACATCTCTGCTGCAGCATTAAACAGCTTAGGGTGTGAAGGGGGAATGATGTTGGTGGAGGGCTGAGGGAGGAGCGGATTGGCAGGGGTAGCTAAAGAGGGAAGCATGATGGGTGGTGTGAGCAACCAGGGGAGGAGGGTAGAGTAGAAGAGCGTAGGTGTGCAAGTTAAGGATTGCTTAAAATAATTCTTCAGGGTTGAGGCGGGTACCTGTTTGTGCTCTTTTTCCACTGCCTCTTCCTTTTATGCAAACAGCTTACAGGCATGGTTTGTCTCCGCAGTCCATAAAACAACCTCTCGGAGCCAGAAAGCTATAAAAAAAAAACCCACTGGATTTTATCCACTGTTTTTGAAAAGCTGAAGCTAAATCCTAAGCAGGCAAATGCGTGCCAGACTTCCATGCTGCTGTCACCTCACTGCATTTATGACATTTCCCACTTTTTAAAGGAACTAAAACCCCAGTGGCTTCTCCCCTCCTCTGGCAGCTTGCCTGGCCAGCTCCAGTTCCCTCGTCTGGCCCCGAGGACTGGAGGGAAGGCTCCGCTGCACCACTTTCTGGAAGGGAAGGGCAGCCGCAGGGGTCTCCATCACCTTCCCTCCTTCTCCGGCTTCCAGCGTATCGTTTTCTACGTAGGAGGCAAGCCCTGCAAGATTGTTGCATCACGGCAGTGGCTTCTCCCCTCCTCTGGCAGCTTGCCTGGCCAGCTCCAGTTCCCTCGTCTGGCCCCGAGGACTGGAGGGAAGGCTCCGCTGCACCACTTTCTGGAAGGGAAGGGCAGCCGCAGGGGTCTCCATCACCTTCCCTCCCTCTCCGGCTTCCAGCGTATCGTTTTCTACGTAGGAGGCAAGCCCTGCAAGATTGTTGCATCACGGCACTACAGTCTTGAATCATAAGGTCAGTCCCAAAAATCTGTTTTTGTTGTTTTTTTTTTAACTAAACTTCATTCATCAGGATTATTCTATAAGGCAGCGAAGCAAATACTAATTCAGCACAGCAGGAATTTGATGAAAAATTGAAGGTTATAGGGATGGTACTGTAGAGGTTGTCGGAGAAGAAGAAAATCGGACAAGAAAACAGCAAATTAGCAGACAAGATAAAGTCTCCTTGAACTAAAAAAAAAATCCCTAAGTAACAAAAGTAAATTAGATTCTGTCTGAAGTGAACTATAACTGCCTCTGCTGTTCAGAAATATCAGGAGACAAAAGTTCAGTAGCTTTTCTCTTGGGAAATATTTACTTAGGGAAACAAATGTCCGATACAGTCGGGAAGGGTTTCCTAAGTACATTCCTTGGCATGTTCTGCTTTGCGTCAATGAACGTCGCCAGCTGTTCTAAACTAGGGCACCCAAATTGATGCCGAGGACTGAGGAGTTGCCCTGTGAGACTGGAAAGCTGTAGGTTTGATTTGTCTTCAGAGGAAGGAGCCTGTCACACTGAACTCGATAAAGCTGTGTTACATGCCTCAGGAGAGAGGGGTCGTGCCTACACCTGTGGCCGTATCTCCTGCTGGGGTTGGGTGAGTTTCTGAAAGCAGGAGCTGCAAAATCTTCATTTTATTTGGATTTTCCTTTTTCTTTTGGCGTTTTCTTCATTTTAATGCGCACTAAAACTACTTATCGTGCATTTAGTGGTTCAGTGCAGGCCAGAACACTTTTGGTTTGATAGTGGCACAGAACAACACAGCCGATGTTTTCAAAAGGACAGCACATCATAGTAACATAGTAATGATGGCAGAAAAAGACCAAATGGTCCATCCAGTCTGCCCAGCAAGCTTGTTATGGTAGTAACTGCCGCTCCGTGCAAGCTACCCCCATGCATTTTTTGTAAAGGGTAGTAACTGCCTTAGTTTGTGGACGATAACCACAATCTGTGAACGTAATGAGTTGTCTAGGGTATAAAGGCTGATCCAGGCAGATTCTGTTTTGGGGAGCCAGAAGGGCAATTTTTCCACATCTGGTAAAATTGCTCTACCAAAGCATTTTTTTTTTATTTTTTGTTTTCCCCTGGATCAGCTCAGTGGCACTATCAAAGAGGAGACTGAAGAAGGTTGCTCATGACTGACTGTCATTTTGCACTGGTACTATTCTCCTATCCTCTGCTGCATGGAAATACATATGAAAAGTACATTTACAAAATCAGTTCAGTTTCTTGTTTCTAATTTTGGTGTTGCTATTTGAATCCAATCAGCATTACTTGAAATAACTGTGAATGCCCTACTGCCAATGCTTCTGATATAATGAGAGAAATACATATTTAAGGCTTAATTTTCATTTATGCTGAAATAACTTTGCACAGGGTTTCTGGTATTTGCCAATAGCAAGTCCTGATCTCTTTGGTAAAGAAGCATTGAGATTAAAAGCCATATGTGTGGAACTCAAACGGAAAAATATTGCTGTTCCAGGCAGCATTGGCTTCATAGTTGCCGTACTGTCATTAAACTGGGCTTATAAAAGAAAAAAAAACAAGCCAACCTATCAATGCATACATTGTGTGTGCAGTGTTTTATTTATTTATCTTTTTGTAAATGCCACGTTTAAGAAAAAGTTAGTCAAGCACTAACTATAGCTGCTGACATATAATGCAGGCTGTGTGTGTATAAAAAATGATAGGGACCTTACCACAAAGACTTCTGTTTGATGATTTTTAGCTAGTTTATTTAATAAGGGTCTGTTTGGTCTCACTAATCCTGGCATTTTTCATCCTATTAACCCTTGCTAGTACTGTGAATGCACTTCTCATTTAATCCTTGAAATTGGTAATTAACAAGGAAATAGAAACAATTTTTCATCTCAAACGTGCAGACATTTGATGATTGGCTTCTTTTGGTGTACGGCGAGTATGTTCAAATGAGATACTGGGGGTAAAATCCCTGAGTCTTTGGATAGCTTCTGTACTGGCCGATTTTTATAGTGTCTAGCCCATCCGTGAGTTGGTGTAGATTACGGTTTGCAATGTGATCCATTGCCTGGATTTCTGTTATTGGAGGAACCTTGATGTGGGCACATCAGTCCCACAAGTAGAAAGTCAAACAGTCCAAAGAGTGATGTAAGAAAGCTCGACATAGGCAAGTGTTTAGCAACTACCGTTTCAAGCAAAGGAAAGGTCAAGCATGTGTGGCATAGAAATAGAGGGAAGCCGTCTGTGATAGGAGGATGAGGTACTGATGTGCCCCAGTCAGGAAGGAGAGAACGCGGGATGATTTCAAGGTAGCAAAGCGGTGCAGCAAGGATGCTGGCAGAGTCCGAGGAATACTTGGATGCATGCAGAGAGGAAAAAGGAGCTCATATGGGATCGCAGCTGGAGTACTGGTCAATCTGCAGGCTTCACATCAAGAAGGATATGGAGGAGGGTGAACAAAATGGTGCAGAGCATACCTGGGAACCTCTTGGGTTTCTTGCTCACTTCAGGATTATTGAGTTACCACAGCAGAAGGGGGTGGGCCTAAGAAATAATACCAGACATGGCTCCTTTCATACAGGAATATTCCACAACAAAGGCGTAGAAGAAACAGGAAGATGTCCATCTTGTTGATATCTGTGTGCAGGAAATGTATCTTACCCTAGTGGACCTAGTCTTTGGGATCCTGCCAGCTACTTGTGACCTGATCGGACACAGTTGACAGCAAGGTGCTAGGCTTGGTTGACTTGTGGTCTGATCCGGGGGGGGGGGGGGGGTGCTTCTTATGTGTTTATCCTGTACAGAGTGATTTCTGGTACTAGCGCGTGCACCCAAAAAAGCGGAGTAATACCCATTTTTCTTCTCTTCCCTCCCTCCTTGCCACCATCTTCTCCTTTTTGCTGCAGGCCTATTTGTGCTTCTCTTCCTTTCTCTGATTTCCTCCAGCTCTGACTTTTTCCCCCCACAGTGGTGCCGGTCTGCAGCCTGCCTCCATTCTTCAGCCCCCCTCCCACTTAGCTCTGTCCTGCCCCTCTCCGTGTTCCTTTTTTTTTTTTTTTTTGCGGCCTAGACCCCTTGCTTTCTTCCTGTGATGAGTTTAAAAGTAGCTCGGCAGTGAAGAAAAGTGCTTTCTATTCCCCCCCCACCCGCACCCCAGTCATTCCATTTCTGCAGCTGGCCTTTCACTGGCAGGGTTTTAATAGCAACTGGAAGGACCTGGAAACCTGGCATTTCTCGGTCAGACCCAGAAGCTTTTTTGAGAGAAATACATATACCACGGGAGGGAGGGGATTACGATAGAGACAATCACATACCCCCAAAGGTATGGATCTTGCACAAGCAACAAAGCTTTTTGAATGGAAAGTAAGTTCTAGAACAAGTGGTTCATCATAGGAAGCTGAAAGAGGATGGGGGGGGGGGGGTGGTAATCTAAGGAAATATTTCTTCCCAGAAAAAGGGTGCATGGAGCAGTTTTGCCAGTGGAAGTGATGGAAACAAAAATCAGTAATAGAATTTGAGAGCACCTGGCATAAGCCCAGAAGATCCTAAGTCGCAGGGAACGGAAGGTAAAACCAGAGGTTGGGGGGGGTTTAAATAAAACATATTTGAAAATTAAGTACTGGTGTTGTCAGTGATATAAAGACCTAACATTCCCTTGTAACATTCAAGCAGTCATGTTTATGCTTTCTCCCATAATAGACAATAAAAGAGAAGCTCTGGGGGAATTTGACATGACAGCATGAGACAAATCCATTAATTTAAACTGAAAACAAGCTGTCTTTTATCCTGAGTAAATCATAAAATCAAATCTCTAGGTCATTTATCGCCCACTCCTTTAGACATTTCAAGCTAATTCTTAGTTTTTGATATTGTAAATAAACAATCTCTTTAATTACACTAGTACATGTTAGAAGGGAAACAGGTCAGTCATCCACGAAATAATTTTCAACTTGCATACCATTTTTTTTTCAATGAAAAACATCCTGTAAATCATATAAACTTATATATGGAGGAGGAGCCTAGTGGTTTGAGCCAGCAGGCTGCGAACCAGGCAAAGCCAGGGTTCAAACCCAGCAGCACCTGCTTGTAACCTTAGGCCAGTCACTTCACCCTCCCTTTCCTCAGCTACAAATTTAAGCCCACGTTTTTCATTCCGCTACAAATATAGCGGAATGAAGAGCCATGGCCAGAAAAGGGGCAGGGGTGATAGTGTGTGCAACAGCAGCAACTGCGGCGGGCGAAAACATACTGCTGGCGATGTGGCCGGGTGCATACGGTCGCCCCCATAGCGCCCCTGCAAAAGGTGTAGTTATTTCCAGCGTTGCTGCCGGCGATTAATGTGTTAAACATTATCGCCCGCAGCGCAACTGGGACCAAACATTTTTAAATCCCGCCCACACCCTGCTTAAACTCCTCCCCTTTCCCTCATTTGAAATGTTATCATCGCGATGCGGTCATTATCGTACATGATGAGGCCCCAACGCCCACAATAACGGCCCATTGCGTTTTGAAAAATGACCCTGTTAAGGAGTTATTTGCTAAAGGGTTTTCTACCATTTGGGTCTGTGGGAAAACTGCTTTAAAAAAAAAAAAAAAAAAAAAAGTGCCCTAAAGATTGTAAACCCTGGTTCAGAACCACTAAGCTATTCCACCATAAAAGTTTATATGATTTTATAAGATGTTTTAAATTTAAAAATGGTATGTAAGTAAAAAGAAAAAAAATGCAGTAATTACACGTCAATATTAATAGAGCACATAATATGGTTAATACGTAACTGGCACAATTCTGCAAAATCCCTACTTAAATGACTGCAGAAGTTATTTTGGCCAGCTCATGGGATATCTAGCTTTGTCCTGAGAGGTTTACTCTATAAACATGGTACAGGTAATTCATAAGAGAGGTATTAAAAGAAAACTAAGTCCAGAATGAGATGCTCTGGAAGGTAGCCATTCTCAACATAGAGCGCTACCCCTGAAGGTCCCGGCTTAATACGGTAGCTGAGTGTGATCAGAGAACCGGTAGGTAAAACTTGTATTGGACGCAAACCTGATTTCACAAATTGTGTCCTTTTGAAGTTAACCCTTTGTTTGTCTAATACAGTGGTCCCCAACCCTGTCCTGGGGGCCCACCAGCCAGTCGGGTTTTCAGGATATCCACAATGAATAAGCATGAGAAAATTTGCATGTTATGGAGGCAGTGCGTGCAAATTTTCTCTCATGCCATAATCATTGGATATCCTGAAAACCTGACTGGCTGGTGGGCCCCCAGGACAGGATTGGGGACCACTGGTCTAATACATATGCCTTGCTCTTTCATTCCACATTTGTTTCTTCTGTTTCTGGGTAGCAGATTTGACTTTGTTGTGCAGTATAGAGAGAAAAGATTGAATTAATACAAATTTAAAATGTGGAAGTTGGAAGCACCCATTCAACCTTAGCTGCCATGCCACAGTCATAATCCTCATCCTATAGGAATTTCTCAGCCTTGGCTAATTCTGATCGTGGTTAAACTAAGATAGAAGCCTTGATGGGTGCTATTGCTCACAAATTTGGCTTGTGCTAATTCAGTCCGTTTTCTGTGCATGTTACCATGTGTCCAATCCCGTATGGGCACACATACTTTTTCTATTTAAATATTTGTAATTGTACCAATGACAGCACATGAAATTGATAACTAATGTTTGTGAAATCTGATAAAATGTTCCACGAATTTTAGGCAGTGAAATTGATGGTGACTCCTGCCTTTGTGTAAAGGAGCTGAATGTCAGTGTTTTCTTTCCTCCAGCTCTCCCAGCTCAGCTGACACACTGTAAGGGTGACAGTGAGGGTCTGTAATTTAAGTCCATTGTCTCTATGTGGGAACAGCAGCGGTTTTCTTTTGTGTTTTCTCCCTAGTATGGGGGCATCCTTCCAAAATCATTTACATAGACTCTGTATGTATGTTCCTTAGAAGGGGTTAAAAAAAAAACCCCAAAAACCTGCAGGGTTTTGTTTTTCTGGACAATTTTTTTTTTTTTCTTAAAGTTAAATTAAACTCAGAATCAGCATACTTGTTGCCATGTTGTCAGTATCTCTGTTGGTGCCATGATGGTATCCCTAGATGCACTTCTTTGATATCTGGGTGCTGCAGTATGGCCCACAGTTTTCCCCCCAAATTGGGCTGCTTTAGAAATTCTGATAGGCAGGATAAAAATGTTTTAAATAAAAAAAAAAAGTACTCTAGCGGGTTTTTTTGCCAACTGCAGGGATATTTTATTTTAGCCTGCAGCTGCCGCCAGTGAGCAAGCCGGAACTTCTCCTTCCTTGTTTACACAGCAGTGATCCTCTCCCCACTCCACCCTGCACTGCTGTTGTGCCCTCCACCACCTCTCCGTGCAAGCGGCTGTAGGAGACATCCGTGCACACACAGCAGAAGGAAGTATGCACAGCAGCTGGCACAGCACAAAGCTGCCTGTTGCTAGAAGCCAAATAGTGATCGCTTCATGATTGTGAACCAACTCGGAAGGATGTGAGGCTATGCAGGAGACCTCCGGTGTGCACCATAGCTTTGCCTCCGTTCCAAATGCAGGCATGAGGCCATGCAATTCAGTTCTTAGGGTGTGTCGGTGAGTCACAAGAAGAGGAGAAGAATTGGGCAGGCAGCTTGCCAAAGCCAAGTTCCTAAACTTGGGCTCCTGGTTTCACTAAGACCCTGAAAAGTGGGTGGCTACAGGGGTGGAGTTAAGGCAGGGCAAAAAATTAAGTGCACATAGTGCTGATTTGCAACACTAGGCATGTAATTTAGGGACGTAAATCTAGGCAAATGACGTGTAATGTCAAGGTTGCAACAGACAAACCTGTTTACATGTGAAACGCTGTACTGCGGCACTCTTCAGATACAGCATGATGATGTCCAATGGTAAAATGAAGTTTCAGTTTTATACTTGAAAGCTGGTATGGCTGGGCAAAGTTTATATACAGGAGGCTATTACATTTAATTTTGGGGCTGCTCCGGTGGCTTAATGGAGTTTGGTTTGATTCCCAATTCAGTTCTTTTGCTCCCCCCGGATCAACCAGGGATGAGTTTGCTGCAAGGGCAGCCTTCAGAGCCTCTGAAGCAACAACAAGTGGCCAGCTGGCTGGAGGGAACCAGGGTCAGGAACCCGTGTCCATTTCATTTATATAAAAGGGACTTATTGCCTGTGCCCTCCAGCGTTCGGGGCAGGTTACAGAAGGTACAATCATAATAAAACAACGAAAGAGCAAAACACATTAAAAAAAGATGTATAGTCAGTACAAATATAAATTAGAGCCTGAATAAAATCAAATTAGGAGGAGGATAGAGAAAATTGGGAGGAACAATAGTGAGAGCATTTAGGGTTCGCATAGATCTTTGAATGCTAGACTAAACGGATAATGCTTTAAGGCTTTCCTGAAGTCCCTAATATTAGATAAGGAGCTCGGGGTGGGTGGGATGGAGTTCCATATAATTGGACCTGCAATGGAGAAAGCCCGTTCATGGGTCACTGCAAGCCTGGTGCTTCTAGGAGAAGGTTCTTGGAGAAGGAATTGATTTTTAGATCTGAGATTACATAAAGGTACATGGAAATGTAGGGTGGCTAGTAACCGTGGGCTTTTACCATTGTATATGAGACTGTGATTTGTGGATATTATTTGATATTGTAGAGGTAACCAGTGCAAGGAAAGTAAAACTGTAGTGTTTTTTGTTAGTTAATAGACGGACGGCTGCGTTTTGTACCAATTGGAGAGGCCTGATGGTAGATTGAGGTAAACAGACATAGAGGGAATTACAGTAGTCGATCCCTGTAAGCATTAATGACTGGAGAACAGTTCTGAAGGCACTTGGTTCGAGTAAAAAAGGCTAAGGGGCCGATGCAATAAAAAGCGCGGAAAGCAGGCGCTGAAAGGGTCGCGCTAGCAAGGAGGCGCTAGGGTCGCTTGCTAATGCAACCCAGCCATGGCTGCCGGTTATGAAGACCGCCAGTAAACTCAGCGTCGGTTTTCATATCCAGCCATCTGCCAGTAATGAAAACAGACGCTGAGTTTACCAGTATCTGTCTTAATAAATCGGTGGTCTGCCGAGGTTGGTTTTTTTGTTTTTTTTGTTTTTTTTGTTTTTTAAGTAAAAAAAAAAAAAAAAAAAAAGTACAGAAAAGGAGTTTTCTCCTTTTCTGTACTTTTTACCTGCTCCAGGCAGGCGTTAATATCTGAGAGCAAAATGTGCGTCTGAAACGCACTCTCTTTTTTTTAATGAGAACATAAGAACATGCCATACTGGGTCAGACCAAGGGTCCATCAAGCCCAGTATCCTGTTTCCAACAGTGGCCAATCCAGGCCATAAGAACCTGGCAAGTACCCAAACACTAAGTCTATTTCATGTTACCGTTGCTAGTAATAGCAGTAGCTATTTCTAAGTCAATTTAATTAATAGCAGGTAATGGACTTCTCCTCCAAGAACGTATCCAATCCATTTTTAAACACAGCTATACTAACTGCACTAACCACGTCCTCTGGCAACAAATTCCAGAGTTTAATTGTGCGTTGAGTGAAGAAGAACTTTCTCCAATTAGTTTTAAATGTGCCACATGCTAACTTCATGGAGTGCCCCCTAGTCTTTCTATTATCTGAAAGACTAAATAACCGATTCACATCTACCCGTTCTAGACCTCTCATGATTTTAAACACCTCTATCATATCCCCCCCCTCAGCCGTCTCTTCTCCAAGCTGAACAGCCCTAACCTCTTCAGCCTTTCCTCATAGGGGAGCTGTTTCATGCCCTTTATCATTTTGGTTGTCTTTCTTTGTACCTTCTCCATCGCAATTATATCTTTAAGATGCGGCGACCAGAATTGTACACAGTATTCAAGGTGAGGTCTCACCATGGAGCGATATAGAGGCATTATGACATCATCTGTTTTATTCACCATTCCCTTTCTAATAATTCCCAACATTCTGTTTGCTTTTTTGACTGCCGCAGCACACTGAGCCGATGATTTCAATGTGTTATCCACTATGATGACTAGATCTCTTTCTTGGGGTGTAGCACCTAATATGGAACCTAGCATTGTGTAACTATAGCAAGGGAGTGAATGAGTAATAGCCTCATTCACATGCATTTGCATGTGATGAGTGCTATCGCATTCACTCCACATGGGACCCGCGTTAAATAGGCGCTAATCCCCCTATTGCATTAGCGCCTATTTAACCCGCGTCTGAGTGCGGGTTATACAGTGCGCTCGGCTGAGTGCAATGTATTGCATCGGCCCCTTAATATTCGTAAGAAGATGTAATTTGTAGTGAGAGGATTTCACGACTGATGTAATGTGTGTTTCATATCTAGCTTGGTGTCAAAAAATGACACCAAGATATCTGGCATGTTGAGATATGTGAATGGTAGTACTGTCAATGGAGATGGGGTTTGGAAAGTCATTGGATGCGGACTGGACTGAGTTGGAGACAGGGATATAAAATGGGGGGAAGCCCAGGTAGCTGCGACTGAAGGCTCAGGATACTGACTAAGCTGGAAGCCCCTCTTCAAAAAAAAAAAAAAAATCTGCTGCTTAATGGGATTGAAATGTTCACATTGAGAACAGGGGTAAGCAAACTTTTTGAGCCACGGTTCTTCCTTACATTCAAGCAGTTGGTTGCCCCCCCCCCCCCCCAATCAAGATGAGTTACTTCACATCTGTATCCATCTATACATCTATCCCTCTCGCTCTGTTGTAGCCACCAGGCAGCCATACTCTGCCATTAACTCAAAGTACCCCTTTTGTTTCTCTTTAAGTAGCTAAAAGGAGCAAGCACAGACACACACATGGGCACGGAGAGGAAAACACTTCTTATCCAGATAGATATCCCATGCCCAGATCAACAGGCAGAGCAAAAGAGAGATCCATCCCAAACTCAGACAGACAGACCCCCACGCTCGGATACAGAAATCCAACACCCAGACAGGCACAAAGCTACAGACACAACCTACTCAACCCAGAGAGGCATAGACTCAACACACCCAGACACAGAGAGAGAGCAGGCAGGCATACTGCATCACAAACAGAGCCGCGCATTTCACACCCAGGTAGACAGACAGTCCCTATATACCATAATGGTAAGGGCTGGCAAATTTTAAAAAAATCGTAGGTTCCAGGCAAAATTTTTTTGAAGCTGAAAAAAACTCCGTCCCACCCTGCCCAACTTTATTTTATTTTTCTTTATGCTGTTTTCACTAATTTTTTTCATATTTTTGTATTTCTCTTTATTTCCTCTTGTTTTGCTTATTTAACATTTGTACACTCCATGCCTTTGCTGTCCTTTCCCCCACCTCCTTATTCTCTCTGACCTCTGTGCCCATTCACCTTCCCAACCTCACCACTTCTTTTCCCCTGGGCAAGCAACGCCTGTGATCTCTCTCTCCCTGGATAGGACCCTGGAAGCAACAGGAACTCTCTTGCCAGGCTGAGGCCTGAGGGTGGAACTCTCATGTCCAGTTCTGCCACAGAGTAAGTAACTCCTTGCCTGGGCCCACCACAGCTAGCTGCTCCAGCCCACCGAAGGAGTTGTATAGCCAAGCCGTGACATTCTTACAATGACGTTACTACATTCTTGCAGTTCCCGCCCTCCTGAGCTTGCGGTGCCTCCATACCATCAAGACTTGACAGCATAGACTTTGGGTTTTTTTCTTCCCTGATTGGGTAGCTAGCATGCCTCACCTCAGGATCATTCATGCCCTCCTCTCCCACCCAGTTTGCTCACCCCTGATCTAGAAAATGTCCAATTACATTTTTTGTAAAAATCACCATAATCACAAAAATGTATTTCTAATTTAAATATCCAAGTTTATAGTGTGCACTTGTGACCCTTTCCTCAGTCCAGTTTGACCTGACCAAGTCAAAGGATGCTGTCTAGTTCCTACTTAGCTAACATAAGAACATGCCTTGGGTCAGACCAAGGGTCCATCAAGCCCAGCATCCTGTTTCCAACAGTGGCCAATCCAGGCCATAAGAACCCAGTTTTCCTCTTTTTAATCATGTCTCGTTTTTATTAGTTGCAAACCAAATTTCCAAAAGTAAAGTGGATTGACTTAGTTCATTGTGTCTTCTTTCGATCAGTCTTGGCCCTTCCTGGCTTGGGCCTCTTGTGTACGGATTCCTTTCGCACAGGCATATCATATTGTTTGGTTGCTGCTGTTGCTGAACACTGCTTCCTTCTGGGAATCTCCTTCCAACTGTTCTCTTCCTTTAGGCCCCTGGAGGAAATGGGAAAAAGATGCTGTAGACAAGAGGTCATGAAATGATCTCCAAGGGGGTAGACGGAGGAGAATCTTCAGGAAATATATTGTGGTGGACGAATGGAATGCCTTCTTGGAGTGAGCTTTGGTAGCTGAAACAGTGGAAGAGTCTGAGTGTCTGGGATAAGCAGACTCGTCTAGGTGCGAGAGCATTTTATGTTGCTGCTCCAGAACTTTGGAACACCTTATTTGCAAATTTACAGCTTATATGCCCAAAGCAGTTCAAATAATTTTTAAAGACACTTTTATTTATACTGCAATTTTATCTTAAGCTTCATCTGGGTTTTATGTATTTTGACTGATGGTCTTTTTTTGTACTGACTGTATTATTTTATTAGTGTGCCACCCATTTTTATTGTATATGTTTACTTGTAAATCGCCTAGACTCTGTGCATCAGGTGATACTGACGTTTTAATAAAGATAAAGCTAAAAGTGAGGAGAGCAGAAAGCAAAGAAATGTATATGAAAAGTTAGTAGTCCTAATGGTAACACAGGCATCCATGTGGCCGGGATGGCAACTGGATCTGTCTGGCAGGCTGCATGTTTTCTAATTCACTAGAGTCCATGAGAGTACTCGTGAAGCTGAATCTGCAGGGAACCTAGGAGGCAGGATGTTGCTAAGCTGTTTAGATTATTACAGAGCTCTGTTTTTAGACAGGAAATGTGGGGTGCTACAGAGAACTAGGTGGGTATCTTGTATGCCCTTTGATCCAAGATAGTAGAGAACAAAGAAAGAAGATGAGAAGACTTTCCTGGATAAAGGAGGTGGTCACACTCTGTGGCTAGCAGCTGGGATGTATCCTTAGCAATGGAGACAGAATAACTGGACAAGCTGGGTGGGCCAGATAGGCTTCGCTTCTACTGTCCTTTACTATCAGGTCAATACAGTAAAGTGGGGCCGCTGTTACCCCGCTCCTAACCCGCTTTCTACTCAATTTCCGGCCGCGTTAGCCCTTCCTGCGATACACAATCCCCTTTAACCGATTCTTACCGCCTCTTTAAATCACCGGGAAACCCCTTCCGCCCGCGATCGAACTAGCTATTCCCTCCCATACAGTAACGCGCGCCCCAACTATCGCTTTTTTACCCTGCCATTTTGCCATGCGTTTAACCTGCTAACTTACCGCCTACCCTTACCCCTGCGTTAGAGGCAGGAGTAAGGGTAGGCGGCAAACTTACCCCCAGCCCCCACTCACCTGCCCTGGCCGCGTCAATGGGTGCTGGTCTCCGGGGCAGCCCCAGACCTCTCCCCCCTCCTCCCGAAGCAACGAAAGCGGAAAAAATCAAAAAAGCCAAAAAAAAAAAAAAGCAACGAAGTGGACAATTCTCCTACGCTCGGGATTGCCAGTCCTCTCTCCCCTCCTCCTGAAGCAAGGCGTGAAAAGCAGCCTTGCTTCGGGAGGAGGGGAGAGGGGACTGGCAGTGTAAAGCAACGACTTACTTTTTTCACAGCCCTCCTCCGGAGACAGACATTGACAGAGACAGAGCGCGGCTCCCCTGCCTCCCGGAGGCGAAGATGGATGCCTGCACGGGCGAAAGCGGCCCCTGTGCGTGCAATTGGGCCGCTCAAGGCCTGACGTCACGACATACGACGTTTGGTGTCACGACATGTGACGTCACGTCTTGAGCGGCCCAATTGCACGCACAGGGGCCGCTTTCGCCCGTGCAGGCATCCGTCTTCACCGGGAGGCAGGGGAGCCGCGATCCGTCTCTGCCGATGTCTGTCTCCGGAGGAGGGCTGTGAAAAAAGTAAGTCGTTGCTTTACACTGCCAGTCCCCTCTCCCCTCCTCCTGAAGCAAGGCTGCTTTTCGCACCTTGCTTCAGGAGGAGGGGAGAGAGGACTGGCAATCTCGAGCGTAGGAGAACTGTCCACTTACTGGTACCTGTCATTTGAAATGACAGATACCAGCGTGTCCGTGAAGCGTTAGGCCAGCGCACCCAGGATACTGTATAGCGCTCTATCCAGTAAAATGGGTTGCGCGGGCCTAACGCTTCACGGACGCTTCTTGGATGCGGCTTGCATTTGCAAGCAATTTAAATACAGTATCGCGCGGTAGGTGATCCGGAATGTGCGTGCGGCAACCGCGGGTTCGCCCAGCACTAACGCAGCTCTTCCTACCGCTCCTTACTGTATTGGCCTGTATGTTGGGTGAAGCCCTGCTTTCCCCCCCCCCCCCCCCCCCCCCCCACCAACCTTCTCTTTCTCAGGGCTCTGTTACAAGAACCCTCTCTTTTCTTTCTCTAATTGTATTCACAGGTGCTTTTCTTTTGTTCTTGGGGGCTCTGCTGCCTCAGTATTCCTGGCTTGCTTGGCTCCTTTCCTTGTACCTCTTCCATGGGACGTGGACTCCTCACAGCACCTCATCACATTTGTTTTTTTTAATTGATACTGAATATAAAAGTCAAAAAGGTCTGGTTTGAGAAGTGTAAATGGGTTGGTGAATTGAGATGATAAGATTTGAAGCATCAGGATTAAACATTTCTGCATGGTTTAGCCACACGGTCTATTTACCTATGTATTTTGATTGATGCAGTCGATTTTAACCTTGTTTGACCTTTTATACTGAGTTCCACTTTTTTTTTTTTTTTTTGACACTTGCAGAAAAAACAATGAAAAAAGGGTGCCAAGACTCTTGACCAGAGAACGGTGAATAGCAGGAAAGCAAAAGCCAGGCTCATGTTTTCTCCTGATCAGGAAAATCACCCTGCCAAAGCTCCTGTCAAGTATGGTGAACTCATTGTATTAGGGTAAGTGCCACAAGAGGTTGGGAGGAACACATATCCAGGAGGGGAATATTTCAAATGTTTGAAAGTTCTGCAGAAGAATTCAGATTTTTAGTGAACAGTTTGTCTTCACTTGAATGTAAAAAAAATAAAAATAATAATAATAAAAAGCTTTTAGCTCTGTTCTGTCAGGTTGATTTGAAGAACCATCATGTTTTTGATATGTTTACCATTCACTGTGCCAAGAAGCCCCAGTAGTTTGCCAAAGGGAAAAATAAGATTTTTTTTTTTTTAATGTTTCTTATTTTTAGTGTTCTCCTAAGACAAGCAGGATGGTGGTCCTCACACGTGGGTGACATCATCGGATGGAGCCCGGCACAGAAAACTTAGATCAACGTTTCTGGAACTTTGATATACCCAGCATGCCCTAGTTCACGCGGGATCCCTCTTCAGTCTTTTTTTTTTTTTTTTTTTTTCCTGTGGAGCTTTCGCCTAATGGGAGAGTGAGCTTGTAGCTTTTCTCTTGAAATTGCCTTGAAAACTTTTCACTGTCCTGTTTAGGTTTTTTTGTGTAAATTCATCAATCGCGGGTCCCTCTCTGTTCTCTCTAGTTTCCCCAGTCAGGTTTTTCGGCGATTTGGTAAGACTCAGTTCGCTTCTATTCCCCCTCCTGTGGTGGCGGTGCCTCGTTGCCTGCCGGTGTCAACCGCCCTCTGCCGCCATTTTCATTTTCACTTTTTTCGTTCGTCATGGCCTCGTCTGGATTCCGTTGGTGCAACCAGTGTTCAAGGACCATGTCCATTACGGACCTCCATGAGGTGTGTCTCCTCTACCTGGGGACATCACACAATGTCTGGGGTTGCTGCATGTGTGCCCAGATGACACCCAAGGGATGTCATGCTCAGTTCGACAAGATGAAGATCTTCAGGTCAAGGAAGTCTGAGATATCTGCATCAGCAGCATTGGCACCATTGGTCCTGAGAACCGCACTGATGGACACCAAGGCATCGGCAGGGCCAACGGTCCCGTCAGTAGTTAAGGAGCCCCAGAGACCAGCCCCTGTCGGTCTCTTCCAAGTTGAGGAGGTTGGGTTTGTCAGCATCGACCTCTGCACTGGGGAAAGACAGAGCAAAGCACCAAGGGAAGCCAAGGAAACATTGGCATCTGTCACCCTCTATGCACGGAGCAGGGCTTTAGGAAGGTGCCGGCACCTGCTATGATTCCCCCCAAAGCAACCCCGTGGTGAGAAGTGCCCATCCTACATCGAAGCCGGGGTCCTTGATGGTCTCCATCAGTCCTGGTGCCAGTTGCCAATCCACCTTGGGCCTCCAAGAAAGACTTGGCCACCCCTGCCTCCCAGTCTGTTTTGGCATCTGCAGCTTTTGAGGAGGAGCTGGAGTGCAGAGTCCAGCTGGTGGTCCAGCGGGCTTTGTAGAGCATCGAACTAACGGCACCAACGATGCCGGTGCTGGCACTCATCATGCTGGAAAAGCTCAACGTGCTTATCAGTGTGTTACTGGCCTAGTTGGCATCTGTTCCCAGGAGGCCGTCAATGCTCGTAGGGGCACTGATGCTTTCCCCGACTGATACAATGCTTGTTGCCAGATTCTCAGAGGAGGAAGCTCCATTGAGGCTAGCAGAGACACTGAGGCCTGCAACACCCCCCCCCCCCCCCCCCCTGTCCAGCTTTGCCGTGGCTGGCACTGGTGCTACCATTGCCCTCGCCTTTAGACGAAGGCTGAGCACCCAGGGCCACATCCCCTGTAGACTACAGTGAGAAGGAGACTCCGTATGACCTCTGGGGGGGGGGGGATGACACTGCAGAATCCTCCTCAGAGGACTCTGAGGGTCTCCCTTCACAACCATTCCCTCCAGAGGACCTGACTTTTGCAGGCTTTGTACAGGTGATGGTGAGGCCATCCCTTTTCAGTTAATGATGGAGGAGGATGCCAGTCATAAGATGCTGGAAATCCTCCAGTTCGTGGAGGCCCCTAAAAAGATCATGGCATTCCCAGTGCACAAGATCTTTAGAGTTGCTGCTGAGGATCTGGGAGCCACCCCCTAACAGTACCTCCTGTTTAACAGGAAGGCTGATGGGGTTAACCTCATCCAACAAGCTACCGGATTCGAGAAGTCAGCTGCCATGCCAGTTGGTAGTGTTTGAATCTGCTCTCAAGAAGGAAAGCGCTCTTGGACCCATGCCTCGGCGCCCACAGGGAAGGATCATAGAGCGATGGACGCTCTTGGGAGGAAAGTGTTCCAAGGGGCCATGCTTATTGCCTGCATTGCTTCTTACCAGTGCTTTGTGAGCCAATACTTTTGCAACCTCTGGAAATAGGTGCTAGAGGTGGCCAAGCAATTGCCTCAACAGCAGCAAGACCCCCTCTTTTCGCTGGTGCATCAGGGCCTGGAGTGTGGAAAACACGAGGTTCGTTCAACCTACAATGTTTTCGAGACGGCAGTGAAAGTTTCTGCAGCAGGAATCAGCGCCTGCAGAATGGCATGGCTGTGGGCCTCGGATCTCTGACCGGAGGTACATGAAAGACTTGCTGACCTGTTGTACACAGGAGAGAATCTATTCAGAGATAAGGTGAGGGACGCGGTGGCCCAATTGCAGGATCACCATGAGACCCTCCAACAACTCTCTGCCAGCACTTCAGACCCACTCTCCTCAGCCAGGAGGTCCGTGAGGCAGGGTCAGAGGAAGTCTTTCTACCACCAGAGGAAGTACTATCCTCCAGCCCCTCACTCCCATTCGTAGAGGGTGAGTGCACGGGCCAAGAGCTCCCAAGCCCCAGTCTGCTTCCCAGCCAAATCCTGGGATGGGGTTTTGACTGGATTGCGGGGAGTATTAGCCAGTCACATGTTCCTGAGATGCTGGAACCCCCAGTTGGGGGCAGGCTATGGTTCTTTGTGGATCCGGTGGCCCAGTTTAATCTTGGACCAGTGGGTGTTGTCCATTGTCTGTCAAGGGTACCAATTAAACCTACTGGGTGTCCTGCCAAATTGCCCCCCTGTGCCCATTTTGGGGGCCAGTAGTGCATCAGGAGGTACTGCTTCAGGAGCTTTCCACCTTCTTAACGGTCAGCGTGGTTGAGCCTGTCCCACCAGGGCAAAGAGGGCAGGGATTCTACTCCTGATACTTCCTGATTCCAAAGAGAATAGGGGGACTCCATCCCATCCTAGACCTAAGGGCCTTGAACAGATTTCTCAAAAAAGAAAAGTTCAAGATGGTTTCCCTGGGCACCCTGATTCCCCTTCTGAAAAAAGGGGACTGGCTATGCTCCCTCGATTTAAAGGACACAAACACTCACATCGAGATCTTCCTGGTCACAGGAAGTATCTCAGATTTGTGGTGGGAAAACAGCACTTCCAGTACACAGTGTTATGTTAGGGCTAGCATCAGCCCCCACATGTCTTTACAAAATGTCTGGCCATGGTAGGGGCGCACCTCCGCAGACTTGGGAATGCATGTTTCCCCTCACTTGGACGATTGGCTGGTCAAAAGCACCTCTCAAGCAGGGTCATTCGGTCCATGCTCTTGACCATCTGGGTGTTGGAGTCACTATGGTTCGTCATTAACTATCCAAAATCCCATCTCAGCCAGTCACCTCGATTGGACTTCATAGGAGCCCTGCTAGACACAGCTCAGGCAAAAGCCTTCCTGCCGCAAATCCAGGGCGGTCACTTTGGTGTCCAGAGTGGTGGTAACTCAACATAGCCAACAGATTTCAGCTCAGCACATGTTGAGGCTCTCGGGCCATATGGCTGAAACTGTCCATGTCACGCCCTTGGCACGCTTACACATGCGCAGAGCCCAATGGACCCGGAGGTCGCAGTGGCGCCAGGCCATGAAAAACCTCTGGCCATGCATCCGACTCACTCAGCCTCTCCGGGACTCTTTGTCCTGGTGGCTGGCTTTCTTGAATTTGGAACGGCGAATATTTTTCCAAAATCCCCCTACCCAAATTGTCCTAACCATGCTGTGTCCACCTTGGGATGGGGAGCTCAAGTAGAGGGACTCTGCACCCAGGGCTTATGGTCTGCCCAGGAAGCATGGTGCCAAATCGACTTCCTGGAGCTACAGGCGGTCAGGTACGCGCTGGCCTTTCAGAGATTGGCTGTCCAGCAAGATTGTCCTGATACAGACAACCAAGTTGCTGTGTGGTATGTCAACAAGCAGGGAGGCATAGGGTCTTACCTACTGTGCTTGGAAGCAGTCCAGATCTGGTCCTGGGGCTGGACCCATGGTATGGTACTCAGGGCCATGTATCTGGCAGGAACGGAGAATGTGATAGCGTCAGGCTGACTTGTGCCTTCAAACCCCGCGAGTGGTCTCTGGACCAGGGAATAGCGAACTGGATCTTCCACCTCTGAGGCAGCCCAGATGTGGACTTGTTCATGTCCCCCTGCATCAGGAAGGTGACTCTGTTCTGCACCTTGTACAGGTCTGACAGCAAACCAGCCTCAGAAGCCTTTGTCCACCATTAGAGCAGTGGACTTCTGTACGCATATCCTCTGATTCCTCAAGACACGAAGACTCTCTTGAAGCTTCATGAGGACCAAGGGACTATGTTCCTCATAGCCCCTCATTGGCTGAGGCAGATTTGGTTTCCACTCCTTCGGGAGTTGTCCATTCAGAAATTGATCAATCTGGGGACTTCCCCAAATCTCATCACACAAGATCAGGGCAGGCTGCAGCATCCCAACCTCCAGGCCCTGACACTCACAGCCTGGATGTTGAGAGGTTGATCCTGCAGCCACTTGATCTTTCTGAAGATGTGTCTTGGGTCCTAGTAGCTTTCCAGAAAACCTTCCACTAGAAAGTCCTACAGACTGAAATGGAAGAGATTTTCTGTGTGGTGTGAGCAGAAGTCCCTAGATCCGTTCTCCTGCCCAATGCAAAAGCTGCTTGACTACCTTCTACACCTATCAGAGACTGGCTTGAAAACCAATCCTGTTAGTTCATCTCCGTCTAATTGGTGCATTACCACCAAGGTGTAGATGGTACGCCCATCTTTGTACAGCCTATAGTTGTAAGTTTCATGCAGAGCCTGCTTCAATTGAAGCCTCCCACTGTGTCTTGGGTCCTCAACGTGATGTTAGCTCAGCTGATAAAAGCTCCTTTAGAGCTGCTGCATTCCTGTAACCTGAAGTACCTGACCTGGAAGGTCATATTTTGAGTGGCGGTCACTTCAGCGTCAGGGTCTCTGAGCTTCCAGGCCTTAGTGACTTATCCACCTTATACCAAGTTTTATCATGATAGGGTGGTCTTGCATATGCATCCTAAGTTCCTGCTTAAGGTAGTGACGGATTTCCATCTTAACCAGTCAATAGTCCTGCCAACATCCTAGGCCTCATTCGCACCAAGGCTAGTGAGCCCTGCACAGTTTGGATTGCAAGAAAGCCTTCTGTCTGAAGCAGACAGAAGCCCATAGATAGCCCACCCATCTTTTTATTTCTTTTGATAAGAATAGGTTAGGAGTTGCTGTTGACAAACAGACGCAGTCTGCTAGCCAACTGGAAAGTGTCTTCTGTTATGCAGGCAGGACTGCATCTTGAGAGTCATGTCAAGGCTCATTCTCTCAGAACCATGGCAACGTTGGTGACCCACTTGTGAGCAGTTCCCGTGGAAGAGATCTGCAGAGCTGCGACATGGAGTTCTCTCCACACATTCGCATCTCACTAATGTCTGGATAGAGATCGTCGATGTTGACAGGTTCATCCAGTCTGTCCTCCGGAATCTCTTTGAGGTGTAGAACCCAACTGTCTCTGCCTAGGGCCCATTGTTTGGATTCAGGCTGTCTCCCCCTCTACTACCAACAGCACTGTGGTGGTTGTGCTCATTGGCACCGAGTTGGTGCTTTTTGGTCCCCTTTTGTGTTGGGGAGCAGCCTGTAGCTAGGAATACACTCATGTGTGAGGACTATCATCCTGCTTGTCCTAGGAGAAAGCAGAGTTGCTTACCTGTAACAGGTGTTGTCCTAGAACAGCAGGATGTTAGTCCTCATGAAACCTACTTGCCACCCTGTGGGGTTAGGTTTCTCCTATTTTTGTTTTTTATCTTAATTCTGTGTTACGAGACTGAAGAGGGACCCCCATGTGGACGTGGATTAGAACATTTTGGGCATGCTCAGTCAAAGTTCCAGAAAATTTCACATAAGTTTTTTCCAGGCCGGGCTCCATCTGATGATGTCGCCCAAGTGTGAGGACTAACATCCTGCTGTCCTAGGAGAACACCTGTTATGGGTAAGCAACTCTGCTTTATCCTCTGTAAACAGCTACTTTGTAACTCAAAAGCCAAATTGTCATATGAATTTTATAGACATTTCTTTGCATTTTATAAACCAGTAGCTGGCTAGGGGGATAGGGACAGAGAATGGCAGGTTATTTGGATAAGAAAGGTTGAAGATGACCTGGTTTTCTGGGGGAGGAGGGGCTTGGCTGGCTGGGGAAGGTGGAAAGAAAACTGGTGGGGATGAGCTGGAGGAAGGGAAGAGAGAAAAGTGTGTGTGGGTGGGTGCAAATAGGCTGGGGAACAAGGGCAGTGAGGTTGGGAAAGGAAGACAGGGGTGGGGTGGGGATGAGTTGTCTATTGCTTTATGGCTAAGGTTTCTGATTTTTGGGGATTTAAATTTGGCAATCCAGGAGCCTGAGAGAGGCACACACATGCCAGCAGCTGACTTCTTGTAGCTGCTGGCATTTATGGCAACAACCAGAAACTCCGCTGTGTTGCTGCAAGTATTGGCAGCTGCAAGAAGTCAGCAGTCTGTGAAGTGGCAAATTAAAATGCCCAAAAAATAGTAGCCCTGGTGGTTATGCACTATTATGTACCTGGGGAAATTGTGCACCAAAACTTTAAACATTGCATCTTTGAGAAATAATTACGGTACATTTATGTTGTATTATGTTGTTATGACAGAGAGAATCCAAAACTTTAAATTGTTTTGGCTCCAAATTCTCCCAGGAGTAGAATCCTTATATTCTTCTGCTTTACAAATGTGACCTGCTCAGCCTCCAGAGAATAGCTCACTAGTGTAGTGTTTCTTTGCTGATGCAGAGCAATAAAAGCCAGCCCCCATCTGCGCTCTCGCCTAGAGGGCAGCTGTAATTTCAGACTAAACAAAGGAAGCCACAGGAAGAAGAGTCCCAAGGGGATGACTTGCATAAGTCAGATACTTTTTAGGCTCTACAGGGCAGGGTTAACATGACCCCAGCCTGCTCTGCTACACAGCTCCACATAACCAAAATACTCTGCTTGACCTCGGCATTAGGAGCCTAGCTCTGGCCTTTTATGCAACCGGGCACTGAGACTTTATTTAACAGAAGAGTTGGAGCTGGCCATTCAAGGGTGCACAGAAAGAGATGAGGGGCAAGAGGCAGGGAGAAGCCTACAGTTAGGGTAAGACACCTGACAGTACAGCAGATTGGCACAAATGGGCAGACTAGGTAGGCTAAGTTGTCCTTATCTGTTTAAGTAATTGATGTAAATGGGCAGAATAGATAGGGCATATGGGCTTTTTCTGCCTTGCGTTTCTGCTATGTAATCATCTATGTTTCTGTGATTGGTCAACTTAGTGCGCTTCTTTGGGAAAATCCTGGTTCACAGCCAGTGTACAGCTGCGGGGAAGGTTTTGATTAGGTGATCTACGTGATCTGCTTTTGTGTGAACGGCTGTACCACAGTGGTCACAATTCCCCTTTCACATGATGCATTCACTACATGGGTGCCCTATGGATTAAATCCCATGTCCACCAAAGCTCTCTGCATGCTCTGTGCAAGTCTTCACAGGAAAACAATTTGGCTCCAGAGTGCACAAAGGTTGCCTAAGTGTCTAAAATATAATAAGCAAAAAAAAAAAAGTAAAAGAAAAGCAAAAAATATACAAAATAGGAGCAGCAACAAAGAACAAAAAAATAAAATGGCGTAGAAAAGTTTCCTTTGCTCCTAAAAATTTCTGTTTTCTAAATATATTTCCATCCCTGAAAACTACATTTGATATTAAGAACTGTAATTTAATAGTTGCTGTAAGATAAGGCAGTAGTTTTCATTCTTTTTTTCTGTCTAGAAACACCTGACAGATGATGCTCACGAGGCCAAATGTAAACATATGTGCAGCATCTACAGGAATCCTCTGTACCCCTCACCCAACAATGGGTGCAGAGGAAAACTAGGACATTTCTCCATACAACTCGCCATATGATAAAGATATTCTGATTTTGTTGTCATCTCTGTAACAGCAACACAAACTCCTCTACTACCAAGTGCATTGTAAAATACAAAACCTGAAAAGGAAAAAAAATATTCTGCACATATGTAACAAACCTGCCATACCATAACACGAACTTCAAGGACTCAAACAGCAATAACCTTCTCTATGAAAAGGCAACAGAGTACCACCCATTGAGAAAATACAACAAATAACACTGATGCAAATGCCTACATGCTAGAAAAATACGTCCCCTAGATCACACACACATAGAACCGGTAGATATAGTATACTTGGATATAGTATACTTGGATTTTCAGAAGGCGTTTGACAAAGTTCCTCATGAGAGGCTTCTAGGAAAAGTAAAAAGTCATGGGATAGGTGGCGATGTCCTTTCGTGGATTGCAAACTGGCTAAAAGACAGGAAACAGAGAGTAGGATTAAATGGGCAATTTTCTCAGTGGAAGGGAATGGGCAGTGGAGTGCCTCAGGGATCTGTATTGGGACCCTTACTGTTCAATATATTTATAAATGATCTGGAAAGAAATACGACGAGTGAGATAATCAAATTTGCAGATGACACAAAATTGTTCAGAGTAGTTAAATCACAAGCAGATTGTGATAAATTGCAGGAAGACCTTGGGAGACTGGAAAATTGGGCATCCAAATGGCAGATGAAATTTAATGTGGATAAGTGCAAGGTGATGCATATAGGGAAAAATAACCCATGCTATAATTACACAATGTTGGGTTCCATATTAGGTGCTACAACCCAAGTAAGAGATCTAGGCGTCATAGTGGATAACACATTGAAATCGTTGGTGCAGTGTGCTGCAGCAGTCAAAAAAGCAAACAGAATGTTGGGAATTATTAGAAAAGGAATGATGAATAAAAGGAAAATGTCATAATGCCTCTGTATCGCTCCATGGTGAGACCGCACCTTGAATACACTGTACAATTCTGGTCGCCGCATCTCAAAAAAGATATAATTGCAATGGAGAAGGTACAGAGAAGGGCAACCAAAATGATAAAGGGGATAGAACAACTCCCCTATGAGGAAAGACTAAAGAGGTTAGGACTTTTCAGCTTGGAGAAGAGACGACTGAGGGGGGATATGATAGAGATGTTTAAAATCATGAGAGGTCTAGAACGGGTAGATGTGAATCGGTTATTTACACTTTTGGATAGTAGAAAGACTAGGGGGCACACCATGAAGTTAGCATGGGGCACATTTAAAACTAATCGGAGAAAGTTCTTTTTTACTCAACGCACAATTAAACTCTGGAATTTGTTGCCAGAGAATGTGGTTCGTGCAGTTAGTATAGCTGTGTTTAAAAAAGGATTGGATAAGTTCTTGGAGGAGAAGTCCATTAACTGCTATTAAGTTCACTTAGAGAATAGCCACTGCCATTAGCAATGGTAACATGGAATAGACTTAGTTTTTGGGTACTTGCCAGGTTCTTATGGCCTGGATTGGCCACTATTGGAAACAGGATGCTGGGCTTGATGGACCCTTGGTCTGACCCAGTATGGCATGTTCTTATGTTCTTATGTTCTTAGAATAGACCTTCACCAAATACAGAATAAAAGACCACAAATTACAAATGTGGAAACAGAAACTGGAATGGAAACCTCAAAAAGCTACTCTGCATGCAGTGCAGAACTGGAGAGCTAGAAACAGAAATACATTTCCTCCTACACTAAGCAAAGTATAAAGATAGAAGAAATACACATTCCCAAAACTAACATAAAACTCCCCATCCATGAACCCCCCTCACCCTCATTTCTTCCAGTTAGTCCCTTTCAATCACCCCCATCACACTCGCATCCCTACCCAACATTCCTGTCCCCCCACCTCGTCATCCCAATGCTCCCTTTCTCCCCTGCTAGACTCTTCCTACCCCTTCCTGTTCATCTCCCCCCCCCCCCCCCCACACACACACACACACTCTCTCACATCTCTCTCTGCCCAGTATCTCCAATATCCCTTCCCCCACTGTGACTGAGTGAAGAAAGCATCAACAGCATCGCTTCCAGTCCCATCAGGGGAAGATAAAGTTGGTGTCCTGTTGGGCCCAGAAAAGCAGAGGTTGACAATTCCTTGTGTTAATTAGAACTTTTTTTTTTTTTAATTACTAAAGTACCCAAAATTGTGAAATTCTTGTTTGTTGATTTTCCTGTTGTATGAAAGAGAGTGCATAAGTTTGGACTGATGGAGCCATTTTCCTATAGGTATGCTCATCTGACACACACCTCTCCCAAACCCGTGTGCAGTGAGAAAGTACCCTGTGTAGTAATTTGCTATATGGTATAAAAACAGTAGGGTGAATATTTTACTTTGGCTACAGTAATGAACAAAGACTTCATAATTGTGTCAGAATCTTGTCTTCACCCAAGCTCTCTTCTTGTACAGGTACAATGGCTCCTTGCCCAACGGAGACAGAGGGAGAAGAAAAAGCAGGTTTGCTTTGTATAAAAGGCTTAAGGCAAATGGGGTGAAGCCGAGCACGGTTCACATTGCCTGCACCCCTCAAGCAGCAAAGGTGAGCTCCTCTTCTCCTGCAGTGAGAAATGGAGAAGTGTGGATGATTACTGGAATTCTCTGTTCTTGAAGACTGTTAGAGACTTGATGCATGGCATCCTTTAGAAAGTATAAAGAGGGTCATTCTCCAAGGACAAAACAGGATGGCAGTTCTGTCAAATGGGTTGACATCATCAGACGGAACCCGGCACGGAAAACTTATCTCAAAGTTTCTAGCACTTTGACTGATCCTTATAGCCCCTCATTGGCTGAGTCAGGTCTGGTTTCCTCTCCTCAGGGAGATGTCCATTCAGAAACCGATCAGGCTAGGGACTTCCCCAGATCTCATCACCTAGGATCGAGGTCTGTTGTGCCATCCCAATCTCCCGGCTCTGTCGCTCACAGCCTGGATGTTGAGAGGTTGATACTGCAACTACTCGATCTCTGAGGATGTGTCTTGTGTTCTAGTGGCTTCCAGAAAGCCTTCCACTAGAAAATCCTATGGACTGAAGTAGAGGAGGATTTCCATGTGGTGTGAGCAGAAGGCCCTAGATACTTTTTCCTGCTCCACACAAAAACTGCTTAACCACCTTCTACACTTACCGGAAACTGGCTTGAAAACCAACTCCATTAGAGTTCATAATTGTAGATGGTACACCCATCTTTGTACAGCCTATAGTAGTATGGTTCATGCGGGGCCTGCTTCAGCTGAAGTCTCTCCTAAGGCCTCCCGCTGTGTCTTAGAACCTCAACATGCTGTTAGCTCAGCTGATGAAAGTTACCTTTGAGCCGCTGCACTCCTGTGATCTGAAATACCTGACCTGGAAGGTCATATTTTTGGTGGCAGTCACTTCAGCTCACAGGGTCAGCATGCTCCAGGCATTAGTGGCTTATCCAACTTACACTAAGTTTTCTCATGACAGGGTGGTCTTACGCACGCACCATAAGTTCCTGTCTAAGGTGGTGTTGGATTTCCATCTTAACCAGTCCATTGTCCTTCCAACATTCCTTTCCAGGCTTGCACCAAAGCAAGCAAGCTCTGCATAGTTTGGACTGCAAAATAGCCTTGTCCTATCTAGAGTGGACAGAATCCCATTGACAGCCACTTAACCTTTTGCTCCTTTGAATAGGAATAAGTTGGGCATTGCTGATGCCAAGCAGACACTTTTTTCAATTGGCTAGCAGACTGCATCGCCTTCTGTTATGCCTGGGTGGGACTACATCTTGGGGGTCATGTGAAGGCTCACTTTATTCGAGCCATGGCAGAACTGGGCCCACTTGTGAACAGTTTCCATAGAGGATATCTGCAGACCTGTGACAGGCAGAGAACTGCATACATTTACATCACATTATTGTTTGGATAGGGATGGCCAACATGACAGCAGGTTTGGCCAATGTGTCCGTCAGAACTTGTTTGAGGTGTAGGACCCAACTGTGTTCCTGCCTAGGGCTTGTAGTTGTTCAGGCAGCTGCCTCCCCACCCCCACCCTCCGTTATCAACACAACTGGTGGTGGTGTGCCCGTTGGCACTTATTTTGGTGTTTGGTCCCCTTTTATGTGGGGGCAGCAGCCTGTAACAGGGATTAACCCATATGTGAGTACTGCCATCCTGCTTTTCCTTGGAGAAAGAGTTGCTTACCTGTAACAGGTGTTCTCCGAGGGAAGCAGGATGTCTGTCCTCACAAACCCACCCACCACCCCTTGGAATTGGATTTCCACCTCATGGGTTTTTTCTCTTGTATTTTATTCTTTTGAATCGTATATTATAAGACTGAAGGGGACCCTACATGGACATGTGGTATATTGCATGAGTGAGCATGCTCAGTGAGGGTCAGTCAAAGTTATAGAAACTTTGACACAAGTTTTCCATGCCGGGCTGCATCCAGTGATGTCACCCCATGTCTGAGGACTGACATCCTGCTGTCCTCGGAGAACACCGTTACAGGTAAGCAACTCTGCTTTTTCAAGCAGCCCACATTGACTAAAATCTGCGCATTGTTTTTTACCTGCGGACTTTAGCTAGAACTTTCAAAGTGGATTTAAGCACATAGATCTGCACACATGCACAAAGTTATATTTGCTCGAGAGCAGATGTAGTTTTCTGCATTTGGAGTTATACACATACTTTTAAAAATGAAAAGCACACGTGTAAATCCTGCCTCCTCTCCCATCTTTGCTTCTCCTGAAATGCTTGCTTATTATATATGTAAACTCACATGGCATAATCTGGTTCAGTGCACACTTTTACAAGCTGTTTTCAAAGAGCCCCTCGTGTGCGTAAAACTGGATTTTATGCGGATAAATTATGCCTAAAAAGCATCAGATTCTGGTCCTAGGATGTTTAAACTAATTAGTGTGTGTTTCAGATGAATTTGCATCTGATGGATCAGAGTTCTAAGTAACTGTATTGGGGTCCTAGAGAAACTGGATTTCTTTGCAGGTTGTGATACCGTTACAGGGCCAATATAAGATTGATCAGGCCAGAATGAATTTGTCTTTGCATTAGCTAAGTTGAAACCCTAACCAGTGCTGGAACAGAAGAGATTATTTTAAGCAACATCACAAAAAAAAATAAATCTATAATTTCAGTTTGAACTTGGTACTTACTAACAGGCCTGCAGTCCAGCTAGCAAAATGGGACTTTGGAGTGACAGCTTAAACTGAAAGATACTATATCCAATAATCGTTTGTTTCTTTGGGTGTAAATTAAAAACTGTGGGGCCTGTGTATTTTTTTTTTAGCATGTGCATTCTAAAACTTCTTTACTAAAATGTAATGGTATGCATATAACATGTATCCTTGGAAAAATTGTACTGAGTAGTGTGAAAGTGCTATATGTAGCACAAGTGTCAGTATGTAGACTCTTAAACTTTCCAGTCACTAACTGATCAAAAGGGCTGATTAGCTCAGACGTCCATCCCTTACTGTTTTATTTTACCATGCCTTACCCAGACCTTTGCTAAAGACCCATGCCAAGCTGGTTCCTTACATCCTACCTTGCTGATCTGCTGCCACTTCCAACTTTGACAACTCCCCCTCCCCACCCACAATGCACATGCATGCACACACACACGCACGCATGCAAACATGTTCAAGGAGGCTCCAGATCAGTTCTGGACACTGGGCCACTAGAAGGTAAGAGACTGTCCTCCTACTGGTTTGGCATGGTCCTCAAAGAGCGAGTTTTTTTGTGCATCACTTGTTCCTATAGATTTTTCTTGACACAGATGATGGCTGATATTTAAAATATGTGTCAGGCTGGGATTGTTTTTTCATCTTTCTATTCCTATTGCTTCCAGTACCATCACTGTCTTACAGGGAGAATTTTTAATGTCTAATAGAATAAGTCTGGCACTTATTGACAATAGAGTGTGTAATCTAATTGCAATTTTCCCCGTATATCCTATCAAGGATCTTAGACTGTTTAGTGTGTTTATATACACATTGGCCAAAAAATAATGAATGAAAATGTTGGTACTGTGACCAAAGCACGTACTGTAAACAGAGCTGAGCAGTGGCTGTAGTAGCTATAGGGAGGCAGTAGAACTGGTCTCGTTGAGAATAGAGCAATTCAATAATCACCCTCTGCTGACTTCACAAAACAGAAAAGACATCCAGTTTGCCAGGAAGTTGGTAAAGGGATGTTGAAAAGATGCTGATCGTTGTTAATGGAGCCCTCTCTGCTGTCAGACACTCACCTCCTGATTCTGAGACAATTACTCTACAGCAGAATTTATTGACCCGTCCTCTGGTTTGGTTATTTTGGTTTTATGTTGGGGTGTGTCTCTTTTTCTGCTCTGCTTTTTCTTGATTTTATTTGTATGTGTTTACCTACTTTTAAATGAAGTGTGCACCTTTTATGATAAATCTACCTTTGGTAAAAAAACAAAACAAATTAATCTCCTTCTCTGGGTAAACCGATCATTCTTTAAGTCTGTTGCTGGTAAATGTAATAACTATAGGAGTGACCCAATTTACTTAAAGATGGAAGTAACTCTGAAAAAGCAATTTGCAAAAGAATGTTAACCATGCATTTCTTAAGTAAGGAAATAAACAGAGGGATCAGATGGTATGGTTTGGAGGTTTAGCTGCTAAGTTAAACTATTTTTTTATTTTATTTTTTGTTAGTACTATTTAAAAGGTAAAATCGATGCACAAATATAATGGATGGAAATCTTTACAGATCATGATTGAATGGTAATAATGGTTCACAGTAAAAAAAAAAAAACAGTACAAGGTAATCCCATTTTATTGGCTGACTTAATGTATTTCTTTTAGTTTGTCATGAAGTGTATTAAGTGAGTCCAGCACAAAGGTATCGCCTTATGCTTTTTTTTTTTTGTTAATTTGTTGACCTTTGTGCCTATGCAATGAAATGGACTAACACTACTTTGTATGTGAAAAATTATTAAGAATTCAGTCTTTCCTCCCCGTAAAAAGTAATATTATTCAAAACAAAACCAAGCTAGTGTTAATGACCTGCACAGAATACACAGTTTCAATTTGCATTGTAAATGAAGACAAAGGCAGGTTAAAGGGGAAAAACTATCACAAAAAAAAAAATCTAATGAAGAAATTTGATTTTATTGTTACTTTTCCATAGGCAATAAGCAACAAGGACCAGCACAGCATATCCTATACCCTTTCTCGAGTCCAAACAGTGGTGGTGGAGTATACACATGACAGCAACACAGATATGTTTCAGGTGAGGAAAATTTTGTAGCCTGTATCTTGTAGGGTGCCTGTTTAATGTCATTGAATTCTGATGTTTCTATTCCACCTTTCCATGACTGGTCTGCCACGTCTGAGCAGATTACATTAAGTAGAGTAAGTATTTTGCTGTCCCCAGAAGGCTTACAATCTAAGGGGCCTATTGAAAGGTTTTCTCCATTCTGTCTATGGAAAATGACACCCCCCCCCCCCCTTTAAGTATGTACCTGAGGCAGTGGAAGATGGCAGGACTTGGCCAAGGATACATGGAGAGGTCTGAACATTATTTATTCAGTTTTATTCTACTGAAGGATACTTAAAGCTGTAGTAGTTGCACATTTTACTTTGAATGTGGCTGAATATGAGCAAGCTTTATCTGTTCGGTTTTATTTGTCAATAAGTATTTTGAAGCAACTGGCTCTCCCAATCCCCTGTCAGAAGTCCCCCTCATCCCCGTCCCCCTCCTCTTCCACCCCACCACCCCTGCTCCAGAGTTGCTGCTTGACCCTTGTCTGCTGATGAACTTCTCTGGTCCTCCTTTCTCTACTTCTGCATTATAAACTGGGAATGTTCCTTGCCTGGAGACGAGCTGAATCGCCCAGTCATGCTAATGAGTCAGGTCATCTTACAG
Source organism: Rhinatrema bivittatum (assembly GCF_901001135.1). Classification (NCBI taxonomy): domain Eukaryota; kingdom Metazoa; phylum Chordata; class Amphibia; order Gymnophiona; family Rhinatrematidae; genus Rhinatrema; species Rhinatrema bivittatum. Next base: position 119,862,057 of record NC_042617.1, read on the forward strand.
GGCCAACACAGAGCACATTTCCAGAGCTTTCCAGGGAAAAACAACAACAATGGTCCCTCTAGGCAGTTCCTGCATCTCTGCAGCCACACAGCAACACCCTTTTTGTTGCTTTCTGCCAAGAGCAATGGACACAATTTTCATTGACCACTGCAGTCAGCTGCAACTCTTTTTTTTTTTTCCCTTCAGATCAAGTCTCTTTATTGGGCAGAAGCGTACCATAGTGTTTTTCCTTCTCTCCCTCTTAGTGTTAGGTATTTTTTTGACATTTTCAAGTTTTCGGTTGTTCAATATTGCTGTCAGTATGCCCTGTTTTTCTGTTTTTGCCAAAGTCTCTGACAGGCTTTCCTCTCCAGGGAATCCTCTTGTTTTTCTATTCGAGTTCTCCACCTTTACGATTTCTTCTCCTTTTGGTTTTTCATCTTCTATTGTTCTAACAGTGGCAGAGAAGAAGGCTGTGGCAGCTTCAAGAAGTGTCCAGATCAGGCAAAAGAAGTCTATATAAGTGCCTGGGCAGGGAGGGCCATCAGGCTCTGTTAGTTGAGACTATAGTCTGATCTTGAAATTTAAAAAAAAAAGAATCGTCAAGGTTCTCTGAAACAGCTCTGAAGGCATCAAAGAAGCAGAGAGTGCATAGAGTTGCACCAACTGCCGGAGGCTCGGAAGTGTGGAAGAAGGTATTGCATCTTTTGGCATTAAAGCCTAAGGATAGGCACGAGCAACAAGACATATCTGATTCTTCCAGCTCCCGACAAGCATCTGGCTGTGAATGCTTTAGCAAGGAACCGAAGAAGAGCGGTGCCAACTGCCTATGACAGGAGAAAGTCTCTTGAAGCCAGTCTCCTTGGAAGCATAGCTCTGAAAGCAGAGGGGATACTGGAATGCATACTGCTACCCTTGAAATAGTTGGGCACGGAGAAATGCTTTAACTTCCCATCTACTTTGCTCACTGTATCTGTCTCCAGAGATCACAATTCAAGCTTTTGGGTCACTCCTGAGACACCCCAAAGAATGCGAATCCTGCTGAGCCCCATTGATTCTCTAGTCTTTCCAGTTGTAAATATTTTAAAAATAAAGGAATTAATTCATTAAAAAGGGGGCCTTGCCACCAAAAAGGTATTTTTGCCTGTCGGTAATATGTTTTTTCTTTCCCTCGTTTGCTGACTAGAACCCTTAGCTGGAGTGTCTTAATTGTGAGACTTGTGAAGAAGCTTACCTATAGCGGATGCTCTCCGAAGACTGTTCACCAGTCACACGAACCCACGCATCTTTCTTTGGGGGAGGGGGGAGATTTTTCTCTTGACTACACAGAAATTGATAGCAGACGTGGAGCTGTGGCAATTCGGAAAAGTCCTACACACGAGCAGTAAAAACCTTTAGTCGTTGCCAGAAAGCTCTGAAAAGTTCATTCTGCTTGGCATCATGTGCAGCCATGTGACCCATTCTTGTGACTGATGAACTTGCCGGTACCTTAAGTGTGAGAGAGTTCCCTGCTTCAAAAAATATTGAGTCAAGTGTGTGGCATGATGATAGGATGTTTTAATTTAATTTTAGCTTTGCATTACATAACCTACTGCTGAGTACCGTAAATCGACCACTAATATGATATCTAATGGAATGAAAGACCTGCCTCTGCTTGCCATAGAAGGTTCACTAAAAGACTTGCCATAAATTTCAAATATGAAAGCATCTGACATTGATATTGTTTGAGAGAGTATTTGTTTATAATTATTTATATCTTGCCCCTCCGAATAGTTTGAGGTGGGTAACGAGTAACACGCACAAAAATCACAATTTAAAACACAATGATAAAAGAAAAAAATGACAAACTCAAAGCGATACAGGTTGGAAAAGGCATCACCTAAAACCAGACTGGAACAATTCTGCCTGCTGGGGCAAAGGAGGAGGAGTGCAATTAGCCAGGGGTGTCAAAAGCTTGCTTAAGTAAGTGAGTTTTCAGGGCACGCTTAAATAATTTGTGGTTTGTGATAGTACGAAGTGCAAGCATTAAGGAGTTTCAATAAATCAGGCCAGCTATGGAAAAGGCATGCCTCCAAGTCTCTGGGAGTCGAGCGCATTTAGGAGAAAGCACATAAAAGTAATTGTTGTTTTGGCCGAGCAGAGGTTATGGACTGGGGTATGATTTTTTAAAACAAGGAAAATCCAGGTTGATTTAATATTAAGAGGGAGGGAGGAGGAATAGCCTAGTGGTTAGAGCAGTGGGCTACAAACCAGGAGACCAGGGTTCAAGTCCCACTACAGTACCTGAATGTAAACCGATGTGATATCTCAGATCAAATGTCGGTATATAAAAATAATAAATAAAAATAAATAAGACTGTGAATGGTTGACAGCCAGTTTATAGAAAACTCGCCAATGGATGGGAAGCCAGTGGAGGGTTTAATATGATCATGAAGTTTGGTGCCCATGAGAAGACGTGCTGTGGCGTTCTGAGTACATATTGTTCAAGTGACTAACTATTTCATGCCGTTTCTTAGTTAGTACAATCTGTTCCATTTGCTTTTCCAGATCGGTCGGTCCACAGAAAGCCCTATTGACTTTGTGGTAACTGACACAGTTCCTGGAAGCCAGAGCAATTCGGATACCCAGTCTGTACAGAGCACAATATCCAGGTTTGCATGCAGGATCATATGTGAAAGAAATCCTCCTTTTACAGCAAAGATCTACGCTGCAGGGTTTGATTCATCAAAGAACATCTTTCTTGGGGTAAGTGAAGCTTTCGCTTTTCTGCAACAAAACCCATCTTGTAAATGTTGTTTATCTTCCAGATTAAATGATGAATGGCACTTGTAATGATTGATGTCATACCTTGTAGGAGAAGGCTGCCAAGTGGAAGACGTCAGATGGGCAGATGGATGGGTTAACCACAAATGGAGTTCTTGTAATGCACCCACGCAGCGGGTTTACTGAAGACTCCAAGCCGGGGGTGTGGAGAGAGATATCAGTGTGTGGGAATGTGTTTAGTTTGCGGGAAACCAGATCAGCTCAACAGAGAGGAAAAATGGTTAGTAGAGACAGCTTGTGGAATATATGTAATGAAGACACTATCCTAAACAGTGTGTAACGTACAACAGATTAAAAAAAACAAAAAACCAAAAGTCAAGTTGGCCATTGACTGTCTATCTGACTTCAGTATTGCAGTAAAAAGGCCTCCTTAAGGCTTTCTTTTGTATGACAACATGACAACGTAGCTCCTAAAGAAGAGGTACAGTGAACACTTTGCTGAATGGCATGCATCTCTGAATCTTTTGTAAAATGTACTTTCCCTGAGGGCGATTTGTTTTGGGGAAATGATTTCCAGAGTTGTTCAATATTGAAAGCTGGATTCAACATGACTCCATCCTTATCAACTCTAGGACATAATAAGAACATGTAAAGACAGGATGATTCAGCTTCATTTCTTTTGCTTTACGCTTTCCTTTAAGGAATCCTTGTCCTTTGCTGTTTCACCATTTTCTTTTAGTGTGTGGGGGGGGGGGGGGGGGGAGTTGGCCTGGCAATTTCCTGCTGCTCCTTTGGGCTTCTGGCTTGCTCAGAACTCAGACTAGGATCCAGCTCCATGAGCCTTCATTTGGAGCTATTCTGTGATTGATTTTCCTATCCCTCCGCGACTTCACTACGTCCGGTAACTGCTGCGACAGACCTCAGTTGGGGACCACGTAGCCTGCAGTCATGGGCCCTCGGTCCGGTCACTAGATGTCGCTCTTCAGCAATGACAGAGACTCTCTCCCCCCCCCCCCCCCCCCCCCCCCAATGGGCTGTGAACGCTGCTTCTGCAGAAGATCTGCATTAGGTATCAATCCCAGGCACACCTTAGGGCACAGTCACTGAGCCACTGGGAAGGCAGCCTTCTTTCTACCTGCTGTCTTATTAGTTTAAAAAAATACACGGTTTCTGTATGTATTTTCACTTTTATCTTGATCTTTGCCTTTCAAGTAGCAGGAGTAGTAATACTGTGAATCTGCTTTTGTGTAGGTGGATGCACACGGAGCCTACTCTTGAGAGAGAAAGGGGCTGCTGACAATTGCTGGTGTTTTTTTTCTTTTTATTTATTTTTTTAAACAAACTGAGCATATTGAGATCAACTTTGTAAACTTCCTTCTGTGTGTCACAAAACACAGCTGAAGTACTGGGTCTACCGTAGGTGTAAAATAGTGTCCCTTTAAGATTTTTTGAATTGTTTGTAATTTTATTTTATTTTTTTTAATTCTTTTTGCATGGAATTAAGGGTCAAAAACAGGTTGTAGTTGATCCTTAATTCCATGCACCTAAGTGGCACCAACAGGTATTATGACTAAAAATACATATGGTACTTCTTTGTGTAAATATTCTAGATAAATAAATATGCCTGCATTTAACATGCCCTCCATGCTATTTTGGGTCATAAATCAAAACAATAGTAGCCAAATACAAACATCACAAAATCTGCCTTCCTAAAAATAATAAGTTGGTTCCCTCTGGTGCCTTTAAGCTCCGGTTGCGACAAAGCAGCTAAAACTGAAACTTGACTCAAGTCCCTCTATCATGTTCCCATAGTCAGGTTTGTTTAGATCCTGCTAGAAAAACTGATGGATGATCCCCTCGCCCCCAGGTCACCCGCGTGCTCTGATGCAGTCCTGGTTTTATTCTGTTGCCTGCTCTGATTCTGCCCCCCTCGACCCATTGATTTTCCTAAGAGAATTAGAACGAGATATTCATGTATGCACCTGGATAAACAGGACTGAATCAGAGCTGCCAGCTCACTCCAGGTCAGCCCTAATCTCAAGCTCTTGTATAGGAAATTGCCCCATGATGCTCTGGGGCCATCGCCGAGCACACAGGCCCATTCCCTGTCCGGTCTGGGACAGGAGTCCAAAACGCTTGCTTTGTTAGTGTTGGCCTAGTGGAACCAGGCCTTCATGTGCAGCCTGCAGGTTGAATCCTGTGATCAGTACTTTGGTTGTTGCTGCTACACAGTAACCCCTGCAGGTCTAGTTTGGTTGGGTTGAGCATTGGAAGCAGCAAAGTAAAAATGACAGCTAAAGAATAGGTAAAACCTTACCAATTGGACTTTTTAATAGTTTCAAATTTTCCAGTGTTGCTGTGGGGGAGCCAGGAACAGCCTGTGCTTTGACTTCCAGGTTCTCTGCACAGCTCCCAAAAAGCTGGGGCAGGCGGGGCTGCTATTAGGCTGCCCAGAGAGCACATACGCATGTCGGGGCCCCCTTCTCACCGTGCCCCGCTCCCCTGCAGCTGCAAATACTCTGTCCTTGTCGTTTAAATGGTTTTAACCATTGGAATTTCAGTTGTTTAAGCAGCTAACTTTTTAAACAACATTAACCTCCTGAATTAGAATTAAACTGCTTATTTTTAAATACTTCCTTTTTGATTTTGCCTTAAACTAAATAGAAGGAAGCGTTTGAGCCCCACATAGCGTTTCCATTTCCTTGTTCACCATTTCCTCGTTCACTTCTTTGTTTGACGCGCTGTGATCCCAACTTCAGGTTCTTTAAAAACTTTGGGAGTTGGAAGGACAAAGAGCGCTTTTATAGAAATTCTGATTTATTGAAACCCTCTGTATTGCTCCTGCCATTCTTGAAGTTCCTTTTGAGTCTGAAGTTCTCCTCCTGCTTTTATGCATGGTCCTGTGTTTGTCACGGCGCTCGCGGCAATCAAAGCAATTGCCACGTTGGATTCAACCTTCTCCCTTTGTTTCTTTTGTGCGTGGGAGAAGCAGAAATGCTCTGCAGGAGGAAATCACTTTTGATTTGAATATTCTCGGATACCAGCATCGGTTCTGAAAATGGATAAAAGCTTTATGGAGAACTAAACTGAAAACTGCATAATTTGTGTGTGTTCAATGAAGGTGGCGTGCAGGAAATAACTGATGTAACATCATGTGGGATCTGCTTGCAGGAGCCACATAGAAAAATATATTGCAAGGGCATTTCTGCATTTTCAGAATTTTTCCATTGTACGTTTTTAAACATGAAGTTCCTTGCTCACGGGATTGGCCTGGCATGCAGGAGAACCAGATTCATTCCTGGATCCAGCTTCTACTCTTCAGTCTAGTCAGGGCTGGTGATGCTGTGGAGGACGCATTCACGGCTGCCAAGAGGGCATGAGTTTTAGCCATGGCACAACGGTGACCCTTACTGGTTAAAGGACACACTTGAACTGGTTTCTGAAAGGAACCCGGTGTGTCTCAGCTAAAAGCAGTGGTTTTCACCCTGACCTGAAGGCATGCATAATCGGTTTTCAGGATTTCCATAATGAGCCTGTATGTGAGATTTACAGACATTTATGTGCAAATGTATATCTCATGCAGATTCATTATGGATATCCTGAAAACCAGACCATTGCAGGTGTGTGTCCAGGACTGGGATGAGAACTACTGAGCTACAGGATAGTTGCTGCAGTAGGTTACTTGAAGGGTCAGAAGGAATTAAGAAATGAGAGATGAAAACACCAAATGCCTTTTCAATTACAAGCTGATGACACTGTAGCCCTGATTGGGTTGGGTAAATAAATTGCTTGTCTATTCTTAATAATGGATTTCATGAAGATGTGGATAACATTTGTTTGCTTTCTCCTCCCTCCCAGGTTGAAAATGAAACAAATCAACTTCAAGATGGTTCTCTGATAGATCTGTGTGGAGCCACTTTACTGTGGCGCACTGCTGAAGGCCTGGCCTGCACACCGACCGTGAAACACTTGGAAGCCCTGAGACAGGAAATTAATGCAGCCAGGCCTCAGTGCCCTGTAGGATTTAACACTTTGGCATTTCCCAGCATGAAAAGAAAAGATGTCGTCGATGAAAAGCAGCCCTGGGTTTACCTGACCTGCGGCCATGTGCATGGCTACCACAACTGGGGAAACAAGGAAGAAAGAGATGGGAAGGACAGAGAGTGTCCGATGTGCAGGTCTCTTGGACCCTATGTTCCCCTCTGGCTGGGGTGTGAAGCTGCATTTTATGTGGACGCTGGACCTCCAACTCATGCGTTTAGCCCGTGTGGACATGTGTGCTCGGAAAAGACGACTTCTTATTGGTCGCAGATTCCTCTGCCTCACGGTACTCATACTTTCCATGCAGCTTGCCCATTCTGTGCCCATCAGCTGGCTGGAGAGCAAGGCTACATTAGACTTATTTTCCAAGGACCTCTTGACTAGCAAAACTCAAATCAGACTGTTAAACCTGCAAACTGAGCAATTGTTGTTTTGCAATTGTCTTTTCCAGCTTTTCCGGGCATTGATAGATTTTGCTGAGATAAAGGAAAGCTTTTATGTTGCAACTGTAGCAAAATCCCCTCCACAGATAAGAAACGGCTATAACTAGAGGACAGCATTCTGGACACAGCTCCAGATTTGTCTTTTTGTTTGTTTTTTTTTTAAGCGAATGAATAATTCCTTGGGGAGTTAAGCAGCGTAAAACTCAATGCCTTTGTAATATTTCTGAATGACATGTCCTCAGTGTTTTAAAAGTAACTTTATATAACTGAGGTAAGTGGTGTCAGTTCCAATGACATTAGTTTACAGTTCATACACAGACATTGTAAAACATAGCGACATTATTATTACAATTTTTCTATGCATCTTTAATATATATTAAAAAAAAAAAAAAATTAGCCTAGTTCATTTTGATAGCGTAATGTGGTAGGAGTGTGTTGTATACATGGACTGGATTCCTCTCCAGAAGTTCAAGGAAGAGATTGCTAAAGCTGGGAAAAGCAAAATACTATTTTTTTTTTCCTTTTCTTTCTACCAGCAACAACGACGAGTATGCAGGCTAGCGTATTTTATATCCCTGCAAATGACATTGGTGTTCGCATTGTTTGAACGCTGGCTTGAACAGTGTTTCTTTAGCGTGTAGGGTGCCTAACAAAGGAATCCATTGCCAGAGAAGACCTTTTATCATACATGAAAGTCCAAACATTCAATATGCAACTGAATCTTGATTTTTTTTTTTTTTGTAGATTTTACTTCTGTGATACTGAATCTATTTTTTGACATTTAAGACATTTCAGGGTTGCTTTTTATAATAACAGAGCAATGCTCCTTTCTAAATGTACTTTTTATTTTATTTTTTTTTCAGAGAAAAATATTTGTTGCTTTATAAGGATGCTTATAAAATTACACTGAAAAGGAAAGGTTGAAGGTTTGCAAAAATTGAGCAGTCTCTCTGTTCAGCCTGTGGTCATTTTATCTTTGTGTGGCGAAGATGAACATGTACTGGCATCTTTAAATGCATTACTTTTGCAGCCTGAAGATTACATCAGTAGCAAATGTCTTTGACTGTTGCAAAGCTTTAATTTTATCCCTGTCACTCCAAGCTAGTTTCCTTTTCACTGAATTAATAGTCATGAACTATTTATCTGTTAAGGAACATCTTTTTAAAAATGTTTTACTTAGACACACTCAGGAAATGCATGTGGCCGGAACATGTCTATCAATGGCTAATTTAGTTATATAAGTAACAAGTGTTACTCCTTTTTAATAGACATAACAGATTTTGAAAAGATTTTTTATGATTGTGTCGCTGGAATTGAGCAGTAAGGCGGAGCAAGGGACACCCTTGTACTCTGCTCATATGTAGTCATACTATATGTATTGTAGTTGATTTTTATTTGCTAAATAATTTATTCAAATTATGTGAGTAAACACCTTACAAAACACATGGTATGGTTAATTATTACAGTGTCATTTAAGTATTGAGTATATACTGGAGAAAATGTTGTAAGGCAGATTGCATGGAATCAGCTGAGTTGGGTGCCACACAAGTGGACTGAAGGTTTATGTTCATTCTGTCTTGACCCAGAGAGAGTTTTCCAGTAGGGTTCTTCTGTTCTAGGATCCATTGTCCTGCATAGTCGATATCTTCCTGTACACCCTGATCTTTCCTCTAGCTGAGGCTAAGGCAGTTGTGCATCCTAGCAGCTCGATCTCTCTAATGATTTCCCAGCCATGTCTGTTATGATAGTAGGGAAAAAGGAGTCACTTGATGGCTTCACATGAGGGAAATCAGTTCAGATCAATGCTGTTAGGTCTTTGTACCTCTCGCTTTCACCCAGCTCGGCACCAGTCTGTAGGCTCAGGAGGGTTGTTGAACAACTTTATTTCAGAAAATCACATTCATGTACCATGTTTTAGTGTTAACATCTAAGTATTCCATTTTATTTGGTGTATTTTTTAAATAAATTGAGTGAACCACACTGAAAACTCAAGAGTAAAATGTCTCCCAATTGTCTGCAGTTGACTAGGCAATACTTTATTTTTGGTTGGTTCATGTGATCCTACCTGTCAGGTCGCCGCGTTAGAAAGAGTGTGGCAGTGTCAGGCGCACCCTCGTTCCCCGCACGCACAGTTCTCTTCACCTACCGCTCGATACTCTCTTCAAATTGCATGCAAATGCATGCCGCGTCTGCGAAGGTTAGGCCCGCGTGACCCATTTTACTGTATAGAGCGCCTATACAGTATCCTGGGTGCGCGGGCCTAACGCTTCATGGCCACGCTGGTATCTGTCATTTCAAATGTCATTTCAAATGACATTTGAAATGACAGGTACCAGGAAGTGGACAGTTATGTTCTCCGATGCTTTTCAAACTTTCCCCCAGCCCCCGCTCACCTGCCCTGGCCGCGTCCGGTCTCCGGTGCAGCCCCAGTCCTGTCCCCTCCTCCCGAAGCAAAAAAAAAAAAACCCGAAAAAGTAGCAAGAGAGCGAGGGGAGAGATGGGCAATCCTAGGCTCGGGCCTGCCAGTCCCTTCTCCTCTCCTCCCGAAGCAGGGCGCGAAAAGCAGCCTTGCTCCGGGAGGAGGGGGGGGGGCAGTTTAAAGCGACGAAGCGACTTACTTTTGCAGCCCCCCCCTCCGGACATCGGCGACGACCGCGGCTCCAGCCTCCAGCTGTCAGACAGACGCATCGCACGTGGGAAAGCGGCCCCTATGCGTGCAATTGGCTGCTCAAGACGTGACGTCACGACGTTTGGCTTCACGGCATGTGACATCACGTCTTGAGCAGCCAATTGCACGCATAGGGGCCGCTTTCCCACGTGCGATGCGTCTGTCTGACAGCTGGAGGCTGGAGGAGCCGCGGTCGTCGCCGATGTCCAAAGGGGGGGGGGGGGCGCTGCAAAAGTAAGTCGCTTCGTCGCTTTAAACTGCCCCCCCCCCCTCCTCCCGGAGCAAGGCTGCTTTTCGCGCCCTGCTTCGGGAGGAGGGGAGAAGGGACTGGCAGGCCCGAGCCTAGGATTGCCCGTCTCTCCCCTCGCTCTCTTGCTACTTTTTCGGGTTTTTTTTTTTTTTGCTTCGGGAGGAGGGGACAGGACTGGGGCTGCACCGGAGACCGGACGCGGCCAGGGCAGGTGAGCGGGGGCTGGGGGAAAGTTTGCCGTCTACCCTTACCCCTGCCTCTAACGCTGGGGTAAGGGTAGGCGGTAAGTTAGCAGGGTAAACGCGCGGCAAAACGGCAAGGTAAAAAAGCGATAGTCGGGGCGCGCGTTACTGTATGGGAGGGAATAGCTAATTCGCTCGTTTACATCTAATATACATGCCGCGGGCGGAAGGGGTCACCCGGGGATTTTAAGAGGCGGTAGGGATGAGTTAAAGGGGATAGTGTATCGCGGGAAGGGCTAACGCGGCCGGAAAGTGAGTAGAAGGCGGGTTAGGAGCGGGGTAACAGCGGTTGCACTTTACTGTATCGATCTGTGTATCGGTGCTGGAAGATGATCTCCCAAGTTTATAGCCTTTGAAGTGAAATTATAATAATGGGATGGAGGACCAAAACAAGCAGTCTGTTAATAAATTGTACAGGAAGAGAAATACACAATCAGAGGAGGAAATCTATGAAACTGAAAAAAAAAAAAAGGGAGTGCCTAGGAGGTGAATCAGCAGCGCACACTTCAGGACAACTCTAGAGGCTCAAGACTGGGAAGGAAAACAGTGGTGGGTAAAAGAGAAATTCAGGCAAATCCCAGCCCATCTGCAAGAGCAAACTATATAGGAAGCATTTTAAAGTGCTGTATATTTTTTTTATAGCTTGTCTTTAGAAGAACTTCTGGTCCTCCGTCATTAACTTTCATGTCTCTGAGAAACAAAGATCAGTGGCAAAATGACATTTTGTGGTTGCCTGCATGTGACTGCCTCATATTTTCCAGTTCCTACCTGCTCTAATTGTTTAAATTACTCTTTGTATAGCTGGTTGCTAGGCAGTGAGATGGAATCCAAGAATTGTGGGTGGTTTTTTTGGTTTTTTCTGGGGTTGACAGGTATCGATTATCAGTTGACGACAGCACTAGAATGAACCCGTCTATAACTTTGTATTCTAGTTGTGCAGCTGTAATGTACAGAAATGTAAGCAGTAAGTGAAGCAGGTTTGAACTTGGAGTCACAGAATAAACCACCCAGTTTGCAGATCTGCCCGTAGACTAGATCAGGGTGTAGAGCTCAAGGGCCACAAAAATTGGTCTGGTTTTCAAGGCAACCAAAATATTGAAATCAATGGGGTGGATTTTAAATGCCCTGCGCACGTAAATCCAGCCGGATTTATGCGCACAGGGCCCTCGTGCGCCTATTTTGCATAGGCCGCCAGCACGCAAGTCCCGGGGCTTCGTAAAAGGGGCGGGAGGGGGCATGTCCAGGGCGTGTCTGAAGACCGGGGGCGTGTCCTGGGGCCGTGCCTGGGGTCGGGGGGCGGTCCGAGGTGAGTCTGGGGGCGTGGCAAGGCTTCGGGGGCGGGCAGGGAGGGCGGTCCCAAGTCCCCTGGCACTTTGGCCTGTGCCGGGGGCTGACGAGGTGGCGCGCACAAGTTACGCCTGCTTCAAGCAGGCGTAACTTGTACAACAAAGGTAGGGGGGGGGATTTAGGTAGGGCTGGGGGGTGGGTTAGATAGGGGAAGGGAGGAGAAGTTGGGGGGATGCGGAAGGAAAGTTCCCTCCGAGGCCGCTCCGAAATCGGAGCGGCCTCTGAGGGAACGGAGGCAGGCTGCACGGCTCGGCGCGCGCAGGCTGCCGATTTTGCGCAGCCTTGCGCACGCCGACCCCGGATTTTAAAAGATACGCACGGCAACGCACGTATCTTTTAAAATCCAGCGTACTTTTGTTCGCGCAAATTTTTTAAATCTACCCCAATGTGTTTTAGATGAGATTGCAGCTAATATTTCTTAAATATTCATTTTAGATATCCTCTAGTTTTCCGTTCCTCAAGGACTAGAGTTGCAGATCCTGGAGCATGGCAGCAATTTTTGTTACTCTGTCCCTAAGAAATGTATGAAAAACTGAGTCTCTGCTGAAGCATCCTACAGATAAGTGATTTAGTTTAAAAAAAAAAAAAAAAAAAAAAGATGTGCGAAGCTTTCAAAAGGGGCCAGGAAAGCTTTTGTAGTTGAATTCTGAGCTGGGAGAGCATTATAGCACTTCTGTGTAAAGGTCCAGATTAATTTGTGAAGGGCCTAATTATAAATTTGCTCACGCTTCAAACAAGACTGCCAGTGACCATTTTAGACATTCTGGCTACCAGTCTTCCACACTTTTAACGTCAAAGGAAGGTGACTTGTTACCTTATAACTGCATTGTTCCTGTGAAAGCAACACATCTTGTAGAGCTTTCTCTACCTCTGTGTCTTAAAACAGGTCAGAGGTTTGCTGAGTTTTGCTAGACTAAAGTGAATCTTCATCAGTGGATTCTTTGTAGTGTTAAGCCTGGCTGTGTCAACTACTACTCAGAGGTCTTCTTTTAAATTGTTTGATTTCTCAGTTTACTCCGAATTCTGCAAACAAACCGTTTTTACACAGTTTGTAGTTTCTTAAATGTGAAGGCAGTTGCCTAAGTCCCAAAAAGAGTTCTGGGGCATTTAATCCAGGTATGTTAAGGCCTGAAAGAGATACTGAGTAGGGTAAATTGGGTCTAATCTAAATCTGAAACACTTCAAATCAGTTTCTTAGTGTTTGATGATCTGTCTCTCCATACATAGTACAGAAGTCACTTGATATGGATACTTCTATTAGCAATGCTATTGTAGTGGGTTCTTTTTTCTTCTTCTGTCACTTTGTGATGACCACAGAGAAGAGTATTGCATGCCAACAAAATTGATTTTCCTTTAGCCATGCAGATCCAACAGGTGAACTAATTGATAAGGCAGACCCTTGACATCACCAGGTAGCTCTCAACTTTTTCACTCAGCATGCCAAGAAAAATGCACCATATCAAATAACTAGCTGACTTCTACATCTGAACCAGCAGTTTGTAGCATTGTGTCAGAGTTCTGCATAGGGGCCAGACAATCCTCCAGATACAATTATTTTTGCACATGGGAAGGGATTTTTATATTTGAAAAGTGAGGATATGTGGCTAGAGATATCGCCCTTGAATACTTATGCCATCCTTGCCTTTCGCATGGAGCTTCTAACCTGCATCACAGAGCGTTGACCTAGTGATAGAGTCCTTTGTTACTTTAAAGCCACAGCTCTAACAAAAAGGCTGGTTGGTTTTTTGGGTGTGAAAAATATTTGATTAAGCTCTCCCTTTTTTGTTGTTTATATTTTGAAATCCTGAAAAGACACGGTTTGAAGTTTTTGAAAGTTCCTTTTCCCCGAAGATGAGTGCAAGCATCAGCCCCACGATGAGTGACATAATTGCGCTTAGCACTGCTCAGGCCATTTTTTCCAGAGCTTTCCAAGAAATTCTTAGACGAGCCTCTATGGGGCAAACACGTGTGGGGTCTCTTATCTTCACCAGAAATGCACGCTGTCCCCTCTTCTGCACGAGAGCTTTCTTAAGAGTAGAATGGTATTAAGGCATGGCCGCAGGAGCACTGGAACTAGCACATCTGCCCAGCAGCACTTTTAAGAATTTCCAGTAAAACTCTGGGAGAAGATCTGATCATCAACAACTTGGACCACTATCAGATGCTTCCTCTGTATTCAGAGAACACCTGTTACAGGTAAGCAGCTTCCCTCTACTTTAGCCTTTTCTATGAATATATTAGTGAATTGGCACTGCAATGCTTGCTGATCTGTAACAGCAGCCCATGTAGATATTGTACTGATGAATATAAAGCATGACTAGATCATAAATTATATAAACTATATCAAATGGTCTCTTGAGTAGGAGCTTTATAGTCCCTAGCACTGATGATTTTTAGTTTTAAAAAGAATCTAAGGTAACAAAAGATACAAAAAAAAAAACCCCTACATCTAATAAATCTCCCAGCACAAGAACATTGAGGCTCTTAAGAACATAAGAACATGCCATACTGGGTCAGACCAAGGGTCCATCAAGCCCAGCATCCTGTTTCCAACAGTGGCCAATCCAGGCCACAAGTACCTGGCAAGTACCCAAAAACTAAATCTATTCTATGTTACCATTGCTAGTAATAGCGGTGGTTATTATCTAAGTCAGCTTAATAGCAGGTAATGGACTTCTCCTCCAAGAACTTATCCAATCCTTTTTTAAACACAGCTCTACTAACTGCACTAACTACATCTTCTGGCAACAAATTCCAGAGTTTAATTGTGCGTTGAGTAAAAAAGAACTTTCTCCGATTAGTTTTAAATGTGCCACATGCTAACTTGGCCACCTACTCTCAGCACAGCTTTTACCAAACAAACATAATTACCATTTATTGCCCTTTTATGAAATGGTACTGTGGGTTAAGCTTTTCTAGGCATTAAATAACCTTAAGAACATAAGAACATGCCATACTGGGTCAGACCAAGGGTCCATCAAGCCCAGCATCCTGTTTCCAACAGTGGCCAATCCAGGCCATAAGAACCTGGCAAGTACCCAAAAACTAAGTCTATTCCATGTAACCATTGCTAATGGCAGTGGCTATTCTCTAAGTGAACTTAATAGCAGGTAATGGACTTCTCCTCCAAGAACTTATCCAATCCTTTTTAAACACAGCTATACTAACTGCACGAACCACATTCTCTGGCAACAAATTCCAGAGTTTAATTGTGCGTTGAGTAAAAAAGAACTTTCTCCGATTAGTTTTAAATGTGCCCCATGCTAACTTCATGGAGTGTCCCCTAGTCCTTCTACTATCCGAAAGAGTAAATAACCGATTCACATCTACCCGTTCTAGACCTCTCATGATTTTAAACACCTCTATCATATCCCCCCTCAGTCGTCTCTTCTCCAAGCTGAAAAGTCCTAAGGACTTGGTATATCAGCCAAAATACTTCTGTATGAACATTGTCCTTCACACCACCAATCCAATGACAAAAGCAAGGCTATGGTAATTGGAATACTATTTTAGCGTGTATTCATCTTGAAATGCTATAATATGGGTAGATAATGCTGTTACATTTTGGAAGCAAATATAATGTACCAACATTGTAGTGGCTGCTGCTGCATTTTCTCTATATTTTGGATGCTGGGTACCTCTGGCCTTTGGATCTGTTTGAAAGGAAAAATCTGAGAAATATCAAAGTTTACTATTATTTTGTTGCACTCCACACATTTCGACGGTAAAATTAATAGTAACATCATATTGCCAGACCTAGCAAAGCACCATATGGAATTATTTTAATAGTGTACATACCAAAATATTTGTATTATAACTAGGGCTTCAGATTTTTGGTTAACTGAGAACTTCCAATATAACATGCAATGATAGGGAAATTTGGGTTTTTTGAAAATAAATAAAAATAGACCTACATTCAGTATTTGGATGATGGCATCTGGCCATGTGAGCAGTAGCTGAATGACATTAGTGGAGCAGGCTGCGCCAAAACAAAAAATAGAGGCCCAATAAGAGCAAGAGACTGGTAAGAGAGCCCCAGCCTTACCAGCCCATGAAGAGGCACATGGAAGAAGAGGGCCAGCAGGCAGGGAGCCCAAGCTTTGCCAGTGCAAGGAGGAGGAGCAAGGGAGCAGTAGGTCTGGAGGGAGGACAAGTTATGCCAGCCCAAGCAGTATGAAAGAGCAATGGGGAGGGGTCCACTCGTACCATCCCCCACCCTAGCCACACACACACTGCCAATCTCTCTAGCCCCATACAAACATACCTTGCCACTCCCATGCTAGACAACCTGCAACCCCCATCCTAGCCACACCCAACCCTGTACAGCTTGACTTGGCAAGTAAAAATTTTGAGGTAAATCAACTTGTGCCTTATTAAATGGAATCCACCTGCACATACCAAAATTTTATCATGCTGCAAAAACACCAATAAATACCTATTTTTGGTACCCTGTGAAAAACAGCTGCCTGAAAAATTAACCCCTAAATTTGCATTTTATAAACCCCTAGAATTGGAAGCCCTAATTATAACTACAAATTATTGTTACTTCAAATAAGTAGGATATATAGTCTATTGCTATAATGCAGTTGACGCTATTCTTAATTGCAGTAGTGAATTGCAGAAGAAAACTGCAACACTCTGTATGAGTAGCAGTGCAGGTATTGATAACAGCCTGAGTGAAAGCGAAACATGTTAGTTTATTGATGCAAACTATACCTTTTTAAAAATGTAATTCTCTAATTTTTTTTTTTTTTTGGCCTGTTTTCAAGGTGGAATTCCAAGCCATAGTTTTGAAATAAATGAATAGTGTGTATGATCTTCAGAAGTCAATGCAGTGTTACTCCTTCTACACTATAGCAATATGCAGATGGGAGGAATGGGAAAGGGCACCAGTGCCTTTTCTTCCACTGCCTCCTGAGGCATCGTGTGCACCTGTGATACAGGCGGAAGACGAAACTGCAGAGAGTGGAAAATTGGATGCAACATTATTGCACACTTTACCTTTTTTTCCATTCTTGATTGAACACTATGCAAGGGCTGCAATAATTGGCAAAACTGAAGGAGATGGGTGGGGCAGAGTTTCAGAGCGGATGGAAGACTTGCTTCTGATCTGCCTTTAGGGAAATGGGAAGGGTAGGGCAGAGGCTTCCACTCTGCCCTGCGAAAGTTATGAGGTGAACTTCTGCTATGGTTTTGGTGCAGTTGGCTCTTGATTTCTGGGATCCACTCTTAATTGCTTGTGGGAAGGGTGTGTGCGATTCTGCTCTGTCTTTGGAAGGATGGGGGAATCAAATCCTCCCATGCTAACTGATCCTTTCACTTTGGGCCAGTTACTCCAGGTGATTTTTTGATATACAGTTTTTACACAGGTGAGGTAGTGCTCTAGTGTTCCCCTATTTACCAGTGCAGGACCAGGCTAGACACCTGGTCCTCCTTAAATGCCTTAAGAAGAGTATGCTCTATGGGTGGGATCCTGCAGGGCAGGTGGGGCTCAGAGGGTGTAACCAGAGACTGGGGTATAAGATCTGGGATCCAGGTAGCTATAACCAGACCAGGCCAGCTCTCTGGGAGGAAGGCAACTCCAGTATATAACACTGTTCAAACACTGAGCTGAGACGATGCAGTACACATTATGGAGCCGATGCAATACAGTGCACTCAGCCGAGCACACTGTTAACCCGCAGTTGGATGCAGGTTGTAGAGGCACTAACTAATCCCCTTATGCAATCAGGGAATTAATGCCTCTACAACCCGCCTCCAACGTGGAGTCAATCTAATAGCGCTCATCACGTGCAAATGCATGTGAATGAGGCTATTACCTATTCTCTCCCTATGCCAAAAAACAAAAATGAGCGTCTAGGATGCACATTTAGTGATCAGAAATTAACAGCTGCCTGCAGCAGGCATTAATAGCTGAACGTTCCTTAAACCAGTACAGAAAAGCAGAAAAAACTGCTTTTCTGTACTGCCTCCTACTTCATATCGTGGTGATATTAAGGAGGAGGAAAAACTAAAGTAAAAAAAAACACCAGAAGTCAGGTGCAGGAAACAGATACTCAACTCACAAGTGTCCATTTCCTGAACCCCTGGCTATGCAGCATTTAGGAAAACTGACACCAATAAACTGTCTGTTTTCCTAATCGGCAGAGGGCCGATGTACTTAGGCTTTTCTTAGCAAGGAGGCACTAGGGGGTGCATAAGCGACCCTAGCGCCACCTTGCTAATGCGACCGCCCCCATTGGGGGTAGGGGTGTGCATTCATTTTGAACTTAAATGTAAAACGCAACTTTTTTTTTTTTTTTTAACTTAAAAAAGTGATGAGGCGAAAACGATCGGATTTCCAACGTATTCAACATAGCTATGTTGAATACGTTGGAAATCGCGATTGTTGATCCTAAATAAAAATTTAAACCCCTCACCCTCCTTAATCCCCCCCCCCCCCCCCAAGACTTACCACAACTCCCTGGTGATCCAGCGGGGAGTCAGGACGCCATTTCAGAACTCATTTGCGAGGAGCACGTGAACCCTTGGGGAATCACGTGACGCCGCGTCACTCCGACGTGGTGCCGACGTCACGTGCTCCTCGCAAAGGAGTTCAGAAATGGCGTCCTGACTCCCCGCTGGATCACCAGGGAGTTGTGGTAAGTCTTGGGGGGGGGGGGATTAAGGAGGGTGAGGGGTTTAAATTTTTATTTGCACGTATGGACATAGACTCAACTTATGGAATTTTCCATATGTCCATATTGACCGCAAATGGGACCCCCTTTCGACTTATGGACTTATGAACATAAACTTTTGCTCTGCACATCCCTAATTGGGGATGCATTAAGAAAACGGGTGCTGACTTCAGCGCCCACTTTCTGCACCAAAATATTGCATCGGCCTCTATGAATAGAGTACACTGAAAATAAAGGCACTCTACTGTTTTGTACATGATTGAAGCTGTGAATAAAGATTGTTTTAAGAAAGGCTGGAGTTCAACTGAATTTCTGCCTACAGGCCTGTGGGAATCACCACTCGTTCCCAGATATGGTGTCATACATGGGATTTTTTTCCTAAAGATTTGCACAGAAAAACCTCAGCCTCAAAAAAGAGTCTGGAGTAAAGAAAGAGTTGTGAAGAGGCCCTGTAGTTCTAAATAAAGTACAGAGTGCAGGGGTGCACAGAGCACTGTAGTTTGTGTGAAAGGGTATGGCTTAGATTCTGCACTGAAAAGGAAAAAAAAAACCCTAAGTTTCAGGTAGAGAGGAAACTGTGAGTAGGCTTGGTTGCAGGGTCAACCAGGAAGTGGTAGGTTTGTACTGGCTAACAGGAGAAGCCCAGCTGGAGGACAATAGGGAATTAAGTGATTTAGTTATTGTTGGTTATGCAGGCTGCTTGTTTTTTTACCTTATTTGTTTTGCCTTGGGGGGAGGGAGGAGGGGAGGGGGGTGAGAAAAGAGGAAGGAACACTGGTGCAGCAGGGCTGTGCTGAACAGCGTGTGGCCATGGAAAAACCAGAGTGGGCTGCGAGTGCAGTAAATAGAAACACAATGGGGCCCTCTTCCAGCAAGCAAGCCACTCTGCAAGGGAGATATGTAGCCATGAGGGAACCTGGCGTGGAGGAGCCAGACTACTACAGCACCAGAATGCAGCAGTCTGAGAGCATGAGTGAAGGAAGCTGGCAAGCCCTGATCCAGAAGCTCCAAGAGGGAGATAGAAAATTACAAGAGAGCCTTGCAAGGAGTCTGTGAGCCTTGGCTGAGCAAAAACAGACCCAGGAAATACACCACGCTGTGGCCAACTTCTAATTGGAGTGGAGCTTTGTCACCTTGTCAAAACATGGTGAGACAATGCCCAGAAGTGGCATTACAGAATGGCCAGCGGCCTGCAACACTGATTGGCCAGAGGAGGGTGTGCTATAGGTGGTCCTGAGGAAGACCCTTTAGGGTGCTCAAAAGCTATCAGGCCAGAGACTGCTCCTGGATAAGTCCCAAGAAGGGGGCAGTGAAGAACCCTGAGAGAGGGGTCACAGAGAGCCCTGGAGAGGGCAATACAGACTACCCAGAAGGGGAGGCAGTGTTGAGAAGTTGGAAGTCTGTACTACAGGTGGTCCAGATGCAGACCCTGTAGGGTACACTACTGGGAGTCCTGAATACCTCCCATGAGAAGCCTAGAGAGAGGGTACAGAAAGGCAAGTGAGAGATGCCATGAAGAACCCAGTGGTTGTCGCTGCAGAGAGCTAGCGACCAGTGTGGGCAAGTTGCCAGAGTGTTCAGAGGTGGAAACTGTGGAGAGCCCAGGGAGAGGCACTGAGGAGCATACAGAGGAAGAAACTGCAGAGATCCCAGAGGGAAGTGCTCTGGAGAACTTGGAGGGAAGAGTCCATGGAAAGCCCAGAGGATGATGCTGGGAATACAGAGGAGCCAAGGAGGGGCTCTACATCAGAAATACCAGATGCCAGCAAGCAGGCACAGCTGGTTATAGAGGAACCAGCACTAATGGTTCCCCAGTCTGTCCATAAAGTTCCATAGGGATGAAATTTGATTCCAGAGCCAGCAAAGAACTTTAATTAAAGGAATGGGGATGAATACTGTGTGAATGGCACACTAGGTGGTGGTCATGTCACTGTCGAGGATAACACTAAGAGATAGGGGGTGAGCATGTCATAATGTCTCTGTTCCCTGGCATAGCTGTTGGGAAGCCAGAGGAAGGGGGACTGGGAGGTCTTGGTTGATCCAAGAGGGAATAGGGACACTTGGACCAATGGGTCCAAGCTGAGGGGAGAGGTATGTGAGGCAGTGCCCCTAGTGTTCCCCTATTTACCTGTGCAGGACCAGGCTAGAGGCCTGGTCCACCTTAAATGGCTTAAGGATGTATGCTCTATGGGTGGGATCTTGTGGGACAGGTGGGGCTCAGAAGGTATAACCAGAGACTGGGGAATAAGAGCTAAGATCCAGGTGGGGATAACCAGACCAGGTCCCGGTCTCCAGGAGGAAGGCAGCTCCTGTATGTAACATTGTCCACTGAGCTGAGATGAAGTAATACAAACTGTGAGTAGAGAGAGTACACTGTCTGAAGGTAAAGGCAGTCTACTGTTGTGTATATGACTGATGCTGTGAATAAAGATTGTTTTAAGAAAGGCTGGAGTCAGACTGAATTTCTGCCTGTGGGAATCACCGCTTATTCCCACAATATGATAAATGGTCCAAACACTTCTTAGCGCACACATATGCTGCATTTCATTAATTTTAATGCATTGATCTAAGTCAATTTTTAGAATGTGTGCTAAACCTTTTAATGTTTTTAGTCCATAGGCCTCATACTGTTTTTTTTGCTTAATTTTATGATTTCCTTTCCCTTATGGCTTTATTCATAAAGTTTTATTTTTTGCAAACCTTTTTTGGAGGGAAAAAGGTGACTGTAGGTTGTCCTGGGCTGGGCTGGGTGGGGGGGGGGGGGGAGATGTGTGCAGGTGCAGAGGAGTAAATTGGGTGATCATTAGGGCCCTGCCTTCCATGGTAGCCATGTCCCCTATAACTGGCCAGAAATCCTATAAAAAGGCAACATTGCAAATTAATTTACTAATTAAAACTTGATTTCAACTTTGTTCAAAAGATCCTATCCTCTTGTTTTAACTCATAGTAACATAGTAATGATGGCAGAAAAAGACTAAATGGTAAATCCAGTCTGCAAGGCAAGCTTTTTATGGTAGTAGCTGCCGCTCCATGCAGGATACCCCCATGTTTCCCTTAAGGCTGGTTCGTGCCAGTTACCCCCAATACTTATATTAAGGGTAGTAATATTGAAAATCAAAACTAAGCAATTGTGAAACCCACAACAGAATTACTGCTAGCAACATTTTTATAGAGTGAGCAGCCTTCCTGATAATTCATACAATGCTGCTGCTTGAATGTCCTGATAACATTTCCTATTCATTTACCTGTCCCTTGCTTTAAAATGCTACAGATGTCTTCATCTAAAATTTACCCACACTTTTCACCCTATCTCATCCAATCTCCCTCTACTAATAAAATCTTCCTGTTTGTAATTCCTCTAGCCTTGATGCCCACCTTGTAATTCCTAACTTCTTGTGACTTTGTTAACCAAGCTTGTAGCATGCTTTGATCTCTCGTTGTATTGTAATTATCATCATCTTCCCCTTAGTCAGTCTGGGTAAAAGACAAGCCTTTGCTAGCTTTTTAAACTAATATCCAACAATAAATATTCCAATGCTTTGGTTCATAATAGCTAAATGCTGTAAGTTGGATACTAGAGAGTCTCATGGCTGTTGGACTGGGTAATACCAATGATTTTTGTGATCAATGCAAACTTCTAGGAGGATCACAATATTTTACTACTCTAGCCAAATAGTGCATAGTTCCAAAGTGAATATATGTAAACATCTTAATCAAAAAATCTTAAGATGTAAACATCTTAATCAAAAAAAAATTTTTCTATAGCCAATGTAATTCCTGAAGAATGAATGAAATATATTTCTTGGCTTCTGTTACTACCTGACCAGTCATATCTTGTATCAGTTTCAAGTGCTGTAAACTAGATTGCACTAAACCCTGATAAATAGAACACTGGCCCCTCAAACATTAAAACACATCCCTACTAGAAAAACAGAACAAGTTGGACTGCTGCCCATCCCTACACAGAAACTGCACATTAGCAGAATACATCACTCTGGTCACACAAGCAGAACACGGACAGACCCTCACCAAGTAATAACTGGGACCAGAAATTAGCAACATACAGAAAAAAAACCTGAACTGGAGCCTGCAAGAATTGAGTCTGCATGCAGTGCAACACTGGGAAACTAGAAACATGTAAGAGATACATATTCCCAAAACGGAAACATTCCCGTACCTAAACTAAAAATTATATTTTTTTTCTACTTTTGTTGTTTGGACATTTTCTTTTTCTAATTGTGTTAGTTCCGGTCTCTATTTACTGCTTTCCTCTTTTCGAAATCCTTTCCCAGGGCCTCCTTTCCAGTTCTTCTCTTGTTGTCTTCACTTTGTCCCCTACCTCTGTCTTTGATATTGATTTTTCCCTTTTGTCTCCCTTTTCTTCATTTCTCTTTTTTATTGCCACTCTATCTACTCAGAGCTGATTTCTACCATGCTTCTCCCTCCCTTCTTGTACCTCTCACCAATCTGCCTGTCTTCTATCTCCTACACTCATCCCATTCCCAACCCATCTGCCTGTTCTTACTCCTTCTCCAGTTTTGTATTCTTCCACTTTGTATTCACTTAATTTCCAGCCCTCACTCTTCTCCTCTGCCCTAATCCTCTCACCAGCCTCAAGTTCCTCCCCTGCTTCCAGTCCCATTCCCACCATCTCATCCCTTCAAACCCATCCCTTTCCTCTGTCGCTTCCATTTCCACACTCACCCTCTCTGCAGTCCTCCAAGTAATTCACACCATCTTTAGCCTCCTCCTTTAAGCCCCCATCTCACACCCTCACTGATACCTTCCCAGCCCATCTCACACACTTTTATTCATCCTGCCTGAATGATGAGTCTCTACTGTCTCCTACAAATCTCTGCTCGGTCTCTGAATCCCTGCTCAGCCACCACACACACACACACCCTCTTATCTCAGTCCCCACTCTCCCACCCAATCTGAGTCGCTACTGTCCCCCCTCACCCCCAAATTTTGAAGCTAAAGCTCTCCCTCAATTCTGCCCACAGTCCTTGAGTTCCTTCTCTTCCCCTCCCCTCCCCCCAACTTTCCCCCCTTTCAACAGTCTCTGATTCCCTGCTTCTTTCTCTTCCCATCTTCCCTCTCTTCTCCCTCTACCTTTCCTGAAGGAGTTTCAAATCGTTTCACTGCTCCTGCCTCCCCCTTCCCCACCCCCACCCTTTTGGCCAGGGCATAAAGATACTTTTAACCCTGTCCCAACTGCTGCTCCTGTGGCTGTGCTTCTCTCCTATCCCACCCGGCTGCTTAACACATCAACTATTTGAATCATATAGCAAGCTATAGGGATGGACCCCCATATGATTCAAACAAGTGAGGCTTGATTGACAAAGACTGCAGAATCGCTGAGCTCCTAACTGCAACAGCAGCAGGAAAACTGCTGGGCTAGAGCATGAAGGCAGGAGCAGGGAAAGGAGAATGGACTGCAGGTGCACGGTGTCTGGTTTTTTCTTCTAGTCTCTAGCGAATTTTCTCTGAGGATAAGCAGGATGGCAGTCCTTACATGAGGGTGACGACATCCTGACCCGGAACACTTACCGGATGTCAAAATTTCCAGAACTGTTTTAAATTATAGTTGAGGTTAATAAAATTTGCATCAGGCTGAGTCCAAATCGATTGGAACTATTACAGAAAAATAAAAGTGTATACACTTAAAAATACAATAGCGTGCAAAAGAGGCATGACCCTTAAAAAGGCAGCAGATTTGTGTGGATTACAAATGACACTTACACTGATTGTTCCAGACAGTATGTTTATTGCAAACCAGTATGCCTTTAAAGTAAATTTGCAGTCATAATTCATTAATTTTCTACATTTTTAGCCAAGGCAAGCCTTGCCTCATCAATCTGCTCCATTGTTTTGAGGGCATAAATAAACATGGATAAAGAAGAGCCAGCTGATATAGTGTATCGTGACTTCCAGCAGGCATGTGCCAAAATTCCTCATGAAAGATTTCGTAGGAAAGGGGGCAGTGTCCTATTGTTGCCAACTGGTTAAAAGATAGAAACTAGAATAGGGTGGTAAATTTTCTCTATGGAGAAAAGTGAATAGTGAATTGCCCCAGGGATCTGTTCTGAGACTACTGCTTTTTAACATATTTATAAATGACCTGGAAATGGGAACAAGCAGCGAAGTGATCAAATTTGCTGACACGAAATTATTTAAAGTTCTTAAATGCCAAGAGGATTTTGAGAAATTGCAAGAGGACCTTGCAAAAGTGGGAGACTGGGCATGCAAATGGCAAATGAAATTTAATGTGGACAAGTGCAAAGTGTTGCACTAAGTAACCCAAATTATAGCTTCATCGTGCAGGGTTTCACATTAGGAGTCGCCACTTAGGAAAAGGATCTGTGTCTCAGCCAAGAAAGCAAATAGAATGCTATGATTTATTAGGAAAGGAATGGAGAATAAAATAGAGTATCATAATGTCTCTGCATCTCTCCATGGTGCGACCTCATCTTTAGTATTGTGTGCAGGTCTGGTCCCCATATCTTAAAGTATAGTAGAATTAAAAAAGGTACAGAGAAGGACCAAAATGATAGAGAGGATGAAATTATTTCCCCTATGAGGAAAGGCTAAAGAGTTTAGGGCTGGTGACTGGATCACATGGGCTGAGTTTCATCAACCTCTTAGCAACTTAACAACAATTAACAACTTCTATATAGTTGTTAATTGGTTTCCCCTGTTCTATTGTAAACCGGTACGATAAGACCGCATCTTGAGTATCGGTATAGTAAAAGAATTTAAATAAATAAATAAATAAATAAATAAAAACCTGACGGGAACGTGTTTAAAATATACACATTTATATGTCGTGTTTTGGAATGCTTGTTTTAACAGACTTCTAAAACGTAAGATAGATTTTTGTTGTATCTTCTTTAATTGCTAAAGTGCATTAGACAGGGAGTTGCTGTTCCCTGATAAGACCGAGTATAGAATTTCCTGTTATGTGATCTGCACCAGGACAGTATTCGAAATGTGACAAAGGGCCAAGAAGAAAGTAATACAGTGCTCATACAATTAGTATCACATTACCCAGGTGCCATATTGACACGTAGCCAGGAAAGGGGAGTTATGAATTCTATTTTGAGGCACATTTTATTCACTATGAAAGTTTCTTTTTTTTTTTTGGCAACTTCTTTTTTTTTTTTATTAAACTTTTTTCAACGTTACAACCATAATCATTTCATCATCATATAACAAAAAATACTCAGCAAGAAAATATATATTCAAAAACTCATAATAACACCTTTTCTCATAATCTATGCAAATATTTCTAGCTGAGAACTAATAATGAGGGGGGCCTATTATTCAAATAATTATTCTGAATAATCAAACTACATGATCAGGGACAACTACTTTTACATTTCTTGGGGCTAATACTGCTGATGTATCTAAATCATTCTCTAGACTCTTTTTATCCCTTAGAAAATTCTCTAAATGGGATGGCTCATTAAAAAATACACTTTTTACCCTGGAAATTTACATGGCATTTAGAGGGATACTTCAAATAAAACGACGCACCAATTTCCTGAGTTTAACTTTTCAATTCCAGAAACTGTCTCCTTCGAACCTGAGTAGGTTTTGAGACGTCTGGAAATATAAACACCTTTTGGCCACAAAACAATAGATCTTTACTTTTAAAGAATTTCTCTAATAATAACTCTTTTTCTTTCTCTAAATTGAATGACACAAAAAGTGTTGCCCTTCTATTTATGATGTCTATTGACTCCTCAAGAAAAGTTGAGAGACCAATAGTATTATCTTCAACAGTAGGTGTAACTATATCTAATTTCTTATTAGATTTCCCTGCAAAATAATGGAGCGGATTTTAAAAGGGTTACACGTGGGTTTTTTTGCAGTCCGGAGGGGTGCAGGAATCACTCCCCTCTGGTGGTTGTATTGTTTCTTTTTGGAAAATTCAATAAAAACATTTAAACCATAAAAGGGTTACACGTGTATATTATGCGAGTAACCCCAAAAACCCGCTCCTGTGCAGGCCAAGCCTATTTTGCATAGGCCCGGTGACGCACACAAGCCCCGGGACGCATGTAAATTCCGGGGCTTTAAAAAATGGGTGGGGCATGGACTTGGAAAGAGGCCTCTCCACTGCTGCTGGACCCGGGGATCATGCGCCGGCACTTGGTCAGCGCGCACAACCTACGAGGCGTAAATAAAAAAAAAATAATAAAGTTGGGGGGGGATTAGGGAGGGGAAGGTGGGGGGATGGAAGAAAAGTTCCCTCCGAGGCCGCTCCAATTTCAGAGCAGCTTCGGAGGGATCGGGGAAAGCCATCGGGGCTCCCCTAGGGCTCGGCGCGTGCAAGGTGCACAAGTGTGCACCCCCTTGCACGTGTCCACCCCAGATTTTATACCATGTGCGTGGCTGTGTGCACATGGTATAAAATCGGGTATAGATTTGTGCGTGCCGGGTTGCGCACACAAATCTATGCCCGCGCGTAGGTACGAATATCTGGCCCAATGTATTTTCGATATAGATAGTAATTTCCTATCTTCATACATCAATATCTCTCTTAGAAATTTCAATAGCATTTCATTAGATTTCAATAGATTTTCCATATTTTCCAATTCCATATGGAACATCTTACTATCCCTAATAAACATGCTTTCCAAATTTTGTACTTTTTCAATTTTAGCAGACATCTCTTTCAATGATGTTTCCACCTCACTCAATCTATTACCTTGATTTACTATAGACATCTTATTCACATTCACTAAAGATGTAAGAGAAGAGTTAACTTGAATTAAATTAGAATCAGGTTTAACTAATACTCTCCACAAATCACTAAGATTCACATTAGCCGGATCCACAGCTGCCAGCTGGGAATTGCCAATGTTAACTACAATATTTTCCTCCCCTGTCTCATGGCAGGGGGTTGAGGCCTTCTCTACCAGTGCCTGTTGCGGCACAAGTCCACTCACGTTCACCGGGAGGTCCTCAACTTGTAGTACTTCCTTCGTAGCTCCTGGTGGTTGCAGAGGAGTAGGCCCATTGCCTGGACTTAGCGAAACATCCGACATGCTTCGCAAACTGTCCATAACTGGCATACCCTGCCGATTAACATGGGCGTCCATGGGGCCTTTTATGGCTATTACAGGGGAAGAGGTAGCAAATCTCGCTTTTCTTTTCCGTCCCATCCAGAGAGTAGATTTCCCAATCTGTCCTCTTTCAGTTGTAGTCAAGTGTGGACAAAGCCGGTCTAAGCCGCGCGCCCCTTCGGAGCTCGCGGCTTAGGCAGCACGCCGGCGTCTGCTTGCACTGGCGTGCTTCGGGATTTAAAAATCCAGGGCCCTGGTGATGACGTTTCAGAGCTCTGGATTGGTTGTTCCTTCACTTCACCTCCCACTCACAGTGATCTCAGCTGGCAGTGATAGATGTTTCAAAGTTATTCATAGTGTCTCAAACTCCTCCCACTCAAAGCAGTCTCAGCTGGTAGTGATAGATGTTTCAAAGTTGTTCACAGAGCTCCTTACCAGGATTGCTGTCATTATCCCTTCTCATTCACAGCCTGGCCCCACTGGATCGCCGGCGTGCCTCGGGATTTTAAAGTCCCGGGCCCTGGTGATGACATTTCAGAGCTCCAGATTGGTTGTTCCTTCACTTCTCCCACTCACAGTGATCTCAGCTGGTAGTGATAGATGTTTCAAAGTTGTTCACAGAGCTCCTTACCAGGACGGCTGTTGTTATCCCTTCTCATTCACAGCCTGGCCCCCCACTATGAAAGTTTCTAGTGAGAGAGAGAGTAATTCGGGCTGGGGGAGAGAGGAGAAGTGAGCAAGGGGAAGATCTAAGCATTGAATAGGGAAGAGAGTCAATAAGCAGGGTGATGAAAGGGAGAATGAGTGAGCAAAGGGAGGGCTAAAAAGTGAATTGGGAGGGGAAATTGAGTGAGGGTGGGAGAGTAAGCAAGTGGAATTTTGGGAGGGGGCTGTGAATGGGGTGTGAAAGACAGCACTGGGGCGAGCCACCATTTGTATTAATACTATGTGTAGAAGTGAAAAGCTTACCATATCTGTGCTCTGTATTTTAGAACCTTCTTGTGTCTATTCTTTTTATACATGTTCAATCTGTACCCCACCACAAACCTTTGGAGTGAGGAGGTTATAAATCTTTTAAATAAATAAAAATCCATAAAAAAAATATTTTATCATTTAAAAAGGGTAAAAAATATAGTCAGCAATTCAGCTCAAAATGAAAGTACATTACCTCTTACTGCAGAAAGGTCTAGTAATGACAGGCTTCTGCCATGCCAAGCTCCGGTGAGCTGCTTGCCAAAAGGAAAATGAAACTGTGGATGAGGCAGCACAGTGACACATCTTTTTGGAAATATGATTTCATCAATTCTGCTAAGGCAAACCCAAGATTTCAGGCCCCAGTGTGGTAGTTGCAGTGAGGTGCTTGCAAATGAGAGTTTAAAACCATCAGAGCTAAAAAAAAAAACCAAACATTTACAAACAAAACGTAGGGACCTTGTTCATAAGCAGCACAAGTCTGCGGTCAATTACTTTCAAGGATAAGCCACAACTAGCCTCATATCTGGTTGCATATTGTGCTGCAAAAGAGAAAATGGCCCGTTAGAGTTGCAGAAAAAAAATGTAATTTTTCAGCGTGTTCTGGATAGAGTGAGTGAAATTTTCAGTGAGAATTTTGCAGAAAAATTGAGAAGTATTCCTGTCAGCCACAACACACTGTCTTGGCAAAACATGTGAGATTGCAGAGAATTTAGAAGCCCAGCTTATTACTTGATTTTGGTCAGCCGGGCAGTTTGCCATCCAGTTTGATGAGAGCACTGGTATGTGAGAGATGTTTAGCAAGATGACTTTGTGGAAGTGCTGCTGTGCTGTTGGACTCTACCAACAAATTCTACAGCAGCACAGATATTCGAAGCCTTGCATGACTGTGGATCTGGAAAATGTATATTAAGCTGAGTTAATTGCAAAGAAATGCCATGTGATGGTGTGGTACAGCGAACATGACATGTAGAAAAAAACAGAGCTGTGAAAAACGATAACTGAGAAAGCTGGTAATGTAATTTTTTAGGCCAAATTTAAACTGGCTTTTCCCAAGCTTTAGGTGGTCCAAGTTACACAAAAAATAAGTAATAAAAAAAATGAATAAACTACAATAGAATGTCTGGTATCAGATAACGTAAAAATGTATTAAAAATACAGAGCTGAAAACTGTAAAAAGAGCAAAGTCTAAGAAAAACATCTTTCAACATTTTCAAGAAAAAATATTCATTGTTTTATTAACTGCAAAGCTTTGGCATCCAAGAGTATGTCCCCTGATCTTATAGCAGAACTAAAGGAAGTAGTTAAAACAGTTAATTTCATTATGTGGCACTGGTGCCACTAGATGGCACAGAATAACAGCAATAAATGGAGCTTGCTTTTACCATTCTGTACTATGCTTTAACCTTAAGGCTAGCCATCACTTTCAGGCCGATACAGTACAGTGCACTGTTGGCCCGCGTTTGGCCGCGCGTTTTCGATGCGCTATTTTTAACCCTTATACAGTAAGGGGTAATAGCGCGTCGAAAGCATGTGGCCAAAACACCCCCCCCCCCCCCCCCCCCGAAACTAATAGCGTCCACAACATGCAAATGTATGTTGATGGCACTATTAGTTATTCCTGCGCGATACAGAAAGTAAAATGTGCAGCCAAGCCGCACATTTTACTTTCAGAAATTAATGCCTGCCCAAAGGCAGACGTTTATTTCTGCCGACACCAGGAAAGTGTACAGAAAAGCAGAAAAAACTGCTTTTCTGTACACCCTCTGACTTAATATCATAGCGATATTAAGTTGGAGGCCCCTAAAATAAAAAAAAAATTTTAATTAAAAAAAATTTTTTTTAAATGTGCCTGCGGCCCGCACGACGGATGCTCAAAAATGCCAGCATCCATTTTCCGAACCCGTGGCTGTCAGGTGGCAAGGCAGAACAGAAGATGCGACCAGCTGACCCTCAGCACTGGAGACTGAGGCGACTGTGGAAGCAGATGAAAAGTCGTGACGTCAAGGAGAAGAACGGAGTCTTCGCCACTGGAAGTCCGCGGTCCCCCCAGGAGGAGCCCGTAGGGACCCGGACCGCTGGGACATAGGTGGACCTTTGAGAGGTCAAGGAGTCCAGAGTTCGGTGCAAGGGCTAACTGGAGCTTCACCCCTGGAAGCCCACGATCCCCCCAGGAGGAGCCCGTAGGGACCCGGGCCGCTGGGACTTAGGTGGGCCCTTGAAGACGATGGTCCAGAAGTAGTCTGAGGTCACATGCCAGAGGGTCGTCGCTTACCAGTCCGAGGTCGTATACCAAGGGATCACCACTTGCCAGTCCGAAGTCACACACCAGGAATCACCGCTAGCCGATCCGAAGTAAGGAACCAGGAACACCGAGACAAGACAGGAACAAGGATTCGAAGTACCAGAACTCACCGAAGCAAGCAGACCTGACTATGTAGAACGTTGCCAAGTCGAGGAATGAGCAGAGGAAGCCTCCTTTTATACTTCCTCTGCTCTGGCTCATAGAGAACAGGTGAGTGTAGTTAAAGGGATCAGGTCCCTTTAAATCTGAGGAGGAGGCACGACCTCGCGCCTAAAGATGGTGGCAGCCATCTTGGATTCTCTCCGCGGAGAGAAACGCTGCTGGACCCGCGAGGGAGGAGCAGGGACGGCTCCCCCCTGACGACCGTCACTGGGGCCCATGTCGAAGCGACGGGCAAGGATCCGAGACCTCCCCCGGAGCTCCCGCGGCGGGTCGCCGTCGCGGGCATGGTAGGGGACCGCGGTCATGGCCTTCCATGTCCGTGGAACACAACAAGTTTAGGATACTAATGGAGTTGGAATTAGAGTACTTTATATTTACAGGTGAATTTACCAGTTAATCAGCTAGTGTCCTACAAGGGGATGATTAAACCTTCAATAAGGGCTGGTACAATAGAATGATTTAGATAAGAGCCTGATTGATTTTTAATGAGAAAGTATCTCTAGCCTAAAAATCAAGGGTTGAGCGGGTGGGAAAGACAGACACTAGAATTAACTATCTCTGGCTTGCTTATTACCTCAGACACACAAATTCTAAAGAATATATCCCACTATTTCACCTTTCTCCACACTTTTATAAGTCCAAAGATTTCCCAAAGCTGTATTTACCAATCCTTTTTAACCACCTTTAAATTGATCTTCACTCAAATAATTGAAGGGTTTGAGATTTAAACGCCATTAGGCACGTGATTCCGGTCCTCTTCTACTGCAAAAGGTGCGGGGCCTCTGGAAGCTGGGGCTGTGGAATTCAATCCCTGGATCGCTTGCGGTGACCTCTGGACTCCTCTCCCAGGGGATGCTGGGAGCAATATGCAGATGAGCCTTCTGGTCCTCTTCTACTGCAAAGGGTGCGGGGTCTCTAGAAGCTGGGGCTGTGGAATTCAATCCCTGGATCGATGCTGGAGTAGGAAATGAATTGTGTTCTATATTTGCAGCACTGTCTTTTCATAGATGGGGTTGTTGCTTTTTGAGTCCTGGGTGTTGGTGCTCTGATGATATGGCAGGTTTGCTATAGAGTTTCTGAGTGGGTTTTTTTTGCAGACTTTTAAGTTACTTTACAAAGTGTCTGGCCGGGGAGGAATCTTAAAGTGCTGTTACTGAGGGGATACCAGAATTTGAATATATTTTTTGATACGGTGAGTTGAAAGAGGAACGTCCTAGCTCTGCATTCTATATAAACTCCAGAAGAGGTCTGAATTTCCTGAGATTGACAGTGAGATTCACCAGGGTTTGTCTACTGTTCAACCCTATACCGAAAAACAGCACATCAGTCCCCAATTTGTCACTGATGAAGTAAGTGACGATTAAAACTTCTATGAAATAATAACATTTAATAACTAATTTTTACAAGCAGGCATTGAAATTAAAGAATATTTTATATCTTTCTTGCACCATTTTTAACAAATAATATTTAGGCCATTTTTTTTTTTAGTTCAGCTGCAGAATAGAGTGTGCAGTATGTTACACACATAAGCAACATCTTTCAGGTGTATCACAACAGAAAAAAAGGTTGAGAACCACTGCTCCAAGGAGTACCCAAAATTTCCAGAGATGATCTTTACCTCCAGCATGCATTCATGCCTCCCCCACCAGTGCTCATCCCCTTTCCCATCCCACCAGTCAGCCCTCATATTTCTCTTCCCCATCCTAGTGCATTCCTTTCTGTCTTCTCCATCATACTCAGTTCCTTTCCACCACTTAAGCCCCCTCCCCCTCAGTGCTTTCACCCAACTCATTGTGCAAGTAGTCTCTTTTAGATACTGACCCAATAATAAGCAATGACACTTCTGCATTGGCCTTCCTTATATAAAACGGCTGCCTTGTTAAACAGACATAGTTTGAAACCACACTATATTGTCTATAGTTTGAAACTATGGTTTTTGATTGGAATATGCATTCGTTTTAACTGAATTTGAAAAACGCAATGAATAAGGGCCAATTTGTTTTTTCAGAGGGTTCCCAAATTAAACTAATCCTATTCATTTAATTAGTTTGAATTCTTCCATTGGGCCTATGCCTAGGCCCGAAGTCAGGGCCTCACCTAGGGCATAGGCTGAAGCCCAAAAGCAGGGGCTGCGGACTATGCCTGAGTGCAACACTAGCACCTAGACCTAGGCCTGAGGCCGGGGCCTTGCCTAGGCATAGGCTGCAGCCATGTTGGGCTGCGGCCGATGCCCAAGCATAATGCCTGGGTCTCAACTTAGACCCGGGCCCGACACCAGGACCTTGGCAAAGACCCAAGCAAAGGCCCCCCTGAAAAATTTTGGCGGGCTCAGGAAATTTCCCACTCCCCACTTAACTGATTCATCAGGGATCCGATGCCATGGCCAGGCTGGGACCTATGGCCTGGGTCTAGGCCCATTGCTGGGACCCAGTCCGAAGGCTGGGTCCCGATGCCTGGGCCTCAGCCCAAGCCTAGGCCTGACATTGGGGCCTGGTCCGGAAACCACATCTCGATGCCTGGGCCTCGACCTAGGCTAGAGCCTGGGCTCAGGCTCGATCCAGAGACCAGGTCATGATGCCTGGACCTGGGCCCAGGCCCAGGCCTGATGCTGGGGCCTTGCCTGCATGCTGGTTCCTGACACCTGGGCCTAGGCACGACACTAAGGCCCAATCCAGAGGCCATGTCCTGACACCTGGGTCTAGGTCAGAACCCAGGGCCCACATCCTGACACCTGGGCCTCAGCCTAGACCAGAGCCCGGGTCCCGATGCCTGGGCCTCAGCCTAGGTCAAAGCCCGGGTCCCAATGCCTGGGCCTCAGCCTAGGTCACAGCCCGGGTCCCGATGCATGGGCCTCGGCCCAGTTCAGAGCCTGGGTCCAGGAGCCTGGACCTCAGCCTAGGCCAAAACCAGGGGCCTAGTCAGGAAGTCACATCCTGTCACCTGGGCCTCAGCCTAGGCCAGAGCCTCGGCCCAGGCCCAACACCAGGGCCAGGCCAGAGGCTAAGACCTGATGCTGGAACCTCAGCCCAGGGTCAGGCCCAGAGGCTGAAGTGCTGGCTGCATAAGTCTTCTTCTTTTCTTCTTCTTCAAATGACTGCATCCGCTGGGGATACACCAATGTAAATTTAACTCCGGCGCATCCTCCTCAGCAGTAGGCACCATTTTGATATATGGCAACTTGTCCAAAATTCCATAACCCGCCTACTCACAAGCAGTAAACACTATGACCATATCTCCCCAGTTTTGTATTCTCTTCAATGGCTACCTGTGCAGTGGCAAATAACATATAAAAGGGCAACCATAGTTTACGTTCTTCTTTATAATGTCACTAGTCCTTGCATAAGTTCTATTCTGCATTTTTATGTTCCAACACGAAATCTCAGACAAGCAAATCTAGCTCTCCTTGCAGTCCCCTCCACTAAGCAGGCTAGATTATCCATGACATGAGAAAAAGCCTTCTCTGTTGAGGGTCCTACTGCCTGGAACTCATTACCTCTGGCTATTGGAGCTA
Organism: Rhinatrema bivittatum; assembly: GCF_901001135.1. Taxonomy (NCBI): domain Eukaryota; kingdom Metazoa; phylum Chordata; class Amphibia; order Gymnophiona; family Rhinatrematidae; genus Rhinatrema; species Rhinatrema bivittatum. Next base: position 119,896,488 of record NC_042617.1, read on the forward strand.
TCACCAACACTAAGGAGTTCAACAAAGCACTACATAAGAATACAAGTAGTTCCAAAACTGGGTCTATCAATCCCAGCATCCTGCTTCCAATAATGGCCTATCCAGCATACAAGTACCTCTCAAGTACCCAAACATTAAATAAATCCCATGTTACCAATGCCCGGAATAGCAGTGGCTAAAAACCTTTCTGTTCAGGCAGGCTTTTCAGGATCTTGATTCAACTACTTCGTCCTCTCAGTCCTAAACTGTTAGCTTTTTGTTTGGGCAGTATTTAGTTATCTGTTTGTCTAGTCGGTTATAACAATTGATTTATTTTATTAGGTATGTTTCCTCTGTAACCTGCCCCAAACTCTGGAGGGCACAGGCAAGAAATGCTTTGAAAGAAAGAAAGAAAGAAAGAAAGGTTCTCTTCTTTTCTTTTATGTGGCCAGCCCTCCGGGCCTGGGGCTGACCCTGGGCCAAGGCCCAGGCTTTGGGACCCAGTCTCTGGACTGGGCCCTAGCATCGGGCCTGGGTCTGGGCTCGGGCTCTGGCCAGGGCCCGGGGTCTGGTCTAGGCCAAGACGAAGGCCAAGGCATCGGGCCACATCTCTGGACCAGGCCCCAGCATTGAGCATGGGCCCAGGCTTTGGCCTAGGTCAAGACCCAGGAGTTAGTACCTGGCCGAGGGCCTGCATCCAGCCCTAAACTAAGGTGTCGGACCATGCCCCCAAACCTCAGCCTTGTGTAGTGCCCTTATCTGAGGTCACGGCCACCTACTGTGGCCTAGACCAAAGCAGATCCCCAGACCTGGTAAATGGGGGCTGGGGGGATCCTGGCCCCCATTCTGGGTGGAGACAGGAAGCCTTGGGAGGCCCCGTTTCCTTTTTTATAGGTTGTTTTTTTTTGTTTTTGTTTTTCTTGAGTGGGTAGTTAATGTTTGGTTCATTTTTTTAAATGAAAGAAACGAATTAAACAGTAAAAGAAATTAAATTCTTGGGGGGAAAAACCCTAAACAACGAAATGAAAATCGAAACATTTTTTACCCCTGCGCACACCTAGTTTTTTACTTTTCTTTGTGCATAATTCTCAGATATCAAATGCCATCTAAATCTGTTCATTGGTTTCTCTGCTCATATAGGTCACACACATACAAGTGGATATGACCTGTACATAAAAGCCCATTTTCAATTCTTAATGATGTATACCTCGCATATCAAATGTCACCTAAATCTCTTCACCGTCTCTCTGCTAATACTAGATCACAAAGACAGACGGATACGATGTGCCCATAGGGCATTCTTTTGTTTTCCATTTGTAGAGCTTTCATCACAACTTGGAAGCAGATCTTCAACAACAGGAAGGCCACATCCGTCACATTAAAAGTAATGAAATTCTACCTAGAACAGAGGGCAGGGAAAGACATTCAGAGTCAGATAATTTTATTGGCATGACAATTTTACATGTGTTGCCAAGGTAATATACAGAATGATTTATTTATATATTTAGATTTAATGATTAAAATAAAAGGGTAGGAAAAGAAGGGGGGAAATTACAAAATAGTAATAAGTAAAGTAAAGGTGCAGGTTACAGAAAGTAAGGTATGAGGGACATGTCTCATGTCTTGGTGCTGGTCTGTATTGTCCCTATTAAGGTTTCATTTCTGACCTGGTGGCAGGATACTATAGCTGCTATAGTTGCTATTTCTCCTCTTTTCCCAGGATTATACAGAGTTTTTTTGTTCATTCTTTTGTGGCAAGTCTTGAATTTTTTCTGTCAGCTCTGGGAAATACACATCCAGAATCTCTTGTATATAAAATGCATTTCTGTTCTATTTCTCCAGTGTTGCACTGAATACCAAGCCAGCTTGTTGGGGTTTTCAGTTGTTTTTTACTGCATCTGTCTGTTTCAAGTCTGTGATCGCTCATCCTGTATTTAGTGACAGTCTGCCTGTTTTTTTGCATTTCTGACTAAATTGAGATATTCTACTAGCATGCATTTTCTGTGTAGCGATCTGTAGCAATCCAGCTTAGTCTGTTTTCCAATTTGTTTCTCCCAATAGGAGGTGTATTAGTGCTCTAGGACACATTGCAGTATTTGAATAGTCATCTTTTCATATGCCAGGTTGTAGTTGTTTGAGTTCCAAGTGTTAGTATTGGATTGGTATGGCAGTTTGTTACATAACTGCTTGGTATGCTTCTTTCCAGTGATTAGTGTTTCACAGATACTATTGTGGGCGTGGACCCTTAGGCTGATGCAGGGTTGGCAGAACCTGCAGGGAGAAGCCCTGCAGGTCACCACCATCAGCAAGCGGACCCATATGAGGCAGAGGCCCAACTGGAGCTTCACCTTTACCAGCCCATGTTCCCCTCGGGTTGAGCCTTTGGGTGCCAGGACCATCAGGTGGGGGCCTCTGCTGGAAAGATCTGTCAATGAAGCCGGGTCAGAGGAGAAGAAGAGGAAGCATGTCCGAAGATAGGCTACAGTTGGAAACAGGTGGCGGTTAGGAGAATCCAGGAATCAGGCAGTGGTCAGTGGCAGGTGGCAAGTGAGAATGTCCAGGAGTCAGGCTGAGGTCAATACCAGGTGTCCATCCATAGGATAGGACAGATGGCTAGATAGGGCAGGAAGGCGAGGATCAGCACAAGCAGATGAAGAGCAGCACAAGCAGGTAATAAGCAAGTAGAAAAACAGAAGAAGACAAGGACAAGGATCACTGGAATTGAAGACACAGAACGCATGGACTTGAGAACTAAGACAGGGAATGCTGAGGCAACTCACGTTACAAGGACTGTAGGAAGACCTGTTGCTGAGGCGAGGACTGAAGGAAGAGAGGGGATTTCCTGCCATGGGCCCTTTAAGTTCAGTGACGTTAGGCGCATGCATGCCTAGGGACAGCCATGGGGACAGCCAGAGGCATCCTGCCACACGTTGTGTTGGGCCTATCTAAAAGCAGCGGCTTGCTGTGTGGCTGCCCAGGAAGTCCTCGGCAGTGGCAGAAATCAGCAACAGTGACTCGGGGGCTGGAGGTAAGTGCATGGGCAGGACCCACGGATCACCAAACACAACAGTATCCCCCCCCCCCCTCTTAAGCCCCCTCCCTCAGGCTCAAGGTTTCTTGGGGTAGTGTAAATGGAAGTCCATTAACAGGTTGCGATCCAGGATGTTGGAGGATGGCTTTCATGTGCTTTCCTCCGGGTCGTATCCTTTCCATGAAAGGAGATAGTCAATCCTTTTGCCCCTCTGGCATGAGTCCAAAACTTCTTCTACTTCGTAAATGGTTCCCCATTGCTGATCATCTCCTGTGACTCTGGGGGTATCCTGGAGGGCCATGAGTGTGCCAGGGGTTTTAATAACGAGAGATGAAAGACATTATGTATCTTGAGTGTTTGCAGCAACTTCAACTGATACGTGACAGGCCCCAGTTGTCCAAGGACTGAGAAAGGTCCAATGTCATGTGGGGCCAGGCACATAGAAAGCACCCACAGACATAAATGGTATGTGCTGAGCCATACTCTTTCTCCAACAAACTGAAGAGCTGGTCTTCTCTGCGTGACTGCTGCCTCTTGGCTCTGTCAACAGCCTTTTGGATTAGGAGGTTGATGCGTGACCATAGCTCTTGCAATTCCTGGGCTGACAAGTTAGGCCACGGGCAAGGGCACTGTATCCGACAGTGGCAGAGGAGGCAACAGTGGTTTCCCATAGATCAATAGGAAAGGAGAGGACTCTGTGGCTGCATTGACATGTGTATTATGGGTAAACTCAGCCCAGGATAAGAGAGTGGCCCAATTGTCCTCACACTCGTTGATGTACAAACATAGGAAGGTCTTGAGGATCCTGTTGGTATGCTCTGTTTGTCCATTTCCTTGGGGGTGGTAAGCGAAATTGAAATCTAACATCTTGTCAAATTTCTTGCAAAGGGAGAGTCAGTACTTTGCGATAAATTGTACTGTCTGACCATATGTGCCTGGGTAGGCCATGCAGACGGAAGACTTGAAGAGTAAAGAGCATGCCAACTCGAATACGGATGAGAGGCCCGGTAGGGGAATGAAGTGTGCCATTTTATAGAAGCAATCTATGACCACCCAGATCACAGTGTTGCTGTTTGAGAGTTGAAGATCCAAGATGAAATCCGTGGACAAGTGGGTCCAGGGTTTCCTGGGAGCTGGCAACAGCTGTAACAACCCCCAGACTTAGCCATGCAGTGTTTTTTGCTGTGCATAGGTTGGGCACAAATCCACATTGGCTTTGACACCTTGCTTCATTTGAGGCCACCAGTAGTAGTAGTGCTGAAGCAATTCAAGGGTACGCGCCCATCCAGGGTGACCTGCAACACAGGAATCATGGGCCCATTTCAACACTTTTTCATGCAATCAGGATGGTATGACCAGCTTTCCTGGAGGGACGGTTATGGAGGTATCCAGAAGTATCTTAACAGGGTCAATGATGTGCCTTGGAACCTCTGGGGTGTCCTCAGTCTATAAGGAATGTGAGAGAGCATCTGCCCATTGGTTCCTGAGTGTGGGGCAGTACCACAGTTCAGAGTCGAAGTGGGCGAAGAACAAGGATCAGCAAGCCTGCCTTGCATTTAGTTGCTAAACTTGGTGGAGATGTTCAAAGTTTTTGTGATCCGAATATATTGTGATAAAATGTTGATCTCCTTTGAGTAGATGCCACCACTCTTTCAGAGCCAAATTCATGGCCAATAGCTCCCACTCGCTGATGCTGTAATTGTGCTCTGCAGGCGAGAACTTCCTTGAAAAGAAAGAGCAGGGACAAAGTATTCCTTCTGGAGAATGTTGGCTTAAAACTTCCCCTACACCCAGTGTTGAGGCATCAACCTCCAGGACGAAGGGCCGCGAGGGGTCAGGAGGCCAGTATTTGGTGTTGGCACCCTTGCCTGCAAGCGCGGTGAGAGGAGCTGCCACGGTGGAATAGCTTGGGATAAACTGACGATGATAGTTGGTGAATCCCAAGAATTTCTTCAGGGTTCGGAGTCCTAAGGGGTGAGGCCAATCCTTAATGGTCTTGACTTTATTGGGATCCATGAAGAATCTATCACGTGGGATGATATATCCAGGAAGGGAAGCTCTGCACACACAAACATGTACTTTTCCAGCTTGGCAAATAAATTGTTCTCTCATAGGTATTGTAGGACTGTGTGTATGTCTCAGCGGTGGTTGCTAAGGTCTTGAGAGAAAATCAATATTTCGTCTTCATTCACAACTATGCAAGTGTGGCCTCTATGCCACAGGTGTATAGCAGCTGAATATGTTAGCAGGAGTGCAGGTGAAGGAAAGGTTATTTTTGCAGGGAGGCCTGAGTGCTAGAAATCTTTTGATCTCTAAAGTAAACATCTGCTGGGAGTGCACAGGATGTGCACAGGGCAGGAGGTCAAAGGAAAGCAGACTGCGCCTCTACTGAAAGACATACATCTTGCTTGGGGGGGGGGGGGGGGGAACAGTGTGAAAATACCTGATCCCAGTTGGTACTCTATTTTAGCACCTTAAGTTAAACAGAAGCCTGAAGGAGATTTCTTAAGTGTTGTCTTCTGTTTTTAGTCCTGTCTGTCTCTGTTTTGTTGCAGGCACAGCACTGTTGCAAAGTTGTGCAGTTCATTTTAAGTTAAGGGCTTGAACTTTTAAATGGCTCTGATACACCCTGAATTAGATGCCCAGCTTTTACAAGCAGGCTAGAAGGCCAAAAGAAATTGTGTTCAGTATAGACTTTTTATTGATTTCTCTCAGGGAACCTTAAGCACTTTTAAAATAAATTTGTGCTGTTGATTTTTCTGTTACACAAAAATTTCGTTTTAATGCTGTTTGGAAATAAATTTTGAAAAAAAATTAGAAAAAAAGTGTAAAACTCTTGACAAAGCTCCATTTCTGGTCTTTATTATGCCTTGCACTACCTATATAGTACATTACTTCTATGGTTGTTTAACCTTGCTCTTCTTTCCGGATGTGTAGTCTTCAAAATTTAATAATATTCCCTTCCCCAGGGACAAGGTTCTAAAAGGATTATAATTCTCTCCCCTTGAGAGAGCTTGCAGGGTGAGTTGTGGAAGGGGCAATGAATATGGTAGCCCAGGGAGAACTCCCAGACCCCCACCTGAGATCTATATGCCGAGAAATGTGAACAGAGGTAAAACCAATCGGTATAGTGTGTGTATTCTCTACACGAGTACCTGCTGGGGAATATTTGGAGCTCTGGGGAGTGTGGTTATAACAGATTCCCTTCCCCTAAAGGAAATGGTTTATGTTTGTGAGGTATTGTCTTGGGATGTCTAACCCCTTGCATTTACCGGTTCCAGATTGCCATCTTCAGGTGTCTTGCCTTGCTGGGCGCAGATTTGGATTCGAGACGGCCGCTTGATGTCCTCCACCTGGAAGGAAACCTGAAAAGCATTGTTTACACACATAAACAGGAATAATGTCTATGGTGCTATGTGAAAGAAAAAATGTTCTCACTGTGATTTCACAATTTTTCTTTGTGAAGGAGGGGGAGAAATGTGGCCCCTATGCCACGGAGAGGTGTATAGCAGCTGAATATGTTAGCGGGAGTGCAGGTGAAGGAAAGGTTTCCTTTTGTAGGGAGGCCTGTGTGCTAGAAATCTTTTGATCTCCAAGTAAACATCTGCTGGGAGTGCACAGGATGTGCACGGAGGCAGGGGAGCAGTTGGAAGTAAGAGAGAGAATCTTCCAGAGCCCTGGGTCATGCTCTGTATCAAGGGGTGTCACTCACCTCTCTGACAGACAAGGGGGGTGCATCCCCTCAAGGGCCTGGTAATGAGGGGACATAATATAAAGCCCTGGTTCTCCTGAGTCAGGGGCTGTTTGAGATTTCACTAGAAGAAACTGGTTGGAGCTGAGATCCTCTCGAGGGATCCCAGAAGGGAGCAGCCAGGAGTGAGGCTGGGGATTTTCCACTTAAATCCCTAGATGCCTAAGGAAAAAGGGAGAGAGACAGCTCTGAAGCCACAAGTTACACCTGGACTTACTAGGGTAAGGACTCTGCTGGATTAGGACCCTACACTGAGCCAGAGAGTACCCGGCTTCAGCTTGGGGAATCTTGAAGACATTTCTGATGGGTTTTTCCTGTAGCTGAACAGAAGTTCCAGTGAGTAACCATCTATCTGGTGGAGGAGTGGAAGAAAATACTAGCCTGGTTTTGCAACAGGGGACAAAGGAGGGAGAACTAACAAAGTTACTGGAGACCTTGTGTTGCTACACCAAGAAACCATCTTTATAAGGTGAGTCACATGTGAAGACAGGACTAAGCTTTCTTTGAACTGTGATTTCATTTAAATTGTACTTCTACCTGCATCTACTTGATTGTCACTATTTTTAACGCTGAAGACTCTGAATTAAACTATCTTTTCTTTGGAGTACAGAGACTGGAGAGTGTTTTATTTGGATGGAGTGTTCTCAGCCAGACACTGGCCCTGCAGGAAAACCTGCCTCCAGCTCTCGGCCCTGGAGAACTATTTCCCCACCTTGGGGTTGTGAATACCAAGCACCTTGAGACTGGGAAGGTGGCCCCACGAAAGGGGTGGTTAAACAAGTATAAAGTAGGTCACGAAAAATTTCATTGACCATCTTTTGGAAGACTACTGGTGCATTATAAATCCCAAAGGGCAGAACTAGATATTCATAGTGCCCATTGCAAGTGTTACATGCTGTCTTCCACTTGTTGCCAGCCTTGATTCTGACAAGGTTATACATTCCCTGAAAATCCAGTTTGGTAAAAATCTTTGCGTTTTAGAGGCGGTCAAAGAGTTCCAATATTAATGGCAAGGGATAACAATCCCTTTTAGTTGATGCATTCAATCATTTGTAATTAATACATGGCCTGAGGGAGCCATCCTTTTTTGCCACAAAGAAAAACCCAGCACCTGCCGGAGAGGAAGAAGGTCTGTAGAGCCCCACTCCATTTTTTCCCTGATATAGTCTGCCGTGGCTTGAGTCTCAAAGTGTGACAAGGGATACACACTTCCCTTTGGTGGATTGTTATCCAGGTGGAGCTTGATTCTGCAGTCTTATGAGCAGTGAGATGGTAGAGTTTAGGCCTTTTTCTTTGAGAAGATGTCTTCGAAGTCCGCGTAGTGCAGAGGAAGGCCTGGAAGGGTAGTAGCTATCGTCAGACAATGAGGAGGCTCGACATGTTTCAAACAAAAACCCTGACATTTTTTACCCCAACTAGTGATCTGTAGAGTTGCCCAATCAATTTGGGGACAATGTTGTTGGAGCCAGGGTAATCCCAGGACAATGGGATGAATGGCCCCAGTGATTACATGTAGTCTAATCTCCTCTTGGTGAAGGAGACCAGTGTGTAAGGTCAATGGCATGGTAGTCTGGGTGATCTGGCCAGGAAGAGGATCTCCAAAAATAGAGGAAATCATCAGAGGTAAAGTCCTCCGGATGGTAGGAATAAGAAGTTGGTCCACAAGCTCGTTCATGATGAAGGGCCCATTGGAACCTGAGTCCACAAATGCCTGGGTGGCGAAGCTTATGGGACCCACTTTTATGGTCACAGGAAGTAGTAGTTGGGGAATTAAGACAGTTAAGATCTAGGATCATCTCCTCACCAGACCATAGGTGCTGGAATTTCCCAGCTTTAGAGGGCATTGAACTAGAAGATGTCCCCAGCCCGCACAATACAGATATAGGCCTTGTTGTCTCCAGCGGATCCTCTTTTCTGGAGCCAAACACTCATGACCCACTTGCATGGATTCTTCAGGGGAAACAAAGGCTGGAAGAGCAGGGGCCAGAAGTGAAAACAGATGTTGGAACCGGGCTGCTAGCATTATGATTCTTCAAAGTGGTCAAATTTGTCTTGTCCTTTGCTGGAGTTGGTGGTCAATTTTGCCTGATAGCTCCATAAGCCCTTCTAGGAAGGTCAGGAGGTCATGAGCCCCAAGCTTGTCCTTAATCTGGGGACACATGTCTTCCAGGAAAATGGTAAGGAGACTGTGAGGATGGCTGAGCAAATTTTGTGGATGGCGCAGGAACCACACTGACTCCAGCCTGTTCTCATGCAGTTTTAACCTTTATTAACATAAACCAGAAAATAATAACTAACATTGACTGCCTATGTTGCAGTATACTTCCAACACAATTCTTTAGGGTCAGGAGTTCTTACTCCTGGAGATGTGGGGCTCTGATCCCAGCTAGACTCATTCTGTTAACATCCCAGCAGGGTCCTGCCCACAGAGCTCTCCCTGCCCAGCAGGGTCCCACCCATAAAGCCTTCTCCCTCTGTGGGATTTAAGGTGGACCAGACTCAATGCCTGGTCCTGCACAGGTTCAAAGAAGAAAACCAGGGGCACTCTACCACATATCCCATCCCCAGCTTTGACCCATCCATTCAAGTGTTATTACTCCCTCGGATCCCATCCAGAGAAGAATCATACAACCCCATTCTCTTTCAACTGGCTTCCTGCCATCATGTAATTACAGCAAGGGTTATTTTTCCCTTTATGCATAACCTTGCACTTGTCCACATTAAATTTCATCTGCCATTTGGAAGCCCAATCTTCCAGTTTTATAAGGTTCTCCTGCAATTTATCACAATCTGCTTGAGATTTAACTACTCTGCATTGTGTCATCTGCAAATTTGATCACCTCACTCATCGTACCCCTTTCCAGATCATTTATAAATATATTTAAAAGCACAGGTCCAAGTACAGATCCCTGAGGCACTCCAGTGTTTACCTTTTTCCACTGTGAAAACAGACCATTTAATCCTACCCTCTGTTTTCTGACTTTTAACCAGTTTGCAATCCACTAAAGGACATCGCTTCCTAGCCCATGACTTTTTAGTTTTATTAGAAGCTTATCATGAAGGATTTTGTCGAATATCTTCTGAAAATCCAAATACACCACACCTACCTACCATTTCACCTTTGCCCACATGTTTATACACCCCATCAAAAAATGTAGATTTGTGAGGCAAGACTTCCCTTGGGTAAATCCATGCTGGCTGTGTCCCTGTAAATGTTTTGTGATTTTATTCTTTATAACAGTTTACACGATTTTTCCTGGCACTGAAGTCAGGCTCATCTGTCTATAGTTTCCCAGATCAGCTCTGGAGCCCTTTTAAATATTGTGGTTACATTGGCCACCTTCCAGTCTTCATGCACAATGGATGATTTTAATGAGAGGTTACAAATTAATTGTAGTAGGTCTGAAATTTCATTTTTTAGTTCTTTCAGAACCCTGGGATGTATACCATCTGGTCCAGATGATTTACTACTCTTCAGTTTGGCCTTCTACTTCTTCCCGGTTCACTGTGATTTGGTTTATTTCATCTGAATTGTCACTCTTGAAAACTCTCTGGAACAGGTATCTCCCTAACATCCTCTTCAGTAAACACCAAAGCAAAGAATTTGATTAGCCTTTCTGCGATGGCCTTAACTTCTCTAAGTGCCCCTTTAACCCCTCGATCATCTAACGTGTAACGATTCCCTCGCAGGCTTTCTGCTTTGGATATATTTTTTAAAGTTTTTATTATGAGTTATTGTGGCTTCAGTCCCGCTGCTGCTTTCAGCTCTCTGTGAAGTAAAGTCTTTGTTGTGTCTCGCGGCCACCTGCGGCTGCAACCCCCTACCTGAGCCGCAGCGTTGGGCCACCGCAGCAGCAGCGCCAGGGAATCTAGGCCATTCGTCCCTGCACCTCACCGCACCACCCCGAGGTGATTGCTGGCGGGGGAGGTGCCCCAGGCCTCCCCTCGCGGCGTCAGGCCGCTCTGCAGGGCTTCCGGGATCCAAGATGGCCACCCTGCCCTTAGGTGTGAGGCCGCGCCTCCTATGCTGATTTAAAGGGGCCTCGTCCTCCAAATTCCCTGCACCTGTTCCTAATGGACCAGACCAGGGGAAGTATAAAAGGAGACTTCCTCCGCTCACTCCTCGACTTGGCAACGAGTCTGCTTCCTTCGGTGAGCCTTCTGGTGCCTCGGGTTACTGATTCCTGGTTCCTGCTTCTTCTCGGTGATTCCTCGGTGTGTGACTTCGGACTGGCAAGTGGTGATCCCTCAGTGTGTGACCTCGGACTGGTAAGCGACGACCCTCTGGTACTCGACCTCGCAATTCTTCCAGACCACTGTCTCCAAGGGCCCACCTAAGTCCCAGCGGTCCGGGCTCCTCCCGGGGGGGCTGCGGGCTTCTAGTGGCGAAGATCCAGTTAGCCCTTGCATTGACCTCACGACTCCTCCACCCAAGTCCCAGCGGCCCGGGTCCCTATGGGCTCCTCCAGGGGGAGCCGCGGGCTTCCAGTGGCGAAGACCCAGTTGGCTCTACTTCGACGTCACGCCTCTTTGTCCTCTCAACGGCCGTCTCAGTCTTCAGCACAGAAGGACCAGCCAGTCCCATCTTCTGTTCCGCCTCGCCACCCGACGGGGGAACCTAAGGAGCCATCTCCTAAGGTGATATCTATCTCCTGTCGGTCCAAGGGTTCACGACCCCTCCTGATCATAACAGTCTCTCAGAAGGGTAGTGCTGTAGTCATAGGAATGAGCTGCAGTGCTCCCTCTCCTTCCGTCTTTATCTCTGCCAGGCAGATAGTAACCTCGGTGCTGTGTGGTTCCCGGATCATCTGGATCTTTATAGTACTCTCTTGTCCCATTGTATGCTTCCCAAGGGGCTCTTGCCCATCAGAATCTAGTTTAATGTCAGCTGCCTTGCTGTTTACAGCTTCCCCCAAAGCAGTATCCCTTTTAAGGGTAGAGCAGACAGGTGACTTGGGTAGCTATGGAACTCTCTCTGCTTCCAGCTGTCCTGCGTCCAGTCCTGGTTTTACTGTAGCCAGACTGGCAGTTATACAGGCCTCATCTGCTTCCTGTTGCTTAGAGAAAATCCCCGACCTGACACCATATGTGAGGATGGCTGAGCAAATTTTGTGGAATAGAGCAGGAACCACACTGACTCCAGCCTCTTCTCATGCAATTTTTAATCTTTATTAACATAAGAACATAAGAAATTGCCATGCTGGGTCAGACCAAGGGTCCATCAAGCCCAGCATCCTGTTTCCAACATAGGCCAAAACCAGGCCACAAGAACCTGGCAATTACCCAAACACTAAGAAGATCCCATGCTACTGATGCAATTAATAGCAGTGGCTATTCCCTAAGTAAAATTGATTAATATCCATTAATGGACTTCTCCTCCAAGAACTTATCCAAACCTTTTTTGAACCCAGCTACACTAATTGCACTAAGCACATCCTCTGGCAACAAATTCCAGAGCTTTATTGTGTGTTGAGTGAAAAAGAATGTTCTCCGATTAGTCTTAAAGGTGTTACTTGCTAACTTCATGGAGTGCCCCCTAGTCCTTCTATTATTCGAAAGTGTAAATAACCGAGTCACATCTACTCGTTCAAGACCTCTCATGATCTTAAAGACCTCTATCATATCCCCCTTCAGCCATCTCTTCTCCAAGCTGAACAGCCCTAACCTCTTCAGCCTTTCCTCATAGGGGAGCTGTTCCATCCCCTTTATCATTTTGGTTGCCCTTCTCTGTACCTTCTCCATCGCAACTATATCTTTTTTGAGATGCGACGACCAGAATTGTACACAGTATTCAAGGTGCGGTCTCACCATGGAGCGATACAGAGGCATTATGACATTTTCCGTTCTATTAACCATTCCCTTCCTAATAATTCTTAACATTCTATTTGCTTTTTTGACTGCTGCAGCACACTGAGCCGACGATTTTAAAGTATTATCCACTATGATGCCTAGATCTTTTTCCTGGGTGGTAGCTCCTAATATGGAACCTAACATCATATCACTACAGCAAGGGTTATTTTTCCCTATATGCAACACCTTGCACTTGTCCACATTAAATTTCATCTGCCATTTGGATGCCCAATCTTCCAGTCTTGCAAGGTCCTCCTGTAATGTATCACAGTCTGTTTGTGATTTAACTACTCTGAATAATTTTGTTTCATCTGCAGATTTGATAACCTCACTCATCGTATTCCTTTCCAGATCATTTATATATATATTGAAAAGCACCGTCCAAGTACAGATCCCTGAGGCACTCCACTGTTTACCCTTTTCCACTGAGAAAATTGACCATTTAATCCTACTCTCTGTTTCCTGTCTTTTAACCAGTTTGTAATCCACGAAAGGACATCGCCTCCTATCCCATGACTTTTTAGTTTTCGTAGAAGCCTCTCATGAGGGACTTTGTCAACGCCTTCTGAAAATCCAAATACACTACATCTAGTGGTTCACCTTTATCCACATGTTTATTAACCCCTTCAAAAAAATGAAGCAGATTTGTTAGGCATGACTTCCCTTGGGTAAATCCATGTTGACTGTGTCTTTCTATATGCTCTACGATTTTGATCTTGAGAATAGTTTCCACTATTTTTCCCGGCACTGAAGTCAGGCTTACTGGTCTATAGTTACCCGGATCGCCCCTGGAGCCTTTTTTAAATATTGGGGTTACATTGGCCACCCTCTAGTCTTCAGGTACAATGGATGATTTTAATGATAGGTTACAAATTTTAACTAATAGATCAGAAATTTCATTTTTTAGTTCCTTCAGAACCCTAGGATGCATACCATCTGGTCCAGGTGATTTGCTACTCTTTAGTTTGTCAATCTGGCCTACTACATCTTCCAGGTTCACAGTGATTTCATTCAGTTCGTCTGACTCATCATCCCTGAAAACCATCTCCGGAACTGGTATCTCCCCAACATCCTCATTAGTAAACACGGAGGCAAAGAATTCATTTAGTCTTTCTGCAATGGCCTTATCTTCCCTAAGAGCCCCTTTAACCCCTCTGTCATCTAATGGTCCAACCGACTCCCTCACAGGTTTCTTGCTTTGGATATATTTTAAAAAGTCGGACTGAGCCTTTGGGTGCTAGGGCTGGCAGCTCTTATGTGGTGGCCTTTGTTGGAGAGATCTATCAACGAAGCCAGGTTGGAGCAGGAGAAGATGAAGTGTGTCTGAAGGCAGGCTATGGTCAGAGGCATGTGGTGGTCAGGAGAATCCAGGAGTCAGGCAGTGGTTAGTGGCAGGTGGCAAGCGAGAATGTCCAGGAGTCAAGCGATGATCTCTGGCAGGTGGCAAACAGGAAATTCCAGGAGTCAGGCTGAAGTCAATACCAGGTGTCCGTTCATAGGGCAAGAAGATGGATAGACAAGGCAGGAAGACGAGGAGCAGCACAAGCAGGTAAGGAGCAAGTAGAAGAATAGAAGATGAGAACCACAGGAACTGAAGACAAGACGAGGATCACTGGAACTGAAGACAAGGGTGAGGATTACTGGAACTGAAGATATAGAACCCAGGGACTTGAGAAAGAAGCCAGGAAATTCTGAGGCAACTCACACTATAAGGACTGTAGTCAGCTCTTGCTGAGGTGAGGACTGGAGGAAGAGAGGGCCTATTATAGGCCAGAGCTTGTGAGTTCGTCCTTGGGCACCGCAGGGGATTTCCCACCATGGGCCTTAAAGTTTGGAGACATTGGGCTCGCACACGCGACTAGGGACAGCTATGAAGAGAGGCGGTGGCATCCTCCTGCGCTTCACTTCAGGTTTGTCTGAATGTAGCAGCTTGCCATGTGGTTGCCTGGGAAGTCCTCAGTGGCATCAGAAATCAGCAACGGTGCTTCAGGGCTGGAGGTAAGTGCGGTGGTTCAAGGCGGGGACCTGCGGACCGCCAAACGCAACAAAGAGCCTGATAGCAGAGGAAGTTTGTGTGACTATTGTTGAGATGACATCAGAAACTGAGCAATGGGGAGAAAGGACAGTAAACAATGCTGGCCAGGAGAGGGAAGGTAAGAATAAACTTTGGGGACTGGGGAAAGGGAGAGGGTGAGCACTGTGAAGAAGAGAGAGGAACAAAGTGACAGAACAGGAGTGACATGTGGGTATCACTTTCATCTTTTGATCTAAATTGGAAGGAGATCGGGAACTGGCAAGGCCACGCACCACATAAAGTGTAAGTGAAACAACATTAATGTCTAATTTTAGTTATTATTTGATGTAACATAGCCATGGCGAGCAATTATTGCACTACATCTTTACAGGGGATTACGTGGTTTTCTTCCACTGAGTCCTGAGAAAAAAAAGTTTGAAAAGCACTGGAAAAGTGCATTATGGGCTGGCGGACCTTGTAAGACTCACTGCTCCTGAAGGCTGCTTACACTCTGCTGATGTCACAATGCCACTCAGCCTAGGACCCCACCCACAGTACATACAGCACTGTGAGAGCTTACAGGAGACTCAATAAACATACTGAATCACAAGATGACTAGCAAATGCACTTCCTTGGTATTATGCTGGAAGCCTACACGCCAACTTGTTTAGCATATGTGGCAATGCATTGTTTGTCTCTACTGCTTTTTGAGACAATTCCTTTGCTGAGAACAGGTTAAAACCAGAAATATTCATTTGTTTTGTCACAATTCCAAACTTTCTGATTTGTTGGCTAAGCCACCATCAATGCTTGCCTTTAAAATGCTGGTTGGTCTAAATTGATGACAAGAGGTGGATTGATGTCACTAGATGTGCTGGACTGAACTCATTTTGCTTGCATGGTGCGTAAGGACACAAGACAGACAAAATAAGTTTACATTATAAATGTCAAAAATGATCGACAGGATGCTGAAGGGAAAATTCTGTGAAACTGCCCCAGCCTGTTCGGTGTTTGTCCACACTGACTGAAAGGATGCCCAGTTCTAGTGATTGACAGATTTGTGACAAGCTGCACTAACTAAGACAGTCAGCAGGACAATGAAAATAAAACTGAGCCCCTCGCCATTGTAACTTACATTTCACACACAGCACCTGCTCATTCAAACAAAATTTACATGCTCATTACACTTACACTTATTCAGCAGTAAGCCTGACTACAAAAGTGCACCTGATATATAGCAATGGAAGAATTAACACTTATTAATTTTGCCAGTTACAATTGGGTAAACTGAGACAGGAGATAATGACTTGGCCAAGTTCACATAGGGGTGTTCACAGCATTTTAAGCTTCAGGAACTGTCCTGACTCATTATTTACTGATCTAACCACTGAACCACAATTCTAGGATGGGCCACTGGTTCGGTATTTGGAGGCGCAGTCTTAAGTCAAGCATTTTAGACTCTTACAGCCTTTGGTATCAATCTCAAAAGAATTCGGAATTTATAAACTAAGCATAACAGGACTCTTGACCGGAGAATGGCAAGCAGCAAATACAATCTGATCTCTAGTTCGCTCGTGTTTTAGGTAATGGCTTAAAATACATTGATGAAATTAGTAAATAGTAACATGAGTTGTCTGAATTAATAGATGCAAAAATGAGAGGAAGAACTCTCTAAAATGGAAATTTCTTGGATAAGTAGATTCTGAGACAGAGTACAAAACCAGGATTTGTGAGAAAAGCTGATAACTGTCAACCTGTCTGATAAGAGCTGGATCACATGACATTAACTCGGTCTAACCAAAAATCATGCACAAAAGTGATTATAGGGAGCAATCCAAGATACAAAAGCTGGTCCATTGTGAAGAATACATGAGCAAGATCTCAATCTCAATTATCATTTATACTTTGAGAATAATTTTAAACACCATTTCCATGGATAAAACAGTTCTTTACCTACAGAAATGATGTTTTACAAAATTGTCTGCCCTATTTCTGAATAAATTTGCGTATGCATGGCCCCTGTGCAAGCTGGGGTTGGGGATGGTGTGCACTTAGGCGCATACCTTTGCTATTTTTTCTGGGAGAAGTGCGGGTAGTTTTTCTGGGATAATTTTCAAATGAGTGCAAAAGCCGCAGGTAATTGACTTTGCAGCAA
The DNA here is from genome assembly GCF_901001135.1 of Rhinatrema bivittatum. Lineage (NCBI taxonomy): Eukaryota > Metazoa > Chordata > Amphibia > Gymnophiona > Rhinatrematidae > Rhinatrema > Rhinatrema bivittatum. The sequence goes on from NC_042617.1 coordinate 119,913,268, forward strand.
TGCAGGTGTAACCGTCTCTTTTTAGTCAGTAAGGAGGTCCAGACAACTGATCCGTAAAGATAGACTTTTATTGCCAGCAAGATGCAGCTAAGACAAAGGCTCAGTACAACTGCATGCCACGCCCCCTTCGGAGCAAACTTTTATGCACTTTACAACTCTTATCTTTCACACATGCGTTCTGGTTTTTGCTGAACAAACATTTCACAAATTGCTGAACAAGCATTAGCTAGCGTGGTCCTCTAGTAGGTGTAGCTTAAGATCAGACTATTGTTTCGTCATTTAATTGACGTGTTAGACATTTTACATTGGCATTCGTATTAATACAATACAAAGTATTATTCCAAAATGGAGTTACGTTACGTTACGCTAAAAATTAGTGCGTCACTGCGTCACTACGCATTACGTATCATTTGCGTTGCAAATATTAGTATGTTCAAGATGGCTGTGCGTTTCACTGCTGGCATGATTAGTCGGAGGATGTTCAGTTGCTCGTTCGTACTTCAGGGGGGTCACGAAATTGAACCTCTTCACAGGCAGTTACAAAATTACCCCCTTAAAAGCTGATCTCAAATGATTCCAAAAGTGAAAAACAAAAATCCAGCAAAATACAGAAGCAAGAGGATGCAACATTCAACTGACATAACAGATTCTCTTCAAAAGTTAGTTATGTTTTATGGCAGGGATGCAGGCCCCTGGGGGAGGGGCGGGCATGCTGGCTGGCTGATTGAGAAGGGAAAAACAATGGCTGCATTGTGCAATCTTGGCACAGCCGGAGGCACCGCAAGCTCAAGAGGGAGGGAGCATTGTGAGCATGCCATGGCTTAGCCATACATCTCTCTCGGCGGGTCTGGAAGAACTGCTTCCGTTGGGGTGGGCCCGAAAATGGGCGGAGCCGCTGTGGTCTTCCACAACCCAGGAACAGCGGCTGCCCTCAGACCCCCACCCCGGGAGGAGTTCCCGCTCCGGCTCCCCTACACAGGGAGAGACATGGCATCTGCCTTCTGCCCAGGGAAAAAGACAGCGAGGTAGGGGAGGGAAATGGGCACAGAGGAGGTGGAGGGGACCGAGGGATGAGGTAGATTAGGGAGGGAGAATAAAGGCAAATAGCTAAATAAGCTAAACAAAACACGGCCAAAGAATAACGATGGGCAAACTAAGAAAAATATAAAGACGAAAATAGGAACAAGGTGTGAAAATGGTAAAAAAGTAGAAATAAATGTTGGGCAGAGTGGGAAGGAGATTTTCCCAGCTCCTAAAAATTTTGGCTGGCACCTAAACTTTTTAAAAAGTGTTCCATCCCTTACAGTTTGTCTGTGGTGTAGTCTCTGGATCTGAGGTTGATTAGGTGTGGAGTGTGTGTCTGTCTGTCTGTCTCTCTCTCTCTTTCTCCCTCTTCAGGTCAATACAATAAAGTGGGGCCACGGTTACCCCGCTCCTAACCCGCTTTCTACTCACTTTCCGGCCACGTTAGCCCTTCCTGCGATACACAATCCCCTTTAACCGATTCTTACCGCCTCTTTAAATCAACGGGTAACCCCTTCCACACGCGGCATGTATATTGAATGTAAACGATCAAATTAGCTATTCCCTCCCATACAGTAACGCGCGCCCCGACTATCACTATTTTACCCTGCCGTTTTTCCGTGCGTTTAACCTGCTAACTTATCGCCTATCCTTACCCCTGCGTTAGAGGCAGGGATAATGGTAGACGGCAAACTTTCCCCCAAAAGGAAACCTCTAAAAACCTAAAATCCCCTCCTCCCCTCCTCCTGAAGTGACTCGACATTACTTTTTGTTGCTTTCTTACTTTTTGTTGCTTTTCAGCCCTTCCCTTCTCTGCCGCCCTCCGGAGGGGGCAGCCGGCGGCGAAAGCGGCTTGCAGTGTTCCCCCCACCCGCGCAGGTCCCGGTTCTCCTGGCTCGGCCCTTATCAAATTGTGAAGTCAGGTGAGAGCCCACTGTTCTGTGCCCTCTCCAGTCACGGCGCGAGCGAAGCGAAGCATACTTTCATTGGCCTGAGCGCCCGTCAATTTGGGCGCTCCAGCCAATGAAACCACATAGATGGGCATGTGTGACGCACGCCGTGACGTCACGCACGCCCGTAGACGCCAGAATCAGGACATGGCGCGAAGCTCGGAAATATGACAGATGGGGAATCCAAAATGCATTTCTAAAAAAGCACTATCTAAGTATACTTCCTAGTCCCTGAAGCAGCAATCACTGCGAAACGTACGTCGGACTTCTGTGATCCAGCGCGGCGGCGCTTAATGCCGACTTGTGCGGCAGCGCGGCGGCGCTAGCATACAACGAACGGGGGACACCCGTGCGGCAAAGCAGGACCTTGATAAACAGCGCGGCAGCGCTGATATTTGGAAGAACAACGAATGCAGTTACACTGAACGAGGAGGCAAGTGTATTGTTTTTGAAACGCTAATAGAAGTATCTGAGCGGGACTTGCTTGACAATAGCAAGAGTATTATCCATACACGCCAGTAGAGGTAACTGAGCAGGACTTGCATGATAGTAAAATTTCTTCTTTTCCACATACTATTTGAACACAAAAAAAGCAAAAAAAGCAAAAAGGACTGTTTGCATTTAAATTTTATAGGACCGATGATTAAAGATGACCCAATGTGGCTGAAAATACAGGCATCAAATGCATGCATGCCACAGCTGGTATGATGGTCCTTAATAAGGTAAAAAAAGAAAGTGAATTATTTTTATAAAAACACATACGTTAACTCTGAAATATTGGTATACAACGTGTTTTACAGTAGTGGTAATTGAAATCTCCCATTATTATTGCACTGCCAAATTGGTTTGCTTCCCTGATTTCTCTTAGCATTTCATCATCTGTCCGACCATTTTGTCCAGGTGGACGGTAGTATACTCCTATCACTATACTCTTACCCAACACACATGGGATTTCTACCCATATAGATTAGAGATGTGAATCGTGTGATCGATCGTCTTAACGATCGATTTCGGCTGGGAGGGGGAGGGAATCGGATCGTCGCAATTTGGGTTTTTTAAATATCGTGTAAATCGTGTAAATCGAAAACCGGCACACTAAAACATCCCTAAAACCCACCCCGACCCTTTAAAATAAATCCCCCACCCTCCCGAACCCCCCCAAAATGCCTTAAATTACCTGGGGTCCAGTGGGGGGGGGGGAGAGGAAGGGGGAGGGCGGGAAAACCGGCACACTAAAACAACCCTAAAACCCACCCCGACCCTTTAAAATAAATCCCCCACCCTCCCGAACCCCCCCAAAATGCCTTAAATTACCTGGGGTCCAGAGGAAGGGTCCCGGTGTGATCTTTTACTCTCGGTCCTCCGTGCGTTGTAGAAATGGCGCCGGCGCTACCTTTGACCTGTCATATGACAGGTCAAAGGTAGCGCCGGCGCCATTTTGTTTTTTTGTCCCCCGACGTATGGCCAGCGCCATTAAAATGGCGCCGGCCATACGGCAACATGAATCGACTGCAGGAGGTCGTTCCGGACCCCCGCTGGACTTTTGGCAAGTCTTGTGGGGGTCAGGAGGCCCCCCTAAGCTGGCCAAAAGTCCCTGGGGGTCCGGGAGCGATCTCCTACGCTCCTGACGTCGGGGGACAAAAAAACAAAATGGTGCCGGCGCTACCTTTGACCTGTCATATGACAGGTCAAAGGTAGCGCCGGCGCCATTTCTACAACGCACGGAGGACCGAGAGTAAAAGATCACACCGGGACCCTTCCTCTGGACCCCAGGTAATTTAAGGCATTTTGGGGGGGTTCGAGAGGGTGGGGGATTTATTTTAAAGGGTTGGGGTGGGTTTTAGGGTTGTTTTAGTGTGCTGGTTTTCCCGCCCTCCCCCTTCCCCCGATTTACGATTTTTTAACGATAAATCGGGGGAATTGTTATTGTATCGCGGCTCTAACGATTTTTGACGATTTAAAATATATCGGACGATATTTTAAATCGTCAAAAAACGATTCACATCCCTAATATAGATTCTACTGAGCATTTAGTCTCTTGTATGATCTTTATCCTGTTGGACTCTATACCCTCCCGGACATAAAGTGCCATACCCCCACCAAGTTGATCCTCCCTATCATTGCGATATAATTTGTACCCTGATATAGCACTGTCCCATTGGTTATCCTCCTTCCACCAAGTCTCTGTGATGCCAATTATGTCAATCTCATCATTTGCTGCTATACACTCTAACTCTCCCATCTTACTACTTAGACTTCTGGCATTGGCATAAGACATTTCAAAGTGTGTTTTTTGCTTGTTTTAACAACCTGCTTTTCAGTTGTTTGGGATAATTCGGAAATCATTAGCTTCGGTGATTTTTTACATATAGGTATATGAACTATGTTTGCATTTAATGGAACCTCTCTGTTGGGATGCCCTAACTCTCCTGTTTCATTAGTATCCTTCAAGGATACATTTCTCCGAACCATGCACTGCTGAGTGACTGTCGGCTTTCCCTTTTGTTCTAGTTTAAAAGCTGCTCTATCTCCTTTTTGAAAGTTAGTGCCAGCAGCTTGGTTCCACTCTGGTTAAGGTGGAGCCCATCCTTTCGGAAAAGTCTCCCCTTTCCCCAAAGGTTTCCCCAGTTCCTTACAAAACTGAATCCCTCTTCCCTGCACCATCGTCTCATCCACGCATTGAAACTCTGGAGCTCTGCCTGCCTCTGGGGACCTGCACGTGGAACAGGAAGCATTTCAGAGAATGCCACCCTGGAGGTTCTGGATTTCAGCTTCCTACCTAAATCCTAAATTTGGCTTCCAGAACCTCTCTCCCACATTTTCCTATGTCGTTGGTGCCCACATGTACCACGACAACCAGGTCCTCCCCAGCACTGTCTATAATCCTATCTAGGTGACACGTGAGGTCTGCCACCTTCGCACCAGGCAGGCAAGTTACCAGGCGGTCTTCACGTCCACCAGCCACCCTGCTATCTACATTTCTAATAATCGAATCACCAACTATGATGGCCGGCCTAACCCTTCCCTCCTGGGCAGTAGCCCTGGGAGATTTGTCCTCAGTGTGAGAGGACAATACATCACCTGGAGAGCAGGTCCTTGCTACAGGATCACTTCCTGCTACACCAGGGTGATGTTCTCCTATTGGGAGACCTTTCTGATCCAAGGCAGCACTGGGGTTGCCAGAATGGATTTGGGACTTGGCTGCTATGTCCCTGAAGGTCTCGTCAATGTACCTTTCTGTCTCCCTCAGCTCCTCCAAGTCTGCTACTCTAGCCTCCAGAGATCGTATTTGTTCCCTGAGAGCCAGGAGCTCTTTGCACCAAGTGCACACATACAATCTCTTACCGGCGGGTAAAAAATCATACATGTGACACTCAATGCAAAAGACTGGAAAGCCCCCCTCTTGCTGCTGGACTGCTGCCTTCATCTTAGTTTTATTGAGTTCCTAGTTAAGTTTAGGATACTAAGGGAGTTGGAATGAGAGTACTTTAATTACTAAATTCACCTGTAAATTTAATCAGCTAGTGTCCTACAAGGGGATGATTAAACTTTCAATAAGGGCTGGTACAGTATTATGTTTTAGATAAGATCCTGGTTGATTTTTAATGAGAAAGTATCTTGTGCCTAAAAATCAAGGGTTGAGTGGGTGGGAAAGACAGACACTAGAATTAACTATCTCTGGCTTGCTTTTTACCTCAGACACACACAAACTCTAAAGAATATATCCCTTAATTTCACCTTTCACCAAACTTTTATAAGCCCAAAAATTTCTGAAAACTATACTTACCAATCCTCTTAAACCACGGTTACATTAATCTTCACTCAGTTAATGGAAGGATTCGAGATTCGCGCGCTGTTAGGCGCGCTTCCAGTCCTCCTGTACTGCAAACCTTGCGGGGCCTCTGGAAGCTGGGCTGTGGAAGTCAATCCCTGGATCGCTCGCAGTGACCTCTGGACTCCTCTCCCGGGGGATGCTGGGAGCAGTATGCAGATGAGCCTTCCAGTCCTCCTGTACTGCAAACCTTGCTTCTGGCGACTCCCTTCTCAGCACTTGTTGTATTGCTTCTGGTGTATCTCCCATCTCCCGACCCGGATGTGGTATCGCAGAGAAACTTCCCTCCAACAACTTGGGCTCTAGAGAGGCTTCTCGTGAGGAACTCAATTCTTGTACCTCCGGTTCCTCCCGTAGTTGTTTGGCATGTCTCTGCGCGGGGTTCTCGGGTGGGTGTCTATCCTCCGGCAAGAGTGACAAAGATAGCTCAGGGCCACTCACGGGTTCTTCTTCCCTCCAGTTTGCGGCCAGCGAGCTCATGCCTGGAGTATCAACTCCCCGGCGTATGTGAGCATCCATAGGTCCTGTGACCGCTTGAGTCGAGGGGGGCTTTAGAGCTAGCCGCTCCCTTGCTCTCTTGTTGCAGCCAGAATGTGGCATCAAAACAATGATCAAGGTAACTTGGAGAGAGACGCTCACACACGTCTTATCTCTCCGCCATCTTGGACCTAGCATGTCCTTTTTAGCATGGCAGCTCATTTGATTATTGTATTGGGCGCCCAGGAGAGGTTATTGTGCACACGTTAGTAAACCAGGCACTCAGTAGGAGCACCCATTTTACCATGTGGTTTTATTGCATCAGTCCCTAAGTTTGTAGTTAAGACAATGGAGAGTGAGGTGTCCTGCCCAAAGTGGGATATGAACCCTGGTTTTGCTGGCAGGGCCGGTGCTGGCTTTTTTGCTGCCCTGTGTGAAAGATTACTGTGCTTCTCCCCCCTCCCCCTCCTCATTTCATTCAGTGTCTGTCCCGGGCCCATCAAATAAAGCCCAGCTCTGTCCTGCAATCTATATTTTATGTTTAAAATGATTTTTATTATTTTATAACAACAGTACAACAAATAGAGAGTGGTGGGTTCCTGAACCACTCCACGACAATAAGGAAAATCGTAACCAATTCATGATATTCTCCTTCCCTCCATATCCACCTGCCTCCCCCCACCCACCCAATCCCCAACCCTCTAGAAAAAAAACAAACAGTGTCTACATGTGATAAAAAAAAAAGTGTCCACCATGCAAGGCATGAGAGACCCATTCAGGAAAGCGTCCACTTGATGTCACTCATTTAGGATAGAACTACGAGCACGCTGTGGGAGAGATTGTAGATAAGAGTCCCAGATGTCTAGGAATCCTTCTTTATGACCTGGAGAGAGCCGCATTGCTGCTGCATCCAGGAGCATCATACGATGAAAGCAGTTGCGCCAGTTCCAGTAGGATGGAGGCATGTTCTCTCACCAATTCACCAAGATGACCTTCTTCACCACTAAACAAACTTTGCGGATGAGCAATTGAGATCCCAAAGAACCCACACTCCCCCATTCTGCCTTGCTAAACGTGAGCAGGTGGGCCTTCTGTCACACCCCACCTCTTTCTATTGGTTGCAGGTTACCCCCGATTCACCTGAGGGTGGCGCTACATCTGTGCTTGCTCCTTTCAATAACTTGAAACAAGGACTTTGAGCCACAACTTATCCCTGGTAGCTTGGCAATAGTTTCAAGAGTTGATTGGTTGGCAAAACCTGAGTGTAATATGCTTGAAGTGTCATGAAAGGTAGACTATAAATAAATAAAAATTTTGACACCAGGCCAGAAATCCAGGATACTTTTTGTATGTGTATGCATATATATACTGTATATATGTAAATGTATATAATATGATGCAACCCAACTTGGGCTTCCGCCAGTCAACTGCAGAGATGGAAGGGGCCCTAGCACAAAACATTTTCTTACTCCTGTTTTATGGGATGAGGGATGGAATCCGAGGGGGGGGGGGGCTTCTATGAAATGATACTGATGTCTGGTGGGATGCCAGAGCAAAAGGCACCTCTAGTAGATACGTCCGCAGAAACCGGGTGCTCCGAAAAGAAGCTGACTCAAGAAATCTAACAGAAATGAGTAATACGTCTCTGCCAAGTGACCCAGTTTCAACAGGGAAACTTTATACCAGTCCTGTCTTTCTGACACCTGTCTTGCAGTTCTGATTTCACATGGAAGCATTGTGACCTAAGATCAAAGAGACAGGACTGGCCAAGAGCCAACTTCCAGAAACTGGGTCACATGGCAACCAAAAGACAAACATAAATGTTTGTTAGGCAGCACCTGTAAGCATCTATTTCAGCTAAGGGACTGTGCTATAAGGCAGATTTCCTTGCTGCAAAACAGAGTCAAAAGCTGAAGCTAATAGTTCTTCACCTTAGTACCTGATCATGCCTACATCAACTGCATGGGGAGTCAAACTAAAGCTTGCAGTTTTTCAGTATGCTCCAATTAATATGCACTCTGGCATTTTTTAGCCTACCTTTTTAGTGCCCTAGCTACATCAGATTTTCAGTACGTCAAGGGGATCCTGACAAATTTTGTGGAGTTTTTTGATTTGCAGATGTGTGCACATACTGGAATGTAGACTATTAGTTCTGAGTGGAACTTCTTGATGGTCTCCTAATGGGTTGAATGGATGTGCTTGGTTGCCCATCCAGCCGTTACATTTGATAAAGTCTACGTGTTTGTATAGAGCTGTGAAATATTTAGCAAGGGGTAAGAAAGCTAAGGGTTTCAGCTTTTATTCACAGTTACCTGGGGATTGTCTTCATTCCATTTCCTTTAAATTCCCTCTACCATGGCCATCTAACCTAGCCATTGCAGCATCAGTCTAACTGAGAGGTGTAGAACACATGGAACTCAGTGCAAGTGCATGCTTAAGTCAACCAGGGGCTATCATTCCTCAACAACGGCTGGACTTTCACCTTCTTGGGAGCTGTAAGTGCTGAAATGAGAAGCAGACCCACGTCTAGAAATTGAATCTGGATTTCCCACATGATGGCCCATAAAGCTGTTAAGGGCCAGCTACTCCTGGGGGAATTCTGCGCAAAAAATTAAAAATTCTGCAACAAAAAATTGAAAATTCTGCGCACACATTTTCTAAATTCTGCACATTTATTTTTCAAAATAACACAATATTTTTTGCAAATTATTCTGCATTTCAGTGCAATGAGTGTCCCTGGCAACTTGGCTCATCTACCAGCAATGTCAATTGCTGCTGCTGCTGCAGATGAGCCAAGCTGGCAGAGACTGCTGCAGTTGTTGCTAACATCTCCACCTGAGTATCCATACCAGGGCCCCTTCACTGCATGGGCTCTGATGCAACTGCACCTCTACCTCTGTGGTGTAGAAGTGGCTTCTCTAATGATTGCATCATGCACTGCCATATGGGAGACTTGGGATGAATCCCCAACATGCTCACTGTCTCTCTTACATGATATCAGACATATGCTTTCTCTCACATGCCATCTGTCACACACATGTCTGTCTCCTCACATACAACTCTCTCTCACACCCCCGCCCCCCATACAGACTCCCAGGTAGACACCTACCCACTGGCTCACAACAAACACAAGGGCTCAAACATACACTCTCAGGGCCAGGGCTTCTTCTTGAGCACCTCTCTTTCCCCCTCCCCCCTTCTTTCTCCCTTCTCTCTTTCTCTGTCCCCTTCCCCTCTGTTCCTCTCCCTTCTCTCTCTCCCTCGTCTCCTCCTTGCTGCTTACCTCGAGCCACCAGTGCCATGCTGTGATGCCCCACTCTCCGTGCGCCACATGACTTCCCCTCCCTTCTCTCTCTCTCCCTCCCTCTTCTCCTCCTCTCTTTTTCCCCTCTTCTCTTATCCCCCTTCTTTCTCTTTCCCCCTTTCCCCTTCTCTCTTTCTCCCTTCCCGCCCTCTGTTCCCCTCCCTTCTCTCTCGCCCTCTTCTCCTCCTCTCTTTTTCTGCCTTCTTTCTCTCTTCCCCCTTCTCTCTTTCTCTTTCCCCCTCCCCTCTGTTCCCCTCCCTTCTCTCTCCCTCTTCTCCTTTTTTCCACCTTCTTTCTCTCTTTCTCCCCTTCTCTCTTTCTCTTTCCCCCTCCCTTCTGTTCCCCTCCTTTCTCTCTCTCCCTCTTCTCCTTCTTTTTCCGCCTTCTTTCTCTTTTCCCCTTCTCTCTTTCTCTTTCCCCTTCTCTCTTTCTCTTTCCCCCTCCCTTCTGTTCCCCTCCCTTCTCTCTCTCCCTCTTCTCCTCCTTGCTGCTTGCTCCTCGAGCCGCCAGTGCCGTGCTGCGATGCGATGCCTCCACTCTCCGTGCGCCACTTGACGTCGCTGTCCCGGATTGGCCGCTGTCCGTGTGCGACATGCTTCCGTGGTTTTTTTTATCCTTTTCCGGCGCGGGAGGAAATCGCGAGGGAGGTAATCTGCGTGGTGGCGTTGAAATCTGCGGGAACTGCAATGAGTGAAGAAATCTGCGAGGTGAGAGAGGAATTCTGCGCGAAGGAGGAATTCTGCACAAATTCTGCATTCCGCTGTAGCGCAGAATTCCCCCAGGAGAAGGGCCAGCCCAGCTATATATACTTTTATATACTCTTACAAACCAAAGGATAACTACTGTTTTACCACAGTATGAGACTCTAATCAAGTGCCTGAACTTTCTGGGGAAAAAATCCCGTATGACTTGCAGTCTCAATCCTGCCTCTAACTTGGGCTGGGGTTATGTTTAACAGCTTAAATCACCCACTAGCTCAGTTAGGGAAACTGATCTTCCAGTTTATTGGTAGTCTTTGTTTAGGCTCCAAAAGGTTTTGAGTTTGTGATTATACTTGTACTGTACAAGTATGATTCCTATAAATAACTCAGGGTCATGATGTTAGTCCTGGATAGGAAGATAAATCAGGCTGCAGAAGCTATGAAACTTTTCCCATCGTCAGCAAAGGAAGAGTTTCACTGGTAGAATGAAAGAGGCAGTGACACCTGGCAGACCCAGTCCTTGCAGCCGTGAAAAAGGAGACTAAGAAAACTGGTTATTTGAGGGGAGGCAGCTGGGAAGACTGTGGAGCACAGATGGAGAGAAAGAAAAGAGGTAAAAGAAGGGAGGCAAGGGCCAGATGGAAGAAAATGTAGCTCCTTTTCTTTCAGGTAGTAAGAGATGGGCTCTTCAGGGTTCCTGTCAATAGGGGGGGGGAAACATGTTTGAAGGCCCGATTGTTGGGAACAATGCAAAATCCCTTTGCTTCTTCAAGAACCAGTTCACAATTTAGGCTGGTTTCCATCTTTTTCGGGACTAGCACAACAGCATGGTCTCTCAATATTCAGTATTTCAAGTTTCTTCATGTAATATCTTGCAAAGGATTTATACATTGGGTTAATTAGATAAATCTTCATTCACAAAGTCTACAAGGTGGTTTCTTTCTCTTTTATATGTTATGCTTCTGAATGTTACTTCCTTGACCTTTTCAAAGTAAACTAAGAGAACAATAGGAAAAGAATCTTGGATTAAGACAGTGGTTCCCAACCTTTTTTGTATCATGGCATACCTGGCACAGATTTGCTTACCGTAAATGGTGTTTCTGTAAATAGCAGGATAAATTACTCATGACATGTGGGTGATGTCATCTGGAGGTACTGAGCGGATTAGTCTCTCCTAGCTAGTAGATCTTTTAGATCTACTGAGCAAGTGTGGGACTTGAGCCTTCTCAGTTGATAACAAAGCTAATCCTTGCCAAGAGGTCAACTGGCGGGCAGGTATTTAGCATGGCTAATTCATTCTATCTATGGAAAACACTATTTACAGTAAACAAACTTGCTTTTCCTGTTGATAAGAAAACTGATTTAGCCAAGACATGTAGGGATTCCCAAACTGAGCATTTAATAAGTAAGCAACCTAGATTCCACTGTGGAGAGTAGACTACTGAGAGAATGGGTTGAGCAAAACTGCTTGACCTAATTTACTGTCAGTTCTTGACAGATTGTCCAGGCAGTAATGGGATATAAAGATGTGAGCAGACTACGATGTTGCAGCTTTATAGATGTCTTCAAGTGGTACTTCTCGCAAATGGCAACAGAAGGAAGTCATAGCTTTCAAGTGATGAGCTATGACAGATATATGATTTGTAAGCCTGTTGAAGAGTAGCAGAGCTGAATGAGTTCTTCTATCCAGTTTGACAAATGTATGTTTTGCCACTGCTACTCCAAGTCAATTAGGGTCATATGAAACAAAGAGCTGAGAAGCTTGGTAGAACGCCAGAGCTCTTTTGCAATCTAACATATGAAGGGTCTTCTCAGCTTCATGTGCATGTGGTTGTGGAGAGAAGGCAGGATTAATTGATATAGAAAGCCGAAGACCACATTTGGAAGAAATTTGAGTGAGTGCAGAGCATCACTCTATTGTGGAAGAATTGAATGTATGGGGGATAATGAATGAGAGCTTGGAGTTTGTGGACTCTTCTAGCCAAAGTCACTGCTACCAGACAAACTACTTTCCATGTCATGAACTTAAGAGAAGTCATTTCTAAAAGTTCAAAAGGCAGCTTCATTAATTGGGAAAGGACAACATTCAAGTCCCATGGGACATAGTAACATAGTAATGAAGGCAGATAAAGACCAAATGATCCATCCAGTCTGCCCAGCAAGTTGATCATAATAGTAGCTGCTGTTCTGTGCAGTTACTCCCATACCTTCTGTAAGGGTAGTATCTGCCATTCTGTGCAGTTATGTTATATTTGGCAGTCTGCGGGTCATTCCCTCCCCCACGGACTTCTGCACTCACCAGCAGTCCGAGCCACTGTCACTGGTTCCCAATGCCACCAGGCAACTCAGCTCTTCTTAGGTGCATGCGCACCTAACGTCCATCCTCTTAAAGGGCCCACAGCAAGAAATGGCCAGCAGAGCTCCTGGATGCCATCACGGGGTTACACCTATAAAAGGCCTCGGCTGCATCTTCTCCTTGTCTCTGCAACAGATCTCCCACACTCTCTGTAGTGTGAGTTGCCCCTGGTCTTTGTCTGGTCTTCAGTTCCAGTGTCTTGTTCTTCAGTTCTTATGGCTTTTATCTTATCAGTGCTTGTGGTCAGTCTTCAGCTCTTTGTTCTTCAATGTGCCTTGCTTCTTGTCCTCCTGCCCTGCCTATCCATCCCGCCTTCCCTTGGATGGACCCTAGGTTTAACCTCGGCTTGCTGATACTGCAGATACTGGCATAAGCCTGATGGGCAGATTTGGTGGATCATTTGGTCCTTTTCTGCCATCATTTCTAAGTTTCTATGTTTCTAAATGACCATCATATAGGCACAGGATTGCACAAATTCCTTGTGTCTTGATCCCAATAACATGCTCATTGGTATAATCATTGGTCAAAAAATGCTTATTGCGGTGTGATCAAAGCAAAAGTATTTTTTTAGGAATATTTTTCTTTTGCACATAAAATACTTGTAAAAATCATTATGATTTATATTGCATGTAATGCACAAAGTTCTGACCTCATCTTAAATGCCATTCAAAACACAATTCCTTTTAACATGCTGGCAAGTTAGAAATCCTTGAGCGCTGATGTTCTCTAGCAAGTATCTGACCCTTGCTGCCAACTTGATAGCAGCCTAAGGGCTCACCATCACCTGCTGCTCAGGTGTTTGTTTCTCCTTGTTTCTTTGTCTTACTGTGGTGTTTGCTTTTCCCCAGAAAAAATGGTGAAACATTTTGGAAACACATTTCTCCTCACCTCCATCTATTCTATAGTTCTTTCTTTTATTCTAATGCTGGAGCAATGACCCCAGCATGGTTTTCATATTTCTTCATTTCTGTTGTTCCTACTGTGCTGTTTTCTCCACAAATAAAAAATGTGAAAAAAGACAAAAGAAACAAGTTTCTCCTTCCAGGACTTGCTGCCTCATACCTACTTATCCCATCAGCTGCCATACCACCATAAAGAACTTGCTGTCTCACACCAACCTTCCATAATATTGCTGGGGCCCTATTTTGGATCTTTGGGGTGTTTTCCCCATATTTGCACTCTTCTTGTTATACTGGGGTGTTTTGTCCCCAAAACAAACATTACCAGAGCCCAAAACTTGTTCTATGGTACTTCCTTTCCTCCAACAATCTCAGCCTGGTTTTTCCACCCTGTTGTATATTTGATTAAAATGGGGTAGTTTTTCCAACAAAGCCCTCATTCAGAGGAAAAACTGCTGGTACAAGACATAAGATGCTCAACAGAAACCATTTACTACACTGTATACCATAAAAGGTTAACACTAGTAACCAAAACCAATAAATGAGGAAGTGCCAACTTGACAGAATTCAGGTACCTGTGAAAAGTGGTTATATATTAAATCATTTAACACTCTACACACAATCTGGTAAAGCAAAAATTAGTCTACTAAATGTTGTAAATATATGATATGAAATCAGGAAATATAAACAATATCATAATAAATATCAGTATGAGCACACATCACTAGGCATTACATAGATTAATCAAGTAAATAAGATTGCAATCACAGAGATAAGAATAAAGAAAAGGTATTATACAAAGAATACTTTCCTCATAGGTCCTCCCTGCTATGGAATTGTGTATTCTTGAAACGAAGGACTGTACGACACCGGGAACTCCACATATAGAAGCTATTCACTCTCTTGTTCATGGCTCATTCAGTTAATCACTATTGCACAGCTTTATATATCTTATTTTCTCTGACTTTAGTTCAGTGTCTGCAAGTTAGGTGTTTCAATTTACACCCATAGCTCTGACATTAGCCACCTGGAGTTGTCAAGCTATAAAAGACTCACAGTCATAGTAATATTTATGAGTATAGCTGTTAGGGATATATCCTGTACTAATCTCCTGAATGCTGGCTCTCATCAATTTTATTTCTTAGAACAACAAATGTTAGAGGAACCAAATGTCTCTTGCCTCCTACCTTATCAGCTCATCAGTAACAGCCAGAGACAGTGGGGCTGAGACTGTTTCAGGCTTTAATAATTCTTATGTTTAAGATGTGCTAAGCTATGTTAAATGTACATATTGATCCACATTTATCAATTTATTAGGCGTTGTTTTGATCCATAGCTAACCCCACTTTTGCATTACAATGTATTCCGGAAATCTTAACTAGCTCCCTAAAATCATCTTCTTACAGGTACAGGATATGGCAAGATTTTTTTGCCCCAAAAATCCCTCATTCTGAAAGAGAAAATACTGGAACAAGACAAAAGTTGCTGAAGCATAACTATTTTACTGTTCTGAATATGATAATACTTACAGGTATATTTTAAATGGTTGCTCACGCAAAAACGGCCCCATACATGCACATGCGGGCCGCACACGAGCAAAATAAATTTTAAGAAGCTGGGAAGTTTAGATTACGGCTCCAAGTGTGGGGCTTACAGAATGAGGAACCATGAAAAAAGAGATAGAGAGAGGGAATATGATACTCTATATCCCACTGTAAGAGGGGCACTTTCAAATCAAGATGGGTTTTGGAGGAGCGGTGTTACATTGGTCTGCCTAGAGCACAAGGGTCTATAGACCCTTGTAACACCGCCCCCCCCAAAAAAAAAAAACCCACCCTGAGTTGAAAGTGCCCCTCTTACAGTTGGAAATATATAGACTGTCAAATTGTCTAACAGAGGCTCTCTCTCTCCCTCCCCCCGCCCCCCCAAATATGGTCACTTGCGCGAGCATATTATTAAACCATGCAAGTAAAGGTTGCACACATATGCGTGGCAGGTATATTTTAAATGATATGCATGTACTTGTAAGCACGATATAAAATTAAGCGTATCTCTGCTTGCATGCCAATGTGCGCTTCTTTTAAAATTTACCTGTAAGAGTAGTGCCAGAGATTTCATGCAAAACCAGAAAACCAGGTCAAGTTAACAGGCTGAGAACAGCTCAATGTGGGAAATGGACTCTAGATAAAGTGGCCCTCACTACTTTCCTGGAAAACCACCCTACAATCATTAGAGAAACCAATGTGTTGTACTAAGTGTGATAGTAACCTTTACTTTTGGCAAACCCATTCTACAAGAAAATCTAAATTCACCGTGCACCTTGGGGGTCTTTGTGCCACTCAGCCTTGCTTTCATTCCCAGACCTTATACCTTCGAGTTTCCTTTGCTACTGTGCCTTGCTTTCGTACCCCAGAGCTAACACCTTTCCAGTCTGGAGCAGCTGCTTTGCACCTCTCATGGTGCTCTGGAACCTTGAAGCCACTCTTTGTGCTGCTTGGCCTCTTTATCAGTGCCTGCCTTGGAGCTTTTACTGCCACCTTTTCTGCTTTGTTCCTCCTTCATGTTGACTTAGGATGCTGTTGCCACTGTCAATGCGAGTTTGCCACTTGAGATACCATCAAGGATTCATGGCATTGTTGCTGGTACGTGATAATCTCTTTTAGAGTCTTGGGGTGTTCCACCCACACTTGATCTCTTCTTGGTTTGTTATACTGGTTTGTTACATTTGGCAAACTGATTCTACAAGAAAATCTAAATTCCACCCTGCACCTTGGGGATCTTTGTGCCACTCAGCCTTACTTCCATGCCCAGACCTTATACCTTGGAGTTTTCTTTACCACTGTGCCTTGCTGTTGTATCCTAGAGCTAACACCTTGCCAGTCTGGGGGGCTGTTTTGCACCCCATGGTGGTTTAGAGCCTTGAAGCCACTCTTTGTGCTTCTTGGTCCCTTTATCAGTGACAGCCTTGGAGGTTTTACTGCCATCTTTTCTGATTTGTTCTCCCTTCATGCTGCCTTAGGATGCTAATGCTTCTTTTGGTGCTAGTTTGCCACTTGAGATGCCATCAAGGGTTCATGGCACTGTTGCTGGTGGGTGATCATTTTTGGAGTTTTGGAGTGTTCTTCCCACTTTTTCTGCTTCTTTGCTCTTACAGTGAATTGATGAAATTATGCCAATGCTGGTACTCTTTTGCCCCTTTATGGAGTTGTAGGCTATTCATGCCACTATTGGTGCCACTTTCCAGTCTCCTCAGTCTTTCTAGGCACCTTGGAGCTCTTTCCCCCTTCTGTTGATTTCTTCCAACAAGTTTTAAGACAATTGATTAGAAACCTCCTATTCAGGAGCCCAATATAGGCTGAAAATTACCTATAATGCTTTCCCCATTGACTTTAATGGCAAACAAAAATGAATAAAACTACTAAGTAATTTTTTTTTTCATTTAGAAACTAAAGAAATGAATTAGGATCCCCGTGAAACAAATTTTAAAGTGAAACACATTTTTTCCTGCTGCACATGCCTAGCAGGCACATATCAAAAGTGCAAACAAACTAAAGGGTGTTGTATCTGTGGACTCTTGGGCTGGGGTGAGATTGGCTATATCTGCAGGGAAGAGTTCTGCAGGTTCTCATTGCCAGCAAGTAGACCCAGCCGAAGCAGAGACTGGTCTACAACTTTACCTGTACCAGCCCTCGTTCCTCTCGGATTGAGCCTTTGGGTGCTGGGGCCGGCAGGACTTAGGTGAAGGTCTCTGGAGATGGCTAGATTTATGGTCCAGGGCAGGCTATTGTCAGAGGCAGATGGCTAGATTTATGGTCCAGGGCAGGCTATTGTCAGAGGCAGGCAGCAGTCAGGCATAGCAAGGGTCGAGGCGGAAAGCTTTCAGGCATAGCGAGAGTTCAGGCAAGGGTCGAGGCAGGCAGCGTTTAGGCATAGCAAGAGACCAGACAAGGGTTGAAACCAGGTATCCATCCAAGGGACAGGAGGAGGGACGGATAGGGCTGAGGCAGGCTGGACAGACGAAGACTGCAACAGGCTGGGCAAAGTCAGGGAGCAACACGTACTAGGGGACGTAGCTGGATCTGTTGCTGAGGCAGAGTGCATCAGGGAAGCTGCCCTTATGTAGGGCGAAGACAGTGATGTCATCAACAGGGGCTGCGGGGCCTTTCCCGCCGCAGTCTGTTTAAGAGGGCCGGCCTCAGGTGCATACGAGGATGGCGACGGCTGGCTGGAGCGTGCCAGCTGTGGAGTTGAGAGCGACGGCTTGAGGGGGCAGCCCGCGAGCCGTCAAACACAACAAAGGGTGCATGGAACAGGGAAATACCATCTCTAATTTAGAGACTGAACTTAGTAAGAGACCAAAAGGGTCTTACAGAGAAAAGAAGAAAATGGTTAAGATCTTAAATTTGACAGGGAGCTGTATGCTATGAAACTCTGTTCCCAACTGTGAAGCCCTTCTGATTCCTTTAAAATTCAAGCACAAGCACAACTGATTTGCCCCCTCACACCCCCTCTCTTAGCCTAAAGATCAGATTTCATAACATGATATGCTTATTTTGGGTAAGCATAATTCTACATTGTTCCTACAGTACAAGTACATGCTCATTTTTATGACGACAAACATATATTTTGCAAAATAACATTGCTAACATCTGTACAGCATATCGAGCAAAACATACGTTTTCTGAGGAGCTCACAATTACCGTAAAATTCTCTTAACATGGCTCATATTATTTCTTCAAAATCTTTCTAGTCGTGGTACACGTGGGCACCAACGACATAGGAAAATGTGGGAGGGTACACGTGGGCACCAACGACATAGG
The DNA here is from genome assembly GCF_901001135.1 of Rhinatrema bivittatum. Taxonomy (NCBI): domain Eukaryota; kingdom Metazoa; phylum Chordata; class Amphibia; order Gymnophiona; family Rhinatrematidae; genus Rhinatrema; species Rhinatrema bivittatum. The sequence goes on from NC_042617.1 coordinate 119,931,630, forward strand.
AAAATGTGGGAGGGAGGTTCTGGAAGCCAAATTTAGGCTCTTAGGTAGAAAGATTAAATCCAGAACCTCCAGGGTAGCATTCTCTGAAATGCTCCCTGTTCCACGCGCAGGTCACCAGAGGCAGGCAGAGCTCCGGAGTCTCAATGCGTGGATGAGACGATGGTGCAAGGAAGAGGGATTCAGTTTTGTTAGGAACTGGGGAACCTTTTGGGGAAGGGGGAGTCTCTTCCGAAGGGATGGGCTCCACCTTAACCAGGGTGGAACCAGACTGCTGGCGCTAACCTTTAAAAAGGAGATAGAGCAGCTTTTAAACTAGAACAAAGGGGAAAGCCGACAGTCGCTCAGCAGCGCATGGTTCAGAGAGATGTATCTTTAAAGGATACTAATGATGCATTAGAATTAGGGCATCCCGACAGTGAGGTTCCAATAATTAGAAAAGTAGTCCAAGTGCCTGTAACTAAAAACTCACCTGAGCTAAAAAATTCTAACTTATCCCTATCAATTAAAAAGCAGAATAAAAATACAATAAAAAAACAAACTTTGAAATGTTTGTATGCTAATGCCAGAAGTCTAAGAAGTAAGATGGGAGAATTAGAATGTATAGCAGTAAATGATGACATAGACTTAATTGGCATCTCAGAGACATGGTGGAAAGAGGATAACCAATGGGACAGTGCTATACCGGGGTACAAATTATATCGCAATGACAGAGAGGAGCAGTCGGGAGGAGGTGTGGCGCTTTATGTCCGGGATGGCATAGAGTCCAACAGGATAAACATCCTGCATGAGACTAAATACAAAATTGAATCTTTATGGGTAGAAATCCCTTGTGTATCAGGGAAGACTACAGTGATAGGGGTATACTACCGTCCACCTGGTCAAGATGGTGAGATGGACAGTGAAATGCTAAGAGAAATTAGGGAAGCTAACCAAATTGGTAGTGCAGTAATAATGGGAGATTTCAATTACCCCAATATAGACTGGGTAAATGTATCATCGGGTCACGCTAGAGAGATAACGTTCCTGGATGGAATAAATGATAGCTTTATGGAGCAATTGGTTCAGGAACCGACGAGAGAGGGAGCAATTTTAGATCTAATTCTCAGTGGAGCACAGGACTTGGTGAGAGAGGTAACGGTGGTGGGGCCACTTGGCAATAGTGATCATAATATGATCAAATTTGATTTAATGACTGGAAAAGGAACAATGTGCAAATCCAAGGCTCTCGTGCTAAACTTTCAAAAGGGAAACTTTGATAAAATGAGAAAAATTGTTAGAAAAAAACTGAAAGGAGCAGCTACAAAAGTAAAAAATGTTCAAGAGGCGTGGTCATTGTTAAAAAATACCATTCTAGAAGCACAGTCCAGATGTATTCCATACATTAAGAAAGGTGGAAAGAAGGCAAAACGATTACCGGCATGGTTAAAAGGGGAGGTGAAAGAAGCTATTTTAGCCAAAAGATCTTCATTCAAAAATTGGAAGAAGGATCCAACAGAAGAAAATAGGATAAAGCATAAACATTGGCAAGTTAAATGTAAGACATTGATAAGACAGGCTAAGAGAGAATTTGAAAAGAAGTTGGCTGTAGAGGCAAAAACTCACAGTAAAAACTTTTTTAAATATATCCGAAGCAGAAAGCCTGTGAGGGAGTCAGTTGGACCGTTAGATGATCGAGGGGTTAAAGGGGCACTTAGAGAAGATAAGGCCATCGCGGAAAGATTAAATGATTTCTTTGCTTCAGTGTTTACTGAAGAGGATGTTGGGGAGGTACCCGTAATGGAGAAGGTTTTCATGGGTAATGATTCAGATGGACTGAATCAAATCACGGTGAACCTAGAAGATGTGTTAGGCCTGATTGACAAACTGAAGAGTAGTAAATCACCTGGACCGGATGGTATACACCCCAGAGTTCTGAAGGAACTAAAAAATGAAATTTCAGACCTATTAGTAAAAATTTGTAACTTATCATTAAAATCATCCATTGTACCTGAAGACTGGAGGATAGCAAATGTAACCCCAATATTTAAAAAGGGCTCCAGGGGCGATCCGGGAAACTACAGACCGGTTAGCCTGACTTCAGTGCCAGGAAAAATAGTGGAAAGTGTTCTAAACATCAAAATCACAGAACATATAGAAAGACATGGTTTAATGGAACAAAGTCAGCATGGCTTTACCCAGGGCAAGTCTTGCCTCACAAATCTGCTTCACTTTTTTGAAGGAGTTAATAAACATGTGGATAAAGGTGAACCGGTAGATATAGTATACTTGGATTTTCAGAAGGCGTTTGACAAAGTTCCTCATGAGAGGCTTCTAGGAAAAGTAAAAAGTCATGGGATAGGTGGCGATGTCCTTTCGTGGATTGCAAACTGGCTAAAAGACAGGAAACAGAGAGTAGGATTAAATGGGCAATTTTCTCAGTGGAAGGGAGTGGACAGTGGAGTGCCTCAGGGATCTGTATTGGGACCCTTACTGTTCAATATATTTATAAATGATCTGGAAAGAAATACGACGAGTGAGATAATCAAATTTGCAGATGACACAAAATTGTGCAGAGTAGTTAAATCACAAGCAGATTGTGATAAATTGCAGGAAGACCTTGTGAGACTGGAAAATTGGGCATCCAAATGGCAGATGAAATTTAATGTGGATAAGTGCAAGGTGATGCATACAGGGAAAAATAACCCATGCTATAATTACACGATGTTGGGTTCCATATTAGGTGCTACAACCCAAGAAAGAGATCTAGGTGTCATAGTGGATAACACATTGAAATCGTCGGTTCAGTGTGCTGCAGCAGTCAAAAAAGCAAACAGAATGTTGGGAATTATTAGAAAAGGAATGATGAATAAAACGGAAAATGTCATAATGCCTCTGTATCGCTCCATGGTGAGACCGCACCTTGAATACTGTGTACAATTCTGGTCGCCGCATCTCAAAAAAGATATAATTGCGATGGAGAAGGTACAGAGAAGGGCTACCAAAATGATAAGGGGAATGGAACAACTCCCCTATGAGGAAAGACTAAAGAGGTTAGGACTTTTCAGCTTGGAGAAGAGACGACTGAGGGGGGATATGATAGAGGTGTTTAAAATCATGAGAGGTCTAGAACGGGTAGATGTGAATCGGTTATTTACTCTTTCGGATAGTAGAAGGACTAGGGGACACTCCATGAAGTTAGCATGGGGCACATTTAAAACTAATCGGAGAAAGTTCTTTTTTACTCAACGCACAATTAAACTCTGGAATTTGTTGCCAGAAAATGTGGTTCGTGCAGTTAGTATAGCTGTGTTTAAAAAAGGATTGGATAAGTTCTTGGAGGAGAAGTCCATTACCTGCTATTAAGTTCACTTAGGGGCGGATTTTAAAACGAGCGCGAATAGCCTACTTTTGTTTGCGCTCCAGGCGCAAACAAAAGTACGCTGGATTTTAGTAGATACGCGCGGAGCCGCGCGTATCCGCTAAAATCCTGGATCGGCGCGCGCAAGGCTATCGATTTCGTATAGCCGACGCGCGCCGAGCCGCGCAGCCTACCCCCGTTCCCTCCGAGGCCGCTCCGAAATCGGAGCGGCCTCGGAGGGAACTTTCCTTTGCCCTCCCCTCACCTTCCCCTCCCTTCCCCTACCTAACCCACCCGCCCGGCCCTGTCTAAACCCCCCCCTTACCTTTGTCGGGGGATTTACGCCTCCCAGAGGGAGGCGTAAATCCCCGCGCGTCAGCGGGCCTCCTGCGCGCCGGGATGCGACCTGGGGGCAGGTCCTGGAGGGCGCGGCCACGCCCCCGGGCCGCCCCGGGCCGTAGCCACGCCCCCGGGCCCGCCCCCGGAACGCTCCCGACACGCCCCGAAAACGCTGCGCGGTTCGGGCCCGCCCCCAACACGCCCCCCCGACACGCCCCCTCCGAAAACCCCGGGACTTACGCGAGTCCCGGGGCTCTGCGCGCGCCGGGAGGCCTATGTAAAATAGGCTTCCCGGCGCGCAGGGCCCTGCTCGTGCAAATCCGCCCGGTTTTGGGCGGATTTACGCGAGCAGGGCTCTGAAAATCCGCCCCTTAGGGGCGGATTTTAAAACGAGCGCGAATAGCCTACTTTTGTTTGTGCTCCAGGCGCAAACAAAAGTACGCTGGATTTTAGTAGATACGCGCGGAGCCGTGCGTATCCGCTAAAATCCTGGATCGGCGCGCGCAAGGCTATCGATTTCGTATAGCCGGCGCGCGCCGAGCAGCCTACCCCCGTTCCCTCCAAGGCCGCTCCGAAATCGGAGCGGCCTCGGAGGGAACTTTCCTTTGCCCTCCCCTCACCTTCCCCTCCCTTCCCCTACCTAATCCACCCGCCCGGCCCTGTCTAAACCCCCCCCTTACCTTTGTCGGGGGATTAACGCCTCCCAGAGGGAGGCGTAAATCCCCACGCGTCAGCGGGCCTCCTGCGCGCCGGGACGCGACCTGGGGGCGGGTCCGGAGGGCGCGGCCACGCCCCCGGGCCGCCCCGGCCCATAGCCACGACCCCGGAACGCTCCCGACATGCCCCGAAAACGCCGCGCGGTTCGGGCCTGCCCCCCGACACGCCCCCCCGACACGCCCCCTCCGAAAACCCCGGGACTTACGCGAGTCCCGGGGCTCTGCGCGCGCCGGTAGGCCTATGTAAAATAGGCTTCCCGGCGTGCAGGGCCCTGCTCGCGTAAATCCGCCCGGTTTTGGGCGGATTTACGCGAGCAGGGCTCTGAAAATCCGCCGCTTAGGGGTAGATTTTCAAAAAACGCGAATAGGCGTACTTTTGCTGGCGCATCAGGCGCAAGCAAAAGTACGCTGGATTTTAGTAGATACGCGCGGAGCCGCGCGTATCCACTAAAATCCTGGATCGGCGCGCGCGCAAGGCTATCGATTTTGTATAGCCGGCGCGCGCCGAGCCGCGCAGCCTACCCCCGTTCCCTCCAAGGCCGCTCCGAAATCGGAGCGGCCTTGGAGGGAATCCTCTAACGCCCTCCCCTCACCTTCCCCTCCCTTCCTCTACCTAACCCACCCGCCCGGCCCTGTCTACACCCCCCCCCCCTTACCTTTCTCCGGGGATTTACGCCTCCCGGAGGGAGAAGTAAATCCCCGCGTGCCAGCGGGCCTCCTGCGCGCCGGGCCGCGACCTGGGGGCGGGTACGGAGGGCGTGGCCACGCCCCTGGACCGCCCCGGGCTGTAGCCACGCCCCCGTACCCACCCCCAAAACGCTGCCGACACGCCCCCGAAACGCCGCGACGACCGGGCCCGCCCCCGACACGCCCCCCTCGGAGAACCCCGGGACTTACGCGAGTCCCGGGGCTCTGCGCGCGCCGGTAGGCCTATGTAAAATAGGCTCACCGGCGCGCAGGGCCCTGCTCGCCTAAATCCGCCCGGTTTTGGGCGGATTTAGGCAAGCAGGGCTCTGAAAATCCGCCCCTTAGAGAATAGCCACTGCCATTAGCAATGGTTACATGGAATAGACTTAGTTTTTGGGTACTTGCCAGGTTCTTATGGCCTGGATTGGCCACTGTTGGAAACAGGATGCTGGGCTTGATGGACCCTTGGTCTGACCCAGTATGGCATTTTCTTATGTTCTTAGTAGAATCTACAAACAGGGAGATCTTTTCACTGCTAAAGCAAATTACAAAAAAAATAAAATATTTCTACATGTTCAAAACATGCAACTGTGCTGAACAGGGGCCATCTAAAAAATTGATCCACAAAAGAAAGCAAATTCTGATAACTCAAATATGCAGCCAAGACAGTTTGGCCTACTTAACTCTAGGATGGTGGCTGTTCTGAACTTTGCTCTTACGTTAATTCAGATGTATGAGTAAATATTAGTTTCAGACAAATTAATAAATTCCAGAACCCGAGAAAGAAAAAGGAAGACCTGGAATACACAGAGAAATGGTAGTACAAATATGCACTATTATAGGGGTGGCCACCTCTGGACTTCAAGCTATCAATAATGAATATGCATGAGCTAGATTTGCATACGATGGAGGCAGTGCAGGCAAATATCTCTCATGCATACTCATTATAGGAATCCTGAACACCAGATCTATTTGAGGTTCTTGAGGACTGATATTGGAAACCCCAGCACTATTAAAACAAGACAACAACAGAAAATCACAGAAAAAAGCAGTTTAAACATAACAATATTTTATTCAAGTTCACTGTTCAAACCATTAGAGTAGTGTTATTCAAAGTGTTTATTCATCACTGTTTTATCAGTGAGAGACAATGCTCACAATTGCATCCATCAACGGACAGAGTAAAACAAAATAAAATTAAGGATAAGAATACATTTTCACAGACATAAAATAACACTTTTCAGAGAACAGAGAGATACCTCTGTTATGTTTGGCGGTCTGCAGGCTGCTCTCGTGAACCGCCGTACTCACTTCCCCAGCTGGCCCGTCCCCGCAGGCTCCTGACATGTCCAAATGCCACCGGCCCTCCATGCAGTCGGACGCTGCACTCTAAAGTGGTGAGATGCTGCCAGCTTTTCACACAGCAGGACTCTACCGGCCCCATCCCGCCGTGTTCCACCTTAGACGCGTGCGCGCCCGACCTCATGCTATTTAAAGGGCCCATGGTGGGAAAAGCCCAGCAATGCCTACTAATGACCTTACACACCAAGTCCTATAAAAGGCTCTCTCAGTCCTTCCCTCACTTCCTCAGCAAGGGTCCAGCTACTCCATAGCAGTGCATGTTGCTTCTCAGCGTTCCAGTCTTCATCCAGCTTGTCCTCAGTCTTCGTCCAGCTTGTCCTCAGTCTTTGTCCAGCTTGTCCTCAGTCTTTGTCCAGCTTGTCCTCAGTCTTCGTCCAGCTTGTCCTCAGTCTTTGTCCATTTTGTCCTCAGTCTTTATCCAGCTTGTCTTCGTTCCAGTCTTTTCCATTCTCTGTTTCCCACTTGTTCCAGCCTTGCCTGCTTGCCTCAGCACTATCCATCTCTCTCCCTCTCCTTTGGATAGATACCTGGTTGACCCTTGCCTGGACTTCAGATATGCCTGCTTGCTGCATGCCCATGACCCTAGCTGACTTCGGACCTTCCCTTCTTTCATCTGCAGAGACCCCACCTAAATCCTGCCGATCCCGCCACCCAAAGGTTCAACCTAAGGGGAAATGGGCCGGTATAGGTGAAGGTCCTGACTGGTCTCTGCCTCGCCTGGGTCCGCCTGCCAAGGATGAGAATCTTAGAGCCAATATCGCCTCAGCCTAAGGTCCACAGACACAACACCTCAGTAGGTGAACATGTCTCAAAGGAAGATCATTCCCTTAAGGACCTTACAATCAGGGTACTTAAAGGGAATTTTTTTGTTTTTTAATGTATTAATTTTCACAACTACAATTCCAAAAATACGCTTGAAAGGTAATGCATATAACAAAGAAAATCACATTTAAAAAAGGAAAAATAAGAAAGAAAATATATTAGTGTTACGTGCTTCTCAAGTCCACAATTTAAAGAGATCCAAGAACGCTCCCCAGTGGCAAAATAATATCAAATCCAACTACCAGAAAAGCTAACTCAAATGGGGCAGCTCAACAAAAATGTGAGAGGACAAATTGCTGGAATATGTGCTCAATGTGCAAAGACGGGAAGAACAGGACTGACCTCCTACTTGGACAAGAATGATGATAATTGAGAAGGTTGATAAAAAAAACATAACCATACATTTGCATGGAAATTTAAGCAAGAAGAAAGCTCCAAGCTCTAAAACTTTAGGCTTCATTAGCAGGAACTGACACCTCCTCTTTTGACCTGGCAAGATCAGGAAAAATTTGTACTCTCATTTTCAAAAAGAGTTCCATCCAATGTTTAAAATATTTCTTAAGAATCCATACAACTCAAGCAAAAAGGAAACAATTAAAGTGGCTGGCGTGGCCAGGATGTCTTCAGAAGTTTCCAATATTGCTGTAATATCCGATTTAGATGTTTCTATAGGTGAAAGAATTTGCATATTATCCTTATCAAGGGGACTTTTCTTGAAAAATGGAATATAATATACCCTTAAAGTTAAGGGAAGAGCCTGTTCAGGAATCTTAAGTATTTGCACTAAATACCTTTTCCACATATTCTTAGGTGGGACATGCGGTACTTTTGGGAAATGAATACACCGAAGATTTCTTCCTCTTATCTGATTTTCCACATTTTTTAATTTATATTGAAGAACTTGTTTTTCCTTACTTACGGGCCGAAACAGTAAAGTGCGCTCCAGTGGAGCGCACTGTTAGCCCACGTTTGGCCGTAAGTTTTCGAAACGCTATTTTTACCCCTTATACAGTAAAGGTAATAGCGCATTGAAAACGTGCAGCCAAACCCCCCCCCCCCCCCCCGAAACTAATAGTGCCCACAACATGCAAATGCAAGTTGATGGGCCTATTAGTCATTCCCGCGCGTTCCAGAAAGTAAAATGTGCAGCCAAGCCACACATTTGAATTTCGGCCAGCACCGGGAAAGTGTACAGAAAAGCAGAAAAAACTGCTTTTTTGTACACCCTCTGACTTAATATCATAGCAATATTAAGTCGGAGGCCCCAAAAGTAAAAATAAATAAATAAATAAATAAAAAATTTAAAATCTGCCCGCGGCTCACGGGTTGGAAGATGGACTCTCAATTTAGCTGGCGTCCGTTTTCCGAACCCATGGCTGTCAGCGGGTTCGAGAACCAATGCCGGTAAAATTGAGCGTCGGCTGTCAAACCTGCTGACAGCCGCCGCTTCTGTCAAAAAGGAGGCGCTAGGGACGCACTAGGGCCCCTAGCGCCTCCTTTTACCGTGGGCCCTCATTTACATACATTTATTTACTAGCTCGCGCGCCAGGACAGTGGCCTGGGCGCGCGTCGGGAGAGAGGGCACTCGCCCGCTCAGTTTTCTGTATCGGACCATAAGTGCTTGTTGAAGAATTCTCAGTTTTAACTTTAAAGGAATCCAGAAGTTCCTTGTTCTCCCTGGTTTCTTTCTCCATATTATTTATACGAAAATCCAAATCTTTAACACTCTCAAAGAGAGGATTTATTTGAGCAATGATATTGCAGTTCAAGGTTTGAATTGCTTGCCACATAACCTCCATATTGAACGTTGCAGGCCTTACTAGCTCAACAGGACTTTGTGGGAGATCAGCTTGACTTCTTCCAGCTTGTTGCAAAGCAGCACTGCCAGCAACCTCCCCTGCAACATCAAAGGTCTTCTGTGAGGCAGGAGCGCTTACCTCCAGCCCTTCGGGCTCAAGGCAAGGTCGATTGCCAGCTAAATCCTCGGTCGGCTCCCAGTCTCGACACTGGGACTGTACGTGCACCTCTGCAGGGTTAGCAGGAGCAGTCCTCTCCTCCAGGGACAGAGATGCCAATAGCTCAGGGAGGGGATCAGGCTCAACTTCCCCCTGAATCTCTTCCAGCGAGCAAACACCCGGAGCTGAAGTTCCCCTTCGGATATGAGCGTCTACAGGGCCAAGCGGAGGGATAGAGGAGAAAGCAGCTGAGCTGACATGCTCTCTCGCCCTCCGCTTACATGCGGAGTGAGGCATTCTAGAGAAAAATGAGGAAAAACAAAGAGAACGCTCAGAGCCGAAACGCTAGTGTGCCATCTTGGATCTCCTAAAAGGGAATTTTAAAAGTACAGAAGAATGCAAAACATTTGAAATTAAGATGATTAAACACTGACACAAAAAGACAAAAGGACTTAATGATATTGTCTTTCTTTGCAGTTATCAAGTATAGGCCCTTGGAACTGTAATGTTTTACTGTAACAGTCACCTCTGTCAAACCCTCTCCCCTATTTCCCTTTAGTGAGCTTTTATGGCATATGCAGATGCTCTAAGACCTAGCTTACTCATTATTATTTAAAACTGTTGTAAATGAACTGGCCTGTTTCCTTACAGGTAAAAAGGAAATTATTGTTTTGGGGGCATCAAGGGGTCACTGGGTGTTCTACTACCCTATCTGTGGCAAAAATCTGAATGAGGGGAGAGAGACAGAGACATGATGACTTTGTGTGGCCAGTTTCGCAATAGGAAACTAGTCTAAATAAAACTGGCTGATAAAAGGAACTCAGTAGCAAGCAAGAGGAGCAAAAAGAAAGGCGTCAATAAGTCCCACTAGGGCCTAAAATGGCAGCAGTCTGCCAGGAAATTCTTCTTCTTCCTTGTAAAAGTGAAAACTGAAAAGCAGAAGACCTGGCAACACACAGGAATTCCTACACATGCCTGGAAGCTTTTCCTTGAAACTCTGGAAGAATCTTCTGCAGATTAGATGAAGTCATATAACCTGTGTGGCTCACTGCAGCTGCTTACCATCTGAGAAAGAATGGTACTAGAACAAGAAAATAAGCTAAATAGATTTAACAAAATTTGCAAGGAAAGAAGATTTATAAAATAATTTAAGTGTAACCGCTTTTTTAGGGAGTGGTAGCTCCCTTCAGGGCACATAACTAAGTTATATATTTGGGGCTGCTCTGGCTAGCATTTCACATCCGACACTGACTCTCAGTTCCTGGGTGGAATTCTTTTTGTGCAGGGAAGCTCTCACTTATCATCTGGACAATGAAAAATGGTTGCCAGTGTATATCTTTGAAGGGTATTTGTTAGTGCTTCCCATCAGGTGGAATGCAACAAGAATTAGTCAGGACCAGGGTATAAAATAATTTACTGATTCATGAAGTTAAATAAAGTCCATTGTCCAAAAATGAGTGTACATCTGACTGTTGATACAGGATTTTCTGCATGGTAGGTAGGAGTCCTTATTACAGATATCTGGATAGAGCCCATGGTGATTTTAAATACACATACTCTCCCAGCGGCTGTTCCCTTGGAGTCCTAGTTGTTGCGCTGATGGCGGACCCTTGGCCTGAGGTGGGGTTGACGCCACCCACAGGACAAGCCCTACGGGTCCCCACCTTTGGGAGTCTGAGCAGGCTAGGAGACTGAAGCCGACTGGAGCTTTGCCAATACCAGCCCATGGTCCCCTCAGGTTGAGCCCTTGAGTGCCGGGGCCGGCTGGTCTTAGGCGGGCCTCTGTGTGATGACTCCCAGTTGGTGTACACAAGGGTACGCCAGGAACCAGCAAAGGTATTGGAGGGCCGAGGATGGTCTGGACGAGGCAGGGTTCCAGAGACCCAGACGCCAACAGGAACAGAGTAAAGCAGGAGGCATCTAGGTAAAAATGGGCCGAAGCCTGAGAGGCCAGGTCCGTAGGATACTGAAGGAGAATCCAGGGCAAGCTGGAGTCAGGGCAGGCAGCAAGGAGGCAAGGTACCGGAAGCAGAGCTGAGGTCAGAGCCAGAAGATTAGATCAAGTGTAGTCCAGACGAAGCAGGGGTCAATACCAAAGAATTAGTCCAAGCGTAGTCTGGACGAAGCAGGGGTCAATACCAAAGAATCAGTCCAAGCGTAGTCTGGACAAAGCAGCGGTCAATACCAGAGAAGCAGTAGTCCAGACGAAGCAGGGGTCAATACCAGAGAATCAGTCCAAGAGTACAAGGAGGAGGCGAAGGAACAAGTAGGAATAGGAACCAGGAACAACAACAGGAACAGGAGATAGGAACGATGATAGGAACAGGAAACAGGAACCAGGAACGAGCATCGAGTACACAAACAATTGTGCAAACCTGTTGCCAAGGCAGGGAACAAGTGGCTGGGCCCTGACTTTTATACAGAGGCCCAGTGATATCATCATCCAGGGCTGCAGGCTATTTTCCCGCCTTGGCCCCTTTAAGAGTGAGCGAGACACGCGTGTGCGCGCCTAAGCCAGGGCCTGGAGGAGATCCGCCGGGCGCAGGGAGGAACCGCAGAAGAGTCAGAAGCAGCAGAGGCAGCTGCAGGCGCTCAGGGATGGAGGTGGCTGCCCACCGCCACGAGTGAAGGTGAACCGGAGCTAGCAGCTGGATTCCTGGGGTGAGTAGGCCCGGGCGTGGGCCTACCACGGCCGGAACATGTAACACTAGTGACAGGGTCCCATCTGCACCATCTGACCTTTGGTCATCTTCTCCTACTCGAACACCCAGCCTGTCCTGGTCCCTTGATGGAGGGAAATCCAAATGGGATCTCCTGATTCATGTTCTTCCTTCCTTTAGTTCAATTGTTACTTTGTCCTTGATTGTTTTTTTCCTGGGGACTTCTCTTAGGGAAAAGTCAGCGGGATCAGGCTTTCACACAGCTCTGAATTCCCAGTGAGGAAGGGGGATCCAAAACCTCCACACTTAACTCAAAATCCAAAAATACTTTAAAGTTTAAATCAGATATCTTCTCTGCCCTCACTGTTTCTCGCAGCAGGATCCATCACTGGTGCTTGCCTTCCTATGGTTTAGAGTAGGCCCCCATGGATGAGAGCCCTTTTGCCCCTAAATGGTATTTGGCTTACAAATCTACCTCACTGTAACTTATAACCAAGAAGGACCTTCTGGCAGGGATTGCACTATGAGGTATCTCTTCTGAAAGAAAACTCCTTTTGGCTAGGCTGGGAGGCCCTACCAGAGTGTGGAAAAATACATCTTTACTTTCTGGCTACCCTTTGAAACTGAACCTACGGTGTCTTAAAATCACTGGGCTAAATAGCGTTGAATCCAATCCAAAAAAGGAAATGTCAATCTCCAAACAATATTATAACAATTGTGCCGCTTCCCAAAAGAATTTATTAATTTTTAATTTTTTGTAATTTTATTATTTTTGGTATTTAGCCGCATCATCAAGCCTGACAGCGTGTTCTCTATAATTTCCAAACGAGAGCCGCCCGGACCTCTAATCATCTGCGGCAGTCCTTAGTATTCTATTTTTTCAAATTTTTCAATTTTTACAATTTGGCTTTTCAAGGTTTTTCATTAAATCTTCAGTGCTGTATTTTAACAGAGCTCAATTTAACAAAGCTCGATTTCAAGCAGAGTTCGTTAATTTTGACAAAGCTCGGTTTTAACAAAGCTCTAACAGAGCTCGAGGGTTTTGACAAAGCTCAACATACGGCCGAAGTTTCGCAGCGCTTGCTGCTTCATCAGGAGCTGAAGTATAAAATTCTTTGTCAAAAAGAAGCAATCTTTCTCTGTCGAATGAATACCTGGCTCACACACAGCATGTGGTGCCTGCTCTGTATGCATAAATATACTGGTGACTACAGTCATTGAGTTTGACAACCCACCAATGTCAGTACAATTAAGACAAAACACTACATGCAGATCTGCAGGTGTTATTTACATAATTCGATGCCCATGTAAAATGACATATGTTGGCAAAACTACAAGGCAACTCCGGACTCGTATTATTGAACATCGTTCAAGTTTAGCCACACAACGTGAAACTTCACCTATTGTATCTCATTGTCTTGAAAAGAAACACAGTTTTGAAGAATTGCAGATCTGTGTATTGGAACAGATAATGCCCCATTGGCGTGGAGGGGATCTGGATAAACAACTTCTGAGAGCTGAACAAAGATGGATACATCGCTTAGGCACTCTCCACCCAAATGGATTAAACGCTGAATTGGAACTTAATGTGTTTTTGTGAAGGCAAACCTGATACTGACGTCATGCCCCACTAGAATCTACAGTCTTGCCAAAGATAAACTTGATACTGACGTCATTCGTGAGAATGACGGGTGCGGTCTGGATTGGTTGCTTTCGCCTTATAAGCCCGCGTCCGAGGCTAAGATGGTCTCTGTTCGTTCAAAGATGTTGTGAGACTGTGTTGTCCTGCTCTAAGGTTGGAGTGTTTGCCGATCCCAGATAAGTGATTTACTTATTTAGATATTCAAAGTTGTTAATTTTTCATAAAATTGTTTTAATACAGGTATTCATTCGACAGAGAAAGATTGCTTCTTTTTGACAAATAATTTTATACTTCAGCTCCTGATGAAGCAGCAAGCGCTGCGAAACTTCGGCCGTATGTTGAGCTTTGTCAAAACCCTCGAGCTCTGTTAGAGCTTTGTTAAAACCGAGCTTTGTCAAAATTAACGAACTCTGCTTGAAATCGAGCTTTGTTAAATTGAGCTCTGTTAAAATACAGCACTGAAGATTTAATGAAAAACCTTGAAAAGCCAAATTGTAAAAATTGAAAAATTTGAAAAAATAGAATACTAAGGACTGCCGCAGATGATTAGAGGTCCGGGCGGCTCTCGTTTGGAAATTATAGAGAACACGCTGTCAGGCTTGATGATGCGGCTAAATACCAAAAATAATAAAATTACAAAAAATTAAAAATTAATAAATTCTTTTGGGAAGCGGCACAATTGTTATAATATTGTTTGGAGATTGACATTTCCTTTTTTGGATTGGATTTAATGTTGATGGAAATTGTCTGAGTTCTTTTTTGAGTCGTGCTAAATAGCGTTGAGCCATCCAATCAGAACCTCTAGGTGGAAGGGACTGAAGAATATGGATGGCTCCTAAGAAAAAGGTGTTAAAGACAGGGATAGTGGCATCTAGTGGCCAGACTGGCTGGATCTGCCACATAAGTAATGCAACAGTACAATGACTCACAAAAATAAAAGCAAAAATGTGTCAGTTACATAATTTTATACATTAATCTGCCACCAACTGGCAATATAAACAGAAGACCAACACCCATGAATACACACATACAACAGCCATCTAATAAGATGAATAAAAACCCCAACATAGGTCTGGGCTAACATTATCTAACATTGGAAGATTTGCAAGAAACAAACACCAAGTATGAAGATAGTCTTTAGTAATATGCTTTTATAAGAATTTTGCATCCAATTTGCGCCGAGGGACCAGGATAAAGGAAGGCCGATCGCGCCTCGCTCCGCACAATTCGGCCACCCCCACGGGAGGCCTCAAAGCGACCCACGCTCCCCGCCTCGACTGGAGCCCGCCGACCGGACCCACCTCCACAGTAGGCCCGGTCCATCCTACCTCCTCACTCGGCCACTACGTCCAACCAGCCCCAGCTGGACGGAGGAAGGCCAACACAGGCCCTACAAAGACAATCCCGCCTCCCGAAGCACTGTAGGCGGCGCCGAGGAGTCTGAGGGCTTGAATAATTAAATATCTTTTGAAGATATCAGGTTAAGAAGCAAATTATCTTGCTGAATAACTTTAGACCTGCTCTGAAGTAAGTCTAAAGTTTTCTGGCTAATTTAGCTGGATAGAATGTTTGCCAGATAACTTAACTCCTCCCCAAAATGCCTTTTTTTTCTATCCAGCTAAATTTTAGACAGATAATGACTTATCTAAAATCGAAATGAATAAGTGGCTCATTTCGATGGATACCTTATGAGTTATCTGTCTAAACGGATTTGAATATTAACGTGTGTACACACACAAAAAGTATCTAACCCCTAAAAAAGTCAGCAGTTTCTGTGGATTACAAATGACAATTATACAGATTGTTCCAGATAGTATATTTATTGCAATGAGCCTTCACTTGTTCGCCCTTCTTAAGCCGAAGCATAGCCATTCCACTCCTGAGTTTACAGTTCCCAGTCTTCTCGGAATCACCAACTTTCCCAGAATTCATCTGCACTGCTGCACCTGGCACCCACTCTATGGTTCCTGACCCCGAACTTCACTACCACTCCTCTGCTTGTGCAGCGGTTCTTATGGCTCTGTCATTAATTGCAGCTTCACCATCCTCCCTCAAACAACTGAGCGGAACTGCTAAGCTGCTGTCACCGTCACTAATAGCCAATCTCTCGCATGATCCCTCCCGAGAACAATCTGCCACCGTCGGTATAAAGCTGCTCGCTTCGAGTACGGACTGCCGAAGGAAACCTCACACGCTCAGGCCCCGCCCCCAGAGAGAGCAGCTGATCGCTACCGGAGCCGCTACTTCCGGGTTTGCCAGCCTGTCAGAAGCTCGCGACTTTACTTCCTTCTCTGGATTGGCCCTGGCCTGGCAACCTCCCTACCGACTGTCTCTCTCTTCCTCTCTCTCTCTCTCTCTCTAAGGGCCCCCTCTCTCGAGGAACAAATGAACTGAACAGAAGAAAAAACTAAAGGTCGCCGGCTGGGGAAAGTCTCTTAAAGAGGCAGTACCTTTACATTGCCACCAATGTAAGTAATAATAAAACAGTTACTTCTGGTTTCACTAGCGTCGGGTCGTGTTTCAGCCACGCAGCGGCCAAACAGAGGAAAGAGGAATTCAGCAACACCTCCCCATTTCCGGTTCCCAGATCTGCTTTCCGGCCCTTTCGGCTTTTGTTGTTATTGATGAAGCCGGGAGGCAGAGACCAGAGTCCGGGGTAAGGCAGAAAGCGACCAGGACTCTAATGGAGCTGCTGGAAAGCCCCGTACCACTCTGGTATTAATCGTGTATGTACATGGTAGGATGTCCGATTGTGCTGATTCTGCAGTGCTGCAGGGCTTGCGCTTTCCAAGTAGGAACAAAAAGTCGAAACAATGTCGCTGCTTTATTTGTTCTGTAGATCGTGCGTGTTTTCTTTTCCCGACATCAGTGTAGTTCTTCCGAGTATTCTAGTGTGCTTGGAAAGATCCTCTGTATAGGAGTTTTGAATTTGATAAAATGACAGTTAAAGTTTCTAGAATATTGCTTTTGTAGCACTTTTTGGACAAGACGTTTCAACATACATTTTTTGTTTTCTTTAAAAAAAAGTTCATCCACTTGTCTGTATCGGATTATTAGAGACATGGTTTACTTGGTAACATTTCCTTAACAGCATAGTAGCATACTATATCTGATCAAACTCTTTACTCACACAAACTAGTTTGAAAACTGTAAATGCTTGTTTCCTTAAAGCTCAGAGACCTGTTGACTACATGTACTAAGCATATCCCCCACAGATTCAAAATGGGGAAAACCCTTACGTATAAGTGGCCTTTAACTGCTTCTTTGTGGTTCAAAATCGAGAAAATACTTTGTGAATTGTGAATTTTAAACAGTGCACTTGTACATCAGGGTTCCCAGCCTTTCTGAAAGTGCAAATCTCATTTTAACCAACAAATGTTTCATAGATCACTATATGCTTTTATTGAACTTTTACATACATATAGCATATATGAAAAACTGATTAATGTAATAATGAAAAATAAGTACTTCAGAATAATTTGTAATGCATACATTATGATCCTGGCATGCATATCATTTCTTTGGAAATCCATTTGCACTGGGCCTTCTCACAGTCCATAGTGATACTTGTTTGTTTGTTTATTTAATATTTTGTCATTTAGGTATTTATTTATTTATATTCTGCTTTTTGACACTTCAAAGTGGATTACATTCAGGAACATAAGATATGACATACTGGGTCAGACCAAGGGTCCATCAAGCCCAGCATCCTATTTCCAACAGTGGCCAATCCAAGTCACAAGTATGTGTCAAGTACCCAAACATTAAATAGATCTCAAGCTATTATTCCTTATTGATTAATAGCAGTTTATTGATTTTTCCTCTAGGAATTATCCAAACCTTTTTTAAACCCAGTTACACTAACTGCTGTAATCACATCCTCTGCAATGAATTCCAGAGATTGATTATGAGCTGAGTGAAAAATAATTTTCTCCTGTTTGTTTTAAATGAGCTACTTGCTAACTTCATGGAATGTCCCCTAGTCCTTCTAGTATCTGAGAGACTAAATAACCAATTTACATTAACCTGTTCCAAGTTCTTTCATAATTTTGTAGCCCTCTATCATATCCCTCCTCGGTTATCTCATCTGCAAACTGAATAGCCCTAACCTCTTTAGCTTTTCCTCATAGGGGAGCTGTTCCATGCCCCTTATTTTGGTTACCCTTCTCTGCACTTTCTCCACTGCAACTTTAACTTTTTTTGAGATGTGGCGACCAGAACTACGCTCAATATTCAAGGTGCAGTCTCACTATGGAGCGATACAGAGGTATTATGACATCCACCATTTTATTGGCCATTCTTTTCCTAATAATTCCTAACATTCTGTTTACTTTTTTGACTGCCACAGCACACTGAGCCAACGATTTCAATATATTATCCAATATGACTTCTAGATCTCTTTCCTGGGTGGTAACTCCTAAGGTCCTGAAGGTATAGGTATTGCTCTAACTCCCACCAGCTTGATCCCCGGTTATCATCTCTCCACCCCACTGGCTTGATTTCCAGTGGACCCATTTCTCCCTCACTCTCTATTAGGCCCAGGTCCCCAGCCTAACCATGTGCCTGAATTGGGCCTCCCTTATATTGTGTCAATATCATTTCCCCAGTTTGAGGACCTTCACCAGGCTATTGCCTCCAGACTTTCTACTGCGTGGGTGTTGGCTCCTCCAATAACAACGTCTTTCGTGTCTGTCTTTCGTGTCTGCCCTGCTGATCCAGGTCCCCGACTCTGATGGCCTCCAAGATCCATTAAACAGACTACCCTTTAAGGGACACTTACTAATTGGAGAAGATCTTGAAAAATTGGTAAAAATCCTAGGAAAGTCTGGGGGGCAAGATGGCAGCGTGCAGGAGTTGAGTGAGAGCGTCCCCGAGACTTGTTTCCTGATTATAGAAATAATGCCTGCAAAATGTAAGGGGAAAACACGGGTCTACCCCTCTGACCCTCCCCCTAGGTGGGACAATGTTTAATAACTTCTTACTCACCCATACCAATGACAATTGAGGAGGTGATAACCCCCGCTAAGGTGTCCGAGGAGGGAGCCTTGGAGTCTTTGGGGATGTGACTCTGAGCTCTCTGGAATCCCGGCATCCAGTGATGAGGTCCCTGGCTGACTTCCTTGCTGCTGCCTAGAAGCAGCCAACCGAAGTGCTGACTGCAGACCTGGCTAGAGGAGTGCAGAGAGGAGGATTCTTCAGCGTTCCTGTGCCATCTGAAGGCGCCTCGGTGGAGGGAGAAAGGGGAACTGAGGCTGGACTGCGAACATCTACCCCTGAAGGAGATGGGAAGGAGACCCTGGGAATTGTAGCTGTACAGGCGGAGGTAAAACTGGTGAAGGTTGGTGAGTTTAGCCAACCTCAGATAATACCAAAGCCAGACAATGTGACTCTTGGCGCGCTCTGGGACTTAGTATCTGGTTTAAGTTTAGCATTTCAAGGTTTCAACACAAATGTAGAGGGAATCAGTGCAAAAGTGGATGATTTGGAAATAAAAAATAACATTATGGAACCTCGGATTGAGGAAATTGAAGCCTCACTGAAAAGTAATAGTGAATGTAACACTAAAATAATTAAAGATCTAACAAGTGCTTCGCGAAGGATTGAAAATCTAGAGAACTATTCATGACATCTTAACCTAAGATTTTTACATTTTCCCAAAATAGCAGGTCAAAATTTAGAAATTACCTTGAAGAAATTTTTCCTGGAAAACTTGAAATTTGAGGAGTTAAAGATGCCTTGTATTGCCAAAATGTCTGTCCTTCCTTGAACCTGGAAGGAAAAACAGGCGGGAAATCAAGCACAGATCTTGGAAAATCTTACCCAATACCTTGAGGATTCAGCTGTGGAGCTATGTGATTGAGCTACCCTTTTGGTGACTTGTTTCAGAGCAGGATATGGTTATTATAATGAAGTTTTTTATAGAATATTTCGACACCCTTTTATGGGGCATTAGTTAGAATATACCCAGATCTTTCTCGGCTTACACAGCAAAGAAGAAGAGAGTTTTTGCTTTTAAGGGGGCAAGTGATATCTCTGGGTTGTTCATTTATGCTCAGATACCCCTGAAAATGTATTGTGAGGAAACAGAGATTTTTGTATTTCATTATCCTGAGCAACTTAAATCATTTGTAAATTCTAGGGTGATTATTTTTGTAACCCCTAGTTAATACTAAGTGGGATTGTAAGTAAAGTAATGTTTTCAGTGACGTTATGCCAATTACCTTTATAATAGAGAGTAAATTTATTACAATATATCTCCCATATATTCGCCCCTCCTGTATTTCCTATAGGAGGAATATATTCCAATGTTAAAGATTTCCTTAATTTGTATGTTTCTTTCTTTGTATGGGATGTTTACAGAAAAATGTGTTCCTATTTTCTGAACAGTGAGAATTGTCTTACTTTTTGAATTGAAAAATTAATAAAGTGCAAATTAAAAAAAACCCCAAATCCTAGGAGATTCCAAATCTCAGAAATTGCCAGAAGATCAAGGCTGAGGGGTCATAAGAGGGGAGTGCCTTACCTCTCTAGATCTGGCAGAAGCATATCTGTGTATTCCCATTGGGAAAGCACACCAGAAATATGAGGTTTGGAGTTTTGGGGAGCTTTTATCAACTGAAGGCCATGCCATTTGGTCTGGCCACAGCACCATGTATCTTTATCAGGGTCATGGTAGTGGTGGCAGTGGCGTTAAGGAAAGAAGGAATTCTAGTTCGCTCATATTTGGACGATTGGCTGGTAAAGGCCTAGTCAAGCTAGAGAGCAAGCGGTTCACCTGGAGGGTGAGACAGCTCTTGAAGACATTAGGGTGGGTAGTGAATGAATCCAAAAGTCATTTACAGCCCTCCCCCTCCCAGTCCTTAGTGTATCTGGGAGCCCATTTCAATATGAAGTTAGGGAAGGTCTTCATGACCCAAGAGAGGTACAAGTGAGGAAACTGATGGCAAGCAGGAAACCCAAGGTGAGGACCTATTTGCAGGTCCTGGGTTCAGTGGCCATTGCCAAAGAGTTGGTTCCCTGGGTAAGGGCATACATGTTCCCTGTACAGAAGGCTCTTCTAGCAAGGTGGTCCCTGCAGTGTCAGGGTTATGAGAAGAGACTTCTTCTGCGAGTAATGGCCAGGAGCCCCCAGTGATAGTTGAACAACAGCAAAATGTTAGGGATATATTTGGACTCGCCAAAGTGGGTCGTGGTAACTGAAGCCAAGCCAGCATGATAGCTGGGAAACCTATTACAAAGGACAAGTAGTGCAGAGCAGGTGGTCTAAATCAGAATCTACCTGGTCAATAAACCGGTTGGAGATAAGAGCGATCGGGTTGGCACTTCACAGTTTCCTTTCTAGGTTGAAGGGGGAGGCTGTAAGGGTTCTGTCAGATGGTGCTATGACAGTGGCATATGTAAACAAGCAGGGGGGGGGGGGGCATGAGGAGCCCATAGTTGGAAAGGGAGACAAGCTTGATGAACTGGGCAGAGGCCCACCTAAAAGGAGGAAAGCCATATAGCAGGGATGGAAAACAGATAGCGGACTATCTCAGTTGACATAGGTTGGATCCAGGAGAATGGGAGCTGTCTGAGGTGCCGTTTGGGGATATTGGGGACAGCCTCACTGGGACTTGATGGTAATCCAGCAGAATGCCTAGGCCAAGAAATTTTTCAGTCAAACCCAGAAAAAAAGGTCAAATGTGATAGATGCATTGATTCAACCATGACCATCAAACGAGCTTCTGTATGCGTTCCCTTCATGGCCAATGATTTCAACGATGTTGCGCAGGAGTGAGGGATACTGCAGATGGGCCATTCTGGTGGCACCAGACTGACCCTGGTGCCTGTGGTACAGAGACCTAGGGAAAGGCCACTCAGAATAACAGACTCCTGGGGCCTTCGCTGCCAGGGTCTGATGGCGATGAAAGATATGTCCTTTCTGTCTTACAATTTGGCTATTGAAGAGAGAAAGCTAAGATGTAAGGGCTGCTCAGACACAGTAGTCTCAAGCCTCTAAAGAGCAAGAATCTATGTCCTTGGGTTATGGCAGAGTCCGGAAGCTTTTTGAGATTTGGTGCAGGGAAGTGGTGTTCTGTTCACGTCACAAGTACAGACAATTCTAGACTTCCTGCAGGAGGGCTTAGACGAGGGACTGGCATTGAAATCATTGAAAGTACAGGCAGCAGCATTACTGTGTTTTAGAGGCCAAGTAGAAAGATCATAGGATGTGGCATTCTTCCTCAGGCCAATGAAATGTGCATCCCTCATTTTTGCAGGTAGCGTCAGCTTGGGACCTAAACCTGGGGTTGAGGGCTTTAACCAAATACCTTTTTGAACCCCTTAGAGAGGCAGGGGTAAAGGACTTTATGTTGAAGACAGTAATTTTAATAGCAATATGCTCAGAGGTCTCGGGGCTCCAGGCATTGTCACATAGGAATCCCTACCTGATGTTAATGCGCCTTTGTATCTAAGGTAGTGTCAGAGTTCCATATGAACCAGGAAATTTCTGGTCTAGCGTTCAAGAGATGGGAATGTTTTGGAACCAGGAAAAGGATAGTTTTGCTGCAATATTTTATGGTTACAAATGATTTTAGGGTTTGGGCAAAATGTTTGTCCTGTTTGCAGGCCAGAGAAAGAGTCGGGCAGCGATCAAAGCAGCCATCGCAAGATGGGTCAAGGAAACCATTATAGTGGCGTACATCAGGGAAGGCAGACAAGTGCCACCCAATTTAAAGGCCCGTTCCATGAGATCCCAAGCCTTCTCATGGGTAAAACACAAGCTCGTGTCTCCCATTGGATATCTGTAGAGTAGTTACAAGGTCCTCTTTACATTTTTGTAAAACATTATAGACTGAACTTGTAAGCAAGAGAGGATGCAACCTTTGGAAGGAAAGTTTTAGGGGCCATTGAGGCTTCATCCCACTCGGGGGAGGCACTGCTGGGGCACGGCCCACTTGTCTAGCAGGACAAAGAGGAAGGTGAAATTTAAACTTGCCTGTTAATTTCTTTTCCTCGATTTCTGACAGACCAGTCCTGAATCCACTTCAAAGAGATGACTAGAGAAAATGCATTCCTTTCTTTTCTTTTCTCTCTTACTGTTGTACATAGAATTTAGAGAATTTCATTAATGTATAATGGGAATGTCTTCCTCTCTTACACTGAATTTACCTCTGTGATGAATCTTAAAAAAAAAAAAAATAAGAGGGTGGGAGAAACTGAAAGAGAGAGTGTGGATTTACATTTTCTCCACAGATAAAGAAGCAAGGTATATTCCAGAGAAGGAAGAATTGAGGAACCTGTGCATGATCTAGATAAATATTTGAACTTCTTTTCTCTTTCATGTAATTTGGGTATTTAGTAAACATAGTGAATAAAGGAGAAGAAAGTACAGTAGTAGAGGGAAAGCCTCTCTGAATAAAATTCCCTTAACAGTTTTATGAAACAGTTTGAAATCAGTGAGCTCCCTTAATTCCACAGGAGAATCATTCCACAAAACACCTCCAAAAAAAAAAAAAAGAGCCCATGACCTTGTGTCATGTAAATGAATCTAAAAGTTTCTTATTGGCTGAATGCAGCGTTCGTTTTTGAACATACTCCTTAAACAGGTTTACTAAAAAAGTTGGGGCTATATCATGAGTTGATTTAAATATAAGGTTGAAGATCTTAAACTAGACCTGTTGTACATACAACAGGCAACCAATGAAGCTGATGTAGGAATGGTGTCGCATGGACATATCTGGAGACCTACAATACCATCCTAGCGGCTGAATTCTGAAGGAGCTGAAACGCACGCAGTCTATTTCGGGGAATTTCAAAGTACCGAGATTTGCCATAGTCCAGAACTGTCATAACAAATGCCTGAACCAACGTACGAAAATCAGCCTGATCAATTAAAGATCTCTGATGTCTTAGTTGCTTCAACTTAAAAATATCCTGAAGAGGAACCGAATTCAAATTGTTTTCTCCATGATAATGAAGGATCAAAAAAGAATCCCAAATTCCGAACTTGATCAGTATATTTCAAGATTAACGTCACCAATAGAAATGTTAGGCAATCCTTCAGGCCGTGGTTTTCATGAAATCCAGAGAGCTTCAGTTTTTGCCAAATTAAGAACAAGAGCATTCTCAAAAAGCCAGTTATTAAAAGCTAATAGACAGGCAGAGATCAGATGTAAGTTGCTTGCCAATCAGAACCAACCTCAAAATACAATTGGATGTCATCTGCAAAGACACTGAACAAAATACCAAAGGAATCTAACAATTTACATAACTGTTGCAAATAAAGATTAAATAACGTGGAAGATAACACTGATCCGTGTGGAACCCCTGCGTCCAGAACATACCAGTCTGAGCTTTGCAACCCCACCCTTACTTGTTGGTGCCTCTGAGACAGAAAAGATGAAAACCATCGAAGCACATCCCCAGTTATACTAAAAGATTTGTCGCAGAAGGAGACTCTCAGGATTTACTAAATCAAAAGCCACAGTCGGGTCCAAGTATAAAGCAACAATTGATTTCCCAGAATCCAATGCTCTAAGCAGATAATCATGAACGGAAACAAAACTTGATTTAGTAGTATAATTAGTATGAAAACCACTTTGGTTACAATATTAGATCTTTTGATAATTCAGTTCATCTTTCAGTTGCTAAAAACGACTTTCTCTAACATTTTCCCCAATGATGACAAGTTAGATATTGGCCATAGTTCTTCAAAACCTCAAGGGAGGTTTAACCTTTTTGCTGGCCAAATCACAGTAGTTTTAAGAATTCAGGGAGCAAACCCTCAGTTAGAGAATGATTAACTAAAGTAGTAATAGTCTCGTGAAAAATGTTTGTGCAAGGAACCCAAAACCCACAGGGGGCATGGATCTGAAGGACACCTAGAAGAATTTAATTTGCACAGTAGAGGCTCAATCAATATTGTGACCATGAAAGCTTCCATAAACTGGCATTTTGGAAGTAATACATTTATGCTATTTTGAATATAATTGAAAAAGCAATCAGATTTTGCTAGTTTTGGCAAGGATTTTCCTTGCACGAATGGGAGTATGAGGGTTTTATAAGTATATAGCCATTGGGAAATGGTGAGATTTCAGATTAGAATAGAGGTTCTAAACCTGGGAGTCTGGGTCCTGGAGAGGGTTTGGTGGGGATGGGGGGTGGGTCTGTCAGATCTAAGAAAAAACTAATGAAAAATAAAAGTAAAGCAAATATATATGTTTAGTTATTTAGCTAATTTTTATAAAAATTAACAAAAAATTATGTGGGATTCATCATACATTTTAGTAAATGACCATCATCTAGAAGCCTGGTGTTGCAAAATGAAACTTCTGTGCAGTTCAGTGGCATTTGTTGTAATCATCTGCCAGCTGTTTGAAGCAATAGTGTTTTGTTTTTTTGTAAGCATATCTTATCCACCTTGCAAGTAAAAATTTTTGGGGGTTACCTATCTCGAAGAACAGTCTCGTAGATGTAAAAGGCACCTGACACTGACAGTGTTTTCAAATTGTATAAGAATCTGCTTCAGGGGTGACAGAACCCAAAATTATCTTTGGTACTGCGTTCCGGGAAAGGATGTGCTCATGAACGAAGGCGCCAGGATGCTGGCTTGATGGACTTTGGTTTGACCCAGTATGGCAGTTCTTATGATGATTTTTATAATTCTTAGTTAAACTCCTGGATGACCAGAATACAACCTCAGCTTCAGTTGGCCCAAAATACCGCTGCCTGTTATTACTGCACCTTAAACAATATGATCATGTAACCCTTGCATTGAAATCACTACACTGGCTTCTTGTTTTATTCTGAATTAAGTTTAAAATTTTATTATTAAATTTTAAATCTTTACACGATTTAGCATCTGACTACCTTGCATCTTCATTAAAACCATAGGGGCAGATTTTAAAACATAGGCGCGTGGCGTACATTTGTGCACGCAACCCGGCGCTCACAGATGTACGCCTGATTTTATAATTTGCGCGCGCAGCCGCGCACGTGTTATGAAATCGGGGTCAGCGCGTGCAAGGGGATGCACAATTGTGCACCTTACACGCGCCGAGCCATGCTGCCTTCCTCCGTTCCCTGCCCCCCTAGCCCTAAGCTAAACCCCCCCTAAAAAAGTTTTCTTACCCAGTTACGCGATCCCGGCCACAGCAGCAAATGGCCGCTGTGCCTGGAGGCTCCTGCCCCGCCCCTTTTTTTAAAGCCCTGGGACTTACATGCGTCCTGGGGCTTTATGTGCGCCGCCGGGCTTTTTGAAAATAGGCCCGGCGTGCGTAGGGCTTTGAAAATCTGCCCCTTACTGTTTTGTGAGGCATTTGTGATCGGCAGACCAAGTTCTTGCCAAATTAAAATTAGTGGAAACCATAAAGTCTTTCTCTTCATGTGATCCCATTATCTGAAATTCCTTGCCTGTGAATCCTAGGGAGGTGCGTTTGGTGACTTAGTTTAGAAAACTTTGCAAGGCCTGTTGCTTGCCCAGATTTTTACACTTGTTTATTTTACTTGTTTTATTCTATATTCTTTTTTTGTATTTTCTATTTTGTTGGTGCAATTGTATTATAATGATCTGTTTTGTTTGTGTTGTACATTACCTTGAGGTTTCAGTGTGGGGTGATTTTTTTTTTTAAAGGAAAATTAATTAAATAAGACACCGCTGCGATTAGGCTGTCCCTCTAAAGACTGTAGATGTGGGTTAAGGAAACTGCTGTGGAAGGTCACTGTGAGGCCTAAGATAACTTCAAAAGAGTTACAGATGTCTCTGACTGAGACTGGGAAAATGTTGACTGTTAAATGATTTCAAGATTACTCCACATGCATGGCCTATATGGGAAGGCAGCAAGAAAGAAGCCCAATGCTGAAGAAAAGTCATTATGATGTCCTGCATAGTGCTTGCAAAGAAACACTTGGGGACATTTCATGCATGTGGGAGAAGGTTTGTGGCCTGATAAGACCAAAGTGGAACTTTTTGGTCTCAGTGTCAGTGATACGTGTGGCATAAAACACAGCACATAACCTTGCTTACATCATCCCAGCAGTAGAGCATGGTGGTGATTGTCTCCCTGCTGCTGTAAATACTGAGGCTTGTGAAGATCAAGGGAAAGATGGATGGTGCAAGTACAGGAAGATCCTGGAGGAAAACCTCTTCTAGTCATCCATAGACCTGGGATTGGGGAGACGATTCATCTTTCAGCAGGACAATGATCTGAAGCACAAAGCAAAAGCAACAATGAAGTGATTCAGCAAGAAAAAAAAAAAGTAATGAACGTCCTCGAGTGGCCCAGTCTGAGCCTAGCCCTGAATCCAACAGAAGGTTTGTGGCAAGGCTTGAAGACTGCAGTGCACAAATGATCCCCAGCCAACTTGACAGAGCTTGAGCTTTTCTGCCAAGAAGTATGGAAAAAAAAACTGCACTGTTCTGCTATGCAAAATTAGCAGATACTTACCCTAGATGACTCATGGCTGTTATTGCTGCAAAAGAGGCTTCCACCAAGTATTGCGTTTGAAGACCTGCCATCAAGACTTTTTTCTTTTTTTTTAATTTTAATTTTTAATTACCGGTACTTTTGGAATATTTCTATAATTGCTCTTTCATAGTGAAAGCGTAGAGTATGTTATGTAGGTCAGTGAAAGAAACTCTTACTTTAATGCATTTTGATTTGTATTTTTTAGACAGCAGAATGTGAAAAATGTTCAAGGGTGTGAAGACTTTTACAAGGCACTGTATGAAAGATTTTTAGTGTCCCATTCAAAATTTGCTAGCAGAGATATAGCTCTCGTATAAAAAGGTATGTGTTTTAGGCTAGCCATGGAGGAGAAGCATAACGTAATAGAGAGATTTGACTATATGAAAGGTATAAATGCACAAGCAGCAATCATTGTTCAGTGAAAGGGTAGTTCTAGAACAAGTGATCATGGTATGATGCCAAAAAGAGGTAGATTCAGGAGTAACGTAGGGAGATACGTCTTCACAGTCCTCACAAGACTGAAGAAAATATGAGACAAGCACCAGTAAAGCTGGATATCAAATGGGATTTGCAATATTGCAACTATAGGGCAGGCCAGATGGACCTTGCAATCCTAATCTGTCATCTTATTTTGTCTCTCTTTTCTATAGTGAAAATGGATTCTGGCCCATAGTATATAGACTAATTCAACATTTGTAGAGTGTAACAGCATACCTGAGACTTAGTGGTGTTGCTGGTGAGAGATTTTCGACTGCATCATCGCATCTGTAGAGATATCAGGAATGCCCTTCGAGGAGATACTCCTCAGGCAAACGAGAACAGAACCCACAAGTGAGAGGTGCTAGTACTGGACTTTGTACTTTATAAACAGGCAAATTCTTTGTATTGTCTAGGTAGGTGATCTTCTGAGCTGAGGTGATCATAAGATTTTAATTAGATAATCATTAGCTTTAATGTAAAAGAAAAAACAGATAACTCAGTCTTGGATTTCAAGGGTACTAGGTTTTCTTAAAATGTGAAAGGATGTTAGAGGTGCTAGAAGTAGGGAAATATTTGTGAAAAAGAAGAATAATGGGTTAAACTGAAAGGAACTATAGTAAGGCAGGAATGGAAAGATGACCAGGAAAATCATCTATTTTTTTTTTTTTTTTTGCACTTGTTCCTAAACATTTTGTTTTTAAAAACATTTTTCCACTCCTGCATAAGGATAACAAATTTGGGCTAACAAAGTAAATACAATTAAGGGGAAAAAGAGATCAATATGGCTTTCAAAGGTGGTGATAGAAGTTGTTGGTCCATCAAGCCCAGCGTCCTGTCTTTGACAATGGCCCATTCTGTCACTTGGAAGTACCCAGCAGATCCCAGTAGGAAAGTCCTTTCCATATTGCTCACTCCCTTTTGGCTAATAATTATTTAAGGGCCTGTCCGCCAGAAAATTGCCTAAACCTTTTTTAAAACTCAGCTATAATACTAGCCTTGACCACATAGAAATGATGGCAGAAGAAGACCAAGCGGCCCCTCCAGTCTGCCCAGCAAGCTTTCACAATTATTTTTCTCATACTTATCTGTTACTCTTGGCCCTTATTGGTAACTTTTTGGTTCTAATTTCCTTCCACCCCCGCCATTGATGTAGAGAGCAGTGCTGGAGCTGCATCAAAGTGAAGTATCAAGCCTAATAGGTTAGGGGTAGTAACCACTGCAATAAGCAAGCTACTCCCACGCTTATTTGTTTACCCAGCCTGTGCAATTTAGTCCTGGTTGGTTGTTGTCTGAATGTAAATCCTCTTTTCTTCATCTCCCCTGCCATTGAAGCAGAGAGCTACGCTGGATATGCATTGAAAGTGAAGTATCAGGCTTATTTGGTTTGGGGTAGTAACCCGCCACAACAAGCAAGTTACTCGCACGCTTATTCGTGAATGCAAATCCTTTTTCCCACATTTCCTCTTGCCGTTGAAGCATAGAGCAGTGTTGGAGTCGCATTACCTGAGTGTATGTTTATTGAATAAGGGTATTAATCACCAGGTAGTAGCCGTCATTCCTGCAAGCCACCCCATGCCTCTCTTCATTCACATCCTCTAGACATTATCTGGCAACAAATTATGCATTGACTGAAAAAAGTTTCATGGAGTTCTCCTAATTTTGGTATTATTTGATAGATTATGTAACTTACTGTTCCCCATTGACTTGTTCTACCCTATTCATGGTTTTATAAATCTCTGTCATATCCCTTCTCCAAGCTGCTTAACTTCTCTTCATACGGAAGCTTGGGATACAGACATTCCGGGCTTTAACTTATTAAGAAAGGACAGAAAAGGGGGAGGAGTAGCTCTTTATGTCAAAAACAATATCCAGGCAACTGAATTGCAAGGGATGTGGGGTTGAGAAGAAGTATTGTGGACCGTCCTATAAAAAAAAAAAAAAAGATGGTGCTTCCATTTTTACTGGTGTGATCTAGAGGTCACCGACACAAACAGAAGAACTGGACAGAGAACTCATCAAAGACATCCAAAAGGTGGGAAAGAAGGGCGAAGTGTTGCTCGTTGGAGATTTTAATCTGCCGGATGTGGATTGGAGGTCGGATCCCTTCTCCGGAATCTGCAAGAAGTAGAGAGGTAATGGATGCCATTCAAGGGACTCTGCTCAAACAAATGGTGATGGAAGCCATGAGAGAGGGTGCAATACTCAATCTGGTGCTCACTAATGGTGATAATGTCCCTAATGTTCAGGTAGGGGCTCACCTGAGCACCAGTGATCATCAGATGGTGAATAGGATACAGAGAATGATTTACCAGAGGCACTTTGTACTGCACCCACATTTGCAGCCTTTAGGAAAGCATTAAAAACTCATTTATTTACGCTTGCCTTTCAGTGACTCTGGAGATGATTACATAATGTGTAGCTTTTATTTTATCGTACTGCATTTTTATGCTTTTATTTTTATTGAATCATAATTTATGTATGTTATCTATGAACACAGACATGACCTGTAGCGATGTGTGTGTTTTATAAATTAGTTAAATAAATATTGAAAGCAAGAAAGAAATCAGCATCCTTGGCTTATGTCAGGAGATGGAGAACTTTTGAGGCTTGGTGTAAGAGGAAAAAGATACCCCTGTTGAAGGCATATCTGGTTTTAATTCTGCAATTTCTTCAAGAGGGACTAGACAAGGGATTAGCCTGCAACTCATTGAGGGTGCAAGCGGTAGCTGTAGCTTATTATCGAGGTCTGGTTAGGTTCGGCTACCTGGTGGCTCTTCTGGATGTGGTGCACTGCTTTAGGGAAGTAAAGCATTTACGTCTGCTGGTGCAGTCATTAACACCACCATGGGACCTGAACTTTGTACTAAAAGCCTTGATGGAAATCCTGTTTGAGCCACTGAAAAGAATCTCATTAAAGGATCTTACCCTGAATAGGGTGTTTTTTGGTAGCTGTCTATTCTCTACCAGATGGTTGCAAAAGAGAAGGTCACCATCAGGCTGGCTAAAGGGAAACCAGTTCTGGAGGGACTGAGGGCTTCCTCTACTAGGGCAAAGGCCACATCTTGGGCAGAGTGCAGACTAGTCTCTTCGATAGACATGTAAGGCAGCAATGTAAGGTTCACTAAACACTATAAAATAGACTTACAGGTGAAAGGGAGCATGGTCTTTGGACCAGGGGTTCTTGAAGCAGTCCTGGCCTACTCCCACCCTGGATAGTCTGGACTGGTCTGACAGGATGATAAGGTAGGTGAAATTTGAAACTTACCTATTAATTTCCTTTTCCTGAATCTTGCCAGTCCCGTCCAGATCCCACTCTGAATATAATGGCAAGAAGAAAGCATTAAAAAAAAAAAAAAAAAAGGAAAGAGAGGACAAAATAGAAGTTGCCTTCATATTAAAAAAAAAAATAAATAAAAAAAAAAATAAAATTCCCTCTATTCCCAAATGGGGATTCAGTCGAGGGGAAAGAAAAGTGGGGGAACTGCTCAGTTCTTTTTTTTTTTTTTTTTCTTATTTTTATATTTTCTCTGTTCTTGGTTGGTAAAAGTTGGGGGTTTTTTGGGTTTTTTTTTAAAGCTATTCCAGGGGAACTTGGTTGCTAGCTTTGGCAAGGTCTACTGAAGACTTCCCCTGCTATATAAGACTATAAGGAAGAGTTTTCACTCTCTTCCTCCATCTGCTGGTAGAACAAATCCCACTGGTCTGGCATGTCTGAAGGAAAGGAAATTAAAAAGTAAAATTCGAATTTCTTTTTAGAGCTCAATCTCTCAAAGATTTATGACACAGTTTATTAATATGGTATTGGTTTATTTTCTTTTTCTGTAACTAATCAGACCTTGAACTCCTCATTCTATTACATATTGGACTTTGCTACCGCTTCTTATCATTAAACTGGATGGAGGTGTTTTATAGAGATTTGATGTTAATTGTTTGTTTTGTTTTGGATGCTATACCTTTTTAAATGTATGCAAAGATTTTTTTCTTTGCGTTGTATTGTTTAAAAGCTAATTTAAAATAATGAATATATTCCCATAGAAACTGGCACCCTTTCTTGACTGTAATGCCCTGTTTGTAGGCTGTGTGGTGTGTTTATTTTTGCTTTGTGAATGTTATTCAGTGGATCAGATATCCAGATAGAGCTAGGAAATAGCATTACATTAAATGATCCAAATATATCCTTCATTATTTTCAAAAAAAAAATATAATTAAATAAATAAATAAATATATATATATATATATATATATATATATATATATATATATATATATATATATATATATATATATATATATATATATATATATATATAATATGGATTAATCAATCTGATGTGGATCCGCATCAGTTATACTCGGTATGTGTGTGTGTGTGTATGTTGACTTGCCAATCTACAGATGGATCTGGCAATAAGAGCAACTGAGAAATATGAATGCCTCATGGAATGAGAATTCATCTTTTCCTTAAAATTTTGGTCGGTATAAATATATACCGAGTATAACTGATGCAGATCCACAGCAGATTGATTAATACTTACTACAGCACTATTTCAGTGCTTGATTTAAGGCCAAAATTTTAAGGAAAAGCTGAATTCTCATTCCACGAGGCATTCATATTTCTCAGTTGCTCTTATTGCCAGATCCATCTGTAGATTGGCAGGTCAACATTTTCTTTCCTTCCCACCGTATGGGTATCTTCCAATAATTGAGGGTATCTCAAGATTTGAAATGCCACCAGTTGCTGGGATTATGGAAAGGCACTCTGTGTGCGCTGTCAGTTTTAAAATCTTTCATAAACTAAATTTCCAGTAACTGGCAGAAAAATCTTCATAAATTTCACTAGATCATCACCTTCCATTCCCTCTGGAGCCTTTAACATTCTGAAATTAGTTTCTCTGACTCCCTGTTTGTTTGCTTCCTTGAAGCCCCTTTTCAGTTTGGCAGTGTAGCAGTATCCCACATTATATTCCAGCAAGGAAGCCGTTTCCTCCAATTCATGCAGTCTTATTTGAAAAAAAGAGAATTGTATGGTAGGGGATGTTACCTCCATTTTATTTATTTACTTACTATTTTTCTATACCGGCTTTCAAGACAGGGGTCACATCAAACCGGTTTACATTTAACAGGGTGTGCATTATACGGAGAACTCGAGCAACTATAACTGGTGCAGGAATTGCAGTTACAATAAAACAGGGAAGTACACAACTGGGAGCAGAGGAAGAAGAAGAAGAGAGAGATTAATTGACAGCAAATTATTTACAGAGATGCAAAATTAATTCCAATGTGGAAGAAATGAGGTCGAGAATGAGGTTGATGACAGAGTGTTGGTGTTTACACCCATTGATAACAATGTGTTTGTGACGACGGTAGCAGGGATCAGTCTGTGTCTGGATTGGCTTTTTTAAAAAGCCAGGTTTTTAGCCTTTTCCTGAAAGTCGGTAGGCAGGGTTCCTGGCGCAGTTCAGCTGGGATGGAGTTCCATAAAAGTGGTCCTGCTGTTGCGAGCGCTCTGTCTTTGGGGGATTTGTGTTGAAAGGTTTTTGCCTGTGGAACATGTAGTGATTCTTTATAACACTCCCTAATGGGTCTGGCGGAGGTGTGTTTTTTGAAAGGAATTTGTAAGTTTAGCGGGGCGTGTTGATGGATGACTTTGTATTTTAATCCTTTTAGCTGCACCATTGATTCTCACTCATGAGCTAGAGAGATTGTAGTGCTTTTGTGATCCAATTATCTTTAGGGCACCCCTAGCTCTTTGGTTGATCTGGCTGTGATTTCCCCCCCCCCCCCCCCCCACCCCATTTATTGGGCTCGGTTGATCTTGCCAACGCTGGCACCTGAAGAAGAAAGGTGTTATGGGTAGGATTTCCTCCCTTTCCCCACCCCCTAGGAAAACCCCCAAACAGATAAGTTTATTAATTGCACCACTGTCCAGGTTGTTAATCCCCACAAGGCAGAATGTAACTAGGGCTCCTAATTGTAGGTGTTTAATAAACATAACTGGTTAACTTTAAAAGGAGTGCATGCTCACGCATATTCGTGTGAGTACATACGCGTTGGAATTTTATATCATGTGCCCCGTTGCGTGTGTTTTATTTAAAATACATCTACTGCACACAAGTATGCACCTAATTTTAAGGGCTTACTCTAGCAAACCTACTTCGCGTTATCTTTCCATAGGATTTTGCCGGCTTTAACGTGCGCATGTAAGCAGACCTTAAAACGTGTTTGTGCGAGGGGCATTCCCAGTTTTTCAAATTCGTCCGCCAGTTTGCCCAGTCACTGAGGAGCTCTTCCAGAGTCCTCTGCTTCTTCATTCTGCAAGCCCCCTAGCACCCTGTCCAGAACGCCCTAAAACTCGAGATCTACAGACTCGCTCCTCAACAGGAGCGGCAGTAAATGAATGTGAATGACAAGCCAATCCGTGCCACAGTCAGCCGTTTTTAAAATACGGAGCCATGCCCTGTCCCCTTTTCTGCCCTCTAAATTTTTTATGCGCACAAGGGTATATATGCACATAGGTTTTGTTTTTTTTTGCTGGGGTGGGGGGGGGGGAGGGTCTCTGAGTTGGGCAAAAGTGGCTGCTTCTGGACTGTAACCTGACTGTATTGCAATATCCTGATACCCACTGGTGTATCTCTGCCAAGCTGACCGTCATTTCTTACCACCGCTGCCCGTTTAGGTCATGCTACTAACCCCCAAACCCACTGCATTTAGTAGCGGTGACCTCTGCTGCAGGGGACACTTTTTTTTTTTTTTCCTGCTCGGCCAGTGTTTCTCATCTGACTATAATTTGTGCAGCATTTTAGCCTGAAATAATTGCTTTCGCTGCATCCTTCCACCTTTCTTTTGTTATACCAGGGCTGCATATTAAACAAACTAAACATTATGAACTGTGATCTGTTTAATCCCTGGCAAAAGGTAATGGGAAATACACTGGGTACTTTAATCCAATGGTTCTCAACAGGTGCGTTAGGACACACTGGTGTATCCCGAGGTCCTGGGAGGTGGCTGCCTCCTTATCAGCCTGGGTGGGAGTTGGTTGACTTCTCTTACATTGGGCCTGATGGGAGGCTACTCTCACTTCCTTCTCGTCTTTCTGGCCCAGTGGGAGGCTGTTTCCTCCTTCACCCAGATCAGAGCGAGACATTGCCAGCTCCTGCTGTTCTGGGCCTGATGGGTTGCAAATTTTAGCTTCCCCTGCTGAGTCTGGGAGTGATGCTGCTGCTGATCTCTTCATCCTGTGGAGGGTGGGGGAAAGGAGGTTGGGGATGCTGCACAGATAGAGGTGGAAGGGAGAGGGAGTGTGGGTGCTGCTGAGCAGGAAAGGATGAGAAATAAGGGGTCGGGGTAGCTGGGCAGGGAGGGAGATGGGATGAAGGGATAGAGAGAGAGTCAAGCAGGGGGGACAGGGAGCACAGGGAAGAGGATGTGAGAGTCAGGAATGCTGGGCAGGGATGTGAGTGTGAGTGGATGATTGAAAGGGAATGTGAAGGATGATGGAGGTATGGAGGGGTACAACAGCCATATGATGTCAGTTTGAGGACTGCATTTCTTCTATCTTTGAACTTTGCTTAGTATAAGAGGATATGTATTTCTGTTTCAATATCTGCAGTTTTGCACAGTTTTTGTCTGCACATTTGTAATTTGTGGTCTTTTCTTCTGTATTTGGTGAAGGCTGGATCTGTATGTGTGACTGAATGAGGTATTTTACTAGTAGGTAGCGATTTGTATCAATCTTCTTTGTTGCGTTTTCTCATTCTCAATAGGACATGCATTGGTGCTGCACTGCTGCCTTTTCATAGGAACGGCTATTGCTGTTTGAGTTCTTGGAATTAGTGTTGCAGTGGTATGGAAGGTTTCCTTCACAGGTGCTGAGTGGGGGTTTTTTTTTTCCGGTTTTGTAGTTTACAATGTGCCTGGTAGTAAGGGAGTTTGTGTTTCTATTACTGAGAGAGCACCAGAATCAGAATATCTAATCAGCAGAACCAGGGGGTCACGATTTGAAGCTCCAGGGAGGAAGATTCAGAACTAATGTCAGGAAGTATTTCTTCACAGAGAGGGTGGTGGATGTCTGGAATGCCCTTCCGGAGGAAATGGTGAAGACCTGAACTGTGAAGGACTTCAAAGGGGCGTGGGATAAACACTGTGGATCCATAAAGTCTAGAGGACGTGAATGAAGAGTGGGTGGCTCGCGGGAATGACGGCTACTGCCTGGAGATAATATCCTTATTCAATAAACATACACATGGTTAATGTGACTCCAACATTGCTCTAAGCTTCAACGGCAAGAAGAAATGTGGAAAAAAGGATTTGCATTCACAAAAAAGCAGGGAGTAGCTTGCTTGTACGGCGGCTACTACCCCAAACCAAATAAGCCTGATACTTCACTTTCAATGCATATCCAGCATAGCTCTCTGCTTCAACGGCAGGGGGAATGAAGAAAAGTGGATCTATATACAGACAACCAACAAGGAGTGAATTACATAGTCTGGGTAAACAAATAAGCATGGGTTTAACTTGCTTATTGTGGCAGTTACTACCCCTAGCTAATTAAGCTAGATATTTCACTTAGATGCAGTTCCAACACTGCTCTCTACATTAATAGTGGGGGTGGAAGGGAAATAGAACCAAAAGGTTACTAAGAGCCAAGAGTAACAGATAAGTATGAGAAAAAAAAAGTGCGAAACTTGCTGGGCAGACTGGATGGGCCGTTTGGTCGTCTTCTGCCGTCATTTCTATGTTTCTGTCTTTTTTTTTTTTTTTTTTTTTATAGCGAGTTGTATTTGAAATATCCTAGTTCCACACTGCATCCATTGTTTGGGGATGAAGCGGGGGGGGGTGTTTCGTGTAGATGCAGAGTATATGTTTACATTTAGCCCCTTGATGGTCGTGTTCACGCCTGTTTAAGCATTATCTGCCAGGTGTGTCCCAATAGAAAAAAGGTTGCGAACCACTGCTTTAATCAGACATTAAAAAAAAAAAAAAATGGGCCTGTGTTGCATTGAGAGACAGAGAAAGGGAAGATGTGTGAAGGAACTATTCCATCTTAAAGAAATTAAAATAATCCAGTGGAATTTATTTTGTAACTCCAATCGCTCCTTATTCTGGGCTTACTGTTACCACAGAAACTCAGGCAAGGGTGGAGCCACTGCAGGGCTTGTGTATTTGGGCCCCTTGCTGCCTTTTTTCCATTAATGTTTTTGGGGCCTGAAGAGCACTGCGATATGAAACTTTTGTGACCTCCATTTGGGGTCTCGACCCACAGTTTGGGAAACCCTGCTCTAACCTTAGAAGCAGTGGAGACTTGTTCCACCCAGGCAAGGGGAACGAGAGATTCAATGACAGGTATATCTTCATTCAGGATCAACCCAACACATCCAGCTGAGGGGTGGACCCAGAGACCCTGGACCTATATTTAAACCAGAGCCTAGACAAACAGCACTTGCCAACCTAGTTGGGGACTGTAAGGGAGAATAGGAAGGGGCTGCAGGTTTTTTTTATAACTTAAGAAAAAAAAAAGTTAAAGAATTTTTACTGTATCTTCTAGTTAAATTTGAGGTCGATATTCAGCCACAGAGTGACTAGTTAAGATTGCTGGATATAGTTATGCCAAACCGGCTAACTTTAGAACAGCCCTATGGTTCGACCAGAGTTAGCTGCATTGGTTAAGCGGCTGACTTTGAATATCTGAGTTAGCTGCATAACTTATGAATGTAACCGCATATGACCAATATAGCTGGGTAGCCATTTAGACAGAACTTTTCTCTGTAGAGCCCCTTTTAGAGCCAGCAGCTGTGGTACAGGGCTTACACAGTTTATTTTTTGACCCGGGCTATGACAGTTCCTTGATATTCCACCTTTCTACATCAAACCAAAGCAGTTGGCAACAGATAAAAGCATAGAAGCACAAATAATTTAATATTTAAATTCAAATAAAACAATTATAAAAACTCAGATCTCCTATCCCTTCAAAGTCACTTATAAATGTACAACCATTTGTCCAGTTCATAAGATTTATTGTGAACAGTTTTAGACAGAAGAGTGAATGAGGGTTAGACATGAGTTGGGGGATGGGATATGGAGGCTTCGTGAATTTTGGATATTGTAGTCTTTGCTGCATGTTATGTGTATATGATTTACAGTTGATACATTGCCTAGAGCAGGGCTAGGCAACTCTGATCCTGGCACGCCACGCTCTGGTTTTCAAGGTAACCACTATGAATATGCATGAAGTATATGTGCATGCACTACCTGCATTGTATGTACATGTATCCTATGCATATTCATTGTGAATATCCCAAAAACCAGACCTATATGTGGCACTCCAGGACTGGATTTGCCTACTCCTGGCTTTAGAGCAACAGTAAAGTTGATAAATGTGATAAATAACATTTAACTACTTCCCTTTGGTTCATAATCTGGACATCCAAACCCCTGCAGCTATTGATTTGTGAATTATCAAGGGTCTTTACTTAGTAGCAGGGGTATTTGGTTTGTTTTTGTTGTTGCTTTTTTGCTTGTTTTTTTTTTCCCTTATTTTATTCTGTGTTTTTTCTATTTTTAGTCTACGTTCTGAATAGGAGGAGGCTTATGTAATCATCCTGTCTGTATGTCTGTCTTCCACCCATAACTTTTCCATTTGGTGCACTATCAACACTAAATTTTCAGGGCATGCAGAGGTGGCCAAGGTGCTGGGTACAGAATTATTATTTTTTTTTTTTTTACGGATCCATGAAGATGCACATGCAGTTGTTCTCTAATGGTTTTGTATCTGATCCAAATCAAAGAGGATCATGCTGGGTATTTTTTGGGGGGATCCACACATTCAACAAAAACACACACGTAATTACATCACCGCTTTCTTCTGAAAAAGTCTTTATTAGATCCGACTGTTAGCTAATTATCGTCCAGGGTCCAACCTGGCCATGATGTCTAAAATCATTGAGAAGGTAGTATTTGATCAACTGAACAATTTTGCTTCAAAGATTAACATCCTTCATTCTCCACAATCTGAGTTCCATAAAGGAAACAGCACGGAATCTGCTTTGTTGACTCTGATTGATGAGGTTAGGGTTCAGGCTGATGATAGAGACATATGCATGATTCTGTTAGGCATGAGTGCAGCCTTTGACATCATCAGGCATGAATTACTTCTCTGCTGCCTACAAGAAATTGGGATCTCCGATCTAAGCTATCTATGGTTCCCTTTATATCTAGTACCATTCAGAAATCATTTTCTTTTCTTTGCTATATCGGACATCTTCATCTTCTTTTGGACATAAGCAATCTTAAACTGCTCATACATGTTTTTGTCATTTCCAGGCTCAATTACTGTAGTTCTCTTCTCATGGGTTTACCAGAATTTTAGCCAAAACACCTACAATACCTTGAAATTGGTTGATGTATATATCTCAGCAGTTCAGCAACTTTTGATTCATCTGAAATTGGTATTGAACAACCAAAAAACCGAAATGTTATTAGGCATGTTTGGCGATAATTTTATGTTTACCATTTTTAATGCTGGTTCTATGCAAATTGAATTACCTTGTCATACACGTGATCTTGGTATAATTGTTGATGGCGATCTTAACATGAAGAAGCATATTAGTCTAAAGATTAGAGATGATTACATTAAATTACACATTTTAAAGCGATTAAAACCTCTCCTTAATCATGAAGACTTCCATTCAGTGCTTCAAACGTTGATTTTCTCTTACCTAGACTAATGCTCTTTTATGTGATCTACCTGCAAGTACATTAAGACCGCTCCAATTGTTACAAAATGTTACAGTGAGGACCCTAATGACCATATTACTCCTACTTTGATTACTTTGGCTACCAGTAAAATTTAGAATTGACTAGAAAGTTCTTTGTCTATTACACAAATCTATCTATAATGATAAAACAGAATGATTAAATACCTCTGTACACCAACATACCCCTCAAAATATCTGATATAGGCAAATTAAAGGTCTTTTGTCTATCCCCTTGGTACGAACAGCTCATTTAAGTGAAGAGAGAGAGAGAGCTCATAAATTGAAACCTCTTCAACATGTAAAACTTTCCTTGAACCAAATGATTTCTGAACTGTACTACAATAACTTATTATTTTCAAGTATGGACTACTGTAATTCACTATTGATTGGCATTTCCAAATACATATGTCCACTGCAAATCATTCAAAATACGGTCACTAGATTATTAACCAACAGTTTGAGTTGTGAGCATATCACACCAATATTAAAACAATTACATTGGTTACCCATATCATCCAGAATCCAGTACAAACTTGGTCTGTTTGTGCATTCTTTAATCTTTACCTACACTCCCCCTGGGCAAACACAACTATGAAATTTTACTCTCCGTCCAGATCCTTACACTCTGTAACTAAACACCTTGATATTCCTTCACCAAAATTAATTTGCCTTGATGAAACACGCAGAAGAGCACTCTCGGCATTAGGTCCAATATTTTGGAATACTCTCCCCACCGAGCTAAGAAACTAATGATTCTAAGATATTTAAAAAATATATATCTTAAAACTCACTTATTCAAGATAGCTTTCAGTGAATAATCTATCCTCAGTTCTATTAGGATTCAATTTATTTTAAAATTTATTTTAAGTATGCATTTTTCTTTTCGTAACTAACTGCGAGTGATTTTTGTAATCCACCTTGAATATAAGAAGGGCGGAATAGAAATATTTTAAATAAATAAAAAATGTGTTCATAGGCCTACCCTTATTGGTGTTCTGCCACCCAGGGAAGAAACTCCCTGCATTTCTATGACTTAAGTACACTAGTACCAGGGAGTCCATAATGACAATGATGACGTACGCTTGATGAAACTCATGGCTTACTTCTGAGGAAGAGAGAGAAAATGTCCTAAGCCGGTTGCTTTTAGCCTTTAAACAGGACTGGCTCTGGTTGGGGGGGGGGGGTGCTGAGGGGCAGAAGGAGCTTCTGATATGCTCTCTCCTACTAGGATCAGTCCATAAAAGATTCTTTTCCCATGAAAAAATACTGTGCAGCAAGTTTGGATTTATTGCATGATAACTGCAAACATTCTGTGTTTTAAAGCCCTAACAAATTCTAGTAAATGACCCCCTAAGTTTATATATAAGGCAGTGAAGGGCAAAGTGACCTGCCCCAAGTTCACAGCTGCTGGATCTGAAATCTGGCCTTGCCAGTCCATAGCCTGCTGCTTTAACCACCAGGCCACTCCTCCACTCCCTCTGTGAGAGAGCTCCACAGAGGGCCTCTGGTCCCTCTTGAACTTGCCCCACCCAGGCTAGATGGGGGCATCTGACAAAGGACAGTCCCCGGCTCTTACCTCTCCTCTGCGTGAGTCCAACCGTTACTCCATCTGAGACCTTATGTAAGAAGGTTCTCGACCTCACTTTCTCTATCGATTATTACCTGTGGGAGAATGTCACCTTGGTCTCCCTGAGGGCTGTTGGTTCCAGCCCAGGAGAATTTGAGACCCAGAGCCATTGTACCTATTAGCCTGGGGAGAGATAGAGAAGGAAAGATAGGTTTAGTGGAGCTTCCCCCTATCTGACCTAGGAATCCTTAAACCTTTTTCCTTCCTCTGCTAGATATGGACTTCATAGCTGAAGGCAATGTTCATTCACTGTCTCAGTTTCCCACACTCAAGAAATTTCTACCCGTGGGGACCAAACTACCAGCTGGTTAAAATAGGGTGAACAAGTAGAAATAGACATATAGATTCATCTTGCTAAAGTAAGGCGCATCATATAATCTGCCCGCCCCCCTCTTTTTTTTTTTTTTTTTTTTTTAAAGTGCGAGGCTTAAAAAAAAACCCTGCCATCTTCAGCAGTGGCAGCTTATGATTTAAAAAAAGCCGACATAGGCCTATAATTACATAAGTCAGCTAAGTCCAATGTCATCTTTGCCATTTGTTGGAAAGGTAATCGAAAATACCACGTTGACACAATTAACTGCTCATCTTGCAAACAATGAGATCTTAGACCCCCCACCAATTTGGTTTCAGAAAATGTATGAGTACAGAGCTGCTTCTTTTATCCCTCACTGCCTATTTTAGAAGAGGGCCGGATAGTGGCAATGAATTCCTTCTTCTTGTTTCTCTTGATATCTCTGCGGCCTTTGATACAGTTGATCATGAGATATATTTTTATTTTGTCTTTAAAGAATGCGGCATTGATGGAAAAGTTTTAGATTGGTTCACCTCTTATCACAAATCAATCTCAATTAAAATGCAGTAATGAAGTTTCACAAATAACTTCTGTGGACTTGGGAGATCCGCAGGTTTTTGCTTTCTCAGTGGTCCTATTTAACATCTACTTGGGCCCCCATTGCAAAATTACTTGCAACTATCTGTGATGGATATAAAATGTATGCAGTCAACATTCAGTTTTTTATTTGTTTATGGGATACTTGGAAGGATACGATGGAACACTTAGATATTTGTCTGTCCTCTATTCAGTCTTGCCTGCACCAAAATAAACTATCCCTGAACATGGCCAAAACAGAATTTATTATAATTCAATGATCTCATACTCCAGAAGCCTAACCAGCAATTGTGTTGGGTAATGGAGAAATTACTTACCTGATAATTTCATTTTCCTTAGTGTAGACAGATGGACTCAGCATCCCAACTGCTATCAGGCGTACACTATACCCATTGGTCCTGAGTCCATCTGCTACACACTAGGAAATTGTTTGTTTAATATCTCTCATTCTTTTAAAATTAGGAGTGTTGATTAGACTCTCACCTTTCTTTTAAACCCCAGATTAAATCTGTTGTTAGATTTGGAATTTTTAAACTTCGTGTTATTGCGGGTCTATTTACTTCAAACAATTGTTCAGGCAATTATTTTTCCAATAATTTTCTATTGTATCAGTCTTAAGCTTGGTTTAACAGATTCCACTTTACAACCTCTGCAATTATTATTAAATTCCGCTGCCCATCTGATTACAGGTACGAAGCGGAATCAACACATCACTCCTGTTTTTCAGAATTTGAAATGGTAACGCATTATATATGGAGTAGGTATGATTGTTATAAAGCTACTAAATCCTAATACATGTCCTTGGACGAATGCTCTGTTAAAAGTTTATAAACTATCCCACCAACTATGTTCTTCTTATCGCAGACTCCTTGATGTACCATTAGTATGATCAGCTCATTTAACTTCTACTAGAGAATCAGCCTTTTCTATAATTGCACCCTCTCTATGGAATTCCTTGCCGGCTGATTTAAGGTTAAATCCTAATAGGCTTTAAGACCACTTCTGAAAGTCTTGCTTTCTTTTGCAGCACATTTCCAGATTGTATTGATTTTTATCGACTTTACCCATCAGTGACCCATGTGTTGGTTTCATGATGATTTAAAGTTGTAATATTACAATTGTTTTATATGCATTTTTTTTATTTCATTTTGTGTATATATATATCTTGATGTATGTCTTATTGTACATGACTTCAGCCTTTTTGTGGAAAGCGATTAAAAAATTCTACTAAATGAACTGAAAAAATGAACTAATTCTACCAGCTCATTTACCCCTCTGCTTGACAGAAGCTCCTAGACAGCTGATTCCACCGGATGTTCCCTCACTCCTTCCCCAGCTAAGAGGGTTGGCGAGGTGAACTCCCATGGATTATGAGAGGGATAAGCGGAACAGGATATGGCTTGTTTGCCTTAATAGATATAGTGGCAAGTAGTTATTTATATCTATATCTATTTAATCATTCATTTGTATGTAGGTGTGTGTGTGTATCTATATCTATCTATTTGTATATAGAGATATAGATATCTATAGATATACATTTTTTTCTTTTAAACTAGATACCCTGTCAGGGAGCTGGAGTAAGGCAAGGTACTGGAATATGAGGTTCAGTCCAGGTTCCCAGATAACTGATTGCAGTTGAAGATCTAAGTCAATGCCAAGTTGCTGAGTTCATGACAAGAAAGTGCACCTTCACCCAGCTGCACCCTGGACATTAGGATTATTTATTTATTTATTTAGCACTTTTATATACCGATTTTCCAGTAACAGAATTACTAATCAAGTCTGTTTACATTCTACACAATAACCATGACAAGAGGATGTCTTACAATAAACAGGT
Organism: Rhinatrema bivittatum; assembly: GCF_901001135.1. NCBI lineage: Eukaryota > Metazoa > Chordata > Amphibia > Gymnophiona > Rhinatrematidae > Rhinatrema > Rhinatrema bivittatum. The sequence goes on from NC_042617.1 coordinate 119,975,184, forward strand.
AGATTGAACTTGGATAAAAATAAATGGGGTTAACAACATAAAGTAAAAGTTATGGGGACTAATGTAGGCTGGAGTTAAGAACGGGTGTTGGGCATAAGGCTAGGTTTTTAATATTGTTACTGTTCACCTTCTCGGAACTCCTAATTATCTTTGCCTGTTATTGCTGTGGTCCTGTCATTAAAGGAGTTTCCTACAGCTGTATCCAATCAAGGTTTCAGAACCTGCAAATCTGTTTTTATTATTATTTGTTTTCCCAGCTCTACAGTCACAAAAAAGAATTCTATCTTCTTCTATAAGGAAAATTGGAATTATAACTGCACTTTGCTATGATATATGGGATCTGAACCCAGAATCTCCAAAAATATAAAGCTCAAGAAACAGGAGATCAATTGCTGTGCACAATGGGGTAGATTTTCAAAGGGTTACACACGTAACCCCCCGAAAACCTACCCCAAACCCCCCCTGTGCGTGCCGAGCCTATCTTGCATAGGCTGCTGGCGCACGCAAAGCCCCGGGACGCGCATAAGTCCCAGGACTTTCCTGGAGGGGGTGTGTCGCGGCGGGGCGTCATCGGGGGCGTGGCTGCGGCCTCCGGACCAGCCCCCCGACTGGACCATGGCGCGCCGGCGGCTGGCCTGGCGTGCGCAAGCTACGCCTGCCTTAGGCAGGCGTAACTTGTGCAACAAAAGTGTGGGGAGGGGGGATTTAGATATGGCCGGGTGGGTAAGTTAGGGAGGGGAAGGTGCGGGGGGTGGAAGGCAAGTTCCCTCCGGGGCCGCTCCGATTTTGGAGCGGCCTCGAAGGGAAAGGAGGCAGGCTGCGCGGCTTGGTGCGCGGCTGCCGATTTTGGGCAGCCTTGCGCGTACCGACCCCAGATTTTAACAGATACGCGTGGCTACGCGCGTATCTATTGAAATCCGGCGTACTTTTGTTTGCGCCTGGTGCGCGAACAAAAGTACACGCGGCGTAGTTTTATAAAATCTGCCCCAATGTTAGAAAGAATTACCATGTAACAAACCAGCTTAGAGCCTTGGTTTTCCTGCTTCCTTTCCTGGTTCCCTGAAGCTGGCTGTCTAGGTTAACTGGCTGTGCCTTCCCCAATGAGCAACCAGCCTGAACAGGGGAGCTCATCCAATCCTGATTATGGTATTCCAAAATCAGTTCTACTATACTCATTAACAGCAAGGCATGTTCTTACTGTGCTCTTGAGTTGCCCACCTGCTATTTCACAGCAGTGGTTGTGGGCTGGAGCCTTGCTACCATGAAGGAAAACAATGTTGGATTCCCAAACTCTATTTCTGCTACTCAGGCCAACAGAGGCTTGTGATCCATTAACTTACCCACACTGGTTTCCTTTCTCCCTCTTTGGCTTCTGCCCAATCAGGGAAACCAGAGCCTTATCTGACCTGTTGCCCTGCTCCACCAGGGAAATCAGTAGCTTGTTAGGTATGTTGCCCTGGGAGCCCAGTCCTCAGCTCTTGCTGCCGGACCCACCAAGGTAAAGCCACAGGGAATTCTCTTCCAGTGCTTGCTCCTTGGCATTGGGACTCAGACTCCTGGAAGAGAGGAGGCGCAGGGGTGAAATGATACAGAACTTCAGATACCTGAAAGGTTTTAATGATGAACAAACATCAAACCTTTTCCGTTGGAAAGAAATCAGTAGAACTAGGGGTCATGAAATGTCCTCCCTTGAGTTTCATCTCAGAACCGTCAGAAAACATTTCTTCACAGAGAGGGTGGTGGATGCCTGGAATGCCCTTCAGGAGGAGGTGGTGAAAACCAAAACAGTGAAAGAATTCAAAGGGGCATGAGATAAATACTGTGGATCCCTAAAGGCTAGAGGATGGAAATGAAGAAAAGAGTGCATGGGGTAACTTGCTGGTGTGGCGGTTACTACCCTTAACCAATAAGCCTTGATACTGTTGATGAAACTCCATCATGGCTCTCTGCTTCAGCGGCAGGGGGGAATGGGGAATTGGATTCATACAGCAACTAATGAGGACCCTTTCTTTTATGGTCTGGGAACTGATAAGCATGTAGGTAACCTACACAGTGCAGCAGATACTACCAAAAGCTTGCTGGGCAGACTGGATGGACCATTTGGTCCTTTTCTGCCATCATTTCTATGTTTCTTTGTTTTATGCGTAGGTTCCCCCAAGAGAGGAGTGCAGGTTCTCAGTAGAGCCTTCCTTTTTCAGTGAATTGCTACCTCTAAGCACCTCAGGAAACCAGAGAGACCGAAATACCTGGTTGCACTGGGGAAGGGAAGATCAGCCCTTTGGAGGACTGTTGACCCAGAGTATGCTAGGGAAAGCAACACTACGGAGTGCCATTGCCCTGCAGCCACTCCTTTCTGTTCCACGAAGCTTCAGCACCAGACCATCTGTCTGCACATCTGCTGAGGCAGAGACCTTACTGAGGAAGCATCGGACGCTTTTATGGAGAAGGGGGCTCAATGATGAGCTTTTGGTCTCTGCTTCCATCTGCTGGCTGGAGGATAATCCTACTTGTGCAGACTGGTCTGGCAGGGCGATCAGGAAGCAGAGTTTTCTGGTTGACAGCACAGCAGTGCATGTAAATAATATGCATGTCGTTGTGATATTTTTATTTCAAAAGATTGTACTTTGAGTGTCCTTTTTCATGTAAAATCTTGTATTATAAATGCATGTTTTTAAATTGTTTGTTTGTGGAGAGGGCTGTGGTGGGGGGAGGCCTGAGCACAAAGCTTTAAGATTTACTTAGGGTGCTAAAATATACAAATTAAATGTTAAAAACAAAACAATGATGAGGGGCCAGCATGGTAATTGTTCACACAGGGCAGCAAAAAAGATAGTACTGGCCCTGCGCAGTACCACTCTGTGGTGATGCACTGGAGGGGTTCCCATCCCTCCCCAGTGAGAAGAGACCCCGTGTGATAGTGTGTAGGAGGGATGGGTTGAATGACTGACTGAGGGGGGGGCAAGTATGGGGTGAGAGGGAAGAGGAGAGTGGGAGGGAGGGGATGGGTGACTTAGAGGGAAGGGAAGGAGCCAGAGTGTGGGTGTTTGTCTGAGAGAGAGGGAGTTGAGTGATTGGGAGGGCTGGCTGAGTGACTGATAGGGAAGGGTTGAGTGGGAGGAAGGGGATGAATGAGGAAGTAGAAGAGGGAGTAAGAAGAAGAGACGGTAGAAGAGTTTTTTGTGAGAGGAGAAAATTTTTGTGTTCCCTGCTCCCCTCCACTGAAATAAACAACAATCTCAGGGTGACTGAAAATCAAAAGCTCCCAGATGTTTTTTCAAACATTTCTGACAATGAAAGGTGTTTGTGTGACACCAGAATCTGAATTTTTTTTTTTTTTTTTTGTATAGAGAGTTTATCCCTTTTGGGTACCTTAGCAGGGGTGGCAGGAATCCCATCCTATCCTAATCTCGCTTCAGGCAGCAGATTGCCATGAGCTGTTCCTAACTGCTGGCATCAGTTACTGATAAAGTAAAGCTTTGCTCCTGCTCTGAGCTGCCAACACCATGAACTACCTCCCACAGACTGACAGCATCATCCAAGACTGGCTCAATGTTCCACCTGTTAGCACGTCAAAAGAGATGTTTTGGGTGTGGCCTTTATTGATGATGTCAGACTGGGGAGGCAGCTCAGAGAGTTGGTCACATGGCAGCATCAAATTTTCTGATGCACCACCAACTTCAGCTGTCACCTTGTGCCCCTGCTCCAAAGGCATAGATTTATTGCCAGATATGTCACATACTTTAAATAAGAATAGCACAAAAGTTTGCTATCTTCTCAACTATCCAATTCTGCAGGAAGGTTACCATTGCTTCCACTATCTCAAACAGAAGAGGTTAACCTTGATGGATCATGTTGAGATGTGCTGCATATAGCAGAGTTAAGCAGATCTTTTTTTGGCCAACTGAACACGGACAGGAGTAAAAGCTCAGCACTGTGCCGAAAATGCTGCTGAGTAATCCTAGAACTCTAAAATTTTATGGCCATTGTATAGCACTTCTGAGACTTGACAATATGCTCTTAATATTTCCCCTTTGTGAACAAAATTTAGCATCTTGGCAGTAACCACACAAGGTTTTTGTTGGATAGCAGAATGGGCACCAATCCTGTGAGCCTGCTCTAATTGTGGAGGGCCATGCCGGTCTGATATATGAAAGATGTCAGAGAGCCATTTTTCCAGAAGGCCAGGGAGCTCACAATCAGATATCGATTCAGGAAAACCTGTAACTCTGAGGTGTTTGAGGCTGTTCAGAAGTGACCCTTGGACTGAAGGAAGGTGATCCAGCTTGTGAGATGGAATCCTTCCTTCAGGAGGCGAGACTGGACAAAAATTGAAACCCCACTAAACTTCACCAATACCAACCCATGTTCTCCTTAGGTTGAGCCCTCGGGTGCTGGGGTCGGCTGGACATACGTGGTGTCTCAGATAGAGGACCGGGCACAGCACAAGACAGACGGTGAAATTCTGGGTAGTCAGCAAAGATCAAAGGATTTATTAATAAAACAATCACTGGTATCTTAACATCTTGAATTAGAAAACACAGGGAAAAATCTGAAATCACAGGAAAACCAAAACCTCAGGAGACTAAAAAATCTCCAAAAGAACCCGCATGATAGTGTGTAGGAAGGATGGCTTTTAAAAAAAATGTTGCCAAGGATAGTCCCTGCACTGTGATGTCATTGAATAGGGCCTCGAGGGAAAAAAACCACTGGCCCTTTAAATTTAAAAGTAAACTAGCAGCGCAACGGAGACCCAACGTCAGGGGAACCCTGAGCCTGTGGAAGACGACTGAGCCTTGAGCATTCGCGCCACCCGGTCGCGCGCCCAGCAGAGCCCCAACACGATTCTCTCGTGAGAGCAAAGCCTCTGCTTCCAGCTCGAGGACCGGCGTGTCCATCAAAGCCCGTGCTGTGAACAAACCTCCAGCAAGTCCTGCACACGCCGGCACGAAAGCGCCGTGACCAGGCGCAACCAGACTGCCGAGCCGGAGGAAAACAAATGGTAAGCGGAAGCACAGCATGAGGTTATTCCTTCTGGATCGGTTTTCTAAATCCTCCAGTTTATCCAACACATAAACTTGGAATTTCCTGAGCTCAGTCAGTTCATTTTCCATAGATGCTACTGTATGGTCCGTAACAGAAAGGTGTTATTCTACCACTCTACCTTTTCCAGCAAACTCAGTCAATTGCACTGTGAGAGAATCTATCTTTTCATAAACTTTGTCGAAACTGGCATCTATCCTGTTGTCCATTGCTGTTAGTATGGCTGTAACAACCTTCTGGATAAATGATTCCATGGGTCCTGAAACTGAGCTTTCTTCCATCTCGTCGGCAATCTTGAGTTCAAGGGCCTTGCTTTTCTCCTTCTTGTCTGATTACCCGACATCCCAACAACGTTAAGAATTTGTGGCATTCCAAAAAAACGAGTGGCAGCCTCCACCAAACGAAACGAACAACTGCAGTTAAAAAATAAAGTTTTCATGGCAAAAGCAAACTTTGAGAGGGAAGTCAGTGGAGCTCTCATGTCTCACGTCTTACCTTGCAGTGTGCATCACGTGACCTCCGGTATTTGATTATTATGCATGTTTATTTTGTAAACCGCCTCGGTAACCTGTTTGACAGGCAGTATATGAAGTTTAATAAATGAAATGAAATAAATGACCGGCACCTAATAACTTTGTGGCTTTCCCTTCCATTCACATCCAATGTTCTGCACAAGCTAGGAGAATTAGGAAAAGGATATTTATTTTGACTCCACCTATTCTACAGTTGTGCCACCTAATAACTTTATGGTTTTGCATTTGATCCACACTGAATTTTAAAGAGATGCCAGGTGGTCAGTGGATTCTCTTTTTTTTCCATGAATATGCATGCATAGTTATGCCACCTAATAACTTCTTGGTTTTGTATCTGATCCACACCAAATTTTTAGGAGATGTCAGGGGGAAGGGCAGGACGAGTTGGACACAGGTATTTTTCCCTGGATCCATGTTGACATGTGCACATAAGTGCATGGCATTCCAGAAGGAGGCTCCACTAGTTTTGTGTAACTTTTAGTTAAGTTTACTTTTTTTTTTTTTTTTGCTACCTTTCCTTTATTTCTATTTTTTGCTTTTCTGAATTTTAGGCACCAGGTGCTAAGTTTTTTAGATGCCCAAGTGATTTGGCTGTTGGTGAAGTGAGAGAGAGTATTTGGAAGCAGGAGAAAGGTGGAGGAGATGGGGAAAAACAAAAGAACATGAAAATATGGGAAAAAACAAAATTTAAAAATAGACATAAAATAAAGAACAAAATCACTGCACAAAGAGAGCGAAACCATATAAGTTTTGGCTGGTACCTAAGTTTTTTTTCTAAATATTTTTCCATCCTTGTAGCCTTTTCTGTTCAGTTTCCCAGCTTGAATTTGGCTGCAGTCTGCTAGAAGCTGGTTAGGGAGGTTTCAGTTCCCTTGCCAGCAGCCGTTTTGTGTGGTAATGGAGGGTCTTGATTTGACCTTTTGACTTTGTGTAATGCTTCTATTTTACCACCTACTTTGGCAATTCTCTGACTTTTTTTTTTTTTTGCTTGGTTCCCAGAGCAGGTCTTTCACATGTCTATCTAGCAGCAAGCTCTGTAGCGCATCCACTACTTGCCTTTTTTTTTTTTTTTTTAAACTGCTTGGCCAGCCCTTATATTCTATACAGCCAGCCCTCTGCCACCATCATATAGCTCATTCCTAGCTTACATCATGCTCACGTTCCCTTTTTCATTCACAGGCTGTAACACATGCATTAAAACCGTTAAATACATGTACCCTACAATTATGATCTTGCCTTGTGCATACCAATGTGCACATTCAGTACAGCCTCTCGTGACTCTGCTAAGCACTCAGGACTTTAACCCTACAGCTACTTATACTCAGAACGAACTCCCACACGTGTACTTTCTCTCTCTCTCTCTCTCTCTCTCTCTCTCTCTCTCTCTCTCAATCAAATTGATACACTATATGTATTACCTCACACAAAGCTACACCTAGAGGAAATGGCATCATGCAGTGTTTATAGATATAGGTAAAGCTTACTGGCAAAGCAATTTTACTTTTAATTCCTCTTCCCTCCCCCTTTCTGAGGCTGTCATTATGGGTCACATTATGGGTCCCTCTCTCCTCTTTTTTTTCTTTCTGGTGGGGTGATGGCTGAGCCACCTTTCCCTTCCAACTGCTTAGATTCCTCCTTCAGGCAGTCCACTCATGGGAGAGCCAGCATGTTCTGGTGTGGCTGAAAGGGAAAGGAGGAGATGAAAATTACATCCTGAGCAGGTTCTGACCACACTGGGAAAACCCGTAAAGCAACCCATAGGCAACGCACAGTTTCACATCCAAAGGTCTGCATTCGGCGGTGAAAACCAAGACTGGAAGAATCAGGCCCTTTTACAAATGAAGCTGCATAATCTGCCTCCACTTGAACATAAAAAGGGGAGAGAAAAAGAGTGAAACAGTAAGCCATCTAAAAAAAAAAGCATAGAAACAGAAAAGGTAGAGTGCGTGCCAGACGTAAGGGAAACTATGTAGCAAAAGATGGGACGTGATTTAACATACATCCACGCTGTGTACACACATACAACATGTGCAGTCGCTTTACTTGGTGAATTCAAAGCCAAAGTGTGCCCAAAACGCACACAAACGAAAGTATGACAGCACATGTGTTAGAAGCACAGAGGACAGATGTATAAGAAATTACCCTGTAGTGTTTAGGAGACTAAATTGTGGCACACACAAGTGATATGACAAACAGGAAAACAGCACAAGCCATGCCAGCCAGCCAGACTTATGGCCGATACACTAAAAGTCGCGGGAGAGCGGGCGAACAGGCCACTCTCCTGTGCACGCGATTCTGTATTCAAATGAGGGCCCGCCGCAAAAAGAGGCGCTAGGAACACTAGCGCGTCCCTAGCGCCTCTTTTTGGACAGGAGCGGCGGCTGTCAGCAGGTTTGACAGCCGACGCTCAATTTTGCCAGTGTCGGTTCTCAAACCCGCTGACAGCCACAGGTTCGGAAACCGGACGCCGGCAAAATTGAGCGTCCGGTTTTCAAGCCGTGGGCGGATTTCAAAATTTTTTTTAATCTTTTTTTTTTTTTTTTAACTTTTGGGACCTCCGAAGTAATATCGCCATGATATTAAGTCGGAGGGTGCACAGAAAAGCAGTTTACCTTTAGCTATTACTTTCACTTTAAATTGCAAAAAAGGTGTGAGGTAACTGTAAGTAAATAAATACATTGAGCAGAAGCTTGGATTCCTGGTTGATTTTTGGAGCAGAAGCCACCAAAAATGTAATTTGAAGAATTCGTCCCTCTCCAGAAAGGGAAATATTTAGCGATTCTGCCCCCTTTCTTCAACTTTTCTACTCTCCTCGCTTCCCATGCTGTTTGTGGTAAATGTCGCATTCAGTCAGCATTTATCTATTTGGTGAACTTAGTTCAGGATTGCCACCTGGATAGGAATTTAAGATTGGCCGAAAGGGTCGCTGTGTCACGCCTTCTGTCTTTGGCCAAATTCTCAGCGGCCAGGCAGTGGGCCTTTAGTTGTGCCGCACCTGTGTTGTGGAATTACGATGGGTAGGTAGCTACCTGGCCTTTAGAAACTATCTTAAATCTTGGCTTTTTTGTCAAGTTTTTGGTTAGACATGTTCTCTGTGAAATGTCTTTCCCCCCCCCCCTTTCAGCTTTTTGTATTAGAAAATTAATGTTATTGGGGGTTCTGGATACGGCATTGGGGAGGGATGGGGTGATGTGTTTGGGGGGAGGTGGGTTTTATTTTTGATTTGTCATGCAGCAGGGAGTGATGTGTGTCCTGTGTGTGTTTATTTTTGTTTTTGCTGGGGTTGGGTGAACTAGTGGTTTGAGGGTTTGCTTTAATTTGTATTTGTATTTCTGTATTTTAATGTTGTGTTTGAATATGGTTAGAACTTTTGTAATCTGCTTTGGGCCTGCTGGAAAGTGCAGAATATCAAGTTTAATAAATAAGAGGTGCGAATGTGTTTTGGGATTAATAGTTAGGAAATCAGGGATTGAAAATCTGGGCTCCATCTACTTGCTGACGGGCCAATGCAATATCAAGCATGAAAAAATGTGCATTCAAACTGGGCACCCATCCCCCTCTCCTGGCGCCCAATGCAATAGGCAAATGAGCTACCACACTACAGAGGACGCGCTAGGGATAACTTTTGCGTCCCTAGTGTGTCCATGGCATCAGGTACCCAGAAATATGGCTGGGCGCAGGTTAGTAAAACGGATGCTCAATTAATGAGTGTCCATTTTCATAACTTACACAGCCACGGGTTAGGAAAATGAGCACTTGTAAATTGAGCGTCCGTTTTCCTAACCTGACCATTGTCAAGATTTTTTTATTCTTTTCATGCTGCTTCCTGTGGTTCTTCTACTTAATATTGTCCCAATACTAAGTAGGAGGAACCAGGGAAAAGTAATTTCTACTTTTTTTTTTTTTTTTTTTTTTGAGCTCGTGGCGTGCATGAAGACTTAACACCAGCTCCGGGGCTGGCATTAATTCTTCTGTGTAAAAACATGTGCGTTGGTTGCGTGGTGATTTTTTTGAATCGGGGCAATAGCTAATAGCTTCATCTACATGGTATTTACATGTGATGAGCGCTATTAGCTAAGCATGTTTGGACGCACGTTCTGGACACGCTAATCCCCCTTTTTGCATCGGGTGTCTGGACATGCGTTTTAGTCATGCTAGGCTATCACGGGCTAACCTATGCACTAACCTGAGTGCACGATTTTGTATCGGCCCCTGGGATAGTCCATTCTTTCACCACCTCATTGTCACATCCTGTAATGGGCTTGCAATAATGATATGGTTGCCAAGCTTGTCAAATGATTAGAGGTTCTGCATGAATATAAAGAGTTTTATATAAATACATTAAACAAATAATAAAAGAAAGGCATGGTTGTGATCTAACTCAACAGCAGCAATGAGGTTCCGAGGTTGTGAGTGAGGGCTGCAGCCTTGTGGAAGCTGCTGTGCACTGAAAAGCCCCAGACATGGGTCGTGGGCTCTCAAGATGAGTAGCCAAACTGAGGAAATCAACTAATAACTTTGAGGCAACTGAAATAGAATTTTATTTTCTGGGTCGATTTGTCTACTCTGAACTTGAATATGCATTAAACCCCTTTCTCTTGAAAGGTTTCTTTTCCCGGGCATGGTAAACTCTGATGGAAAGTAATATGTGGGAAGGCACCGTGGTCTTGCTGGACAAGAGTTTCTGGCTGAATCACTATAGGAAGCTGTCATTCAATGCCAGCTCACAGAGCAGTTTTGCTAAACTGGGATATATTTAGATTGTAGAGCAAGCTTAGAAAACTGCTTAAATCATTCAGTGAGGCATCAATACACCTCTGTTATATTGTCTGACCTTTCAAAATTGAAATAACCGTTTCAGGTTGTATATGGCAAATTATACTGTGCCGTGTAATTTGAGATCTGTACGGTATCTCTGGTGCAGGGCTAGCAAGGAAGTCTTAAGAGCAAAAACAAACATGCAAAAGAAAAAGAGCATACGTGGCTGAATTTGATTTGTGGGGCAAGGACTAATTTTAATTTAAATGGGGTTTGTTTATTTTTAATAGCAGGAGTTTAGTAACTTAAATATATCTTAATTTTCTTTCTTTTTTTTATTTTCTTTTTATTGCATTTTAAATTATTTACACAAAATACCATTGTGAATGAAAATTTGAATGATACATAACATTTAAGCAAACGTTTTAGGCATATATCATCATGAAAATAAACTATGTTAATATCATCCTACTAATAAGAAATTATGGGGGCAGATACTTATACATATATCTCTGAGCGAGAGAATCTTAAGCAATATGAAAAAAGAATTTAATGGCGAATGTGAGGATGCCTACTTTATGCCTTCTGTACTGCTAGTGCAGCTGTTTTATGTGAATCAATGAAGAATCGTAATTGGGAAGGTTCAAAAAATACATAAACCAAATTTTGAAAATTAACTACACATTTACATGGGTAGCGAATAACAATTTTGGAACAGATAGTTAAAGCTTCATTCCCTAATTCAATGAACTTTTTCCTCCTCTCCTGTGTTGACCGGGTAATATCGGGGAATATCCAGATTTTTTGTCCATAGTATTTTTTGGATCTTTTACGAAAGAAAATTTTCTTCACATTATTTTTTTCTGTAGCAAAAGCAAACGTCACAAATAATACACCTCTAGTAGTAACTGTGTCTTCTATTGATAGTTCTAGCAAGTCCGATATATTCATTTGTGCTTGGGGCTCTTCTTTCTCCTGATCAGCCTCACTTTTTTTTTGAGGTAAATAATAATAAGCCTCTACAATTAATGGTAATGCCTCCATTGGTATTAAATATTTCTTGAATAAATCAAGAGGTGGCATTTGAGGTATAACCGGAAAATTTAGTACCCTCACATTTAAACTTCTAAGAGAGTTCTCAATATTTTCCACCTTTTTATTAAGCACAGTCTCATGTTGCATCATAGTTAGATGTTGCTTCTCTATATTTTTGATCTTATTTTCTATTTCACACAGTTTATTTTCTTGAACTTCCAACTTTTTCTCATTCTCAATACTTCTTTTATTCGAATCCGTACACACTTTGGACAATTTCACAATGGCTGACTCAATGGCGGCCATTGCTTCCCAAAGTTTTCCATCGTGATTACCTCAGGTTTCACTAGAAAGGGGGTTATTTCTGGATTTGACTCACCCTTTCCTGCTGCGGCAGATACAGTGTCCCTTATAATACTCTGCGATGGCGTCTCGGGGCTGCCTCTCAAGATCGGAGGTATGTATCCTCCAAACTGAGTTGTTCCACCCGTTTCTACCAGGACCTCTCCTCCTTCTCCTTCCTGGTTCAACGGTAAACATTTTGGTGTTGACTCCCAATATCGCCCTCTCGCAGAGGTGGGGGACTGCATCACAGGCGCGCCGGGACTAAGCGAGATTTCTTCTGCCTGGGCAGGGGACGCTTGCTCCTCTCCCCAAACCCTCACGGTACTCGCTCCCAGCTGATTCGGCGTCGCAGCAAAGAAAGTCGGGATAACACTCTGTCGAGCCTCCATATCTAATTCTTGCATTTAATGCAAGAATGTCGGTATATAAAAGTTTAAAATAAATAAATAAATATCTGCCTGACTCTCTCTGAGTCGGGCCTTACGTTTCGTATGCGGCATTCTCTATCGTAGGAGAAGAAAAATTTCAAGGTAAAAAGAGGGCTCCACAGCACGGCTTCCTCTGCTTCTCACTCAATCGCCATCTTGGACTCCGCCCCCCCATATCTTAATTTTTATCCTGTAGACAACAGAAGTCCTTTTTTTTTTTTTTTTTGGTTTTATTTAATTATTGTTTTGCCTGGCTTGCCTTCTTCCACATGTCAATTTCTAGCCCAGTCAGAATAAATCCGAGGTACTAGGGGCTTTCCTTTGCAGTAACGGAGTTTTTCCTGGATTAGTTCCCATCACAGCAAAAGCCCTGGGAAGGGATGCCATATACACTCGGAGCTACTCACAGGCGTTGCTGTTGTGCAGGTGACTGTAGCTGGATGTTATTCTTAATCTCCATGCTTTTATGGCCTCTGTCTTTTTCTTTTTGGAATAAAAGTTAGGCATCTTTTATTATGGTAAGGGCTTATCTTTTTATTTATTTGAAAAATGTCCTTTTCAAATTCTGTCTTTCCTCTCTAAAATGCCCATTTCCCATCCACCACTTAGCTGGATAAGTATTTATCTGGCTAACATCTTATCCAAATAAGTGGCAGCTGCTAAACTTGGCCAGATATTCAGCCACTGCCACTTAGCCGGATAAATGTTTACTTAACCAGCTACGTGGCGTGAATATCAACCTCTGAGTCAGGGGTATGGCAATAAGCACAGTCGTATCAAAACTCAAAGGCATAGAATAAGGGCTAACGCAGCAAGTACAATGGTATAAGCACTCCAAAGCATTAGGTGAGGCATAAGGCATCAAGGATAGTGATATCAAAACTCCAAGGCATAGTATGAAAGTAAGGGAGCAAGCACAGTGACATAAGCATCTAAGGCATAAGGTGAGGGTTAAGAGAGCAAGTTTGTGGAGATCTAATAAAATTCAACGATTTCTTTTACAACACGATGTAAGGACTACTACAATTTCTTCATGTTCTCTTCTTTAACAAAACATGCCATAAACCTTAGCCTGCTGAATATGTTTAATACTTATGGCTAACTTACTTACCCCTGATTCCAACTTCAGGCGACACCTCTGAAGCAGGTTCCAGCTGGAGAATGTGGGCAGGGGTGAGGCTTGCTTCTTGGGCTTGGTACTGGCGGAGCAGGCAGGCTGTCCAGGAGGAAGACTTGCTTCTGGCTCTGGTACTTGCCGGCTGTCTGGGCTGGTTCTCACTCTTTGTTGTCTATGACTCTGTGTCATTCTCCATACTTGAGCCGGGGTCTCCTCTCTCTGATCACCTGGCCACACCTGGTCTTTTCCCTTCTCAATAGCCAGGAGGGCTGGTCTGCTTCTGGCCCCCCTATGCTTTCAGGGATACCTTGGCACAGGCTCTCACTCTCTGGGTTTTCTCCCAGGGTATGTGCTCTCTTTCTCCCTCTTCAGGGGGTCCCCCGCTTCAGCCTTTCTCCTCCTCCTTTCAGGGGTCCATTGCTTCCTTCTCTCCCAGGGTTTGCATTCAGGGTTTGTGCCTTTCTTCTTCTTCTTTGCCTCCCTGTCTTATACTTTACAGCTGATGAATATGCATAACCCTGTGGTGGTGTTTGCCTCATTGCAGGTCTTTTTTTCTTCTCCCCATTACTTTGGGAGGGGTCCTGCCATGTTGCAGGTCCTTTTCCATCCTCCCATTCCTTTGGGGGAGGACTGCCACGTCTGTATGCTGAGTTGTGTGTCAGAGTGTTTTTCTCCATCTCAGGCTGTCCCCCTTCCCCCCCCCCCCCCCCCCCAATGGTGAGGGTCTTTCTGACATCTGCTTGCTTGGCTGTCCCTGACAGCTTAGGATCTTAAGTTGTTTCCTCTCTGACTGCTTTATATTTGCACAGGAACTGATAAACAGGCACATCTGATAAGGTATCCTTCAGTGTATCAGGACAAGGCGTCTTCATTTTCCACAGAGACAATGTTTTAAAGTTCACCTGGGCAAAGTTCCTTCTCTTGCTGTGACAGTGCCTTTTTGGTGCCTGTCAAAATTTGGCCTGTACATGGCAATTATAATTCATAATTGGTGCATCACTGGTATACATGAGCTATCTCCCTACAGAACAACATTGGTTCAGAGAGGATATGCAAGACAGGCTTGCTGACATGGCGCACTTGGGAGATAGTTTCTTTGGAGAGAACATAAAGGAGATTGTTCTTAACGAGCTCCAATCAGATCATTCTCCATCTTCAGTCTGCCTTTTAGTTATTCAGAGGTTTCAAATTTCAGAGGAAGCCACTTTATCTCAAGAAGCATTTGCTAAGGGTCCTTTCCCGTAGAGGACAGGGATCAAAAGGTTGCCGCTGCTCTTTCCAAGAAAAAAGATGGCACTAAAGGCCTTCAGAAATAAAGTGGCCAGCAAAATTATCTTAGCTCAGATTGACAACTTCCTAAATAGGCATGGAGATATGTGATTTTACTTTTTTATTGAAAAGCTGTCAGAGTATAGGACTGGACTGTCTCTCCTGGGATAGCATAAGGGTTACTTACCTGATAAGAAAGTACAACATCCTAGCAGACTTAATCATCATTTGAGTGGTTCTTGAATCAAAACATGACAAAATAAAATCTTCCTATATGGAGACTGTCCAAGGTGGATGTGTTTGCAGTCATTCTGAACTGAAGGTACCAGTTGCCCACTTCAGGAAGAAGAGATCAGAATACAGGCCAATAGTAGATATCTTCCTCTTCCATTGGGGGCAGATCTCTTGTATACATATTATCCTTTACTTCTGGTAGTCAGAACCTTAGTAAAAACTGAAAAAGGGACAGATGATATATAATCTTGATAGCTTCAGATTGGCTGAAGTAGATGTTTTCTAAAGAAAGTATCCATTATAGAACCTAATCAGACTGGACTTTTCTCCAAGACTAATAACTAGGAGCCAAGGCATGTTGTTGTAGCCCAAAGTCGAGTCTGTAGCTCTCATAACCTGGTTATTTGGAGGGTAGTAATTGATGATTTTGGGCCCCTGAGGAAGTGCCTCACGTCCTCCTGGTTTCTATTAGATAGTCCTATTGTTTCAGCTGATGTGAAGGCAAATTCCTAGATCCTTTCTTTGCTCCACACCATGACTTTTCCAGTACCTTCTGTGTGTTTCAGATTCTGGTTTGAAAGCCAGCTTTGCCAGGATCTACTGAAAGGAGTTCAATTTTGTCTAGTTTATGCAGGACATGCTTCAATTGATGCCTCCCTTTAAAATCTCCTGAAGTGTTAAGGGGCACTACTGTGGTTTTAAATCAGCTGATGGAAGCCCCCTTGAGTTTATCTCCCAACTACCAGACCTGGAAGCTCACACTTTTTGTGGCAATTATTTCAGCCTACAAAATTGGTGAGCTCTAGGCCTTCATGACTTACACTAAACTCTACAGTCATCTCAAGTTCCTATGTAAGATGATGTTGAATTTCAACCTTAGGGGACAAATTTCAAATTGTCCATTTGGGGTAGACTTTATGGGTACTTTTTACACATTAATTTTGCCCCAGGTTTCAAAGCAACAGTACATACATGAAACATGCTTTGGGTACAAAGGACCTGCAGACATTTTCATTTGCTTTTTATGCAGGCAGAATTTTGCTGGAAAATTACGTGTGTAGAGTTGAAATTGCAAACTATGGAGGTAATTTTTAAAGGAGTTTCACATGTAAATGTAACAATCTATCATAGCAATTTTCAGTAGCAATTTATGTGAACAAAGTGCACTTACGTGAACAAATCTTATGGACAGTTCAGTGACATATTGTAGCAATTTTCAAAAGCCCACTAACATGGATAAAGTACATTTACACATGTAAATCCCTGTTTTACACGTGCAAATGCTTTTGAAAATTAGGCCCCTATATGCATACATTTCCTCCTCTGACCTAACTCCTCCCTACCCTACATACCCAGGAATGCCTCCTCTAAAAGTGGGGAAAAAGTATGTGTATTGTGAATAAGCATGCTTGCTTTTAGCCCCTTGAGCGTTGGGACATTCTCAGACAGCCCATGTAAGCAAGTAAATGGCTTTGAAAATTGTCCTGCCCTTCAGTAATTGTCTAACCAGCAGCAGATGAAGAGACCTGTGCCTGGCCCATCAGTGCCGAGAACCTGCTTGTGCCTGACAAGCTGAGCTTTTCAAGCTCTGATCGTTGGTATATGCTTGTTTTGATTAAATGGAAAGTACCCACAGAGCCTTGTCAGATTACTATTGTGTCCTTTTTAATACATAAGCATAATTTTACAACAGCGGTATGGCTTGTTTAAAAAAAAAAATAGCTGTAATATTTAGAAACTACATATAAAAAATCCTGAACCGCAGAGAGTTAGCAGTTGAACCTTTTGGCTTGCAGCTATAGGTGTTAACTCGTTCCCTCTGAATTCTTCTTTTCAATCATTGGGCCTCATTTACTAAGCATTTTTCCCCATAGACACAGAACGAGAGAGAAGCTTTAGTAAATCAGACCCATTGTTTGTTGAATGTAATTTCCATTGAGTAAATTATCCGAAGAAAAACATCAAATACAGCGTATCGAATAGCAGAATTCAGGTTGGAAAATGATTTTTCTTATAAACCCCCAAACATTTTTAGAATGAAAATGGTCATTTTGCTGCAAATCTTAACAAAACTCTCATGATACATAATAATGTCTTTGCCCAATATGATGTTACTCAGATTGCTTTGCACAGTAAGGCCAACCTCGCAGTATAATAGACTTTTTGCCGCTCAGATTTTTTTTTCATGTTGCTGAATGCCTTTTCCTAATTCTTTTATTTTGTTTATTATTCGGGGGTCATATTAATGATCAGCATTTCACTGAGTGTGGGACTGTTACCGGGCATGTGCATACAGTCCCTATGGCAGTCCTGCTGCCTCTGCATGTATCCTTTTTCAAAGAGGAGACCTGGGGAAGGAAGAGACATGAACTGTGAATCAACACTTGAGAATTTTAAGTCCACCTGATTCACATGCCTTAAACATCCGCTCCTCCTCCTTGCTACTCACCTGGCAGAGGTGTGCAGGGCAGCCTTCTGAACGGAGCCAGTAGGAAAACTGTACTAACATAGGACTGTGAGCTGGTACACGTTCCAATTTCCATAACAGGCTCATACACTTCTCTTTTTTTTTCCCTCATATCTTCCTCTTTTTTTCAAACAGGAAACTGCAAGAGGAGGGGGTCAGGGCTACTGCGGTGACTGTGAACATTTGCCAGTTCATAGTCTTGGGATCAAAACAGTATCTTGCTGGCTTTGTTCTGTAGAGTAGCACCGCATACACTTTGCATTTAAAAAATACCATTCATAATCTGTGAACTTGCCAGTGATATTTTTGAGGTTTTCTGTAAGCGAGCAGTGACTCAGTCCCGTGCTTCATGAACGGCCGCAGCCAATTTTGTCATCAAGAGCAGTGCTCTGCGCACCTCTACAACTGTGTGAATCACATAGGTGAGGGTGTAGGTGTGGGAGGAGGGAGTGGAGGCATGTGATGATGTGGTCACATTTGAGAAGCAAGAAGATCACTTGCCTTTTTGAGCTTGCAAGAAAGATTCTGAAAGGTTAATATCTTCTGCCACCTTCTGTCCCAGGGACTTTGTGTAGCTTTCCTCAGCTCTCCTATCCTCATTGGCTCAATCAGGAGATTCCCAGGTTTAAACCTTCCCTACTTAAAAATAGGTTTGCTGGGAATTTAAAAATGGTGGAAAAAGTAAATACCATCAGATTTTAAAGAGAATATATCCTTACTTATGGCAGGTGATGTGATATACTGAGAAAGAGGTCAATATTCAAATGGGTGCTGTGGAGACTTGGGTTCATTTTTTAGTTGGTCCCAGGGCATCTAAGATCTTCAGATTAAAACCTAGCTAGTGATCTTGGGCTCGTTTTCCTCCATAACGTAGCCAGGTAGGTTGCAGCTGAATTTTCTAAATCTTGCCAGCCAAAGTTTGCTCGGCTAGATATTTGGCTTGCTATTTGTATGGCCAGGGTTGGCATTTCAACTTGGCTGATAATCAGCGCTAAGTGATTAAGTCATAAGCCTGCCCTAGGAAGGCCTCTGGAGCCTCCCCTTTTAAGAGCAGCTGAATTTAGCAGTTCGGAAAGGGAGAATATTTAAAAGCAGAGGTTTAGCTAGCTAACACCTGAAGTTGGCTGGCTTTGTAAACTCCCCATTGTGAACATCACAAACAGTGGCTGCTTTGTAACCTGTGAATAACCTAACTTTGAAAATTCCTTTTGTTAGCTGTGAAGCCTAATATTCTAATGTTACAGTGTGCAAAATAATGAATTTTCTTCATTTGTAAGAGTTGATTAACACAGCGGGAAACTATCTAGAAAATTAACCTCTAAGTGGGAGAAAAAGCATGGCAGCCTGCCAGCCTAAAGCACGTGCATTTAAACATGGAGTGTGAAAATGCAGTCCCGAGCACAGGTTTTATTACATTCTGTAGTCTATGAGCTTCTAATTAAAAAGAAGCAAAAGTTGTTTCTGGTCAGGAGCTGCTTTTCATGTTCATTTCACTATGTTAAAAAATTCACTGCCCTCCTCTTTCATACTAAATGTAGTTTGGATCCCATCCCATCCCAGCTCAGTTGGTTAAAAACTAGGCTTTGATCCAATCAATGCTCCTCACTACCTGTCAGTTCCCAACCTGTCATTTCCTTTGAAGTAATTGAGAGCATAGTGGTGGTGTAGGTTTAGGCTCATTTAGAAAAAGTGCAAGCTTTACATTCACAGTGCATGGGGTTCTGATAAGAGCCTTGTTGAGATTGATTAATAGAATTCATCTTTGTGCAAAAAAGAGTTTAGATGCCCTAATTATTATGTTTGGATTTAACAGCCATGTTGGATTTAGTGAATCATGCTGTCTTGTTAGATTGGTCGAGGTTCCTTGGGATCACAGAGACAGTTTTGACTTGGTATTTCTCTTTTCTGAGCGATCACACATGTAAGGTTCATTGAGAATCAGAGTGGTTGACTTTGCTTTTTGGTGTGGTAATCCTCAAGAGTCAGCACTTTCTACTTTTACTTTTTAATATATATATGATTTCTTTAGCCTTTTTAATTGAAAGCTTTTGCGTTGACTTACATCTATGCAGATGGTGTACAGTTTTGGGGACAATCAGAGTGAGACCGTGAAGAGACTGCATTCTTGTCTAGTTGCACTGTTTGGCTATCCTGTTCAAAAGGTGCTTTGGATCTCAAGAGGCTGTAGTTCACTTAATGTACTTCCACAGCTGAAGGGAGTCCAGATGCATGTAACTTCAAAGTATGGTAATGTAAGATGGGACAGTCTGATTTGGAATTTGATTAATAACCCTTCAGGAAAGCAAAATAAAAAAGAAGCTCATAGTGGCCCAAAGGGCTCAAGCAGAATAAAACAATACTGTTGCTTGTTGATTTTACATTGTTGTTCCTCACTTAGGGTATTTCTGTAAGTAAGCAAGTAAAAAAACTGAATAAATAAATAAACCCTTCCTCAGTTGTCCTGCCAAACTGGTCCAGATAGGTGGGCTTTATCCCTCTTATCAGCAGATGGAGGCAAAGGATAAGCTGATTTTGGCTTGATGTCCCTCGCTGTATAGTCTAGTGTGGCAGGAAGATGCCAGTAGCTGCCTCCAGCTGGTTGTAGGTGTGTTTTTGTCCAGCGGGAAGGAGAAGGAAAAGAGACCTTTTAGGGCAACAGTCTGAGTCAGAGGCTGATTTCCCCAACAGAAGCCAGGTACGAGAAGGGGACTCCTCCCAGGATGACAGTCAAGAGAAAGTGGCTGCTCCTCCCTTTCCAGAGCAATCAGGGCTGAGACTTCCCTGTATTCTACTTCTGGCTTAAACAGGAGGCAATGTAACTTTAAAAACAAAACAATTTAAAGAGCAGTCTGGGGTGGAAGTTAGGTCAATAGAATACTGCAAGGAAGACTTCCCAGGTAGAATGGAGTGTGGCCACAAATGCACCACTTGTGAGGCCCCCCTGAGTAACCAGTTTCACAGGGTCCTTTTGTAGGAGGCGTAAGTGCAGCAGCTGCAGGGGTGGATAGCTCAGCAAGTGCAAAGAGGCCCTTCCAGAATGGTGCTTCCAGCATCTCTGGACCCAGGGGTAGCCGCAGGACGATTGAGGTACTCCTCCGCCACCTCGAACTTGCTGTTAGGGAAACTGCGGGAGTAGCCGCGGTGCCGAGTGGAGGAGTAGGAGGAGGAGTTTACCTTATGGCCATACACAAAGCCTCTATTGCAGATAAAAGGAAAAAAGAGACATGAACAGAATTCAGTCAGGGCCCAGCTGGGTAAAAGAGAGAAGCTACATAAGGAGCAAGAAATCTGTCTGGAAGAGGGCTATCCTTCAAAAAAGGAGGAAGGGGACACCCAAGGAGACTGGCAGGAGGCAAATGGAGCATCTAACATTGAAGGACAGGTCTAGATTTTGGCTATAGCGTACTACAGGAGGAATATAAGAGGGGGCCCTCCTAATGTCCCATCTGGACATAGTCCGCTTTTTAAAAGGGGACAACCATGTTAGTCTGCTGGTGAAGCCACAAGTCTTACAAGCACAAGGTTCAGTTAGGTTCTTCCTGCTGTCTTTCCTTGAGACCTGACAGACCAGTCCAGACCAGAGGGATTTATCCCTCCTACCAGCAGATGGAGGTAGAAGACAAGTTGATTTTGGCCCGACATACCTCCCTATACCTATACCTCTGGTGCAGCAGGAAAGGCGTGAGTAGGCTCTTGCCCAAGCCAAGAAGAAGGATTTTCCTGAAATGAAATTAAATCTATCTAGCAAGAGAAAGAAAGGAAAACAATTAAAAAGATATATTAAAAGTTTATGGGTCCTGAAAACTCTCATGAAGGCTCCATTTGAGCCCATCAAGAGGACCTCTATTAAGGATCTTACCTTGAAGACAGCATCCTTGGTAGCTATTTGTTCAGCTACGAGAATCTTGGAGATTCAGGCATTGTCCTGCAGGGATCTCTACCTTTGCTTTTCAAAGGTGAAAATCATAATCGGGCCAGTTCCATTATTCTTGTTGAACGTGATGTCAAGGTTCTCTTTGAATTCAGGTAATCTCTTTGCCAGGTCTCAGGAAAGAAGAATGCCAAGATCAAAAGAGGGACCTCTGGCTCTTGGGTGAGTGGAGAAGTCTATTGAGGTACCTGGAAGTTACAAATGATTTCTGGAAGCCAGATAGGCTGTTTGTGTTATTTGCTAGGGCCCACAAAGGGGAGCGGCCTTGACTGCTTTAGTTGCACAATGGATTACAGAAACAATAGCAACAGCATACATACAAGAAGAGAAACAGATGCCAAAAGGTCTTAAGGTGCACTTCACGAGGGCTCAGGCAGCATCCTGGTCAGAACACAGGTTGAAGACACTAAGGAAAATCTACTGAGCGGTTACATGGGTATCTCTGTGTTAGTTTACAAAACATTACAGGTTGAATCTTCAGGAGAAGGACACAGCCTTTGCCATAGGTGACCTGGAAGCAGCTCTAGGATACTCCCACCCAGGATAGGTATTGCTTAGGTACATCCCATTTGTCTAGACTGATCTGACAGGAGGATGAGGAAGATTAAATTAGTTTCTTACCTGTTAGTTGTCTTTTCTTGAGTCCTGACAGACCAGTCCAGAGCCCACCCCAAGAAAAGG
Source organism: Rhinatrema bivittatum (assembly GCF_901001135.1). Classification (NCBI taxonomy): domain Eukaryota; kingdom Metazoa; phylum Chordata; class Amphibia; order Gymnophiona; family Rhinatrematidae; genus Rhinatrema; species Rhinatrema bivittatum. Next base: position 119,997,022 of record NC_042617.1, read on the forward strand.
ATGGTAGTTATTTAAAGAAAGAAAGAGAGAGAGAAAATATATATAGAATGTAGTGTAGAGTTATGTGAAAAAGAATGGAAGAAGGGCCCTTTTTTCCAGAAGGGAAATGCAGCCCAGGAAGAAACAAGCAGAAGTAATGCTCAATCCACAGTTTCTTTGACTATTTTATATATATATATAAATATATCTATTTAATTGTTTTCCTTTCTTTCTCATGCTAGATAGATTTAATTTCATTTCAGGAAAATCCTTCTTCTTGGCTTGGGCAAGAGCCTACTCACACCTTTCCTGCTGCACCAGAGGTATAGGTATAGGGAGGTATGTCGGGCCAAAATCAACTTGCCTTCTCCCTCCATCTGCTGGTAGGAGGGATAAATCCCTCTGGTCTGGACTGGTCTGTCAGGTTTCAAGGAAAGACAGCAGGAAGAACCTAATTGAACCTTGTGCTTGTAAGATTTGTGGAAGAGCAGGTACATTTATGACTTTAATTTAATTTAATCCTGCTGATTCCATTTGTACTTGTCTAAATTATAACTTATGGGAAGTGTAGAAGTCAATGGATCTCTTATTTTTTCCATGGTCTTTCCAAACCATTAATCACAATAAGTCCCCTATAGTGTCATCTTCATCTCAGTCCTCCGCCTTTGCAGTATTGTGATAATCCCATCATTTCACTCAAGCTTCTCGCCCCCAATCCCTACTGTACTTATCTACCTTATAAATGGGCTCTGACCAACGGCCCGCAAATGCGCAGTAGAGAGCAGCTCTACCGCACATGCGTGGGCGAGCACGTCGGTCAGAGCGGAACGTGCCCGGGAAAAAAAATGGTGCTGGGAGGAGCAGGAGCGGCGGCGAGGAGCGGGAGGAGCCATAGTGGCGGCGGTGCCGGGATACCCCCCCGGAGATCTTCCGTCTGCCGGTTGTGGATGAGCTGAAAGGGGAGGGGATTGAGAGAGGGGGAGTGACTGAGGGGAGGGAGGAGAGAGTGAGGTGGGGGGAGGGAGGAGAGGGTGAGGGGAGGGGAGGGAGGAGAGGGGTGAGGGGAGGGGAGGGAGGAGAGAGGGGGGGAGGGAGGGAGAATGAGGGGGAGGGAGTGGGAAGGAAATGGACCGAAAAATTTTTTTTAAATGTAGCCCGTTGTTACAAGCTTAACGGCTAGTTACTTATACCCGCTTCATATACTACTGTTACTGTACTCATATACTTTCTTTTTACTATTGTATTACTGTTATTGTACTCCATTAATTGTACTTGTTTTGTATACTCTTGTTGTACTAGTCTATGCTACACACTCCCCACAGCTCATATTTGATGAAATGGTATATCAAAACCATAAATAAAATAAAAATGGAAGCTTCAAATTTGAGAGGTTCGTAACCAGATAGCTGAACGTTAGTGGTGCTGACATCTCGTGCACTGATACACTGGAGCATTGAAAACCAAGCATCCTTTTGCTTCCGACAGCTTCTTTCAGTGCACTTTATCCTTCTCTGCTGGTTACATGCAGCGCTCAAAGTACTGTTCCCAGAGTGTGCACTATCTGCAGGGATTCTAGCTCCTCTCAACCAGAGGCACCAACCTGCTCCCGCCCCAGGGCCTCCCGTTCAAACAGAAACCTTATCTTGCTTATGGTAATTAACACTGGACTTGAGACTTCTGGTCCAGATAGCGTCTTTCTTTGTCCTTTGCTCTCGTGTGTGCTTTTCTGTACCGTTGTGATCCTATTGGTTTAACCTGCTTGTTCAGAATCTTCAGCCTCATCTCTTCCTGTCTAATTCTCTTTAATGCGGTTCACCCCCTCCAGGTTGTTTCCTTTTTTAGTTTTAGGGTTCACCTCTCTGCTGTCTCTTTGCTTTTATTTTTGAGATTAGATCATTTACTTTGTATCACTGTTACATAACACTTTGTTTGAACGTGTCCAGGGAAAGAAAATAAGTACTAACAGAAACTGGGAAAACAAATTGACTTCTACATTCAAACTCTGCAATCCATGCTTCCCATGAAGGGATCCATCTCTTCCTGTTTAATTGGTGAATCTGTGTCACTGAGTAGATTTTAGGCTTGACCCATTGGGCCCAATTTTTAAAAGCATTTACACGCTTAAAATTGGGTTTTACACATGTAAATTCACTTTACCTTTGTAAGTGGGCTTTTGAAAATAGCTACAATATATTCCGTTCAATTGTCCATAGATTATTCACATGTAAGTGCACTTTATGCACATAAATGGCTTTTTAAATTTCTGTGTCATATTTCCAAATGTAATTCCTTCTAAAATGACCTCCATAAGTAGGAACTTACTGATATCGGACTCGCAGTATTCCTTAAAATGTCACACTTCAGAGTAAGTCTTCTCATTTTGGACAGAGCTTGCATGACATCCCCTCTTTGAGCCTTGAGCTTTTATTTAGTCTGGGCCCGGCAGCCAACAGACCGTGCGATTGCCACGTATGGTGAAGTCCAGTTAGGATGGTAAGTGCCTGAGCTGTTGGTGATAGAAATGAGTGGGAGCACTGTCAGCAGCCATGGTTTTGATGGTTATATGAAGAAATGCAGTCTCTTTCTATTCCTAGCATACTCGCTGTACGATTGTGCAATGTTGGATTTTGGATAACACCACAATTTTTGTTTTGTTTTGTTTTGTTTTGTTATAAATACATTTTGTTTTGTTTTGTTATAAATACATTTATTTTTGCCTTGATTTTACTCTCTAGGGTATAATTTCTGCCAGCTCAATAAGTGATCAGTTTTATGATAACAGTTAATGAAGTAGTGCAGTAGATGGTGAGGTGGGAATGATCTTTAAAAAAAAAAAAAATGCTATTCCTGCCCTCATCAACAACAACCATTCTCTTCCCCCTCCTCTGGGCTGCTTAGAAATGATAGATGACATATTTGAAGCTAGTTACTCTGCCATTGGGGCTCAGGCCTCTTTAACCCATTTGAATTGCGGTAGTACCCAAAGGGAAGAGAGCCCCTAACCCCTTTTCCCTGCCCTTGACAGCTGTCTTGAGAGTCGCTGTCGTGTACAGAGTGGCCCAGCAGTATGAGAAAGGGGAGCAGGAACGGCTGTGGAGAGAGGCAGCAGCACAGAACTGGAAGCAGTGGTTTCACAAAGTAAAATAAAGTATATGAAAAGGCAGGGAGCCCTGTGGAAGGAACATTTACGAGTAGATCTTTCTGCATTCTGTTATTGCAAGTGCGTCATTGTATGTCTGTTTAACGGATGGAAGTTGGAATACAAAAATGAATAAATAAAACAAAAGTTGCATCCTTTTGCCAGATCAAATAACTAGAGGTTTTACTTTCAGGTGCGTACACTGTATTTTTATTCTAAATTGGTGATTTTTCCTGGGAAATAAAGTTAAATAATTTATATTAATCATGGCATTTAATATGTGACATTGAAGTCTTCACTCTGCAATGTCTTTTTTTTTTTTTTTATAGTTAATAAACCTGGTAATGCATGCAAATACTGACATCTAGGGGTCACATAATACAAGTTGCATGACTCCTGCAATAAATTGTCTATGAATAGCACACTCTCTTTTGTGTGCGCGGATAGTGGAAATAGGAAATTGAGCAGAGTTCATGCTTTTTGTGATCTTCAAGTCTTGCACATAAATCTTGAGTTTTCAAGCACTCCCTTGTGGAGCAGTAACATGAGTTACAAATATTTCTTCAACATAGTTTAATTAACAGCAAAAATAGTAATATTTCTGTTGGTTATGGCTTGCTTTAAATGTTGCATTGTCTTGCTTAAATGTTACTGTGCTAAAAGCCAGTGTCTGAATTATACTAAAAGCTGTCTTTGCCCTTGAACATCTAGCTTCCATCCAGTGGTGATTTTATGCAATGGCTGCAAGCCACAGGTCTTCACCAGTGCCTCACACGACCAGCAGTGATGGTTTCTTTAAAAAGGAGCTGGAGTCTGTGAAACAGGTTCGACCGGTGCGATCACTGCCAGATGTCTGTCCCAAGGAGCCCACAGGTAAGATGGCCCTTTCAAAGTGGGTGAAAATAATCCCCAGGTGCTCTAAATCTAAAACCCAAGGAACTGCCTAGATTGCAGTATATAAAACAAGCAGGCATGATAGCATGCTGTATGGACTGGATATATAGAATGCAAGGACCTTTATAGTCTATTTTGATCCAGGTAAGAATGACTAAGATCCACAGGGATATCTGCCCATAGTGATTGCTTACCTGAAATTAAGGAAGGATGAGCTGCATAGAAATTAACCTATTAATAGATTAACAGTGCCTGTCTATCAGGCCGATACAGTAAAATGAGCAGGCGAGCGCCCGCTTTCCCGGCACGCACACAGGCCACTCTCCTGTGTGCGCGATTCAGTATTTAAATGAGGGCCCGCGGTAAAAAGAGGAGCTAGGGACACTAGCACGTCCCTAGCGCCTCTTTTTTGACGGGAGCGGTGGCTGTCAGCGGGTTTGACAGCCGACGCTCAATTTTGCCGGCGTCGGTTCTCAAACCCGCTGACAGCCACAGGTTTGGAAACTGGACACCGGCAAAATTGAGCGTCCGGTTTTCAACCCACGAGCCGTGGGCCGGTTTTTAAAAATTTTTATTTTTTTAATTTTTAATTATTTTTTACTTTGGGACCTCCGACGTAATATTGCCATAATATTAAGTCGGAGGGTGTACAGAAAAGCAGTTTTTACTGCTTTTCTGAGCACTTTACCGGTGCCGGCAGAAATTAACGCCTACCTTTGGGTAGGCGCTAATTTCTGAAAGTAAAATGTGCGGCTTGACTGCACATTTTACTTACTGTATCGCGCGGGAATGACTTATAGGGCCATAAACATGCATTTGCATGTTGCGGGTGCTATTAGTTTCGGGGGGGGGGGGGGGGTTGGACACGTGTTTTCGATGCGCTGTTACCCCTTACTGAATAAGGGGTAAAGTTAGCGCGTCAAAAACGCACATCCAAACGCGGGTTAACAGTGCGCTCCACTGGAGCGCACTGTACTGTATCGGCCTGTATGAAAGACAAGTAATAATGAGCTCTACTTTTCTAGCACCAGTAATTGGCTCCAGTAATACTCTGTCTGGTTTTAAGAAATAAAACATAGAGCTGTCACTTGGAAATGTGTTGTATATCATAATATAGGAGCATTATATTTTATTCTTTATCATTCTGCCAGACCAGTCCATAGGCATGGGTTATGTCCATCCACCAGCAGATGGAGGTAGAGGATATTTTTATACTGATGTCATCCTCCTATCTCTATAGTCTGATCTAGCAAGAGAGATTATTATTAGTCCTTTGCCTCCAGCAGATGTTGGATGTCTGGTCTGGAATAGCAGGAGCGACAGATTCACAGGAAGATGGTCTGATGCAGACTACTACTCCTTGTCTGGAGCTATGAGTCAAGGGTTTAACAGACTACTGTCCGATCTGGCTGCTCTTCCTACTCTTGTAAACCTTGTTCTTTCTTGGGTCTGGTGACAAGTTATACAACAGTACTGAGAAGACATTTATTGGGAGCTTGGGTCAAGTGACAGAACCTCCAGCTGCTCATACCACCTGGAGAAGAAGGTGCATAAGGTCCCATGGCAATGATTTTGTTGTCTCACCCCCTCTGCCCACCCCTTCCCACGCACACTACTACCCTGGCAGTGGCTCAAACAAAATGTAACCGGTGTGGGAATTGGCACCAAAGCAACATTACAGGCTCTTTTTGTAGGACCTGCGATGAAACAAGAGACTCTGAGGTAGATCAAGTATTGTAGTGTAAATAGATTCCAGGCTTTAATTTTGTAGTTGGGGACCTTTGGTGTTTATCCCATCTCTTCTAAAACTCTGCTGCTATTATTGTAACAAGATGATTATAAAAGAGAAACTGTCTTCAGTATGCATTCCACTCACGTCCTAAGAACATTAGTGCCTTCCTGGGTAAGATCAAGTCCATTAAGCCCAGCATCCTGTCTCTGACCATGGCCAGTCTGGGTCACAAGTACCTGGCAGCTCCCCAATAGCTGATCTATATCTTGTATCTCACTGCCAGGGAGAAGGTACCTAAAAATGAACACTGCCCCAGTACAACCCCCCCCACCCCCATTTTCGTACACAACCAAGGAGGCTGCCTAAGTTTTATGCATGTGAGTTTGTTTTTAAACCAAAAATATGACTCAGAAATTCATCTTCATCAACTTTTCAGAAAGTCAAAAAAGAGTTGCCAAAACTCTGAGAAGTAGAAAGAGACAGGAGTAATCCCCAGTCACTCCTGCCTCAGTTCAAAATTGTGCTAGCTAACGCCATTTTGTTGTACAACGGTTGCAGTGTAGTATATTATACAGTACTAGTATAGACACAGAAATAAAAGGTAAACGAAACAAAAATATATATACCATATATATATATACAAGGTGATATCTTTTTATTGGATTAATGTAATATATATTTTGTCTAGTTTTTGAGAGCCAATCCTCTCTTCTTCAGGTCAGAATTCAAATGACCTGAACTATTTATATATATATATTTATATATATATATAAATTTATATATAAATATATATTTATATATGAACTGTTGACCTGTTCTATGTTTGTTTATTGCTCAATGTTCTATGTTCGATGTAACGCCATAGCCGCGACAGTTATGTTCAATTGTAAACCGATATGATTTGATATCTTTGTTCAAGAATGTCGGTATAGAAAAATTCGAAATAAATAAATAAATAAATGAGCAAAAGATGACAGTGTAGACCCGACATTCACTTTCGAAGCATGCCACAAACTGTTTGCCGACTATGTAGACTTATGCTAGTAAATTACTAAATAGGGCCTGATTTCCAAAAGCATTTACATGCGTAAAACTAGGTTTTGCACGTGTCATAGTGGATAACACATTGAAATCGTCAGTTCAATGTGCTGCGGCAGTCAAAAAAGCAAACAATTTTGGGAATTATTAGAAAGGGAATGGTGAATAAAACGGAAAATGTCATAATGTCTCTGTATCGCTCCATGGTGAGACCGCACCTTGAATACTGTGTACAATTCTGGTCGCTGCATCTCAAAAAAGATATAATTGCGATGGAGAAGGTACAAAGAAGGGCGACCAAAATGATAAAGGGAATGGAACAGCTCCCCTATGAGGAAAGACTAAAGAGGTTAGGACTTTTCAGCTTGGAGAAGAGATGGCTGAGGGGGGATATGATAGAGGTGTTTAAAATCATGAGAGGTCTAGAACGGGTAGATGTGAATCGGTTATTTACTCTTTCGGATAATAGAAAGACTAGGGGGCACTCCATGATGTTAGCATGGGGCACATTTAAAATTAATCGGAGAAAGTTCTTTTTTACTCAACGCACAATTAAACTCTGGAATTTGTTGCCAGAGGATGTGATTAGTGCAGTTAGTATAGCTGTGTTTAAAAAAGGATTGGATAAGTTCTTGGAGGAGAAGCCCATTACCTGCTATTAATTAAGTTGACTTAGAAAATAGCCACTGCTATTTCTAGCAATGGTAACATAGTTTTTGGGTACTTGCCAGGTTCTTATGGCCTGGATTGGTCACTGTTGAAAACAGGATGCTGGGCTTGATGGGTCCTTGGTCTGACCCAGTATGGCATGTTCTTATGTAAATGCACTTTACCTGTGTAAGTGGGCTTTTGAAAATTTGTTACATGTACATGCACAACTCCTTTGAAAATTCTGATAGTTTGTGGAAGAGTCACACACTGTGTACAACACTGACTCCTTTTTCAAAATACAGGAAGGCAGAGACTGAAGAAAAGGAAGCTGTACCCAGTTGCCAGTCAGTTACTGCAGCTATATTCCACTGCTATGAAACACAGTTCTCTGTGATGCAGAATGCACTCTTAACCCTTCTCTGACACAGTGACAAGTGAAAAGGCAACAGCCCACCTTGGTTCACCTACTCTAACTGCTTCAGAAAGTCTCTTTTCTCTTAAACCCAACAGAGAAATGAAAGAGCACAAGAAAAGGTGACTGAAAGTTACATTTTGCTTTCAGTTTCATGTTTAAAAAAAAAAAGCTTCAAAGGAAGAGAGGCAGCCAGAATAATAAATACAGGCTAGGCTCATATGAACAATTATTCATGGACTGGGTGTGAGCAAGCTGGGACAAGTGATCGACCTCTCAATCATCCACCCACAACAAATCAGTAGCTATAACTAGAGGCTCTTAACCAGTGACTGTAAAGAAAATCTTTTTTTTTTCCAAATGTTTTTTCAATGCAAGTAAAAGCATCTAAAAAATTGGTCAATCTGACCATATAGGCAACTCAGAGTAACACCATTGATTCCCCAACAGTTCAAGCATATAGCAACAATAATCAAACAATTGTAAAACCAAACCCTGACATCAGCTGATGTTTCGGGAAGATCTTGCTTCAGGGGGAGCTTATCTTAGAACAAAGTCACTCATCGACGGATTACCAGATTTCACCAAGTGCATAAATAGATTACCCACAGGTTTACTTACCACACATTTTTCAGGATTTCACATGTGTCTGGTTGCACAGGATTTCAAAACTTCACCTTTCCAAGCACAAACTGAATTGTCTTCTCTGGGTTCTCTTATCTTGACTTGCTAGGAATATGTTCTTGGCTGTGTCCAATACCTCTTTAGAAGCCCCAAGGACCGTCTCATCATTTATAGGCAGGGTTTCAGGTCTTGGCTTCAGATGTGTTGTAAACCCCTTCTAGGTTGCTCACGTGTAGCTTGCAGAGCCCATCTGTGGCTCCAGTGCTGCAGCCTCCTCACTCCTGCAGTCCACTGGCACAAGGCCTCATTACGTCTGTCCTGTCCCCTCTTTTTGCCATTTATCATTCTTTCATGCTGTTTTGCTCCATGTCTCTCTATCTCTTCATACATACAAATGACAGCAGAAGACCAAATGACCCATCCAGTCTGCCCAGCAAGCTTTCATACTTATTTTTTTCATACTTATCTGTTACTCTGACTGCTGAGGTCAAGGCCCTTATTGGTAACTTTTTGGTTCTAATTTCCTTCCACCCCTGCCAGTTGATGTAGAGAGCAGTGCTGGAGCTGCATCAATGTGAAGTATCAAGCCTAGATGCTTAGGGGTAGTAACTGCCGCAATAAGCAAGCTACTCCCACGCTTATTTGTTTACCCAGCCTGTGCAGTTTAGTCCTTGTTGGTTGCTATCTGAATATAAATCATCTTTTCCTCATTCCCTCTTGCCATTGAAGCAGTGAGCTGCACTGTATATGTATTCAAAGTGAAATATCAGGTTTGATTGGCTCAGGGTAGTAACTGCCGTAACAAGCAAGCTACTCCCATGCTTATTTGTTTTTCCAGCTTGTGCAATTTAGTTCTTGTTGGTTGTTTGAAGAAAAGAGGATTTATATTCATTGACTCTCACCTAGATCTCAGCCCACCCATCTCACCCTCCTCCCTATCCCAACGCTTTCCACTCTCAGCCCTCCAACTTCCCCTCACTGGGTTGCTCCCCCATCAGTCTGCTACCTGGCTCCCTTCTTATCAAGTTGGGGGCTCATGCAGTAGGTATAATAATTCCATGCTGATTTATTCACATAAGTTCTAAACACAAAGTATAACCTGGCTTACAATTACTGCACCAGAAAACATTCACCACTATATTGTAAAACAATTTCAAGCTGTGTCTACTATTCAAAGATCTTTAAATAGGATTCATATTCCGGAGCATCAATATATAACCTAAGATTCATCAAGTCCTCCAACTTTTATAATCATAGTCCTAATTTCTTTTTCTTTAGTGACCCATTAGTGAATTTTAAAATCATATGCAGCTAGTCCAGTTAGCTGAACCAGTAAGGCAATTAATTACAGTACAGATTATTAGTTGGAGACTGTATAATACACTGTATACTATACAATGCATAATGTAATTTGGTAAAAAAACCTAGTCTCTATTGTATTTCATCTTTTGTTTTTTGATTTTCACCCTAGAATCTTATCTTATTTGTCCATCACTTCGTCCCAGCTCCCCTCCTCCAGTCTTCCATCCAGCCATCTTTCCCCTTTTTTCATCACCCCCTCCCCCAGCTGGTTCTTTCCCCTCACCATTTCCAGCCTTTCATCTCCCTTGTAGCGCCTCCCTCTCAGTATACCCCCTCCATTTCTTTCCTCTCCTCCTTCTGTGCCCCCAATTCTAAGGCTGCCCTCCTCTTTCTCTCTTCTCCCTCCCTTGTGGTTCTTCTGTCTCTCCCTTTCCTTCCATGCCCCCTTTGGTATCCCTTCCTTCCCTCAATATCTCTCCTGTCCCATATATGTATCTCCCTTCCCAGTGCCCCCTCCTTCCCTCCAGTACCCTTCTGTATCTCTCCACTCCTATGCCCTCCACGGATAGTTCTCCCTTACTTCCTTCCAAGTCCCTCCTTCCCTCCATGCCCCCTCTGGGTGTCTCCCCCCTACATTTTACAGACAGCAAATCCAAGGGCATTACTTTGGCATCCCTTTGTGTTTTGTTAGCTCATAGTCTGATCTGGAATGGGATCATCTGCAGTATAGACAGAGAGAGTGGGGGGAGGGTTACTGGAAAACAGGATTATTTAGCAGGAAAATCTGGATCAATAGCTGCCAGAATGGATGTTGGCATCATTGTTATTGCTCACCATGGCACCAAAGGGGCAATATTTTCCTACTATAATCCTGAAACATCCAAGCTGTGCATCATTTGCATCGTCCCTACTCCTGTCAGTTTGTCCTCTGTACCACTGACAGCTGATACAGTTCCTTTCCTTGATGTTTGTTCTCTCTCCTCAGACATATTGTGTCCCTTTTTGTCTGTTCAAACCTAAAAAGTCATAGTTTTATAGTTTCTAAAATATTTTATTGAAACTAGTTACGAACTTTAGAACTTTCATTGAAGCTAGCCATCAGCTCTCTCTAGGAACTCGCAGGCCGATACAGTACAGTGCGCTCCGGCGGAGCGCACTGTTAACCCGCGTTTGGACATGCGTTTTCGACATGCTAGCTTTACCCCTTATATCATGGCGATATTAAGTCGGAGGTCCCAAAAGTTAAAAATAATTAAAAAAATTAAAAAAAATGTAAAATCGGCTCGCGGGTTGAAAACCGGACGCTGAATTTTGCCGGCGTTTGTTTTCCGAACCTGTGGCTGTCGGCGAGTTTGAGAACCGATGCCGGCAAAATTGTGGCTACTGCTGCTCCGTGCAGTTTTTTGCTGCCTCCTCTTTATTCACGCCCTCTAGACTTGATGGATCCACAGTGTTTATTCAAAGGGGCGTGGGATAAACACTGTGGATCCATCAAGTCTACGGAGCGGCAGTAGCCACAGAGGCATTCACGGAGCAGGATGCTAGTGGTTGGTGTTCCACCTTCTTCTTCACGGAGCGGAAGGATGGAGGGCTGCCATCTCAAAAAAACCCCCCAAAAAAGTACAAAAAAACCAAACAAACAAAAAAAACCAAAAAACAGGGGTGGGTAAGAGTATGGGGCAGGGGTGTGGCCTGCTTGTTACAGCGGTTGCTACCCCTAATTGAGCTGGATGTTCACTTGGATGCAGATACGGCGCTGCTCTCTACATTGGTGGTGGGGTGGAGGGGAATTAGGGCTGGAGGGTACTGGAAGCCAATAGTAACAGGTGGGAGAGAGAAAAAGGGAAATAAAAAAATGGATAAAGTGCGTAGCTTACTGGGCAGACTGGATGGGCCATTTGGTCGTCTTCTGCTGTCATTTCTATGTTTCTATGTTAAGGAAGAGCAGGCTAAGTGTATTACAGTGCTCACAGATTAATATCAAAGGAAGCCTGCATTCATAAATTGTCTGGATATGGTGCCAGGGGGATTCCTGTTCAACAGGAAACCCCTTCAGCAACCTGGAGAAAAGACACAGTCTAGAAGAGATTTGCTTATGCATACACAAAATTCCTGGCATTCTTTCTACAGTTAAACTTACTAAACATTTTTGTGTGAATGTGTGTATTTTTTTTATATAGATATTCACTTAAAATGTGCATATGCAATTATTGTGCACTAAGTTCTGACAAAACTGCCTTTACAACTTGTTCTTTTAGCTGAGGAACGTTTTTGGACTAGTGTGTAGAACGTGTTGGACACATGGTAACACGGACAGACAATTGCATTAGCACAAAAACTTTGCTGGATAGGTTTTCCACTCCTGCTGATTCAGCCTTATCTGGGTGCTCTGAAATCAGAACGCATGCAGGAGCCTTCAACAGGCTTTCCAGGAAAGTAGGGTCAGCATGTGCTCAGATCCCAGGAAGCCAAACTGTGCTTCCAAAATGAAAAGCTCTTACCAAAAATGAATAAAAGTCCTGATGTTTTTACAGTGGCTTGCAGCTGAATGAATATTCTGTGTTTTGTACTTTATTACAGGGGACTCTAATTTATGTGACAGCCCGTCTGTAGTTGCAGACCAGCACAGATGGACTATTTATCATTCCAAAGTCAATCTCCCAGCAGCACTAAATGACCCAAGGTTAGCAAAAAGGGAATCTGATTTCTTTACAAAAACCTGGGGTCTGGACTTCGTGGAGACTGAGGTTATGCCTTCATTCTACCTCCCACATGTTACCAAGGAGCATTTTGCATTATACAAGCAGGAAACTACTCAGGTAAAACCTCTCACTCTTTGAGGATCCTTGCTGTAAAGGTCGCATCTTGAGAGCAGTTACTTGGGCATCCAGGGGAGGGGTGATGGGTGCAGTTGCCTTGGTGACTCACTGCAGGCAGAGCAAGAGCATGGAAGCCCTCCGCCTTGGCGGAAGAGACGGCATCTTGCCTTGTCTGTCATTGGCTGGGAAGTGAAAGCATCTTGTAAGTGACCATCAGGATGAGGTTATATCAAGTTGCAGAATAAAAGAAGAGAAAGCCCAGTTAAAGATTTTAAAGCTGTTTGGTCGTTACAGATCCCCTCCATAGCTGACTGTGGCGTGCTCTTTTTGAAGTCAAAGCTCATGTATGTTTCCATTTTGTTGCAGAGAGAAAAGCTTCATGAAAGATGCAAGAACATTTGCCCTCCTAAAGATGACTTTGATAAGACTGCTCTTTCGCATAGCAATGGTATAGACCTTTGCCTTTCTGCCAACTGATGTTCATTTTTGTGTATGTAGTGATATACAAAACCAGCTCGAAAAAGTTGTAAATCTTAACTTTGATGTTGCTTAAGTTCATTGGTCATCATCCGTAAAGTGCTTACTGACAAAGTGGTGGGCAGACCCATGAGTAGCTATGCAAAACTAGCAGACTGTCCCTTCGTTTGGAGTAGGACTAAAAACCAACAACTGTTTGCTTGGAGTCGCCCCAGCTGCCCACCACTTTCTAGCAGTCAGATGTGCCTGTGTGGTAAAATATAGCACCTTCTATGGGAGCTTTCATTAAATCTTAACCTATTCTATGTTTGATGTCTCTACCAGGGAATAAGTTAAGGCTCCCGTGGCATAGTAGTTTGACTTTCTGCAGCCTTTTCTTTGAGCTTAATTAGGCTCATGTCTTCTTGACCTAGAGGGATATATAGTAGTTGAAGAGTGTCTGAGCTGTTTAAGTGTGGTAAATGCTGGAATGGCTCAAACTGCTATACAATGAAAGTCTAATATTCCCTATTGTTTGTGCCAATGTAAAGCATTCAGCCTATATACTGGGGATACGTGTGACATGCCAGTATCTATGTCACCATGAAGGCTCCACTCTTGATGAAATATTCCACCTACTGCTTCCTATTTTAGGTTCAGGGACCACTGGATTTAAGCCTGTAACCTTCCAGCTCCAAACTGGGAATCTTTCCACTGAGCTAAAGGGGCAACTCTTGCTGAGTAATATCTAGTTGCTTTTGTCTTTGCCTTTTAATACCTCACCCTGTCTCAGTCAACACATACTGAATTTGGCAACAAGTAGCATTTGCTTTGGAATAAACCAGCAGTTGTGAGCCGTTGCAAGTATCGCATGCTGGTGTGCTCAAAAACAAAAGGCAATGTTTCCTACTTGATGTCATGACCAGTGGCGATATGTACCATTGCTCACACATCCTGTGCCAAAGGAGTTTCTAGCTGGTGTTTTCGGAGTACAGAAGGAATTCACGTGTCGAGAAGAAGCGCTGAGGTTCTGGTTTTGTGCATCTTACAATACCCTGTGCATATTTGCTAAGTACACAGGAAAAGGTATTTAGTGAGTGCCTAGATTTCTGTGATGTTTGCTCGTTCGTCAAGGGTTTGCCCATCTGTCCGTGTCTGTGTGCATGGCTGCAGGTCCTTAGTCTAATACTCATGCTCGCCGCACATCAGACAGCTGGAGTGAGGATCAGTGGGGGGTCCCTGCCGCAGCTGCCATCGCTGCTCCCCGTCTCTGACCCCACAACAGTTTGAGTGGGGGAGAGGGAGGAGCAGTGGGCGCCAGTGCTTCTGCTGTTGCTGCCAATTCTCTCATGTTGTTCTGGCAACCCAGCAGACTTTGTGGGGGTGGGGGAGAAATAGGAGAGCTGCCTGAAGAAAACACACCGCTGTGTCCTGCTTCACACATACACTTCCCTACTTGGTCATATGGGCTCGATATTCGGTTCCACTTAGCCAGATAAGTTTGGACGTATCCGGCTAAGTGATAGATTTTAAATATTCAGCCATGTTGAGTGGCGCCACTTAGCCAGATGACTATGTGGCTAAATAGTTTTCCAGCTAGGGATGTTCCGGGGTGTGACTACTCATCTAGCCAATTTACCCAGATAAGTGGTGATACATTTACCTGGCGAAGGTAGCCGGATATGTTAGCCCTACTATTGAGCAGGTCTAAAATTAGCCAGATAAGTTTGTTAGCTGGATAAGTTTATCTGGCCATATTCAGTGGCGCAGCTGTGCTGTTGAATATCCCAGCTAAATTAGTCAGATATGTCTGACTAGCTGGATAAGTTCTGAATATGGAACTCATTCTATTTTGCATTTTTATCCTACTGTCTGAGAGGGGAATGAAAGCTTATGAATCACTGTGTTTGTGTCCCTAATAATGTATTTGGTGTCTTATTCATACCAAATTTTCAGGCCATGTCAGGGGAATATGAGGACTCTGATATGGGCAGGGTTTGGGTTTTTTTTTTTTCCACCTGGGATCCAGACATGCGTGTGCCCTGGAAAGTAGGGTCCATTAGTTCTGGATGGAACTTCTTGTTTAAAATGATGCCCATTGCCTGTTTAGGCTGTTTGCCCTGCTCCTTACTGGTTTTTCTTGTCTGCTGTCTATTTGTTTTTACATAGAACGTAATGGGAAAACAGCAGTTTGAGAGAGAGCTAACTGGAGCTTCCTGTGTCAGAGTACAGGAAGACAAATTTAGCAGGTCTGTTTGAAGCATTGCATTTCTAATCTTTCATTTTTCTTTTCTTCCTCAGTAGATAAATCAAGGACAGATTTGGAGCATGTACCTAAGGTATGATTTATAGTTGGCTTGAATGTTGAAAACAGGAGACAGAATATGCTTGCTAAGTATGGATTCCGTGATGCAACTGAATATTCTGCCCCGTTTCAGAGAGAAAAAGATTTCTCTTTTGCTAGTGGTGGAGAGGAAGGGGGGGGGGGGGGGGAGTGAGAGGAAAACTAAGACCTTTTGGTTGTCATTGGCTGTAGAACCTGGAAGAGTTAATAATATGCATTTGTTTTTCCATAAGCTGGTGAAGGAGGAATAGGGAGGTAAGTAAGAAATTCTCTACCAAAAGAGACGTACGTTTTGGCTGGAAAATATTTTTAATTTTTTTACTTGTGTTCATGTTGTAAAGTCGTTTCTGATGCTAGAGGTATGGAGAATAAATCAAATGTACAGGAGATTTTACTTGCCCACACGGTGATGTAAAACCTGGGCTTCGACAATAAAATTTTGAGTTACAAAAAAAAAATCTGGGCTTTGTAATCATGCAGCTGCCCAAGGTCATTGTGGGATTAAGGGAAACAATCTGAATGGTGGGAAGCAAGGGCACAGAATAACTTGTGCTGTCTGATGCAGAAAACCCCTTACTGAGGGTTTTAGGTTCTATTTATTTCTTCATACTTGATTCCCCATCTATCCATTCTTGGAACCTCATGACAGATTGTAACGTTAAAAAAAAAAAATCCACAAAAACAGGTTATATAACCTGATAACAAGACTAACAAATTAACACTGGGTCAGACCAAGGGTCTAACAAGCCCAGCATCCTGTCCCCACCAGCGGTCAATCCAAGTCACAAGTGTCTGAAAAGTACCCAAACATTAAATAGATTTCATGCGCTATTCCCTTTTGATTAATAGCAGTGTAGGGACTTCTCCAGGAACTTATCTAAACCCAGCTATACTAATTGCCTTAACCACATCCTCTGATAATGAATTCTAGAGCTTAATTGTGCATTGAGTGAAAAAGAATTCCATAAAAAAAACATGTATATTTGCATATATTGACAGGTGTGTAGCATGAAATAGCACCAGGACTGTCTTCCTCCATTGCATCAGGTACAAACTTAGGGCCTGATTCTGTGTCACTAGGGAAAAACGTTTAGTGAATGTGGCTCTTAGATTGTGAGTCCGCTGGGGACAGGGAAATACCTACAGTATCTGAATGTAATCTGCTTTGAAGTGCCTGAAAAAAGCAGAGCATCAATTAAATACATTAAATATCCAGTTAAAATATATATTCCTCATTAATAGTTTTGTAAAGTCCCATCGATTGAACATATTGGTTTTTATCTGCATTTGAGTGCAAGATGTTTAAGAGTACACTTCAGCTGAGCACACTCAGTTAAAATACGCTTTTTTTTTTTGCTATAGGTGTGCAGAGCTAAAATATTAAGCAGCATAACCTGCATACGATGAAAATCATTTCAGTAACACTAGTGGGGGGGTTAGTGTGGAGCAGAACAGTTAATGCTCCTACCCATGTAGAGTAGGATGTTCCCAGCCTGTCCTGGGGCCCTCCACAGGAAGTCGGGTTTTCAGGATATCCACAGTGAAATCGCATAAATAAATTTGCATAATTTAGAAACCCAGTATATGTACATTTACCTTATGCATAATAATTGTGAATATCTTGAAACTGCAAGAGGCAGTGGGGTCCCTAGGACAGGTTTGGGTAGACCTGATGTAGAGCGTATTACTCTTTTAAAAAAAACCAAAACCTCAGTTCTACAAAAAAATAGCTTCTGCTAGAAAGTGCCCTCCTTTCTGAGGGTTTGTAGTGCTACACTTTACTTCCACAGGGAGCAATTTAACTTAATCAGCTGTCTGATGCAATCAAGGCAAAATGCTTCTTTAACATTGTTATTTCAGAAGTTTTAGTTGTAATTTGAGAGCAGAATTGCTCTCTGGAACGACATTCATTGCTAACGTAACAATCTGTTATATTGACCAGGCCATGCCATGGATGGTCCCTGTGTTGGTGCATATTTCAGTGCCTCTTTTTATCAGGATGTTCATGAGAGGATAGTGATAGGGAACACAGTGATAGACATGAGATAAAGAAGAGTTACGTTTTTGTTTCTTTCCCTTTCAGATTTTTATGAAACCAGATTTTGCCTTGGAAGAATCGTTAACATTTAATGCAGTTTTACCATGGTCTCATTTTAGTACTGCTGGAGGAAAAGGAAGTCGTGATGCAGCATCTTCAAAGTTACTTCAAGAAAAGGTACATTGTCAATATACCATTGTCTGGTACAGTCCCTGTGTCATCCTCTGTCACCTATAAAGCAATGGATGATTGCCAATAGACTGAAGTTGAACATTGAGTTGATTGTTCTGGCCCGGGCAGTCGGGGATGATATTCCTTTGTCATTACAGGTTGGAAATTGGATTATTCCTATCTCCAAATGTGTCAGCAATTTAGGGGTGATGTTTGACAATTCTTTCATTTTTCATCTTCAGGTAAAAGCTGCTGTAAAGAATTCCTTTTACAAATTACATTTGCTGCAAAGATTGAAACCTTTTTTAAACCAAGATGAGTTTCATTCTGTTCTTCCAACCATGATTCTTACTAGTTTAGACTCTTTCAATGCTATGTATGATGGTTTGTCTGCTTCCACCTTCACAGCCAGGGGCGGATTCCCGATGACGACCGGCCCAGGGATTCGCCGCCCAGGCCGGCCCAGGAGATAACACGTGGTCTGCCAAGCACGGCTCTGTCATGGCCGCACTCGGTAGACCATGTGACTAGAGCGACCAGCCCACCGGGGGATGCCCGATCCCCCAATAGGCCAATCTGCCCCTGTTCACAGCATTAGAGACTGTGCAGAAAGCTGCAGCTCGAGGAAGACGTGCCCTAGGATCCCTGGGGCGATGATTCCTCGGAGTCCTCTTCCAATGGCTCTGGTGACTTGCCTTCCGAGCCTTCTCCGCTGGATGAGTGGCGTCACTCTCCCCCAGAAGACCTCTCCTTCGCAGGCTTTATCCGGGCTATGGCGGAAGCCATTCTTTTCCAGCTCCTCACAGAGGAGGACACCTGCCACAAAATGCTGGAGGTGCTCCAGTTTGTGGAAGTCCCGAAGGAGGTGGTAGCCATCCCAATCCATGAAATTCTCTTGGATCGTCTATAGAGGATGTGGGAGCACCTGGGCTTTGTCCCCGCGGGCAGCCAGAAGACAGATGCCCTTTATCTGGTCCAACAGGCCCTTGGCTTTCAGAAGCGTCAGCTTCCCCACCAATCTGTGGTGGTGGAGTCTGCCATAAAAAAGGCTAAAAGATCTTGTACTCACTCCTCCGCTTTTCCAGGTCAGAGATCTTAAGGCCCTGGATGCCCTTGGAAGGAGGGTTTTTCAAGGGGCAGTGCTTAATTCCCTCATCGCCTCCTACCAGTTATACATGACTCAATACCACAGGAACTTGTGGAAGCAAGTTCAGGAGCTGGCAGAGCATCTGCTTCAACAGCAGCAAGATGCATTGGAGGCAGTAGTACAGAAGGGCCTTGAGGCCGGGAAGCATGAGGTAAGGTCCACTTAGTGTCTTTTGAGACAGCGGCCAGGATATCAGCTGTGGGCATCAGCGTCCGACGCATGGCCTTGCTTCAGGCCTTCGACTAGAGGTCCAGGAGAAGCTGGCAGACCTGCCTTGGACCGGTGAAAATCTCTTCGGTGACAAAGTCAGGGATGCGGTCGCTCGGCTCAAGGATCATCATGAGAACTTATAACAGCTCTCAGTCAGCACCTCTGACCCGCCATCCTCCGTGCGTAGGTCCCTACATCAAGGACCTCGCAAGTCCTCCTATTGCTAGTGGAAAAACTACTCTCCGGCTTCTTGTACTAGGACTCTATGCACTGCAGTCAGTGGCCGGCCTTGTCAGCAGCGTGCCCCCAGACCACAAACAGCTCCCCAGCCCAGATGCGGGCTTTTGACTGTCGGCAAGAGAGTGGATGCCAGCTTGCGGTGCCCACAGGCCCCTGCCCAGCGGTCAGGCGCCGGCTATGTTTGTTCGCAGACCACTGGCCCCCTATTACTATCAACCGCTGGGTTCTGGCCATTATACAACACGGCTACTGTCTGAATTTCAGGACGGTACTGGTGGATTCTCCGCCACCCCCCACATGGGACCTGTTAGGGCATCAGAAACTTCTTGAATTAGAGCTCTCCGCCTTGCTGAAGGCAGGAGCTGTAGAACCCGTGCCCTACTCTCAAAAGGGCCGGGTGTACTATTCGAGATACTTTCTGATACCAAAGAAAACCGGCGGCCTCTGGCCCATTCTCAATCTCAGAGCTTTAAACATGTTCTTGCGGTGAGAACAGTTCAGAATGGTCTCCCTGAGCACCCTGATGCTTCTCCTTCACAAAGGATATTGGCTCTGCTCGCTTGATTTAAAGGACGCTTACGCCCACATAGCGATGTTCCCGCCTCACATGAAGTATCTTTGCTTCGTAGTGGGCCACAGACATTTCCAATACCGGGTGCTGCCCCACAGGTCTTCACGAAATGTCTGGCGGTGTTAGGGGCACACCTGCACAGCAATGGAGTGCACATGTTTCCCTACCTGGACGACTGGCTCATCACAGGAGGGCGCGCTGCGTTCCCTCTGTTTGACAGCCATGGTGCTACAGTCTCTGAGGTTTGTGTTCAATTTCCCCAAATCCCATCTGAGCCCGTCCCAGCAACTAGCATTTATTGGGGCTCTGCTGGACACGACTCTAGCCAGGTCGTTCCTCCCCAGGGACTGCGCTCAGGCGCTAGCGTCGTTAGCACACTACATCCGACAGAGTCGGGCTGTCTCTGCCCAGGTGTTGCTCCGCTTGCTGGGCCACATAGCGGCATCTTATTTACGTCACTCCATTTGTCCGGCTAGCTATGCGGGTAGCGCAGTGGATTCTCCGCTCTCAATGGCTTCAAGCCACCCAGGACCTCTCTGTGCGGTACAAGTTACCTCACCACTCCGAGTCTCCCTCTCCTGGTGGGTGTCCAACTTGGAGAGGGGCCTCCCCTTCCAAGCCCTATCCCCCTCCAAGTGGTGCTGACCACTGATGCTTGTTCTTTGGGCTGGGGGGGGGGGGCGCGCAAGTGGGCAGCCTCTGCATGCAAGGCATGTGGTCGAAACAAGAAGCAAGTTGTCAAATAAACTTCCTGCAACTGCGAGCGATTCGGTACGCCCTCTCGGCGTTCCAGGATCACCTGGCCCACAAAGTGGTTTTGATCCAGACTGACAACCAAGTCGCGATATGGAGGAGGAATAGCCTAGTGGTTAGAGCAGTGGGCTATGAACCAGGAGACCGGGGTTTGAGTCCTGCTGTCAGGTACAAACTTAGATTGTAAGCCCTCTGGGGTTAGGGAAATACCTACAGTACCTGAATGTAAACCGATGTGATATCTCAGATCGAATGTCGGTATATAAAAATAAATAAAAATAAATACATGAACAAGCAGAGAGACGTGGGCTCCTTCCTGCTCTGCCAGGAAGTGGTACAGATTTGGGTTGAGTCCTATCCAGGGGACATGCTTCTGAGAGCAGTTTACCTGGTAGGGACAGAGATAGTGGTAGTGGACTGCTTGAGTCGGGCATTTTACCCACATGAGTGGTCGCTCAACCCGACAGTCGCAGACAAACTCTTCTGCCTGTGGGGCATTTCGGATGTGGACCACTTTACCTCCCCACATAAGAACATAAGAAATTGCCATGCTGGGTCAGACCAAGGGTCCATCAAGCCCAGCATCCTGTTTCCAACAGTGGCCAAACCAGGCCACAAGAACCTGGCAATTACCCAAACACTAAGAAGAACCCATGCTACTGATGCAATTAATAGCAGTGGCTATTACCTAAGTAAACTTGATTAATAGCAGGTAATGGACTTCTCCTCCAAGAATTTTTCCAAACCTTTTTTGAACCCAGCTACACTAACTGCATTAACCACATCCTCTGGCAACAAATTCCAGAGCTTAATTGTGCAATGAGTGAAAGACTTTTCTCCGATTAGTCTTAAATGTGCTACTTGCTAACTTCATGGAATGCCCCCTAGTCCTTCTATTATCCGAAAGTGTAAATAACCGATTCACATCTACTCGTTCAAGACCTCTCAAGATCTTAAAGACCTCTATCATATCCCCCCTCAGCCGTCTCTTCTCCAAGCTGAACAGCTCTAACCTCTTCAGCCTTTCCTCATAGGGGAGCTGTTTCATCCCCTTTATCATTTTGGTTGCCCTTCTCTGTACCTTCTCCATCGCAACTATATCTTTTTTGAGATGCGGCGACCAGAACTGTACACAGTATTCAAGGTGCGGTCTCACCATGGAGCGATATAGAGGCATTATGACATTTTACGTTTTATTAACCATTCCCTTTCTAATAATTCCTAACATTCTATTTGCTTTTTTGACTGCTGCAGCACACTGAGCCGACGGCTTTAAAGTATTATCCACTATGATGCCTAGATCTTTTTCCTGGGTGGTAGCTCCTAATATGGAACCTAACATCGTGTAACTACAGCAAGGGTTATTTTTCCCTATATGCAACGCTTTGCACTTGTCCACATTAAATTTCATCTGCCATTTGGATGCCCAATCTTCCAGTCTTGCAAGGTCCTCCTGTAATGTATCACAGTGGTCTGCTTCTGCTCCCTGTATAGGGAAGACAGGGAACCAGCCTCGGATGCCTTTATCCTGTCTTGGGGCAAGGGCCTTCTATGCGCGTATCCTCCACTCCTGCTGGTGGGGAAGACTCTCGTGAAACTCCAGCAGGACAGGGGCACCATGATTCTGATTGCCCCATATTGGCCATGACAAGTCTGGTTCCCGATCCTGCGCAACCTGTCGATACAGGAGCCCATATGTCTGGGCACCTCCCCTGACTTGATCACATAAGATCAGGGCAGATTGCGTCACCTGAACCTCTGGTCACTGGCCGTCACTACCTGGATGTTGAAAGGGTAGTCTTACAGTCCTTAACCTCTCTGATGATGTGTCGCAGGTCTTGGTGGCTTCCCGAAAGCCTTCCACCAGGAAGTCTTACCGGTTAAAGTGGAGGAGGTTCTCCGTCTGGTGTGAGGCAAAAGGCTTAGACCCTTTCTTGTGCCCCACTCCGCGCCTCTTGAACTATCTGTGGTCCCTCGGAGTCTGGCTTACAAACCATCTCAATCAGAGTCCACCTGAGTGCTATTAGCACCTATCACCAGGGCATAGATGGTATACCTATTTCTGTGCAGCCCTTGGTAGGCCGCTTCATGAGGGGCTTGTTGCATCTGAAGCCCCCCTCTGCGTGCTCCTGTTGTGTCCTGGGACCTCAACATGGTACTAGCGCGGCTCATGCAGCCTCCTTTTGAGCCTATGTGCTCCTGTGAGCTTAAACATTAAAGTCATTTTCCTGGTTGCGGTCACATCTGCTCACAAGATCAGTGAGCTTCAGACGTTAGTGAAGTATCCGCCCTATACAAAATTCTTTCATGACAGGGTGGTTTTATGCACTCACCATAAGTTCCTGTCTAAGGTGGTGTCCGATTTCCATCTCAGTCAGTCCATTGTTCTGCCCACCTTCTTTCCGATGCCCCATTCCCACCAGGGTGAATGGGCTCTGCACCGCCTGAACTGCAAGCGTTCTCTTGCCTTTTATCTGGGACACACAGTGGCCACGCAACTCTTTTTCTCCTTCGATAAAAACAGATTTGTCATTGTGGTGGGCAAGCAGACCCTGTCCAACTGGTTGGTGGACTGTATATCCTTCTGCTACGAGTAGGTTGTCATTCAGCTAGGAGGCAGCGTCAAGGCGCACTCAGGGCCATGGCAGCGTTGGTGGCGCGTTTTCGTGCGGTCCCCATCGCTGAAATCTGCAAGACTGTGACGTGGAGCTCCCTGCACACGTTCGCTGCCTACTACTGTTTGGACAAGGATGGTCGACATGACAGTACCTTCGATCAGTCTGTCCTTTGTAATCTGTTCCAAGCTTAAGAACCCAACTCTCCCTACCTAGGGCTCCGTCTTTGGTTCGTGCTGCCTCCCGTTCTCACATTCAGCACTTCTGTTGTTGTGCCTGTTGGCATGTGGTTAAGTGCTGTGGGTTCTGTTTTTATCGGGGGCAGCATGTAGCTTGGTATTCACCCATCTGTGAGGACTCCATCCTTCTTGTCCTAGGAGAAAGCAGAGTTGCTTATCTGTAACATCCCGAGGTGTTCTCAGGATGTTCTCAGGAACCTGCCCACCACCCCGCTGAGTTGAGTTTTCCATTAGTTTATTTTATTTTTTGCTCATCTTTTTTCGCTAAGATACGAGACTGAATAGGGCCCCGCATGGCCATATGGATAGTTGTATGCTGGGCATGCTCAGTATGCCAGCCAAAGTTTCCATGCAGGACTCCATCTGATGATGTCACCCATCTGTGAGTACTAACATCCTGATGTCCTAGGAGAACACCTGTTACAGGTAAGCAACTCTGCTTTACCATCTAATTTAAGGTCCGAGCCGTCAGTGAAATCTTTCAGAAAAAATCTTAAGGCCTTTTTCTTTGCTCAGGCCTTTGGAAATTTGTGATTTCTTCAGCTTAGGATATTTTTGTTTCAGACTATCAGGTTGATGTTTATGTAATCATCAGATTAGGCTCTCTTGTTGTAATTGAACTGTGTATATTTTGTTTTTGTATCATTTTTATGAATGTTCGTTGTAACCTACCCAGAATGGTGGAAACAGAGGGAAATAAATATTTTAAATAAAAAAAAACAATTGATGATGATCCTGGAGAAAACTATAGTTTTTTTTTTTTTGTAGTGTCTGACACCTTTTTAAAGAACCAACAATAAGGATGTTGTAATATATGAGCTTTAGAGACCATCCAAGCCTCTCTGATGTCTGCTTCAGATCTGAGAGATGAGTACAATAACGTGTGTTGGACTCAAGGCTGCATACAGAAAGATGGTTGATTTTGTATATGCATTAAGCTTTTTACCATCATCTAACTCTTTTAACCCTCACCCCTCATCCCATCCAGCTGGGAGCGTCATCTGGTTTGGCTTTTTAGCTCCATCTCGATAATCTAAAAGCCTGAATAGAGTTTGCCAAATTTTAGAAATGTATATAGGGAGATGATGGCACTTGCGGCCCAATCTGTGATAATTTATGGTGCTGCCCATGTATTGTGTTTCAACCCATCTGTTCAGACTTTTTGTTTTGCTCTTCAGTTGTTCCCGCCCCCACAGCCTTCTGTCTCCCACATCCTGAATGCATTAACCCTCCTCCCCTTCACCTTCCTCTCCTCTTCACTCAGAATACAATAGCAGCTATTGAATTTCAAATTCTCTGGCTTAGAAGAAAGAGCCTCTCCTTTATCCACTCACCAGTCTCTTACTTTTTTCCCCCGGCCTTCTCCCCTGAACACTGAGCTGCAAGTTAAAAGGATTGTGGCACAGGTTGAAGCTGTGTTGATGGTGTATCATTTGTCACATTTGAAAAGTGTGCAGGCCTCTTCCCTTTCTCATGTGTTGGTTCTAAGCACAGAGACGGTTATGAAATGTTTCTTTTCTAGAAGGCTGTGCATAGACTTGAAACAGTAATTCCTGACTTGCCTGGATTGCTTTTTCAATGTCCTGCTTGAAAGCACGGGTGCTCTGGAATGTCACATTTGTGACCTGATAGGCTTTCAAGGAAATGAAAAAGAATGGGGAAACCTGTGATTCTGAAAGTATTTTTTCAGTTGCTGTGAAAGTAAAGGCAGCAAGAAATATGGAAAATTTTGGTCATCCAAAGATTAGGGAAATCAACATATTTTTAACCCAAATAAAATATCCTATGCCCTCCCTTCATTTTTAGGTTCTTTATTGGCAGATTAATAGTGACCAAGGAATTTAGTATCAAGTGGTTACGATTACGATTTTAACCTGATAGATACCGCTCTCCCCAGTGCATAAGAACTGATGCTGTATAGTGGCATTATATTTTCCTCAAATTATTTTACGCAATTCATTACTGGAAAATATTTATTAAAGAGAGAGATCCTCTTTCTTTCTGAAATCTTTGGTCAGGACAAGTGTCATTCTCATATTTGTAGAATTTAACTGAATGCAGTATTCAGATTGTAATGTTTTTTGCAAACTATTTATTTTTGAAATTACAGAAAAAAACATTCTCAGCTTTTAAAGAGTTGTAACACTTAGAATGGCCGTTTTTATAGAAGAGGTGCTTCCTCCTTCCTGCACATTTAAACATTTTTAGCAAACAGAGGTGTGTGGCAGAGTAAGTGAAATATAAGGCAGTGGTGAGAGCCAGCAGAACCTGTGGTGCATTAGGAGAGGTCTAACGAGCAGAACTAAGGCGATGATAACGCCTCTGTACAAATCCATTTGTCGAGGGCTGATTTGGCATATTTTGTCCATTTCTAGAGGCCACATTTCCAAAAGTATGTAGACCATGCAGTAGCAGAGAAGGGATCCCAAAATAGTGCAAGGTGCACTACAAACTCCCATGAAGTGAGCTTAAGGACTTAGAGAACGATATTCAGCATCACTTAGCAGATTAAGTTCTGACTTAACTGGTTAAATGGGCAGTTTGAATATTTGGCCATGCTGAGCAGTCGCCATTTAGCTGGCAGTTTCTCCTTCAACACACAGGGCTGAATTAACCATACTTTATGAGTGACATCATCTGATAGTACAGAATGGCCCCATTTCTCTCTAGTTCAGTAAAGTTTTACCACTGAGCATCCATGGGAGTTTCTGCATGCAATTCCTTATGTGCTCCTCAGTCCTTTTTGTTTTTAAACTTTTTATTTATAGAATTTCTTTATAACAACCAAGAAAAACAATTGTGTACATATCTATGCTTAAGACAGAAGAATATACAAATAAATCATATTTCCTAGCATCTAGACAGATGGATTCAGGACCCCAGTGGGTTATGCACCTCTACCAGCAGGTAGAGATGGAGCAAACTGATGTCACATTATATATACTCCTACAGTGACATCAGCCTGCCGGTATTCTCCATCTCCAGCAAATGGTAGACATGCATTTTCCTACTGGGGATTGCTTTAAAATTTAGAGGAAAATTAATTGGAAATTTGAGTTGCCCCACTCTCTTGCAGTGATACCTAATGGTCCCTCTCCCAGTTGAGAATTCCTGAGCTGATTTCCATAGCCCCTCAGATGAGCACCTTGGTCCGATAGCTGGTTATTCAGCCGACGTGGACTTAACTGAATTAAGCAGCTGAAAGGCAGCGAGTGCAGGAAGCCGAGCCCAGCGGTGATGGTATATGGTTTCTCTTGCTGCAGCTGGGAAGGCTGAGCTCAGGTTAAGTTTAAAAAAAAAAAAGAAAAAGAAGTCAGAGACAGTGTGGAGGGATTTGTTGTAAGACTTCCTGTGGTCTCCGAGTTCGGCGTGTCTTTCTGGTGTCCGTTCCAATGGGGGTTAGGGGAACTGAGCAGCCTGGGTGGGCTAGGACCCACTATTAGGTTTCTGGCTGTGCACCGCATCGTAGGCTGTGGTGGCGTTCTCGCGTGCTTTTTTTCTGCACGTTCCGCTGCCCTCTACAGGACTGTCAGTGAGTGCAAGTACGTCCGCTGTGCGTCCAAATTGTGCACCCAGTTTCTTTTGGGTGCGCTGCCTGTGTGCACATTCTGGCACATAATCGGTTGTGCACACAGGTTTGGCGCAGTGACAGCTTGCTTAGTTTTGTGGCGCACAGACATGGGATGCTTAAATTTTATGTGCATAAATTCTGTGCACCTAAATTTTTTTCTGCGGGAACTCAGCTGGACGCACATCCTCCGTCACCTGTTAAGTGCACTGACGGACTAATGGTGCCAGTGGCTAAGAAACCTAAGCATGTTTCCCTCTGTGCTGCCTGTTATATTCAGGCATCTCAGCCTGGAGTACCTTCTAATTTGTGTCAGTGCTGCTTTGAGCCTGGTTCTTCCCAGTCTGCTGATGGCCTGGATAAGGACATGTCAGGAAGGATGCCTGTCCTTGGAACTCCTTTGACTGGTTCCTCAGCAGGGACAGCAACTCAGTGGGTGCCACACAAGTGCCTCCTGGTTTTGTCATGGATCCTTCTGCCTTTTCTTGGGTAGAATTTTTTCAGGGATAGCAATTCTTTCTTCAGACGCGGTCCTCGGGCCCCGACCAATCCAGTCAGGTCAGATCCTCAGGCAGTGGCCTCTCCCTCTTCCGGTACTATGTTTAAGTGACAAAGTACACCTCAAGCTGCAAGTGTTTCTGATAGGAATCTGGAGGGCACCGATAATGAAGCAGGAACAGACTCTCTAGAGGATGGGGAAATCCTTTCGGGACTGGAACCGTGTTGGACTATGTTGTGATTCTTTCATAGAGATGAATTGCCAGCCCTGTTTTCCCAGACATTGAAGATACTGGGAGTCCCTGGGGCAGATTCCATGTCTGAACCAAAGAAAAATTCCATTTTGGTTTCTTTGCGTAAAGCCTCTTGTTTTTTCGCTGTTATGGAGGCCATTCAAGAATTGATTGATCTTGAATGGGATGCCCCGGAGGAAGGCTTATACCCCCTGGATCTTGGAAGGCTTATACCCCCCTGGATCTGGTGGTGAGAGAACGTCTGCGTTTTTCCGAAAGTGGATGCGCTTCTTTAGGCCGTCTCTAAACAAACAACTATCCCCATGGAGGGAGGAGCAGCCTTGAAAGATGTGCATGATAGGAGGACTGAGGCCCTCCTTAAGCAAGGGTAGAAGAAAAGGCCATTTGAAGCAGTGGCAATGAAATTGGAGATGGCTTCCTGTTGTTCCCTGTTGGCTCGCTCCTGTTTGCTTCTCGGGTTTATGACTCTGGAGTGAGTTCCAGGGCAGTTATGGAACCTGCCGCAGGCAGATGTGGGCTGCGATTTGGTCTGCACCCTGGCCAGAGCAGCAGCTTTGGTAGTAGCGGTCAGATGTCTGTTATGGCTGAGAAATTAGTTGGCTGATGCGACTTCCAGAGCTAATCTTACAAAATTGCCTTTTAAAGATTTGAATCTTGGAGGAGGAAGTGACATCACCCATCTGAATGGCCGCGTGAAGCCGGAGCTCCTCGCCTCGGTTTTTTATTATCCCTCCTGAAGCGGGGCAATTCTCCTATAAAAGGACATCAAACTAAGCATATTGTGTAGCTATAATTTTAAGATGTCTGTCCGAAAGCAGATAGCCGAGCTAAAGCAGTTTTCTTTTAATGCCGTGGCAGAGAAAAGAAGGGAGGGCCTAACAGAGCAGGAAATCGGTGAGCATGCTGACACAGCTCAGGCTGATCTGGTGTGCGCAGAACTACCGGCAGCTGCGAGTCCAGCTATTGACACCATTATCTCTCGAGAAGAGTCAATTGTTAAAATTCCTGTATAAATGAAAAAAATGTAATAAAGTATAAATTAAAAAAAAAAAAAAGAGAGGATTTTGGTTTTGCGGGAGGAAACCGCCTCTTAGGGGATGAGAGGGAAGTCATCAGTGACCCTGCACCCGACCCAGCTCCCAGCAGAAGTCTGTGCCAAAGCATGTATCAATAATGTTCTGGCCCTTGGCTTGCTTGATGCACTCAGTGCAAGAGCAGCATTAGGGAAACCAGGGAAGACTCCTTGCGTAAACCTTCCTCCATTTTGGTATCCTTATCTCTGGTCTCCTCTTTCCAAATCCCAGACCACCTGGAGCTCCTTCCTTGTCATCTACCCTTGGGCTTTGTTTGGAAACATCAGATCTGGTATGCTCCAATGTGCTTCTAGTCTCTATGGTCACCAGCGCAGTTAATCCAGGAGGAAGTCTCTTCCTGGAGTTCAGTATGTGCTTCTCACATACTGTAGTAGTACTCCAGTACTAGTTTCAGTGGAGAATGTATCTTCCTGGATACACTGTTGGAAACAGATTGTTGGGCTTGTTGGACCCTTGGTCTGACCCAGTATGGCATGTTCTTATGTTCCTCTACTCTGGGTCAGAAGAAACAACAGTTCATAGACTTGATGATTGAATTGGTGAAGCTTTTCTTTACCTCATTGGCAGCCAGTGACAGAGAGCACCTTCAACCTCTCTCTAACATTTGGCCAGCTGTGGGAAGACCCTGTGACTGGTTGCACTCATCCAACATGCCACCAAATGCTGCCATGGCTGAGACACCACCATTCGCTGCCTTCACCCACTCTCATGGCATGGCCCTAGGTGCGTGCTAATTTTTGACGACCCTGCAGACCTATTTCAATTTTTCAGAAGCAGTCAGTTGGTGGCTAAGATCATGAAGAATGGCAGTCACTTAAGTAAAGGATTCAGATTTCCACTACATGCAATCATAGAAACATGTAACATGACATGTAAAGACCATACAGCCCAATCTGCCCATTCATATCTCCTTCTCAGATTTAAAGGCCCTTCCTCTCTCTCAGAGATGCTCTGTGCTTGTCCCATACACTCTTAAATTCAGATATTATCCTTGCCTCAACCACCTCCCCAGGGAGCCTGCTCCATGCATTCGCCACCCTTTCTGTGAAGAAATATTTCCTTAGATTACGCCTGGGTCTACCCCTTCTCATCCTCATCTCATGATCTCTTATTCTACTGCCTCCTTTCTGTTGAAAGAGGCCCTCCTATGTATTTATTCCTTGGAGATATTTAAATGTCACTATCATATCTTCCTTTTCCTCCAGAGTACAATGTTTAGGTCTTAAGTCTGTCCTCATATGTTTTATGATGAAGACTGTTGCCCATTTTAGTAGTTGCGGTCTCCAGAACTGTACACATTACTCCAAATGAGGTCTCAGCAGAATGTTATACAGAGGCAGCATTACTTCTTTTTCTGCTGAGTTATTCATTTTCCTAAATTCCTAAGCATTCTTTTGACTCTTGCCAGTGAATTTATCTGCCTCTTTGGCCACCCCAAGATTATCAGATACGATCACCCCAGAACCCGCTCCTCTTCTGTGCACAGAAGAACTTCATCTCCTATACTGTACCACTTCCTTGGGTTTTTGCAACCAAAATGCACAACTCTGCATTTTATTTTAGCATTAAATCTTCATTGCCAAACTCTAGACTATTACTCAAGCTGTACAAGATTCCTCCTCATGCTTTCTACACATTTCAGGGTGTTTACCCGATTGCAGATTTTAGTATCATCCATAAAAATGCAAACTTTTCCCAAAAGCCATTCCACAATATCACTTACTAAAATGTTAAATAGAGACACACTGAGGACCAGTCCATGTGGCACACCACTGTTAACTTTTTTTCTTCAGCGTGAACTTTCTTTACTGTTTCCTTTGTCATCTCCCACTTAACCAGTTTCACTTTAGGGCCCGTATCTAGGGCACTCACTTTGTTTATAAGTCGCCTATGTAGAACATGTCTAAGGACTTGCTGTGCTCTCCTTTGATCTAACGCTCTGGTCACTCACTGAAACACAGTGATTCGATTTGTCTGGCTCCACATACCTCTGGTAAAACCATGCTGCCTGGGATCCTGTAATCCATTGGATTCCAGAAAGTGCATTATTTATTTATTTATGTTACTCAAAACTATTTATTACCCTCCCCTTCTGGTAGTTCAGGGCAGGGTACAGTTAAACACACATATTTGATAAAAACAATAAAACCAAAACACAGCAACACACTATTTATGCATAAGGTGCTCAGCAACCATCTTATAACATTGGAGCTGAAGGAGGAAAAAATGATCAAATTGCAAATTAAAACAAGAGAGAGAATTCATGAGCCATCAAAGAGAATACACCAATAAATGTTGTTCATCCAGAAATGCCATCTGAAATAGATGTTTTTAATCATTTAAAAAAAAAAAAAGGGGGATCTTTAGTCAATTATATGTGTCTTGGTAATGAATTCCAGAGAGTGGGGCCAGGGATGGAGAAGGCCTGTTCTGTGGTTATATTGAGGAATGCCACTCTGGGAGATGGAATGTCTAGCAGGAATTGGCCTGCAGAGCGCAAAGCATGTGAAGAAGTGTGAATTTGAGAGTAGATTGTATCCAAGTTGATGAGATTATTATGCAACATGTTGTGAATAATTACAGCAGTTTTATATTGTATGCGAAAATTAAGAGAACGGGAGTGATATTGAGAATGGGAGTGATATGATCTCAAATGTGTGATCTAGTCAGTAAGTGAGCTGCTAAATTTTGTTTAATCTGAAGAGGTCATATGGTGGAAAGGGGTAAACCGGAGTAAAGGGAATTACAATAGTTGATGCCGGAAAGTATTAGAGCCTGAAGAAGAGTGTGGAAATTGGATAGTTCTAAGATAGTTAGTATAGCTGTGTTTAAAAAAGGATTGGATAAGTTCTTGGAGGAGAAGTCCATTACCTGCTATTAAGTTCACTTAGAGAATAGCCACTGCCATTAGCAATGGTAACATGGAATAGGCTTAGTTTTTGGGTACTTGCCAGGTTCTTATGGCCTGGATTGGCCACTGTTGGAAACAGGATGCTGGGCTTGATGGACCCTTGGTCTGACCCAGTACCGCATTTTCTTATGTTCTTATGAGACGTTTGAGATAATGTAACAACTTCAACTTGAAAAAAGCAGACTGTACAACTGATTGTATATATGGTTTCATTGCCAGTTTTGGGTCTAGATAGACCCCGATATCAAGAACTTTATGTGAGAAAGAGACATCTGACCCATTGTGGTAGATAGACATCGAGAAAATAATTGGTTGGTATCATGCTAACTATCCCCTGTTTTAACAGTGATTCCATTTAATTTACTCACCACTGAGTTCAGACTAACTGGCCTGTAGTTCCCAGCCTCCTCTTTACTTCCGTGTTTGTAAAGAGGATCCACATCTGCTGTTGCGTCAGTTGCTGCTTAACGCCCTCACTCCGCCCTTTTTACCTCTGTGGCGACTCCCTCCGGGCCTGATGGACGGATAGCTGCCGTGGCGTTTTCTTGCCGTCTCCCTCCGGTGTTTCCGGACTAGCACGATGCTGCAGATCCGCCATGTTTCCTGATGACGTAGGGTGTGCACGTGCGCTCCGATTGATGTACCAGCAAGGGTGCGTACCTCGGGGGCATCCCCTGAGATGACGACATCCGCTTCCAATATAAAAGGTCTCAGTATTTGCTAACGAATCGAGTTAGCATGGGATTCGTTCCAAGCTACTCTGCCTCCTCGGACTTACCAGGGGTACTCGCTCCTCGGGGGCCTCGCTCTCTTCTTTATTTCAGATTGCAGATAGGAACCGGTACTCACTCCTCGAGGGCCCATGTTCCTGAACACTCTGAAGATTCTCTACTGCCTGGAAGCTATCGCAGATACAGACATTTGTGAGTTACCATCACTCTCTCAGAGCTTTCCCTGGAACCAGGTACTCGCTCCTCGAGGGCCTAACCCTTTCCAGCTACTGAGCCTCCTTAAGACCTTATGTGAGTTTTGTCATCCAGTTCTGGCTATGAACACAGCATACCCTGTCTACTCACTATCTATAGTTTCTCTACAGCTCAGCAACCCTGGGATCGCTGTTCCAGTTCCTGAGGGACTTCAGCCCTGCCGGGCATATCAGCTCACTACTGCCACCTCTGGTGGTTCTTCTAACCTGTCTAATAAAAGAACTATCTGTGTCTGTCTCCATACACAAGCCTAGCCGGTGATCCCTCTCAGGATATCCTCCTGGGGGCACTGTCATCTGCCATCGACCCAAGGATCCACCTATCTACATTCCTTTACAGCCGAGTGCCCTCTCCAAGTACTCCACTGGTAACAGATTGCTACGCCTTCCCCCATCAGGAGTCTTCAGCAACAGATTCATAACAGATTGCAACTCTGCAGTCTATACCTTAATAGATTGCTAACTACTCCCTCTACAGGAGCTGAGCATATCAGTTTGCTAACTCCTCCTTCTACAGGAGCCAATACCTTAACAGATTGCTAACTCCTCCCTCTACAGAAGTCAATGCATAATAGATTGCTAACTCCTCACGGAGAACCCATACAGATTGCTAACTCCTAGCAACATCCATAACAGATTGCTAACTCCTCCTTCCACAGGAGCCAATTCATAACATCTGCCTCTCTTCAGTTCTTTGGAACCTCTCTCAGTTCTAAAGAAACATTGAGAAGGTCAGACAGTGGAGCTGCCAGACCTTCCCTAAGTTCCCTTAATATCGTTGGATGTATCCCGTCCATCCCCATTGCTTTATCTACTTTTATTTTTGCTAGCTTCTTGTGGACACTGAGGTCTAAGTCACTTCCATTCCTATTTGTGGCAGTTTTCTGTCATCCTAGTCCAAGCCCTTCCTCGGTGAACAAAATATTTGTTAAGCAATTCTGCTTAACTAACGTCTATATCAGGGGCGGCTAGGTCTGGCATTCAGGTTATCCACAATGAATATGCATGATATATATTTGCATATAATGGAGGCAATGCATGCAGATTTCTCTCATGCAAATTACATAAGAACATAAGAATTGCTATGCTGGGTAAGACCAAGTGCATCAAGCCCAGCATCTTATCTCCCATAGTGACCAATCCAGATCACAAGTACCTGGCAGATTCCATAAAGTAGATCTAATTCCTGTTACTTACTCCCAGGGATAGCAATAGCTGTCTTTAGTCTGCCTGGCTAATAGTGTGTTATGGAATTTTCCTTCAGGAATTTGTCCAACCTCTTTTAAACCCCACTATGCTAGTCGCTCTGATCACATCCTTTGGCAACAGATTCCACAGCTTGATAGTGTGTTGACTGAAAAAATACTTCCTATGCTTTGTTTTCAATCCTCTTATTGTTAGTTTCATGGATTGTTCCCTTGTTTTTGCATTATTTGAAAGAGTAAATAACCATCCTTTATTTACCCATTCTACCCTACTATCATGTCCCCTCTCATCCATTTCTTTTCCAAGCTGTGTAACCTCTCATCATAGGAGAACCACATCATCCCATTATCATTTTTTTTTCGCCTTCCTCAGCACCTTTTCTAGTTCCACTAGGTTTATCTTGAGATGGGGGGGGACGGGACCAAAACTGAGCACAATATTCAAGGTACAGTCGCACCATGTGGCTCCATGCAGAGGCAATATGATATTTTCTGTTTTATTCTCCATTCCTTTCTGGATTATTCCTAACATTCTATTTGCTTTTTTTGACCACTACTGCACACTCAGCCTAGGATTTCAACATATTGTCCACAAGGACTCCAAGGTCCTTTTTCCTGAGTAGTGACTCCCAATACAGAACCCAGCATCATTTACCTGTAGTTGAGATTATTTTTCTATGAGCATCACGTTGCACTTTTCTACATTAAATTTAATCTTCCATTCGGTTGCCCAGTCTCCCATTCTCACAAGATCCTTCTGCAGTTCCTCGCAATCTTCTGCCATTTTAACGGATTTGAATAATTTTGTGTCATCTGCAAATTTTGTTCACCTCACTCGTCGTTTCCTTGTACAGATCGTTGTGGATATGCTGAAAACCAAGGCTGTTTGTGGCTCTTGAGGGCCTGAATTAGCCCCCCTATTCTACATATTCCCTCCCATCACCTTTGTGTGTTACAATCTTACATTTTCATTTCTTCTTGTCATTAATATATCTAAAAAAAAAAAAAAAAAAAGTCGTTTCCTTTTTTTTACCGCATTAGGTATTTTTTCTTCCATTTGCTCTCCTGATTACTTTCCCAGCCTCTTCAGATTTTGTTGCTTGTTGTCTTCTTTCTGAAATCCCTTATAGTTATAAACACGAACCTTTTTTTCTTTTTTCCTTCTCAGCCACTTCTTTAGAAAACCACAGTGACCTTTTTCCCTGTTACATTTATTTAATTTCCTAACAAAAGGGTTTGTCGCCCTTTCAATATCTTTTATTTTTGCCCACTGCTCGCTCATCCCATCCAGTTAATGACTGCTTGAGGTATTCCCCCATCTTAACAAAATTAGTTTTCCTGAACTCCAAGACCTTCACCTTGGCATGAACTACTACCAGTATTCTAATACTGAGACACACCATCTGCTGATCTCTGCATCCCAGGTGATCCCCCACTATTGCATCAGAAATATGTCCTCGTTTAGAAGCACCAGGTCTAGGATTTCCCCCTCACATGTTGGTTCTGCTGCTGGAATAGTTCTTCCTGAAGACAGTCCAGGATCTCCTTGCTTCTAGATAACAGAGCAGTTGGGATGTTCCAATCAACATCCTACAGATCGAAATGACTTAGCAGTAGCACCTTTCAAAGTACTTTGTGACTGTCTTGAATTAAATTTCTATCCTTTTCTTGCAATGGAGGTCTGTATATCGCACCAGTATAACTGGATGTTCCATTCCTTCTCTCCAGATTAACCTACATTGCTGCCTCTTTAATCTTGTAAACCCTGTGATTCTGTTGATTTAATATTTTTTTGTATATAGTGTCACTTCCCTTTCTTCTTACCTTGTCCTTCCTGAATAAATAATAGCCTGCTATAATTATGTCCCAATCATGGATCTCTTTGTACCATGTCGCTGTGATTGCCACTATATCCACAAATCCAGCTTATTTATTTATTTGTATTTGTTGGTTTTATATACCGTCGTTCAGTTTTCTATCACAGCGGTTCACAAAGTATAAAACAGTTTCCTGTAGATCTGGGACTTTATTTCCCACACTGTGAGCATTACTGTACATAGCTTTTCAGTTGTTGGGTTTTTTTTTTCCCCCATTTCTCTTTGTGCTTAAACATTTACTTACTTGAGTACTTTTACATATCTTAAGATTTTGTTTACCCATCCCCATTGACCCTAGTTTGAAAGCCCTGGCAGTTCTTCTTATTTTAGTAATTTGTGTGCTCTACTCCGCACAGATTTAAATTTTTTAGCGAGTAGAGGGCACTGCAACACAAACTGAAGCATGCTGCCTTGTCACGTCTGTAGCCTTAGATGGGACAGAAAATTCTTCGGCTATGACACTGTCTCTGTTTTTGGCAGTTGGATCCTATGAGAAACTGCACATGAATGTGACAGAAACAGAAAGTGATGGCAGGGTCCATCTAGCCTGCATGTCTATTCCTTTTTTTGTAATACCACACATCTGTCTCTGCTCTCATTTCTCCACTGCTGAGGATTCTCTGTGCATGGCCCATGCTTTCTTGATGCCTCTTTTAGTATGTGTGAAAACCAGCTTGTATAATGGGATAAATTTGGAGATAGAAAGAGTCATTAAAGTTTGTGATTGGTTTTCTACATTTGTTTTGCTATTAAAAATTGTTTTGGACCCATCTCTCACATGGAAGGTTGATGGTTCAGTGGCAGGATGAAATAAGAGGAATTCACAAGTCTGTCTTTGCATAATATCCTATTCAGGTACAGAGCGCATCTATATCAAATTACTTTCAGTAAACACCACTAAAGATATTGCAGAGATATTTTAGCACAGACCTAGAGACATGGGCTTCCTTTCAGACAATAGATGTAAGGAGTGTGATTCAGGCAATGATGTATTGACTCGTTGCTTTCCTGAAGTGTGATAGCATTTATTGGTTTTAAAATGTATTTAATCGCCTTTTCAGCCTAGGCTGCACAATCAATTTAAAAACAGCACAATACAGCCATAAAAATCCCAAAACCACTCCAATGCCAAGCAAAAAAATGAACAAAAACCCATTTCTAAATGTAGAAGCATTATAGAGGCTGCACCCTTGCTTGCTTCACTCGCCAGCAGGGGAATGTTTGCAGAAGGGGTGGAGGGTCAGTGGGGATGTGTGTGGGTGCATGGCTGTGAGGGCATGCTTTCCAATTTGTCCTAGTCTCTTCACCCTCTGCTTGCTTTACTTGCTACTCCCACCAGTGGGATCTCTGCTCATGCCTAAGCGGAAAACGCAAGGAACGGCTGGGTGAGGCAAGTGACTTTAACAAAAAGAAGGGCAAGGAGAAAGCTATAGAATTTTCAAGCCCGCCCCTCCTTTTTTTTTTTTCCCCTGCGTGTGCTTGGATGTTAAGGGGATACCCATGAAGGAGAAAGTGACAATTGCATGGCATCTTCAAAAAGCAGGTTTTATGACTCCATGAGCTGGATATGTGCATTATAGAAGGTGTCTTTTACTTGCTCAGTTGGGAAGTGTGTGGGTCAGAAGGCTTCTGGGGGACGTGTGAGGGTTTGGCGCATGTGGTGTTCGGTGTGTGGATGTGGTATGTGTATGTGGAACTGTAGGTGATATGTTTTTGTGGGAGAGTGAGGCGGATGTATGCAGTTTTTTTCCCCCTTGCACTCTCCATGTTCTCCCCATACCTCTCTCCTCCCCAGCACACCCATAGGGGGATGGTGGGTGTGAATAGAGGATGTGAGGGGGGAGGGCATGAGGATAGGGGTGTGAGGGAGTATGGATGGGTACGTATATGTTGGGTGTGTGTGTGTGTAAGGGGGAGTGTGTGCGTGCAGGGGTGGTAATGTGGGGTGTGTAGGGGGACCTGGGGTTGGGTGGTTTTTGGTGTGAGGGCTTTTGTGTGTGTTTTTTTTGGGGAAAGTAGTTGTAGGTGGTGGTGAGTGAGTGCGATGGAGGGGTTAAGGTGTGTGTGTCTGTGAGGATGGTGTGGTGGGAATAGGGGGGGGGTGGAGTGTGTAGAGAGGGAGTGGGGTAGAATGGGTGTGTACTGTTCCCTGGCATGTCCCTTTTGTCCCCCTTTCCCACATACTCTGGGACTCCTCTCCCTTCCTTCCTGCCTTCTCGTCCTTCCCCCCTCTTCTTATGCTCCTCTCACTGTTCTTCCTCCCTCTTCCCTTGTCTTTTTCCCTTTATTCTCTCCTTCCCTCCCACCTGAGGCTCCAACTTGGCCTTCCTGCTGCTGATGGGGGCTTGGGACCCCTCACCAGCTTGTCTGCTGCTTATTTTTTTCAGACTGAGGATCCCAGAAAACTTCACCAGCTTTCCCCTGCGGAGTTTGCTGCCCCTGTCTTTTTTGTCATGCACTGGTAGGGCCTGGGAACACCAACCAGCCTTTCCTCTGCTGGCTCCATCTCTCCTCTTTCTCTTGGCCTAGTGGAGCCTGGGAGTTCTCACCAGCCTTTCCCTGCTGGCTCTGACACGCCTCCCTTCTCTTGAGCTGGTGGAGCCTAGGAACTCCCATCAGTCTTCCCCATCAGTCTTTGTTTTGAATTATTTCCTTTGTTTCAAATAAATAAGTTTCTATAAAATGAACAGATGTGGTTCAGTGAGTCTCATGAATGGGATATGGCTATCCCAGATTATAACCTGTTGAGGAAGGATAGACGGGACCAAAAAGAGGCAGGATTAGTTCTTTATGTAGAAAAATAATATCCTAGTAAATGAAATTCAGGGGATTTGGGGAAAGGAGGAAGTGCTGTGGGCTATCTGAAAAACAAAAAGATGATGGCACTTCCATTTACACTGTTGTGGTCTACAGGCCTCCAAATCGGACAGAAGAACTGGATAGCGATCTGGCCAAAGACATCCTAAAGGCGTGAAGGAAACTGGAAATGTTGCTAATTAGAGATTTTAATCTGCCAGGTAGGGATTGGAGTATCCCTGTTGCAGAATCTGTAAGAAGTAGAGAGACTGTAGATGCCCTTCAAGGTGTTCTGCTTAGAAAAATGGTGCTAGAACCCATGAGGGGAGGTTTAATACTGGACCTGGTGCTCATGAATGTATAATATCTGGGTAGGTGCCCACCTGAGCACAAGTAATTATTAGTTGGTGTGGTTTGGTTATAGTGCCCAAGTTGGAGTGAAGTCATGTGAAAATGAAAATCTTGGCTTTCAAAAATACAGACTATTTTTTGTTTTGATTTATATTTTGTGTTTCAGGCACTTCAAAGTGGATTACATTCAGGTATTTAGATATTTCCCTATTCCCAATCTAAATTTGTACCTGAGGCAACGGAGGGTGACATGACTTACCCAGGTCACTTTGTTAAAATGGGGAAATACCTTGTGAGAAACTAGACAACTGGGTGAAATGAAACAACAGTGAGCCAAATTAAAAGGAGCTATTACTAAGGCAACAAGTTACGTAAGAAAAGTAAATAAAGGTAACAGGAAAAGAAAACCGATATAGTTCTCCAAAGAGGTGGCTGAAAAAATAAAGGCGAAAAAATCTGCATTCAAAAAGAACAAATGAACTCAAAAAGAGGAAGACAGGGAAGAATATCTTGTGAAATGAGAGAGAAATCAGGATAGCAAAAGCACAAGTGGAAGAAAGGATTGCCAAAGGTAGAAAAAACATTTTTCAGCTATGTCAGGGAAAGGAGGAAAGCCAGAGGTGGTATTGTAAGATTAAAAGGAGACCAGGGTCATTGTGTGGAGAATGATAAATAAAATGCATAAATATTAAACAAATACTTCAGTTTAGTGTTCATTAAAGAAGACCCTTGAGTAGCACAATTGCTGCTTGGCAGTGAGATAGATACAACCCCATTTATGGAAGAAAATGATTGAGTAGAATTAGCAAAACTGAAAGTGGACAAGGCTAAGAGGCCTGATGAGATATAACCCAGGATACTAAAGGAGCTCCAAAAGGTGCTGGCGAGATCACTGATTTATTCAATAGATCTCTGGAAACACGCATGGTGCCACAAGATTGTAGAAGGATAGTAGTAGTCCTGATCCACAAAAGTGGGAGCAGAGAAGAGGCTGAAAACTATAGGCCGGTTAGCTTTACCTCAGTGGTGGGATTAATGGAGACACTGCTGAAAGAAAGCATAGTCAACTAGCTACAATCCAGTGGGTTGCAGGATCTGAAGCAACGTGGTATTACTAGAGGAAGGTCATGTCAAACAAATCTGATTGACTTTTTTGATTCAGCGACTAGAGAATTAGATCAAGAATGAGCACTCAGGTTTTATCTGAATTTAAGAACATAAAAAATTGCCATACCGGGTCAGACCAAGGATCCGTCAAGTCCAGCATCCTGTTTCCAACAGTGGCCAATCCAGGCTACAAGTTCCTGGCAAGTACCCAAATACTAATTAGATCCCATGCAACTTATGCCAGTAATAGCAGTGGCTATTCCCTAAGTTAACTTGATTAATAGCAGTTAATGGATTTCTCCTCCAAGAATTTATCCAAACCTTTTTTAAACCCAGCTACACTAACTGCAGTAACCACATCCTCTGGCAACAAATTCCAGAGCTTAATTGTGCATTTAGTGAAAGAATTTTCTCCGATTAGTTTACACTTTATAAACATCCAGAATCTTCATTATTTATGATTTCTTCCTTATTGTTAAAAACTGCATTTTTGAACTGAACAATTCATTGTAAATCATTCACTTCCATCTTTGGAAACCTTACCATTCTACAGGTTAATACAACATGTTAAAGTTCCTATCTTTTCTTCTTCTTACTCCTAGTTGTACGTATCCTTGTTTATTGTAACTGTATTTATAATATGTATATTACATATTTTGTTCTATGTTCCGGTTATTACCCCATTGTTTACTGTAAACCGGCTTGATGTGATGTTATCACGAATGCCGGTATAGAAAAAAATCAAAATAAATAAATAAATAAATGTGCTACTTGCTAACTTCATGGAGTGCCCCCTAGTCCTTCTATTATTCGAAAGAGTAAATAACCAATCACATTTATCCATTCTAGACCTGTCAATGATTTTATTTATTTATTTATTTATTTCGAGGCTTTTATATACCGAAGTATAGCAGACTGCCTTCACTCCGGTTTACATGGGAACAACTTAATACAATTTAAACACATTGGAACAACTTATTATAATAAGTTGTTCCAATTATTATTATTATAAGTTATTATTAATAATG
Organism: Rhinatrema bivittatum; assembly: GCF_901001135.1. Taxonomy (NCBI): domain Eukaryota; kingdom Metazoa; phylum Chordata; class Amphibia; order Gymnophiona; family Rhinatrematidae; genus Rhinatrema; species Rhinatrema bivittatum. The sequence continues at coordinate 120,038,070 of NC_042617.1, forward strand.
CATTATAATTATATTATAATTATTAATAATAATTCTTATTATAATAAGTTCTTATTATTTTATAATAAGAACTTATTATAAAAAGACCTCTATCATATACCCCTCAGTTATCTCTTCTCCAAGCTGAACAGCCCTAACCTCTTTAGCCTTTCATCATAGGGGAGCTGTTCCATCCCCTTTATCATTTTCGTTGCTCTTCTCTGTGCCTTCTCCAGTGCAACTATATCTTTTTTTTGAGATGCAACGACTAGAATTGTACACAGTACTCAAGATGCAGTCTCACCATGGAGCAATACAGAGGCATTATGACACTTTCCATTTTATTCACCATTCCCTTCCTAATAATTCCTAACATTCTGTTTGCCTTTTTGACTGCTGCAGCACACTGAGCCAATGATTTCAATGTATTATCCACTATGATGCTTAGATCTTTTTCCTAAGTGGTAGTTCCTAATATGGAACCTAACATCATGTAACTACTACAGCATTATTTTTCCCTATGTGCATCACATTGCACTTGTCCATATTAATATCATCTGGCCTTTGGATGCCCAATCTTTCAGTCTTACAAGGTCCTTCTGCAATTTATCACAATCTGCTTTTAATTTAACTACTCTGAATAATTTTGTATTATCTGCAAATTTGATAACCTTACTTGTTGTATTCCTATCCAGATCATTTATAAATGTATTGAAAAGCACCAGTCCAACTACAGATCCCTGAGGCACTCCACTGTTTACCTTTTTCCACTGAGAAAATTGACCATTTAATCCTACTCTGTTTTTTAACCAGTTTGTAGTCTATGAAAGGTCATCGCCTCCTATCCCATGACTTTTTAGTTTTCTGAGAAGCCTCTCATGAGGGACTTTGTCAAACGTCTTCTGAAAATCCAGATACACTACATCTGTCGGTTCGTCTTTATTCATATGTTTATTAACCCCTTCAAAAAAATGAAGCAGATTTGTGAATCAAGACTCCCCTTGGTAAATCTTTGCTAACTGTGTTCCATTAAACCATGTCTTTCTATATGCTCTGTGATTTTGATCTTTAGAATAGCTTCCACAATTTTTCTTGGCACTGAAGTCAGACTCGCTGGTCTTAATTTCCCCAGATCGCCCCTTTAGGAGCCCTTTTTAAATATTGGCCATCCTCCAATCTTCAAGTACAATGGATAATTTTAATGATAGGTTACAAATTTTAACTAATAGATGTGAACTTTCATTTTTTAGTTCCTTCAGAACCTTGGGATGCATTCCATCTGGTCCAGGTGATTTGCTACTCTTTAGCTTGTCAATCTGGTCTACTACATCTTTCAGGTTCATAGTGATTTTGGTTCAGTTCATCTAACTGATCACCCTTGAAAACCATCTCCGGAACCGGTATCTCCCCAGCATCCTCATTAGTAAATACAGAAGCAAAGAATTCATTTAGTCTTTCTGCAATGGCCTTATCTTCCCGAAAAGCCCCTTTAACTCCTCAGTCATCTAACAGTCCAGTCCAGTTCTTGCTTCGGATATATTTTTAAAAAATGTTATTATGAGTTTTTTGCCTCTACATCCAACTTCATTTCAAATTCTCTCTTAGCCTGCCTTATCAATGTTTTACACTTAACTTGACAATGCTTATGCTTTTTCCTATTTTCTTCAGATGGATCCTTCTTCCAATTTTGAAGGATGTTGTTTTGGCTAAAATAGCCTTTCAACCTCACCTTTTAACTATGCCAGTAAACATTTTGCCTTCCTTCCACTTATCTTAATGCATGGAATACATCTGGACTGCACTTCTAAGATTGTATTTTTAAACAATGTCCATGTCTGTTGTACACTTTTAACCTCTGCAGCAGCACCTTTTAGTTTTTTCTAACTATTTTCCTCATTTTATCAAAGTTTCCCTTTGAAAATTTAGTGTTAGAGCTGTAGATTTACATATTGTCCTTCTTCAGTCATTACTTCAAATTTGATCATGTTATGAGCACTATTGCCAAGTGGCACTGCCACCGTTATCTCTCTCACCAAATCCTGCATTCCTCTAAGAATTAATTCTAAAATAGCTCCCTCTCTCATTGGTTCCTAAACTTATTGCTCCATGAAGCAGTCATTCATTCCATCCAGGAATGTTATGTTTTTAGCATGTCCTGATGTTACATTTACACAGTCAATATTGGGGTAATTGAATTCTCCTATTATTACTACACTGCGAAATTAGTGAGCTTCCCTGATTTCTCTTAGCATTTCATCATCTCTCATCATTTTGGCCAGGTAGATGGTAGTATACTCCTATCATTATACTCTTACCCAACACACATGGGATTTCTACTCATATAGATTCTACTGAGCATTTAGTCTCTTGTATGATCTTTATCCTGTTGGACTCTATACCCTCCCAGACATAAAGTGCCACACCCCCACCAAGTTGATCCCCTCTATCATTGTGATATAAATTGTTCCCTGATATAGCACTGTCCCATTTGTTATCCTCCTTCCACCAGGTTTCTGAGATGTCAATAATGTCTATCTCATCATAAGAACATAAGATATGCCATACTGGGTCAGACCAAGGGTCCATCAAGCCCAGTATCCTGTTTCCAACAGTGGCCAATCCAAGTCACAAGTACCTGGCAAGAACCCAAGCATTAAATAAAACTCAAGCTACTAATGCTTATTAATTAATTTTTCCTCTAGGAACTTATCCAAGCCTTTTTTAAACCCAGTTACACTAACTGCTGTAACCACATCCTCTGGCAATGAATTCAAGAGCTTAACTATATGCTGAATGAGTCTCAGTGAACCATGTCTCCATAACAGCAACAATGTCCAAGTCCGCCTCCATCATTAGAGCCAGCAAGTCTAGGATTTTGTTGCCCAGACTATGAGCATTTGTAGTCTTAGTTTTCCAGCTGCTCTTTACATTCATCTTTTCTTCTGCTTTTTTTTTTTTTTTAACATGATTGATTTTGTTACTTTCCCTTAAATAATGTTCTGAGCCAAAGAATTATCCAAAATAGTACATTTACAGAAAATATGATAACAGTATATCTAAAAATAAATTTCTAATGTCATATAATCAGCATCCTATGATGCTGTGTGAAGGGCCACAAAATCTGCCCCTTCCCTGAATTTGCTGGTCCTTCCCTGAATTTGCTGGTCCCCACAGAATTGCCATGCGAGAACATCATTCACTTCTATACTCTTTCTCTCTCATCTTACTTCTTAGACTTCTGGCATTGGCATATAAGCATTTCAAAGTGCGTTTTTTGTTTGTATTAACCTGCTTTTCAGTTGATGGGGATAATTTGGAATTCTTTAGCTCAGGTGATTCTTTACTTATAGGACATGGACTACGTTTGCCTTAATTAGAACCTCTCTGTTGGGATTTTATTTATTTATTTTAAAGAATTTATATACCGCAAATTAAACAGTATCTGTCTGGCTAAGCGGTTTACAAGTATATAAACATACACCAATTAAAACAATTATAATATTTCAAATAAAAACATTACATCTAAAACAAAACTAATAAACTACATCTAAAAAGGCATTATAGGATGCCCTAACTCTCCTGTTTCATTAGTATCCTTCAAAGATACATTTCTCCAAACCATGCACTGTTGAGTGGTTTTCGGCCTTCCCCCTTTTTCTAGTTTTCCAGCAGCCTGGTTCCACTAAGAACATAAGAAATTGCCATGCTGGGTCAGACCAAGGGTCCATCAAGCCCAGCATCCTGTTTCCAACAGAGGTTAAGGTGGAGCCCATCTTTTTGGAAAAGTCTCCCCCCTTCCCCAGAAGGTTGCCTAGTTCCTTATAAAACTGAATCCCTCTTCCCTGCACCATCGTCTCATCCATGCATTGAGACTCCAGAGCTTTGCCTGCCTCTGGGGATCTGCATGTGCAACAAGGAGCATTTCAGAGAATTCCACCCTGGAGGTTCTGGATATTAGCTTTCTATCTAAAATCCTAAATTTGGCTTCCAGAACCTCCTTCCCACATTTTCCTATGACATTGGTGCCCACATGTACCACAACAGCCAGCTTCTCCCCAGCACTGTCTGTATTCCTGTCTAGGTGATGCATGAGGTCTGCCACCTTCGCACCAGACAGGCAAGTTACCAGGTGGTCTTCATGTCCACCAGCCACCCAGCTATCTACATTTCTAATAATCGAATCACCAACTATCATGACTGACCTAACCCTTGCCTCCTTGGTAGTAGCTGTGGGGAGAATTGTCCTCAGTGCAAGAGGACAATGCATCACCTGGCGAGCAGGTCCTTGCTACAGGATCTCTTCCTGCTACACCAGGGTCATGCTTTCCAACCAGGAGACTTTTCTGATACAAGGCAGCACCGGGGTTGCCAGACTAGATTTCAGACTTGACAATTGTCCCTGAAGGTCTCATCAATGTACCTTTCTGTCTGCCTCAGCTCCTACAGGTTTGTCACTCTTGCCTTCATAGATTGAACTCTGTCTCCAAGAGCCAGGAGCTCTTTGCACCGGGTGCTCACAGTCTCTCACAAGTGGATACAAATATCATACATGTGACCCTTGATGAAAAGACTGGAAAGCCTCCTTCTTGCTGCTGGACTGCTACCTTCATCTTAATTTTGTTGAGTTGCTAGTTAAGTTTAGGTTGCTAAGGGAGTTTCAATTTAATCTGCTAGTGACCTACAAGGGGATGATTAAACTCTAAATAAAGGCCGGTGTAATAGTATAATTTAGATAAGAACCTGATTGGTTTATAATGCGAAAGTGTCTCTTGCCTAAAAATCAAGGGTTGAGCTAGAGGTCGGTGGGAGGGAGGGAAAGACAGACACTAGAATTAACTCCCTCTGGCTTGCTTATTATCTCAGACACACAAACTCTAAAGAATATATTCCACTATTTCACCTCTCTCCAAACTTTATTAAGTCCTAAGATTTCCCAAAGCTATACTTACCAATCCTCTTCAACCACCATTACGTTGATTGTCACTCAAAGGATTGAGAAATTTGAAATTCTACTGCAAAGGGTGCGGGGCCTCTGGAAGCTGGGGCTGTGGAGTTCGTAGCCTGGATTGCTTGCTATGACCTCTGGAGTCCTCTCCTGGGAGATGCTGGGAATGTATGAGAATGAGCCTTCATTTTGATACTGACCCACATAGGAGGCTCATGAACAAAATGAGAAGCTTGGGAGTGTGACCCAAAATGGTAGAATGGATTGCAAATTGGTTGACTGACAGACAACAACCAGTAGTGATAAATGGAACTTACTCAGAGGAGAGAGGAGTGTTAAGTAGAGTGCCGTAAGGATAATTTCTGTTCAATAACTTTGTGAGGAACATAACAGAAGGGTTAGAAGGAAAAGTTTCTTTGCTAACACTAAGATATGGAACAGAATGGATACCTGAAGGAGTAAAGAAAATGAAAAGTGATCTAAGAAAGCTAGACCAGTGATCAAAGATTTGACAGCTGGGATTCAATGCCAAGAAATGCAGAGTAATTAAAAAACAAAAAGAACCCATATGGTGAATATCTCAAATACAATCCACAAAAAGAATTCATCTAGTGTGAACTACTAAAGAAAATAATACAGGTCATATATAGTAAATCTTATGGCTTCATGATCTGAGGTGCCGGCTGCACTCATTGAACAAGAGTGACTGAAGTCTTATCTGATGCATCAACGTGTATAATCATTGGTAACGATTGTAATTTTTTTTCTTTGTTTTTGTCTTACAAATAAAAATGATTTACCTTGAGTCAAGAGTGATGATGGCTCTTCACCAACCGTCCAACAATGTAATAGTGTTTCGAAGTCTGCGTTAGGGGCATATAAGGCATGTTATGTTAAAATCCCTATGCCAGGTGTATTTCTCAATGGCGACAAAAGAAAGCATCATGTATTATTTGCCTTAGTGGTTGATACTAGGTGAATTCTTTTTGTGGATTGGAAGGAATGCAGAATTCCAAAGGAGCTCTATGTGATAGGGGGTGAAAGATTGAAGTGCATGGACTTGGGGTGGTAGTGCCTGATTGTATAGACTTGGGGTGGTAGTGCCTGATGGTATGAAGTCAGCAAAGCGCGTTAGCTAAAGCCAAAGGGATGCAAGGCTGCATGGAGAGAAGCATAACCAGCAGGAAAAAGGAAATGGTAATGCTCCTGTATTAGGTCTCTGTTGAGGTCTCACCTGGTATACTGTGTTCAGTTCTGGGGACTGTATCTCAAAAAGGATAGAGACAGGATGAAACAGTCCAGAGAAAGATGACCAAAATGGTATGCTATATGCTTCAAAAGACTTACGGAAGAGAAAAGGTACTGGGAAATATGATTGACTTTTGATGATACACGGGCATCAAGGGTATTAATGTTGCATAGGAATCGAGCCTTTTTCAGTGGAAAGAAAGTTGTAGAACCAGGGAACATAATATGAAGCTCTAAGGGGGTAGACTTAAGAGCAACATCAGGAAATATTTTTCATGGAAAGAGTGGTGGAGGCATGGAAAGCCTTCACAGAAGAGGTAGAGAAATAGTTATGAAAGTTTAAAAGGGTATGGGGATAAATACAGAGGATCCTTAATGGTTAAAGTATGGGAATGAAGAAAAGGGGTAACCTGCATGGGGTGGCAGTTACCATCCTTAACAGAAGGCACTTGGGGTAACCTTCACAGAGTAGCAGTTACTTCCCTAAAAAAAAAACCAAAAAGCTTGCTGGGCAAAGTGGATGGACCATTAGATTGGTTTTTTTGGTTGTTTTTTTTTGCTGTCATTTACTTTGCTATTATGAGGCTGTTGCCTTCAGAGCATTATGATTCTAATCATTTGTAATCTGAACTGTTTGCTAACAAAAGTATAAAAACAAAAGAATCACAATAAATCTAGGAGCTAATTGGGTCAAGCCTTTTACCTCTGTGCAATTTATTTATTTATTTATAACAATAGTGAAATGATAGGTAGAGGAGGATGGTGGGGTGAAAGAGGGGGAGAAGGGAAAGATGTAAAAAAGGAAAGTAACAAAAATAGTATTAATTCATCTTAAAGGAGGGCTTCATATTAAATTTCTGAAATTGTAATACTTAAGGTTGATGCCAGTTGTAGTTACTGTTTTTTTCTTGTTTGGGTTTCAATGGTTGAATTGATTGTAGATGGATTGTTGTTAAAGATGATCATTGATGTAGACTGTATGGAAGAGGAAAGTTTTTAGGTCCTTCTTGAACTTTTTGATGTTAGATTGAGTTCTTAAATAAGGCGGTAGAGAGTTCAATTTTTTTGGGGAAGCAATGGAGAATGCTCTATTTCTAGTAGTTGATAGTCGAGCATCTTTAATGGGAGGAATTTTTAGACAAGAAGTGTTGTTAGATCGAAGATTTGTTCTGGTAATTTGTGGAGTGATTTTTAAACCAGTGTGTTTATGATGATCAGCATGTATTAATTTGTGAGTGATGTTCAGGATCTTATAATCTACTTGAGATTTAATAGGAAGCCAATGAAGCGACATTAGTATTGGGGTGATGTGAACATATTTTTTGTTCCTGTTAAAATTCTAGCTGCTGAATTCTGAAGAATCTGCAGAGGTTTAATGCTTGTTGATGGGAGGCCAATCAGAAGAGAATTACAATAGTCTATTGTTGAGAAAATTATAAGTTGCAAGACGGTTCTGAAGTCCGTTGAATTTAAAAAAGGTTTTAAACGTCTGAGAAGTAGGAGCTTATGATATCCTTCTTTGATTTTAGTTGTTATGTGTATATTGTAGTATAGGTTCCTATCCATGATAACTCCAAGATTTCTGGCGTGATTGACAGGGGTAATAAAGTTGATTTGATTGTTAGTGGTGAATTGAGGTGGTGGATTTAAGTTGGGTTTTTTGTTCATGATAATTAATCCAGTTTTATCAATATTGATTATTAGCTTTAAATTTGAAAGGAGTTGTTTTAATGCATCAAGAATCATGGAAGTATCTTTGTATGTTTCATCAATGGATTTTCTTATAGGAATAAGAAGTTGTATATCATCTGCATAGAGGTAGTATGTTATTTGAAGATCATCTAGTAGTTGGCAGATTGGTAAAAGGTAAATATTAAAGAGAGTAGCAGATAATGCAGATCCATGTGGTACTCCAGTTTTGAGGTCAATTTTCTTTGATATGTTATTATTGAATGAGACTTGGTAGCTCCTGTTAAGAAATGATGTGAACCATTGTAGAATATTGCCAGCTAGACCAATTTCTGATAATCGATCTAGATGTATTTGATGATTTATAGTATCGAATGCTGCGGAGAGGTCAAGTAATACAAGTAAGTATTGTTTTTCATTGTCAAAACCTCTTAATATGGTATCATTTAATGAAAGAATGAAATCTTATGATCATAAAAATTGTATAAGAGCCAACATTATAATAAGAACATGGAGGGAGAAAATGTTTTAGTACTTTACTGTCCAAAGATTTTCAAGTTATGTCAAAAATAACAAGTCCTTCAGCTGCTGCTAAGTTGTACTAAACTTGTCCTGTATTCCTTGATTGCAATTTAAAAACATACACTGTTTAATGAGAGATGTATGAAACAGAATTAGATATTGATAGTTAAGGGTGAGCAATTTTTACGTTCAAATCATAATACTGTACTTGCAATTATGTAACCATGGATGTCAAAGATACAGTTTTAGAATTACTTTTTGGAATATTCTCATTGTGAGAGAACTAGGAAGCAAAGTGGTTGTGAAACAGTAGTAGAAATGTCAGTGAATTCATGAGCGCAGAATCCCATGCGAATGGATCAGTACAAGTTGAAAAGGAGAGCTCAGGAAAGTAACACCCACCTCTTCAACTGTAAGAAGCTATACTTAGAGCTCCCACTTTGAAAGCCTGCTCTTGATTATAGGCCCCACAGCAGTGTCCTTAAGCAGTGATTTAATTGACACACTTGTTTAATCACCGTTTCAGTTATATATGAAAAATTATTTTGTTATTTATAAGAGGCACAGTGTTATAATGGCCTTACCGGTATGCATACAAAGCTGTTCTTTTGGTTGATGCTCCTTTATTGAAACTCCTTGTATTTCTGATTTAAAGATCTGTTTCCACTTTCTGGCATATTTAAAAACAGCAATACGAACTCCTGGGGAATTCTGTGCAAAGAAATTGGAAATTCTGCAACAAAAAATTGAAAATTCTGCGCACACATTTTCTAAATTCTGCAAAATTCTGCACATTTATTTGTCAAAATAACACAATACTTTTTGTAAATTATTCTGCGTTTCAGTGCAATCCAGTATTTTCATGAGAGGAGGTAAACAAGAATAGAAGCAGAGGTCAAAGGAGGATTCACATCTCCAACTGCTCTAGGCCAGGGGCAGCAATCCAGGGCACTGGACAGCTGAGCAGACAAGGACGCTGCTACCTGATTCAGAAAGGTAGCACCAAGCCTCACATGCAGCAACAGGAGTCACATTTAACCAAACAACTCCCGCTGCTGTGGGGCTGGTCTCGCACAGCAGGAGATGATGTTTGGTTAAACGCAGCGTCTGCGGCGGAAGTCAGAATCCGCTCAGCTGTCCAATGCCAGGGCACACATGTCAAAGGCTGCAGACCACTGGCTGAGAACAAATGGAAATATGAATCCCCCTTGGCCTCTGCCCCTGTCCCCATTCACCTGCTTTTCCCCTCATACCTCGAGCCCCCACTAGAAAAACTCTCTCCCCCCTCCCCTCTCTCACTCTTCCCCACTCCCTCCTCCTGCCCTCTCCCTCCCTCCCCTTCTTCTCTCTATCCCTTCTCCCTCCCCCTTCTCTATCTCTCCCACCCTCCCTCTCTCGCCATTCCCCCCCCCCCTCAATTGTAGGGTCCTGGCCTTTTCACAGTTCAGCTTGCTAACCTCGCCCATGCCATGTTGCCTCTGCTTTCCATGCGGGAACCTCACCTGCGATGCTTCGGCTCTCCGTTTGTGCGGCAAACCTCGCTTGTGCTACAATGCTTCTGGTTTTGCTTCGTCTTCCAGCAGAGCATTTGGAAGGGAGAAGCATTCGGCTGCGGTGGATTCTGCAAGGTGAGGGAGGAAATCTGTGGGAAGGGAGAATTCTGTGCAAATTCTGCATTCCGTAGTAGCGCAGAATTCCCCCCAGGACTAAATATTTTACTCACCCACATTTCTTTGCTAGTTATTGAAGATTTTTAGCATCAGCATGATAGAAAAGAGGCCTGAACTGAATGTCTCTGCATGTATCCCCTTCTAATGTTGGAACAGCTAAAACTAATTGCACCAAATTTTGTGTAGACAGAGGTAGGTAGGCAGGCCTTCTGAGGACATCTGGCTTTTCAGAGATGGTGAGTGATTTGGAGGAGGGAGGCTGCTGGAGGATGCATTGTTGGCACTTTTTCCCAAAGGAAATGCCTGGGAGGTTCATCCAGGGCTATCTAGAATGTCACACGATTTACCGATTTACATGCTGTGGACGTTCCCATCTTTGCAATGCACCTTTTCTCCATGCTGCTGTCATACTTCCCAGGGAGAGAGCATGTTAACAGGAGCAGCACAAAAGATATTGCTTTCCTAGAATCAGATTGGTCTCTGCAGCATGTGGTGCCTTTTGCTAATATTTCTCAAATGAACTCGGTATACATGATGGCTACTCCTTGAACAATATGGGGCTTTTAGAGACACTAAAGGCAAGTGCTATCACTTGCTGTATGTGCCTTTCAGTTTTCGCCATGGCAAATGGAATATTTCCTTACACTGATTGTTATCCTTAATGCAGAATAAAGAGAGACTGCCATTTTGACAAAGTGAAGTAATAAGGACATGAACGTCCATGGATCGAACATTTGCTCAGCTGGGAGCTGAATGTTTGGTTCAGTGCTTGGATAGTTGAGTCTTTTAATTGGCCAGAACCCCAGGTGACATGTGGATGTACTAAGGATCACTTGATGGCAGTGAGTGTGAAACAACCCATAGCAAGGATGACTTGTCAATTACCGTATATACTCGTGTATAAGTCAATCTCATGTATAAGTTGAGGTTATTCTTTTGGGCCCCAAAATCAAGATTTATCTGTCACCCGTGGATAAGTGGAGGGTAAAACCTAGGGGGCTTATGAAATGGTTGAAATCACACTAAGAAACAAACCGATAACTTAAGAAAATCGCTTTTATTTACTTTTTAAAAGCAGAATAAAGTGTCTCATAAGAAAAGAGGTCACATAAGGAGAAGTTTCGCAGAGGAGGTGGTGGATGCATGGAGCATTCTTTCAGTGGAGATAACAACAGGAACAGAATTCCAGAAGTCAGGGCACTTAGCACTGCAGATATAAGGGGAAAAGCAGAGATGGGAGTTTGCTGTTTTGCAGTAGGAAGACTAGATGAGCCTTGTCGTTAGCTCATGTCATGTTCACTGCCCAGAGTGTGTATTTGTCTTTAGCAGTGATGCACAACTCCCATTCTGTAGGCTGCAAACCTGCCTGTTCTTCACATTATCCACAATGGATAGTCAGGAGATATGTTAGATTTTAACGAGTCTGACTTGTTCTTATATTTTGGTTACCCTTAAAACATGACCTGCTCGTTTCCCTTGTGGGCCAGAATTCTGCACCTCGATCTAGAGCCAAGATACAGAACCAATGGCTACAATATATATGTAGAGCATGCTTGAGAATTTATCTGGCATTTCACAGCATTGATTGGTCATTTTATCTTTTCTTGAACTATATGGTTGGTGCAATATTGCCCAATTATTATTGTGCTAAAAAAAAAAGATAGAACTGCTCAGGTTGGTATTCTCAAAGCCCCCCCCCCCCCCCGAGCCCCTCCCCCAAGACTCACTCAAAGTCCCTGGTGGTCCAGCGGGGGGGGGGGGGGTGTCTGGGAGCAATCGCCCGCTCCCGGGCCATTGAATACCAGTAATTAAAATGGCACCGGTGGCCCTTTGCCCTTAACCTGTGATGGGCTACCGGTGCCATTGGCCGGCCCCTGTCACATGGTAGGAGCTATGGATGCCCCCACTGGACCACCATGGACATTGGGTGAGTCTTAGAAGGGTCGGGGGCTGTGCACAAATACAGTATACCACACGTGTATAAGTCAAGCCAGCTTTTTTATGCTTATTTTCTGGCATAAATTTCTCCACTTATACACGAGTATATACGGTACATCTTTAAAAATTCTTTTGCTGCTCTGTAGAAGTGTTAAAGACGCATGCTTTGCATTGTGGTGCATGAAAGCCTAATAAATATATTTCCTAAAAAATAAAAGGAGATTCAGTATGCTGTAAAAAATTAAGCTGATGGGCTCAGGTCTTTCTTTAAATAACTGAGAATTTCAGACATTCAGTAAGCACAAGCTACTTGCATAACGCATTATTTGTTTACAGTCAACCAAGTTCACTGATGGCAAAAAATAATTGTTTGAAATTGTGTGTGAATTTTTCACAAGAAAAAGAACCATTCTAATTTTACCTGCAGCTTTCTAGGGAACAGAGTGTATCAGTATCTTTCCAAGGTCTTGATCTTGTGGTGGTTTTTTTTTTTTTTTAACATTTCACAGAAATAAAGGTTAAATTAAAAACAAAAGTACAAAAAATATTTCAGATGACACCTATCCATTGGACTTATTAATACATATCTTGACTAGCTGTTAAGAGCTGATATTCTGTTCCTCAGGTCAGATTAGAATGAGCAAAAAGTGACATTACCAGAAAATCTAAGTGATAGGGGCAGGGCATTCAGAAGGTGACAGGTACTATAAATTTATAGCTGATCATGAGTTAAACCTTGGTTTTGAGTCCTTTCTTGTCCATTCTAAAGTGTCTGATTATTTGAACTTCAAAAGTCTTGGATTCCTGGATTGCTTTCAGCTTTTTTACTATATCAGTATTGTAGTGTCTCAATGTTTCTAATAGGAACAAGTCTATAATTAAGAAGTAAATCAAATTCCCTTTGGGGGAGGGGTTTGGAGGTGAGTTTTTCAAAGATTAAGGTTTGAAACTAACCCTCTGGTCTCTATATGCGTCTTTCATGCCTTAGATTGCAGATTCTCAGATGTGAGATAAAAACAAGGTGTGTGTTGATTGTGAATGAAGCAGCTAACTGAGTTTATTCATATCCAATGGAATATTAAGAAATTCTTTTTTTTTGTCTGGTTTGTTTTTTAAGCTGAGCCATTATCTGGATATTATTGAAGTAAACATTGCTCATCAGATCTCGCTACGCTCTGAAGCATTTTTTCATGCGATGACTTCCCAGCATGAACTGCAGGACTACCTCAGGAAAACCTCCCTGGCTGTAAAAGTGCTCCGAGACAAAATTGCACAGATTGACAAAGTAATGTGCAAAGGATCTCTACAAATTTTAAGACTGGGGCAGACGCGAAATAACTGTGTGAAGGTGTACAATAAACTGAAATTAATGGCTACCGTACACCAAACCCAGCCTACAGTGCAGTTACTGTTGTCCACTTCTGAATTTGTTGGGGCACTGGACTTAATAGCAACAACCCAGGAGGTGCTACAGCAGGAACTTCAGGGCATTCACAGTTTCCGGTAGGTTACGGACAGAACATGGGAAGAGTCATAGAACTCGCTGATACATTTATGTCCAGATTCATAGGAAAAGTGTCCAAACATGAATTACAGGAATGGCATCCTTACTAAAAATTATAAATCTTTCAAGAGGTTTCAGTAAGAGCTGAAATCTTACCCACTGGTGATCTTACAGGTTGTTTCTTCAGGGCAAATTGCAAGTAATGAATGCCAAACAGTTATGAAACAGAAAAAGTAATGTTAAGTGAAGTTGGTTATGGGTGGGAAAGTTACACCTTCATAATATTTATTTTATTTTATTTATTTGCAGTTTTATATACCAGCATTTGTTTAGTAACCTCACATCGGTTTACATTCAACAAAAAGTTGCAGCAGTACTAAATAACAGGAGGTTAGCACCAGTGCATTACAATTAATGAATAAACTAAGTAAAGAGGGGGGTGGAAAAAAGGTGCAAAAAGATACAATAAGTGAATGGCGATACAAGGAATAATGCTATAAAGTGTTCTCTGGATAATGATAATCTTCAGTGTATCCAATCTCACCAGCACTGCTCAGGCCATGAAAGAGTAGTTATTCTTCAGGGGTGCCGAGTGCAGACACTATTTATTACATGTCCCCAACTTTCCCAACAGGATAGGCATGTTGGGAGGGGTGGATAAAATGAAGGGGACTTGATAAATTGAATGTTTGATTACAAGTTGCCAAACTGTACTTCAGCACAAAAAAAATATAAAATTATGCATCTGGGGTGCAAGAATCCATTAGGAAGTTATCAATTAGGAGAACAAGAACTGGAAATGGTCAAATAGGGTTCTGAATGTAGGAATAATCATCTTGGATACATGGAGAAACATAACAGGTACATAGGTATATATCTAACAAGAGGAAGAAGAAAGTATTGCATTTATACAGCTTTCTAATAGACGGCACAGGAAGAGGGGAGATGAAAAAACACCTTGGGAAGTCTGGTAGACAGATGCTTGTAGTTTGACAAACTTATTGACATAGAAGCCACCATGGTAGAGGACACTGGTGTGTCGCAGTAACTGAATCTTGTTTCCATGATGATAAGGACAGAGAGGTGAATACAGGTTTTTAATATATTGTAAACCACGTAGTGAATATTAGATGAAGGCAGTATATCAAGTTCATTAATAAATAAGTGGTCTTTTCAGAAAGAGGATTAAAAAAAAACAAAACAAAAAAAAACCAAGAAGACAAAATTAAGGTCATTTAGATACCAAGTGAGCAAGAGAGAGTTGAGTTGCTGTGAGATGGCTTGAAGAAATCTGATATTCATGTGGGTGCAATTTGTAGGCCTCCATCACAAGGAGAGGGATGGGATGGAGTGGAGAGAGATTAGAGGGGAGAATCAAAGGGTGTAAAAGACGGTGGGAGAGCAGAAACAGCTAGGAAGAAAAGATGTATTTTGAGGAGAGAGAGAGAGTAAGGTGAGAGCAGAGGAAAGGAAACAGAAAAACAATGAATGATACAGGTTGGAGGAATATTTGGAAATGTATCTGGATTTTCAAAGCACAAATTTAATCTCCTTAAGGCATTATAGCGGAGACCTCTTTTTAAGAAGATGCTTCTGTGCATGACTTGAATGAGAGGTCTTGCCTGTGGTGGGCAATGGCTAGATTCTGCAGTGAGTATTGTAACATTTTACAGCACAGTTTTCAAGATTGTAGCTTATTTGTATAAACTTGTATATGCAACAAGTTCATTTATATTGAAAATCATGTTAAATGTTTTTTAATGCCTAATGAGAGGACATGTAGGCTATGAAAATTCAGATAAATTTCTACAGAAAATATAGAATTTCAGAGTTGATGGCTGAAAAGGTATTTCTTTTACTACCAAAGGAGTAGATATCTTAAGATGTCATTTACAGTTTAAAGCAGGGCCATGATAGCTCTACTTGACTAAAGGAGTAATTGACCCTTGTGGAGCCTTACTTGTGCAGAACCAAAAAAAACTTACGACCTTCTGGTATATACACAGGAAGTTGGAGGCTTACCTAAGCCCCTGAGGCTTAATCACAGCAGATGGTCACTCTAAACCAGTAATGGTTGTGATCACTCTGGGTCTGCCCTATACCCCATAGTCTTCGGTAGATTGGGTTGACTTTAGCAATCTCGCTGATGGGATCAGAGATGTTGCTGGTGATATCATTGGTGGCCTTACAAGAAGAGGAGGCCTGAACCTGGCCAATCTCTGACCAAGGTAAAGAAATCTCCTTGAGCGCACTGGCTGAACAAACAGTAGGAATTGCCAAAGGAGGCAAATGAAGAAGGTGGAATTGCCAGGCTGGTCCCTCATTTCCGAAGGGAGCCCAATTATTAGCTTGGCTTTCTGTAAGAGAGGAGAAAGGGTAAGAAGAAAACCATCCAGTGTCCCTACTTGTGACGTGTAAATAGTCTTGAACTGCTAGCCCCTGAAATAACCAGTGGTACACTTCTGAGCTCCTGAAACTTACTAGGGTGCCACACTTCTGAGTGCAGGATGTATAGCTTCCTAGAAGACTTGCCTTTTTTGATGGTTATTTAAGCTCCACCCAACTCCTAGCCTTGATTGCCTGCCCATTTCAATCTGCTCTGAGGCATGGCTCCTTGCTGGTACAATAAATTCCATAGGTTGAGTGGCAAAATGGTCAAGGGTGAGGTCTCTGTGAACCATAATCCTTCAGGACCACCGTTCACAGTACAATTTAGGTTTTAAATGGGGAGGATCCAGAGGTATATGAAATTCCTTTAACTTGATGTGGCAGACCATTACACTATTATAATGAATAGAGACCACATATGATTGATAGCAAATAAGAATAGAATAATTATTAACAAACAGGGGTGGCCTCTTGATCACAAAGCAGCATTCTATGCTGCCAAGCAGGATGGCCCAGTTTATGCCAGAATAATTTTGGCCAAATAATATGAAAACATCATATATTGAAAGCTGATATTGCTCCATTGCTCTTCAGTTTACTGAAAAAGCTTGGGAAACTCATAACGTTTTTTACGTCTCACTTTAAAAACAGCCGTTACACTGCCTTTTGCCACATTAATTGCTTAATTCTGCCTTTTGTTATGTGTGTTGGCTTTATTTTTAAGTGTATATTACAGCCCATAAATTAGCGTGGAGCTGTATAATTTTTAATCATTGGTTTCCAAGCTATAACATTGAAACTAAATTTTTTAGTTTTTTTTAACCATTTTTTAAAAAACATTTTTAATTTGATTAAGACATTAGCAGTAGCTTCGGTAAAGCTGAAGTTCAGCATCAGACAAGAAGACAAGAGAGGATATAATGACACTAGAAACAGCACAGTTTAAAAGCCACCCCTGAAGAAGTGTACGAAACACGAGCCGTGTTGAGTTGAGCGGTTTTGAAGTGCTGGTTTCTTCTCAAATGATAAGTCCTAGTGTCTTAATCAAGTTAAAAATGTTTTTAAAAATGGTTAAAAAAAACTAAAAAAAATTCAGTTTCAATATTATAGCTTAAGAACATAAGAACATGCCATACTGGGTCAGACCAAGGGTCCATCAAGCCCCGCATCCTGTTTCAAACAGTGGCCAATCCAGGCCATAAGAACCTGGCAAGTACCCAAAAACTAAGTCTATTCCATGTTACCGTTGCTAGTAATAGCGGTGGTTATTATCTAAGTCAACTTAATTAATAGCAGGTAATGGACTTCTCCTCCAAGAACTTATCCAATCCTTTTTTAAACACAGCTATACTAACTGCACTAACCACATCTCTGGCAACAAATTCCAGAGTTTAATTGTGCTTTGAGTAAAAAAAACTTTCTCCGATTAGTTTTAAATGTGCCCCATGCTAACTTCATGGAGTGCCCCCTAGTCTTTCTACTATCCAAATGAGTAAATAACCGATTCACATCTACCCGTTCTAGACCTCTCATGATTTTAAACACTTCTATCATATCCCCCCTCAGCCGTCTCTTCTCCAAGCTGAAAAGTCCTAACCTCTTTAGTCTTTACTCATAGAGGAGCTGTTCCATTCCCTTTATCATTTTGGTCGCCCTTCTCTGTACCTTCTCCATCGCAATTATATCTTTTTTGAGATGCGGCGACCAGAATTGTACACAGTATTCAAGGTGCGGTCTCACCTTGGAGCGATACAGAGGCATGACATTTTCCGTTTTATTCACCATTCCCTTTCTAATAATTCCCAACATTCTGTTAGCTTTTTTGACTTCCACAGCACACTGAACCGACGATTTCAATGGGTTATCCACTATGACGCCTAGATCTCTTTCTTGGGTGGTAGCACCTAATATGGAACCTAACATTGTGAAACTATAGCATGGATTATTTTTCCCTATATGCATCACCTTGCACTTGTCCACATTGGAAACCAATGAATAAAAATTATACAGCTCCACGCTAATTTATGGGCTGTAATATACACTTAAAAATAAAGTCAACACACATAACAAAAGGCAGTGTTAAGCAATTAACGCGGCAAAAGGCAGTGTAACGGCTGTTTTTAAAGTGAGACGTAAAAAACGTTATGAGGTTTCCCAAGCTTTTTCAGTAAACTGAAGAGCAATAGAGCAATATCAGCTTTCAATATATGCTTTCATATTGTTTGACAAAGAAGTACACCTCATATCGTCGCAGTTTATAATATTCAAGAATAATTTTGGCAGCAACACTGTACAAATAAAAGTGGTTAAATGCATAATTCTCTACCTTCTGGGCCACAGAATTATTGCATGTTTTGGCCTGTTTGAGGCAAAAGAGAAGGGGGAAATCTTAATAGAAGTGAAAGCACTGACGGATTCTTCCCATTGCTTCTTCCTCTCCCCTCTGCTGAAGCTCAGTTAACTCAGAGGGCTAAGCCATTGGATAGCAAACTTGAAAGGTTGAGAGCAGGGATAACTGGGATAACAGGAGGATGCAGGTCTGAGCAGGAGAACAGGAGCATACAGGAATGGTGGAATTGGAAGGGTTTGTGGAAGAAATAAATATTAAAAAGAAGCTACAGCGTCAAAAGCAGCTAAATTTCCTGGGTTGATAACAAGGGACATATCTAGTCTTAGTTAATTGCGTTGACAGAAACAGTGTAATACATTTGACCTCTTTAATGACTATGTAATTGAAGCTAAAGTTCTAGTGATGCAGTGATTCTCCGGTTGTGTTTTTGACATCGGGGGCTGCAGTGGAAATTTCCAGCCTTTTTTTGCTGGCCTTTGTTTAGCAATGCTGGTGCCTATGGAAATGTTGGGTTATTTATTAAATAAATAGACTGCAGCATTCATTGAAATAAATTGATATTTTTTAACTGGGTTGTGACAATTTATTTTAGAGAATATTTGGATAACTTTAGCTTTTTCTAACAGTGTTTCCTCTTGGTTTATGATGTATTTTACGATGAAAAGTACTACTGGCCTACTGAGTTCTCCAGGAGCTGTGAGGAACAATGTCAGCAGAAGTTTGTTTAGAGGTAGCTTACAGCTTTTTCCTTGGCATCTATCCCATTGTGAAATAACATTTCACCCTTTTTAAATAACGTAGTTTGTTTGTTGTGTCAGTTCATTTAAATACATCAAAATAAAAGTAAAACACTAAGTTGACAGATTTGTAACTAGCTTTTAAGAGCTATGCTCTCTTCATTAGGTCTGAATATAGAAATAAATTGTAGTTTGGATTACAAAGCTGTAAAGAGTCGTAAAGTAAAAAGAGGATAGGGCTAATATATAAACTCGTCCACGTTAGACCTTGCAGCTTGCAGTGATCTGAAACTGAGTAACAAACGTATGACGTTAGTCCAGTAAGTAGGGATTAACTACAACTTGTTTGTTTGACCTTTAATTTTACGTTCTTCAGAGAAGCCAAGCGCTTGCTGGTAAATCAGCTTTTATGGTTAGCCTCTGAATTCCTGCCAGATTTTGTTCTTGGGTATCTGTTGGAACATCAAGGTACAGAGAGTGACCTGAGCATGAAATTCACTGACCATATCGGGCTCCTTCATTTTTCTATGCCACTGCTGAAGTTGCATGTTTAAAGGTTTTATCCTTAAACTTAAGATCTCTTCGGTACTAAAAGCTACTTTGGGGAAAAAAAAAAAGACAGACTTTCAGATTGTAATGAAGAGCAAGTCGTTGAACATTAAGGCTTAGGGAACCAATCTGGAGCCGTTTTTTGTTTTACTCATTTTAGTCTATTTTGTCCTTGCTAATTTTGTATTGTCAGGGTCCGTGACAAACGTGAAGACCTGTTAGCAGAAAATCCCTGTACATATTATATGTTCTCTGAAAATCTGTTCATCTCTGGCAGTTTATAAAATCTCCCTCACCCTTCCATGCTCTCTTATATGATTGGAGCATCTCTCTGCTAGTATGAAGTTAAAGTAGCATCTGTAATGCCACCTGAATCAAATGATTTCGGATTCATTTAAACTGATTTTTCACACTTCTAAATATGCTTTTGGATGCAGCTACCTCTCATCTTTACAGTATGGTTGTGAGATCATTATTTCATGTCTGAATCTAATCTCACCAAATTCCATTCCCAAATAATGGAAGGAACTGTTGTGTAACTAATGGTATTATAATTTCATACATTCAGGTCGAATTAATGTTAGCCATGGGATGGTTCAGTCCTTGAAGGTCACTGGAGATTTGTGTGCATCTCTTTAGTTGCAAAATAAAATTATGATTTCCCTATTTCTCTTAAGGGGAGGAAAAGGCTGAATTGATAATCTGATAGTTTTCTCCTCATACTGAAAAGGAAATAAGAGGTCTGTATGTAGCACAGGCAGAGGACATGCCCCACAGTAGGTCACCAGTGAGAACTCTGATGCGGTGTCCCCTTTCGGTTCAGCTGTCGAGTGCATAGTGTGATGTGAGACTAGATTCCGCCTTTGAACACGATACTGGTTTGCCAGTAGTCTCTCTTAGGGCAGTTCAGGTTTTACAGAACTCGGCAGCACATTTGGTTCTTGGTGGGCAATGAGCTTGTATCTCCACGGCTGCATGAATTACACTGGCTCCCTGGAAAATATTGCATTGAATTTAAAATTCTGGTTATGCTGTTTAAGGCTTTGCAGTTGGATGGACTATACCATTTCTCACATTTTATTAATGCACTATGTCCCTAATCATACATTGCGTTCTGGTGACAGGAATTTACTGGCAATTCCAACAGATTAAAACAGCATGACTGAAGGAGACACGCTGGAAAGGGGTTTTTTTGTAATGGAGCTGGTGCTTTGGAATTCTCTGCCTGAGGGTTTGCACGCTATCGATGATATCAGCACTTACAGAAAGCAATTAAAAGCTTACTTGTTTAAGAAGGTTTTTAATTTATAGGTAGTGGAACAAACCCTTGTTGGTGGAACACCTCTCCACGCCTTGTTCTGGCCCATGACCTGCCCCATGCGGGAACTGAAGTCCTTTTCTATTAGCATCCAAACCCCCCTGTTGGTTTGGAAATGATGGAAATGTAAACTTACTGGAGGGAAGCAATATTCGGCTAAGTCCCACCTTTGCCATCTCAGAGATTTCCCCGAGGGTCAGTGAAACCCTGCTTTTCAGCGGTGGGAGGCACAAGGTCTCACTCATATTGGTCAGCTGTGGCGCCAGGGGATGGTTTCATTTGTGGACTTGCAAAATCAGTTCCACTTAACCAATGCAGACTTCTTGGCATATGAACAAATTAGGCATTTTCTTAGCATCCCCGGACCACAAAAGGACTTAACAATGCCAACGTTCAGTGTTTGAAGGCTATTGTCTGTTAGCAGGATGCCTCCAGAAGGGAATCTCCAAGGTTTACCAAATTCTTATGAGAGGGAAGTGCCGCTCATCTAGTGGTGTGGGAACGCGACTTGGGAGCTCACTGGAGCAGGGACAAGTGGGATGTGTGTTATCGAGCGCTGGGCAGTTTCTCCATGTCAGCATCCCTGATGGAAAATCACTATAAACCTTTATACCAGAGGCATTATTCCCCAGCTAGAGTGGCGAAATGGCTCCCGGGGCGATATCCCCTCTGTTGGCGGCAATGTTCCCAGCATGGTTCATTCTGGCATATGTGGCAGCAATGCCCCAAAATACAACGGTTTTGGAGGGACTGCCAACAAATGATGGAAGAGATATGGGGAGTACGGATTACATTACAGACTGAATATTGGCTGTTAGGACTCCCTCCCTCAGAATTGGAGGATGAGCAACAGCAAATGTTCCACTTCCTGACGACCGTTACTCGGTTGTTGATTGGTGCCCGATGGAAAGATGTGGAGTCACCGGAGCTGCCTCAGCTCTACCTTAAACTGAGGCAGCTCCATCATATGGAGAAATTAACAGCTGTACAGCGAGATATTCTAAAAGAAAGTTTTACAGAATGTGGACTCCTCTGATCCATCATATCTATAGGATGGAGAGCCACACTTGAGATGGGAGATCAGATGCCAGACAAATAGAGATAGCTAGGTCCGTGCCAGGTCGAGCAACGATGGGAGGTATCACCAGACTGGCTATAAACACCAGAGTGGGGGAAAGACAGCTAAAGTACCTACTTTCTGAGCCAATGGGGAGGGGAAAAAACTGTTGGGGGGGGGGGGTGGTGGAATGGAGTAAGGGAAGGATAGACAAGATATAGTAATTGAGTGATGCAATGGGTTGTTTTTACGAGATACAAAATGTTCACGTCAGTATTCGCCATGGTCGCATTGATCTTTCTGTTATGGCATGCTTTCGATGCTTAGAGCATTTTTATGTATACCTTTCGGATACTATTGGAATCTCTGTTAGTTCTAAAGTACATTGTACTCACATTATCATAGTTGTAATGCAAGTTAAAGTTTATAATAAAAATTATAAATAATAAAAAAAAAATTTATAGGTAAATG
Organism: Rhinatrema bivittatum; assembly: GCF_901001135.1. Taxonomy (NCBI): domain Eukaryota; kingdom Metazoa; phylum Chordata; class Amphibia; order Gymnophiona; family Rhinatrematidae; genus Rhinatrema; species Rhinatrema bivittatum. The sequence continues at coordinate 120,060,435 of NC_042617.1, forward strand.
TACTGCTTTTGGGAGATGGGGAAGGAAATGATTTAACTTTGTTTTTTCTTGTATGTATTTTATGATTTGTTTTTTTGCTAAAGATGTAATCCGCCTAGCACAAGATTTTCGCTATAGGTAGAATATAAGCATTCTAAAATAAATAAATAAACCAGCAAAGTATCCCCCAAAAATGAAACCTTTTGATCCTGTTAACACAGGACTTACTATGCATTATTGTTTATGATAATTTAATGATTTTAAGATAGGAATTTTCTTTTGCGAACAGGCATCTTGGATCTCAGCTCTGTGAACTGGAAAAACTGATAGATAAAATGATGATTGCAGAGTTTTCTTCCTATGTACGAGGTGACTTAAATAGACCACTTGAAGATGGCTGCCAGGTTTTAGAAGAGGTAGGAGATAATCTGCTCACTATGAGGGCAGTGTAATAAAGGTACATTAAAATTAATATGCTATGTACAAAGGCCAGAATCAGAAAAAAATATTTGCTAATGTTAATGTTATGACATATGCAAAATAGACCCATTGCATGCTAATGATCTTTGGTCATTAGCATGCAATGGGTCACAGAACAGAAGTTACATTTAAAGCACTTCTTAGCACTTAAAAGTTACCTTCTGTCAGGCACTAATGGTAAAGTGCTAGTGGACTGGTCCCAGTTTACTACTGGGGAGGGGGGGTGTTAGGCAGGCCATGTCCTTGGCTTTCCCCTCACCGCCACCCACCCAGAATTGCAGAAAAGTGAAGGTCCCCTCAAAATTGAATTGGGAGGGGGTAATGTTTAATTGTTTGCAGATTGTAGTGGTGAGATGGGGGTTTTTTTGGAAGGGGTCCTTTTTCACATCAGAGTAGAAAGGGATGGAGGACTTTTTTTGTTTTGTTTGGTCCCTGTGAATAACATGAACTTCATACTTTAAAGTTTGTGAAACAAAACTCAAATTCACATGTGAAGCATATTATAAAGAAAGATGGCCTTCATTACATTTTTCACTGGTGTTTTAGCTTTATGATTGTTTTCTCTTTTGAAATGATTTATGTCATAGAAGTGGATTTCTAGTTGGAAGCATTTACATTTACTTAGGGGGGGGGGTGTACTAGCGTTTTTCTCTCATTTTGTGTCTATTGAAAAAATGCTTAGTAGATAGGGCTCTTAGAAGTTTGCTCATGCAGCGCACCTAGAAGGTAATTTTAAAAGTGCCTGCTTTGGTGCAAAGTCTGCAGTCACTTTTTTTGCCCCATGGATTTGATGCTAATTCTGAAAGGGAAAGTAAGCGACGACTTTCCCTTTGAAAATGACCCCAGAAAAACTACCCGCACTCACATGTGTACACCTGCTAATTTGTGTGGGTGGTGTTGGCGAGAAAAATTGCACGCAGACTTCTGAAAATCCATAAGTTTGCGCTTAAAGCACAAAGCCCTCCATAATCCCGCCCTGGGAATGCCTCCCCCCTGCTATGGGTAAAAAGATGCATAAGAGGTCCTGTAATTTCACCCCATATATCAGAGAGGCAATTTTCAAAAGAGCCCTTTCTGTGGGTAAAGCATTGTTTTAACCATGGAAAAGGCTTTGACTATTACCCTCCTAAATCACGTTTCATGCAGGTAGAAGTAGTAAACCTGCATAATTTTGCCGTGTCTGGGTAAGGGGTGCTTTAACTGCTGCCCTGAAGGTATACACATACATTTGGCCATATAGAAAAGAGGCATTCCACCTGAGCAGCTATATTTAGCCACTCAAAATCTGGATGTTGTGGGGGGGCCAGGGTCACATTAGGGGAAGAAATTAACTAGCTAACTCTAGGCACGTTATTGCTGGCTTGTATCTAACCAGATATATTTAAGCCTGTTATCAGCCTCAATCTAGCCAACTACGATAGCCAACTATCTTAGCCCCTCCATCGCAGGCTGATTATTGATCCCATAATATCAAATCAGCTAAATGGTAATGCAGAAAATGTATAATAGCAGTCTGGTTTCCAATTGGAATGACTAAGTCAGGGTTTACAACCACATAAAGCTCCCTGTTTGACTTATAAATGACCATATACTTACACGCTTGCCCCTAGATTCATCATTCTGCTATAAATATAGTGGAATGATGAGCTGCGAAGAAAAAAGAGGTGGTGGGGGTGATAGTGTGCACCCGGCCGCATCGTGGCGTTGCGCTTTTGCCCATTGTAGTGGCGGCGCACAGTATCACCACTGTAAAAGGTGGTATTATTTCTGGTTCTACTGCCGGCAATAATGTCTAAAACATTATCGCCCGCAGTGCTACCGGAAAAAAAAAATGTCCCAACCCTGCCCTAACCCCCTCCTTTTCACTCATTTAAATGTTGACATCGTGATGCGGTCGCTATCGCATGCGTTAGGGCGTTATTGCACGTGATAAGGCCACATTGCATTTTAAAGAGTGCCCCCTTGGTTTGTATTTTTACTGTACAAAAACACCAGAGATATTACTATGAAATTCACACTAGAGCTTGATTTCACAGTTCTGGCTGTTTACATCTTGAGTGGTTTTGTAACCAGGAGCACATTTCCTTGCAGTGGGAACCAATTCATTTTTCTCCTGTCTTTAATAGGAAAGGCTTGTATCCCTGGTGTTTGGCCTGTTAAAACAAAGAAAACTCAATTTCTTTGAAATCTATGGTGAAGAGATGATGGCTACAGCAAAAAACATCATTAAACAGGTAATAGAAGTGGTTTTATGTTGGTGTCCTTTTGTATTCCTTTCATTTTTACATTTTGGTTTTGGTTGAGACCAAGAAAAATTTAATTTGAGGATTTCTTTTACTGCACTGAACGTGTGATAGAATCAAAGCATGAAGAGCCCCAGGCTGAGCGAACGCGCTGAGAGTTAAAAGGCAGTGATGAAGTGGGTAGTATAAGAATCACCTGTTTCAGGTGTTCCCATACTTTTTGAGAGTGTCCCCACTAGGACTAGACTCCTAAGTCTCCGGACCTGCTTCCCGAGCCCATTCCCCATGTGTCAAGCACTGTCTTGAGGCAATCTGTCCACCCTCCTGCCCCTTTCTCTGTGCTTCTTCAGCCCTTCCTCTCTCTCAGTCTTCATCTCTTCTCTAGCTATCATCCTCCCATCTCCCTAGTCTTTCAGAACTTCATCTGCCCTGGCATCTCTCAGCCCTCTCCCCATTGGTGCCTCCTTTGCCCGGTTTCTCCCTGCCTGTGCTATCTGCTGATTCCCTCATATTCATCTTACAAAATGCTATTTTTCCCAAAAGGACTCGTTCCTCTTATGCAGCATGACCAGATTGCACTGCTGAGATCCGGAAAATGAATTTTAGCAAGTGCCTTCTCATGCCCCCCCCCCCCCCCCCCCCACCAACTTCCCACCAAAATATAATGTCGCAGTTATTACATGAATAGTAAAAAGAAATAGAGAGGTCTATATTCAGCCACTGCCTGGATTGGGAAGTTAAGCCAAATAAACTTATCCGGCTAACTTTGCTTGGATATTCATCAGAGCGGCTGTGATGCTGCGTATCTATCCCCGGATAATGCTGATGTTGTCCTGGAGTGCCCCGCCCCTGACTTAACTTTTTAGTCAGATTAAAAGATAGCCAGATAATTACCAGCCGCAGCACCATTTGTCCGGCTGAGTCTGTTCTTTTATCTTCTCCTTTCGCTTTCTCCCCTCCGAACCCTGTTCCACTCCAACCTCTGTGCACACTGTGTGGATTGTGTATAGCTGCACAGCGTCGGACTAATATCTCTTCTTTGCTGCAGTCTTGTGCTGTAAATGAGCCTTACGGTTATGTTATCACCTTGGCCTTTCCTGACTCTGATTTTTTTCATTGGTCTGTGGAGCAGGACCACATCTGTCGCACTGTCTTCACAGAATTTAAAAAACAAGAGAGAAATAGTAAGCTTGCCAGTAACAGAGGTTTAGTTTGTTTTTGATATACTGTTTTTCCACAATTAACCAAAGTGATTTATATTTATTTATTTGTTTATTTATTTATTTAAATTCTTTTAATATACCGATGCTCAAGACCAGGTCTTATTGTACCGGTTTACAATAAACTAGGGGGTAAACCAGTTAACAATGAAAGCAAAAGTTACATTATAACAGGGAATGTAGAACTAGGCTGTTAGAAATTGTTTAACCTTTCCTTTTTTCTAACTGGAGAGCAGAGCATATAAGCAGAAAGTGAGTGCTTACATGGTACGAATTATATACAAATTTACATAAATTTATATAAAATTTACAAATTTATATAAAATACATACATAATCACATAGTGGTTACAAAATAAAACAGACAGGATATGGTCATATAAATAAATACAACAGATAATAAAAAGCTATACTGCCGTGTAAGCTAGCCCTAACATAGCTAGTAACCATAAAAAAAAACAAAACAAGAAACCGATACAATATTGTGAAGGCATGATAAGAACATAAGAAGTTGCCATACTGGGGCAGACCCCAAGGGTCCATCAAGCCTGGTATCCTGTTTCCAACAGTGGCCAATCCAGGTCACAAGTACCTGGCAGGATCCCAAGGAGTAGATAAGATTCCAAGCTGCTTATCCCAAGAATAAGCAGTGGGATTTCTGCAACTCTACCTTAATTGTTAATGGACGTTTCCTCCAGGAACTTGTCCAAATCTAGTTTAAACGCAGCTATCCTACATCTTATGTATCTATCTAGCAATTAAAGGCTTGACTGAAGAGCCAGCCTTTTACTCCTTTCCTGAACTTCTAGACAGCTCTCCAATGACAGAACATTCCAAAGTTAGGATGCTTGATAACTACCGTACTTTTCACTCCATAAGACACACCTGACCATAAGACGCACCTAGGATTCAGAGGGGGAAAATTAAAAAAAAAAAAAAAAAAAAAATTGTGCTAAACCGGCTCTGTCCCTGGGCGTCTGCCCGTCTTATGGAGCAAATTAGGGGAGTGCATAACTTTTCTTTTCTCCCTATTTTGTTTTCGGGTCTGGGGAGGGCCATTTCGGTCCACTCCCCAGATCAGAAAACTTTTATCTTTCTCTGGGAACCCCCCCCCCCCCAAAAAAAAAAACCCCCATCCCAACCCTTTAAATTAATTAACAACCCCCCACCCTCCTGACCCCTCCCAAGACCTGCCAAATTAATTTACTACAACCCCCCACCCTCCTGCACCCCCCCCCCCCCCAAGACCTGCCAAAAGTCCCTGGTGGTCCAGCGGGGGTCCGGGAGCGATCTCCTGGACTTAGGCCGTCGGCTGCCAGTAATCAAAATGGCGCCGACGGCCCTTTGCCCTTACTATGTCACTGGGGCCGACCAATGGCAGCGGTAGCCCCTGTGACATAGTAATGGCAAAGGACTGTCGGCTGCCAGTAATCAAAATGGCGCAGATGGCCCTTGCCCTTTGTTAGATTTTTAGTTTTTTTTTTTTTATATTCGCTCCATAAGACGCACATACATTTTCCCCCCACTTTTGGGGGGGAAAAAGTGTGTCTTATGGAGCGAAAAATACGGTAAATGCTGTATGTCTAGTTGTCTCTACTTTAATTTCTGAAGAAGGGGAAATCCTTAAAAGGACCTGTTGGAAAGAATGAACTGCTTAGTGGGTGGCAAAAAATCAAAAGGTTGGAGAGATATTTGGACTGACCTCTGTATACAGAGTGAAATACAAGACATAAAGTCGTAAACTTGATTCTGCAGAGCACAGGTAAACAGTATATGTTTTCCAGCAATGGGGGAACATGCTCATGCTTTCTTAGCCCAAAAAAATCAACTAGCTGCTGCAGTCTGCAGCAACTGGAGCTATTTATTTATTTAGATTTTATATTCTGCTTTTCAGCACTTCAAAGCAGATTACATTCTGGTACTGTGGGTTATTTCCCTGTCCCCAGAGGGCTTACAATCTAATAGGATCATTTATCAAAATGTGTTATGGCATATTAACGCGCGCGATAGCGCATTAACGCCATAACGCATGCGAAAAGTAAAGTAGCGCATGTCGCAAATGCACATTTTTGAGGGGGGCAGGATCGGGGGAAGAGTTTGGGCAGGTTTTAGTTAAATTAAGGGCCATACCACACCGTCCAATAGCATAACGCATGCTATCGCATGGTTTTAACGCCGCAAATAACTACACCTTTTTTCCTGGCATTAAGCTGTGCGATATGTCTGAAATGGCCATAACGCAGTTCGTGATAAATTTTGGAATTGCATTTTGGCCATTTATGGGCTTGGGGAGAGGAAGTGGAGTGGAGAAGAGAGAGAGCCTCTGGGGAGGGCCTCACTGTGTACCCTGTTAAGAGTCCATCAAGCTAGGGTGAGAGAACATAGTCGAAATGTCATCTTTTTTAGACTTCTCTCTCTCTCTCTCTCCGCCCCCCCCCCCCCCCCCCCCCCCCGTGCTTTAATTGAAGAAATGTGTACAGCAGGAACATGAAGCTCCATTTTCATATTCATGGAGGAGTTGCCTTGTGGTTAGAGAAGCAGGGAAGCCAGGGTTCAAATCTTGATTTCCCCACTGATGCTCCTTGTATTTGGGCAAGCCACTTTGACCTCTGTTGCCCCAGGTACAGACTTAGATTATAAACTCTCTCTCTGGGGCAGGGACCTATCTACTGTACTTGCACTAAAACTCGCCTTGAGCACATGTTTGGAGAGGCGAGTAGCTGAATCCAAAAAGATAAAGTTCTTGCAGTGCATTTTGGCAAATGATATTCAACCCATCTTTTATACATCCCATGGTGTATACTGGAGTGGAATAGATATGGAATGGTCTCTTTCCATCAATTCTTGTTTTGTTAATTTCCACAATAGTGTATGCTGTCCCTCCCATCTTTATAAATCGGTTTCTTTTGTCATCAGCATCTATATTATGGAAAAAACAGGATATGCTTTAAAGACTAATATTATTTCTCTTTATAATTCAATGTCCTAAGCTGGGTAAGATCTCAAGAAGTAAAATGGAAACAGTTAAGATAGTGATGTCATTGGCAGGCTCAATTTTCAGCACAAGACTAAAGCAGATAGGAGTCATTAGTCAGACACTCTGAAGTTATTTGCCACTCATGATGTAATGAGATGTGGAAATTTACAAAACAAGAAGTGAATGTAAGAGAAAATTTCAGTATCTCTTGCATCTCTTTCCCCCATCTCTTCCTTCCATATTCCTCATGGTACATGTGAGTACAAATGACAGGAAGATTCAGGAGAGAGGTTCTGGAGGCTGAATTTATACTTCTAGGTAGGAAACTGAAATCCAGAATCTCCAGGGTTACATTCTCAGCCATGCTCCCCATTCCACTCACAGCAACCCAGAGGCAGGCTGAGTTCTGCAGGTTCAATGTGTGAATGAGATGATGGTGCACAAATTACAGATGTGACTAAGGTAGCCTTCTTTAAATTAAAGCTGCTGGAACCACTAAAATGTTTAATACTGGCAGAGAACTTTAGGATAGTTATACAGACATTAGTTATTAGAGATATGCGAAGCCTGAACTTTTGGGTTCAGGCTTCGTTTTTGGCCCGCCGCAGAAAATTTCATATTTCCTGTGATTCGGACCTTTTAAATTCGAGGGGACCCGAATTTCGGATTAGTGCGCACTAACTCCCCATTAGTGCGTGCTAACATTTTTTATGTTAGCGTGCGCTAACGAGGAGTTAGTGCGCACTAACCCCAAAAGCAAATTTTTCCTGAAATTTTGGGAAAAACTTGTTCGGGGTTTCACCAGGACGAATGCACATCCCTATTAGTTATAGGGCATTGCAATAGTCCGTATATAGGGATGCCAAAGTATCAGATGCGGATCCTTCGGTTGGTTCATAATGCGGCTGCAAGGGCGTTGGCTGCTTTGAAGTTTAGGGAACATGTATCTCCAATGTTGCAAGCTCTGCGCTGGCTTCCAACGAATTGGAGAATTCAATTTAAACTAATAGTAATCGTTCACAAACTTTTGTATGCTGAGAATCCATGCAGTTTATCTAATTTATTAATCAAACAACTGCCTGTTGCTCTTTATGGTCATCAAGTCTGAATCTATTAACAGTTCCATGCTTATGGGACTTCAGCAAATGCATTTAAAGGCATTATATATAGGCCTAGTTTTTGGAATGCTCTGCCGACAGAGTTAAGGAATGAAGAGGATGTCAAGATTTTTAGGAAAAAGCTCAAGGCACGCTATTTTTCTTAGGTATATCAGTAGCAATAGAATTTAGTGGTGCCGATGTTATTTTTTCATTTTGTTAAGTATTTTTATTGAGTTTTGTTGACTGTGTTAAAGATTTTGTATTTGTTTTAGTGGTTTTATATATGTGATTGTTATAATCTACACTGAACAAAAAATGGAAGTAGCAGAATATAAGATATGTAAAATAAATACGAGGGCTTTAGATTTGTGGAAAACTGGGAAAGATTCTGGTGAAGGAGGGTGCCTATTCCAACAGGATAGACTCCACCTTAACCAGAGTGAATCCAGGCTGCTGGCACTAACATCTTTAAAGGAAATAAAGCAGCTATTAAACTAGACCATGGGGAAAGCTGTCTGTCGTTCGGAGGGAGATATCCTTCAAGGATATTTGCAAAACATGGAACTTAGGTTGTGATTAAGATTGAAATAGCCCAAATGGATGTAAATAAATAGCACTCAGATTTGAATGACACTAAATGGGCTGCATCCTTTTGCTAATAAGCAGGTCATGAATAGAAATACAAATACAAATTAAAAATATACTTTAAAGTGTGTGTGTGAATATCAGAAGTCTTCATAGTAAGATTGGAGAGTTAGAACATACGGCATTATATGAGGATTATAGATATTACAGGCTTCTTGGAGACATAGTGGAAGGAGGATAACCAGCGGGACAGATCAAATTGGAGGACAGGTGTACTATATGTAAAGGATTGCATAGAGTCAACTAGCATAAAAATCCTTCAGGAAACAAAATACACTGTGGAATCCTTATGGATAGAAATTTCATGTGTAACAAGTGAGAGTATAGCAGTGGGGCGTATACTACCAACCACCTGGCCAAGATGAAGAAACAGAATGTAAAATGCTAGCAGAAATTAGGAAATTTGGCAGCACAATGGTAATGAGAGATTTCAGTTATCTCAGTATTGATTGGGAGAATATTTCATTGGGACATACTAGAGAGGTTAAGTTTCCAGATTGCTCTATGGAGCAGCTGGTCCTAAAACAGATGAGACAGGCAGATATTTTACACCTAGACCTCAGTCCTCAGTGCAAGGGGTTACTGTGGTGGGGCCGCTAAGCAATAGCAATCATAATGCAATCAAATTTGACAGAATCATTGGTGGAAGGACATTAAGTAAAACTACTGCAGTAGCATAGAACTTTAATAAGGGAGACTATTAGAGAATGAGGAAATTTGTTAGAAAAAACTAAAAGCAGTTCTAAAGATTAAAAATTTGCACAAGGCATCGACTGTTTAAAAATACTGTCTTGGAAGCCCATCTAAAATGTATCTCAAGTATTAAAAAAGGTTGAAGGAAGATCAGATGACTGCCAGCATGGTTTAATGGTGAGATGGGAAAGGATGTTAAAGCCAAAAGGGCATCTTTCAAATAATGGAAAGAAGACCCAAACGAAGAAAATAGACAAGAGCATAAGTACTGGCAAGTTAGATATAAAACAGTAGTAAGGCAGGCCAAGAAAGAATTTGAGAAAAGCTTGCCATGGAGGCAAAAACTAAGAGGCCAATGTTCAAAGAAACAGATAATTTATCTGGGAAGGTTAGCCAGAAAAGCTTTCAGGCGTATTCAGCCAGATAAACATCCTGAATATCTCCAAATAAAGTAGCTGGATAACGTTAAACATAACCAGCTATTTTTTAATTTCACGTGTCCTATGCTTCCAGCGCATTTCCTCTAGCAACTGCAGAATTGTTGGGCCCAGATCGTGATAAACCGCTACTGCATTCTGGGCTGAAGAACTTTCAACCAGAAGGTACCAGGAGGGTGGGAAGGTAAGGGAGGGAGGCCTTGAAGGCAACTTTTTAAAATAAAATTGCTTGATGGATGGACAGAGGTGAAGGGACTGGAGGGGTGGGAAACTGGCAGCATTCCTTTTTATTTACCAGAGATGGAGAGGTTTAGGGGGGAGGATGCAGCCTCAGCCCCGCAAAGCTGATCATTTGGCGCGAGGGGGCTTGTAATAGGGCACCATGCCCGCAATATTGTTTTTTCTCTTTAAAACCCTGAAGCTTGGCACTTCATTAACTATATTCTTTTGAATATAGCTTTGTCTAAAGTTATCCGGGAACAGGTTCCCGGCTAACTTTTGAACTGCGCTCAGGCACATCTAGAGTTATTCAAATAATGTATCCAGCTAACTGCAAATATCAGAGTTAGCCAGATGACTAACTCAACCCCGCCCCAGAACGCCCCCCAACACACCCCCTTTCTTATTTAGCTAAATCTTAGCTGCGTAAAGACAAATTCAGCTATCTTTTAGCCATATTACGACATCCAGCTAACCTTTAGCCAGATAAGCAAGAGCAGTATTCAAAACTATCAAATCTAGAGTGGAGGAATAAGCCTAGTGATTAGAACAGTGGCCTGAAAACCAGAGAAACTTGGGTTCAAATCCCACTGTCACTCCTTGTAACCTTGGGCAAGTCATTTAACCCTCCATTGCACTGGGGACAGGGAAATACCTACAGTACCTGAATGTAATTTGCTTTGAAGTACCTGAAAAGTAGAAAATAAATCAGCACTCAATCAAGCTGTGGAATCTGTTGCTAGAGGACTTGGTCAAGTTGACTAGCATAGCGGTCTTTAAAAGAGGTTTGGACAAGTTCCTGGAGGAAAAATGCCATAAAACACTATTAGCCAGGTAGACTAGAGAAAGCCATTGCTATCCCTGAGTGCAATTATTAAAAAATAGATATACTTTTTGAGATGATACAGACTTGCCACTGTCAGAGACAGGATGCTGGGCTCAGTGGACCTTGTTCTGGCCCAGCATGGCATTTCATGGCTTCCTGTTTGAGAAGTCCTGATTATTTAAAGCATAAGTGCCAGTGCTCTGGGTGCATGAACACCCCCAATTTAGTCTTCTGTACTCCTGTAGATTGGGAGCTGAAAACTATGCTGCAGAGCTGCGAAGGAAGGCAGCGAGGAAATGTTTGTCTCCTTGTTACTGCTCCCTCCTCCCCCTGCAGTCCATTGGCTGGTCTGTGTAATGTCTGACCAATAGGCTTCAGGAGAGGGCAGGCACTGCACTTCTGACTCCCAGGCCCATTCCTGCCTTCCCCTATTGGCTGGCTGTGGAATGTCTGGCCAATGGGGGATCAAGAGTAGCAGCAATGTAGGACAGACAGGTACAGTGGAGATGGGGAGAGCTGCTGACAGAGGGGCTATAAAGGGAAAGAGGGACAGATGATTATAAGGAAGGTGAGAGAGGGACTGAGAGAACTGTTGGGAGTTGGTTGTAAAGGGGGATACTGGCTGGGAGAGGAAATGAAAAAAGTAATTCTGGCTGGGGTGGGAGGGGGGATTGGGAGAGGAGTAGCCACAAACTGTGAAGCCAGAGAGGGATATGAGAGGGTACATGAACTGTGAGAAGGGGAAAGTAGCTGAGAGAAGGGAAAAGGGGGTACAAGGTGGAAAAGTGAACATGGACTGTGATAAGCTGAGAAGGGTGAATGGCTAAGTGAAGAGAACTTAAAAGGAAGAGGGAGGTGAAAAGGACTGGGAAAGGAGCTGTGTGGATGGGGGAAACTGATAGGGGAAATAAGTCAAGAGAATTGCTCCTGTTGGAGGGAAGAGACAAGACAGGTGAGAGAGATGGAAGTGGAAGGAGAAGGTGAGAGAAAATAATGAGCTGTAGAGAGACAGCCGGTGGATAGAAAGAGATACACACATGGAGGAAAAATAAAGAAATGAGAGGAAGACCAGAAAATATACTCTACACAAAAAAGTCAAGAGCAGGGCAGAGAAGAAACTGAGAAAAAGCCAAGAGTCAGCAGAGACAGAAGATAGAATCAAACTGCAAACACTAAAGGTTGGGAAATTGTTTATTTTAAGTTTCGTGAAGATTTCTGTGCCAGCTGGGTAGGATCAAGAGTTGGGGGGCAGATAAGTATCTGTCCTTCTATTCTAGCCCTGCAGTCACAAAGGTAAATAAGGTATTTTACTGGAAGGATGGGGAAGCAGGAGGTTGTGGTGGCATGCAATATCATAGGCTCAAAATCTCTCTTAAAAATTGATAGCTCTAGTATCGGGTTGAATTGAGATGTACCCTTGTTACAAACATAAAAAAACCCCAGCATTCCCCTCTTATATCTGACGGAATAGATCAGTTATCTCTGAAGATGCCAAATTGAGGGCAGGAAGCACCACACATAGCTGGGGACCTGAAGGTGGGGAGGTATTAACTGCTGAGCTGCTAGGGCACGCAGATGGTAGACTGGCGTATGTGAACTTTGCAGGCATGGTACTGGGCGTGCCAGGAAGAGTGCTGCAAGGGGTGGGAAGACAGGAGCAATTCCAGAAAAAGAAGTGCCTGGGCTCAGGGAAATGATCCAAGCCTGTTCAGGAGGAGGAATCACAAATTGTAAGGTGATGAGGGGTTAGAGTTGGTGAAGGGATGGGTGAACCAAGCCTACAGAGGAGGGCAGCTGGCTTAAGGAATGGTGAGGAGGAAGCTGCTGGGGAGTGCAGGGATGGGAGGGGAACATAAGAACATAAGAAATTACCATGCTGGGTCAGACCAAGGGTCCATCAAGCCCAGCATCCTGTTTCCAACAGAGGCCAAACCAGGCCACAAGAACCTGGCAATTACCCAAATACTAAGAAGATCCCATGCTACTGATGCAATTAATAGCAGTGGCTATTCCCTAAGTATAATTGATTAATAGCCATTAATGGACTTCTTCTCCAAGAATTTATCCAAACCTTTTTTGAACCCAGCTACACTAACTACACTAAGCACATCCTCTGGCAACAAATTCCAGAGCTTTATTGTGCATTGAGTGAAAGAATTTTCTCCGATTAGTCTTAAATGTGCTACTTGCAAACTTCATGGAATGCCCCCTAGTCCTTCTATTATCCGAAAGTGTAAGTAACCGATTCACATCTACTCGTTCAAGATCTATCATGATCTTAAAGACCTCTATCATATCCCCCCTCAGCCGTCTCTTCTCCAAGCTGAACAACCCTAACCTCTTCAGCCTTTCCTCATAGGGGAGCTGTTCCATCCTCTTTATCATTTTGGTCACCCTTCTCTGTTCCTTCTCCATCGCAACTATATCTTTTTTGAGATGCGGCGACCAGAAGGATAGGTCATTGGGGAAACAGGGAGCAGAGCTGGAAGAAATTCAAAGTATGCCTGTGCAGGAGGGGAACAATTAGGAGTGGGGAGAGGGAGAGGGGAAAAAGAGATTAAGATAATGAGGAAATGGGAGATGAGAGAGTGTGATTGTGATGCAGCTAGATTATTGGTGGGAGGGGGGAGGAGACTGATGGGAATGAGCTGGGATTGGGGAGAAGAATGAATTGTGGGACCTGTTCCTTTCTGGACATTTAAATACAGGCTGCTCAGTCACACTCACAGCCCTCTGTGTTCTTTTTGTTTGTTTGTTTGTTTCTGTTTTGCTGGGGGCTCTGTACTTTCAGTTCAGCACCCCCAATCATTTCCAAAACTCGGCCCCTATGATTTAAAGCAGCACCTTTTGTGGCTTTTAATCAGTTAGATTGTAATGCATGGCTAGAAGCAAAATAAAAAAAAATAAAAATAACATTAAGCAAAGATATTTTCTCCAAAATTTGAAACTTGATGTGTCCCACATAATTGTGTTCACTTTTCGGTGGCAAAGCTTACCAGAGAGTCCCATACATTTAAAACTGGTTTTTAATTAATCTAATCAATGGTTACAGAGTAGTTGGACCCAGTTAAAAGCTCAGGAATTATGGAGAGCTTTGTAGTGAAAAGCTAAGTTATTTCTTCTTTCTCAGGGTATATAGTGCTATATTGTAAATTTTCACACTTAGGAGGAGCCTTTTAACCTAGATGACCTTCGAGTCAACTTGACCTAAATACTGTTTGAAGATGATGCTAAATATACTTCGCTAGTGAGAAATGTACTGCTATCTTTTGGAACCCAGCTCTCCTCCCTTCAAACTAGAAATAGTTACAGTAGAACCTGTGAGCTTACTTTGATTGCATTACATACATAGAAATATAATGGTTGCATTGGTTCTGTAGAAAACTGAATTGCTTACAGGTTGTGATACCCATTATTGGTTATGTTGTACAGTATATGCACTAAAAAACTTGAGTTCTGCCTCGTGTTTTCATCATTTTGAGTAAAACAAAAAGACAATGTTAGCATCTTTATAGAGGTCTTTCAGCTCTTTGCAGTCTCTGCTCTTCCCAGACAACCATGTCAGGGCAATTCGGGTGACCTTTATTGACCCTGGGGGGAGGGGAGAGATGCCATTACTGGGATATAAACACACTGGTTTGGCAGAGGTTCCATCTTCAGTCCTCAAGAGCCACACCAGGCCTAGTTTTCAGGCCTAACTGTGTATGAGATAGATTTGCATGCACTGCCTCCATTATATGTAGGTCTGTCTCATGTATATTTATTGGGCTATCCTGAGAACCAGGCCTGTTTGTGACTCTTTAAGGACCAGTGTGGTCACCCCTGCATTATAGCATCAGCTGTCTTCCCGCTGTTCCAAGACCTAAGCACACTATCTTTGCGATATACTCAGGCCTTATCAGATTGGTTATTTAGAAACTATATTCTCTTTGTTGTTGTGGTTTATGTTGTCACCAAAGTAGCTGATGCCATTATTAGATCTATAAATTGTAAAAACTGATCCATATAACAAATTATTATATGTTCAAAGGTCCAGTGATGCTCTTACTTGAAGCTTAGGTGAAATGTAATGTATTAAGTATGTATGAGATGTTCCTTCACCAAGCATAATAGCATAAAAAGATCTTGAGATTACTCAAATGTATATGTGGCAAGCATATATTTACAGTCACTATAGAAACTCTACACCCCTTCCAAAATGTTCATCTTTTGTTGCCTTATAGCCTGACGTAAAATGCATTAAACCAGAGTTTGTTCTGTGTATCTACCCATCCTTTCCCACAGCTGCCAAGTGAAAAATATATTCCAGAATTCCATAGAAGATGAAGTGGAAATAAAAACATGGAATAGCTTGATTGGATAAGTGTCCACCCCTTGTACATCTGTAGCAATCCAAAATACTTAAACATCTAGTGTAACAAATCACCTTCAAAAGCACATACTAAGTGAATTGGCCCTACCTGTGCTAAACTGCACTGATTACATGATGACTGGATACATTCAGCAGTTCTTGTTGGTTCTCTTGGCTAGATGGTGCATTTCAAAGCAAAGACTTAGCCATGAACATTAAGGAAATTGCAAAAGAACTCTTGAAAGGCACAGATCTGGGGATGGCTGTAAGAGAATTTCAAGGTCATTCAATATCCCTCAAAGCACAGTCAAGATGATTATTAAGAAGTAGAAAGTGTATGGCACCACCAAAATCCTGCCTAGGTCACGCTGTCCCTCCAAACTGGATGACAAAGCAAGAAGGAAATGGATCAGGAAGGCAACCAAGAAACCAATGTCAACTTTGAAAGAGTCCATCCATGGCCAAGACAGGTCAAAATGTGCATTTGACAATAATATGTCAAACACTGTGCAAATCTGACCTCTATGGTAGGGTGGCAAGAAGAAAGTCATTACTCAATAAAAAGCCCACCTTGAATCCCAAAAGATGATTCGGGATATTGTAGCCATGTGGCAAACAAGTTTTATGGTCTGACAAAACTAAAATAGAACTTTATGAACTGAATGCAAAATGTTACATTTGTTGCAGACCCAACCCAACACATCACCCAGAGAACACCATTCCTATTATGAAGCAGGATGATGGCAGCATCAAATTATGGAGATGTTTCTCATCTGCAGGGACTGGGCCATTTGTCAGGATAGAAAAGACAATGAAAGGAGAAAATTACAAAAAAGTCCTGGAGGAAAACCTGATGCCCCTCTACAAGAAAGCTGAAACCGGGTCAGAAGTTTACATTTCAGCATGACAATAATCCGACACATAACAGCCATATCTACACTGGAGTGGCTGAGGAACAAAAAGGCAAATGGCCTGGAGTGGCCCAGTCAGAGGCTCAAACTCAATCCATTCAAATATCTGTGGCAATGGCTTACTGTCTGTCAACACTCCCCAAGGAATTTCGCAAAGCTTAAACAGTTTTATAAAGAAGAATGATCTAATATTGACAAATCTAGGTGTGCAAAGTTGGTGGAGACCTATCTCAGCAGACTCACAGATGTAATTGCTGCCAGTGCTTCTAATATTGACTCAGATGGGTGGAGACTTATCCAGTTGTTGGATTTCAGTTTTGTTTTTTAGATATATTTAGATATGCTTTGTTCCCCAATACAACCCTTTTTGGCCCTGAATGGTGTGGAGAATGGTGTGTTGATGAATGGGAAAAAAGTTCTTATTGAAATGCATACAAGTCTGAGACATTGACATAACAAAATGAAAAATGTTCAAGGGGATGTAGACTTTCAATAACCACTATATACTTTTAGGAATCCAACAGAATTTTAAAGTAAAGCTTCGCCTTCATCAGGGTGGCTGACAGTGCAAATGGAAACCTTTCCTTGAGTTTGTATTGACCTAATGTTGAAATCTGTTTGTAAAAGAAAACTTTTGTGTCAATCATATTTTGATATTGTGCCATGACTACCACTTTTTTTAGTTCTACCCTTTGTTTTCCTCTGCTGAAGGGCTTTCTAATTTTTAAACAATATTAATAAGTAAGGTACTTAAGTTTGAAAGAAAGTAAATCTTTAAACACTTTTTTTCTTCATAATTTTGCAGTGTGTGGTTAATTCAGTAACACAGATAGAAGAAATAGATACAGAAGTTGTTGTTAAGTAAGTATTTTTTTTTCAATGAGTTTTCATGAAACTACCATCTGTGATAAGACTAATCCCTGAGAGCTCAGATCAAGTCTATGATTCTGGCACTTGTCCATATATGGAGGTTTTGTATGCATGGAAATCCTGAGTCAGCCAATAAAAAAAAGCAATTTGAATAGGACTCTAGGAACATATAAAATCAGAGTCTGCTTAGGTTGGCATATTCTAGAGAAAGCCACTGACTTGTTTTAACTTGCAAAGGAACAATTCAGAAGACTTTCGTAAACACAGGGTAGTCTCACAACGTTCTGTTCATGCACCAGAGATGAGAAAAACAGCTAAGTAAGAAGAAAAAGATGGCTAGGTTTAGATTGCTCAGATGCACAGTATACTGCTATTTTATCTGGTGATTATCACAACTTCAGGGAGGAGCATTTAATTAAAAAAACAGCTTATCAGGCAATTAAAAGAGCAGAAAATAAGCAATAGAAACATGTTCTTTTATTCAAAGCATAGGTATTGATGTTTATATCATAGTATATTGCTACTGCAGGTGTTTATTATTAAAAGTTGATATCATTAATTATACTTATTCAATTGCTTTTGAATGTGTACTAGAAGAAACTTTGTGGCATTTCCTAGAAGCAAGACAACTTATTGGCTAAATACTACTACTGTTGAGCATGTTTCTCAAATCTACTGAAGATTTTTGTGAAGCTAGAAAAATTGTTGTTCAGACATTTGAGAGCTGAGCAACTTTCACAGGTTTGGGGATAAATCACTTTTGTGGCAACTAAAAGACATTTAAAACTGTTAACCTCTTTGGGCCTGATTTACCAAGTCTTTTCGTCCATTCTGTATATATGGGGAAAATAAGGTTAGTAAATCAGGCTTATTTTCTTTCTAGAGCAGAAGTGAATAGACATACTGGGAGTTCTTCAGAGAGGTTTCTGGAAACTATGGTGTTATCCCCTATATCTTTTTGGATGAAGGTTGCTAAGCTTTAGGACTAGTTGGCTCTCAAGATCCACTACATCTGCCCCTTCTGCGGATGTGGAGAGCAAGTAGCAGATGGGCTTTGGTGCAATTGAGAAGATGAGAGGTGAGCCAGAGCAGCATCCTCCCACCTTCTGCCCCTGCCAAAAAAAAAAAAATTCCACTGCACAACTCCTTCTCATCTTTGGTGTTGAGGGGAGTGTCCCAAAGTGAGACCTTTAGAGAGACCATGTTGAAACAAGGGTTGAGTGTAAAGGATAGCATCAGAAGTTGGCAGAGTACATAAGAGGTGACGTTCACAAATGTACCTGAAAATGATATAAGTGGATAAATAGGAGGATACAAGGATGATTGGCAGGAGAAGAAGGAAATAAATCTGGAAGGGCATGCACATAAATTCTCAAAATATGAGTAATAAAATCCAGACCTGAAGGACCTAATGGTAGAGACTTGACAGTGGCTGCACTATCAAAACAAAGAGATACAGTGCAGTAAAAGCTATGGTCATAGTAGGATGTTCTCTATTCAGAAGGGGTGTGGTAGGTAGGAAAGGGAAGACAGATGTCACTTTTCTTGAAGGATAACAGAAATGCAGGGATTAACTGCCATTCAGATTGGTCTGATCTCCAGATATCTAGCACATGGAGAAAAATTAGACAAGCATTGATTGGAAGCCATCCATAAGCTAGCAGCCAAGAAGGGAAGTGCTGCTGGTAGAGACTCAAGTCTGCCAGATGTTATTTTAGGGTATCCAGATGTAAGTGCAACTAGGAAAGTGACATCATGCACTCCCTTGAAGGGTTACTTCTCTAGTAAAAGAAGAAACCCTTCAAGTGATGAGTTGTCCTTCTTACAAATGGTGATAGTGGTGTTGCTGCTGCAGTGGGTGATCAGCTGGGATATATGATCATTTGATATAGTCCTTATACTGAGCAATGTCAAGAGCTGGACCACACAAAAGTGTGGATCATAGACTTCAGGACTGTAAGCTTTGTTGAATTGGGGGGGGGGGGGGTGGAGCCTTTAGTTGATCCTGGCAAAGTTGGGTGGTGGATCCTTTGATAAAACTAAAAGAAGCCATTGCAGGACTAAGAAACATTTAAATAAAATGTTTAAAAAATGAGGAAAGGTAAGAGAAGAGCCAAGGTCAAGATGGTTTTCAAAAGAGGTGATTGAAAAAGTAATGGTAAAAGATTAGCATCTGAAAGGTTGAAGAGATCAAAGAAAGAAGAGAGCAGGGAAGAATATCTAGAAAGGTTGAAGAAAGCCCAGAAGACAAGCAGTAGAATCAAGGCATAAATAGATGAGAAAATAGCGCTGGCTGTAAAGCAAAGTGTAAAATCTTTATTAAATATGTTGGAGAAAGAAGAAAGTATAAGGCTAGGATTTGAATCTAGGTGGAGAATGGAAGGTATGTGTGGAAGAGGACTGAGAAAAAGTAAATACTAAAACAAATGTTTTTATTCTGCATTGACTGAAGGGAATGAAGAGGGGACTATAGCTAAAGGACACCAGAACAAACAGAAAAGGGATAGACTCCAGTCTATTTTCAGAAGAAAGAGTCTGGATAGAACTGGCAAAACTGAAAGTGGATGAGGCAGTGGTACCAAATGAGTTATTTTTATAGGATATTAAGACAGTTCATAGAGGTGCATCATTGACACCATGTTTAATCCCTCGCTGGAGATAGGATTAGTTCTTTAAGCCTGTAGATATAGTCCAGCTTCATAAAAATGTGAGCAGGGACTAGACTGGCAACTGTAAGTCAGCTAAGCTGATCTTAGCGAAAATAAATACTAAAAGAAAGGATTGTGGAGTATTTTGAATCCAGTAGATTACAGCATCTGAAGAAGCAAGTATTCACTATTGGGAGATCATGTCCAACAAATCAGATTGATTTCTGTCAGTGATCAGAAAATTAAATCAGGGTGTGACTTAGATTTCAGTAAGGCCTTTGGCACTGTTAAATCCATGAGATCCATAAACAAGTTGGGCAGTCTGATGGATAAAGCTCCTGTTCTGCAACATTGCATTGATAACACACGCTCTTATTCTGATCTGCGCTGGTTAATTATAGATCAAGTTGTGGAATGTAATAGAGGGGATATTAAAGAAGCCCAACTCAATCAGTGAACAATTTTGGATACATACATTAAGTATGGTTCAACCAGCAGGTCTCAGTTTAGATATTTATCTTACTTCATACTCCCTCAGTAAATACGGCACACTTGATCTTGGTACGTGAGAGAGTTATCTCCATTGCAGGACCTAGCCTTTGGAATACCATGCCTGTAGAGTTAAGGCTGGAAACTGATTTATGGAAATTTAGAAAAGACCTAAAAACCTGGCTCTTCGAGCGAGCCTATCTGGAAGATCAAAAAAAGGGTCATTAACATCAAGACTCTCGAATTATTGTTTTGTTTACCTGTGATTCTTATTTTAATTTATTGTATCCGGTCTTTTAGACGAATAATGTAGTTTTATATACTGTTATTTGTTTTTGTGCTTTACTGTAAACCATTGTGATTTATTTTCGAATGACGGTATACAAAACCTTTTAAATAGATGAAAAACTATATTAAAAACTGATTCAGTGTAGGTAATGGATGGTAGTAGTAAATGGAGTTTACTCCAAGGATAAGATGGTGACTAAACAGGGTGCCCTGGAGTCAGTTCTGTTCAGAGCTTTCATAAGCAATACCTCTGAGAAGCTAGAGAGGGAGGAATGTGTATGTACGGCAGAGTTAGTTCCACAAAGGATATGCAAAAGAAAGGGATTTGAGAGCTTGAGGAATTGTGTATTGCAGATACATTTTAATTCAAAAAATTAGTCATAATGTGGGATACAGGAACCTAAGGAAGCAGTACATGATGATGAGGGGGATAGGGATTACTGATAATCACCGAACAAAATAGTGATTAGCAAGTGATCACATCTGATGACCTCAGGGTTGCCAAGCAGTAGAGAGGATGAGAGGAATTCAAGAGTGTATAACTTGTAAAGAAATGGAGGTGCTAATATCTCTGTATAAATCATAGGTGCAACCTTATCCAGAGTACTGTGCTCAGTTCTAGAGGCAGGTAGAGTAGAGGTACTCAGATGAGGGCAAACAAAATGGTGTAGTCTGTAACATAAGCCTTCAGAGACCAGTCTTAAGGACCTAAATAGGTGTACTCTGGATGAGAGGAAAGAGGGAGGTGTTTTATAAGACATTCAAATTCCTCAGGGTTATAAGTAATGTTTAAGAAGCAAGCATTTTTCGATGGAAAGTAAGTTCTAGAGCAGGAATCGGCAGCCCCCATCCTATGAGACGATTTCTGCTGCCATGCTGGACCAATCCCTAGAGCCCTCCTTCCCTCCGGTCCCTGTGTCTTGCAGACCTTCGTAGAAACAGGAATTGAATGTAGGTATAAGGCAGTGTATGTTCACAGTCTCTGGGGACTTAAACCCATGCTCACTTTCTCATCTGGATAGCATTTGCTGCTGCTGTGAGATACATGGAAAAGCTTAGATGTCTGTAAGGGATTGGGGGTGTGGGAGGTGAGTTTTGGGTAGCTCAAGAAGAGCCATCCCCAAGGCAGGGGTCACATGCTGAGATCATGATAGGAGAGTAGAGGAAAATGCACTCAGGAATACTATAAGGCAGTATTTCTTAACTAGGAAGGTGGTAAGTGGAGCAGCCTCTCAGTGAGAGAGATGGAGCACGAACACACAGGATATGGGAAAAGGATAAAATCAAAGGCAAGTAGGAAGTGGGTATTACAGGAGGTAGAGAAAAAAGGCAAGACAAGATGATCTTATTGTCCTTTATCATCCATCAGTTCATATGTTTCTTTATAGCTCTAGATACCCTTTGGAGGTAAAGGATACATTTCAAAATAAATTATTTTTCATTATTTTTTTTCATTTTTTTTTTTTTCATTATTTTTCATTATTTTTTTATTTCCATGATTGTTTGGTCTGCTTTCTAGTTCCCATGTGCTGATTAGATAATGTCAATTTTTATATTTAATGAGCTCTTTTTTTATATTCAAGATATGAATTCCTTTATCTTCAAGTGTTCTTGTCTAGTAACTGTAGTAGTTTTTATAAAAAGAATTGGTGTCTTCCAAATCCTTTTTTTTTTTTTTTTTTGTAGACTTGCAGATCAAATGCGAATGATGAATTTTCCTCAGTGGTTTGATCTACTCCAGAATATTTTTTCTAAGTTTACTGTCTTCCTTCAGCGAGTTAAGGTAAGCATTTGAAGGGCAATATTCAAAGGGTTTGTCCGGCTTAACTACAAAACCTGAGATTTTAATATTTCTCTCCTCTCTCCCCTTCTCCTCCATTACTCCGCTCCTCAGCTAAATTTTGTGCAGGCAGAATGTCCCTGGATGATGATAGGCAGGGCTGGGGAACTCAAGGGACACAGTTCTATTTGGTCCTGTCAGCGCCGATATTCAGCACTGCCCAGACAAAGTTAGCCTACTAACCCCGGGGATTCATCATTCCGCTATAAATATAGCAGAATGTTGGCCCGTGGGGGAAAAAGGGGCAGGGAGGCGAACGTATGCAGCTGGCTGCATTGTGGCAGTACGTTTTCGCCCACCGCGGTTCAGCCGCACAATTTCACCCCCATGGCGCCGCGGGAAAAGGTAGTGTTATTTCCCGCGATACTGCCGGCGATAACGTGGAAAACACTATCGCCCGCAGCACTGCTGGACCATAACCCCACCCACACTCCTCCCCTTCCCCTGATTTAAATTGTACCGCCGCAATGCGGCCGGTATTGCGTGCGTTGGAGCCTTATCGTGTTCGATAAGGCCCTACCGCACTCGATAACGGCACATCGCAGTTTAAAGAATGACCCTGTAAGTTTGGTCAGACAAATACTGGTCCTAAAGTTATCCAGATAAGTTTATTGGCTATTCAGCAGAATGTTAGTGTAACTTTTTTATCCCTCACTGGCTTACTGTCTATGGAACACTTTGCTGTTATTGCTTCTTGGGTTTATTTATATAGCCAGAAGATATTTCTTCGAGACAGTTGACCCTGCAGTACTATTTACTGTCTCACCTGCATAGATTCTTTTGGTGTAAGTGTTTGGCTACCACAAAATGTATTCCTCTGGTAACACTTGCATTTTTTTCAAATTGCTGCAAATAAAATTTCACAAATAAACTGCAATTAATTTCATTTAATTTTGTTTTGCCGATATTTATAATACATGGTCATTTTTTTTAATAACTTTATTGCATTTTCAAGAAAAAGTAACTAACAATAACTTCCATTAAGAGTCCATATACAAATGATATGAGTATTCAACCAGACAATTATAACAGACTTTTCGCCAGCAGATACCGCTTCTCCAATCCCTCCTATACCCTTCCCTATGGGTAGCAAACTGTTATAGACTTTATCATCTATTAGAGGCAATATAATTGCGAACGAAGACTATATTTGACCTAATTGACATCACTGACATATACGGCAGGTGATAAGCTAACAAAGATATAGCCAGGTGTTGTTATTTTAATATATTTAAATTTGTCCTTAAGCTTTTCTTTAACATCCTCAGGTAGGGAAACAAAGAAAGGCATCCACACTTCTCGGAAACGCTGAAAGAGACTTAAAACAGTGGGTCCACAGATCTATGCTCCAAAAAAAAAAAAAAAAAAGTTCAGCATAGATAATTTCCATATAGAAAAACGTAGACCTAGCTTATCCAGCCAGGTCTCTAAAATGCAGTGCTTTGCAACCATGCAACTCTTAATCATGAGGAGTTTTTGTATTTTCTTTTTAAGTAGTCCTCACATGTGGATGACATCATCAGATGGAGCCCAGCATGGAAAACTGCTATCCGCACATCCATGCAAGGTCCCCCTTCAATTTCTTCTTTTCTGCGGTGCAGTAGCCTCGTGGTTGTGGAGCTCCAAACCCTTGAAAGCGTTTTTGCTGAATTTTTCGGGGTTTTTTTGCGTCTGGTCCACCTTCGCATTCGGTTCCTCTGTCCGTTTTTCACGGTCGATTCCCGACTCCCACCTTAGGTTCCCATCAGTCATAGACTCTGCACCAGTCTCTTTTTTTTTTTCAATGGTGCCCCCAGTGTCTGCGGACCATGTCCATCACGGATCTGCATGAGGTGTGTATCCTCTGCCTGGGGGTTTCGCATGACGTTCGAGGGTGGTGTTTGTGCGATCAGATGACCCCCAAAGGGCATATTGCACGCCTAGATAAAATGGAGAAGCTTTATGGCTCTCCAAAACCTTCCACTTTGGCGTCGATGTCCTCCATGCCTAAGGACCACGAGGAACCATCTCCATCACTTCCCCTGGCAGTCCCTTTCTCCAGTACCCCTAAGGATCAAGGAGAGGGAGATCAATCCTTGGTGTGATCTCTCTCCTCCCCCTAACCTCGGGGTTGTCTTTATCCTCAGTGCCAGGGAAAGACCGGGCCGAGCACCGGAAAACCAGGAAGCATAGACACCAGTCACTGTCCCGACATGGTTCCGGAGCGGCATCGGCAGCTGCCGAACTGCCATCGAAGCGGCACTGGCTACCGGGAGGCCCCATCCTCTGGTGCCCCCAGTAGCCTGAGGCATTCTTCACCAGCAACGGTGCTGGGCACCATGCCTCCTCATGATCCCTCCGAGCATGTGCCAGCGACTCCTTGTCCCCCCTTCATCAGACCTTACTACCCAGGACTTTCAGGTGGAGTTGGACCACAGGGTGCAATCGGCAGTGCTCAAAGTGCTTTAGAGTGTCATGCTTCCAGCACCATTGGCCCCCATACTGGTGCTTGAGCCTCCACCTTCGTTCGTACTTCTGCTGGAGTGTCTGGACATTCTTCTTGGCATCCTACCAACACAACCTGTGCCCAAGAGGCCTCCGATGCCTCCTCGGCCACTGACGCCCTCCACCAGAGCAATCCCGATTCCCGGGTCCTCCAAGGAGGATGTGGTCTTGGGGGCCAGATGCCCACACCCGTGGTTTCCCGGGCTGCCGCCGGCTCCTCCCGGAATACCATGGCTGATGCCCCCCCTTGATACCTGGGGTCCATTGATGCTACCGGTGCCCCCACGGCTTTGATGCCCTTGGGAGCCCAGGCCTTCCATTCCTCCCGGTCCTCGCCCTCTGAATCTGGACCCTAGCGAGGAGGAGGGTCCAGATTCAGAGGGCGATGAATCCTCGGACGCATCCTCCAAGTTCTCCGACTACCACCTCTCAGAGCCTTCCCCTCCAGTGGAGCGGCGTTGCTCTCTGCCCGATGACCTGTTTTTCACCAGCTTTATGAGGGCCATGGCAGAAGCCATTTCTTTCCACCTCTTGTCGGAGGAGGATACCCATCATAAGATGCTGGAGGTCCTCCAGTTCATCAATGCTCCAAAAGAGGTCATGGCGGTGCCGGTCTATGACATCTTTAAAAGAGCTCCTTCTCCGTATGTGGGAACACCTGGTGTCGGTTGCCCCGGTGAACAGGAAAGCTGATTCGACTTCTCTGGTTCAACAGGCCATGGGCTTTGAACGGCGACACTTACCCCACCAGTCTGCGGTGGTGGAGTCCATGCTTAAGAAAGCCAGACGCTCCTGGACATATGCTTCTGCCCCTCCGGGGCGTGAACACAGGGAGCTCGACGGCATAGGGAGGAAAAATGTTCCAAGGGGCTCTGCTGGTGGCCCGTATTGCGGCCTGCCAGCTGTACATGACCCAATATGGAAGCAAGTCCAGGAGTTTGCGGAGGACATTCCACAGCAACAGCAGGAGTCCCTTACAGCCCATGCCTCGCTGGGACTCGAGGTGGGTAGACACAAGGTCAAGTCTACCTATGACATCTTCGAAACCACTGCCCGCCTAGCTGCCGGTGGAGTTAGCACCAGGTGGCTAGCTTGGCTCCGGACCTCCGACCGGAGGTTCAGGATAGGCTCGCAGACCTCCCCATGTACAGGAGACAACCTGTTTAGGGATAAGGTGAAAGAGGTCATGGCGCAGTTGAAAGATCAGCATGATACTTTTCAGCAACTCTCCGCCAGCCCCTCAGAAGGCCCTTCCGCTGCCAGGAAGTCCTCCAGGCCAGGTTCTTGCAAGCCCTTCTACCGGTCAGTGAAATACTTCCTTCCGGCTGCCCGTAGTCGTGTGCTTCGGTCCAGCCTTAGAGGCAGTGGCTGGCAGCAGTGAGTTCCAAGGGCCCAACCAGCCCCCCAGCAGGCCCCTTTTGCCAACTTTTGACTAGTTGCAAGGGGGCATGAGCCAAACGCCGGTTCCCATGGTGGCCGATCCCCCAGTTGGCGGCAGGCTTCTTTGCTTCGCCTGCCACTGGGAGATGATCACTTTGGACCATTGGGTTCTCTCCATTGTCTGCCAAGGCTACTGCCTGAATTTCAGCAGGCGCCCAGAGACCGCTCCCCTATGCCAATCGTGGGGTATGGCCGCCCATCAGGTCACCCTTCAATCGGAACTCTCCGCCCTTCTAATGGTGGACGCGGTAGAACCAGTTCCCCTCTAGCAGTGGGGCCACAGTTTCTACTCAAGGTATTTCCTCATTCCAAAGAGGAATGGTGTCATGCACCCCATTCTCAATCTCAGGGCATCAAACCATTTTCTCATAAGAGAAAAATTCAAGATGGTCTCTCTGGGCATGCTGATCCCTTTCCTCCGAAAAGGAGACTGGCTCTGCTCCCTCAACTTAAAGGGGGAGGCGTATGCCCTTATTGCAATTGTCCCCAACCACAGGATGTACCTCCGCTATCTGGTGGGGTCGGCACATTTTCAATACAAAGTGCTGCCCTTTGGGCTGGCTTCAGCCCCACATGTCTTCACAAAATGCTTGGCGGTGGTGGCTGCCTACCTCAGGCGTTGCTCGATCCACGTCTTCCCATACCTGGACGATTGGCTTATCCGGAGTGAATCACAGTCCGGGGCCATGAATGCTCTAGCCTTGACAGTTCAAACCTTACAGACCTTGGGATTCTTTATCAACTTCCCCAAGTCGCATCTCAATCCATCTCCATGGCTGGACTTCATCGGCGCCAGGTTGGATATGACACAAGTGAAAGCTTTCCTGCCCAGGGATCGAGCGGTCACCCTCTCCTCGTTGGCTATCCTCATTCACAACAGAAAGAAGGTACCAGCCTGTCTGCTACTCCGCCTGCTGGGCCATATGGTGGCCTCGGTTCACGTGACCCCCTTGGCCTGTTTCCGCATGAGGGACTCACAGTGGGCCTTGTGGTCGCAGTGGAGGCAGGCATCCCAGAATCTGGAACCGCCAGTGACTGTCATGGACTCTCTCCGTCTTTCCCTAACTTGGTGGAAGGCCCGGTCCAATCTGGAACTCGGGCTCCCATTCCAGCCCGTGCCGCCTCAGGGGTGGGGGGGGGTCCACACGGACGACCTGCATACCCATGGCCTTTGGACTGTAGCCAAGACCCACTGCCAAATAAACTTTTTGGAGCTGCGGGAGATCCGGCACCCCTTGAGGGCCTTCCAGGACAGGCTGTCCTCCAAGGGCGTACTCATCAGAACTGACAACTAGATGGCAATGTGGTACATCAACAAGCAGGGCGGCATGGGCTCTTTCCCCGTCTGCCAGGAAGCAATACAGCACTGGGATTGGGCCCTCTCCAGGGGGATGTACCTATGGGCCACCTGAACACGCTGGCAGACCACCTCAGCTGGTCCTTCCAGCCACACGAGTAGACTCTGAACACAGCAGTGGCAGCTGACCTATTCCATCGGTGGGTCACGCTGGACATGAATCTGTTTGCCTCTCCCCACAATCACAAAGTGAGCATGTTCTGCTTCCTGATTCCGGGGAAGGACCGTTCGGCCTGCGACGCGCTCTCCCTTCACTGGGGACAAAGTCTCATGTACGCATACCCCCCTATTCCGCTTCTCTCGAGGACTCTGATGAAGCTGCAAGAGGGCGGTGGGACCATGATCCTAGTGGCACCCTCCTGGCCAAGGCAGGTATGGTTCCCTCTGCTCCATGACCTGTCCATGAGTGCATCGGTTCCACTGGGGATGGCTCCCAACTCCTATCGCAGAAACAGGGCACACTGTGCCATCCAAACCTCCGGGCCCTGGCCCTCACGGCATGGATGTTGAGCGCATGATCCTCCAGCCCTTACAGCTCTCAGATGGTGTTTCCAGGGTCTTGATTGAATCCCGGAAACCTTCCACTCGGAAATCTTGCAGCTCAAAGTGGAAGAGTTTCTCCACCTGGTGCGGCGGTCATGGACTGGACCCTTTCTCCTGCCCGATCCCCCGCCTGCTGGATTATCTGTGGCACCTATCCGAGTCTGGCCTCCAGACCAGCTCAGTCCGAGTACACCTCAGCACCTAACATCAGGGTATCGCGGGGGCACCCATCTCAGTCCAACCACTGGTTGGGCGTTTCATTCGAGGCCTAGTTCAACTGAAGCCCCTGCTTTGCTCGCCAGCAACCCCATGGGATCTCATCGTTGTCCTGGCGAGGCTCATGCAGCATCCGTTCGAGCCTCTCAAATCCTGTGACCTGAAGTTCCTCATCTGGAAAGTTATGTTCTTGGTGGCGATTACTTCCGCTTGCAGGGTCAGTGAGATCCAGGCCCTGGTTATGTACGCTCCCTACATGAAATTATTGCATGATCATGTAGTGCTGCATATGCATCCAAAACTTCTGCTGAAGGTGGTGACTGCTTTCCACATCAACCAGTCAATTATCCTTCCCACGGCCTCACTCGAGGGAACATGCTCTTCACACTCTAGACTGCAAGTGGGCGCTTGCTTTCTACTTGGACCGTACAGTGAGGCACAGACAGTCTACCAGCTCTTTGTGTCCTTTGACACCAACTGGCTGGGATCAGCAGTGGGGAAGCAGACCCTTTCCAACTGGCTAGCGGATTGTGTTGCATTCTGGTAAAGCAGGCAGGCCTCCAACTGGCCAGCAGGGTGAAGGCTCACTCTGTGCTGCCTATGGTGGCGTCAATGGCCCATCTGTGTGTGGTCCCTGTTGCTGAAATCTGCAGAGTCGCAACCAGGAGTTTACTCCACACATTCGTGGCTCATTACTGCGACAAGGATAGTCGCCATGACAGTGCTTTTGACCAGTCTGTCCTCCGCAATCTATTCCAGTCTTGAACCCAACTGTTCTCATCGTGCTCTCTGTGGGGTCAGACTGTCCCTGTTTTTCCCACAGCGCCGCAGTTGTGTTGTGCCCGTTGGCACCTTGTTCGGCTACTATAGGTCCCTCTGATCACAGGGGACAGACAGTCTGGAGCTCTGTAATCACCCACATGTGAGGACTACCATCCTTCTTGTCCTAGGCGAAAGCGCAGTTGCTTACCTGTAACAGGTGTTCTCCTAGGTCAGCAGGATGTTAGTCCTCAGGAATCCCGCCCGCTTCCCCACAATGTTGGGTTCACCTTCGTTTTGTTTTATTTTTTGCTCGTATTTTGCTATGTTATGAAACTGAAGGGGGACTTCTTGTGGACGCGCAGATAGCAGCAGGCTGGGCATGATCAGTCTGCCAGTCAACGTTTCTAGAAACACAAAAGTTTTCCATGCCAGGCTCCATCTGATGATGTCACCCACATGTGAGGACTAACAACCTGCTGTCCTAAGAGAACACCTGTTACAGGTAAGCAACTGCGCTTTTTTCAAGGTGTCTCAAAATACAAAATGAAGAGGCCCAGGAAAAGGTGATGTTTAGCGCACTGTTAATATAAACCTGGATTGTATTCCAAAAAGCTTGTAGAACCTGACAGTCCCAAAGACAATGCATAAGGGTGACATCCAGAGCTGAACATTTAAGGCATGAGCTGGAAGTTGACATTTTTGCTTTATATGTCGTCAGAGGCCAGTAAACAATTCTGTTAACAATTTTAAAATATACTTCTCTTAGAATTGTACTATACACAGCAATGCAAATTATTGTATTACAAGTTGCTATATCAGCATCTGATAATTCAGTGTTTCAAGTCCTTGCACCAAACGTCAGCTAATAGATGGTACTCTGGAGTCCTATGTAAATATTTATACAGCATTGCCATAGAGGGATATCCGCTGAAATGGACCTAAAGTATATAGAATGACTTATTTCTCAACACTGTTTTCCCTAGGTAACTTTTTATTTGCAGGTAGTATAGGTAGTCACTAGGCTTGATTGGGCGGTGTAGAATACAGTGTTGAAAAGAATGTTCCTTGTTGGAAACCGAATCAATAAAATATGTAATATAAGCTTTACCCTTAAAGTTCAATGTGCTATAAAAATCGTATATAGTGACTGGAGGAAACTCTGCATTTCCCATCAAAGGTAGAAATGGGGAAATCTCCCGTGTGAGACCCAATGATTTCCTCAAATATTTCCAAACCCAGTGATTTGTCTTCACTAGCACTGAGTTGTGTATGTGCTCAGGCAGTTGTTGTTCCTTCCAGGCATGAAGTACAAAGCTTACCTCCAGCAGATGAACATAGTTTTTCTCATAAGCTAAACAAGGTGTTTTAACCTTTATTGCCTAGCCACTCTCCCACTGACAGTAAATTGCACGTGATATTATATAACTTTACATTGGAGGAACCCTGTCCTCCTTCCTTCCCTTGGGGGTCATTATTTTGCCCATAGATAAACTAGGTTTGTGATCTTTCCAGAAAAATTGGTTACTCATTTTGTGAAATAAATTCAGATCCTTCTTAAACATGATAAAGGAGGCCATTGCAGTATATATAGGAGTTTAGATACTAAGAACATTTTTACAAGCGTGATTCTCCCCAAGAGCGAGACTGGAAAGGATATCCCCGCTTGATCCCAGCCATAAGAGGGGAGATGATATTTTTGGGTCATTGCTTGGGATCTTTATGAATAATTCCCAAATACTTAATTGAATCTTTGGCTCACGATAAGGGAAAAGAGCTCCAATTGGTTTGTAAGTGTCCTCCTAGATCTAAGGCTTCTGATTTCCTTAAGTTTAACTTTAAATCAGAAAAAGAACCATACCATTTTAATGTGTTTCATACTATAGGAAAGGACTGTTTTAGCATTCTTTAAGGTCATCCGCATGCAAATAATAGTAATTTAGATGCTATCTATTCTATTTTAACACCTTTAATGGACATATTTTTAACCTTCTAATTAGTGGCTGTAGCATTAAAATAAATAAAAGCAGAGAGAGCGGGCAGCCTTGTCTCATATCTGTTGATAGAGTAAAGAATGGAGAATATATACCATTAACATTTATCCTAGTCTTAAGGCTAGAATAAAGATTTTTAATAGAATCCTAAATAAAGCCAATGAAACCATTTTCATTTAATATATAACAGATCAAAGGCCTTTTCAGCATCAAAGCTAACAATTAAAGGTTCAGAGGTCTGGAAATGAATACATGATTCCATGGCCAACAGAAGTTGACGTATATTTACATTTGATTTCCTCCCAAAAACAAATCCCGACTGTTCTAATGAAATCAAGTCTGGTAGTATAAATTTTGAATGATTAGCAGTAATATTTGCATACATTTTTATGTCTTGGTTTAGAAGAGAAATTGGTCTATATGAGGCGGGAAAGCATCAATCCTTGCCAGGTTGTGGTAATTCTATTATGGTGGCTTCAGTCATAGAGTTAGGTAATTGATTTTGCTTGACCATGTGGTTAAATAGAGTAGAAAGAGGATTGCATGGCTGTGATATGAGTGTGTGATTTGTAAAAGGTTGCATCCAGCCCAGGAGATTTAAAATTGTGTAACCCCTGCACTTCTGCTCTGATCTCCAAACTGGAAATAGGGGCATTTAATTTCTGTAAAACACTAGCTTTCACTTTTGGTAATGAGACTGAGGCCATGAATGAAGCTCAGTTAACATGATCCTCCTCCTAGGCAGTGTATAACTCTGACTAGAAACATCTAAAAATTTCAGCTATGTTTGATGTATTGGTGCAGATTTCCTTCTGCTGGGACATCACACTTCCCACAAATTTGGAGCCCGTTTACGCCTTAGCTAAGTTTGCCAACATTTGACCCGGCTTATTGCTATACCTAAAAAATGTATATTTTAGTGAGAAAAGACCACATGTTCTGCTATGTAAAGATCATTCAGCATTTTTTGTGTGGTTATGAAAAGCCCTTTGAAAGTTATTCAGTTGTCTTTCCAGACTTAAAATCTCTTTATTCGTAGCACAACCTCTCTAGACTATATAACTGATTATTTCACCCCACACTGATGGCTTTTGCCATCTCCCAGTATAAAATGGGATCCGATTCATGTTGGGCATTGGCTGTCGCATATAAGGATCATTTATCCTGAAGAAATTCCTTAATAGTGACCTCATTCACCAACCAAGCAGCCATCCTCCAAAACATTGCCCCCTCCCAGATGGGTTAGGAGGTATGAAAGAACATATAACTGGACTATGATCTGAAATAATTAATGAGCCAATTCCCGAGCAAGCCACCTTTATAAAATAGGTCATGACATCAGCACATAATCAATCCCTGATCTGGAGTCATGATGAATATATTATTTTGCTCCTGGATTTAAAGTTCTTCAAATATCTATAACTTTTTTAACTGGGTACTGTTGAGCTTTAAATCAGCTTAACTGTGCTGCGCCGTGAACACTGAGGTACCATACCACGTTTAGTAGAAACAAATTTAAGTTTATTATTGCATATCAAAAGGCAATCCTGGTACCTCTGGGAGAAAAGAGAGTAGCAGCTCCATCTGTACAGAGCTCATCCTGCGTGTCTCCCTGTATGTCAGTGAGTGCTGGCTTTTTATAGGTAAAACAGACAATAATCCCTAATAGGAATCCATGAATGGGAGTATCACGTACCAGTGTCTCATGTCCAAATAAGACAAACTAAAATCTAAGTACCTTGTTCTTCCTCCCACCTTGAGATCCAATTAAGGCCTAGTTGGGACCCACTTACTATCAATCTTCTGTTAGTTCTTTGTCCTGCCAGTCTTTCATTCTCAGGGGGAATTAGAACACTCCAGTTAGACTGGGCCCCTGAAGTCGAGACAGTATCCTGTGAGAATGTAACCTCGTCCATGTGCTCTTTGTGAATTCATGACCCTCCATCATATTTGAACAGCTCCAAATGCAGTCCAGATGTCTCCCAGAGTCTTTCCAAGCTAGGGTCAATCTGAGGTTCTTATGGCCAGATTTTCAGGTACCCAGACTCCTTTGCAGCTTGGCCTAAGCCAGAATCTCTGTGTTGATTTCCAACTTCAGGCACACACATATATCAGTACACAGAAATCCAATCCCCTTATTGGGGGAAGCATTAAAACTGTCCAATTTCGCACCTCTATCTAGTTGTGGATGTGCTCCGTAATTAATATAGAAACATAGAAATGACGGCAGAAGAAGACCAAACAGCCCATCCAGTCTGCCCAGCAAGCTTCACACATTTTTTTCTCTCATACTTATCTGTTTCTCTTAGCTCTTGGTTCTATTTACCTTCCTCCCCCACCATTGAAATATCTAGCTTGATTAGTTAGGGGTAGTAGGGGTAGTAACCGCCGCAATAAGCAAGCTACACCCATGCTTATTTGTTTTACCCAGACTATGTTATACAGTCCTTATTGGTTGTTTTTCTTCTCCCCTGCTGTTGAAGCAGGGAGCTATGCTGGAAATGCGTGATGTATCAGTCTTCTGCCATGCTGTTGAAGCAGAGAGCCATGCTGGATATGCATCGAAAGTGAAGTATCAGACACATTTGGTTGGGGTAGTAACCGCCGTAACAAGCCAGCTACTCCCCGCTTTGTGAGTGCGAACCCTTTTTTCTTCTCCCCTGTCGTTGAAGCAGAGAACTATGCTGTATATGCATTGAAGGTGAAGTATCAGGCTTATTTGGTTTGGGGTAGTAACCGCCGTAATGTCCCCCTCCCATGATAATTGGAGCTGGGCCTATCTCTACCAAATGAGCAACCAAATTCACAAAAAAAGAATGATAATTATTGGGGGCATATACTGAGGCTAGCAGAACTATCTTCCCAAACAAATTGCCCTTATTCAATACAAAGCTTTCTTTAGGATTTGAATCACTTTTCCAGAGTAAAAACTATATTTTTATGCAATAAGATTGCCACCCCACACCATTTTGAAGTTCCTGAAGGAAAAAAAACCCTGTGAAACCCATTTTCTCCTCAACTTTCTGTGCTCCGAGTCTAATAAACGAGTCTCCTGTAGAAAAACTATATTGCCCTGGAATCTATTGATTTGTGCTAGCACTTTCACCCTATTATCTGGGGTGCCCAATCCTGCTACATTCCAGGTCAGTATCTTAATTTGGGTCCCCATCCGAGGTGTCACCACTAAATTTTTAAAATAGTAATATCTGCCTCCATGTAGGGGTCCCGTGTTGTCCCAATCCGAGTTACTTCACACCATGCATCAAAACCCTTCGTTGACATAGTATTATATTTTCACCGACCACTAACCCACATCTATTACCCCACCTCCCCGATACACCCTTATTGTTACCCTTAACTTCCCCCCCCCCCCTTACTACCTCCTTTATCTCCTCTGACTCCTTCTGACCAAACTACTCCACCCTCTTGCTTGAGAATCAAGGTCACTATTGATGTGTTCAGGTGCCTTCCCACACACACAACCCCAAATTCTTATAAACACCACTGAAACATGAACAAATGATCTCTTCAATAGGCTCCACAAGGGTCCATTCTCTTTAAACATTCACCTGTAAAGAAAGACACGTTATTCACAGCTAGCAGAGAAAAAAAAGTTTTGATGGGTAACAGTCTCCTTCGGCCTAAAATGGAAAACAAATGCTCTGCCTGAATTTCTTGGAGGCAGTAACATTGATGCCCATTCTCAATAGTTGGTCTGGTATTCGGACTCCAATTGCACTGTTCATCTCTAAAAGATAATGCAGCTAAATCAGCTGAAAAGCCTTCTGAGCTCATTTCATCCTCCATTTTAAATTCAAAAATCTTCCGAATCATGTTACAACTTGGGGTTGCTCTAGCTTTCAGTTTCTATTTAACACTACAAATTTTAGCACTGCCGATATTTATAAGGGTCTTAGCTTCTCTAGAATGCCTTAGACTCATTCAAGGAAAACTAATTTTACATTCGGTAAGGACTGCAAAAATTCCTGTGCTGACTCTACCATGTCAAATGATTGAGCTTGGTTATTATGCCAGAGTCTGAGCTTGGCCAGGTAGAGCAGTGCAGCGAATTTGGTGTTCAATGAGCACCGAGCACACCAGCGCGAACTCCTTCCTCCGAGCCGACATGCTGGACAAGAAATCTTGGAAGATCAAAACATGTTGGTCCTGATAGTGAATTTCCTTTTCTTGTGGTAAGCTTGTAATATAAGCACTTTATGTGTATAATTTAGAATTTTTATGATAACCACATTCAGGTTTCCTGGATGGTGGACTCACTCCACATGAAATCGGCCCACCAGATCATGCAGGCCTAACTCCGTGGGTAGCCATTGCTCTAGCAGTTTTGCATCCGCAATATGCTCGGCTGTGCCCACAAAACTAAGGTTAGACCATCGCGATCTATTTTCAAGGTCTTCCATTTACTCATCTCGGGCGACCAGTGGTTTTTTAAGTTTTGTTATCTTAATTGTCAGGGCCAGTGTGTCATCCTCTACCTGTTCCACCCGGCCTTCTACCAATTCTAAACGAGAATTAAAGTCTGCAATTGAAGTTTACACATTAGCAATCTGAGCCGAAATCGCTTTAAACTTTGTATTCAATGCTGCAACAACAGCGGCGGTAAGCTCAGAAACTGCAGTTTCCTTTATTGTGACTGCGGTGATGGGTTTTATTTATTTATTTATTTAGACATTTTATATACCGTTGTTCCATATCAAGATCACAATGGTTTACAAAAATAACATTCATAATTTTAAAAACAACATTCATAATTTTAAAACAAAAATTAACACAATACAAATTAAACAAATGCTGAAAACATAAAATACAAATTATACTGCTTACTAAAACATAAGATAGATGATACAGAAAATAATATAACAAGGGTTCTCTGACGGCAGCCATCTTCACCTCAGAAAGACATGGTCTGGAGGTGGAGAGAGAAGGAGACGTGAAAGAGAAACATTACCGGTGGCCTTCTGAAGGTGAAAAATCTTTCCCGGCCTCGACGGGGTCCTATCTGGAGTTCATGGAGCAATGCTGCAGAGGCCCATAATTCTGGCCCACTTGCAGCGCACAGCCGGTGCGTTGCCTAAGCTGCGCGTGCCAAAGGAGTGCGTGGCTTTGTTTGAATTTACCTGATTTTGAAATTGGTTTTCCTTCTCCTTTGCTTATCTGCCTGTCTCCTTGTGTTTCTCAAAACCTCCGAATTTGACCTGGATCCAATACTGTAAGAACAGCTTGTGAGAATCGTTTGGCCCGGTTTTAAAAAGTTTTCTTCTTTAAATAATATGCCACATTCGGTTCGTAAGAGACGGGCGAAGGAGAGGATGGACCCTGTAGTAACCTCTGGAACCCCTAAAACGGGTCCTATGGATTCCCACATACAGCGAATAGTGAGATCGGATGAGGTGCAGGACGAAGGAAGAGCCAAGAATTACTACGGCCTCCCCATCGGACCTATCTATATCTTTATCCCCTATCTATCGGGAACCTCCAGCCAATCCTGCTGCCTCCAGGGACCAGGGTATCTTGGGGAGAAGTCCTTCTGCGGAAGTCACAGGTAAAAAGACTCATCCAGCAGGGCCAGAGACCCATGGAGAACCGGGAGGAGAACTCCGGACAGGCCCCTTAGGGTTTGTGCTGACTCACTGGAAATAGAAGGTAGAAAAGATCAACTGAATCAAACTACGATTCAAGGAACATTACACCTTATTAAACTCCCAGGCCCACAACTGGTAAGACAAATACAATTACTTTGGAAGAAATTTGGGAAGCAATTGCAAGCTTACATAAATCTTTTGCCTCTCAATTGAATCTGATAGTGGAAAAAGTGAATAATATACAAGATAGAGTATCTAATATAGATACTCTATCTTGTATATCTAAAGATAAAACAACAAACGAAACAGAGAAAATTAGACAAGATGTGGATAATTGGAAATTAGTGCAAGATACATTAGTTAAAGAGAATCAGCAATTACAGATCAAAATGGAGAATTTGGAAAATGCAAATAGAAGAATTTACATATGATAAATTTTCCCAAATTACCACATTTTACCAAAAGAAATGTTTAAATGGTATATGCTGAAAATATTTAAAGTTACAGAATTCTATACTGCCGCTAGTAAAGGCATATTACATAACATAAGAAACAAGAAAATGTAACACCACAAGAAGGGACGCAAATAATGGACATTTTTACTTCAAATTTAAATGTATCATTATTGCTGGAGACATCAGATAGCGAGCTTACACAGGGGGCAAATATGATAGTAACATTTGTTTTTGAGTCGGACCGGGACTGGGTGTTAAGGCTGTTTTATAAACACCGTATGGAAGAATTTCTAGCGTTAAAAGTTAGAAT
Source organism: Rhinatrema bivittatum (assembly GCF_901001135.1). NCBI lineage: Eukaryota > Metazoa > Chordata > Amphibia > Gymnophiona > Rhinatrematidae > Rhinatrema > Rhinatrema bivittatum. The sequence goes on from NC_042617.1 coordinate 120,097,811, forward strand.
TTATCTGGATTTTTCTAAACAAACGCAAAGGAGGAGGAGACTATTTTTACTTCTGAAACCTAGGATACTCCAAATTGGAGCAATCTTTTTTCTTAAACACCCTTGCAAGTGTTGTATAAACTGCAAGGGTCATTCATATGTCTTTTTTTCCCCTCCTCAGTTAACTTTCTTTTTAAGTGATAAAACTGTTGTGACTTAAAGTAATAAGTATGTTCAGTTAATTTTTGATTAAATTTCTGATTTCCATTTGTATTCAAATCAAGATTGTATTCTTGTGAAAAAATTTTGTTAAAATGATAAATAATAAATAAATAAATAGAAGAAAGACATGGTCTACCTTTATTTTTTCTTGCCAAACAAGTAGACCTGATTGACAAACTGAAGAGTAGTAAATCACCTGGACCGGATGGTATACACCCCAGAGTTCTGAAGGAACTAAAAAATGAAATTTCAGACCTATTAGTAAAAATTTGTAACCTATCATTAAAATCATCCATTGTACCTGAAGATTGGAAGATAGCAAATGTAGCCCCAATATTTAAAAAGGGCTCCAGGGGCGATCCGGGAAACTACAGACCGGTTAGCCTGACTTCAGTGCCAGGAAAAATAGTGGAAAGTGTTCTAAACATCAAAATCACAGAACATATAGAAAGACATGGTTTAATGGAACAAAGTCAGCATGGCTTTACCCAAGGCAAGTCTTGCCTCACAAATTTGCTTCACTTTTTTGAAGGAGTTAATAAACATGTGGATAAAGGTGAACCGGTAGATGTAGTATACTTGGATTTTCAGAAGGCGTTTGACAAAGTTCCTCATGAGAGGCTTCTAGGAAAAGTAAAAAGTAATGGGATAGGTGGCGATGTCCTTTCATGGATTGCAAACTGGCTAAAAGACAGGAAACAGAGAGTAGGATTAAATGGACAATTTTCTCAGTGGAAGGGAGTGGACAAAGGAGTTCCTCAGGGATCTGTATTGGGACCCTTACTTTTCAATATATTTATAAATGATCTGGAAAGAAATATGAGTGAGATAATCAAATTTGCAGATGACACAAAATTATTCAGAGTAGTTAAATCACAAGCAGATTGTGATAAATTGCAGGAAGACCTTGTGAGACTGGAAAATTGGGCATCCAAATGGCAGATGAAATTTAATGTGGATAAGTGCAAGGTGATGCATATAGGGAAAAATAACCCATGCTATAATTACACAATGTTGGGTTCCATATTAGGTGCTACAACCCAAGAAAGAGATCTAGGTGTCATAGTGGATAACACATTGAAATCGTTGGTTCAGTGTGCTGCGGCAGTCAAAAAAGCAAACAGAATGTTGGGAATTATTAGAAAGGTAATGGTGAATAAAATGGAAAATGTCATAATGCCTCTGTATCGCTCCATGGTGAGACTGCACCTTGAATACTGTATACTGTTCTGGTCGCCGCATCTCAAAAAAGATATAAATGCGATGGAGAAGGTACAGAGAAGGGCTACCAAAATGATAAGGGGAATGGAACAGCTCCCCTATGAGGAAAGACTAAAGAGGTTAGGACTTTTCAGCTTGGAGAAGAGACGGCTAAGGGGGGATATGATAGAGATGTTTAAAATCATGAGAGGTCTAGAACGGGTAGATGTGAATTGGTTATTTACTCTTTCGGATAATAGAAAGACTAGGGGATGACACTCCATGAAGTTAGCATTGGGCACATTTAAAACTAATCGGAGAAAGTTCTTTTTTACTCAATGCACAATTAAATTCTGGAATTTGTTGCCAGAGGATGTGGTTAGTGCAGTTAGTATAGCTGTGTTTAAAAAAGGATTGGACGAGGGGATCACGTGATGTGCTGAGCCAGCAGGACGCGTTTGCCTCTGGCTCCCAGGCCCACCTTGCCTATCGACGCCCATCTGACTGGCACGGACACCTTTGCAACTAGCTGCCCTACATAATCTTTCATATTGCATGTCCACCATTCGTACTTGGTGCAGGGCATCGCCAGGAATGACCACGAAAAGCGGGCGGCGGGAGAAAGAAAAGCTGCGGGCTCCGGAGACCAAGATGGCGAATGCGAGTGAGAGTGAGACTTTGGCCGACCCCCCAGCCCTTACGGTAATGGAGATCAAGGCAGCTATTAAAGAAGCCCTGGATGAAAAATGGTCGCTTTTGCACTCCGAATTGGGGGAGGTACGGGACTCTATCGCGGCATTGCACCCCCGGCTGGACCAAATCGAATCCCGTGTGTCTGAGCTGGAAGATGGCGCGGGGGTAGCCACGGGAAGCATTGCCTCTCACTCTAAAATGCTCACGGCGCTCACGCAAAAGATCGAGGATCTGGAGAATCGATCTCGTCGGGACAATCTCCGTTTTATGGGGTTCCCGGAGGAGATCGCGGAGAGATCGCTGTGTTCGGTGTTGGAAGACTGGCTTCCGTCTGCTTTAGACCTGCCGCATTTAAGCGGGAAATTGGTGGTGGAGAGGGCCCACCGGTTGGGCTCCCGGCCTAACAACTTGGGGAGACCCCGCTTAGTGATTGCTAAGATCCTCAATTCCGCCCATAAAGCGGAGATATGGCAGGCCTCCCGCAATAAAATGCAGTTGCTATACCAGACGAACCCAATCCGCATCTTTCAAGATTTTTCTGCAGCCGTTTCGGAAGCGCGCAAGAGATTCTCACCGCTCTGCACCACCCTGCACAAACGCGGCCTGAAATTCTCCCTACTGTTCCCCGCCCGTCTCCGATTGTGGCATGCCGAGAGTGTGCACACATTCGATAAGGTGGCCGATGCTCAAAGCTTTATTGAGACCCTGACTGATGGATGATTTTAAAATCAACTAAGTAGTTGTTGTTTTTTTTTCTCTCCACTTTGTGTTGCCAACATGGCCGCAGAGAAAATATGGGCGACCGGAGACTCTGGTGGTTGTAAACCACACTGTTAAACTACCTTGAGTTCCGAAACTGTGTCTGACTTACCTCTGCCTCTACTCGTTACTTTTTTTTTTTGTTATCACTTTAATTGGAGGGTTTTTTTTTTGGAAGAATGGCCCCATGAACCGCGGTGGGGAAGCAGACGGCTGACGGCGGTCTGCCCGGCTCGTTTCTACTCCGGGGGATTGTCTGTTCCCGTGGTCCAATGGCCGGGTTTGGACTGGCAACTTTTCCATGCCCGAGTGCTGCTTGCTGGGCAGGACTGGCAACATCATTCAGTACTGCGGATTAAAGTGCTGAGCCATATCTTCAGATGTTTGGTTATTTTTTTGTTTTCTTTTCTTCTCTCTCTATCCCTTCACAGTCTGGACCCAAGGGGCTCCCCCATTTTGGTTTGCTGTGCGGACTAGGACTGGTACTTTTTCTTTCTTTTTTTCTTTGTCTACTTATTATTTTTGGTTTTTTTTTTTTTCCTTTCTGTTCCTGCCTTCTATTGACTCTAGCTGTTGGCACGCATGGTTTTTGTTTCAAGGGCATGGTTCTTGTGATTTTTTCACAATATGGAAACCTTTGTTCCTTTTCTTCTTTTTCTCCCTGATCACTGTTTACTGCTGGAGAAATGGTTTGCTTATGTTTTATGGGGAATCACTGTGTCATTTGTTCCTGAGGTGGAGGAATTACACTGTTGATGTTTTTTTCTGATGTTTCCTGTTATATCTAATGTATGTGGGTGAGTGGGCTGGTGTGGGCGGGGTGGGCCTGGTCACATCGGCACGGATCCTATAGCCCTCCGAGCTGAGGGCAGGGCTCGAGAGAGGGTGGGTGTTGGGGGACAGGGGGGCAACACGAAGGTTGTCAAGGGGGGGGAGGGGTTTGGGGGGATGCAAGTGGACTACAGGAAGGGTTCTATCTTGGAGACCATACAGGTTCCCGCCAACGGGGGGGTAGGGGACGGGTTGGGAGGGGGGAGGGGGTGGGACGGTGGGGAGGAGGGGGGGAGGGTGATTCAGACACAGGACAGTACCAGATGGATGTGTGTGCACAGGTATGATATACTTATGATTGACGGGAGACAGGCAGGGGAGGTTTTAGCTGGGAGGGCCTCCGTCTGCAGCAGTAGACGTGAACATCTTGTATATTCTTGCTTAATCACAGCTTATGGGTAGTCCCATTCGGGTGGTATCCTGGAATGTGTGCGGCCTCCACTCGCCTATCAAGCACTCCAAAGTGCTCTCTTTGTTGAGCAGACAAATGGCGAGGGTGGCTTTTTTGCAGGAGACCCATCTTACGGATGCCGAGCACGCAAAGCTTCGTCGCACCTGGGTGGGAGAAGTTAGATATGCTTCCGCCTCGACTAAATCAGCTGGGGTGGCCATTTTATTCCACAAACAACTTCCCATTACCATCCGTAGGGAAATCAAAGACCCTAAAGGGCGTTACATTATTTTGGTGGCGGAGCTCTATAATTGTACGGTGGTATTGTGTAACCTATATGCGCCCAACACCTTTGACCCAGACTTCTATCGGGGATTGTATTCCCATCTGCTCCCTTACTTGACTGACACTCTAATCTTAGGGGGAGACTTCAATACAGTCCGGGACTTGCAATTAGACACCTCTGGGAGTCGTAGTTGGGACACGGGGGTGGGACGTGGCCCAGACCTGCTGGAATCCCGACTCCATCTTTTAGATGTGTGGAGGACCTTACATCCTATTGAGCGCGATTTCACGCATCTGTCTCGGGCACACACCTCTTTTTCAAGAATTGATTTCTTTCTCATTAGTTCACACGCGTTCTCTCGGGTCCGGGAGGCGGGCATTGAGAGCATAGTTGTATCTGACCATGCCCCGGTGTGGGTGGATCTGGAGTTTCTGCCTCCCTCCCCCGGACCAAAATTTTGGCGTTACCCTTATTATTTGGCCCAAGATGAGAAATTTGGGGAATTTTTATCAGTCAAGTGGAAAGAATATGCCGAACATAATCAGGCCCATGTGTCCCAACCCGCACTGTATTGGAATGCCGCCAAAGCGGTTTTGCGTGGCGAGATTATCTCATATGTTTCCCAACGTCGGAAAATCCTGGATAAGCGGATTTTGAGCTTAAACACTCAGGTCCGTCAGGCACGTACTCACATGCTTCACTCTAAATCGGCGGAGGCCCGGACTTCCTACCTATCCAAGCAACATGCTCTCAATTCATTGCTTCACCAACGGGCAAAGAAAAGTTACTTATATTACAAATTTAAACTCTTTCAATACAGTAACAAAACTGGGAAAATGATGTCCCACCTTATTAGATCTTCTAGGACCAGCCGTTTCATTCCAGCGATTCGCATTTCCCCTACAGTGGTAGCCAAGGACACACCCACTATACTTACCCGCTTTCGGGATTACTACTCTTCTCTTTATGAGTCTGGTGGGGGAGACCCGATCGCGCATCAGAAGTTTTGTGAGGGCCTTCCGCTCCCCCGCCTGACTAGGGATCAACTGGATAAGTTAAATGCCCCTATCTCGGAGACGGAGGTGCGGCTCACCATTCATCGCTCCCATAATCTCAAGGCTCCGGGACCCGATGGGTTTACGGCGGAATTTTACAAACTGTTAAAAGACCAAGTTTCCACACCCTTGGCTTTGATGTATACCCATATGATCGCTCGCGGCACCTTTCCCCCACATGATAACCTAGCTAACATAGTTCTCATACCTAAGCCGGGAAAGGTCCCCCTGGTCCCGGAATCCTATCGCCCAATATCATTACTTAATTATGATCATAAGTTACTCGCTAAGCTTTTAGCGGAGAGATTAGCAGACTGTCTACCCAGCCTGGTCGGTGACCACCAAGTGGGCTTTGTCCGCCACCGCTATGCGATATCTAATATTCGTAAAATTTTATCAGCCATGACAATGAGTCAACACATGGCTCAACCTTATTTGGCCATCAGCTTCGACGCTGAAAAAGCGTTCGATAGAGTGGAGTGGGAGTACCTTTTCTTTGTGTTGCAATGTATGGGGTTTGAGGGCCTTTTTCTACAAGCGGTACACCTTCTTTATGACAAGCCACGGGCACGGATAGTGGCGAATGGCGCACAGTCCGAACCCTTTCCAGTTACGCGGGGTACCCGACAGGGCTGTCCCTTATCCCCCTTGCTGTTCCTTCTACAGCTGGAACCTCTGCTCCTAGCCATCAGTGCGACCCCGGGCATTCGAGGTCTTCGTATGGACTCCACCATATTTAAACACGTGGCTTTTGCGGACGACCTTTTAGTTTTTATCACTAGCCCCCAGTCGTCCTTACCACCCCTTCTCCAATTGATAGGGACTTTTGGGACCTTTTCTGGTCTTCGCCTCAATGAGTCCAAATCTTCCGCCTTGGCTTATCCCCCTACCCTGAGAGATACCTGGGCTGGCCCATTTCCATTGCAGTGGGCGGGGGATAGTCTACGTTATTTGGGGGTCTTTCTTCCCTCAGACTTGGACTCGGTATACCGGGTCAATATACCTAATCTCATCAGTTATACTCGGGACACTTTGGCCACTTGGAGGGCTTTACCCCTTTCGGTGGCGGGTAGAGTTGCACTCTTTAAGATGACACTGCTCCCGAAATGGCTCTATCTTTTGCAAAATGTGCCGCTCTTCTTGAAAAAGCGGGACCTGGTGGTGGTGGAGACGGCGATGCGCAGATTTTTCTGGCGGGGGGGGGGGAAGGCTAGACTCCCGTTTAAGTGGCTGCAGAATACATGGGCGAGGGGAGGCATGGGGGTCCCTAATCTAGCTCAATATAACATGGCCTGCAATTTGAGGATACTCCGCAACTGGTTAATTGATACCTCAGATTATGCCCCGCTGATGTTGGAAAGGGCCTTGTTACATCCATTGGCCCCTTCCTATGTCCTGCAAGCAAAGTCCTGTCATCTCCCCTCGATTATCACTACTTCGGCTCTCACGCGGCCTCTGCGCCGTACTTGGAGCCGTTTGACGCACCTTTTACAAATTCCTGCGCTCTGTGCTTATTTCCTACCCCTCCGCGGTAACGCGGAGTTTTCCCCTGGCTCTCAATCTATTATGTTCCGCGAGTGGGACGCTAAGGGAATCACCCGCTTGGGGCATCTCTGGTCCCGGGAGGGGGTGTTTATGCAGTTTGCGGATGTTCAAGCTCTTTATTTATTGGGGCACTCGCACACATTTCCATATTTACAGGTGCGACATTACGCCCGGACATTGCCATTAGAGGCCCAGGCGATGGCTACATACACAGCGCTAGACAATATCTTTCATTTTGAGACGCCCAGGGCCCCATCCCTTTCTAGCTATTATAGGGCTCTGCGGCGATATGCTGAGGTGGATGTCTGTGCTATCCTGGAAGCTCACTGGAATGGGGATGGGGTGTTTCGTCTCTCCAGTTTTATTTTACGTATATGTTTTCGGCAATTAACCAGGATCTCCCCTAACATGTACTACCGGGAAATGCAGTTTCGGTTTTTGAGTCGGGCTTATATATCTCCTCAACGTGCTTTTCAGCTGACTATTGCGTCTACACCTGTGTGTCCTCGCTGTTCCGGTGCAGAAGGTTCCATGTCCCACGTTTTTTGGATTTGTCCCCCGATACTCAGATTTTGGCGTCGGATTGTGGACTATTTGGTGGAACTGCTTGACGTGGGACTGCCCTTTTCTCCCCTGTGGTTTTTGTTTGGCTGCATTTCCCCCCTTCGGGTTCGAGATCCTGGTTCTCGCCTGTTGCTTCAAAAAGCGAGCTTAATAGGGAAGAAGGTTATATTGCAGAATTGGCGATCATCCGATGCCCCATCCTTTGGAGCATGGCGGAACTGTTTCCACGCCCTGATGACCATGGAAAGCATGGTGGCACGGGGTTCCCCACGACGACGGCACTTCTTCCTTAGTGTTTGGAATGCTTACCTTCAACGGCTTCCGCATCGTGCCCGGAGTTTGGTCCTGAATGATTGAGGTGCGCAGGATTCCTCCTAGTCGACAGCCCTGCTGCTCTGGTGTACAAGGACTTCCTGTAACTGTCTGTTCCGTCTGGTGCATGTTCTTCTGGTAGGGAGAAGGGGGGGGGGAGGGGGGATTGGGTGGGGTAGGGAGGCGGGGGGGGAGGGCTTGCGTAAACTGTTGTTGGTAAAGATTCTAGCGGAGAGGGATATGTAACCACCCGTCTCCGTGTTGTTGTATGTTTATTTTTGAAAAATCCAATAAAATTGTTTTATCAAAAAAAAAAAAAAAAAGGATTGGACAAGTTCTTGGAGGAGAAGTCCATTACCTGCTATTAAGTTCACTTAGAGAATAGCCACTGCCATTAGCAATGATAACATGGAATAGACTTAGTTTTTGGGTACTTGCCAGGTTCTTATGGCCTGGATTGGCCATTGTTGGAAACAGGATGCTGGGCTTGATGGACCCTTGGTCTGGCCCAGTATGGCATTTTCTTACGATCTTATGTTCTTAAGTAGACATGACCTCGGAAACTTCGTAAAAATGATATCTGTAAACTAGAAGTTATAATTCTCTGGTAAAGCAGGGTGTCTACAAATCAAATCCATCTGGATGGGTTAAGATGTAGGGGAAGGCCCCCAGAGCATAGGAAAAACACGTCTTCCCCGGCTCACCACATCACGTGACCTCAATGCATGGTAATTTTAAGGAGGAATTTTTTGCTAAACTTTTTCTATAATCTAGGTGTTCAGTGGAATCTAGATGTGCTTTATTTTTCTGTGGAATATTTTCTGTGTCTAAAAATACATTGATTCATAAACGTCATTAGTAATAATGAATGAATGCCGATGCACTGTTAGGCAAGTATGGCTAGTTCAAGCTTTGAATTTGTTTTGGGGTATCATTTAAACCATATTAAATGTCTTTATAGATATTTCTTCCAACCAGATATTTCAGTTCAACTATTTGGCTACTTGAAAAGCTTTGAGATGCAGCCCGGGAAATTATTATGGGTTTTTAAAAAAAAAATAAACAGGTCAAATAACATCACGAATCAGGAAAATTTGTATAGTAAAATGTAATGAAAAAAATGTGTGTATATTTTATATGCAAATGAGAAACAAATTTATATTGGGAAAACTTTTCAAAACATTTTCCCCATCTGGAAATTTCTAGCAACCCAGGTCTCTGCTTCAGTGCTGAAGCAAATTGATTGATCCTATTTTGAGTGCTTCTCTCTATTTAATAGATTACCATTGTAGAAGCAGCCTTGGGGCCTAAAATAGCTAAAGATCTGTAGCAGTAGCCCGAATGCACAGGCTTTAAAGGGGTAATTTATAAAACTGACGTCAGTTCCTTACATATTTTACACACAAAATTCACATCAGTTACTCACATACTTTTTACACCAGTTTTCAAAGGGGAAGTGTGCACTGACTTTCCCTTTGAAGATTATTCCACCAAAACTACCCGCACGTAGTCACACCTGCTTATTTGTGTGTAGTGTTTTGCCAGGAAATGTATACACAAAGGAAAATGCAAAGGTTTTCTGTGTAAATACAAACCCCGCCCCCAGCCCTGCCTCTGGGAATGGCTCGCTGCAGGTAAAACCTCCGTGCATATGGGCCATAAGTGCATACGTTTATCTGCACTTTGGGTAGGCAGTTTTGTAAAAGACCATTTTTTTGTGGATAAAGCGCAGTTTTACTGACAGAAATGACTTTGAAAATTACCCTTTAAAGGCTTTTTAATACAATTTGCTTCTGAACCACGCTATAGAATTAAAGTGTGAGGTTTTAATCCATTGATGTTTTAGAGATACTTGCACTATTAAAAATAGGACTTGAGGAGCTTGAAAATCCTAAAATGCAAAGGACTGTACCTGAATTATGATATAGTATCATCTTAATTAACCTGTGGACAGATATAGTCTCTGCTTTTATGTAATGAGGCTGAGATGTTGGGTTAGGCATGCGATAAAGAAGTTCTCCGTGAGGGCCACAGTCAGGTCTGATGTTCAGTCTATCTATGATGACTAGTCAGCAAATATAGTTTTCATACAAATTATCTAAGAGCAAGACTAATTTGCATAGCTTGGATACCTTGAAAACCAGACCTACTTGTGGCCCTTCAGGGCCAGAGTTAAGAATCCCAGCTAAAAGGAAAAATACATACTGCAAATGGTTTATTATTTGTATTTTTACCTTGCCCTCTCATTCCTGCCTTCCCTGCCCTCACCTTTACTAGTTTGAGTCCCTGCACTTCCCCTTTTCCTCAGTCTCCTTGTGCTGACCCTCACATTCAGCAGATTTTTAATGTCTGTATACATACGCTAGAAGTCTAAAAAATAAGATGGGAGAGTTTGAATGTACAGCACTAAATGAAGAAGCAGATATAATTGGCATCTCAGAGACCAGGTATAAGAACTGACAAGAGAAGGGAGCTATTTTAGACCTAATCCTTAATGGAACACATGATTTGGTGCAAGAGATAATGGTGTTTTGGCCACTTGACAATAGTGATCATAATATGATCAAATTTGACTTAATTGGAAGGAGGACACTAAGGAAATCTACTGCGATAACATTTAATTTTCAAAAGGGAGACTATGATAAAATGAAGAAAAAAATGAAAGGAGCAACTGCAAAGTTTAAGATTTACATCAGGTGTGGATGATGTTTAAAAAACACCATCTTGGAAGCCCAGACCAGATGTATTCAATGCATTAAAAAAAGATGGAAGGAAGGCCAAACTACTGCCAGCATGGTTAAAAGGTGAGGTGAGAGAAGCTATTCTAGACAAAAGAACATCTTTCAAAAAATGGAAAAGGAATTTGATTGATGAAACAGGAAACAGCGCGACGCAAAACAGTGATAAGGAATACAGAGACAGAATTTGAAAAGAAGCTTGCTGTGGAAGCAAAAACTCAAAAACTTTTTCAAGTATGTTCAAAGCAAAAAGCCTGTGAGGGAGTAAGTTGGACCATTGAATGAGCAAGGGGTAAAAGGGATACTAATGGAGGGACAAGGCCATAACAGAGAGATTAAATGAATTGTTTGCTTTGGTCTTTACTGCGGAAGATGTAAGGCAGATCCCATAGGAACAATATAGAAGGGAATACAAAAATTATTACTTTTATTACAATTCAAAATTTTAACAGCTTCTTTGTATATATATTTAAACTTCATTACCTTAGTCATGCATCATAATATATTACAGCATATATACAAAATATTAAATCATCCATTAAAAACCATCACATATCGCATAACAAACCATACACTCATTACTTCAACGCTTCACAAATAAATCTCACAATATTAAATATATCAAACAACATGCAATATTTGTACCAAGTGCTATTTAGCAATAAGAAATTCTTCTTTACTTTTATATAACTGTGAACTCTTACCTCTGAAATTGTCCATCACCTTGACAAGGGCAACAGTGTATTACTGGTCAGTCTTGACATGAGTTCCGCCTTTGATATGGTGTATCATCAGCTCCTATTGAACAGATTATCTGAAATAGGCTTGCAAGATTGCTCATTAGGCTGGTTTAAATCTTTTTTAGAGGATAGGGCATATCAAGTCAGATGGAACTCTTCAACATCACATATTAGTCATCTGAATTGTGTACCACAGGTTTCACTATTGTCCCCGATTCTCTTTAACCTCTACCTGCCTCCTTTAGCTACCTTAATTCAGTCTTAATTTTCTAAGCTATTTTGTGCAGATGACATACAGATAATTGCTGCCTGTGATCATTGTAAATCGGTCACCCTGGAAAAGTTCAGAAGTGGCTAACATCTTTTAAACTTAAAGTAAACCCCTCTAAATCTGATCTTATGTAGTTCACAAGGAAAACCAAAGATCATCATTTTCTATCTCCTAGTATGGGTGGAACTTTCATTCAAGTAAAGGAAACAATCTCTATATTAGGGGTACGGCTCAATTCATCATTAAAATTTTCAGGACATATTTCCAATGTAATACAGTCGTACTTTTTCTTACGTTTTCTCCATAGAATTAAGACTTTTTTTGAGCCTTATGATCTAAAAACTTTGACATTCACTCATTCTGAATTGACTTGATTATTGCAATGATTTATTGTGCAATCTTTCATCTCATCAAATAAGATGACTTCAACTGGTTCAGAATACTGCTTCAAATCTAATGTTTGGAAGGGAAAATATGGTTGTTACTCCTCTGATGAAAGATTTACCTTGGCTTCCTGTTGCTCAAAGAATACAGTATAAGATTGAGTGCTTAGCCTTCAAAGCTCTTTGGGGCATCCCCTCTCCCCCATATCTTGCTTTTCTCATAGTTCCCTAGCAGCCTGGTTGCAGCTTCATTCAACTCAGCAAGAGTTATTAACTTTACCATCTCAAGGGAAATAAGAATTGAGACAACAAGAGAGAGAATGTTTTTTGTTCTTAATACCTAGCCTCCTTCCTGTTAGCCATTCATCTTAAAAAAGACTATTTAAAGTTTCAGAAAGCCTTGAAAACCCTTTTGTTTTTGAAAGCCTCTGGCTAGCCAGTTGTCCTGTTGGAACTATATTGGCATCCGATCTATATACTTTTATCAGAAATCTTTTATTTATTTATTTATTAATTAATAGTTCCTGGGCTCCTTTGGATTCTTTTTAACCATTACTTATTTTGGGGAGAATTTTAAAAGCCTGGCACATGCCAAAGCTGGGAGATGTGCACAGAAGTCAGTCGCATGGATTTTAAAAGGTGGTACGTGCACAAACATTTTTTCCAAAAAGGGGCGGGGTGTGGGCATGGTCAGGGTGGGGCGTGGGTGTGCCAGGATTTATGAATGAAACCAGCACATGTGTCTACTTAAATCCTCCTATTTATGGGGCATTTATGCACACATGCATGCATATAAAATTGTGCGCACATGTACATGCATAAAGCTTATTATATACCACGCACACACATATGCGCGTATGTTATAATATGGCCACATCTTTTGGTGCTAGTCGCATGTGCGTGTACATATGTGTCCGTGCGGCCGTTTCAAAGTTACCACCCCATACATTGTTTAGTTTGTCTTTTATTTTTCAGTTTACAATATTATAATGTTTATATTATGTTTTCCTATTATTTTATATTTTTATGTTGTCTAGGTGGCTTATTTAACCATGTTTTAGGTTTTATTTATTTTGTTATTTATGTTCTATGGTTAAGTTGTTAATTTTGTTTCTTTGCAATTTTATTTTGTACATCGCATTATTTTACTCTATAAGAAATAGCAATTGATCAAATAATAAGATATAATAGAGGTCTATAAAATAATGAATGGAGTGAAATGGTTAAACATAAATTGGTTGCTTACTCTTTCAGAAAGTACAAAGACTAGGGGACACACAATGAAGTTGCTAGATAATACATTTAAGACAAATAGAAAATATATATTTTTTTTACTGAACACATAATTTAGACTCTAGAATTCATTGTGGTAGGATGTGGTAAAAGCTGTTAGAGTAGCTGGGTTTAAAAAAGTTTATGGACAAGTTCCTGGAAGGAAAAATCTATAAACCATTATTAAGGTGGACTTGGGGAAATGCACTTCTTAGCCCTGTTATAAACAGTATGGAATCTATCAACCTGTTCCGATCATGCAGGTACTTATGAAAACCAGATACTGGGCCTGATGAACCTTTGGTCTGACCCATTATGGCAAATCTTATGTTCTTTTAACAGCAAGGTGACTAGTCTTGGTGTAGTGCTCTAGGCTTAATTTTTGCAGTGTCCCACCTTTCCTCACAACTGTTGTAGAGTAGGATTCCTGCTCTCTGAGAAATTATGCTACTGATGTAAAGATTTATGTCTGTTATTACTGTCAGATGGTGCTCCTCTTCCTTTATGAATAAGTATCTTGGTTTATATTCATTTTAAAAGTAATTAGCCTAAGGTATTCCAGAACTCAGGTTGCATTCTTACACATACAACTCATGCTTTACCGAGAATAGTGCTCTTGTGATTTAAGAATATTCAAAATCCTATTTTAATAACATAGAAATGGAGCCCACTGTAAATATGATGTTTTATTGTCTTTTATTTATTTTATCCATGTTTTTGTATTGAATGCATTGTAGCTCACTTGAAGCTATATTGATTGAGTGTGAAATAGTTTAAAAAAAACAAATAAGCTAACTTGCTAAACATAAGCAATGAAGCAATGTTTCAAAAAAGAACCCAATAAGTCCACTTTACGCTAGATACAGTGAATAAACATGGTGGGCAGTGGCCTATTGCCGTATGTAGGGCTTTTCTAAATATTGGCATTCATATATACGGGTAATATATTAGAGCACACCAAAAATGCTGTTAAATACTTTTCACTATGTTTCCTTAATCATCACCCATAATGTATTAAATGCTTAAAAAATGCAGGGGTTTTTTTCTATGCTGCAAGTTTAAAAAAAAAATTCATTCCAACTCTCGTCTGCAGAGATGCTTAAAGTAGATGTGAATCTCTGTACAAAAGATCATCAGTATGATGTAATCCATAGGGGTTCATTCATTAACATGCAAGCAAACAGGACTATTAAGATCTTTACTTCAGGCAAGTCACTGCAAGTGAAACTGAAATTCCTTAAATAGTTAGGAAGATAATTACAGGCTGTGAGATCACTGTATTTCATTTCAGCACTGAAATACAAGTCAACAGAGAAGTTGTATATGATAGCTTTGTATTAAGCTAACTTGGTACATGCAGGCGGACTAACATGGAAGCCATACTGCTTTAACTTAGCAAAGTGAAAGTCATTTTTGTTCAAACACAGATCTGTCTGCATGCTCCAAGAACAAAACTTTTTAATGAAATATTTTGTAAATTTATCTTTAACACATTCACATTGTGTATTTCTTCTTAGGCAACATTAAGTGTTGTTCGTGGTGTGGTTCTCTTGGTCCTGGACAAGAACCAAAAGATCAGGGAGCTTGAGGGAAGCTCTTTCCAGAAGATTTCTGGGGGAGAGGGTCATGTGGATGCAGAGCTGGCTTACTTGACTCATGAAGGCTTTTTTATAAGCGATGCATTCAAAGAGGGTGAGCTTTCCACTGTGACAGCTGACACTGTGGCTCAAAGAAATGCCTCTCCTAGCAGTGAGCCTTGCGGTAGTGACTCCGTATCAGAACCAGAATGCACCACTGATTCTTCTTCAAGCAAAGAGCACACATCTTCTTCCACCACAGCAGGAGGGGTGGAAATAATGTAAGTAATAAGCGATCTAAAGAATACCACTGGCGAAATGAGTAATCTGTCCTTGGGGAGGATTCTGCTTGAAAAATAGACCGCCTTTAAATTTTAGAATTTGAAGGATTGCAAAAGGAATTTTCTATTTAAATAAGTCCCATAGAGCCATATGAAAGATTACAGCCCATGCCAGAGCACCTGTCAGGAGTTCAAGTTTGGTGACTGGAAAAATAACATCTTGCATGTAGAGCAGGAGGGGAGTGCTATATCAGGGTACAAATTATTTCGCAATGATAGGGAGGATCAACTTGGTGGGGGTATGGCACTTTGTCCGGGAGGATATAGAATCCAACAGGATAAAGATCATACAAGGGACTAAATGCTCAGTAGAATCTATATGGGTAGAAATTCCACATGTCTTGGGTAAGAGTATAGTGATAGGAGTATACTACCGTACATCTGGACAAAATGATGACATGCTAAGAGAAATCAGGGAAGCTAACCAATTTGGCAGTGCAATAATAGGAGATTTCAATTACCCCAATATTGACTAGGTAAATGTAATATCAGGACATGCTAGAGACATGAAGTTCCTAGATGTCATAAATGACTGCTTCATGGAGCAATTGGTTCAGGAACCAATGAGAGAGGGAGCTATTTTAGATTTAATTCTTAGTGGAATGTAGGATTTGGTGAGAGAGATAACAGTGGTGGGGCCACTTGGCAATAATGATCATAACATGATCAAATTTAAACTAATAACTGGAAGGTGGACAATAAGCAAGTCTACAGCTCTAACACTAAATTTTCAAAAGGGAAGCTTTGATAAAATGAGGAAAATAGAAAAAAAACTGAAAAGTGCAGCTGCAAAGGTTAAAAGTGTTCAACAGGCATGGACATTGTTTAAAAATACAATCCTAGACACGCAGTCCAGATGTATTCCACACATTAAGAAAGGTGGAAGGCAAAATGATTACCGGCATGGTTAAAAGGTAAGGTGAAAGAGGCTATTTTAGCCAAAAATAAAAATCCTTCAAAAATTGGAAGAAGGATCCTTCAGAAGAAAATAGGATAAGCATAAGCATTGTCAAGTTAAGTGTGTAAAACATTGATAAGACAGGCAAGGAGAGAATTTGAAATGAAGTTGGCCGTAGAGGTAAAAACTTGTAATAAAAACTTTCTAAAATATATCCGAAGCAAGGAACCTATGAGGGAGTCTGTTGGACCATTTGATGACCAAGGGGTTAAAGGGGCTCTTAAGGAAGATAAGGCCATTGCAGAAAGACTAAATTAATTCTTTGCTTCCATGTTTACTAATGAGGATGTTGGGGAGATACCAGATCCAGAGATGGTTTTTAAGGGTGATGAGTCAGACGAACTGAACAAATCACTGTGAACCTGGAAGATGTAGTAAGCCAGATTGACAAACTAAAGAATAGCAAATCACCTGGACCAGATGGTATGCATCCTAGGGTACTGAAAGAACTCAAAAATGAAATTTCTGATCTGTTAGTTAAAATTTGTAACCTATCATTAAAATCATCCATTGTACCTGAATTCTGCAGGGTGGTTAATGTAACACCAATATTTAAAAAGGTCTCCAGGGGCGATCCGTGAAACTCTAGACCAGTGAGCCTGACTTCAGTGTCGGGAAAAATAGTGGAAACTATTTTAAAGATTAAAATCGTAGAGCATATAGCACATTTAAGACTAATCAGAGAAAATTCGTTTTCACTCAAAGCACAGTTAAGCTCTGGAATTTGTTGCCAGAGGATGTGGTTAGTGCAGTTAGTGTAGCTGGGTTTAAAAAAGGTTTGGATAAGTTCTTGGAGGAGAAGTCCATTAACTGCTATTAATCAAGTTTACTTAGGGAATAGCCACTGCTATTAATTGCATCAGTAGCATGGGATCTTCTTGGTGTTTGGGTACTTGCCAGGTTCTTGTGGCCTGGTTTGGCCACTGTTGGAAACAGGATGCTGGGCTTGATGGACCCTTGGTCTGACCCAGCATGGCAATTTCTTATGTTCTTAGGTGATTGGGCGGGAGGTTATATCCCCTTGGAGCATTGCCACAGACCAGACAGAAAGCTGATGCAGGGTGATTGTGATTCAAAGGCCTTAGTTTGCCCACTTCTGATATTAACAGAGCGGGAAACACATTGTTCTTTGTTATATTTTTTTGTTATCTGAAGGGAAAGTCAGCCCTTCTGATA
This sequence comes from Rhinatrema bivittatum, assembly GCF_901001135.1. Classification (NCBI taxonomy): domain Eukaryota; kingdom Metazoa; phylum Chordata; class Amphibia; order Gymnophiona; family Rhinatrematidae; genus Rhinatrema; species Rhinatrema bivittatum. The sequence continues at coordinate 120,115,104 of NC_042617.1, forward strand.
AATGCATGCATTCTCATGGACTGAACATTCCCTTCTGAATGAAATTGGAATGTATTAGCAGATTCTGATTCTTTCACTTGACAAGGCAGCTCTTCTCTCTTTCATGGTACACCATTTGAGAAATTAGCCCAGGCACTTGAGTTCATCTTTTCATCTGTAACACATTTGGTACCTGATGGGGGGAAGAGGAGACTGTACATTTGGATACCAGAGAAGAGCAACTTGTTTTGTGACATGGTTACATTTATTTTTATACACTACATTTCTGATCTTTTCCTCATGATTTCACTCTGAAAAAAATGCACTTAAATTTTTGGGAGGGGAGTATGGATTCCTCATTTTGATTATAGCTTTCAAAATGTGGGTTATAATGCCTCAGATTTTATAGACCTGTCTAGATAAATAAATGGTATACTGTGCCATTGCTTGGATCTACATTGTTTATGAGCAATACTATTAGCATAAGACAGATTTTCTTGTAAGCTGGCACATTGGTGGCGTGCAGTGGACCATGTCCTGTTTTTTCTTGCTGTAGGAGGTAAGACACTTTAAGGGAGAATGACTATCTTCCAGTTTGCCTTTTTAATAAAGGCTGATAAACTTGTGATATCTGCTATGATTCCTGCCACTAAGTTGCCCGATCCACTGGGGAACACAGGATTTGCTGTCATTTTAAAATGACATGAAAACATCATAATCTCTTGTTCTGTTTTGTGTCATCTCCCAACTGAAACAAAAAAAAAAGTAACAAAATATCGATTTTTCATTTCAGCCTGCCCTATTCACAAAAGTATGTACCTTCTTTATTAAAAAAAAAAAAAAAAAAAAGCACATTGTAAAAATATACCACATGCTAAATTGGAACAAATGAAAGAGAGGATGCATACAGGAAACAACAAAAATGACGTAACAAAATAACTTTTTTTCCCCGTGCACATCCCTAGCAGGGATTGGTTCTTAATTATCGGTTTAAGCTTAATATGTACTCTTGCCTAAGTTTTCATCTCCACATTAGAATGACAAAAGGATTTAAAAAAACTGGAACACAAAACAGTATTTGCTATTCATTTGAAGAATAGATGGTCAGCACATGTGCAGTGTTTTTGGATAAGGAGGTTTAGGCCTTTACATTGTGGCTCCCAGTGTTCTTATTCTCTAGGACAGTGGTTTTCAACCTTTTTTCGGTCAGGACACCCCTGACAGATGGTTCGCACATGTGTGACACTCTGAACACATGATCGTCATGGGGCTAAATGTAAACATATACTCTGTATCTATAGGAACTCAACAGAACAGAACTAAGACAATTCCTGTTCAATTTACCATACAAAAAAAAGATATTTCTGGTATCATCTCAGTAACATAAAACTCTATCAGTTGCAATAGCCCACCTTATGAAAAAACAGTAATTTACCACCAATGCATGTCCTGTTGAGAAAACACAACAAATAAGATAGGTAAAATGCCTTCATGCTAGTAAAAATACCTCACCTTGATTACACACATAGAATCGAACTTCACCAAGTACAGAGACCGCAAATTACAATTATGGAGACAGACTGGAATGGAAAACTCAAAAAGCCACTGCATGCAGTGCAGAACAGGAGAAATGGAAACAGAAATATAGCATCTAACAGACTCACAGGATCTGCAATAATGTACACAAACGAATGCGCAAAATGTTACACCTGCATTATGGAATGCACTCAAATAGTAACACCCCTGCCTATGAAAAGGCAACACTACAAATATTTAACCAGGTCTTAAAAACCAATACACCTCCTATTAGGAAAACAAAAAACGCCAAGCTGCTATATATAGATCCCTACACAGAAACTACAAGCTTACAGAATACCCTTACCTGAGTCACACACGCAGAACACAGACAGACCCTCACTAAATACAGAATAAAATGACCATCAAGTTAATGTTTTTGTTTTTCCATTGTTGCACTGCATACATTCAGTCTGGCTTCTTGCTGTTTCCAGTTCAGTTTTTGTCTTCACATTTCTATTTATACATTTCTCAAGAAATATAAAATAATATTTCTAAAACTAGAATAATAAATATAATAAATGTTTCGGAACAGCTGATAAATAGAATAATATTGAATCATTAAAAACTTATAAAATTATTAAAAATTCTCTATACACCAATAAAATATTTCAAACAGCAGACAAATCACATAATACCCAATAATTAAAATGGCAGTCAATCAAGAAAGATAAACTTAAAAAGCTACCTTTACTCCTCCTCTCCAGCAACTCTCCTACTCCTTTCCCTTGTAGGCCAATAGAATACACCAGAAGTAGCAATGACTGCTAAAGCTCTGACCTCACACTCCTCTTCCTTAGAGCCCATTACTAGTCTGACTCAAACACACATACTTTCTATCTCTCACACACTAGTCATCTCCCCGACCAGTCTCTGTCGCTCACACACACACCAGTCACCTCCCTAACCAATTTCTCTCTCTCTCTCACACACACACACACCAGTCACCTCCCTGACCAATTTCTCACACACACACACCAGTCACCTCCCTGACCAATTTCTCACACACACACACACACACACCAGTCACCTCCCTGACCAGTCTCTTGCTCTCACACATGCTTTCTCTCTCTTACTTACACACACAGGGGCGGATTTTCAGAGCCCTGCTCACCTAAATCCGCCCAAATCCGGGTGGATTTAGGCGAGCAGGGCCCTGCGCGCCGGTGAGCCTATTTTACATAGGCCTACCGGCGCGCGCAGAGCCCCGGGACTCGCGTAAGTCCCGGGGTTCTCCGAGGGGGGCGTGTCGGGGGCGGGCCCGGTCGTCGCGGCGTTTAGGGGGCGTGTCGGCAGCGTTTTGGGGGCGGGTACGGGGCGTGGCTGTGGCCCGGGGCGGTCCGGGGGCGTGGCCGCGCCCTCCGTACCCGCCCCCAGGTCGCGTCCCGGCGCGCAAGAGGCCCGCTGGCGCGCGGGGATTTACGCCTCCCTCCGGGAGGCGTAAATCCCCCGACAAAGGTAAGGGGGGGGGGCTTAGACAGGGGTGGGTGGGTTAGGTAGGGGAAGGGAGGGGAAGGTGAGGGGAGGGCAAAAGGAAGTTCCCTCCGAGGCCGCTCCGATTTCGGAGTGGCCTCGGAGGGAACGGGGGTAGGCTGCGCGGCTCGGCGCGCGCCGGCTATACAAAATCAATAGCCTTGCGCGCGCCGATCCAGGTTTTTAGCAGATACGCGCGGCTCCGCGCGTATCTACTAAAATCCAGCTTACTTTTGCTTGCGCCTGATGCGCCAGCAAAAGTAGGCCAATTCGCGCTATTTGAAAATCTACCCCACAGTCTCAATCACACACATTCTCTCACATACTTACACACATGCTGTCTCACTTTCTCTGTCTCCAACCCCAGCATACATGGCTGTTACAGCACAAGGTAGCCGGTATGTTGCTATTAAAGCAGCGTCGTGACAGGCTGGGAACTGCAGCAGGATTGACTCCCCCGGCCCTGCAGTGGTTAGAAGGCAGCTTTCAGCAGTTTTCCCGTACTGCGATCATCGCAGTGCAGAGCAGAGGGGCAGTCAGCTGAGAATGCGGCCACAGTGATTTTCTGCCATGCGGCTGTATGGGAAATTCATCAATTAGCTGCCCCGGGTCTGCAACGGTGAAATACTGCCTCAGAAAGGAGACGGAAGTGCTCCCACAATGGCGGGAGGTGGGGGGAGTTTTGGGACATGAATTCTGCAGCGGCAGCAGCACCAGCGTGGCCCTTTCTTCTTCCCATGCACCTGCTAACCAGTACTTCCTCTTCCAGGCCGCAGGGACGGGAAGAAGAAAAGGCTTCCACGAACACTGCTTCCGTTTCTCTCCGAGCTTGAATGTGCTGATAGCTCGGGCAGGAACGGCAGCAGTGTTTGTTGAAGGATTAAATTCATCTCACTGGGGTGAGGACAGGGGAGGGGGAAGAGCAGCCGGAGTCCAGGAAGTGCGCAACACACCTGCCGGTGCTTGGCGACACACCGGTTGAGAACCACTGCTCTAGGAGTATCAGCTGGTCCATCAGATTATTCTTTGCATCTTGCAAGGTTTGCTTCATGATTTCTCGTGATCATTTGTGACAGTCTAACCTGCTTGTGGATATATAAACACGTGGGAGAGGAGATGAATTCCTACAAAGAAGAAAGAGCCTTGTAGCACACTTTTACAATAGATCCAGATCTGCTACAGAAACCGAGAGAGAAAATACCTGGGAAACTGAAGGATTTGTTAATCTCTCAGTGACATCTTTGACTCATCATAATGCAAAATTTCTCTGCAAAGAACTATAATTAGAAACTTGCAAGTGCCAAGATGCTCATTAGGCTATTTTGCACACATTGCATTCTTGTTTATGGAACCAATAAGAATGACAGATGGAGTTTATTCTTCAAGACAAATTACAAGGAGACAACTCGCTTTGTTACGGCACACTCTTTCATGATAAATGATTCTTTTGCAATTATATTGATGCAATGAAGTATTATCAAGTTTCAGGCTTGAAAAGAAATTTAAAAAACCCTCACCAGGAATGGGAAAAAAAGAAACTTGTACATAAAATCCCTACAAAACATGTATTAAATGTCTCACGAGGGGTGAGATCCAGTCCAAAACAAAATGAAACATGTCTCACATAAATAAGGAAAACCTTAATAAGAACTAATTACTGAATGCCCAGCCACAGTAGCAAATGTATATTCTTGAACCAAGATTTGTCAGATACCAGCTTCTAGCCCCTGTTTACTTCATGACAAGTGCAAGGTGATCCTAGGAAGAAAAACCTTCCCAGAAACTAACACACACACATTAATTGCTGAGACCAGAAAAGAAACAAAACATGCACCTTAATGTTTGATGTTATATTTACAAGGAAATCTGAGATGAAATCCTGCACCTAGGAAAATTACATACTTGTCTGTCTCAAAAAAAAAAAAGTTTTAATGTGGTGAACCCTGCACATAACAGGAAACACACAAATCCTGTGATCATAAAATAACACATCTTTGTTCTGGAAAAATAATTTTACCTGTCTAATCATGGTCAGAATCCATGGTAAATTTAACCTTCAAGGAGTCCAAGATATCACCTCCTCTTGGATCTTCTCAAGCACGGATGTTGGATTCCAAGTGTCCAAAGAAATGTGACTGTCCTGTACTCTCCCCACTTCATTAGCTTTCTGATTGATGGGGAGAGGGTGGTGGATGCATGGAACAGGGCTTCCCATGGAGGTGGTGCAAACAAGGGCAAAGAGGCATAGGAGAAACAGAGGATATCTGAGGCTGTTTAAGGATTGGAAAGTTGAATAATTGGTGTGGATTGGCAGGCTAGATAGGCTGTATGGCCTCTTTCTGCCGTCATGTTTCTATGTGATAATACTCCTTGGATGCAAGGAGGAAGAGCTTCTGGCAACATTTTCAAAACTTCTTGTATATATTTCTTCAGTATATGTAAATGGGACATCATAGCAGATGTAGGGAAGCTCATAAAGCTGAGATTCTTGCTTGTCATGGCATTTATTATGCAAAGCTAGGTTGTTTTGGTTTTTTTTAACTAATTGTTGCATTTCATGCTTGAAGAGAAGAAATGTGCCCCTCATTCCCTCAAATCGCAGAGCATGGCTCTTAAGAACACTCTCCTGAGTCTGTAACTTGGACATGATCTCAGTAGTAGAAACAACAGAAAAAATCACTTATACAATCTGTGCTAAAGTTTTCTAGGTGAGTAATGGCAGTCCATGCCTGCTCAAGAGTAGTATTCTTAGGAAGAGACAATATACTTCCTGACACCCTCTTCTCTATATTGGGGATCAATACCATCACATAGAGGCTCATCCCATGCCTCAGTTTCTGTGCTCGCTGCTGCAGTAGCCAGCATCCCCCTTGACATCCTCACTGCAGCATGGCCTTGATTAGCCACTGCCACCAACTCCTTCCCTAGGGGGAACTTCCTCTGTCTCCATTGGACACTGAACATTATTTCTTCCGACAACATCAGCACAGGCCGCTGTGGAGGTAGAAATCGGTGCCGCAGGCGCACTAGGCATAGTAATGCTACCTGTCAAAGGAGGGAGGGAAAGGTGTGTGACTTGTTGGTATATCCAAGTCTGGAGCCTCTGTAGACACTTGCAAAGTCCATGTATCCAAGGACTGCCTAAGACTTTCAAAACACAATAATCATCAATCAACTGAGCTTACAGCACAGGTTGAGTCTAAAGATCAAGTTCTTAATCTTGCCCTTCTGTATCAGCATAACGTATAGGAAACAAAATATGAGTTAAAAAAAATATTGTTTCTCAAATATATGGTAAAGATTAACAAACAAATTGCAGGTGAAACCTTTTTATTGAACTAACTTTCAAGTGATATACTTCCTCATAGCTGTGCAAAATCAATTGTGTGGATCTGATGAAAAGCGTTTTTCAAATGCTAATCACAAATAAATATATTCACGCTAATAAAAAGGTATCAACTGCATCTAGTTTGACATTTATTTCTGCCAACCATGTTAGTTTACTCAGTAAAAAATCGTGTGACACATTGACACACTTATGCAATTTTATCTCAGCATGTTTAAAGCTGGTAGGTAAACATTTTTAAGATTATATAAGCATTAAATACTTTAAATCGGGGAGAGTCAATACTTTCTAGGGGCTAAATAGGCTAAATAACCTGATTCTTATATCAAATATATGCAAATGTATCTGATAAATGTTCATTTTGGTTATTCTGAAAACTGAACCATTTTGAGGCCATTGAGGATTGTAAGTAAATATTTCTGCTTTTAATGTTGCAGTAATTAAAGAGAACTTGAAAAACATTCCCTTTTTCATGCCACTAGGACATACTGAGTCTTGGCTTTTCCCATCTGGCAGAGAGGGGAGGAAAAGGAGAATAAACACAGTCAGGAGTTCTTTAATTATAGTATGTATTGCACCTTGTAAAAAAAAAAAAAAAAAAAATTTTAGTCATCCTGTTCCATACAGTTTTACAAAAGAGCTCAAGGCATGTAGCTATGTGCCCCTTGTTTTACTGACAATTTCACTTTTAAGGTTCATTTTTAAAAACTTTAGCTATCCTGCAGTTACCTGATTTGTCCGGGGTGCAGCAGATGTCACTGATGACATCTTCCATGCTGATACTGGATTATTTCATGACGTTAGTAGCATCTTTTATGTTAAAGCCTGGATCATCCCTGGCTCTCAGGAACTAGGTGCAGGTTCAAAGAAAGCTACATAAGGAATGTAAAAAGAATGACTTAATCATCACCCTGCATAAACCTTGCACAGTTTATATTGGATCTATATTTAGTTTTAAGGTGAGCAGTCCATGTTATCTGAAACCATAGGGGGCAATAATCAAACATTTTTATGCATTTTCACCCATGAAAAACCCAATTTGATTATTGCTCCCTGCACCCACTCCCCCACCCCCATATGTGGGTAACACTGCGTGTGTATCCGCAGAATAAAAGGGAAGGAGTTTAGGTTGGGGGAGCAATGTGGAGATTTCCTGTATTTTACAACTGCTTCTGTCCTGGTGCAAAGCTTACAGGTAGAAACGTACCCATCCATACCAGCCAGGTTTTCAAAAAGAAACGCCAAAGGAGTTTCCCTTTCAAAATGAGCTTGCAGTCCCAAGGTCTGCAGAGAGAGTCAGTATTGCCTTCATAATCTTATGCCAGTGTGCCACATTGATGAAAACAGACCCTACCAAATGGAAACATGCATAAATCCACCTCCAGAAGAATAGCCATATCCACTGGCTTGCTACAGGATAGCTTCAGGCTAGGACAGCTATCTTCTTATTACTGCGTCGTGCTTAGGTAAACTGAACCAGGGCACAAGCTAGTTATGTATCTTGTTTGAGGTCACAATGAGGGACAGCAATAGAGCATATTTCTAGTACTAGTCTTGGCTGTTTTTTCAGGTTGGAATACCCAGTCTCACAATTATCCAAAGATGATGATGTACATGAACTTTTAAAGCCACACAGGTCATTTCTTCAGACGTGACCAATTGCAGCAATAAAGCAGCCATTAGATCCCCTGAATCTCAATGTTGCCAAAACTTCTAGTCATTTGCTATATTCACTGGCTGTCTTGGAAACAGTTAAATTACCATGCAATTTTTCTTTACATCCTCCAGTTTGCCTGCTGTGAAAGTGAGATGTGCCTCTCTGTGGATTTTCATGGTAACACAATTGATTACATTTGTTGACATAATTAGGATCAGTGATGATGTGAAGCTGACTGACTTAGAACTGGGAAAACTTGCTAATAGTATCCAGGAGCTACTTTACACTGCATCAGACGTCTGCCATGATCGTTGTGTTAAGTTCCTCATGGCAAGAGCAAAGGTAAGCTGTTTTCATGCACATTGGGATCTGTTCTGCTAGAGGCAAACATTTTTTGATATTTGGAGGCGTATCTAGTGGGAGAAAGAGAGAACATCTCTGATTTCCGTACTGGGCAGCCACACAACAGCTGGTTGATAAACCTCTGACCCAGAGCACTTAGAAAGTCAGTGAGGATAGATTAGCAAAAGCACAGGTGAACAAATACTTTAATAACTTTTCTTAAGTCAAAGTAAAAATAATAGATGGGTTTGGAACTTAAAGCAGAATGGATGGCACGCTATGAGGCCTATTTACTGAAGGGTTCTCCCATTTTGGGTCTCTGGGAAAAATGCTTAGTGATAGATGATGCTTTACTTTGGTATAAGCCCGTGAAACAGTGTTCTTCTATACTTTTCATTCTTGCTTGTGCTTCTTCCTTTGAACTGTGAATTTATTGAAGACATACAATAAAAGAGAATTAGCCAAAGCACTGTTATTTCAGTGGGCTTGTACTGAAGAGAGTCACAATGAACGTTTGCGAAGAAATCACTGTTAAAATGACCTTGTTTGTGTTAACTGGATGATCTCTTAATGGGTTGCATAAGATATTGAAAAAAATGGAAAATACTTTGGTTGCAGAGTTAAATTTCTGTTGCCCTATAAAAATGTGTATGAACACCACTTAAGTTGACAGCAGATTTCAGTTTTACTGAAAGATCTTTTGTTTATTTTTGGAATAAAGCAATTGTTTGGAATAAGATTGAAATGCTTTAAATGCAGACTTCCTATAGATTTGTCTTTGGGTTGGGGTTCTCTGGCAACTGCTTCCTTTTGTAATTCAGGATGGGTTTCTTGAGAAGTTGACCTCTTCGGAGTTTGTCGCCCTTTCGCGGTTAGTGGAAGCCTTTGTCTGGGATACTGAACAGGTTTGTGGCAGAAGGAGCGTGTCATTGCGTGGAGCACTTCAGAGCCAAGCCAACAAATTTGTGAACAGATTCCATGAGGAGAGGAAAACGAAACTAAGGTAGAACTTCTCTTCTGATTTCTTTTGGTAAAATTTGATATTGCATTTTGGGTGAGATTTTCATGATCAAATTTGCTTGTAGGCAGTGTTGCTTTAAACATTGAGATGAGGTGGGAGTGACGTGCTAGTTACACCACCACCACTCAGATACAAATATTACAAAAATGCAAAGCCTACAAGGTTGGTGTAAATACTATAATTACTTGCTCCCAGAAAATGTCCTTATTGGCCTGCAAAATAGTCTCTGGGATATTGGACCTTTTAAGTGAAGCCAAGGGCAAAGAAGCATTGCACAAGTCAGCTTCCCAAACCTGTTCTGGGGGTCCCCCACAGCCAGCTGGATATTCAGGATGTGCATAATAAATATGCTTAAGATCAGTTTGCATATAGTCTCCAATGCATGCAGACTGATCACATTGCTAGCTGTGGGGTCCCCAGAACAAGTCTGGGCATAAGTGAACAATTCAGTAATGCTAGCATTTAAAGAGAAGCAGAGTAGTAGTTTGGTGGTTTGGTGGTTGTTTCGGAAACTGTTGGTGTACCTACCTCCCCCTCCCCCCAGGAATTGTTGTCCTATCTCTTCCAGGTCATAATAGCACCTAATTATCCAGAAGGACAGAGATTCTTCCTGCATCTTCTGTACTAATATTCTAAGTAACATGCCCTTCAGAACATCCTGTCTGCAAGTACTGTTTCAAAATCTGACAGGAAAGCTATGCATCTGACAGACCGTAAATGGTGTTTGATTTTTCTATTGAAATCTCGTCCATCATCTTTTCTTAACATGCTGTCATACAAAAGCGATGAAAAATCCTATTCGCCTGGTACTATCTTCAGTATTAACTTTTGTTTCCATCTCCTGAATTTAACTGACATAATAAGTCAATTTCTCCTCTGTGTGTTTCAGGTAATGACTGTTACACAAACCTTACATTGTCTTTCTTTTGCAACTAGCCTTCTTTTAGAAAATGAGCGATGGAAACAAGCTGATGTCCCTGCCGAGTTTCAGGATCTTGTCGATTTGATAACGAATGGCAAAATTGCTTTACCTGAGAAAAAAACAGGAGGTTTGCAAGCTTTACATTTTTTTTAAGTTGCTTAGTTTTCTACTATCCTTGCTATAATTTGAAATACCTGTTGAGGCCTTGTTCATAGTTTCTTTTACTTCTTGTCTTTTCTCTTTTTTTTTTTTTTTTTTTTTTAAAGTCTTATCAACAGCTATATTACTGCACCAGATCTGGAGCAATCACAGAAAAAAAGTTGGGTGCAAAATAACTCAATCTTCACCATCCCCACTTGCTGACAGCATTGCTCTATTTTCTGCAGTCAGTAATAGGCCTTAACAAAATACCATGCATTTTATTCCTTTCTTTGGTCATTACCCTGCTAATCACTAGCTAGTATTTGAATCTGTTTACAAGTTCCTTTTTCATATATAGCTGGGTGTTGCAGATTATGATTTTTGTACCTATAATGAATTGCTGTGTATTTCTCTACAGCAAGAAATTTTAATATTTTCAGATACAAAACAAAGGAAGAAAATATGATTTACTCACTTTAGTGTTCATAAGCAAATGACACATTAAGCATATCAATTTGTGCTAGAAATATTCAGCATATCCTTCTTCCCTAGTAGACTTCAATATACAGTTTTCAGAAAGTGCTGTTTTGTGTGTGTGTGTATAGATATATATTTTTTGGCCTGGTAGTTCCTCTTCTTCCAGCTCAATCAAAACCAGTGCTAGGATTCTGGTGCTGTTTGTTTATTACGTAGTTTTTCTAATTTATACACTGTCATCTCCACAAAGATGCACAGGAACCTTCATTCGCAACTACTTGGGACTTTCCCTTTTATATTAATAGACTCACTGTCGTCCTGTTCCTAGTCTGGTCATTGCAACAATGATCCTGAGGCCGTGAGCCATGAATCAGGGCTTCTTCTAGAATCCTCTGTCATGGACTTTAAATCCCATCACCAAGTATCACCCCTTAGCAAGCGTCCTGACTACCTGTCTCGGAGTTGAAACCCAAACCTTCCATGTGCCAGTGCACATCACTGCCTCTGAGCCTCCAGGTGTACGATAAATACTATAGCACAGAAAGTATAAGGAAGAGTAATTCCTATTCCTTTATGCATTGCAGATTAACTATATATCGATATCTCTGGTTATAATGTTGACTTTCTTTTCCTGAAGTAGTCCAGTCTGTAGTTGTTACCCTAAATGTTGCTTTTCACAAACCACACGTGATTTGTGATCATACCTGTTTGTTAAATGTAAGCAGTAGGAGCTATAGTTCTGCTTTACTATTAAGAAAGTATAACGTCAGCCTGGTGCTTTGTACCTCCCAACAATAAATCTGTGGTTGATTCCCAGCTTGACATCCTGTTTGGCGAGCTGAGCTGTGGTGCTCTTACAGTGAAACTTTGGCCAGCCAAAGGAAAATGCAGCATTATCTTTTCATAACTGCACCTTCTTGGCTAAGGTAGCTCTTGTGCCGCGTAAGGATCTTATGTGAGAGGTGAAATGGGAGCAAAGAGGAGATGTCATGTTCTGTGCCACTTGATCAAAGGAGGATTAAAGGAAGGCCGTCTTCAGAGGGAGATAAAAATAAGAATAACAGAAAATGACTCCTAGAATGCTTTGAGATCTGATTTTGATAGCAGGACCAGTGTGAAAGTACTTTGATAATGTTAGTTTTGAGATATTCTCAGTGTGCAGACAAATTGCGATTTAGAGTTTCAAAGTATCACTGAAAAGGATACTCATTTGTAATTTACTTTTAGGGTAATAAAAATAATTCATATTGTATTTCTTTGTACAATTTTAGCGTCCGAGGACCGGAAACCAACTGACTTCCTGATTGTGGAAGGACAAAAGTATGCTGTAGTTGGGTAAGATGCCATTTGCAATAAGTTGCCGTGTCCTAGCCTAGTTCTGCATGGTTTAGAAGGTAGGAGCTGATTCAGAGAGAGGGTGCACAGTTGTCCCCATCAAACTGATTTATATCAGCAGTGTTTAATTGATGCGAGCTTGTTGGTACATGACTGGAAGAGTTCAATCGCATCCAGCTGAAACAAGGTGTGTGCACGTATATGTGGACCTAGCAAGGGGAATATTCTTTTACTCGGGTAAAAGTACTGTTTGAAAATTTCCCACCCTGCACCTTTACCCACATGTCCAGGAGGGGTTCTCGGGGCAGGGATAAGCCGGGGGAGCAAAAAACCATGTAGCTTTGGCCAGAAAAAGCAGACTCAAATTTCTGCAGGTACACTTACCTTGGACCCAAAAAGCAAATCGGAAGCCGATCCAGTTGGCTGTGATACAGTAAAGACAATGAGAATCGGACGATCAGAAGAAGCCCTTTATTTCAATGCCCGACTCTGGCCGAGTTTCGCTCATAGAGCTGCCTCAGGGGCAATTCAATTAGCAGGACTTAAAATATGCCTGCAGGGCTGCTGTCACACTGTCACAATGTCACAATATCATTAGTGTCTGCAGAACACTCTGACACTAGCAGAAAGAATGTCAGAGTGTTCTGCAGACACTAATGATATTGTGACATTGTGACAGTGTGACAGCAGCCCTGCAGGCATATTTTAAGTCCTGCTAATTGAATTGCCCCTGAGGCAGCTCTATGAGCGAAACTCGGCCAGAGTCGGGCATTGAAATAAAGGGCTTCTTCTGATCGTCCGATTCTCATTGTCTTTACTGTATCACGGTACACTTACCTTGGGCAGTTTTCACTTTCCCCTTAAGAATTTGTGCAAAAATTCAGGGAAAAGCAGCCATGGACTTTATGCCTGGCTGCACAGTCATGAAAACTTTCCCCCTAATATAAAGCTCAGTATCTCTGGATGAGGATAAAAATAATTCATTACTGATGAGCTTTTGATAGCAGTGGAGTTCTCACTTTCAGGAAGAATCAAATTTGCTGTGAGCATAAGGAATAGTCCTCACGAAAGCAAGGGAACAGAACTGGAGCAAAACGTAAAATCCTCAGATGTGGTTTGCGCTAAGATGAGTGAAAGGGAAAAAAAGGTCAGCGGGGGGGGGGCCCCCATGTAGTCGCCTCTTCTTTTCATCATCATCCACCAGACTATTTACTTTTGAAGTGGCTCCCCGTTGGTGATTGGAGGTCTGAGGTATGACAAAAAGAAGAGGGAGACTGAGAAGCCCACAGGACATATTTTTGGTTCTTAATTTAATAGAAACCATGTTTTTGACTAAAATGGAACCATTGTATGAAACGTTTGTATAGTAAGACTGGCCCTATTCATAGCAAGCTTGACTATTAACTTATCCCTTTCTTGCTGCACCTGGCAAAATTCAATGAAAACCTGTTTTGTCTGGCTGAAGACTGGTATTAATGGCTTGTTGGTTAGCATGCTGAACATCTGTGTGAAAGGTTCAGGTTTGCCCACATTTTGAGTGTATTCCTCATGGAACAGCCTTATGAGCAAGGAAGTCCACTGGCCAAGATGGCATATATGTTGTAAAATTGAAACACGTGAAGGAGCTTTCTGAAAAGGAACTTGAGGAAATGACTACTGTTTGATAGAAATAACTGTATGAGAGCGTCCTGTGAGATGGTTGAATTATATTTACAGCACACTGTAAATAATTGTTTTTGTCATTGTTTCGTTGTAACCTTTGCCTCTTCTCGCTATGTTAATGTTTAAGGTTATTTTACCCCGGTTCCCTGTAAACCGACATGATATGATTGTATCATGAATGCCGGTATAAAAAAAGCACTAAATAAATAAGTAAATAAATAAAATATTTTAGAGCCTGTTCATAATGAGTGGAAAGGATGCCGACAGAAGAGCTAATTTTTTTTTTTTTTTATAATGTCCTTTGCTTATGACAGACTTTAAACTTAAATTTTTCTTTTTCACCTTTCTGTTAAATTACATTGCTGCTATATGTGCACCATTTGTTTTGTAGGACAGTGTTGCTATTGATGAGAATAATCCTTGAGTACTGCCAGTGTGTGGATGACATCCCCTCTATCACTACAGACATGCTCACTCGCCTGTCGGATTTATTGAAGGTATGACAGTGACACTTAGAACAGTTTGAAGAGCCAGAGCCACATACTATAAATTGAAACAAATGTATATTTTTAGGAAACTTCTTTTTAACATCCTGTTTAGGTTTCCTTTTCCTGATGAATTTAAGGCTTTTTATGAGCAGCAAAGAAAGAAGATGGCATCCCAGCAGAATGCAAATCCATCAATAATAAATAGTCTGTGAAATCTCTCTTTAGATTCCTCTCTTACTTCTGCCACTTCCATGTGCATAAGCCATCTGGATCCTCCTGACCTCCAGTAGCTGCTGCAAATTACGAGTTAGGAATCAGGTACAGCACAGTCGTGTTTTAGATGCTGGGGGATCAGGCTGGTTTTCTCTTTCAAGTGTTGTCATCCATAGAGTCGGGATTTTTCTCTTCAATAGCTCCTACCATTCTCCCTGTCTTGATAAGGCTCTGAAATGAGCAGCTGTAGATGAGCTCTGATGGTGCTCTGCAGTCAGCCAACCATTATCACTAGACAGCTGCTCGGCGCTCCCTCCCCTCGGGGCCAAGGTTACTGAGTACAGCCTTTCCAAAACTAGACAGTCAAATCGAGAACTGAACTTTGGTCTTCTGCTTGGCAGCATTAAGCAATGACTCCACATTATCAGGCTATTCTCTGATTGACATTCCTCTAGATGTCAAATATTTAAGCTCTTTCAAGGGTGGTGGGGGCTCTGTGTTATACTTATTGGGGGAGGCCTGAATTCAGAGACGGCATGATAAAAGAAAGGACTGAGAATGGACTCCTTTTTCCTTGCCTACTCTGTTCCTTTAGCCAGCAATTGGCTAAAGAAAAGCTTTGCTGTTGAATTTGGAGATGAATTGTAACTTGCCCCTGAGATGAAGAAAGGCACATGTGAAGCTTATAACTATGAATGTAAAATGCTTATGTGCAAAAAAAAGGCTTTAAGTGCACAGGCTGTAAGGATGGTGAAAGTACACCCACAGTTCTGTAAAGTCACCGACAGTAATTGAATGATTAACATACAAAGTAGGCCTTAGAGGAAATACGAGGAGCATGTTCTTTTAGTCAAAAGTCAAGGTGAAAAGCCCAATCCATGCCCCACAGTACTGCTGGAAAATATACATACATTTAAGATGGAGACAGTTTTGGTCCTGAAAAAGCACACTGCTCCTGGAATCAGACCATTAGGGTTTTAAAGTGCTTCTTGCTGTAAATTACCTGCTGTTAATAGAGGATGATTTTCAAAGCCCTTTACTTTGGTTAATGTGATTTATGTGCACTGGCTGAAAATTGCACTCCCTTAATGACTCCAAGAATGCGTTGTGTTATTACGTGGTGCATGGACTTTTAGCCATATTTAGGAGAGTCATTCCAGGGGGCACATTTTGGACAGGGTCACAAAATAATACACACAACACACTCTGTCTTTTCAAGTCTGTGTGTTGTTTACCCATGCAAAAGTCCATAGGTTTCAGAGTGAAAGCATATGTGTGCTTTCTCTTTGAGAACCGGTGCAAAGTCAACTGGCCAAAATTATCCACTGTGTTTGTCTCAAAGGAGACATCCGGGATACAGCCCCATTGGATCTCAAAGGTGTCATGTTCTTTTCACTTGGCTGGTGAAATTAAAGTAACAAGAGAGAATAGCTTTTCTAATACTTCATCCTTGCAGCCCTGTTTTAAGAGCTAGGAATCTGATACTGTCAGTGACTCCTATGCAAAGTTTTATTCTTAGCATATCATGCAGATACAGATTTGAAGATCTTCATGTCATGCATTTAGCAGCAGCCTTTGTTTGTGGCAGCAGCTGTTACTTAACTGAGATATATCTAGTAGATGTGTAATTAAAAGTTTCTTCTCTATTAACCTGCTTCTGGTTAATCATTGAAGTATCCCTATGACTATAAAAAATGTTAATATACAAGGCGCTTTGGCAGACACTAGCAAAGAAGACTAGAAACTCTACCTTTACAGAGTACAAAATGTATAAAGATGTGTATGTCAAACCTTCAGAGCAGGTGCTCATTAGAATGTTTGTGTACTTAGAGGGTATAAAATATTCAATATTTATTTTAATTGTATTTCATTCTGTCCCCTCCATCCTTCCAATTACCCACAAATTGGAGTGTGGTTCAGTTTGAGCCCATCTTTCATGAGCTTCTGTCAGATTAGAATGGCAAATAGCAGCAGGGTGTGAGAGTGCAGGGCTTCAAGGAGTTCATGTTTTTAGCTTGCACATTCTGAACTCTGTGTTCCCTAGATCATTATCAGGGTGTGAATTACTTTTTGTCTTTGCTTCCTCTTTGAAAGTACTTCAACTCAAGAAGTTGCCAGTTGGTTCTTGGAGCTGGAGCATTGCAAGTTGTTGGCTTGAAAACTATAACAACAAAAAATCTGGGTAGGTATTTCTATATTCCATTTTTAAATGACTAGGAATGCCATGCAATTCAGTGGTGGTAATATGCATGCCCACATGAGAGATGTGTGGAAAGACTCAAAAGTGTTTTGTTCCCTCTTCTCTGATTGGCTGGAACAGAAAACACAGTAGAGTCGAGGCTTACAATCCCAAGTGGCTGGGTTGGGCTCTGTAGCGTCCCATTGGCTGATCTATTGTAGCTGGACTCAATTTCCATGCCAGGTTTTACTCGGAAAAGCAAGATCAGAGTCTCTGAACCAAGGAGAAAAGCAGTCTTTTAGTCAAAATCATGCAGCAGCCAGAATTCTTGAGTATCGGACAAGCTGAAGACACTGAAGACCAACACTGGAAATAAGAAATTAAATGAAATAAATGACTTCACACAAATATGGTAATTGTAAATAAGATGATATATCAAGTGCAATAATGCACTAAGGGGTAGATTTACAAAAAATGCGCGTTCGCGTACTTTTGTTGGCGCACCAGTCACAAACAAAAGTACGCTGGATTTTAGTAGATACGCGCGTAGCTGCTAAAATCCAGGATCGGCGCACGCAAGGCTGCTGATTTTGTGCAGCCGGCGCGCGCCGAGCCGCGCAGCCTGCCTCCGTTCCCTCCGAGGCCGCTCCGAAATCGGAGCGGCCTCGGAGGGAACTCGCTTTTGCCCTCCCCTCACCTTCCCCTCCCTTCCTCTATCTAACCCACCCCCCCCCCGGCCCTATCTAAATCCCCCCCCCCCTACCTTTGTCGGGGGATTTACGCATCCCGGAGGGGAGAAGTAAATCCCCGCGCGCCAGCGGGCCGCTAGCGCGCCGAGACGCAACCCGGGGGTGGTTCCGGAGGGCGTGGCCACGCCCCCGGGCCCGCCCCCGAAACGCCGCGTCCCGCCCCCAAAACGCCACATCGATCGGCCCCGCCCCCGACAAAAAACCCCGGGACTTACGCAAGTCCAGGGGCTCTGAGCACGCCGGCAGGCCTATGGAAAATAGGCGCGCCGGCGCGCAAGGCCCTGCTCGCGTAAATCCGGGTGGATTTACACGAGCAGGGCTTTTAAAATCCGCCCCTAAGAGAACAGCGCTTTCATACCTATTATAATCATGTGTAAAGGGGTAAACAATCAAAACAAAAACACCAAAACTCAAATCTTGCAAACACACCATTAATTTTATCCAAATATAGAAGTTTAGGTGTCAGCAAGCCAAACAGGTAAGACCCTGCTCAGTCTCTGCTGGTCTTTTCGAACATGCATCCATCTTATTTTTTTCAATACATTTCTCCTGTAACTAAAATGAAACAAAATATTGAACACCATCTAAAACTAAGTAGTTTTCATTGCGGTTAGCCCCTGAAGCAATACTAGGCTACAAAACATCAGCTGACATCATAACATTATTTTGTTTCATTTTAGCTGCAGAAAAAAAGTATTGGAAAAATAATAAGATAGGTACATTTTCGAGAAGACCAGCGGAGACCGAGCAGAGCCTCATCTGTTTGGCTGTTGACTCCCATCCTTCTACATTTAGATAAAATTGATGGTTTGTTTGCAAGATTTGATTTTTGGTGCTCTGTTTGTTTTGAATGTGTTGTTATGAGCTCCTTAGTTCCACTTTGTGTGATAAGTTCACCAATCATGTACAGGATATTTACAGATATAATATAAAAATTACTTTCCAAAGGACAAGTTGTTATGTTCAATAATGAAGTTGGGAAAAACAGGAATTTGTAAAGGTAAAGCAGGAACAATAGTCCAACAATGTCCAAAAGTATCTAACACTAACATTTCCTAACGTGTAGCAGATGGACTCAGGATCAGTGGGTTTAGTGTGCTCCTGATGTCAGATTGAAATCTGATCCGTCTCCAACTGCTGTCACCACCAGTACATATACCCCTGCAGGAAGCTCTGCTCTTCAGTATTTCTCCATCTCCATAGCAGTTCGGAACTCTATACACGCTTGCACAGCGTTAGAGTATTCTAACCAGAGAAAATTCCAAACAAGAAGAAATCTTACCTCTGCAGACGAGCCCCGCTCTCCTGCGGTGATACCTACGGGTCCCTCCTCCAGTCGAGAATTCCTGAGGTGATTTCCGCGATCCCTCAGAGGTAGGCTTTGGTCCGGCAGCCGGTTCCCGGCGTGGACTTAGCCTCCGGCAACGGGAGAGGCTGAGAGGCAGGGGGTGCAACACTGAGCGCGGCGGTGAAGGTACTTTTCCCTCTCCCCCTGCAGCCGGAGACTGCCCGGGACGAGACCGGGAAACGCCGAGACAAGGTAAGGTAGAAAACTTTCTAAAAGTCTCCGGTCTCCGAGGCTCGGAAAGCCGCACAGATCGTCAGCCGGTGTCTGTGCTATCGGGTTGATCAGCCCCGTCTGGGCTAGACCCCGATCCATTATGAGGGTCCTCCCACGTGGAGACCCTCCAAGGTGGTCGCCATATTGCTCGCATGGTCGCCGATGCCATTTCCCATCGATCGCTGTCCTGTCTGCCTAACCGAGCCGGGCGCACAACCTACTTGTGCGCGCATTGGCGCGCGCATAAGTGCCATGCACACAGCGACGCGCACAAGGGGGCCAGATGCACAGCCACATGCTCAATAGTGCTGGGTGCATAAGTTAAATCTGTGCGCACAGCGGTGCGTGCATCTTGTGAGCACACATCTAGGCCTACACGCACATCTTCGGCGCACCCGGAGCGCATAACTAAGCCTCCCAGCGTGCATTATACGGGGCTTTCTGCTACCCTACGTGCACAAACCATGGCACCACCGGCCAAGAAGGTCAAAGCACATGCCCTCTGCCCAACCTGCCACATAAGAGCTGTGCAGCACGAAGAGGCCATGGCCCTGTGCCGACTGTGTGAGGAGGCTCTGAGAGATCCAGGTCAAGGCTCTCCCCAGCCAGTACAGGAATCCGGATCCACCGATGGTACACCGGACCTCTCCACCCGGGGCTCCCTGGAACGCAGCGGCTTTCAATCTAGATCCAGGATCATTTTCCTGGATAGAATTCTTTAAAGGTCGCCACACCTTCGTCAACATGCAACTGGCGCTACCGATGATACAACCACAGCCTATCCCAGAGGACCTTAACCTCCCAGGGCCCTCTAGGCCCACCAGAGACATGCCTCTACCAGTCAAAAGCCTCTCCATAGGGACATGAACACCTCAGACAAGGATCAAGAATCACTGGAGGAAGGGGCAATACCTCCAGGAACGGAACCTTACCGAACCATGAGGCGCTTTTTCTCCAAAGACAAGCTATCAGACCTCGTGGCTCACAGCTTGAAGGAGCTCGCCATTCCGGGCACTGGTGCCACAAGGGAACCGAAGATGAACCCTCTCCTAGAGGGACTTCGTCAGGCCTCACGCCATTTCCCTCTGCTGCAAGCTGTACAACAGCTGATTGACCTGGAATGGGATGCACTGGAGGCCAGTTTCAAAGGCAGATGGGCCCTAGAAGCCCTCTACCCACTGGAACCCTCAGCTAAAGATCTCCTGGCATTCCCCAAAGTGGACGCCATGGTCTGTGCGGTCACAAAGCGCACTACCATCCCAGTTGAGGGAGGAGCGGCACTCAAGGATGCCCAGGATAGACGTCTGGAAGCCATCCTTAAACAGTCATCGAACGTATCAGCTATGTCACTACAGATTGCTTCCTGCTGTGCCGCGGTAACACATGCCTGCTTATCCATGACCAGGAACGCCGCCACGCCTGTTGACGTGCTAGAAGCAGCAGTATCCTTCCTCACGGATGTGGTCTCTGTCCTGGTACGCACCTCAGCTAGGGGCGTCTCATCTGTAGTGGCAGCCAGAAGGCAACTCTGGCTCCGAAGTTGGTCAGCCGACATGACTTCCAAGACAAAACTCACCAGAATGCCCTTTAAAGGTACCCTCCTGTTTGGAAGCGGAGAAGTTAGCCGACAAATGGGGCAAATCCCCAGTACCCTGGCTACCGGAGGACAAGAACAAAAGAAGCCAACGCCCCTCCCCCCGATTACCTGGGGCAGAGGATCACAGTGCTTCAGACCCTAAAAGAGTACATATTAAGCCCCTCGCCCCACAGGCAAGGGCCAGTCCTTTCAGAACAAACACAACAAGAGGGGAGCTGGCTCTGGCACAGGCTCCAGCCACACCCCACAATGAGAATTAGCTGACCCATCCACAGGAAGAAGCCATAGGGGGCAGGCTTGTCCTATTCTACAAAAGATGGGTCGAGATAACAGCAGACAAGTGGGTCCTAACCATCATTCGAGAGGGATACTATCTGGACTTCCACAACATCCCTCCGGACAAGTTCGTGAAATCTCCTTGCCACACGCCCTCCAAGAGGACGGCAGTGGAAACCACACTGGCCAAATTGCTCGCCCTAAAGGCCATAATGCCGGTGCCCATGCAACAACAAAATACTGGGCACTATTCCATCTATTTTATCGTCCCCAAGAAAGAGGGAATGTTCCGGCCCATCCTGGACCCTAGGTCGGTCAACAGCTACCTGAGGGTACCACACTTCCGCATAGAAACCCTGTACTTAGTCATAAGGGCGATACAGCCAGGAGAATTCCTTACATCCTTGGACCTGTCAGAAGCATACCTGCACGTCCTGGTCCATCACGAACATCAGCACTTCCTGTGCTTCACGATCCTGGACCACCACTACCAGTTCCGAGCGCTACCCTTCGGGCTCACCAAAGCCCCTCGGACGTTCACCAAAATTATGGTGGTAGTAGCGGCGACACTGAGGAAAGAGGGAATCCTCATACATCCATATCTGGACTATTGGCTGATCAGGGCAAAGTCTCCAGAGGAAAGTCATCAGGCGACCACCAGAGTCAAGACTCTACTGGAAAATCTCGGGTGGGTTGTCAAGACAAACAAGCTGCCTACAGCCTTCCCAATCTCTAGAATACCTGGGAGTCTGGTTCGACACCAGACAAGACAAGGTCATTCTTCCCTCTATGAGGAGAAGAAAACTGATGAACCAGTTGCGAAACCTGCTAACAAGTCTGCGCCCCAAAGTATGGGACTATCTCCAAGTTCTCAGCCTCATGACATCAACCCTGGAAGTGATCCCATGGGCAAGAGCGCACATGTGACGGCTACAGTGCTCCCTACTGTCACAGTGGAACCTGATGTCCCAGGTCTACTCCGTTCGCCTGCAGCTCCTGTAGGAAGTGCAGAACCAGCTCCAATGGTGGCTACAAGAAGACCATTTGAGCAAGGGAGTAAGGCTATCTCCACCGACCTGGATCTTGCTCACCACAGACGCAAGCCTACATGGGTGGGGAACCCACTGCCAGGAACTGACGGCCCAGGGGCAATGGGTCAAGGAAGAGTCGGGATGGAACATCAACCGACTGGAAGCCCGGGCAGTCAGACTAGCCTGCATACGGTTCAGTCACAGACTTCGGGGCAAATCTGTCAGTCATGTCAGACAACGCCACGACAGTTGCCTACATCAACCACCAGGGAGGAACCAGAAGCCAACAGGTGTCCCTGGAAATAGATCCCCTAATGGCATGGGCGGAAGCAAACCTACAAGGGATCTCAGCCACCCACATCGCGGGAAAAGACAACATCACTGCGGATTACCTCAGCAGAGAAAGTCTAGACCCAGGGGAATAGAAGCTGTTGACCACAGCCTTCCAGTTGATAGTAAACCGTTGGGGAACACCAGCCATGGACATCCTGGCAACCCAGTCCAACACACAAGTTCCCAACTTCTTCAGTCGCAGACGGGAACCACAATCCCAAGGGATCGATGCCCTCGTCCAGGCCTAGCCACAGGAAATCCTGCTATACACCTTCCCTCCATGGCCGCTACTGGGCGGGATCATCCGCAAGATAGAACACCACAGGGGACCAGTACTTCTAGTGGCCCCAGACTGGGCAAGAAGGCCATGGTATGCAGACATGCGAAGACTCCTGACAGGGAGCCCTCTCCCTCTATTTCCACACAGGGATCTGTTCCAACAAGGCCCGATCCTCCACGAAGATCCAACTCGATTCTCTCTTACAGTCTGGCCATTGAGAGGACTCGCTTGAAGAAGAGCAGATACTCGGGGGCAGTGATTGACACCCTGCTCTGAGCACGCAAGTTTTCCACATCTCTAACATACATAAGGATATGGAGAATATTCGAAGCCTGGTGTGAAGACCGTGACATCCTCCCACGAACAGTCAAAATTCCCACGATTCTGGAATTCCTGCAGAATGGCTTACAGAAGGGGTTGACCCTCAACTCCATCAAGGTACAGGTGGCCGCATTGGCATGCTACAGAGCCAAGATGGAGGGCAGCAGCCTAGCCTCTCACCCGGCCTCCTGCTTCCTGAAAGGTGTCAAACAGATCTGACCACCCCTAAAGTGGTCGGTGCCTCTATGGAATCTCAATCTAGTCCTAGTCTTCCTAGCGGGAACCTCCTTCAGACCCATCCGCGGTCTGTCCCTCCGACTACTAAAATTGAAGACTGCATTTCTAGTGGCAGTCTGTTCGGCCCGTCACATCTCCGAGCTTCAAGCACTGTCCTGTCGAACCGTTCCTCAGGTTCACACCGGGATCCATACAGCTACGCACGGTCCCCTCCTTCCTCCCAAAAGTGGTTTCTCACTTCTATCTAAACCAAACCATCTCGCTGCCATCACCAGAAGAGCATAAGGACTCGGAAGAATCTCGCCACCTTCGCCACCTTAACGTCGACAGACTCCTAGTCCGATACCTGGAAAGGACGGAATCCATACGAAAGATGGACCACCTATTCGTCCTTCACAGCGGGAAGAAACAAGGGGAAGCGGCCTCGCGGGCAACCATAGCCCGCTGGATCAAAGAAGTAATCAAGGCGGCCTACATACAGGCAGGCAAGCCTCCACCTCTATGTAGCCTCCATCTCTACAAGTCAAGGCCCATTCCACTAGAGCCCAGGCAGTGTCCTGGGCGGAAACCAAGTGGATGTCACCCACCAAGATCTATCGGGCGGCGACATGGTCCTCCATCCACACCTTCTCTAGGTTCTGCCGCCTGGATGTTCAGGCTCAGGAGGACACAGCATTCGCAAGGACAGTACTAAATGGACCACGGGCAGCCTCCCACCTGGTTCGGGAGTAGCTTTTGTACATCCCATTGGTCCTGAGTCCATCTGCTACAATCTAGGAAATGGAGAAATTACTTACCTGATAATTTCGTTTTCCTTAGTGTAGACAGATGGACTCAGCATCCCGCCCACGGCTGTCAACAATCACGGAAACCTCGGCAGATAATCCCCGAGAGCAAGACAAACACAGGTAAGCCAAGCTTCCCTCTAATTAGGACACCCATACCTACCAGGTGTCAGCGTTTCTCGGTTGAGTGCACTGGCGGTCTCCAGCTGTAACCACATCAGCCAGTTCAAGTTAACCAAGTTATGCAAATTAATCAAAGTTAATCAAGTTATTCAGTCAAACATATATCCACAATTGCTTTTCGAAGAGAATACTGAGGAGCATGGTGTCCTGTAGGGGTATATGTACTAGGGCTGACGTCAGATTGAAATCTGATCCGTCTCCAACTGCTATCAGGCGCACACTATACCCATTGGTCCTGAGTCCAGCTGTCTACACTAAGAGAAACGAAATAATCAGGTAAGTAATTTCTTCATTTTTTTTTTCTATTAGTTATGCCTCTCCCTATGTACCCTAACTTCTTTCTAGCTCTGGCCATCTCTTTGTTGCACAGTTTTGCTGTTTGAATTAATCAGATATCAGATTCCTAAGGGTGGTCTTGCTTTCTATAAATCAGTATTTCTGCCCTGCCCCTCCACCCCCCGGCATTGTGTACTGCTCCCTCAGATTTTTGCACCCCGGGTGCATAACTGCACTTCTTTTTACTATTGCAACTCAAAGGTCAAGCAGTTGATTACACATCAAGCTTTTTTAGATTGATTCTCAGACATTCTCTCAGGTTTGTTCACTCTGTTTTAGATCCTAATGTTTTTCTCAAAAAGTCAGTTGTCCTGCTAACCCCTTCACAATATCACTCACCATGATATTGTACAGAGTTTGCCCCCAGACCAATCCTTGAGATACTCCATTCATCATCTTGGATCTTTATCTTCTCAAACCAGGACAGCAAGGGCTAGCTAATGCCTTACCTTCTGGTTAATGGTTTGTCATTTTATCAGACTGATGGAGTAACATGAATTGTGAAGGACACTGGGCCAAGTTTCAGGGTAAACAAACCTATCAGCAGTTATCAGCAACTAGTATGATAAGAAAAATAAATATGAATAAACTCAGAAAAGTTTTCAGCAAAATTGCATTAATGGAACATTATGGCTCTCCAGTAAAGCACAAACTGGGAAACTTAGAGTTCTGAGCATCTCTGCATCCCATAAGTGTATGAAATATACACAGGTAGCATCGGAGGAATACAGAACCCTTGCTATAAAAAGCGTGTGTATGTTGTAAGTGAACAGAAGATTTCTTTGCAGTTTCAGAATGGATCCTAAATACACGAGAAATGATTTTTCCAACCATTTAACATTTTAATGATGTTTTTGGCTTTCTTTCTGAATTCTGTTTGTAAGGTGTCCAAGAAAAGAAAACTGGCACCAATAGTTTAACCATTTTCCTCATTCTCATCCAGGTTATTTGTATCCATCCACTGTTGTCTGTTTCAGGAAACAGTAGCTGTGGCTGTACTATAATAGACACTTTGTATACGTTGAAAGCTTTTCACTATCTTACATCATAGATCACAATATAAATCCTAGCTTCCAGACAACGAGGCTCACACTCTTACTCTGACCACCTGTGCTGTATTTTATCCTTCCTTTTTGTATGGACTCTATCAATTGTTATATTTTCCATCCCTCTATGTACTGTATAATATTAGATTTTCCAACTGCCTCCTGGAACTCATACCACTAATATTCTGCTAGTCCAGGCATTTCTCAGAAAGTTATGTTATAAGGATCCTGTTGTTTGTATATATTTACTATTTTGATATTGTAGATTTCTTACCTTCCGTGGTCAGTTTTATATCTTCGCCATACTTGCTTGTGTGTGCTCTTTACCCTTTCTTGTTTTTGATAAAATATTTGAACATCTTCTAAGTAAACACGATTGAGGGGAATAAATGGAAATATTGTTGAAATACTAATGTGTTAAAGAGTTCATTCGTAGTTTGTATTAAATTGAATTCCTCAATAAAGATATATTGGAAAAAGTGCGGAGCACAATTAAAATTGACCATGGGAGGTAAGAAATCTACAACATCGTGGAACTGAGCAGTGAGAGGATAGACAGAGAACAGGTTTCAGGCTGGACTTTGGCAGAATCTTTTGCAAATCTCTTTATTTGTAGAAAGTAACAGCCAAAAGCAATTTTGCTATTCTGTGCAGTTCGGCAAACAAAAGTGACAATGCAACTTACAATTCAGTGTAATTCTCTCGAGGCTTGCTTCCTTCTCCAGGGGCCCACCTAACCCCTCTGGGCCCGGCTGAAGGGAACCTCCCTGATCCTTGCTGGGTGAGTGCTTAAGGAGGACGAGGCCAGATAGCTGTAGCCGATCCTATAAGATGTTCTGAGAGAGCTTCTTATACCCTCCTTCACATACCTTCCCCCGCAGCTCATACTTGTCAGGTCCAGCGTGTAGCCATGCCTGGGCTGTCTCCTACCTTATCCTCTGTGGCCCAAGTAACTTGATCCATGGACCGACTTTCCTCAAAGCTGTCCAACCTCTGGGTGGGCTGCCCCGGCTACCCATGAGCTGGCCCCACAGTGTTGCAAATTGGGGACAGTAATATAGGTACAGGAACTTCAATATCGACTTGTCCTGCAGGGTTCAATAACAGGACCTGACTGGTTGGGTATTTCATGTTGTCCCCATGTATATAGATGGCTGTTTCTTTCCTCTTATAATTGGTGCTCTTTTGGGACCAAGGCCTTGCAACAGGAATCTTACTACACCCTGGGTCCACCAGGGCTTGAGTGGGAACTTTATCCAGCTGCACCTGGATCACACATTCTTGAAGTCCTCCATGTGGAATATCCACCAAATTACAGTTTTGTAGTTGGGTGACAGTATTTGCACATTTGTGTTCCCACATTTCATTCTCATTCTGGGGCCCTGCCTCTTCCTCTTGCTCCTTCTTCTGCTTTTCTGCCAGCTCGCGGTCCCCCTTAATGTATTACCCTAGGCACTCTTCACCTATATGGTTGGCTGTCTTACAAAGCATGCCTGTGGGGCAGGTTTCCTTTTGGCTTTAACCATTCGTCCCAAGGGCTCTTCATTTTCTGCCTTTTCATACAGGCAGCTATCTTCCTTTTGTCCATTCCCCACACAAAGGGCACAGAAGG
Organism: Rhinatrema bivittatum; assembly: GCF_901001135.1. NCBI lineage: Eukaryota > Metazoa > Chordata > Amphibia > Gymnophiona > Rhinatrematidae > Rhinatrema > Rhinatrema bivittatum. Next base: position 120,142,261 of record NC_042617.1, read on the forward strand.
AAAAAATTACCCATAGCCTTGTCCCTTGGCTGTGCTAGTGCCTCTGAGCGTCCCTTTTCCCTTTTATATGAGGATCATCCCTGCTTTGGAGACTTGCCTTTATCCAAGTGAACTTTACCCTCTGGTGTTGGTTGCATCACTACACTGATATCCATAACTTTGGTTCCCTCATAATGACAGTCTCTTGTGAAATGACCTCTCCTTCCACAGTTGAAGCAAGCAGTAGAGGCTTTGGCCAGTGGTCTGGTCACTGAAGATGCTGTCTGCCTCTGAGGATCGTTGCTGGAGTCCACTTTTCTCATTGCACCAGGGCGGCTGTGCAAGCTCTTTCCAGCTTCTGTGCTACATCTTGCATTAATTATGCCACGTGGAAGGCATCTGCCACTTCTAATGCTTTTTTCAAAGTGAGCCCTGGCAGACCCAATTGCACATGGGTCAGTCAAGCCCAACTAGGAACTGTTCCAGAAGCGTGTTTGTCTCCCTCGAGGCCAGTCTATGCTTCTGGCTGCAGCCAATTTCAGCCAGCATCTTTCAGACAATGGAACAAATTTTGGGGTTTTCCCCAGGCTGTAAGTCGCTCCACCAGAATTGCTGTCAGTAGGTTTCTGAGTTACACCCAACTCTTTCTAGGATGGTGGCCTTGATCTCCGCTTAGATGCTCTTATCATCCAGGTTGGCCGCTTAAAAGGTGGTTTGGCTTCTGCTTGTGAGCAAATTTGCTAGGTACATGTTCCAGTCCACCAATCAGGCGGGTGGTCCTTTCAAAGTTTTTCAGGAAGATCTCCAGGTCCTCCCCTGTCTTCTTCTTAAACAGGATGTGAGGTAACTGATTTATCTGGGTTGTGGCAGTCAGCGTGGCTTGAGTAATCTGCGCCAGCATCCCCTGTTGCAGAATGAACTGTTCATGTAGGTTTTGCACAAATTTCTGTAGCTGTTGCCAGGACATGCATCAGCTGCTTCCATGTTCCTTGCTCCTCCACCTGCACAAGCCACACGCTTGGTGAGTCTCCAGGGAGGAGAGTTAAAGAAAACAAAAAAACCCCAACCTTTTCTGACCTGTCCGGCCCTTGCTAACCGGTTATTTCATAGCTTACTTTAGGGGGGCTAGTCTCATGCTGTCCTTGTGATCAGGCCCCTGAAACAAACCAAAAAAAAAAAAAGTTTTTTCTCTTCTGTCTCTGTGGGCTCCTGTCTGTGCTTCCTGCTTAGAACAGGGATCCCACCTTTGCCACCATATGTGGTACTAAGTGGTGAGAAAGTAGACAGAGAACAGACTTCAGACTGGACTCTGGCAAAATCGTTTGTAAATCTCTTTATTTGTAGAAAGTAACAGCCAAAGCAATTTTGCTATTCTATGCAGTTCAGCAAACAAATGTAACAGGGCAGTCTTCTTTCTCAAGGCTTCCTTCCTTTTCCAGCAGCCCACCTAACCCCTCTGGGCTGTGCTCTCTTATCCCAGCTGAAGGGAGCCTCCCTGACCCAGAATCCCTTGCTGGGTGAGCGCTTAAGGAGGACCAGGCCAGATAGCTGTGGCCTGTCCTTTAAGATGTTCTGAGGGAGTTTCTTAAACACACCCTGACAGATATCAAAGCAATAAGTGATGTCTGCTAACAATAGGATTCAGACAAATTTGGACTCACTACATATGTAACTATCTTTCAATTCTTCCTTCATCAAGTCAGTGCAGAATGAACTGTTTCCTGAATATACACATAAATTGCAAGTTGCATTACAACAATTGAGTGAAGATTCTGATGTGTTTGCAGAGGGGGGAGAAAGTTGAGGGAGTAGAATTCACAGCCATAAACAGACTATTAATTGATAAATGATTCTTCACAGGCACAATAAGAGATCATAGAGAAATGAAAGGTGACACTCTTATGGGGAGCGATCTCCAGGCTAGACCACAGAAAGGGAACTTCAATGGAATGGAAGACATTTGAAATTTAAAATGATAAAAATATTTTGAAACAAACCCACAGGGATTTAATGAGAACATTGGTTTCCGCCCTCATTGTCACAGTCGTATAGCTGTAAATTTAGCTTTGTGTCTTCCTCAACTTTCTCACCCCTTTGCACCAGCACATCACAACTCCTACCCCCTCCTTTTACTTTACAACTCTTTACAGATTTGAAAGCCACCACCACACCATTGTTTAATCCAACTTACTATTTACTTGTACAGTTGAGAAACATTATGGCTTTGAAAAATGTTAAATTACTGGCTTTTCTTTCATCGACCTCTCGGGGCCTTACCGCACTCAACAATTGAAAGCCGTTTTGGGAGATTTATGACATGGTGGACTGCCAGCTAGTTTATATGATACAAGTATGTTTCAAAAACCATGGACTAAAATGCAGCTGATAGAGCATATAATGGAACAATCTACCTCAAGAAAGTATATTGATATCTCTCCTTTTTAATATCTATATGAATAACCACCAATTCATCTGAACACACACAGCTTTATTTATGCTGATGAACTAGCAATAACAGCGCAAGCAATAGACTTTGCTGTATTGTTAATCAATTTCATCCAAATCCAAACATGACACAGGTTAGCCTCTTCTGCCTACACAGACACAATGCAAATAAAGAACTAAACGTTAACTGAAAAGGCGCACATCTGATTTACTGTGTGAGTCCAGTATACCTTGGAGAGACTCCTCACTGCGTACTTCCCTTCAGAATCCACACAGAAAAGCAAGAAGTATGGTGAGCTCCCAAAACATCATCCGTAAGTTTTCAAACACAAAATGAGGAACATACCCGGCTTTAATCGGAACTACTGTGATTGCCCTATATTACTCCAGTGCTGAGTATGCTTGGGAATGCTGTCAAAGTGAGGGAAATTGACCTGTAGCATGATGACAACTGCCCGGTGATCACGGACTGCCTTAAACCAACTAATGTAAACAATTTGTAATAGCTCTACCAGCCAAACAGAGGGGAAACAGCAGAGGGCACTAGACACTGTGTACAGTTGCATCATACCAAAGAAATGCCCAGACATGGAGGAACTTTCTCATGACAGTAGAGGTAATTAATACCACATCTGTGACTGGCCACACAGTAATGGGGCAGTCATGACATGCAGGTCTTGCTACTGGGATTAGCATGATTATCTGAGTAACTGAGCCGCTGTCCGCAAGGACAGAGGGAGGACTGGACCTTCTGGAAGGCCCTAAATCTCCTCTATAGCCAAACCAACATGTCAGGAAGCAACATGGTGAAAGAGAGAGATTCTGTCAAACTTGAGAAGCAAATTTGTTGGAAAAGGTAGATAATGCAGTACCTTTTGGTCTGTTCATTGCTCGAGGATGGCCCTTGTTTGGTGCAGAATTGCATCAAGGCCAGCTCATGAGCACTGAAATGTGCTTGTCAGTGGAAAGCAATATAATTTTGATGGCTGGATATGAAATAGACCCTCATTCTGCACTGAGCTAATGAAGGAAGCATAACTCTAGAAAATTAGAAAAGTATTCATTTAGTCCAATAAAAATGTCACCTATTAACTTGATTTTGTTTCTATGTATCCAGATGGACTATTATGGCAACCATATAGCTCAGTTTTTTATTAGTAAATTGTTTAGCTCTACTTAGTACTATTGTCTGAAAACCAGAAGTTCACCGAGTGGCATAAGTGGATCATGTGACTGAGCTTGACATCAACAGACATATTCTTCCAGAGCTTTCTGGAAACTACTGAAATCTTTCACTGCCCATGCTCAATAACTTTCACACTTCAGTGGTCCTGCGGTGGCTTCCAGATCATTTTTTTCCACTGAAACCACTGGACTCGTTCATATTCTCTTGCAGTTCCACAAAGTTTTACAAGATATTCTTCATACTTGAGATTTTTCTGACAAACCCCCTTCCCCCTCTCCCCACAAGATTGCCCTAGTTAGTTTTTGGCATTTTAAAGTTTTATTTTATTGATCTTGCTGAACCAGTCTGTATTTTTTATTTTTAATTAAGCATGACCCCACCAGTAGGCCATCTCCGTTGAGTTTTTTTCATCTCTTTGGACTGCCTTTCTATTAGTTATATATTTATTTATTTGATTCAATTTTTTTCGTACTGAATCACCTAAGCTCTCTCATCATCTTACAATGGATTTATAAACATTAATTTAAAAAACAAATAAATAAAAAATGACATATAAAAAATGAACCAACAAACACCAATATAACATGCTACATAGAGAAATAAATACTAAAAATAACAGTATAAATCCCTAAATTCTAATCTAGATCCCTCTACAATAGGGCCCAAACAAAGAAAGGGCTACTAATGTTACAGACCCCAGCTTCCATACCTTCTAGGGCCCATTGTAAAGTACAATAACTAACACCAGTCAAAGGCCAAAGTAAACAGCCATGTCTTTAAAGCTTTTCAGGCAGTCCCGCAACAATCTCATCTAAAGGGGCACCTGATTCCAAAGGCAAGGACCAAAACAACTACAGGCTCTGTCTCACTTGACTCTTAGACGGACTTTGTTTTTCAATGAACGAATATTTAGAAAAGAAAAAACTCAGATGATTGTAATGTCTACAAGGGATGGTGCACAGGTCTGCAAATAACCAGCGCCAAAACCACGACTAGCTTTAAACACTGAACTATAGAGTTACTCCATTCTGTTGGACTTTAACTGGCACAAACTTAGCAGAGTATCTTAGATTCATTTACAAGTAGTTTGTATAGGTCAGAAATAATGAGGCCTAGTTATTTTTGACCCTTACAAAACTACTTGTATAAGATGTATTACAATTACGCCCATCTGATAAGCGTTCATGTCAGCTGGAGCCCAGTCTCCACCAGCCTTCATGCTCTCATTTATTTTTGTGTTCAGTGTTCCAGGCCTTTCATCTATTTCTGGGCCTTGTCTTTTCACTGAACTTGTTGGGTTTCCCTGTTTTCTTGAGGACAACCCTTAGCTAGGGAGTCCCACTTGTGTGACTTGAGGTTCAATAATCAAAAAATGTTTTATTTTTATTAATTTTCAAAACAAATTACATCCAGATAACTTGATAATGAGAGTTGCTGGAATTATAAAACAGAAATGAAGGAAAATCTAATTCTAACAAGAAATATCCATCGATAGCCTCAAACATTTCGAGGGAACAAAAGAAGTAATAAATTGAAAATCTGTCAATTACTAATACATGCTCATTATAGCCTAAACGCTCATTGGAGTGAACTGGTTACAGGCAATTCTCTTCCCAGGAATCTCTCCAGCTGACTAGGATCTAAAAACACAAACTTAGCTCCTGCCAGCCTCACATAATCAAAAGGTTTATGTGGTTAAAATTGGCTTTCAAACACACAAATCTAACAGTTAAAATTCCTCCTCCTCCCACACTCCATCATAAAATCTTTTGTGCATACAGAATTTAGCCTGTAGTGGGATTTTCAGATTTAGCTGGTTAGAGCAATATTTCATGCTGAGCAGCTAAATTTACCTATCTTTATGCAGTTGCACAAATGGCTGCCTTTAATGTAACTGATTACATTTAACCAGATATCAGCCACAACATTAGCCTGCTAGCCACGGATGAATATCCAAACAAAGTTAACCAGTTAACATTAACCTGTTTACTTTGCTGTGCATCATTCCTTTTGAATATCCACTCTTCTATGAACTGCTTTGTTTAGAGAATGCAAAGTTCCTTGCCTGTAACAGGTGTTCTCTGAAGGCAGCCATTCACCAGTCACACAGACCCTCCCACCTCACAAGCAGGCCGATGCTATATCCTGCACTGAGCCTAGCGCACAGGCTAACGAGCTCTTGGACGCACGTTTTGGACAAGCTAGGCTAACCCCCGATGCAATAAGGGGATTACCGCATTCAAAGCATGCGTCGAAACTAGCACATAATTAATAGCACTCATCACATGTAAATGCATGTAGATGAGGCTATTAGCTGTTATCCCCCAATGCAATAAAATCACCGTGTACCCAATGCGCACATTTTAACATGGAAAACTTAATGCCAGCCCCAGGGCTCTCATTAAGTCTTACATTCTCCGAGCCCCCAAAAAAACCCAAAAAGCCCAAAATTCTGCTTTTCTGTGGTTCCTCTTATTTAGTATCATCCCGAAGCAGCATGAAAAAAAACTTTTGCCAATGTTCAGGTTAGGGAAACAGATGCCCATTAATTGAGTGTCTGTTTTTCTAACCGTCGCACAGCCACTTTTCCTGGGCACCGATGCCATGGATGCACTAGGGACGCACAATATTATCCCTAGCGTGCCCTTTTTAGCGTGACCCCTCATTTAAATAATGCATCGCGCATCCAGGAGAGATGGCTGGGCATGTGTTAGGAGAGTGGGCGCTATTATCTGGAGCGGTAGCAGCAGATCCACTACTACAGCATGAAAACTACCACACGTGGGCAGTGAAAACCATTTGCCCTTTCCAGCAAGCTCTGGAAGAAGCTGCCAGTTTTCTGCTGTGTGGCCATGTGACTCGCTTATGTAACTGCTGACTCTTCAGAGGTAAACAAGTTCGCTTTACACAACTTTATTTTTACATAGGATAAGCGACAATATCTTGGCTAATGTAGCTAGTTCTGTCATCTTCTTCTCCAATGGCATGCTCCCTTTCTCTTTTTCCCAGCTCTAGCTTCGCGCTGCTTGCAGCTGATCGTACATTACATTCCTATTATCCGAGCTCACTTTGAGGCCCGAATGCAGCCCAAGCAGTTCAGCATGCTCCGGCACTTTGACCACATCACCAAGGTAAGTTTTTGAGGGTTTTCTTCTCATTTTATCCAACCACAATCTGAATCAATTTAAACCATTTGGATATTTGAAATGCCACTTTCAATGCTGTGCTGATCTTTCTCCTTTTTTTTTTTTAATTACAGGATTATCATGATCATGTAGCAGAAATTTCAGCAAAACTTGTAGCGATAATGGATAGCTTATTTGATAAACTTTTATCTAAGGTAATGGTTCGTTAATTTACATTTCGGCTGTTATTTTTTTTTTATTGTCACCATGAAAATAGAGCCAGAAATTAATACAAAAAAGGGTGTTAACTGTTCCATGACAGCTGTACATTTTAAAAAATTCTTTCAGCTTGACGTAGCACTTACAGATGTGCAATTTTGGTGATGATGAGGCTCTTGAGGCATTTGAATGAGGTCTTCATTAAGCAGTCTTTATTCTGTGTTCTGGAGGTTGAAATTTGAATAAGGAACGTTTCGTAGCAGCTTCCTCTCATATATTTTTTCTTTCGTGTCCTTACAGCTCATCTTTATTTTTCATACTTAGTTATACACAGTAAAAAAAAATACTTTCCCCACATATCTTAAGCTGAGTGCCTGCCTTGTGTGTGAGCCTTTACTTCCATGCTGGTCATGTCATTCTATCATGCTGGGTAGAAATCCCTTAATTTCTGTCTTCAATCTTAGATGTTAAAGTATAAAATACAAAATCGTCATTTTCCCATGTGAGAAGACTAATAGATTGAGTCAACAGAATGGACATTTGTTTGTTTTATGTTTATTCATAAATTCCTTCTTATGAAATTAACTTAATGATAAAATGCAGTTATTCTTTTCACCTCTTGTTTTGAAAAAAGGCAAAAGGGTGTCAATTAGGTCACATTCAAGGAGGAGGAGTTACTCCAACATGGTAGACACAAGATGCTGACTCCTGGAGTTCCAGTTCACTTACCAGACATCACTTCACTAGGATGATGAAACAGAGGCGAAGAGAAGATGTTGCTCTATACTGATGACCCCCTTCATTTTCAAAGGGTCCGATGGATTCTCTTGTGACTCAGGGAGTGTGTCTGGGCCAAACTTGAGTTTGGGAAAGAGGGGCGACAGCTGGTCCTGAACTCTTCTCCAGCTAAGGCCGCTTCAAGCTCCAGGGACAGATCTCCCCCCCCCCCCCCCCCCCCCCTCTGCTGCAGCTGACATCAGTGAGGGTGCTAGTACTGCCTCAGCCTATAACACCGAGCCGAATGATGACTTTAGATGTCAATAGCCCGAAGTAGGATAAGATATATGCTAGACCTGCAGGACGTTTATTTAAAAATACTTTTATTTCCCACTCTGCAAAATTCAGGGCAGATTACAAGATAACATGCATACAATTTCAAATGACACAAGTCAATTAGCATAAAATTTCAGAAGCTGAAATGGACAAGAAAAGCACACAGATTAGTAATAGGCATAATTCTCTGAGGGATTCTTGGTGGTAAATTTAGAAGGCCTGATTTAATAGATACATTTTTAGGGTTTTCTTAAACTCTTTATGGTTTACAATGGAGCAAATTTCTAGCAGAATAGAGTTCCAAATAGTTGGTCCTGCAATGGAAAAAGCTTGCTTCCATGTGAGTGCTAGTCTGGTTCGTTTGTAGTTGGATATTGAGAATGAATTTTTTTTGCTGATCTAAGCTTCCTGGTAGGCACATAAAAGTGTAGGATTGCACTCATCCAAGGGCTATGACATTGTGAAAGAGAGTATGAACTATTGTCAGAATTTTATGTTATATGCCATTTATCTGGTAACCAATGTAGAGATTCAAGAATGGGAGAGAGATGTTCATGGAGGTGTGCTCTGGTGAGGGCCTGGCAGCCGGAGTTCTGTGCTTGTTGTAGAGACCTGAGTGAGTTCTGTAGGAGACCAATATATAGTGCATTGCTATCATCTTATGCTGGTGAGGATCAAGACTTGCAATACAGTTCTAAAGTCATTTTTATCAGCGAGGGGGCTTTAAATGATGTAGTAGCCTTAGTTTTGTGTGTGTTTGACCGGGCGAGTGGGCCTTGTGCGCGCTGGCACACACTAATGTGGCACCAGGCTCTCTCCCGGCAGGTGAGCTGACATCACGAGGAGGTGTGGGGACGAGGTAAGAGGGTGAGTTTTCAGGGGAGGTGGGTTGGGGGGGGGTGTTACAGACACACATTCAGAAGAATCCATTGTAAAATTGACCTTATTAAAGAATTTTTGACTTGATAAGTAATGAAAAGAAGTAGATTTGTACAATGCAGCTAGCAGAGATGCAGTGTACAAATTCACATAGCTCCCACGTGGCCCACTTACGTGCATATGTGGCCATTTTTGTGTGCGCAAGGCTTTCAAAATCTACTTCTTCATGAGATATTTAACGGTGTTCAACAATAGTCTGAGATTGTTCCCAAATGCTGTAATGCAGTTGGTGAAATGGTTTTCCTTTCCCAGATTCACAGCATTTCTTTTTTGAATGAGGTTGAAATTATATTTTTCAAGGTAGTCAGAGGTTATATGGGGTTTTGTTCTTGGTCTCTATGGAGGGGGGTAAGAACAGCTATGGTCTTGCAGGAGGGAGGAGTCGGGGAGGGGAGAATGGCATATCTCACTGCCTCTTCTGAAGATGGTTAACCTTCTTATCCCCTCTGCCATTCGCGCTGCTGCCAATATCTCCTTGGAGGATGAGTGGGTTGAGGTGGCCTAGATTGAAGCGCCTGGATCTGGAGCAGTGAAACAGTTATGCAATCTCTAAGAAAAGACAGTTAAAGTACAAGATCAAGACAAAAGTATCCTTAATTCTGGAACACTTGAGCATTCAGATTGGGCAAGTGACTTTGGCTAAGGATAGCATTGGTTTGCATCATAGGCTTGCAATAGCTGAGAATAATATAAGGAAATGCAAACTCCATTTTATAAATTTTCCTAAAGTTTTGACTCTTACCACAAGAGATATTTGATTGGTTTTTAATTTTTCATATGAAGCCCTCCTGACTGTGAGAGTCCAATATCTCCCTTTTTTCCAACCATTTGAAGGGGATGAAGACGGAGGGAAAAGAATCCCTGTGCTTGTCCATGAGGTGGTGATTTGAGTATTACAAAGATATACCCATAGTACCTGAATGTAATCCACTTTGAAGCGCCAAAAAGCGGAATATAAAAAATAATAATAAAATAATAATTGGAACAATCAGAAGAGGAAGTAGTGTCTAGAATGACTCTGCTGGTTTCCTTAGCTTTAGCGCTTAAGAGAAATTGAACCCTAAGCTTTTTTTTCATAAGGATAAACTGCATTTTAAGGAGAAGGTCAGGATTTTTCCTTATCGTTGTAGAATTATACAAGAAAAAAAGGAAGAAGTCTATTGCAGTGTGTTCTAAAGTGGTCTTGTTAGGTGCTGATATTTTTCAAGTTTTTGGTAAAGTTTATCACTTTATATCATGAGGTGTGTTTTGATTTCAATGATCCAGGTCAATTGGGGAGATTTACGGAAGATTGAACAGATTGCTCAACCAGCTGAGCAATCTGTGTATCCCCTTAATTGCCTTAAGGGGATACACAGTTCATTTTGTAATGTTTCCACCATTTTGTTTCCTAGGTGAAATGTTCTAGAATCTCTTTTCTTTTCCTATGTAAGTTTAGTCTTCCCCCATCTCCTATTTTAGGACTATTTGAGCAGTATTCAGTGACAAATTTTTCTTTCCTTAAAAGTTTGTTTTTCCTGTATTAGTTTTGTTGTGTTTTCTTTCCAAATCAATATGTTGTTAATGGATATATTTGAAATCGTCATAAATAAACAAAAATTTCATCAGATTCAATAACGAGCTGAAATACTTTTTCAGACTAAAAAGATAAAATAAATTATACAGGCACGAACAGAAGGTTAGCAAACTATTTTAGTTTTGTAAAAAGAAAATAAAACTTGCATTATTTAAAATGCAAAAAGATGCAAATTTGCTGCAGAATTGCTGCAGAATTTCAGAAGCTTTCGTGCAAGATTTTGTTACTCTCGCCACAGAAACTACCTCCGAGCTGCCCCAGAAATTGGGAGCTGTGGCAATGAAGATACCTAGCCAATAAACCAGGTTATGGAATGTAAGCCAGGATTACAATAAGCAAGCTAAATCCCAAAAAATACAGGGGACGATTTTAAAACGCACGCGCACATGGATGCACCGATTTTATAACATGCGTGCGTCACAGTGTTCATGTTATAAAATGCAATGTCTGTGTGCCCGATTTTATAATTGGTGCACACTTGCGGGCGGGTCGCTACTCGTGCACACGGGGAGGGAGGGAGGGGGGTAGAATTTTGTAAAGTTCGCACGGTGACGTGAATGGGCCTTTGCCCAGTTCCTTCCCAGTCCACTCCAGTTAAGGAATGGACTGGGAGGGAACTTTCCTATACCCCCTACCTACCCTTCCTCCCTTTTCCCCGCTTCTCACAGACTCCTAAACTAACCCCATCTACCCTATTTTTTGTTTTTGTTTCAGTACTTACTTCCTTGTCGGAGGAGAAGTAAGTACCGTACGCTGGCCAGCTGCCAGCGCGCACTTCCCCAGTTCGGGGCCTAATGGCTGCTGTCCCGGTCCACCCCCAGCCCACCCCTTTTTGCTGGCCTAGCACTTCTGCGCATACCGGGACATACGCCTGGGCTGGGTCCTTTATAAAATGCGCTCAGTGGGGCCGATTTTTAAAGGAGCGCGCACGGAGCACATTTGTGATCGCTACCCGGTGCTCACAAATGTACACCCGATTTTATAACATGCGCGTGCTGCCGCGCCCATGTTATAAAATCCGGGGTCGGCGCACGCAAGGGGGTGCACACTTGTGCACCTTGTGCGCGCCGAGCCCTAGGGGAGCCCCCATGGCTTTCCTCGTTCCCTCCGAGGCCGCTCCGAAATCGGAGGGAAATCGGAGCGGTCTTGGAGGGAACTTTTCTTTCGCTTCCCCTCCCTTTTCCTATCTAACCCACCCCCAGCCGTACCTAAATCATCCCCCTACCTTATTTTATTTTTTACGCCTGCCTCTTGCAGGCGTATCTTGCGCTCGCTGGCCAGGCCGCTGTGCCGGAGGACTCAGGACCGCCTCGGACCGGTGCCACGCCCACAACCTCGCCCCTTTTTCAAAGCCCCAGGACGTACGCGCGTCCCGGAGCTTGCGCGCACCACCGAGCCTATGCAAAATAGGCTCGGCGCGTGCAGGGGCAGGTTTTCGAGGTTACGAGCGTAACCCTTTGAAAATCTACCCCAGTGTACGCAGGGCCTGACCATGTGCGTATCCCCCGGTATTTGCGCGCGTGCAGGCCATTGAAAATTCGGTGGACCGAGTTTAGGATGACCAGAGAAATCCCTGAAAATAGCCCACCTTTTCTCAAATTTTTTAATTAGCATTTTCTAATAAAGATTTGGCCCTTATTCTACAGTTTTGCTGTAATGATGTATGCAATATATCTTTTCTTTATTTTGGAAAAATGCATGGGTATATTGAACACATAGTTACAGACATAAAAAGGGGTTGAATTAACCTAAGTTTGAAACTTGTGAGTAGTAGAGTTGCTCATGAAGGCTTCAGCCATGGTTTGTTGACTGAATGAGTTAAATTACGGTGTCCTGTTTACGAGTGCAAAAGTGCAGGGAGGTAAAATGCCTTGCTTAAGGTTGTATTCAATCAATGGCTGAGGGGAGTCGTGAGCCTGCATCCTCCAGACGATTTCTGAATCCTAGTGCAATGTTCCAAACCACACTTGCTTCATTACATACAGTCATAGGTAGCATTGCAGAGCTCTGGAGATGTAGGGAATCCATTTTGCCTACAAATAATAATCTCCTCCCCCTAGTAATGCATTTCACTAACCTTTTAATCCCACAGCAAGATAAGAAAATCACTAGGAAAGGAATGTGTAGCATTTGCATGCTAGGGATATTTCAAGCACTGAGAAGTAAAAATGTTCCAGAATTAAACAATTCTGGCGTAGTTTTCATATCTTTTTCAGACTAAATTTTGTAGCTTCGGTAAAAGGAATAGTATTAAATGAAGAATGGCAAATGCTGGTTTAGCTGAATTCCACGAAGTTTGCTCAAGCATCACAAAAAACTGCAGACACCATTTTAGCAAAAACTGCCACATACAGCGAGCTCATTACTGCAGTGAGCAATAGTATCAGACTTGATTTGATAGACTTAGTTATGATGTTATGAGTCAGGATATTCTGACTCAGATTAGCATACTAAAGCTTTCTGATGCAGAAGGGTTAATGACTTTGCAGCTGTTCCCCTTTGTTTTACGCTTTGCGTACAGTTGAGTCCTGGATTATACCACTTGGTTGCATCAGTGCCATAAGCTCTGTTCTTGCCACCTGTTTTTGTTTTTTTTTTATTTGGTTTTAAATTGGCCCATGACATTTTAACTTCATAGGATATAGAGTATGAAGAAAAGGTTATGAGCCTGATAGATTTTTTTTTCTGCAGGATCAAACACACAATATGTTTGACACCCCCAAGTTGTATTTAATATGTCTGCAGCAGGTTTCTGGTGTTCGATTGCCCCCAAAATGCAGCAATATACAACCATAAAATCAGAGAGGTCCCTATTCATATTGACACCGTTCCTGGAGAGTGCAGTGCGAAATGTGTCCCTTGGCATAATCAGGAGAGAAGATTGAGTGTAACCAAGTGACTTCTGATATCAAATTACAGCCACCAAAATTCTACTCTGAGCAGGAAAATCAAGTAAGCCATTACAAACACACAGGAAAGACCTCCATCTCTGCCAGGGCCCCTTTACAAGATGAAAAAAGCTACATAAAAAGGAAATCCTGAATACTAATTTCTCATTTCAAAACATAACATAAAGATCATTCACTATTGTATGTTTGACATAATTCCAGGGTTGGGGGGGTTAATACATTTTCCCAGGTTTGAAGTTCATTACTAATAGTCTTTCTGGTATCTTTGGACCATTGTTTCATCTTCCTGCAGTAGTTATATGCCAAAGCGAGTGGCATGCATGGACCTGAAATGATAGCATTCTGAAACTTGGTTGGGATTGTTGCAAAGTTTTCTTTTTACTTCTTGATATATTATTTTAAATGTGTTATTGTTAAAAATAATGGGGTAGATTTTATAAATTTAGGCGCGCGTGTACTTTTGTTCGTGCACCAGGCGCGAACAAAAGTACGCTGGATTTTATAAGATAGGCGCGTAGCCATGCCTATCTTATAAAATCCGGGGTCGGCACGCGCAAGGGGGTGCACATTTGTGCAACCTGCGCACGTCGAGCCCGGCGCTCTGCCTGTTCCCTCCACCTCCCCTCACCTTCCCCTCCCTTCCCCTACCTAACCAACCCCCCGGCCCTATCTAACCCCCCCCCACCTTTGTTGGCAGATTTACGCCTGCCGAAAGCAGGTGTAAATCTGCGCGCACCAGCGGGCTGCTGGCGCGCCATCACCCGACCCGGGGGCTGGTCCGGAGGCCTCGACCACGCCCCCTGGCCGGTGTCACGCCCCCGACACGCCTCCCGCCCCGTAATTCGTGCCGCCCACCCGACACGCCCCCTTTGCAAAGCCCCGGGACTTACGCGCATCCCGGGGCTTGCGCGTGCCGCCGAGCCTATGCAAAATAGGCTCAGCGCGCGCAGGGGGGGGTTTGGGGTAGGTTTTCGGGGGGTACACGCGTATCTTACGCGCGTACCCCTTTGAAAATCTACCCCAATCTGGGTATAGTTTGGTTTTGAAACCTTTAAAAATTAGAATAATCTAGCTAGTGGTGGTGTTTCAGAAAAATGTGCTATGAAACCGAAGCCACTCAGAAGTAGATTCTGCTGCAAGAGGCTCTCTCCTGACTTAAGTTTTCTGTGGTCCCTGATCCCAGTGCTTATAAAAAGGGACTCAGCTGACCTCTATAAAACATAGCATGGGGATGAAATACTGTCATGGTGATTTGGAGTCCTTGCACTTCTATAGTCCATGACCTTCTGAAAAGAGCATCTGTTTTGTTGTTAAGGTTACTACGATCATGAGCTCCATTGTTTTGTTTGCCCGTCTTTCCCTATGAGCCTGCATAAAAAAATGTTTTCAGACAGATTAATCGGAAATTTCCAAAAGTTTGAAATGACTCATACAAGTTGCAAGGTTGAATCTATTTTTGTTTTCCACTGTCCTAATTTCCTTTTCACTCTGTCAACATGTTTATTCCATTTGTTGATTTTTCTCAGTTGCACAGTGGAATCTGATTAAACACAGTTTAGTTTGTTTATTCATTCCATGCATTTCTTGAAATAGTCAAATCTGTATGACAGCCATAAGATGCAGAAAAAGATGAGTTAAAGTCAATAATAAATTTGGTTGTTTTGGAAATTGGAGATGTATTGCTGGCTGTGTATTCACTGAACAAAAATTTCTTCATTTATCTGAAACCAAGATCTTGGTATATAAAATAATGTGGAATTTATAGAGTCATATAATAAGAAATTTGAAGTGATGCTCTTAAGATTATTGGAAAATTAAGAAAAATGTCAAAATTCATATTTCTTGCCAATATAAAGCCATACAAATACATGTATTTATCTGAATAAAATGGTCTACATTTTTTTAAAGTCTTTTTATTGTGCAAGTAAAAGTACCATTCAATACAGGAAACAAACCGATATAAAATAAGAATATAAACAATCCCCTCCCCTCCCCTCTCCAGTCCTAATGTCCATGCCTCCAACCCTTCAGAGATCTGGAAAAGGACACCTAGTCTTTGCAGGTAGTCGTCAAAAGTACAAGAGTTCAGTACATAGGTGGATGCCAGCTGGCACCAAAGACAGGAACAGTCCCCAAATTCGTTGAAAAGATTTGAACATAAGAACATGCCATACTGGGTCAGACCAAGGGTCTATTAAGCCCAGCATCCTGTTTCCAACAGAGGCCAAACCAGGCCACAAGAACCTGGCACATACCCAAAAACTAAGTCTATTCCACGCTACTGTTGCCAGTAATGGCAGTGGCTATTCTCTAAGTCAACTTAATCAATAGCAGGTAATGGACTTTCCCAAAAATGTATCCAATCCTTTTTTAAACACAGCTATACTATCTGCACTAACCACATCCTCTGACAACTAATTCCAGAGTTTAATTGTGCGTTGAGTGAAAAAGAACTTTCTCTGATTAGTTTTAAATGTGCCGCATGCTATCTTCATGGAGTGCCACCTAGTCTTTCTATTATCCGAAAGAGTAAATAACTGATTCACAGTAACCCGTTCTAGACCTCTCATGATTTTAAACACCTCTATCATATTCCCCCTCAGCCGTCTCTTTTCCAAACTGAAAAGTCCTAACCTCTTTAGTCTTTCCACATAGGGGAGGTGTTCCATTCCCTTTATCATTTTGGTCGCCTTTCTCTGTACCTTCTCCATCGCACTATATCTTTTTTGAGATGTGGTGACCAGAATTATACACAGTATTCAAGGTGCGGTCTCACCATGAAGTGATACAGAGGCATTATGACATTTTCCGTTTTATTCACCATTCCCTTCCTAATAATTCCCAACATTCTGTTTGCTTTTTTGACTTCCGCAGCACTCTAAACTGACGATTTCAATGTGTTATCCACTATGATGCCTGGTGGACGTAGGCCACTGTTGTCACATTGTCCATCAAGATCCAGACTGCCTGGTTGCGCAGTAGTGGAAGAAACCACTCCAGAGATAGCCTCACCACTTGCATCTCCAGATGATTGATTGACCAAGATGCCTCCTCCAAGGACCAAAAACCTTGAGCCGCTTGTGACTGGCGTACAGCTCCCCAACCAGAGAGACTGGCATCGGTGGTCACCACTATCCATTGTGGGACCTCGCGGTCCACCCCGTGCTTCAAGTGGCCTTGAGCCATGTACCTTTCGAGACTGGATCTGGTGGCGTCCGGAAAAGGAAGCTGGAGATTAAATTGTTCTGACAACAGATTCCAGCGGGAAAGCAACGCACTCTGCAGGGATCTCATGTGCGCGAACACCCATGGGACCAGTTCCAAGATTGAAGCCATGGAGCCGAGAACCTTTAGATAGTCCCAGACCCTGGGTAGATAGGAATCAGTTTTCAATGGAATAGATTTAGCTTCAAGACACAAAAATCCACCAATTTTATATGCCTTCTATCAGTGGTAGGCAATTCCGGCACCAATCACTTCACTAAGATGCACTGCTTTCCAATCAAGCAACATTTAAACAAAAACGTCAGAGTATGATCATCAGTAGATATCAGAGCATTCGATTCCAACACACAAGTTATCTTAGGAAGAATGATAGGCTGTTCCAGCCATGGTCTACATTATGATATGAAAAGCACCTATATCTTTAATTGAGTAGGTCTTCTGACAGTCAAATTTAATCATGCTGTGATTAATTTGGGTAACTCTCATTGACTTGTATGTGTCTAGAATGTGTTCACTGTTTGATGTGTTCTGAACTTTTTTGTAGATGCTTTATTGATCTGGCAAGGCTGGTACAGAACCAATTAAGAATAATACATAGAATATGCAGTTCTTAAAGTATTGGCAAGTGTTTGGCAAAAGGACTTGAATCTAAGAAGTAAGATGGGAGAATTAGAATGTATAGCAGTGAATGATGACATAGACTTAATTGGCATCTCAGAGACATGGTGGAAAGAGGATAACCAATGGGACAGTGCTATACCGGGGTACAAATTATATCGCAATGACAGAGAGGAGCACCAGGGAGGAGGTGTGGTGCTTTATGTCCGGGATGGCATGGAGTCCAACAGGATAAACATCCTGCATGAGACTAAATACAAATTTGAATCTTTATGGGTAGAAATCCCTTGTGTGTCGGGGAAGACTATAGTGATAGGGGTATACTACCGTCCACCTGGTCAAGATGGTGAGACGGACAGTGAAATGCTAAGAGAAATTAGGGATGCTAACCAAATTGGCAGTGCAGTAATAATGGGAGACTTCAATTACCCCAATATTGACTGGGTAAATGTATCATCGGGACACGCTAGAGAGATAACGTTCCTGGATGGAATAAATGATAGCTTTATGGAGCAATTGGTTCAGGAACCGACGAGAGAGGAGCAATTTTAGATCTAATTCTCAGTGGAGCACAGGACTTGGTGAGAGAGGTAACAGTGGTGGAGCCGCATGGCAATAGTGATCATAATATGATCAAATTTGATATAATGATTGGAAGAGGAACAGTGTGCAAATCCAAGGCTCTCGTACTAAACTTTCAAAAGGGAAACTTTGATAAAATGAGAAAAATTGTTAGAAAAAAACCTGAAAGGAGCAGCTACAAAAGTAAAAAATGTCCAAGAGGCGTGGTCATAGTTAAAAAAATACCATTCTAGAAGCACAGTGCAGATGTATTCCACACATTAAGAAAGGTGGAAAGAAGGCAAAACGATTACTGGCATGGTTAAAAGGGGAGGTGAAAGAAGCTATTTTAGCCAAAAGATCTTCATTCAAAAATTGGAAGAAGGATCCAACAGAAGAAAATAGGATTAAGCATAAACATTGGCAAGTTAAATGTAAGATATTGATAAGACAGGCTAACATTGAATTTGAAAAGAAGTTGGCTGTAGAGGCAAAAACTCACAGTAAAAACTTTTAAAAATATATCCGAAGCAGAAAGCCTGTGAGGGAGTCAGATGGACCGCTAGATGATCGAGGGGTTAAAGGGGCACTTAGAGAAGATAAGGCCATCGTGGAAAGATTAAATGATTTCTTTGCTTCGGTGTTTACTAAAGAGGATGTTGGGAGGTACCCGTAATGGAGAAGGTTTTCATGGGTAATGATTCAGATGGACTGAATCAAATCACAGTGAACCTAGAAGATGTGCTAGGCCTGATTGACAAACTGAAGAGTAGTAAATCACCTGGACCGGATGGTATACACCCCAGAGTTCTGAAGGAACTAAAAAATGAAATTTCAGACCTATTAGTAAAAATTTGTAACCTATCATTAAAATCATCCATTGTACCTGAAGATTGGAAGATAGCAAATGTAACCCCAATATTTAAAAAGGGCTCCAGGGGCGATCCGGGAAACTACAGACCGGTTAGCCTGACTTCAGTGCCAGGAAAAATAGTGGAAAGTGTTCTAAACATCAAAATCACAGAACATATAGAAAGACATGGTTTAATGGAACAAAGTCAGCATGGCTTTACCCAGGGCAAGTCTTGCCTCACAAATCTGCTTCACTTTATTGATGGAGTTAATAAACATGTGGATAAAGGTGAACCGGTAGATATAGTATACTTGGATTTTCAGAAGGCGTTTGACAAAGTTCCTCATGAGAGGCTTCTTGGAAAAGTAAAAAGTCATGGGATAGGTGGCGATGTCCTTTCGTGGATTGCAAACTGGCTAAAAGACAGGAAACAGAGTAGGATTAAATGGACAATTTTCTCAGTGGAAAGGAGTGGACAGTGGAGTGCCTCAGGGATCTGTATTGGGACCCTTACTTTTCAATATATTTATAAATGATCTGGAAAGAAATACGACGAGTGAGATAATCAAATTTGCAGATCACACAAAATTGTTCAGAGTAGTTAAATCACAAGCAGACTGTGATAAATTGCAGGAAGACCTTGTGAGACTGGAAAATTGGGCATCCAAATGGCAGATGAAATTTAATGTGGATAAGTGCAAGGTGATGCATGTAGGGAAAAATAACCCATGCTATAATTACACCATGTTGGGTTTTCCATATTAGTTGCTACAACCCAAGAAAAAGATCTAGGTGTCATAGTGGTTAACACATTGAAATCGTCAGTTCAGTGTGCTGCGGCAGTCAAAAAAGCAAACAGAATGTTGGGAATTATTAGAAAGGGAATAGTGAATACAACGGAAAATGTCATAATGCCTCTGTATCGCTCCGTGGTGAGACCGCACCTTGAATACTGTGTACAATTCTGGTCGCCGCATCTCAAAAAAGATATAATTGCGATGGAGAAGGTACAGAGAAGGGCTACCAAAATGATAAGGGGAATGGAACAGCTCCCCTATGAGGAAAGACTAAAGAGGTTAGGACTTTTCAGCTTGGAGAAGAGACGGCTGAGGAGGGATATGATAGAGATGTTTAAAATCATGAGAGGTCTAGAACGGGTAGATGTGAATCGGTTATTTATTCTTTCGGATAGTAGAAAGACTAGGGGGCACTCCATGAAGTTAGCATGGGGCACATTTAAAACTAATCGGAGAAAGTTCTTTTTCACTCAATGCACAATTAAACTCTGGAATTTGTTGCCAGAGGATGTGGTTAGTGCAGTTAGTATAACTGTGTTTAAAAAAGGATTGGATAAGTTCTTGGAGAAGTCAATTACCTGCTATTAAGTTCACTTAGAGGTAGATCTTCAAAAAATACTCTCGCGCGTACTTTTGTTCGCGCCATTAGTGCAAACAAAATTACACCAGATTTTATAAGATACGCACGTAGCCGCGCGTATCTTATAAAATCCGGGGTCGGCGCACGCAAGGCTGCGCAAAATCGGCAGCCTGCGCGCGCCGAGCCGTGCAGCCTGCCTCGGAGGGAACTTTCCTTCCGCGTCTCCCCACCTTCCCCTCCCTTCCCCTATCTACCCCACCCTCCAGCCTTACCTAAATCCCCCCCCCTACTTTTGTTGGGCAAGTTACGCCCCCTCCCGCCCCTTTTAGGAAGCCCCGGGACTTACGCGCGTCCCGGAGCTTTGCGCGTGCCGGCGGCCTATGCAAAATAGGCGCGCCGGTGCGCACGTAAATCCGGGAGGATTTACGTGCATATGGGTTTTAAAATCTACCCCTTAGAGAATAGCCACTGCCATTAGCAATGGTATCATGGGATAGACTTAGTTTTTGGGTACTTGCCAGGTTCTTAGGGCCTGGATTGGCCACTGTTGGAAACAGGATGCTGGGCTTGATGGACCCTTGGTCTGACCCAGTATGGCATTTTCTTATGTTAATGTTCCATTAAGCTATATTATGTTACAGAGAATTTGACTTTGCATGAAATGCAACTAAGAATACTGTATAAAATAATTTTTTTCTTCTGCGTGCTCATAAATAGTGTCAAGTCAATCTTTAAAATATTGGGAGAATAATGCAAATTAATATATTTTCTTTGACTACTCGAAAATACAATTCTGGAAGAATGTAGTATGAGAAACAGTGTTAATCACGGGGGGAAAAAATACCCTGGCACAAGCATTTTATATTCTGGGACATCTACCAGATGGAGTGTTTCTGGCTAAATATCACAAAATACTGTTGATTAAAGCTTATTTGGTTGTCAAAGACATTTATCTTGATTAAATGTTTGGATATAGAAGTACCTGATAACGCAGTGTGGAAAGCCAAAATGTTGGATCTGTTAAATATGGGATTTAGACCTGCAGCTTTAAAGACTTTTAAGCCACGACATATTTTTAAGGAAATATGGAATCCTTCTACCTTGGGATAATCAAGGAAAGGTGTAGTTTCATGAGAAATGATTCTTTTATAAGTGGAACTTTACTGACACTTTTTTTGTATGCTACAGCCTAGTAGATGACTGCTGGTCCTCTTTAGATAAATGAACTTTAATTGTTTACAGGCGTTTGGTTTGAGAGAAAATGGGGGAAAATGTATTGTAACCATAACTGCATTGAACTTAGCATATTTTTTTATTTATATAATATTTTAACAGAGAGAGGGGAGCTTGCCAATAAACAGATATCATGAAAATTAAAGAAGCAAAGAAGAAAAATAAAACAGTAATGCAAGAATTCAGCATAAATAATTATGAAGATGTCTTGTATGGAGCTGAGCCTCTCATATTTGAAGAATAAGTAGTTTTGGATAGTGCTACGTTTGCCTAGATGCTTTTTAATCAAACTGTATACATTTTGCTCAGATAAATATACAATATGTCTGTGTATATGGTCTTTTTGGCAGTAAATATATATTTTTTATTTTTCTTAATTTTCCAGTAGTTGTGCATATTTCAGGTTTCTGATTTATTTTTTTGTATTATACAATTTGAATTTTTGCATCCTCTTTATTCCTTTTTGTGTTAATGAAAGTGACATATTCTTACCATTTGTATTTCTAGTATGAAGTGAAAGCCCCGGTGCCCTCAACTTACTTTAGGAATATTTGCAAGCAAATGGCAAAAATGCATGAAGCTATTTTTGATCTTCTTCCAGAAGAGCAAACACAGGTGAGGATTTTAGTAATCTTGAAACAATGCACATTTTTTAATTAGTTCCTCTTTCTCTTCTTATGATAATAGTAGATTTCAGATTGGTAAAAAAAAAAAACAACTTGTATCAGAGTAGTAATTTGCAGGTTCTTGGAAAAAAACATGATGCACTGGGACATTCTTCATGCAGAGATCCAACTGTACTTTAAATCAAGTAATCGATAATATATCATGTATGTACATATGCTATGCATCTTGATTGCATCTTAAGCCACAGAGCAAGGCAACCCAAGAAAGACAGTTCTTCCTCTTATGATCGCTTATCGTCACATGTTATATGCTTTGATATATTTCTGAGGTATGCATTCCAGTGATATTTAAACTGACGCTCATTATCTAGTTACATTTTTCTGCTGATCCTCAGATTTTGAGTTTATGGCGATATGTCATGAGTGTACCAAAATCTGTTACAATATAAAACTCTGTGCCAGAGTTTTTTTTTTTTCACCTGCTGAGCAGTTTCAGAAAGTTCAAAGGTCTTGCTGTACTACTGTTCTGACATGCATGCTGAATTCTTAGCAGAAGGGTCTACATTTGTAGGTATTCATCACAAAAGGCATCTCAGTTTGTAGCCCAGGGACTCTGGAGGTCATGTTTGCTGCTTCTGAGAGTCTTCATGTTTTCTCCAAAGCATTGTGACTGCTGCAGTCTTTCATCTCTGCAGCTGCTTGCAGCATCAGGTTTGACATTCAGTGCAGCAGCGCAATAGGCCCGCAAGATCATGTTTTGAAGCAGCTGATGGGAATCTGCGTGACTGTTTTTTTTGGCAGAGTACGCTTTATCTTAAGGCCCATGCATTTTGCAAATACAGTTCAACAACAGTCAACTTGGTCCTTAATTTCTCTGAATCTGCAAGCATAAAATTACTTAAAAAGAAAACCATCAAAATAGCTGGGAAGAAGGAATATCTTTGATGTGGAAAACAAAAGTTTTGAACTGCAGATTTTCATGTTTTCTAAGATTCTTTTTTTTTTTTTTCAAGCAGTCTTACATTTAAAACCTCGTTAGTCTAATAAACTTATCTCCACCCATCTGCTTTGCTTTATTTGACATATTTTAAGTGTACTAATGCTCTTTCTATGGTCTCTTTGCAGAAACATAGGCAGGATTGGCCCTTCCCTAAGCACAGAGATTGACACTAGTGGGTCCATATTCAGAGACATTTAGCCAGATAATTCACAAGTTATGCAGCTAAATGCAGAGTTTTCAATATTTCCCAGAAAACTTATTTATCCTTCTAAAATGTAACCAGATTACATAGGGCCATTCCAGGGCAGGGTTCAGTTAGCTACATTGGCTGACTAACTTGGCATTTCCTTGTTTTGGGCTGCTTTTGGCTAGAGAGAGAGAGTCTCTTTATAAGGCTCTCATATTAGTCAACTATTTATAACACTATAGGAGGGTCATCTAATAACTCAAGGTGAGGTTTTGGTGGTGGTTTAGGGTTTCAGTATCTTTCCTCATTCCAAATCTCATCAAATCTTCACTGATGTGTACTGTGCTGTTTGTACATTTGACTGTGCATATAAAACTGGCCCCCAAACCCACCACCAAAAACCTACCCTCGAATAACTAGATGACACTCCTATAGTGGTATAAATAGATAAATACATGTGCCACCCCAGAGGCGCGCTCTCTCTCTCCACTCCCCTCTTCCTCCCCTGCCTGAAATGGGATTTGTGATATTTATTGTGGATCCCTTTCGGGCATATCGCACAGCTTAATGCCAGGAAAAAAAACATGTACTTATTTCCAGCATTAAAACTTATGATAATGAACATAATATTATCGCACACAACGTTAAATACCCCTCATTTTCATAAACCCTGCCCAAACTCCTCCTCTTTGACTAAATTTTCAAAATTTGCATACGCATTGCGAGATGCAAAAAATAACACAGGCGTTAGGACCCTAACACATTTTGATAAATGACCCTGTTTGATGGCTAACTGTGGTCATCCTGTAGAGTAATCCTAAAGATAGCCGGCTAAACTTATCAGGCTATCTTTAAGATTGCCAGATATATTCAATAGTGCAGATGTACCTCCGAAAATCTCTCCAAAATTAGTCTCATCCGTTTATCTGGCTAACTTTGAAATCTGGTCAGTGACTGAATTTGGACCTTTGTTTGAACAAAACTTAACAGTGAAGCTTCCAGGACAATGTAATCAAGAGTTTTAATCAGGTGGCTAAGGCATCATGATCTATATTTCTAGGCTTCAGGACATTGGTCTGTTGACATTAGGAAGATTTCCCCTTTCCCTACAAAGATCCCGTAGGTCTTAAGGAGTTTTCTGGCTTTCTCTTAAAGGAGGTATCTCAACTCTTGTGCAGTTCCATGATGCATTTTTTGGAGCTGGGTTTAAATACTGTTGCTGCTGTCCAGATTTTGCCAATCTTTAAAATCTTATTTATTTAGTTTGGCTTTGTAATGAGTTTGAAAGAGAGATATTATTCTATTTGATATTTAGAGATTTGGGAGGCTGGTCTTAGTTTTTGCAATCAAGACCTATTGTCGTGGTTATTAATTTGAGGTTAAGACATTTTGTTGATGTAAATGTTTATGCTTGCTTTTCTGTTGATAATTTTGTCTGTTCATCACCTTAGGCTTTGGGAGAAGTGTTTAATAAATATAAATAAATAAATCTTACTTGGGAAATGTTTTGCTGGTCTGAAGATCCCAAACTTGGCTAAGGAGCAGAATCGGCACAAAGTGTCAAATATTCTGAAGACTTTCACAGTGGATTGGAAACTTGTACTCCCTGCAAATTAGGATCTTCTGCAGTCAGAAAGGGTATTTAGATAAAATCACTCTCTTGTGCCTCTATATCCACAATATAAAAGGTATACCGCACTTATGGAGCAGTCTCATTCCTAGATCTTTAAGGTCGTAGTTCAACCCATTTGTCATTAATTTAATTCACTAGGTCCTTCCTTTTAGCCCTCTGTCAACACAACTCATCCTGCATTTCTTTGGACTGGCTGCTTCTAGGAAAGTTTCCAGCTAAAGCTAGAGTTACTCAGACCCAGAGCACACATTCATGGCTGCAGGGAATCTTTAGTAGAGTTCTTCTTATCTGTTGCGGTATGGGAGAAAGTCTTTTCTTTGCACAGTACTCCTTCCTCTTGGGCAACATCAAGGGACTGTGAACATCAACTCCATGATACATCCAGCTCCAGCCTGAGCCTGGACTGCCAATATGGTTGCACACGACATTAGCCTTGCTGTTCTTTCTACTCTTAAGTTTTTGTGGCATTGTTCATGTCTTATATTTCTAGGTTCACTTTCTTTTTTAATTTATGTAATTTTAACAAAATATATCCAAGAAATACATCTTGTTAGGAAATCAAAAATAGAATATAACGGGGGGCGCTGTTTCTGGCGGATGCGTACAGTCGCGTGAAGCCCTCGCTCCGACCACCCGATCGCACAGAAACCCCTTTGGCAGCGGCGAAATAACCGTCAACTGTGCCGGAATCGCTGCTTAGTGCTTGCGCTATCCCCTGCTGCTCGGTGTTATGGCAGCGAAACGGAAAACAACAGATTTGCGGCACTTTGCCTTTGACAAGTCGGCGGCCGCGGCGATTCAAGATGGCGGCGAGGCGGAGGCCGCGGCGGGGAAAGAGACTGCCTCTGAACTGGAGCAGGCAGAGACCCAGAGCATAGGCGAAATTACCCACGATGCTGCACTGCTAACCCGGGCTGAAGCGAGAACCTGGTTTCTTGAAATTAGAGCTGACTTAAAACAGCATAGGCAGGATATTATGGAGTCCGTGGCTGATTTAAAGGAGGACTTGGCAGCACTGGGGCGCAGAGTGGATGAGAATGAAACACGGATAGATGCGCATGGCGACTCCATCAACACGCTCGTCTCTCAGCAGGTCTCCACCTCCTCTGCTATGCTAGACCTCCAGAACAAGGTTGAAGATTTAGAGAATAGAAGCCGGCGCAACAATCTCCGCATACGGGGGGTGCCGGACCTTCCTGAGTATGCTGATGTGGAGGCGGTAGCACTTCAGATTTGCCAATTTATCCTGCTTCACGGGACAGAGGGTGACCAAGTAGCCACATCTGAACCAACAGCAGTTCAGTTTGAGAGAGCGCACCGGGCACTGGGTCCCAGGAATGAGCAGCGACCCCGAGACATCGTGCTGTGCTTTACCAGTTTCCCCACCAAGGAGCGGATATACTCCTTGGCTCGGAAGATGAAGGACATTCGCTGGCAGAACCATGCCATATCTATATACCAGGACTTAGCGCCTGTTACGCTGAAAAAAAGGCACGAGCTGCGTGAAGTTACAGCACAATTAAGAAAACGGAACATTAAATATAGATGGACCTTCCCTTTTGGACTTTATTTCCAGATACAGGGCACCAGTTATAAGATTGCATCATTGGCTGAGGCTGCGGCAGCGTTTACTACAGCACAGCTTCCGGTCACCTTTCAACAAGCCTGTGGGAAGCATCCACAGCAGCAGCTGGACAACGCTCCCCGGTGGCAAAGGGCCGACAAAGGTGGCAAGCGACTCCGTCGGCAACCAGACCACAGAAGGCCAGCAGAACCAGAACATGGGTGATGATGCCAGAACCATGGGACCTAAGTGGTACCAATGGGACTAAGATTGGGCGGAGTGGCGGGACGGTGCACCGTCACTGCTGGCTTTCATTAATAGGGGAAGCTGTTACTCAATTTTCTTGTAGTATTTTCTTGAAGTAATGTGTGGGCAACTGTGAGCCAGGGGTGCTCTTTAATATGTTTTTTTTTTTTTGCAGGGGTTTTTGTATTTTCTATTATCTGTTTGTATTCTCAGGGTGGGACGGTGCGGAGTTGGGATTAGTGCGCATCGTAAGGAATCATTGTACCTCCAGAGGAGATGTATCCCTTGGAGAGTTACGGGGATACTGCCGGACTGAATGGGGGGGGACGCTGGAGTCATGGTTTTTTTGTTTCGGTATTGGTATGTACAAGAGGGTCCTTTAGCTTTACTTAACAGTATGTCCATGCGATACATTGGACACAGTACATTGGCAGGCGAGAGGGGGGAGAGGGGAAGGCCTGAGGTAGGCTTCGGTTTACTACTGATGGTATAGATGATGGCTAAGATACTGTCCTTGAATGTTAAGGGGCTCAATACCCCATGGAAGAGGTCTCTTTTGAAACGGGAGTTAAAGAGATAGCAGGCGGATATAGTATTTGTACAAGAGACACATGTACGGAAGCACCACCAACGACTCCTGTGCTTCCCTGGCTATACTATCACACACTGGGCGGCTAGTACGAAATCCTCAAAATACACAGGGGTGGGAGTGTTGATAGCACCTACATTCGTTCATGAAGCACTTTCTCACATGTATGATGATCAGGGCCGCTACGTCCTGCTTAAGCTAAGGGTGGGAAAGCAGGTGTATACATTACTTAACGTGTACTTTCCAAATGCACAAAAAGCTTCCTTTATAGGCGTGCTCCATAATCTCCTCCAGCAGCACTTGGAGGGTGATCTTATCCTAGGAGGTGATTTTAATTTTGTTCAAAATCCAGCAAGGGACTCTAGTTCTGGGAAAGTGTTTGATCAATCTGCCCGCAGGCGGTGGCTCCAATTTTCAGGGGACTGGGGTTTGGTGGATCTATGGAGGAAGCGTTATTCTGCCTCTCATTCTTATACTTTTTTCTCAAGTGCCCATGGTACATATACCAGAATAGACCACTTCTTTCTCTCTAAAACTATACTACCCTTAGCTGCCAAAACTGATATTGAAGCCATCACTTGGTCCGACCATGCTCCCATATGGCTCACGTGCAACTTTGCTGGGACAGATAAGGGGTTCCGGACTTGGCGCCTTAATGACTCCCTGTTTACAGACACAGCTTTTTGCGATCAGGTTGAAAAGCTATTGAGGAATTATTTTGATACTAACCAAACGGAAGGAATGTCACTCCTCACTGTATGGGAATGCTCTAAGGCGGTTGTCCGGGGGACATGCATAGCTAGGGCGGCCTTCTGCAATAAACAGAGGGAAAGCAAACGTAAGCAGTGGATACAGGAACTTACTACCCTAACGCAATTACATAGCCGCACTAAATCTGCCTCGACATATAGACAGATAGTAAAGATACGGGATCATTTAAGAGCACTAGAGGATACTGCAATTAGCCATCAGCTCATGCTCCTAAAGCAGCAGTTTTTCGAAGGGGGAAACAAGGCTGGACGGTTCCTTGCTCGCCAACTCAAATCCGCTCAGGCCTGCACGGTGATACCTAAACTTCAGTCCGCGCATGGGTCCCTAATTACCTCGTCAGAGGATATCAGAAATAGTTTTACTGATTTCTATTCCGATCTTTATGCTAGAGACACGGCCATAACTGGGGAGGGAATTGCTCGTTACTTGGAGGAGGTACAACTTCCAGTGCTTACCGAGCAGCAAGCAGTTGGGTTGGATAAACCAATTGCACGGGAAGAAGTAGCGGCGGCTATAAAACAACTTAAGCCGGGAAAAGCACCGGGGCTAGATGGGTTCACAGGTTTACATTATCGGAAATTTGCATCTTTGTTGGTGGACCCATTAACAGATGCCTTTAATTCCCTACTAGATGCTTCATCATTCACTAATGATTGCAATACAGCGGGTATTACCGTGCTCGCAAAACCGGGCAGAGATCCCACTAAATGCAGCTCTTATCGTCCCATCTCCTTAATAAATATTGACCTGAAAATACTGGCCAGGGTACTGGCAGCTAGACTCAACAAACTACTTCCCGGGTTGATCCACAATGATCAAGTAGGTTTTGTACCGGGTAGATTAGCTGCGGACAATGTTCGGCGGATAGTAGATATAGTAGATGTGGTACAACATCGGCATATACCGGCAGTGCTCCTAGCCCTCGATGCTGAAAAAGCATTCGATCTTGTCCATTGGGAGTATCTCTTTAAAACTTTAGAGTCCATGGGTTTCGGGACCTCTTTTTTGCTTTGGATACGTAAACTGTATGATCATCCCCAGGCGCGGGTGAAGGTAAACGGCGGTTATGGCCTACCCTTTCCCATTATGAGAGGTACGAGACAGGGCTGCCCGCTATCGCCTCTATTGTTCGCTCTGTTCCTCGAGCCCTTTGCGATCAGAGTTCGAGGAGCGGCGAGTATAAAGGGTATAACTGGGGGCTCGGTACAATCAAAAATTTCCCTTTTTGCAGACGATATTATGCTTACTTTGACTGACCCCTGGACATCATTGCAGGGCATAATGGAAGAGCTTCATAGCTTTTCGGCAGTATCTGGTATGCGCGTCAACTATGAAAAATCAGAGTTGCTTAATCTGTCCTTGCCTATTAGTGAAGTACAGGCTTTACGTCGGAAATTCCCGTTTCTGTGGGCCTCCTCCTCACTCAAGTATTTGGGAGTTAAGATTGGACCGCACAATCACCAATTGTTTGATCTAAATTACAAACCATTAGTCACTAATCTACAGGAGAGCCTTCGACGTTGGGGCTGTCATGCTCATTCTTGGTTGGGGAGACTGGCCATCGTAAAGATGTCTGTTCTTCCCCGCTTTCTCTATTTTTTCACTACTATACCCATTACTATCCCCTCCAAATACCTTCGCCAATGGCAACAACTACTATGTGGTTTTATCTGGAGGAGGAGACCACCGAGGGTAGCCAGACACATTTTATACCAACCTAAGAACAGGGGCGGACTACACATGCCCAACCTGGCCTGGTATTACTATGCGGCCCAATTACGGGCTCTTGTGGCTTTACATGTTACACGTGAGGCTCCACAATGGGTTCATATTGAGCAGGGACTGCTGGGTGTCTTCCTGATCTCCGCCTTACCGTGGCAACCTCGTCCCTCCTGGGGCCTTATCGAGTATCTCCCCTATGCCCTGCGCACTACTTTGGGTATCTGGTATAGATGGAAGACATTGTTGGTGGGTGTGGAAAGATACTCTTTACTGACCCATTTATTTACCAATACAGCATTCCCGTTTCGGGAACGCACACATGCTACCAGGAGCTGGATGAGTGCGGGAATTCTACGTATAGGTCATGTTATTAAACAAGGAGGGATGTTGACCAGGGACCAATTGTGCGTGTTACACCCAGAAGGGACTATTGATTTTCTACTCTATGCTGGGATCCAATCCTTTATAAGCAAAGGGCTCCGACTGCATACTGTGCGACCCACTAATACCTTATTTGAAACCTTATGCCAGTGTGCGCCGACTATCAAAGGTATTATATCTAAAATTTATACACTGTTCAACAATGTAAAGCTCAGTGAGCCTAAATATCGACTGTTGTGGGAGTCAGATTTTGGGGCCCCATTGGAAGATAGCGAGTGGGATACCATATATGTTATGGCTAGCAAATGCTCCCTTTCTGCGGGACTTCAAGAAAACTGTTATAAAATGCTGTATCGATGGCATTACACCCCAGCAGCACTCCATAGGTTTTATCCCTCTATCTCTGACCTTTGCTGGCGCGGGTGCGGAGAATGCGGCACGTATTATCATATTTGGTGGACGTGTCCGCGGATCCACAGCTTTTGGCAGGCATTGTTTACATGGGTGACGCAGGTATTGCAAACTACTTGCAATGTACAACCTTGGCATGCCCTCTTAGGTCTTCCCTTGGCAGAACACAACACCCATACACAGAAGTTGATAATACAAATTTTTATTGCGGCGAGAGCAGAGATTGCCTTCCATTGGAAACAACGAGAGGCACCAACCATAGCGGGAGTACACCATAGGGTGATCTCTTATTATCAACTGGGCAGGTTGACTGCTGTACACCAAAACAGGGTGTTGACCTTTCAGCGCATATGGGCACCTTTCCAGACATGGTTAGACAATCAGAAATCGCTATAATGTTACAGGTATTTGAGGTCCTGCTATCTGTTATTGGATCGCAGTAGTGCCCAGCTAAGCTAGTGCTGGGGGCGCGGGAGGGGATTGCTCCAAATGTCCGGTTTTGATAGTGGGTCTTACACACGCCTCTGGGTTTCCTACCTTATTCTCTTTAAGCTTGCTATTGCTCTTGGATTGTTATGTAACTTAGGCTCTCTGTCATACCTTCTTTTTGATATGATTTGCATTAATCTCCAGTGCGGGGGGGGGAGGGGAGGCGGGTATGTTTCTACTATTATAGTGGTAAAAATTGTTTCAGTGGTGTTTGTACAGGATCCTAACTAATTTGTGATGATTATTTTTGAAGTTTATCGACTCTTTTAATTGTTGACTTGTTTGTATTGTTCTGGATGAGTCCAGTTGGATGGACCTGTTCATGCTCCGTTTGTAATCTTTGTTATCGTGTATACCTGTTGAGACAATAAAAACAGATTATATACAAAAAAAAAAAAAAAAATAGAATATAACAACAAAGATTACATAAAGGAAATAAACATTTTCTCTTCCATTGCTTGCACCGTCCACTATTTCATAGAAACATAAAAGCATGATAGCAGAAAAAGACCCTATGTCCCATCTAGTCTGCCTTATTCATCTAATTTATCTAGCCCTTACAGTTCCCTCAGAAATCCCCTGCATTTATTCCATGCTTTCTTGAATTCAGATACCGTTTTTGTCTTCAGAGGGCCAAATCAAAACTTACAGGAAATTCAAATTAAAAGTAAAAATTCTAAATAGCAGTTGGGCCTAAACTACTAAACATAACTCAAACAGCCCTAACCAAGGGAG
The DNA here is from genome assembly GCF_901001135.1 of Rhinatrema bivittatum. Lineage (NCBI taxonomy): Eukaryota > Metazoa > Chordata > Amphibia > Gymnophiona > Rhinatrematidae > Rhinatrema > Rhinatrema bivittatum. The sequence continues at coordinate 120,173,913 of NC_042617.1, forward strand.
GGCCAGAGAGAGAGGTAAGGAGGAGAGCAGAAACCCTTCTACAGATTTGGCAGTCAAAACTGCAATAAGCTGCACAAGTTCATAAAAATATATTTAACACTCTGATGCTTAATAGCATATTTACATAGAAAACTGAACCAAAACTGGGCACCTATTTACAAGACTCTGGGCCTCATAATAAGAAATTGCTTCTTTTTATTTTTGTTCGCCTTAGAGGCATCAGTATAAACTCTCACTTTAAATTTATTAAACACCACTGCTCAAGGTTAGGGAGTTAATGCTTTGTTACATAGAACAAACAGATACCCTTTAGATTTTGCCAAATTCAGTGCCCGCAGCCCCTTATGCTGGAGGGCCTGTGGGATGTCTGCCTCCAATTTTCATATGTGATGGGATTGTATACTAATTATTGACTTTTGGAGGTAGGTGCAGGCTGTTTCTAGCCACAATATACAGCCTCCTTATGCTTGTTGTGCAGATGGGATGATTCAATATTTCTTAAGTCCTCCAGAATCCTTTCACTCAGTAACTACATGATACTTGGATCACAATAGCTTACTACTGGAAATCTAATCCCTTACTCATTGGAAAATGATAGTTGCCGATATTGCTGTTACAGAAAAAAAGTCACTCTCCCTTTGAAATAAACAAAAAACTTATAATGCTATTTGGAAGGCTTAGTGGCAATGGAGACATTCTTGTGTATGATGAAACAAATTTGTTCCATATGTTGTATTTAATTTTTTCATATTGTTTTTCTTATTGATTTCTGATGACAAATGTATCAGTCTTTGCTTTCCTGTAATCTGACTTTAAATAAAGAGTTAAAAAGGAGGAGGTGACGTCACCTCCAGTGATGGCAGCCTAATAGCGGAACTCCCGACCCAACTTTATAATCAGCCCCCATCCCGATACCGAATTTGCTTACCTTGGCAGTGCTGATACATGAGTGTTTTAAGTTTGAGCGCCGTCATGTAACCGAAGCAAAAACTGGATTTGAAGAAGTTTTCCTTCGCCAGCCGGAATGTTTCTCAGGCCCTCAGCTGTGGCGAGGAGGAAGACATAGCCACTGCCACGTATGAGTCAGATGTGGCGGAAGACAAGATCTGCTCTGGAGACAAGGTGGAGCAGATACCCTTGCGGGCGGACTTCTGCCGATGGTTTTCTGAAATACACCAGGGCATGGCTCATATTAAAAAGGAGTTTGGTAATATGTTTGCAGAGCTGTGGGGCGAAGGTAATCATATGGCAGAGGTGGAATTGTGGCTGGAAGAGCAGGCCACTGAAGCAGTGTCGTGCCAGGAGGATGTTGCAGGCTTTTCAGATTCGTTGGTGGAGATGGAAGAGGATATGGAGGACCTAGAGAAACAGGTCCAGGAGGTCAAACTTGTGCTTTCAGGGTGTCCCTGAGCTGCCTGCATTCAAAGATTGCTTTCAGGTAATGACCATTATTTGCACTCAAGGGCTGGACTCTGAAAATGTGGCTGCGCCTCTGCCTGATATCAAGTTTGAGAGAGCATGCAAAGCTCTTGGCAGCCCAGAGGTAACCTCCCTCGTGATATAGTAGTCTGCTTTCATGACTATACTGTGAAAGAGAAGGTAGCCATGATGACCAGGAAAAAAAGCCATATTACATGGAATGATCATCAGGTGGATATTTTTCAAGATCTCTCTCTGATTACCATTCACAAGCGCAGAGCCTTTTGGGACATTCTCACCTTTTTGAAGCATGAGGACATCCGTTACAGATGGACCTTTCCTTTTGGCCTTCAGTTTACTGTTAAAGACCAATCAGTTAAAGTGAAAACAGTGGAAGCTGCAGCAGAATTTTTGCATAAAGCTGGTATTTCTGTTCTATTGGGAGAGTCTACAGCAGCCACTGGGCCTCGTTTGAAAAAGAAGAATGATTGGCCTAAATGGCAGAGGGTTCAAGTGTCCAGTTGGCATCTCAGGAGGCAACTGGACTCACACTTGTTTCCTGAAACGGTGAGTGTTGGATGAATATTATTTATCAAAGCTTTTCATGTGTTTGGCCTGGTGTCTATTTTGCAACTTGTGCTATGAGTTTTTTCTTATTTACTGCTGGGGCGGGTAAACCCTACCTTTTTAAAGGACGGGTGTAAGGCTGTCACAGTAAGGGTGATATCTGGGGTGTGCTGTTTTCAGTTTGAGTTCTTTAGCTATGAGTTGGGGTTTGAGGGCTAATGCCATGTTTGGTGGGGTCTTTCCTCCCAGGGAAACTATGCATCTCATGGGGGGTGAGGTATAGAATAAGGTTAGGAATTGGGTCTTCTCTCCGGGGTTAGGATCTCCTTGTGTATCTAAGGTCCTTGATCACCAGAGTATGTGGGTGTGTCTGCATGGTTGGTTTGGCAGTTGGTGAGGAAGCTTGGGGGTTGTCTTTTTGAAGCCTGTTTTTCATTCTTTTACTGATGGGACTCTTTAGATTATGTCTTTAAATGCTAAGGGTCTCAACTCTTCCATTAAACGAAAATTGTTGTTCAAGGATGCAGAAGGTCTGGGAGCGAATGTGATTTTCTGCCAAGAAACGCATCTCATGGGTTCCAAAAGATATCCTCTTCAATTTTTTGCTCCAGGACCAAAGATGATAAATATTGTGGGGTGGGGATCTTGTTTGCTCATAATTTAATTGTGGATGTGAAATCTGTTCTTCGAGATGTCAATGGTAGGTTTTTGATCTCAAAGGTATCCATTAATGGGGAGCTGCTTACTCTGGTGAATCTCTATGTGCCAAACTCTCAACAGGGAGTCTTTTTAAAGACCCTAGTGGATACTGGGAAGAAGGTCACATTTTGTTAGGGGAGGGGGATTTTAATCTCACTCGCTACACTTTTTTTGATAACTTATCTGGTACCAGGGGTGGGTCTTGTTCTCAGCGATGTTATCTAAAAAATGTGATCAATATTTGAGGATTTCAAGACATCTGGAAGTTGAGGAACCCTTCTTTAAGAAACTATACTTTCTATTTGGTGCCCCATGATTCCTACTCATATATTGCTTATTTTCTATTGGATAAAATGTTGGTGGGAGGTGTTCATGCTACTGGTATTGGCAGATGGAAGGCGTCGTCCACGGTTACATGTACAGCATAAAAAATGTCGACACTGTGAACCTTGTTTTGGACACAGTAGATTTCTTCCCCGCAGCCCCTGAAGCAGGCACATGGTGCCGAAACATGGCCAATGTCAGGCAGGCAGATCCGAACCCATGAGAAGAAACAGAGGCGACAGCCTTGATAAGTATCTCAAGACAAGAATAAAACAAGTGGGTCGGATAGGCAGCTAGGGAGAAGGGATTTTATAAGCAAAAACCAAAGGAGAAAATAAAAATAAAAAATAATAAATATTAAAGTATGAATAATAAAGAGTAATTCACGGGGCGAATGAGAAGGATAACTACAAATTGATTATCCTTGAACAGAGCCACCGTACAAAATATACCACCAAACAAGGTTTCCCTTGAATCAATAGATGTTGGAGAATTATTAGTGAAGGGAAAGAGGTTAGTTGGTGTATAGTGAATACTGGTATTAGACACATTATGTGGCCCAATCATGTGTTGATTTAGGTAGAGTTTCAGGTGGGCTGGTTTCAGAGTGGTAGCAGTTTTTGGAGGTTAAATGACTCCTTACTTTCCGATAAGGAGTTTAATGCAGTTCTTATAAGGAATATTGAGGATTATTTCTTACTTAATGATACAGGGATGTTAGCCTGGCGACCTTATGGGAGTGTATGAAAGCTGCGATTAGGGGGGAAACTTATCTCTCATGCCTATTTAAAAAAAACAGAAGGCAGAGTGGAGGCTGCGTTTGAAGCTCCATATAGGTAAGCTGGAAGTCCAACATAAACACAATAGGGAAGCTCATATCAAGACAGCCCTAGACACGGCTCGACAAGAGTTGCAGGCTTTGGACTTGGCAGAGATTGCTTCTCAAATGCTGAGAGTGAAGAAACGAATTTTGAATTTGGTAACAAGGCCAGATGTCTTTTGGCCAGGCATCTTAAATCCCAATCCATGTAAAATAAGATCCTTAAAATCAAGGATAAAGTGGGCAATATTATCTATGATGATCAGATTTCTGATTGCTTTGTTCAGTTTTATGGGGAAGTCTATATGTCTGACAGTGTAATATTTGATTCAGACATTGCGAACTATCTTATGTCTGTATCTTTACCTTGTTTACCAGATAATGCTAGGGATCTCCTAAACGCCCCTATATGGGAGGAGGCGATCTTCACTGTTATTTCAGATTTGAAGCTAGGCAAGGCTCCTGGCCTCGATGGTTACTCTGCAAAGTTTTATAAATTCTGTAAGTTGGCTAGTGTGAAACCCCTGTTTAATTTCCTTAGAGAAGGGGGCTCTTGGGTGACAGGGGTGAATGTGGCAGGTATTACTGGCCTGGTGAAAGGTGGGTGCGACCCTACACTCTGCAGCTTCTATTGACCCATTTCCCTTATAAATTTGGATCTAAAGATCTTAGTGAAGATATTAGCTACATGCTTGGGATTTATTGCTCCTTTACTCATTCATGGGGACCAATCAGGTTTTGTACCAGGAAAGCTAGCCACAGACAATGTCAGGAGGATACTAAATTTTTGTTGGTGGGCTCAACATCATAACATCCCGCCTGCTCTCTTGGCGGTAGATGCTGAGAAAGCCTTTGATCGGGTTCATTGGGCTTATTTTTTCCAGGTGCTTGAGAAGTTTGGGCTGGGATCCTCCTTTTTGACCTGGGTTAGAGTGCTTTATGACCAACTGAAAGCCTGTGTTATGGTTAATGAGAGATATTCGGGAATATTTGGTGTAGGTAGAGGCACCCGACAGGGTTGCCCACTGTCTCCTCTTTTGTTTGCTTTATCTCTGGAACCTTTTGCGTGGAAAGCCAGGAATTCTGACTCTGTTCAAGGGGTAAAGGTAGCTGGGAAGACATATAAAATGACTCTATTTGCCAATGATCTGTTGTTCACTTTGACAGACCCTGAAAAGTCCCTTTTGGCCCTTCTTGGAGACATGAGGCGCTTTGTTTTCTGTGTCAGGATTGAAACTAAATGAAGACATCCGAGATTTTAAATCTCTCTCTAGATGGAGTTTTGGTGGAGTGCTTATGCGAGTTGCTCCCCTTTAAATGGGCATGTAAAATATTTGGGGGTACGACTTGTCGACTTTGTTTGCCTTAAATTATACTCCCCTATTTCAGGAAATTCTTTAGGACATGGAGCGGTGGCATTGTTTTTCATGTCTTGGTTCGGCAGAATTTCCACTGTTAAGATGAATGTTCTTCCGCGTCTCTTATTTCTTTCAAACATTGGCAATGGCAGTCCCCTTCCGAGTATTTAAAGTTTGGCAAAAAGCTTTGCTGCATTTCATGTGGAAGAGAAGGCAACCTAGGGTGGCGAGAGCAGTATTGTTTAGACCTAAAAGCCAGGTCGGGTTGGGAGTCCCAAACTTGGAATTTTATTATGTAGCTGCTCAGTTAAAAAAGATATGGGAATGGCACTATAGAAGTAAGAGTAAGATATGGATAGATTTAGAGCAGGATATATTTAGGCTGCCACCATTAGATATAGTTGTGTGGTGCACAGGGACGTCAGAGCTGGCGTACAGCAGGGGCTCTCTTTTTACTACACACTCCCTGAGAGTCTGGCACAGGTATCTCACACAGCTAGTGGGGGACAAGCGTTACTGGCATACTATATCTTTCCTGTATACTAAGGACACCAGGGAAATCATTTGCTGCAGCAGCCTACTGGAAGCGCTTAGGTATTGAGAGACTAGAACATGCCTTGCAAGCTGGGTCCATCATTTCTTTTGATGTATTGCGTCAGTCTTATCCCCTAGAGGAGAAAGACAGATTCCACTATTTGCAACTAGCCTCTTTTGTCCAGTCCAAGAGGATTGCTGCAGATCTCAGCAGTAGTAAATCAATGACGTTTTCTGTGCTAGAGTAGATAAATTAGAAAAGATGATTTCTAAACTCTATAATTTTCTTATTGGGGACCTTCATTCCAAACCAAAATTTGTTCTGCTTTGGGAGAATGATCTTTCTGAAAGTTTGGAAGATGCGGAATGGAATATGTACTATCAGGCAATGGGGAAAAGCTCTGTATCTTCTTTGATTTTGGAAAATGGTTATAAATTACTGTACAGGTGATATCTCATTCCGGCTAAATTAGCTAAAATATATTGGAAACCTCTGCTCTCTGTTGGCACAACTGTAGAAACTATGGTAGTTTTTTCCACGTTTGTGGACCTGTCCTAAAGTTTCTGGGTATTGGGATATGATATTAAAGCTGGTCGCTGAAATAACCAATATTAAATTACCAAATTCCCCAGGGTTACTCCTGCTCTCTGTGGGCCTTCTTGACATAGATACATGATTTGTGTGTCTTACTGGGTATAATATAGTGGGGACGCAGTATGAACTTGCTGCCTGGTGGTGGAAAATTGAGGTCCCACAGAAATTACATTTGGAGATTAGGATGTCTCGGCTTTTTGCCATGTATAAACTGACTGCCTACCTTCATGATGATATCCTGAGGTTTGAAACTACCTGGAGCTCCTTTATAACTTGGCGATCATTCATAGGTTCAAGATAGGGGGGGTCTGTTGGTTCAAGGGTCTTTATCGATTGATTAATTATTTGTATGGGATCTAATCCTGGGGGACATGGAATTGGGATGGGTAGGGATGGGATGGGAGTAACTCAAATGTTGGAGTTAACAATTTGTGGTCAGTACTGTGGTATGCTGTCTTGGAAGAAGGGGGAGATGTTCACTATTATTGCATGCAGGTTACTTGGAGGGATATCTGAGTTATCTAAGCTCTTGAACATTCATTGTGTTTAGTCCGTGAACATTCCTCTTCCTTTTTTGTGCATTACGAGCTGATTTGTTGTTGTATTCTGTATATGCTATTATTGTCAAACAGTAAATTAAAAAAAAAAATAGTTAAAAAAAACAAAAACCCACTTCCGCTCTTTTACAACAGAATAACCTAAGAACACAATCTCTATCCAGATCAAGCACAAAATCAACAATCAGTGTTGCAGGATGAAATACTGCCCCATTCTTGTCCAAAACTCCAGTCAAATGATAGTTGAGGAATCTGAGTAAGCTCACCCACTTCTTTTTTTTTCTTGAATGGTTGAAGATAATATGCACTAGAAATAGGTGGACAAAATTTCTTTGGGATTTTTATGATCTCAACGAAATATCTCTCAAGCATATCAAGAGCTGGCACCATATCAGCTTTAGAAAAATTAATAAATCTCAATTATATGTCTCCTCACTGTTTTCCAGTTTTTCCAGTTGTTATGTAGGTAAATATTATCATACAGCAGATAGGATTCTTTTTCAAAATTCTTCTCCATTTTAATTTCTAAAGTGTCCAAGCCAAAGTTCTAGTTCTCCCCAAAGAATCTTGCAGTTGGAATCTTTTCTTTATATAGAGGGTGATGGAGGCATGGAGCAGTCTCCCTGTGGAGGTGGTAGAAACAAGGATAGTATCTGAATTCAAGAAAGCAAGGGATAAGCTCGGGGGGATCTCTGAGAAGAAGTGGAAGGGAGTGTGGAGTTGAGTAGATGGTGTGGATGGACAGACTAGGAAAGGCCATGTGGTCTTTTTCTGCCGTAATGTTTCTATGTTTCTAAAGTATTATTTTCTGGAAGAGATCTTTCCAAACCGGCAGTATCTTCCCAGACACCCTCCAAACTAATAACTGCAGGTCATACCAATGTTGGTTGAAATTCAGCTGAGAATTCCCATTGAGTTGGTGATATCTGGTGCATTCTCTGGCACACAGCTAGGCTTTTCCACCAGAAACTGTCATAGTGCTTCCCAACTCATCCTCCATACCTCCTCCATTCCCCCAATTCATCCTCCATACCTCCCCCATTCACCAGGGCTCAACCGCTTCTTCATCTTGCATGCCACATGTTTCTGCTGCTGTTCCCAAGATGCTTGCACCTGCTGGTTTTAAAGTGCTGATGTCATCAGATGGTGCTGGGCCTGCAAGCTCTCACTGCAAACTATCCCACAATGGTGGCCCTAGAGAGATCCATTTTTCTGGGCTCAAGGAGGTATTCATGCCTGGAGAAGTCACTGAAAAAACTTCCCCAGAAGAACATCCCCCCTAAGGAGCTTCCTGTCACAGCCCCTGTACATTGTTCAATGGTGCCTTATTAGGCCAGAAGAAACAGATAAACCAGGGCTGCAGGAAAAATCCTGGTTTTGCCTTTACATTTGACCATAATCAATTAAGGGGGGAAAAAAGCCTGACCAGACAAAACTCCTGCAGCACACTGCTATCCAGCTGCCATGTTGGCTGGATTCACCTTTTTGTGGTTGACTCCCTTTCCTGGCTTTGTTGTTAGGCCTCATCCTCTTCTCATTTTATCTTCTACTGATTCTTTTAATCCTTCTCTTAGTTATCACATGCCGGTGACATCTAATATTTCTTCTCATTTTCCTTATTTACCTTCCACAACTATAATCATCTCAAATGGATATCTGCTCATTGTCTAATCTATCCAAACAGAACTCTTCCTCCTTCCCCCTTCTTATCCTCATGTCACACACTATTTATGTATTCTGATCAGTTTGCCCTTTCAGATCCCAGGTGTAATTTATGCATTCACATCACATCACTGTTCTTGCAAAATCTTAAATTGTCTTTCTCTTAATTAGTTGAAGTACTTGTACTTTACTTAAGCCTTCACTTCTGGAAATTCTGTTTTGTGCTCTAATTCTTTGACGTCTAGGCTCCTCCAACATTCTCTGTGTCAATCTTCCATGATCTTAAATTTAATCACTCAGATTCAGCTTCCAGAATAGTCTTTCAACTACCATTCTACTACTTTATTCATAGGCTTCCTCTTTCTCTTTGGATCTGATTACATTTTTTTTATTTTTTTACTGAATTTTCCATGACCCTAGCTCCCATGTAATGTGCATCCTTAATCTTCTTTTTCTTCTGAATCTCTTCCACTCTCAACCTCTTAACCATCTTGTTTAACAATTCTCCTACTCAACCGTTTTAAGATGCCATAGTTCTTCTCTTACCAGACAGTACCGATAGAATCAGCTCCTTGCTTCTCTCATATGCCTCCTTGTTTTTTGTTCTTGTCTTAGGACCCATCATGTCACTTTGAACACTTGTTTGAGCTTCTCGATAACTAAATTTCTAAACTTAGACAGTTTTGGAGATGAATATGTAATAAATACTTAAATTCAGATTATTGCATTAATCTTTTTTCTTTGTAGATGTTATTTTTAAGAATAAATGCAAGCTACAAACTCCATTTGAAAAGGCAGCTAACACATCTAAATGTAGTCAATGATGGAGGACCTCAACATGGGTATGTGCATTTGTTTTAAAAATGCATTATTTTGCCATATGTATGATTTTACCAGGTATTCTAATCTATATTGTGTCACTCCACGGACAATAAAAGAAAAATGTATTTTACTTGCTAATTCTATGTATGTTCACTCTTGCCAGACTTGACCATGTAGGGTACAGTGTTACCAGTATCCTCAGTACATCAGCACCAGTCGTCTTAGGAAGATTTCCCAATGATGTTCCTGAAAAGCTGTGTATATACTTCCCCACTGGTGTCTTGCCGAAATGGCATCTCTCCAGCAGTCTTATAGTTTGAACCATGCAGGGCTTAGTAGTCTCTCAAGACCTGCCAGCTCCATGCAATTCAAACTGCAAGTCTGCTGAGCGGTGCCACATGGCAAGACACTGGAGGAAGATCTGTGCACAACTTAGCAGGAACTAATGTTCCTGCTAAGTTGTGCACAGACAAGCAGGATGGTAGTCCTCTCATATGGGTGACATCATCAGGATGGAGCCCAATCAGGGAACACTTTTGTCAAAGTTTCTAGAACTTTGATTAGCACCTACTGGGCATGCCCAGTATTGCACTGACCCTGCATCCAGCAGGGGTCCCCCTTCAGTCTTCTTTTTTCCGCGCAGCAGTAGCCACACGGGTTAAGGAGCTCTCTGAGATTCCTGACAGGAATTTTCCTCATGGAACTTCTTTCAAAATTTTTCCCTATCAATACCTATACTCCGCGGTCGAAAGGTAAGCTTTTACCCTTGTTGCAGTCTATTCCCGATGAATTATCTCTTCGGGGCCTATTAGCCATCGACCGCACCACGGCTAAATTTTTGTTGGAGCCATGGCGTCGGGTTTTCGTTGGTGCCCCAACTGTACTCGGACAATGTCCATCACTGATCCTCATGGGGTCTGTGTTATGTGCTTGGGGTCCGACCACGATGTCCTAACTTGCACCAAATGTGCCCAAGTGACACCGAAGTACCGTAAGGCTCAATTAGAGAATATAGACTTTCTCTTTCAGTTAAAAACCCCGACTCCATCGACAGCTTCGATGTCATCCAAGCCAGTGCCATCGACCTCTCACCAGCACCAGGACACCACTGCTGTTCGACCGGCGTCGACAATTCCAAAACTGTCGTTCCCTGTACGTACTCGGATCAGTCCAGACCATGGGTTGAGCCTCCTTTCCAGCAGGTGGAGACAGACTAAAACTGAAAGGATATCCTATAATGAGGATCCGTGATACTACAGGAACGAAAATTATCAGGTAAGACCTAATTTTTCTATAGCCTCCTTGCCTCCTCAGAAAAAGGACCGAAGAGAACATCGTGAAGAGCGTCGACACCGGCATCGGAAGGCTCAGTCTGTCGATCCAGGCAAGTCCTCGGCTTCGACGTCGATAGAGCCACCGACAAAGAAGCCCCTTCCAGAAAAGGCCTCATCCTTTTCTGTGACCGGGTCACCGAGGCATTCCCCACCTACAGTGGTGTTGGGATTCGGTATTCCACCTTCACCGGTGGACCCTCCAGCTATGTCAGTGCTGCCTCCTACTCCAGTGATGGGGTTCCATGCCCCAGGCTTCCACAAGGAATTGGATCGGAAGATCCAAGAGGCCATCGGTAAAGCACTTCAGGGCTTCCGTCCTCCATCGACACCGGTACCGGTCCCCGAGCCGGTCACCAATCCAATTCTCGTAGCACTCGCACTTCTACTGAGTAGACTGGATGCATTGATCGGTGCCCTGCCTCCGATGGAACTGAGAGCACCGGTGAGTCCAGTGCCTTCTACACCAATTCCATTATCATCAGATGATGAAGAAACACAGATTCCCATCCCACCATCTGAGATTTTACCACCGACTCGTCCATCGATGTCACTGGTCCCTTCGGTGCCTCCATTGATGCCATCGATGCCTAGGCCTGGTCCTTCAGGATTAGCACCCTTTCTCCCTGCTGGAGACCCACTAGGTGCTGGAGATCAGCCCTATAATCCTTGGACCAATGATTCGTCCCAGGATACAGATGATCTACCATCAGAGCCCTCTCCTCCAGATGAAAGACTATATTCTCCACCAGAAGATCTGTCTTTTATCAATTTCATCAAGGAAATGTCTGAAACCATTCCTTTCCAGCTTCAGACAGAAGAGGACTCTAGGCACAAGATGCTGGAAGTACTCCAATTTCTTGATGCTCCTAAGGAAATCATGTCCATACCAATTCATGAAATCCTGCTTGATCTCCTGAAAAGAAACTGGGAACACCCATGTTCAGTTCCACCTGTCAACCGCAAAACAGATGCCACCTATCTGGTACAGACAGCTCCTGAGTTCCAGAAGTCTCAGTTGGATCATCATTCTATGGTTGTTGTCAGCCCAGAAGAAGGCACGGCATTCTAAACCTCATTCCTCCATACCTCCAGGGAAAGAACAAAAATCCCTGGATGCTTTTGGCAGGTGTGTATTCCATGGCTCTATGCTCATATCTCACATTGCCTCTTACCAATTATACATGACCCAGTATAACAGAGACCTCTTTAAAAGGATCCAGGACTTCTCTGATTTGTTACCAGAGCAACTCCAGACTCAACTTCATACTCTAGCTCAGAAAGGTCTGGATGCTGGAAAACACAAGGTCCGCGCTGCTTATGATATCTTCGACACTGCCTCTAAAGTGTCTGTAGTGGGGATTAGTGCACGAAGATGGGCCTGGCTCAAATCCTCGGACAAGACCAGAAGTCCAAGACAGGTTAGCAGATCTACCCTGTGTGGGAGATAATCTCTTCAGGGAAAATATCCGAGAGACAGTGGCGCAGTTGAAGGACCACCATGAAGCGCTGTGCCAGCTTTCTTCTGTGCTGTCTGAGTTCCCTTCCACGCCTAAAAGAACTTTCAGGCAAGACTCTTAAGTGGCCAACCTACAAGCCAAGGAAAGTTTATCCTCCAGCTTCTAGAGGACGCACTTCCAGACCTTACCAAAAAGGTCAATCCAGGCAGATTGTGCCTCAAAAGTCTCTGCCAGCTTCTCAGCCTGGACCAGCGTCAGGGTTTTGACTCCTTCTTAGAGAGAGTGTAAGCCAACCTCCTCTTCCATCCATACCAGTCAGCGGTCGACTCTGCCGCTTCAGCAGCGCTTGGCACACAGTCACCACAGACCAGTGGGTACTTGCAGTAGTCACCCAAGGTTACCACCTAAATTTCCTGACTGTTCCAGCGGACTCTCCACCTCGGCCGATGTGGGGGAAGTCCGATCATTCTCCCTTGCTTGAGCAGGAGGTCCCATCCCTCCTCCTATCCTGAGCAATAGAACCGGTACCCCTCCCCAGCAGGGGCAGGGATTTTATTCCCGGTATTTTCTAATACCAAAAAAGTCAGGTGGCGTATGCCCGATACTGGACCTCCATGCACTAAACAAATTTCTGCACAGAGAAAAATTCAAGATGGTAACCTTGGGCTCTCTACCTCCTCTTCTGCAAAGAGGAGATTGGCTATGCTCTCTCGATCTTCAGGGCGCATACACACATCTCAATCACACCATCTCATCGCAAATTCCTGCTATTCCTGGTCTGCCCTCATCACTTCCAGTACCATGTACTACCATTCGGCCTGGCGTCTGCTCCACGAGTATTCACCAAGTGCCTGCTGGTGGTCGCAGCCTTCCTCAGGAATCAGGGTGTCCATGTCTACCCTTATCTCAATGATTGGTTGCTAAGGGCTCTGACTCAGCAGGGCGCTAACCTCCCTGCGTCTCACTATCAACACCCTGATCTCCTTAGGGTTTCTAATCAACTATCCCAAATCTAAGATAGTTCAATCCCAAACCCTATCCTTTACGGGGGCCGACATAAACACTACGTTGGCGAAAGCCTTCCTCCCCCAGGATCGTGCTTTCACCATTACATCTCTGGCGCATCAACTACAGTCTCGAGTATCTTCAACTGCTTGGCACTTCCTCATACTGTTGGGTCACATGGCATCCTCTGTGCATGTCACTCCGTTGGCTCGCCTAGCCAAGAGAGTGATGCAGGGACCCTAAAATGCCAGTGGATTCAAGCTTGTCAGCCAATGTCCAGCAGTGTCCAGGTTGCCAAACAGCTCCGTCTGTCTCTAGCCTGGTGGATGCACCACTCAATCTCATTCAAGGCCTTCCATTTCAAGCTCCGGATCCTCAAATTACCTTAACAGATGCATCCAACCTTGGGTGGGGTGCACATGTAGGCGACCTGCAGACTCAGGGAACCTGGTCTCCAGAGGAAGCCAAACACCAAATAAATTTCCTGGAGCTATGGGCGATCAGATATGCCCTCAAGGCTTTTCAGGATTGTCTGTCAAACAAAGCCATCCTGATTCAAACCGACAATCAGGTTGCGATGTGGCACATCAACAAACAAGGGGGAACAGGCTCCTACCTTCTGTGTCAGGAAGCTGCACAGATATGGGAATCGGCCCTTTCCCGCTCGATGTGCCTCAAAGCAACCTACTTGCCGGGAGTGGGCAATGTGTTGGCGGACAAGTTGAGTCACACTTTCCATCCGCACGAGTGATCTCTCAACCCCGCGATAGCGGACACGATATTCCAACGTTGGGGCTACCCTCGCATAGACCTCTTTTTGTATCAGTACGCAACCACAAAGTAGACAACTTCTGCTCTCTCATTCGCAATCACGGCTTGCAGCCAAGAGATGCCTTCGCCCTCTCCTGGGCCAGCGGTCTCCTTTATGCAGACCCTCTTCTTCCTCTCATTTCAAAGACTCTCGTGAAGCTCAGGCAGGACAAAGGATTAATGATTCTGATAGCTCCCCATTGGCCACGCCAGGTGTGGTTTCCAGTCCTCCAGGACCTATCAGTATGCCGACACATTCCTCTGGGGAAGGATCCCCTTCTAATCACTCAGAACGAGAGGTATCTCCGTCACCCCAACCTCCAAGCTCTGTCTCTGATGGCCTGGATGTTGAAAGGTTAATACTCCAACCTCTTAACCTTTCAGAGTCGGTATCCCGAGTTCTGGTGGATGCAGGAAAGCCTTCAACTAGAAAGACTTATCGTTCTAAATGGAAGAGGTTTACTGTCTGGTGTACTTCCATGTCCATAGACCCCCTTCACTTGTTCCTCTGCAAGGTTCCTGGACTACCTCTGGCACCTGTCAGAGTTAGGCCTAAAAACTTCCTCTATCAGGGTGCATGTTAGTGGAGCTTCTGCGTACCATAAGGGTGTAGGTAATGTCTCCATTTCAACGCAACCCTTAGTATCACGGTTCATGAGAGGCTTGCTCCATTTAAAACCACTGCGCCCTCCTGCCCCTGCTTGGGACCTTCGTTTGAGCCTCTCCACTCCTGTGATCTCTGCTATCTCACCTAGAAGGTAGTTTTTCTTCTGGCGATCACGTCCGCTCGCAGAGTTAGTGAATTACAGGCATGAATTACCTTCCTGCCTTACACTAAAATTCTGCATGACAGGGTAGTACTCCGCACTCACCCTAACTTTTTACTGAAGGTAGTGTCGGAATTCCATATTAACCAATCTATTATCCTACCTACCTGTTTTCCCTGTTTTCCCAGGTCCTATTCCAACCCAGGAGAACAAGCTTTCTATCTGGACCGCACGTCGGCCCACAGGAAATCCACTCAATTGTTTGTTCCTTTTGATACCATCAAATTGGGATATCCTGTGGGAAAGCAGACCCTCTTCTCCTGGTTGGCGGAATGCATTTCTTTTTGCTACCAGCAAGCAGGCATTCCGCGACAAGACTGTGTAAGGCACACTCTGTCAGGGCCATGGAGACATCAGTAGCGCACCTCCGTTCGGTGCCACTTCCTGATATTTGTAAGGCTGCTACCTGGAGCTCTCTCCATACTTTCACAGCCCATTATTGCTTAGATAAAGCTAGCACACAGGATTCCATCTTTGGCCAGTTTGTTCTACGCAATTTTTTTTCTGTTTAACTTCCCAACATCCTTCCATCAACCCATTCAGGGTTTCAGGATGTCCTCCTAACCAAATTTCTACCACTGTTGTTGTGCCTGTTGCACGTCTTTGGGTACATTTGGTGTATTGCTCGGGCATCCTCAGCTCGGTACTCACCCATGTATGAGGACTACCATCCTGCTTGTCCTGTGAGAAAGCAGAGTTGCTTACCTGTAGCAGGTGTTCTCACAGGACAGCAGGATGTTAGTCCTCACGAAATCCACCCGCCACCCCGCAGAGTTGGATTCGTTATGTTTTTCTTATTTTATTTTTCACACGTACTTTTGCTATATAAAGAGACTGAAGGGGGACCCCTGCTGGATGCAGGGTCAGTGCAATGCTGGGCATGCCCAGTAGGACCCAGTCAAAGTTCTAGAAACTTTGACAAACGTGTTCCATGATTGGGCACCATCCTGATGATGTCACCCATATGTGAGGACTAACATCCTGCTGTCCTGTGAGAACACCTGTTACAGGTAAGCAACTCTGTTTTCCCATAACTCAGAGTTGTCCAACATCCAGCTTGCCAAAGATTTCTTTACAAACCATTAACCGCATGATGAAAAGGAGATTAAGGGGCAGCCAAAGACTGCCTGGCATTGGTCCTGGAGCACCAGTTCCCCTCTGGAACCACGCAGCTCTCAGAAAGTGAGAGTCGCAAGGTGCCTGAACTCCTACATTCTTCTCAGTCATGGGAGTTTAAGCACCATGTTGTACTGGAAGATATCAATTATCCCAGGGCTGGCAGCAGCAGTAGCAAACAAGGCAAGGGGGATTGAGAGGGCCTTGATTTAGGAATAGGCAATGTAAACAACTGCCTCCAGCATCAAATTTTCTTAGGTGTTGGAGGACAGCTCTTACTGCTATAACCTGTATCTTGGCCTGCTCCTGCCATGGTGCCACTTGTCCTGTTGAGCAGCACCAATAACTCCATCAAGAAACTGCAGCATCAGGCTTGCGAGCTCTCATGCACTGACAGGCTCTGTGGCACTCCGCTTTCCTCTTGAATAGGTTTGTTTTTATCATGGAAACCTGTGGGATGGGACAGGGCACTGCAGGGCCTTTCAGAGTGCAAGGGCTCACAGGTCCAGTGCTGCACTGTTTTAATAGAGTTGCTGTTGCTGCTGCTTTGAGGCCAGACTGCTCTACATAAGGAGAGGGAATGATCTAGGCAGGGGCAATGGTCGGGAAGTCTCCTCCCACTTCCAGTGACTTCTGGATGGAGACCCCTGTCCCATCCTCTGATTATAGAGGGGACCCAGGGAAACCTCCGCTTAACTACCTGTCATTGCCCCTGTTTTAAGTCCATGCCTAGGATTGGGGCAGGGAGTGAGTTTACAGACTGACTGCCTGGGAAGTGGATGGGAGGGGATAGGCTGGCTGAGGAGAGACATGATTGTTGAGCTTAATTATTTTAGGGGGGCTCCCCCTTCATATCCCAACCTGGCTCAGCAGCAGTGAGAGAGCTTTGGGCTACAGGAGGAGAAGGAGTTTAGTATAATTTGCGGGGGTGGGAGGGGGATAAAAAAAGGTTGCTAAGGGGGATCATTAAGTAGGTAATTGAGAGCTGGAGGGGGTGAGAGAGAGGAACCTCTGGAGGATGCATGGGTATATGCGTGAGAGAGGGCATACAGGATCAGTAGGAGTAGAGCAGAGGAAAGGAGATTAGAGTGAGGGGCGGGTATATGAGGGGTAGGGCTAGAAACTCCTGCCTCCTTCCTTTCCCTCCCTTTATGTATCTGTTTCTTTATATTTAATGCATTCATTACCAACAGTACTTATAGTGGATTACGTCATTTAAAAACATAAAATACAATAACATGACACAAGGATAATAAATATCCAGACATTAAAGAAAAAAGGTGTAGCACAAAAAGTCTGAATGATTTGAAAACAATAAACCTTCATTCAAACAAAGTGAATACAGCATCAGATTTAATAACAATATAAATGGATGTAATCCTCTGCCTTTTGCTTCGCAATGGGCTACAAGCAGTATTAGACTGCAACACTTATTTTCATTCACTTGCTGGTTCAGTTAACAGTTACATCATAAAGTTATTAGAAAAACTGTACATTTAAATTTTAATGTTAAAAAAAAAAAATATATATCTAACTAAACATTTTCTCAAAACATATCCAAAAAGGACATATCTTTTATATTTTGTTCCCGATTACCAAATCTAAGACCACCCAACTGTTATGGGACCATAATGTTATTAAGAACCACATTTGAAAACACTGCAGTCCTCATGATGTAAACTGACATATGCCCATATTCTGGCATCAATGGCTACCTGCTTTTAGGGGTCAAAATTCTAAAAGAAAAAAAAGAAATAACTATCATTGTAACTAAAACCCATTAACAAAGGTAGTCGGATTTATATTTATAATTGTACAAAACTCACACACCCCATCATACCTACTGGCATGGAAATCTCTCAAAATGGCGGATAGCTCAAACAGAATGCCGATCCTCCGTCTTTCTTTAAAAACTCATCCCAACCAATCAGTCACTCAAACAGGCAACCAAAGACAAATTTGTAATAATCAGGAAACCAGCTGTTTAACAATGCCCACAAACAATCTAACATAACTATTCTACTTGTAATTATAAATATAATTTCAAAAGTAAAACATGTTATTACTGTAACTCTAACAAGCAGACCACTCTACTACTTTATTTAAACCATAAGGTTGTATGGTGTTAAGTCTATAGTTCCAACGTTGTCCCTTTCGTATCAACAGTGAATCAGTAAGGCAAACAGACCAATGAGATGATTAAGGGAGAAATAAGGAAGTATGGAAAATCTTCCTAAAAAAAACTGGTGAGCCAATAGGTGGTGCCAATGGAAATCCAGTCACCACATGCTCGCTGTCAAATGCAAGTGTTATGGTTTTGAGGTGTTGGAGTGGATTCTTGGGTACTGTGGTGATGGCCACTCCCACAGGGAGGAGCCCTGTGAGGAACCGCAGTGCTAGGCTAGACTCGAGACACGCAAACAGAAGATTTGTCTTTATTATACAGCTGGATGATACCACCAGAGGTGGCAATAGTGAGATAATCCAGTAGTAGCAGTCTAGGGACCCTTGGCTGAGGGGACCCGTCTCACAATGATAGATGTTATCAGCACTCTGTGGTATAGGGAGTTCCGGTTGCAGGTTCCCAGTGCAGAGCTGTAGATGAGACAGACTGGTAAAGGTTAGATTACTCACTAATGGGCCGATACAGTAAGGAGCGGTAGGAAGAGCTGTGTTAGTGCCGGGCGCACCTGTGTTTGCCGCACGCACAGTCCTGCTCACCTACCGCTCGATACTGTATTTAAATAGCTTGCAAATGCAAGCCGCGTCCGTGAAGCGTTAGGCCCGTGCAACCCATTTTACTGTATAGGCGCTTTATACAGCACCTATACAGTATCCTGGGTGCGCTGGTACCTGTCATTTCAAATGACATTTGAAATGACAGGTACCAGGAAGTGGATGGTCCTCTCTCCCTCCTTCCCTCCCCGAAGCAAGGCGCAGGGCAAATGTTAAAACAAAAGTGAATAAAGAGTAATAAAAGTAAACTTACTGGCGGGAGCCGGCGGGCGCGCGTTCATCGAGGGAGGCGGGAGCCGGCGGGCGCACGTTCATCGAGCTGGAGGGAGCCGGCGACGAAAGCGGCCTCCAACAGCCCCCGCCGGCGGCGAATGAATGCACGCCTGTATACGCCTGTGCAATTTGGGTGCTCAAGGCGTGACGTAACACGCTTTCGTTGCTTCGGGAGGAGGGTAGAGAGGACTGGGCTGCCCCTTTTTCACTCACCGGCCAAGGCAGGTGAGCGAGGGCTGGGGGAAAGTTTGCTGCCTACCCTTACCCCTGCCTCTAACGCAGGGGTAAGGGTAGGCGGTAAGTTAGCAGGTTAAACGCGCGGCTAAACTGCAGGTTAAAAAGGCGATAGTCGGGGCGCACGTTACTGAATGGGGGGGAATAGCTAATCCGATCGTTTACATCTCATATACATGCCGCTGGCGGAAGGGGTTACTTGTTGATTTAAAGAGGCGGTAAGAATGGGTTAAAGGGGATAGTGGATCGCGGGTTGGGCTAACGCGGCCAAATTGTGAGTAAAAGGCGGGTTAGAAACAGGGTAACCGCGGCCGCACTTTACTGTATTGACCTGTAAGTTGGTAGCTGTATTGATGGAGATCCCAGCAGGCAGGAGCAGTTGGATTCTAGGCACCCAGGCAGGGAGAGCAGGCCCTCGAGGAGCGAGTACCTGATCCCAGTAAGGCACCTGAAAGAAAGCAAAGGGCCCCCGAGGAGCGGGTACCCAGGTTAGATGAAATACCCCGAAGGGCAGAGAGAGCTTCCAGCGGCAGCAAGGAAACGGCAGAGCAGCTCAGACCGGAGGCAAGTCCAATCCTTGCTAACTCAAATTGTTAGCAAACGAAGGGCAGGCTAAATACCCGGATGGCGTGACGTCACTCAAGGGGGACGCCCCCAAGGTTCCCGCCAGGATGTGGATAAAGACGTGGGTGGCGTGCGCATGCGCACACACCCTAGGAGGCCCTCAGGAGAAACATGGCATGAGGCCTTGCCATAGCCGTTCCGGGGACACCGGAGAGAGTGGCAAGCAAACGTGGCAGTAGCCATCTTCCCAAGGCTAGCGGGGAGAGAAGAAAGAAAGGTGAGGCACAGAGGTCGAAGCCGTCTGAGACTGACGGACACAACAGCAAGCACCATGAGCATTTTCCAAATTTGTGGCTGAAGTGTGAAATTAACAGAGCCAAACCACAAGTTTGGAAAATGATCATGGTGCAAGCATTCAAGAGAGTAAGTTGCTCACTGGGGGTTTCTGCCTCCTGGATTACAGTATTTCAAATGGAACAGTTTAAAAATAAACTTGCAGTTCATTGGAATACATTTGTTACTATTTGCTATATGTACATTTGAAATGTCATTACATAGTGAGAATACTTCTTTGTTGTTCAATATTAAGCTACTCCAAGATCACTATTTTGCATTCTGATGATTAACTTTTCGTATTATCTCAAAACTGCCTTGACTGACTTTCATATGTTGTCAGAAACCAACATTCCTTCCCTCTTATGATGCAAAATAACTTGATAAAAATAAATACAGTAAATTAACTATTGGTAGTGCAGTCATGTCAGGAATGTAGCCTGCTGGCTGTTTCAAAGAAACTTGCCAGAGTGCACTTACAAACAGTGAAAAATGTTGAATCTTCATAGTTTTGATTACCGCATGTTAATACAGGGATAATTCTAAACATTTAAATTAGAAAAATGAGAGGGTGATCTGAAGTGTGTATTTTGCTAGAAATAGTATGCAGGCACCCGGCATCCAGGAGTATTTTTGGCAGTACTCCACCACCACTCAGCTGAAACCTTATTCTCAACTGCTTTCAAAACTCTGTTCCACCTCCAACCACTTTCAAAATTTGTGAGGCAGCATTTCCTGACTGCCTATCTTACAGTTAGCACAGACCTTTTCCTGTGGCTATACCAAGGAGTTCAAGCCGAGAATATCCTAATGCCTCTTATAGATCTATGGAGGGACTACTTCCTCAGGAGCAGTTCTGGTCGCCCCATCTCCAAAAACATGAGGCGGAACTAGAAAAGGTGCAGACAAGGGGGATGAAAACGAAAAAGGGAATGGAACAGCTCCCTTATAAAGAGAGGCTAAATAGGTTAGGGCTTTTCAGCTTGAAGAAGAGACGACTAAGAGGGGATATAATCATGTTTTTATAATCATGCATGGGGTGGAAGAGAAATAGGGAAGGGTTATTTATCGTTTCAGATAGCTTCATACATTGTCCCCTAGTTCTTGTACTGGCAGCAGATTTAAAACGCATTGAAATAAAAATTGTTTTGACTCGATGCACAGTGAAGTATGAAATTTGTTGTCGGAGGATGTGGTCAAAGCACCTGGCATAGCAGAGTTTAGAAAGAGATTCCTGGAAGAAAAAGTCTTTAAACAATTATTAGGTAGACATGAGGAAAGCCTCTGTGTAGCACTGGGAATGGGCAAAAAAAAAAATGGATGTACACTTTGGGCTCTGTTGGGTATTTCATAGAAATCCAGATTGGCTGCCTTCAGAGACAGGACACTGGGCTCAGTGGACTCTTGGTCTGACCCGGCATGGCACGTCTTATGTTCTTATGAGTGATGGGGATCCCTCTCCCAGAGACAGGCTGTGAGTGAGTAGCAGTTTTGCCTCCTCTAGGATGGCAAAACTGTTCTAGCAATATTGTTGCTTTTTGGGTACTTGGCCAAGAAAGGTTGCAGACCTGGTGTACATAAAGACTACTGGAAAAAAATATGAAACTTATGCTCAGTGGCAATGCTGTGCATTGATTCCCTTTGCAGACGAAGGCTGAGGATGCTGCAGTGGCTGCATCACAGCCTCCAAGGAGTTAATCTGTCATTGCACAGTGGAGACAGCAAGTGGCTGGACTTAGGGATCATGTTAACCTGGTTCTGGGAGGCCGTGTGGTCTGTGGCCCCAGACTGAGGACTGTCACTGTAAAGGCTCGGCTGAGCTGTGGAAAGTTTAAAGAGGGAATATTCCAGATAGTTGAAACAAAGGCTCATGGTATCATATCCTACCTAGCCCAGCAGAGGCTGCTTATCACTGGGCTGGAAGGTCAAAGTAGCAGAAGGAAACGAACTAAAAATAAAAGAAGATCGCATAGACCAGTACTTTATCACGTGAAATGGTGTGGGCTTTTGCCAGTTAAATACAGTTGAGAGAATATCACAGATGAAACTCTGACTTCTTTCAGCCTCTGAGTCATCGTGGCACACTAGTGTGTTGTGAAGCTCCGGCAGGTGTGTCGCACACTCGCTGCTCCCCCCCCCCCCCCCCCCCCCCTTTCACCTCAGCGAGACAAATACTGCTGCCTTTCCTGCCCGGGCTATCAGCACATTCAAGTCCCAAGGGGGAACGGCAGCAGTGTTGGTGAAGGCCGGCAACAGGAACGTGACCTTTTATTCTTCCTGCCCCTGTGGCCCGGAAGAGGAAGTGATATTTACCGGGCACACAGGAAGAAGAAAAGGCCATGCAGCAGCAGTCATATCCCAAGACTCTCCCCAGTCCCGCTACACTCAGCAGTTTGCCTGTGTTGCAATCATCGCAGCACAGAGCAGTCTGCTGAGAATGTGGCCGCCGGGATTTCCTGCCGCGCGGCTGTTGGGGAAAGTCATCCATCAGCTGCCCGGACACAGAGCTGAAGATCGGTGCTGGCTGGCCACTTTGCTAGGGGCTGCAGGCATACGGTGCCGCTCTCCCCCCCCCCACCACCCCCACCCCCACCCCCAGCTCTGACCTCCCCTTCTCTCGCCAGCATGACACCAGCAAGAAAACATAAAAATAATAATAATCAAACTGCAAAAAAAATAAAAGGCTGGGGTGGGGGAGAAGAAAAAACATAATATTGCATTCTAGGCTGACTGCCCTGTGCCGTGATAGCAGCATAAGCAATCAGCTGAGTGCTGCCTTCTTACCACTGTGGGGCAGGGAGGTCATGCCTGTTGCAGTTTCTAGCCTGTCAGGACTCTGTTTTTAATAGTAGCATACCGGCTACCTTGTGCTGTAGCTGCCATATGTGGTGGGGGTGGGGGTGAGTGAGCGAGACAGAGAGAGTGAGCCAGCATGTGCGTAAGTGTACGAGAGTGTGTGTGTGTGTGTAAATGTGTAAGAGAGAAAACATATGAGAGCAAGATACTGCTCAGGAAAGTCACTGGTATGTGTGAGAGAAAGAGATTGCTCAGGGACGTGACTGGTGTGAGAGAGAAAGAGATTGGTCAGGGACGTGACTGGTGTGAGAGAGAAAGAGAGTTTGTTCAGGGAGGTGACGTGTGTGTGTGTGTGTGTGTGTGTGTGTGTGTGTGAGAGAAAGACATTCTTCATCCTCGACTCCTTCATCGACATCTCAACAACACCGAGACACCGGTGACCGGCCGTCGCCGGCATCATCCCGTTCAAAAGCTTCAACATCCTCTGCGCTGGAGAAGGACCGGGCCGAGCATCATGAGAAGCACCGACGTGAATCCTCATCCGGTGCCAGCACCGACAAACCATTGGCATCGACCTCGGCTGAACCGCCATCCAAGAAGTCCCGGGGAGAGGATCCCCATCCTCCTCTGGACCCTGGACACCGAGGCATTCCCTACCTGCACGGGTGCCAAGACTCCACAAATTCCTGTGGACCCTCTGGCAATGCCTGCTGAGCCTCCAACCCCAGCTGCTGTGTTACCAACACCAGCTTTCCGGGAGGAATTGGACCAGATGTCCAAGAGGCAGTCCTTCAGGCCCTTTGGGAGTTTCAGTCACCGCCAGTGCCGACTCCCATACAGACGCCTGATTTAGTGCCTACTATGTTGGTTCCACTCCTTGAACGATTGGACACCCTGATCGGTGCACTTCCATCGGTGCCCGTTCCTTCCGGACCAGCAGCACCTCCAAAACCATCGATCCCTCCTCCAGCATCGATCCCAATTCCTCTATCTTCGGACGATGAAGAACCGAACCGTGCCTCTTCTCCTCTCCGGGAGCCACCAATGCCAGAGCCGATGCCTGGGCCATCGGGTTTACTTCTACCCCAGCATCCATCGAGAACACCGATGCCATCGGTACCACCACCACTGTCCTCGGTGCTGCCTCCTATCTCGGTGCCTCCACATTTTCCATTGGTGCCACCTCCTCAACCAGCTGGACTTGGACTTCTGCCTCCATCTGAAGGCCCGCAGGGTGCAGGAGACCCACCATAAGATCCTTGGGGTGATGATTCCTCTGACTCTCAGGATTCTGAAGACCTTCTGTCAGAGCCTTCACCCCCAGAAGAGAGACGCTGCTCCCCTCCAGAGGACCTATCATTTGCCAACTTTATAAAGGAGATTTCTGAAACCATCCCCTTTAAATTGCAAACAGAGGAGGATACCAGGCATAAAATGCTGGAGGTGCTTCAATTCGTGGATGCCCCGAAAGAGGTAATGGCAATTCCGGTCCACGAAGTTCTGCTTGACCTCTTACACCGTACCTGGGAACACCCTGGAACAGTACCACCAGTCAACAGGAAAACCGACCCTACATACCTGGTTCAGTCAGCTCCAGGTTTTCAAAAGAGCCAACTACCCCACCACTCCATAGTGGTGGAATCCGCCCAGAAAAAGGCCAAGAGAACCCGGCCTCACTCTTCTGCCCCTCCTGGCAAAGAGCAGAAGTCCTTGGATGCCTTCGACCGAAGAGTTTTGGGATGTATGCTCTTGTCACGTATAGCAGCCTACCAGCTATACATGATGCAGTACACCAGGAATCTCTGGAAACAAGTCCAAGACTTCACTGAGATCCTGCCTGAAGAATTCCAGAAAGGATTGTCTACCATCATCTAGAAGGGACTTGATGCTGGGAAACACAAGGTCAGAGCAGCGTATGATATCTTCGACACTGTCTTCAGAATATCAGCAGCAGGAGTAAGCGCCAAATGCTGGGCATGGCTTAAATCCTCTGACTTACGCCAGGAAGTCCAGGACAGGTTAGCAGACCTTCCATGCACAGAGGGCAATATGTTTGGTGACAAAATTCAAGAGGCAGTAGCACAACTCAAAGACCACCACGACACCTTGCGCCAACTGTCCACTGTCCCCTCGGACTTCTCGTCTACCACCAAGAGAACATTTCAACGAGAACCTAGAAGACTAACTTAGAGCCAGCCTCGTCCGCACAGGCTCCCAAAAGCCCAACCAGCTCCTCAGTCTGATCCTGCATCGGGGTTTTGACTTCCATCTAGAGAGCAGCAGTCAAAACCCCCCCCCCCCAAAAACCACCTTTCCTGTGGGAGGCCTCTTGTGCCACTTTGCCACCAAATGGCACAAAATCACCACCGACCAATGGGTCCTTTTTATAGTAGCCCACGGTTACTATCTAAATTTCCTTACACTACCACCGGACATTCCACCACATCTGGCGTGGAGTCTAACAGACCGCACTCTACTTCTCGAGGCAGAACTCTATCCTCCTGCAATCCATTGCTGTGGAACCGGTTCCCCAACTGCAGCGAGGAAAAGGGTTCTACTCCCGTTATTTTCTGATTCCAAAAAAGTCGGGCGGCATACGTCCTATACTGGACCTCCGCACCCTAAACAAACATCTCCGCAAGGAAAAGTTCAGGATGGTCACCTTGGGCACCATGCTCCCTTTCCTGCAAAAGGGAGATTGGCTCTGCTCTCTATATCTTCAGGAGGCTTATGCCTATATAGTCATATCCCCTCCTCATCGAAAATATCTGATTCATAGTAGGTCAAAGGCATTTCCACTACCGGGTGCTGCCGTTCGGCCTGGCATCAGCATACCGAGTATTTACTAAATGCCTGGCAGTAGTGGCAGCTTACCTTAGACAGCGCAGTATCCATGTCTATCCATATCTAGACGATTGGCTACTCAGAGGTCCATCCAAGGAAGTAGTACTTCACTCCCTCCGACTTGCCATACAACTGCTACAAGTCCTTGGGGTTTCTCATAAACTATCCCAAATCTCATCTGACTCTGTCACGCACCCTCTCATTCATCGGAGCAGATCTCAACACCATTCAAGCCAGAGCGTTCCTTCCAAAAGCTGAGCACACACACACTGTCTACCTTGGCCAAAGCAGTACAGACTCGCCAAACCACTTCAGCTTGTCACCTGCTAACCTTGCTAGGACACATGGCATCTACAGTTCACATTACCCCAATGGCTCGACTAGCCATGAGAGTAACACAATGGACTTTAAAGTCCCAGTGGTCCCAATCACACCAAAATCTATCACAAACTGTCCACGTGACCAGTTAGCTTTGCTCACTGGCTTGGTGGATACAAGAGTCCAATCTTCAGATAGGACTACCCTTTCAACCTCCAGATCCTCAGATTGCATTGACTACAGATGCCTCCAATCTAGGTTGGGGAGCCCATGTCAACCAATTACAAACCCAGGGAACCTGGACCAGGGCAGAAGTAAGCCATCAGATAAATTTTCTGGAGCTCTGGGCGATACGCTATGCCCTATTCGTATTTCAGGATTGCCTGTCCAACAAGGTAATCCTAATTCAAACACAACCAGGTAGCGATGTGATATCTCAACACGCAAGGGGGCACAGGCTCTTACCTGCTATGCCAGGAGGCGACGCAGATCTGGGCCTGGGCTCTCTCCCATTCCATGCTGCTGAGAGCAACCTACCTGGCAGGCATAGACAATGTGATTGCAGACCGTCTCAGCCGGACCTTTCATCCCCACGAATGGGCCTTAGATCCCATTGTAGCGAACAGAATTTTCCACCAGTGGGGTCACCCGCGCATAGACCTCTTTGCATCAATTCACAACCACAAAGTAGAACGATTCTACTCTCTACACCACAGCCGCGAGTGACCACCGATGGATGCCTTCGCCCACTCGTGGAACACAGGTCTTCCATACGCATACTCTCCTATTCCACT
Organism: Rhinatrema bivittatum; assembly: GCF_901001135.1. Lineage (NCBI taxonomy): Eukaryota > Metazoa > Chordata > Amphibia > Gymnophiona > Rhinatrematidae > Rhinatrema > Rhinatrema bivittatum. The sequence continues at coordinate 120,200,711 of NC_042617.1, forward strand.
CTTCAGCAAGACTCTCATGAAGTTACGACAAGACCGGGGCACAATGATCCTCATAGCCCCATACTGGCCGTGACAAGTTTGGTTTCCCATCCTACATGACCTCTCAGTCCAGCAACCAATTCGCCTGGGCACAGATCCAACTCTAATAATGCAGAACAACGGACTGTTGTGTCATCTGAACCCCCATTCCCTGTCTCTGATGGCATGGATGTTGAAAGGTTGATTCTGCAATCACTTGACCTTTCTAACGATGTGCCCCAGGTCCTCGTAGCTTCAAGGAAGCCTTCCACTAGAAAATCTTATAGTTTAAAGTGGAAAAGATTATCCTTGTGGTGCGTGACAAAGGAAATAGATCCTTTTTTCTGCCCCACAGCAAGGCTTCTAGACTACCTCTGGCACCTCTCGGAGTCTGGCCTACAAAGTTCCTCAATCCGGGTACATGTAAGTGCCATAGCCGCTTACCATAAAGATGTAGGAGATGCCCCAATTTTGGCGCAACCCCTTGTAGGGTGCTTTATGAGAGGCTTACACCAGCTGAAGCCTCCACTGCGTCACCCAATTGCGGCATGGGACCTCAATGTTGTGCTAGCAAGGCTCATGCGAGCTCAGACATCTCACTTGGAAAGTGATCTTTCTAGTTGCTATAACATCGGCTCGCAGAGTGAGTGATCTACAGGCACTGGTAACATACCCACCTTATACCAAATTTCTCCACGATAGTGTAGTACTCCGCACTCACCCTAAATTTTTGCCAAAGGTAGTTTCTGATTTCCACTTAAATCAGTCCACAATACTTCCTACATTTTTTCCTAAATCTCACTCACACCCAGTCTAAGGTGAGCGGGCGCTGCATCCCTTAGACTGTAAACATGCACTCGCCTTTTATTTGGACGGCACCACAGCCCATAGGAAGTCCACCCAACATTTTCTCTCCTTTGATAAGACCAAACTGGGAGTTCCGGTGGGCAAGCAGACCCTGTCCACCTGGCTGGTGGACTGTATATCCTTCTGCTACCAACAAGCAAGCCTTCCATTACAGGGACGCATGAAAGCGCATTTGGTCAGAGCCATGGCAACGTCGGTGGCGCACCTCCGTTCTGTACCTATTACTGACATCTGTAGAGCTGCCACATGGAGCTCTCTCCACAACTTTACAGCTCATTATTGTCTCGACAAGGCTGGCAGGCAAGATTCCATCTTTGGCCAGTCTGTACTACATAATTTGTTTCCAGTTTAATAACCCAGATTCCTTCATACGACCCACTGTGAAATTCATGCTGCCCTCATAACTAACAGCACCCCTGTTGTGCCTGTTGCACATCGTTGGGTACTGGTTGGTTCACTCAATTCGGGAATCCTGTAGCTTGTTATTCACCCATATGTGAGGACTACCATCCTGCTTGTCCTGGGAGAAAGCAGAGTTGCTTACCTGTAACAGATGTTCTCCCAGGACAGCAGGATGTTAGTCCTCACGAAACCCACCCACCACCCCGCTAACATTTTATTATTTTATTTTTCATTCGTACTTTTTGCTACAAACGAGACTGAAGGAGGACCCCTGCTGGATGCAGGGTTAGTGGCATGCTGGACATGCTCAGTGTGCCAGTCAAAGTTCTAGAAACTTTGACAAAAGTGTTCTGTGATAGGGCTCCATCCGATGATGTCACCCATAAGTGAGGACTAACATCCTGCTGTCCTGGGAGAACACCTATTACAGGTAAGCAACTCTGCTGTCTCTTCCTGAGCGCGCCTCCTTGCATTGCAGGGTAATAGCTGATTAAGCTATTACCCTGCAATTTGCATGCACCTGTGGTAAGCCTGCCGCAAGTGTTTTAGAGTGGGGATTTTTGGCGCTAAAGCCTCTTTATATATCAGGGCTATATTAGTGCCGAAAAACCTGAGCTAAAACTCAAGTAAAAACCTGCGATAGGTTTATTCTCCAAGGACAAGCAGGATAGTTGTCCTCACACATGCGTGACATCATCTGATGGAGCCAGGCACGGAAAACTTTTGTCAAAGTTTCTAGAAATTTTGACTGTCACACTGAGCATGCCGCTAACCATGTGTCCATGCAGGGGATCCCTCTTCAGTCTCTTCTTTTCTGCGAAGTTGTCGCCTCGCGGTCACGGAGCTTGCGCTTCATTTTGTGATTTTTGAGGGTTTTTCTGTCCATGCATTGTGTAGAGTCCCTTGCTTTGTTTTCGGGTCCTTCCGTGCAATCTGATAAGTCCTTCATGCTTTCGCAGTCGATTGCCAATGGCTTCCATTCCTGGTATCCGCTGACCATCGACCGGCTTTCACCTGAGCTCCCAGTGCCCCCGGACCATGTCCATCACAGACCCCCATGAGGTCTGTCTTCTCTGCTTGGGGGCATCCCACAATGTCCTCTGTTGTGACCTTTGTGCCCAGATGACTGCCAAGGGGTGTCGGGCAGGTCTTAAAAAAAATGGAAAAATTATTTGCATCCAAAAAATCAGATTCGTCTTTGGCCTCCACCATTCCCTGACCCTGATCTAGGTGCTGGGGACCAGCCACGATCTTTGTCATCCTGTTTCCAGTCGGGTTCCTCGCCATCACCAATGCTTCCGAGCAGAGACCGCCGTGACCATCGAAAAAGATCGAAGAAACATCTTCATTGGTCAACGTCTTCTAAGCCAGACTGTGGATTGGCATTGACGTCTGTGCCTCCTACGAAGCAGTCTCGGGCAGAGGAAGCGATTCCCTCCGACCCTTCCAATGCCTCTAGGTGGCCCCCACCGACATCAGTGTAGAGCTCTGTGCCCCTCAGTGCTCCGGGGGATGTCCCGATTCCACCTTCTTCTCCTCAAGTCGTTTTATCCTTGGCTACCTTTGAGGAAGAATTAAAGAGGCATGCGCAGTTGGTGCAGGGCTTTGAGCCTCCAGTTCCACCGGGACTGCTACCGCCCCAAGAGCCTACTCCTCTCGTGCCTGAGCCATTATTGGAACGGCTTGATATGCTGCTCAGTGTTCTACTGACTCAGCCGGCACCAATGACCCAAGCCCCTTCGCAGCCGAAGGGATCATCACTGCCACCGCTACGGGGCCCCATCCCAGTGAGCGACTCAGAGGAGGAAGGGCTATCGGATTCAGTGGCGTCTTGGGGACGTATAGCGCTCTGTCACTCCCCAGCTCCCTGGGGGGCAATTGGGGTCTGTGGCATTGGTGTCTACTATTCCTCCACTCTCTCCGGCGGTTTTACGGCCTTGAGGTCTCAATGCCTTCATTTCCTACCTCAGTGCCTTTGAGGCCCATGCTTCGGACGCAGTTGGGCCTTCGCCCCCCCCCCAGCGTCCCCAGAGGGATGCAGTGAAGGGGAAGCCCCTAATGATCCCTGGGAATGGGAAGCGTCCATGTCCTCCACTGAGGACTCTGAGGTTCTACCTTCTGAGCCCTCTCCACCGGAGGAACGGCAGAAATCTCCCCCAGAAGACCTTTTCTTCGCAGGATTTGTAAAACCATGGCAAAATTGGTGCCTATTCAGCTTTTAACCGAGCAAGACACTAGGCACAAGATACTCTAGATTCTACAATTCATGGATGCCCTGAAGGAGGTAGTAGTGGTGCCTGTTCATGACATTTTCAAGGAGCTGATGACCTATCTTTGGGAGCACCCCACCTCTGTGCCACTGTTGAACCGCAAGATGGACGCCATTTACTTGGTGCAGCCCACCATCGGTTTTGAGCGCCGTCAGCTCCCCCACCAATTGATGGTGGTAGAATCAGCCTTGAAGAAGGCTAAGAGGATCCACACCCATGCTTCAGCCCCCCTGGGAGCAATGGCATAGAGCCCTTGATGCCCTGGGCCACCTCGTTTTTCAGAGCGCAGTGTTAACTGCCTGAATTTCTTGTTACCAGTTATACATGGGTCAGTACTCCTGAAACCTGTGGAAGCAGGCCATGGAGTTTGATGAACGCCTCCCACAACAATTCCAGGAGGATTTCCAAAAGATTATTCAGCAGGGTCTTGAGTGCAATAAGCACAAAGTCCGTTCTGCTTATGACATCTTCAAGACAGCTATGAGAATGGTGGCGATGGGCATTGGGGCTCAGCGGACAGTGTGGCTACGTGCTTCAGATCTACGCCCCAAAGTCCAGGACCATCTGGCTGATTTGCCATGTACAGGGGAAAATCTATTTGGAGACAGAATTAAGGAGGCGGTAGCGCAACTGAAGGACTACCACAAGACTCTTCAGCAATTGTCAGCTAGTACCTCTGACACCCAGCCGCCCAAGAAGCCCCCTCGGCAATACCCAAAGAGACCCTTTTACTGGCCATGTAAATACTACCCACTAGCGCTGTGGTCCAGGCCCCATTGACCTCATCCCAGAGTGAGGCTAAGGACTCGAACACCCTGGTCAACTGCAATTCCTCCGCAGAACCCTGCCACGGGGATTTGACTGGCGGCCAGGGAGCATGAACCAGCCCACTCTGCAGGCCGCCGACCCCCCCCCCCCCCCCCCCGGGTTGGGGGTCTGTTCCAGATGTTCGCAGATCGATGGACCTCGATCACATGAGACCTTTGGGTCATGTCCATCATGCATCAGGGCTACAAGTTGCATTTCCAGCAAGTTCCACCTCGCTCACCTCAGTGAGAGCAACGGGGGATTTACAAATACTTCGGGTAGAGCTTTCCGCTCTTGTACTGGCTCAAGTGTCCGAACAAGTTCCACCAAGTCAGCAAGGCAAGGGGTTCTACTCCAGGTATTTCCTAATCCCCAAGAAAATGGGTGGCCTCCGGCCCATTCTAGACCTGAGGGCCCTAAACAGTTTCTTTTTTTTTTTTTTTTATATACCGGCATTCGATCTGAGATATCACATCGGTTTACATTCAGGTACTGTAGGTATTTCCCTATCCCCAGATGGCTTACAATCCAAGTTTTGTACCTGAGGCAATGGAGGGTAAAGTGGCTTGCCCAAGGTCACAAGGAGCGACAGCAGGACTCGAACCCTAGTCTCCTTGTTCGTAGCCCACTGCTCTAATCACTAGGTTATTCCTCCTCCCTTCTTGGTGAAGGAAAGGTTCAAAATGGTCTTGTTGGGCACCCTGATTCCCCAGCTCAAGGCAGGAGGCTGGCTCTGCTCCCTCAATCTAAAGGACGTGTACGCCCATATCCCCATCTTTCCACCGGATCGGCAGTACCTACGATTCCAGGTCCATGGGAGTCACTATCAGTATCGCATGCTACCCTTTGGCCTGGCGTGTATGCCCCATATCTTCACCAAATGTCTGGTGGTTGTCGGAGCCCATCTTCAGAGGTGGGGGATTCATGTTTTCTCATACCTTGATGATTGGCTTTCAAGAGCAACTCCAGTCAAGGGGCACAGAGTGCCATGGATACCACGATCCAAATTTTATAAACTCTGGGATTTCTGATCAACTAACCAAAATCCAACTTCCAACTGTCCTTACAACTGGACTTCATTGGGGTTCAACTGGACACAGTCCAGACGAAGGCTTTTCTGCCTCCAGACAGAGCAGAGACCCTTGCGGCTCTCGCTTGAATGATCTCTGATTGCTCCCATATCTCGGCACACCAGTTTCTCCGCTTGCTGGGCCATATGGCAGCAATTGTGCATGTCACTCCCTTTGTTCGACTGTACATGTGCAGAGTGCAGTGGACTTTACGCTCTCAATGGTGTCAGGCTACCCAAGATCTACCTACTCGTGTCCTAGTCACATCACTGTTACAACAATCTTTCAGTGGAGGGCAACCCTCTCAAATCGAGAGCGGAGAACCTCTTTTTGGATACCGCATCCCAGGTCACCCTCACCACCGACGCATCTCAGACGGGGTTGGGTGCACATGTTGCAGGCCTCCACACCCAGGGGCTTTTGTCCGCGCAGGATTCGCAGTCCCAGATCAACCTCTTGGAGCTACGAGCAATTCCATATGCCCTACAAGTGTTCCAAGAGCAGCTCCGGAGCAAGGTGGTTCTTGTTCAGACCACCAACCAAGTAGCTATGTGGTATCTGAACAAACAGGGGGGAACAGGGTCCTTCCCCCTCTATCAGGAGACGGTCCACATTTGGTTATGGGCCATCGACAACGGCATCACCCTCAGGGCAGTGTACCTCCTGGATGTGGACAACACCCTTGTGGACTCCTTGAGCTGTGCCTTCCAACCTGGGTGGTCCTTCAGTCAAGAAGTAGTGAACTAAATCTTTCGCTGCTGGAGGACCCTGGATACAGACCTCTTCGCCTCCTCGGAAAACAGGAAGGTGGACCGCTTCTGCTCCCTCGGCCAGAGGAACAGTGGATAGATGACAAATGCTTTTTCGATTCACTGGGGCACCAGGTTGCTGTACGCTTATCCTCCCCTTCCTCTCATCTCAAAAACACTCCAGAAGCTGCAGCAGGATCAGAGCTCCATGATCCTGATCACCCCTTTTGGCCCCATCAGGTCTCGTTTCCGACCTTATGGGACCTGGCCCTGCGCCCCCCAATCCGGTTGGGGACAGCTCTGGACTTAATTAGAACATGGGCAGGCTCCATCATCCCAACCTATAAGCCCTGGCCCTCATGGCCTCTCGGAAGGGGTATTGCCCGTGATTTTGGAGTCCAGAAAACCCTCCACCAGGAAATCTTAGAATCTAAAGTGGAAGAGGTTTTCAACTTGGTGCAAGGGATGCGGTCTGGATCCCTTCTCTTCCTCCCCTCTGGCACTCTGAGACTACCTATTGTTAGTCTCCGAATCTGGCCTGCAGACCCCATCGATGAGGGTTCACCTCAGTCATCGTGGTAAAGATGGTACCACAATCTCTTCCCATCTGCTCATGGGCCGTTTTATGAGGGATTTGTTGCAACTAAAAACCTCCACTTGTCCTCCAGCGCTTTCCTGGGATCTTAATGTCATCCTGTCGCAACTCAAGAAATGTTTGAACCATTGCGATCTTGTGACCTGAAGTTCCTTTCTTGGGAAGTTATCTTCTTTGAGCGCAGTTACTTCAGCTTGCAGGGTCAGTGAACTGCAAGCTCTAATGTCGTGTCCACCATGTACAAAGTTTTATCACAACAAGGTGGTCCTGTGGACACACCCGAAGTTCCTTCCCAAGGTTGTTTTGGAGTTCTATCTCAACCAGTCCATCATATTGCCTTCTTTTTTTTTCCCAAGGCCTCATGCTCACCAGGGTGAGTGGGCTCTGCACATGCTAGACTGCAAGAGGGCGCTGGCTTTTTACTTGGAACCCACAGCGCCTCTCCGCTCAGCTTTTTGTCTCCTTTGACAAAAACAGATTAGGGGTTGCTGTCTCTAAGCAGACCTTGTCCCATTGGCTAGCAGACTGCATTGCCTTCTGCTATGCACAGGTGGGCTTACAGCTTGACAATCATGTCAAGGCTCACTCCGTATGGGCCATGTCCGTCTTGGTGGTTCCACTCGCATGTGGTTCCCATTCACAAAATTTGCATTGTGGCGACCTGGAGTTCCCTTCACACTTTCACCTCATATTATTGCCTGGATAAGGATGGCCAACATGACAGCCATTTTGGACAGTCCATCCTCCATAATGTCTTCCAGCCCTAAAAACCCAACTCTTCTCCTCCCCCCCCCCCCCCCCCCCCATGAACCCTGTAGTTAGGGGCAAGCCTGCTCCTCTGGTTACTACAGCACTAGTTGTGCACATTCACTGCTGCATATGATGGGAGCAGCCTGAAGCTACTTTATCACCAATGTGTGAGGACTACCATCCTGCTTGTCCTTGGAGAAAGTAGAGTTGCTTACCTGTAACAGGTGTTCTCCTGTAACAGGATGTCATGAAACCCACCCGCCACCCCGCAGAGTTGTTTTTTTTCCTCGGCTTATTTTCTTTCATGAACTCTATATTATAAGACTGAAGAGGGACCCTGCGTGGTTGGCAGCATGCTCAGTGTGCCAGTCAAAGTTTCTGTGCCAGGCGCCATCAGATGATGTCACCCCTGTGTGAGGACTACATCCTGTTGTCCTTGGAAAACACCTGTTACAGGTAAGCAACTCTACTGTGCCCCTTATTGCATTAGCCCCCGAGAGGGTCAGCAGGTGAGGCGGGGGGTCCTCCTTGGATTTTGTGGCCTGGAGTGATCTCTCATTGATTTGAAATGCTGGGAAAGGAGTAGTCAAGGTCCCCATACATGTCAATAATAATAATTATAAATTTCTCTGAAGTTGTCAGCTGTTCTACCTTGCCCCTGAATCTACTCCACCTTAAGTCAACATTCTTTCCTAAGCCAAATGTCCACAAAGATGAATAAGCAGTACATACTTTGGACTGCAAAAAGAAAAAACTTTATAGTCCACCAGCTTTTTGCTTCTTTTGATACCAACAAACCTGGGCTTGCGTTGCCAAGCACTCTACTAAATTGACTAGTAGATTGCATCTCCTTCTGTTATGCCCAGGCAGGCCTGAAGCATGTTCACTGTGGCAAAATCAGTACTCTCACCTCACATTAGTCTACATGGAGGGAGTTTTCAAGGCTGCAACATGGAGTTCTCTCCATGCTTTTACATTGTATTAGTGTTTGGACAGGGCCTCCCAGTGTGACAGTAGGATTGACAAGTCTGTCCTGAAGAATCTCTTTGAGGTGTAGGATCCAGCTCTACCACCACCCCCAGTCCTGTTTTTGTTCTAGGCAGCCCCTATAAAAAGTCTGAAAACACAAAATGGCCAGTTGCAAAAAAAAAAAATATTTTTTTTTTTTGCCCATTGGCACAGTTTAAGGTTTTCTTTGTATAGAACAGTAGGTAGCTAGGGATTTCCCATATGCAATGACTGCAAGCCTGCTTTCCCTCAGAGGTGTTCTCACAGGACAGCAGGATCTTAGTCCTCACATATGGGTGATATCACAGGACGGAGCCCAATCATGGAACACTTTTGTCAAAGTTTCTAGAACTTTGACTGGCACCGACTGGGCATGCCCAGCAAGGCACTAAACCTGCAGCCAGCAGGGTGACATCAGATGGAGCCTAGTATGGAACACTTACTTTGAAGTTTCTAGAACTTTAAGCAAACAGGCATATGCAGTATTCGATCTGGTTATGTATACACACAGATGCTCTCTTCAGTCTATAATTCAGCTTTAATTATAGAGAAACCAACTCCAAGGGGAGGTGGGTGGATTTTGTGAGGACTGCTGTCCTTTCAGAATACCTGTTAGAGGTAAGCAACCCTGATTTCTCACAGGACAAGCAGGATATGGGTGACCTCACAGGATAGAGCCCAATCACAGAACAATTTTGTCAAAATTTCTAGAATTTTGACTGGCACCTACTGGGCATGCCCACCCTGGCACTAAACCTGCAGCCAGCAAGGGTTCCCCTTCAGTCTTGTTTAAAGCTACAGGAAGTGCCGAAAAATAAAATAAGAAAACGTAACGAACCCAACACCATGGGGTGGTGGGTGGGTTTCGTGAGAACTAACATCCTGCTGTCCTGTGAGAACACCTGTTACAGGTAAGCAACATTTTGTTTCTCACAGGACAAGCAGGATGGTAGCCCTCACATATGGGTGAATACTGAGCTGAGGATGTCCGAGAAATGCACCAAATGTACCCAAGATGTGCAAGAGGCACAAGGACAGGGGTGGAATTTGGTAGAAGGCATCCTGAACCCTAACAGGCAGGGTGTTGGTACATCAGGTTGTAAAAAAGGTTTTGCAAGACAGACTGGCCGAAGATGGAATCTTGTCTTCTAGCCTTGTCTAAGCAATAATGGGCTGTAACGGTATGAAGAGAACTCCAGGTAGCAGCCCTGCAAATGTCAGGAAGCGGCAGAGAGCGTAGTTGCGCTGCTGAAGTCTCCATGGCCCTCACATAGTGTGCTTTAACATGGTCTTGAAGTGGAATGCCTGCTTGCTGATAGCAAAAGGATATGCAGTCCGCTAACCACGAGGAGAGAGTCTGCTTACCTACAGGCTGCCCCAATTTGATGGAATGGAAAGAGACAAACAATTGAGTGCTTTTCCTGTGGGCAGCTGTATGGTCTAGATAGAAGGCTAGAGCCCGTTTGCAGTCAAGGGTATGCAGAGCCTGTTCTCCTGGATTGGAGTTGAGGACTGGGAAAGAAGGTAGGTAGTATAATAGATTGATTAATGTGAAACTCTGATTCTACCTTAGGTAAGAACTTAGGGTGAGTGCGGATTACTGCCCGGTCCTGCAGAAGTTTAGTGTAAGGCGGATAGGTAACTAGGGCCTGTAACTCACTAACTGTGCGAGCAGATGTGATTCCAAAAGAAAAATCACTTTCCATGTGAGATAGCGAAGATCACAGGATTGGAGAGTCTCAAATGGTGGTTTTATGAGCCGACCCAAAACCAGATTGAGGTCCCAAGAAGGGGCCAGAGGGCGTAGTGGAGGCTTGAGGTGAAGCAAGCCTTTCAGAAAACGTGTTATGAGGGGTTGTACTGAAATAGGAACATCCCCGACACCTTTATGGAAGACGGCCACCACACTGACATGCTTTCTGATGGAGGAAGCTATTAGACCTGATGCTGACAAGTGCCAGAGATAGTCTAGAAACTCGTGGTGGAACAGGTAAAGGGATTGAGAAGAACACCATGACTTAAACCTGTTCTATTTGGATAGGTAAGACTTTCTCGTGGAAGGCTTCCATGAAGCAATCAGGACACTAGCAACTGGCTCCGAAAGGTTAAGTGGCTGAAGAATTAATCTTTCAACAGCCAGGCCATTAGGGACAAAGCGTGAAGATTGGGGTGGCGTAGGCACCCGCCGTTCTGAGTGATCAGAAGCGGGTCCATTCCCAAGGGACTGTGCCTGCGAATGGAGAGATCCTGAAGTATTGGATACCACACTTGGCGAGGCCAGGGAGGTGCTATCAGGATCATGCATCCTTTGTCCTGACGTAACTTCACGAGGGTCTTCGAGAGAAGTGGAAGTGGAGGAAATGCATACAGGAGACCGGTTATCCATGAGAGGGAGAACGCATCTCTTGACTGTGAGTGTTGGCTGCAAGTGAGAGCAAAAGTTCTCTACCTTGCGGTTTTGAGGTGACGCAAAGAGGTCTATGCGAGGATGACCCCAACGTTGGAATATGCGTCTGCTACGGAGGGGTTGAGAGACCGCTCATGTGGATGGAAAGTGCGACTTAGGTTGTCTGCCAACACATTGTCCACTCCTGGCAAATAGGTGGCCCTCCGCCCATATCTGCGCAGCTTCCTGACACAGTAGGAAGGAGCCCATCCCTCCCTGTTTGTTGATGTACCACAGGGGCACCTGATTGGAAAGGCGATCCTGAAATACCCTGAGAGCATATCAGATTGCTCGAAGCTCCAGGAAATTGATTTGGTGTTTGGCTTCCTCTGGAGACCAAGTTCCTTGTGTTTGCAAATCAGCCACATGGGCTCCCCAGCTGAGGTTGGAAGCATCAGTAGTGAGAATTATTTGAGGGTCTGGAGCCTGGAAGGGGCAGGCCTTGAAGGAGATTGATCTGATTTTTCCACCAGGCTAGAGCCTGCCGGAGTGAGTCGGTGATGTGGACAGTGGTTGATAGAGGTTGGACAGACTGAGTCCATTGTGACCTTAGAGTCCACTGAATGACTTTCATGGCTAAGTGGGCCATTGGGGTAACCTTTACTGAGGACACAATGTGTCCCAGCAGGATGAGGAAGGGGCATGCAGTTGTGCGTTGCTGAAACTATAGCTGGTGTGTGAGGGAGATGAGAGCTCGCTGTTGAGGCAGAAATGCCTTTGCCTGCAAGGTGTCCAAGTCTGCCCTTATGAATGATAAAGTTTGAGATGGGACTAAGCAGGATTTTGCATGGTTGATGAGAAATCCTAGTGAAAGAGTGTGTAAAGTAAGACATAGGAGATGACAGAGCAGCTTGCTGAGTGGGAGCCCTGATCAACCAATCGTCGAGATAGGGGTAGATGTAAACACCTTGAGTCCTGAGGAAGGCTGCTACTACTACGAGGCACTTGGTGAAAACTCGTGGGTGCAGATGCCAGGCCGCATGGGAATACTCTGTATTGATAGTGGTTGTGGCCCTACTAAAAATCTCAGGAACCTGCAATGAGATGGATTTATCGCAATGTGCATGTACGCATCTTGGAGATCGAGAGAGCAGAGCCAGTCTCCTCGTTGCAGAAGAGGAAGGAGGGAACCCAAGGTTACCATCTTGAACTTTTCTCGTTGGAGGTACTTGTTGAGGGCACGTGGGTCCAGAATTGGACAAACGCCTCCCACTTTTTTGGGGATTAGAAAGTACCAGGAATAGAATCCTAGGCCTTGTCGAGAGTAAGGTACTGGTTCTATTGCTCTGGACTGGAGGAGGAGGGAGACCTCCTTCTCCAGGAGTAGTGAGTGGTCAGATGTTCAGGTGATAACCTTGAGAGATTATGGTAAGGACCTACTGGTCTGAGGTGATTGTGTGGCACCTGTTGTTGAAATGGCACAATTGGCCTACCACTGGTATCTGAGGCAGTGGAAACTGGCTGCTGCTCTCTATGCAGGAGTCAAAAACCAGAAGCAGGGCCCTGCTGAGGAGCTGCTTGGGGCTTTTGTTTACAAGGTTGACGAGACTGGGCCTTTTGGAAAGTCTCGTGGAACGAGTCCTAGACTGCAGTGGATAGGACTTCTTTGGACGCTTCCATCTTCGAGAGCAGCGGTGCCAGTGCTGCCAGAATCGGATCGTGGTCAGTTCCACAATTGGCACCAGTTTCAGTGGTGGAGGAACTTGAAGTCTGTGCATTGCCTTATCGATGGCCTCCTGAACCATCCAGTCCAGTTCTTCACGGAGACCTGGAGCAAGCAGCCCTGGCTCTGGAAGGGAAGAAGGAGGCAGAGGCATAGCCAGAGGGACCACAGTTAAAGGCAGAGTCACGGCTCCTGATACCCGTCCGGGTGAGGGGTGCATCGGTGACCCGGTCGCAGAAAGGGTCGGTGCCTTTTCTGGACAGGGTTTCTTCCATGGTGGCTCAGACGATGGCGAGGTCGAAGATTTTCCTTCCTCGATGGTCCGAGACTTGCGGTGTCGATGCTTCTCTCTGATCCCCTCAGTCCTGAGGGGGAGTAGAGGAAGTTGAAGGCGGAGAAGTTGTCTACGCCCGACGGTTACCGGCCGGTGGCTGACACTGGCGCGAAGTGGACAGTGCCGGTTCAGATGACATCGATGCAATAGACGGCGGAGTTTGAGAACGGAAGAGAAGTTCCATTTTCTCCATTCTGGCCTTGCGACCTTTGGTGTCATTAAGGCACATTTGGTGCAAGGCAGGACATCATGCTCACACCCGAGACACATTACACAGACTTTATGCGGGTCTGTAGTGGACATGGTATGAGTACAGTCTGGACACCAACAGAACCCTGATGCCATGGCCTTTGAAAAATTTAGCCGCAGTACGGTAGACGGCCCGTAGGCCACGAGGGCCAAACAACGGGAATCGATCGAAACCGGGTAAAAACCTTACCGGAGTACCGCGGAGTCAAAAATTTGAAGGAGGGACCCCTGTGGGGTATGAAAGTTTTTAGTAATTCCGTGAGGAAAATTCCTGTCAGGAATCTCTGTGGAGCTCCTTAACCCGCGTGGCTACTGCTGCGCAGAAAAAAAGAAGACTGAAGAGGGACCCCTGCTGACTGCAGGTTTAGTGCCAGCGTGGGCATGCCCAGTAGGTGCCAGTCAAAGTTCTAGAAACTTTGACAAAATTGTTCCGTGATTGGGCTCTATCCTGTGAGGTCACCCATATCCTGCTTGTCCTGTGAGAAAGCAGAGTTGCTTACCGCTAACAGGTATTCTGAAAGGACAGCAGTCCTCACAAAATCCACCCACCTCCCCTTGGAGTTGGTTTCTCTATAATTAAAGCTGAATTATAGACTGAAGAGAGCCTCTGTGTGGATACATAACCAGATCGAATACTGCACATGCCTGTATGCTTAAGGTTCTAGAAACTTCAAAGTAAGTGTTCCATACTAGGCTCCATCTGATGTCACCCTGCTGTCCTTGGGGGACCACCTGTTGCAGGAAAGCAATGGTTTTTCTTTTCACTCACCAGGATTCAACTTTGGTATTAAGTTTTATAAGGTATGAAAAACAACCTGTACAAGAAATTGTGATAAAATTTTAGATAATACACAGTATATGTTCAGAGAAGGATTGTGATCAAAATTATTTCTAGTGATAGTTGTGAGGGGAGTTAGAAGTTAGCAAGTGGAGTAAAAAGAAATGGAGAGGAAAGTGAAGAAGTAAAATAGAACAAAATTAGGGTGAACAGGAAAATCTAGTCTTGGCCAGGCTAGAGTTAAACTGAAGGCAAAATATGATAGAGAAAGCAGTGCATTGTTGCAATTCTGTAATAAAGTGAGGATAAGAGAGGAGTTGCATAGTATTGACCCAAGTGACAAAAGCAAAGAGAACAGATATTTCCAAAAACTAGACTTAGGCCAAACACTGATGCTTGCTTACTTAGCAATAGGATAAGAGAAGTAGTGACTATCCAAAAGAAGCAAAAAAAAAAAAAAAAATTAGAAAAAGGAGGAATTTGAGTGAAAAACAAAGAACCAAAATTAAAACGCATTAACGCTTACATTTTGCGAGATCTAAAAATTTTAGAGAGTTTCTACTTCTTGCAAAGTCTAGGCTGTGGGTAGCAGAGCTGTTAGGGTGTAGGGAACAAGTGAGAAAATGAGACGCAAAAGAACTTATCTGAATATTTGACATATATGCAGAACATAAAAATACAAGATAGGTTTGGAGTGAAGATAAGAATGGATTCTGTAATTACATGTTAGGTTCCATATTAGGAGCTGCCGCCCAGGAAAGATCTAGGCATCATAGTAGATAACTTAGAAATCGTAAGTCTAGAACAGGTAAATGTGAATCTGTTATTTACTCTCACAATAGGACTAGGGGGCACTTCATGAAGTTAGCATGTAGCACATTTAAAACTAATAGGAGAAAATTATTTTTCACTCAACACACAAACTCTGGAATTTGTTGCCAGGGGATGTGGTTAGGGCAGTTAGTGTAGCTGTGTTTAAAAAAGGTTTGGATAAGTTCTTGCAGGAGAAAAGTCTATTACCTGCCATTAATCAAGTTGACTTAGAAAATAGCCACTGCTATTGCTAGCATCAGAAGTGTGGGTTATACTTAGGTTTTGGGTACTTACCAGGTTCTTATGGCCTGGATTGGCCACTGTTGGAAACAGGATGCTGGGCTTGATGGACCCTTGGTCTGACCCAGTATGGCAATTTCTTATGTTCTTACTTGAGAAGGTGGTGGGGATCAGAGGTGCTGCAGAGTTGACCACCAAGGATTTGCTGTACTAAAATGTTTTTCCCCATTTAGTCTTTGTGGGGGGAAATGCTTGGTATAAAAGCACTTCAATGTGTTCATTCAAAATGATGCTAAAGATTTGAGGTTGGATGTGACTTTTTGACTGTATTATCTGCAGTGCAGTGAGCAGCAGCAGCAGCTATAAAGCAAATAAAATGTTAGGAATTATTTGGAAAGAAATAGAAAGCAAACTGCAGCTCTGGTGCAACCATACCTTGGGTATTGTGTGTAGTTCTGGTTGTCACATCTTAAATAAAAATACCAGACCTAGAAAAGCCTAAAAGAAGGGCAAGAAAAATGATAAAAAGGGCTGGAACAGCTCCCCTTTGAAAAAGGCTCAGCCAGTTAGGGATCTTCAGCTCAGAGAAGAACAGTCAGAGGGAATATGATAGAAGTTTATAAAATCATGAGTGATATGAACATAGTACTAAGCAAGGCATGGTTATTTATCAAATAATCCTAGCACTAACACAAATTTGAGTGTTTTTTTAATCAGTGTACTTGTTGCGTAAGAATGTGGTCAAAGCTTTAGTATAGTAGAGTTTTAAAAAGGTTCAGATAAGTTTGTGGAGGTGAGGACCATCATTATGAGCCAGACTTGGGTGTCTCCATTTCTTTCTTGTGGGAGTGAGCATCATGGAAAGGATATTCCTAGTGTGATTCACTACATACTTCTATTTTATTTAAAATGTTTATATTCCACTTACCCCCCCATTCATTTGTTTTAAGTGAATTTAAAAAAAAAAAATTCAGTATACAATGTCAAAAACATAAATCAGAAACCACACAAACAAACCTCCTGAAAACTGAACATTTATTACAAGCTGCTAAACTGACACTTATCAGTATAAAACCTGATTGCCCCTTTACTTAAGCAAAAACTTCCTGAAAAAAAAGCCATGCTTCTAAATGATTACAAAAGAGCTTATATAGTTTGCTGTATGTTGAATCTCCTTTGATAAGTTATTCTACGATGTAGGGCCAATGACAGAAGACCTACAAATGGGTCTCCTTCAAATGTGCCTGTTTGAGAGGATACTGCCACTAGTAATCTTTCTGCTTAATTCAATCAATGAGCTATAGGGAAATAAGGTAAGATATTCTAATAGTCTTTTCTTTATTTGATAACAGGCTGGTTGCTGCAGATGTAGCATTTTACACTGGAAATATTCAAGCGTTGAAGGGCCTAAAGAACCTGGACTTAAATATGGCTGAGATTTGGGAACAGAAGAGGTGATGGCCTAATAACCACTAACCTCAGTTGACTGACTCTGTACAGGAACATGTCATCTCATCAAGAACCTTCACACTCCAAGTACAAGTCACAGGACTGAAAGATATCATGCTTTGGAAATAAGATCCAACCTGACCAGCAGCAAATGTCCTTTGCAATGTCCTTCAGCAAGAAACAAGTGATCAGCTGTCGGTACAGCTTTTCATTTTCTATGGACACTGACTCAGGTTTCTTTGGACCAAATCCAAAAGAACACATGGCTGTAACACAGCTATAGTTGACTAGAACAATCTGTAAACATTTATTTAAGAAGATGCCTTGCATCTGTTTAACTTTATTTTGTGCAGTGAAATTCATAAAATGGTTCTTCTTATTTAATAATGGTACAATTTAAATTTTGGAATCTTGCAAAATATAAAAGCATAGAAAGACTTTTCTCCATGCAGATTGTCTTGCATAACAGCTTGGACCTAAGGTTAGATTGTGTTAAAATTTAAACAGGATATGGCTGCAGGAGCTAGGGGCTCATGTTTAATAGACAAACAAAAGGAGACTGGATGCTGTAACAAACTGTAGGCTTTTATCTGTTGATTTGAACCATTTATCTGTGAGGTTATTTGCACACTACTGGCTTCTGGAACAGTAACCTCCAGGTAGTGGTGCTTTTTAATTTATAGCCTAAAGAGCACATGGATACAGTAGGAAAATTAGAGTAGAGTGCTGGTGCTTGAAATCAGTATTTTTGTACAATATGAATTGTAACTTTTTAAATATTAGATTTTTGCCTTTTTTTATACAAAGGCAAAATACATTTGTGCAGTATCTGCTGAATATGGATATTTTCAATTTGTAGGTAACCTTTACCTAGTCTAAAGCTCAGCTCCAGGTTATGGGATGTTTATACATTTTGGGGCTGAATGAAGAGATGACACTTTTCTCATGGGTTATTTTTTAAATGAATGGCACTTATGTACTTATTTGATGCTTGACTACTGTAATGGAAGGCAAATTTCAGTTAGAAATGTCTTTTGCATTTCCTTAATAGCAGTATCCAAACAGCCTAAAAAGTGCCTGTATGTTCCTCACCGTACAACAGAGTGCCTAAGCTAGAGCTGATTATGGCAGATGAGCTGAGATTGAGCTACCGTGCTTTCTTGGAAAGCCATCCCAGCCCATTTATCAAAGGAACAGCAATCTCAACTGGTTCTTTTAAGTGTTCATC
This sequence comes from Rhinatrema bivittatum, assembly GCF_901001135.1. Classification (NCBI taxonomy): domain Eukaryota; kingdom Metazoa; phylum Chordata; class Amphibia; order Gymnophiona; family Rhinatrematidae; genus Rhinatrema; species Rhinatrema bivittatum. The sequence goes on from NC_042617.1 coordinate 120,218,447, forward strand.
GACAAATAAAATTATAAAACCACACAAGTGTATTTATTGCATTAGACTTTAATCAGGAGTACAATTGATAAGAAAATGCTCATTTGCAAGAGAGGGAGGGAAAATTTCACAGTGATCACAAGTGATCAATTGATATATTACAGATTTGGCATTTACCTTCATTTGTATTTAACAATGCCTATTAATTTTAATGTAGGGTTCTCTTTTACACACAAGTGATTCATTTTAAACAAGGAAATAGCAGCAGTATATGGGTGAGCTTCTGGCACCTGCCATCTCAGCAAGTGTAAAACAAAACCGTGCTGCTAACTTTTGTACCTTGCATAAAAGGCTGGGACTATATCTGTCTTACTCTAAAACAACTCAGTTTCAAAGTCCTTAAGTTATTTAGCAGCTGGCAAGAGTATCAGACAGCTATACCTTGGATTGCCACTTTGGATATTTCTGAGATGTTATAAGATCTACCATACTTCTGGTAAGGGTTTTGTATTCAAAACCAACAACAAAAGAAAGCAATATTGCACATTGTTTTATTGAGAAGATGAGGCTTCAACGTGTTGTACTAGAATCCCTATGGAAATGGGAGCCATTGCTTTTAATTATAGAACAGCACACAGAATAAACTACTTCACAATATTACAGGATGCATTGAAATGGGAGTCAATCAAGTGCTGACCTTCTGTGCAAATATATAACAGTCTTCCACAATGGGAGAAGCTTTGTTCTAATGGTAGCCATAAGGTGTTGCCATGTTATTTCTAAGCAATGTTCAGTGATCCAGGATGCGCAGATTGCCTGATACTATTTTGTTCTCCAAGACTGCTCCTGGTGGGATATCAATTCTGTCACCATGATTTGCAATAATGATTACTGTTCCCTAAAAAAAAAAAAAAATTGGTAAATTTAAATCTCTATTGTTCTTTATTTGTACTGTACAATAACAGCAGCCAATACTATTACATTGATATATTTCCAAATTCTGAAAAATCTCAATATTAAATTGCATCAACTAATGACATTTAACACATTCTTCCAATTTAGTCTACTGCAGTAGCTAGAAATTAATCCAACTACTATGGAACCCATGGCTTTAAACATTAGCCCTGAGTAACCAAACCATTAAGTGATCTTCCACAATCATCTTGTCACTGTTACTGATGATTATTATAAGTATGCATCACATCTGAAAGTAGTAGCAATGTATCTAGGAATCCCTTTTCTCCATTAATGGATTTGAATAGTAGGGAATCTTGGCCTTTGGTATAGAGGAAGATCATAAAGACTCAACACCTACACTATATAGTAATAGTAATTGCATTAGTATACAGTAAGAACCATATGACATTTTCAGTTATTAAAAAAAAGGAAGGGGGTTAAACAGAGATGATCTAAAAAATCCTGTAAGTCATTTCCACCAAGAATGGGGCTTTCTACAGCAGAGTTAATACTTTATCACCCTAAAATCTTGGGTAATGTCTTACAGCTTTACTGCATAAAGAGTACAATAAGTTAAATATATTTGCTTTCTTGTATGAACTTGTTACCCTAAACCTCAACTGAAATTGAGGAATGTTAGGCATGCCTGAAAATTGTGTTTTTTCAGGTTTGCCCTATTGTTCATTTTCTAATAAGAGCCAGTGCCATAAGTTATTTTTCCCCCCCCCAAAGACAACAAACTGAACTCTTATTTTTTTTTTTTTATTTACAAAATTTGTTCCCCACCTGTCCATAGTTCAGGGCAGGATACAAAAAATATACTTGAAATTTAAAAAAAAAAAAGCAGCTTTACATCAGGACTTTGTAAGTGAGCTGAAAAAAAGTGAGTGTTTAGGGCCTTGTTAAAGAGCTTTGCCTCTCTTAGTAATCTCAGTTCAGCTGGTAGAGATGCCAGCGCTTGAGAAGGTACTTTCATGAGTGTTGTCCAGGTATGCATGGCTGTAGGATGAAACATGAATGAGGCCATGATTTGATGATTAGTGGCCAAGTGGATATATAAATCTTCAATGTCACAGTGCTCCAGGGCAAAGATATATTGAGCAGGCTGTGAATGACTTGCCTGAAAAGCATTATTACTGAAAGAGAGTTGCTATACATTTGAATCTATCCAAGAAGTACAGATAAGACTGAGGGAAAGGCTTCCCTGTTTCTGAAGTCCTCATTTTATATACGTTCAGAAAAAATTTGGGCTAGGATGTTTTTCTCCTTATAGTTAAGGTGTACTCTCAATGGTAGGGATGGGTAGATTAGACAATCCTGATGGCTGAAAAAGCCCCATTTATAACCAGCAATGCATTATTGCTGGTTATAAATGTAAAAAAAGCCTGCACTCAATCCATTTTTTCTCCATGCAAACAATATAAGTATCCTGCTACAACTTATTTCCTGACCTTAGATAGACTGACAGATTCAGGAATAATGGGCCACCCAATTTTTACTCTGTAGTGGATTAATAATGAAAAATGCTGCAATTCCCACACATTTGCTCACGTTAATATTTATGGGTCTGAAAGTAGCTACATGAGTTTAGCATGAGAGGGAAGCTTGTGGGAGTATATACTCGTTATGAAACGTATCCATAATTCTTAATGTGTGTATTTAGAGAGATATCTAATATAGACAGTGAAAAAAGTCCCATTCTGGAGATTGACTGGTAAGCCAAACTTCAGTGCCGAAGAATAAAAATCACAGAACATCTAGACATGATCTAATGGGACAGCCAGCATGGATTTACCCAAGAAAAGTCTTGCCTCACAAATCTGCTACTTTTTTCTTTTTTTTTTTGAAGGGGTGAATAGCATATGGATAAAGGTGTACCAGTAGATGTGGATATTCAGAAGGCGTTTGACAAAGTCCCTCCTGAGAGGCTTCTAAGAAAACTAAAAAGTCATGGGATAGGAGGAGATTATGTCCTTTTGTCGATTGCAAATTGGTTAAAAGACAAAAATTAAGATTAAATGGTCTGTTTTCACAGTGGAAAAAGGTACACGGTGGTATGCTTCAGGGATCTGTACTTGGACTGGTGCTGTTTTAATATATTTATAAGTGACCTGGAAAGGGGTATGACAAATGAGGTGATTAAATTTGCAGATGAAAAAATTATTTAGAGTAGTTAAATCACAAGCGGATTGTGATAAATTGCAGGAGGACCTTGTGAGACTGGAATATGGGGCATTGAAATGGCAGATGAAATTTAATGTGGACAAAATGTGTATAAGATGATGTATGTAGGAAAAAATAACCTTTGCTGTAGTTATACAGTTAGGTTCTATGTCAGGAGCTACCACCTCGGAAAGATTTAGATGTCACAGTGTCACATTGAAATCAACTTAGTGTGCTGTGGCAGTCAAAAAAGCAAACTGAATTATTAGGAAGGGAATGGCAAATAAAACTGTGAGACTGCATCTTGAATACTGTGTGCAATTCTGGTCACTGCGTCTCAAAAAAAGAGATATGGTTGCACTGGAGAAAGTACAGAAAAGGGTGACCAAAATGATAAAAGGCATGGAACAGCTCCCCTATGAGGATTAAGGAGACGAGATGGCTCTACAAAATCATGAAAGGACTTGAACGAGTAAATGTGAATCAGTTATTTACTCTTTCAGATAATAGAAAGACTAGGGGGCACTCCATGATATTAGCAAGTAGCATATTTAAAACAAATCAGAGAAAATGTTTTCACTCAACATGCAATTAAGCTCTGGAATTCATTGCTAGAGGATGTGGTTAAGGCAGTTGGTGGCCTGGGTTTAAAAAAGGTTTGGATAAGTTCCTGGAGGAGAAGTCCATAAACTGCTATTAATCACTAAGGAATAGCCACTGCTTATCAGCATTAGTACCTTGGGATATATTTAATGTTTGGGTACTTGCCACTTGGACTGGCCATTCCTGGAAACAGGATACTGGGCTTGATGGACCTTGGTCTGACCCAATATGGCATCTCTTGTAACGAAGGCACCAAAATGATAAAGAGGATGCAACGATTCCTCTATGAGGAAAGGCTAGTGCCGGTAATTCATCTCTGTGGAAGAAACAAAGTATGGTCCAGTATGATTCCAGGCCTGGAGGGATTTCTCCATCCTCCAGTAGATCCCCATAGTCATCCATAGTATCTGGATCACTGTCAGGGATACTCTTGGTGAGGCGTGGCATGTCTCGCGGTCCGCAGGCAGGGCCTGGAGAGCGAAGCCCCCCTGTTGAGTTTCGGCCCGGGCAGGGTCCAGGGCTGACTGTGCCTGAACCAAAGGCTTGGAGGCCCTGAAAAAATTCCAACCAAGAGAAAGCTGCCAGATCCATATTTGTCCCAGGGTGAATCGGGATAGGGGCCCCTGAACTGCCATAGCCCCGGGAGGATGCCATCCCGGAATTGCTCAGGTCTGGGAAGCTACTGGATAAGGTTGTGGCTGACCCATCCTCCGACTGGGTTGGGCCAGGTTTGGAAAGCTTTTGAGAATCCAGCCCTCCCTGGGCCTCCTCACAGTGCTGACACAGGCAGGATTCCAGGTCAGACTGTGCGGCTCTAATATGGCAGGCCCTGCAGAGAGAGCGTCGCCTGAGCTCCTTTGCTGCCAAGGCCATAGCCTGTGTGGTTTGTGCATTTAGCCGGTTATTGTATATTGTGTGCGCACCAACTCGCCTCGGCATGCTATGTGTAAGCGGTCGGTAGTGCGCGGTTATGGGCGCAGTTATGAGCGGTGATATGCGTGCACATTAGGCGCACAGGCCGGCCCACAACATGTGTACCGACGGCTGAAGGGGGAAAATGGTGCTGCACCAAACTGCGCACAAGATGGCGCAGCTGAAAGCGGGGCCTAGCCCATTGGGGGGGCAGCTCAAGCTGCTCGGAACCCCTTCCCTCGCCTGAACAGAGATCGGGAACGAAGTCGGTACAGCGCGCCGAGCAAGGAGACCAGAGGAACGACTTAACGAAGCCCTTCCATGTCTCTGGATCGGAGGTGGTCTACTTACCTGGTCCCAGCGCTTACTGGTTGAGTACAGAGACCGTCTCCGGCTGCGGGGGGAGAGGGCTTTGGCCTTCACCGCCACTCTCGGCTTCTGCGCCCGCTGCCTTTCAGCTGCGCTAAGTCCACGCTGGGAACCGCCTACCGGACCAAAAGGTACACCTCAGAGATCTCGGAAACTGCCTCAGGAATTCTCAACTGGGGGAGCGATCCTTAGGTATCACCGCAGGAGAGTGGGGCTCGATCTTCTTTTAAAGTGAAGGTAAAAATGTCCGTTTGTGCTGCAATCCCGCTAACACCGTGCTAGTGTGGGGATAGAGTCCACATCTGCTAGGAGACGGAGAGGTACTGAAGAGCTGAGATCACTGCAGGGGTATATCTAGGGTTAAGTCACCTTTGAAACCTGACCCTCTCCCATCTGCTAGCAGAGGAACACATAGCCCACTGGTCCTGAGTCCATCTGGCTAGACGCTAGGAAAGTGAAGTTTCCAGCACTAGTGTCAGTCTATGGGCAGAAGCAGCAGTTCTGTCCCTGGAACCTGAAGTCAGGATTTATGCACAGAAAATTTGCTTTCCAGATCTGGAAAGAAGGGACTCTGGAGAGGATATTTCACCAGTAAAGAAATCTGTAAAAAAACAGAAGATTCCACTCCTGAAGCAGGAATTCAACACAGCTGTGTAGAGAGCCAGTCTTTATGCTCAGGGAAGTGTTAGTTTAAGAAAAAAATTAATATGAACGATTAAAGGAAAAAATATATACATACATATATACACATACACTACAGTTGCACAAAAGCATGAGACAAAAAGAAACTGACTAAGATTACAAAAAAAGAGTGGTTTTTATCTGACAGTATATTGTCTGTTTTTTTCCCCACATATGATTGTCCCTTAAATTTTCTTGTATAGTGCTATTTGGTGGTTTTGTATTCACTGTCATACACACCTTCAGTGCAACATTCTTGCCAAATGTCACATCTCCTGAAACGGTGAGGTGATCCAGTTCCAACATGTCTGGTATGCTTTCAAATCTCCTGAGGTAATCTTGAACCTTTTTGAAATAAAGTAGAAAATATCAATATTAGAATACGGAGTACTAAAATGTCCAATTTTTTACAACAGTTAATTTTGTAAAATGGTGCTAAATACTGGGGGGGACGACAAAAAGTTAAGTGCTTTGGGATTTATAAAAAGTTTGGAGTGGAGGAGTAGCCTAGTGGTTAGAGCAGCGGGCTACAAACCAGGAGACCAGGGTTTGTCCCCTGCTGTTGCTCCTTGGGCAAGTCATTTTACCATTCCTCAGCGCTCTGGGGATAGGGAAATAACTACAGTACCTGAATGTATTCTGCTTTGAAGTGCTGAAAAAGTGCAAAAATCTAAATAAATTTAACCAGGACAGCAGACTGCTGCTCTCTCTCTCTCTCAATTGAACGAGTGTGCGAGGTCTGACATCCTGATTAACAAGAATGTCACTGAGAACGATAGGCACTTGCTTGCTTTTGACACAAAATACTCTTCCAGAAGGGAAAAAAGTTCCCAAAGCTTACTCTGAATAGTCTCCCTCCCACATTTTCTATTGCAACAATACTAGTCTGGTTTGAAAGTCAATTACTTAAAAAAAAAGTTTCAGTAAAATCACTTAAAGATGCAGAGAGCACGGTTCTTAAATTGTTTACTGCTTGATTATACTTTTTCATTCCAAGTTTCAAATGCCTAAATCATGTACAATTAAGAAAAAATAAATCTCAGTCCTAGGAGCAATGCACTTCCATCTAAAAATGAGATCACAGGGCAGATGTGGAAAGCTAAGATTCAGGAGACAGTTAAGCATGTTACACCGACTCCCCGAGGAGGGGATGAGTTCTCCAGACTCAACAGCCTAGGCAGAGCAAAAGGGAAAGGAGGAGGAAAACACACCCTGGATTTCTTTAATTAGTACTTTTGAATAATTGGGGAATGAAATCACAGCTTTTGGGTTTTAAACAAAATTACTTTGGTCTTTAGCAAATAGTTCAACCAATTTTAAACTTTAAAATATTTCAATTTAGCTGACTTGAATGTCAACTAAGCTAAAATGCTTTTTCAGGAATGCAGGACACAGAGTTCAACCCAGAACTAATTTATCCTATTTTCCAGGACACATCCAAATTCAAAAGATCTCATATCCAACAAGCTCTGGCTTACAAGCGAGGTTCCTGCCTGTCATTAGGGTGACCAACTGCCCAGTTTTGGACCGGACAGCTTGCTTTTATCTGTTGTACAGAATCCGGTTATAAGGGTAACCGGACACTGTAAAACCCGGTCAAGCAAGGCCAGGGGCCAATCAGTGGAGGCAACCGGCAGCGCTCCAATCAACTGCCTGTGTTTGGGACTCTGGTTTGACTCCTCCTCCCCCTGCGTCTCCCACAGCTGTGGAGCTGACCTACCGATTAGAGATGTGAATCGTGTGCCCGATCGTTTTAATGATCAGGTTCGGATGGAGGGAGAAAAAAATCGGATCGTTAGAGATGTGAATTGGAATCGGTTCAGATTCCAATTCACATCGTTAATTTTTTAGTGAGGCCTGAGCAGATAAAAAAAACCCCACCCCGACCCTTTACAAATGACCCCTTTGCTCTCCCACCCTCCCCCCCCCCCAAATGTTAAATTACCTGGTGGTCCAGTGGGGGGGGTGTCCCGGCACGATCTCCCGCTCTCGGGCCCTCGGCGCCATTTTGGCTACCACTGATAAAAATGGCGCCGATGGCCCAATAAAAAAAACCCATCTTCTCTTCCTCTGCGACCCCGTGGGAGTCGCAGAGGAAGAGAAGAGTCAAATCTGAGCCCCACACTATGAGGGACTTGGATGATGTTAAAGTAAAGCAGCACATCCACTCCACCGCCGTGGGAGTCGCAGAGGAAGAGAGTCAAACCTGAGCCCCAAAGACAGGCAGGCAGCATCCGCCTAGGAAAAGCAGGGCCCGATTTGAAAGTGAAGAGGGGAAAGGCTGCGGATCCTCCCTCCCACCCCTCAGGTTTCTGGTCCTGCTCAGAGGACAGGGTGGTAACCCTAGCTGTCATAAGATGCACAACACAACCCCATTTGGAAACATTGCCCCGAGGGACGTGGTGATCTCATAGGCCTACTTTCCCTTCAGAAAGGGGCTAAAAAATGCCCTTCAGAGGGTTTACAAAGGGAAAGTTATTTTGTCCCCATTTTGGCAGAGGAATAGGACTGTTCCCTCTTCACAAGTCATCCATGAATGGCCACCTAGTGGTTAGAGCAGCAGGCTGCAAACCAGGGATCAAATCTTGCTGCTGCGCCTTGTGGCCTTGAGCAACTCACTTTACAAACTTAGGGGCCGATGCAATATGGCGAGCTGAGCCGAGCGCACTCTTAATGTGCAGTTGGATGCGGGTAGAATAGGCGCTAATCAATCCCATAATGCAATAAGGGGATTAGCACATATTCAACGCGCGTCCAATGCGGAGTGAACCTAATAGCGCTCATCACATGCAAATGCATATGAATGAGGCTATTAGGCATTCATTCCCGCTGCAAACAGAAAAATGTGTGTCTCGAATACACATTTAACTGTCATCTATTAATGCCTGCCAGGAGCAGACATTAATAGATGTGCGCATCAAAAAAAGAAAAGAAATAAAAGAAAAAAAATTGACAGTCTGACCCATCACAAAAACCGATGCCGAGTTTAACGGCATCGGTTTTTGTTACTGGCAGACAGCCACAAAAACAGACGCTGATAAACTCTGCATTGGGTTTTATCGGTGTCAGTTTTCATGACCGGCGTACGGCAGTCAAGAAAACAGTTTGGGTTCGCTTTAGCAACCCTCAAATTTTAATATTACATGGCAACCCCTTTGGGGCAGCATGCGCATGAACAGTCAGCGCCCGCTTTCTACGCGACTTTATTGCATTGGCCCCTTAGACTGTGAGTGCTCCGGGGACATGGAAATACCTACAATACCTGAATGTAATCTGCTTTGCTGAAAAAAAGCAAAATATAAATCAAATAAATGGTAAGACTATGTGCTGCGGCTACTTGACAGAAGAGTTTCAAAGGACATACTGGGGCCGATTTTAAGCGCACGGAGTACATTTGTGCGCTCTACTCGGCGTGCACAAATGTACACCCGATTTTATAAAATGTGCACTCTGCCGCGCACATGTTATAAAATCCGGGGGTCGGCGCGCGCAAGGGGGTGCACACTTTTTGAAAGCCCCGGAACATACGCATGTCGCGGGGCTTGTGCGCGCTGCCGAGCCTATGCAAAATAGGCTTGGCGCGCGCAGGGGTAGGTTTTCAGGGGTTACGCGCGTAACCCTTTGAACATCTACCCCACTGTGCACAGGACATGTAATAGGCTCAGTGGTGGGGTTTTTGTTAAGAAAAAATACAGGTTGGTCCAGCAGCAGCCTCCATCTTCCATTCTTCTATAATGGGGAAAAAGGAAGAGATTTGCTGCAGTGAAACATAGCAGGTCAGTGACCTGGCAGAAAATCATCATTAGGTTCACACCAATTAAAGGAACTTTTTAGTTCCTTTTAACTTCTGGGCGTGTGTATAGGCCTAAGGGTATGAAATTATGCTGCACAGATTGCTTCTCACTAGCCATTCGGAAATGCAGTTTTAATAAATATAAAACCTACCCACTGCGCATATTTTTACAATTTGATCTCGGTATATACTATGCAAGTTCTTACCTTTGTAAAAGAGCTTCCCAGTTTGACCAGAGGTACTGTAGGAAATTCTCGTTTCTCACTCATAGTTAAGGACCCAGCATTAAGACTATACAGGTTAGACATCACAAGCACAAGATCTGACGTGGTCTTTACAGGCAGGAAACGGCTTCGAGGAACATTAATACCCAAGGAGTTTTCAAAACTTTTAACAGCAGCACCAACAGCAGTCTCCAGCTGAATAACATTTAAGCCTCCATCCAAAGTCTGAAACCCAAAAATATAGATCATGTTTACAAAACTTCCTGAGAAAAGATGGTGTACCTTTAAAACCAAAATTCCTATGGAGGACAGAGATGACATGCTTATATTGGCATTACTTGATGAGCATGACTGGAAGTCTGAGCTCGTGTTGAATACTTTTCAACAATATAAGAGCAATGGCTTTCATGCAGCTATATTTTTAGAAACACCGTGCTTAACAACCAGATTTACAGTAACCATAATTGTGATGGTATGCATATTTAGCCCTATCAAGCTGGGCCCTATAGGAGTATGCACTAAACTGTGATTAAAACATATTTGATGTTATTGCAGAGATACTGCGCAATCAGACCTGGATAACCCATAAATGCTGGTCAAATTATCCTATTTGCCTGGATTTTAAAGACAGAAATGGCACTCAGCAGTCCCTCTTCAAAAAAAAGTTTCATTGCGCGGGAAAACTGCAATAAAATAAAGCATGAGTAAAAATACTAATGGTGAGACCACCTACTTCTAACAGTGGTTACATTTTAGATATTGGGTAACATCAAGATGTAAACATTCACAATTAAAGGTATTTAGAAAAACAGATCGAATTTCACAATATATTAACTATACAAGTGAATAACATTTCCCCAGTATGAGGCTAAATGAGGCCAATGGTTATATTTTATGCCACCTATCAGCAAAGCTTTGCTAGAGCCCTGGCTGACTGTTTGGGTCAGAGCTCTGATGGCTGTTAAAGTCAGACAGCCAAACCAATTACAATCCTCATGGCCTCAGGAGCCAAACTGGCAGCATACATTCTGCTGAATATTAAAAAAAAAAAAAAAAAAAAAGGTGTGGTACGCAATTCAAGTTCTTGCTCACACCAGGCTCTCAAGCAGAAAAGAGAAATATACATTCCTCACAGCAGTAAGTGCAGTCAAAAGTGGAGATGTGCATTTGACTGGGGAAGGGTTGGTTTGTTTTAAAAGACCAAAGTTTGGCTTTCTTATTACTATCCAGCTCATCTTCCTCTCCTGAACCTAGGCCCCACAGGTGTCTCTTCCACTGGGTGCCAGTTCTCTTCATTTTAAGTACTGAATTTTTCTGTGCTGCCCAGGCATGCCGTTAGCTCTCCCTGTTGCTGTATTGCATTCACCGCCTACTTTTGTTTCATCTGAAATTACTTCTGAATTTCCTGTTCAGCCATTACAAGTTCCTGTCTTTCTGATAAGTGGCTAACAGATTTTTGTATCTCTGATGCACAGACCCAAATTCCTTGATCATTCTTTCAGATTTTTCAACTCCTTTCGTTTCTTCCACCCAACTGCGTGTGTCTATCCCCTCACAGATTTTGTATTTTACCTCTAATGAAGAAAACTGGCCTTAGCACCAAGCTCTGAAGTACCCGGTGTTCACTCTACTTTCATCAGCATAACTTCCATTGACCTGAGTTCCAAGGCTTACTCTGTTCCTCACCCAACTGACAGCTTTCTATTCTGCTCTCATACTGCTTAGTTTTCTTTCTTACCATATTTGAAACCGTGCAAAAAGTCTTACTGAAGTCCAGATAGGCAACATTTGCTGCATATCCCTGATCCCCCACATCACCTCATTAAGAACAGACTAGTTTGTCTGATAAGACCTTCTCTTTGTGAAACCATGTTGTCTGGTGTCCTGTAATGTAGTTATTTTGAGGGGCAGCACTCTTTAGTAGTGCTGGGAAAAAAAAAAAAGCGACTGGAGCTGCTGAACCTGAAGGTCAGGAGTGAAACATGTAACTGATATTGCAGGATTCAAGAAAGAATACATTTTTCAAGGTCACAATGTTATACTTGCCTTAGGGTTAATAATGATTTCCATATCAATCGCGTTCCGCTCCTGTAGCCTTTTAATTGCAGGTAAAGAAATCCACAAGTTGTTTGTGTTGAATATTTTAAATTTTGACACAGACTTGAATTCATCAACATGTGGTTTTGGAACTTGAGCTATTTCTACCAGTCTTAGTTTCCCTTCGTATTGCGTGAGAGTGCCACCCTGTAAACAGATACATACTGTAAAATCCTTCGACGGTTTCCCATATCAGTATTTCAAACTCTTGCTAAATACATAAAGTATGCATTTTATTTGATAGCGGTCAAACAGAATTACAGTATTTTCATTTTGTTATGAAATACAGTATTCATTGAAACAGTTCCCATTTTTAATAGGCAGTATTCTTGGTTAGGTACTGAAAAGTTAAGTGACATGTAGAATATAACTGATACTATCCACGTACTCTAAAATTATTCAAATAGATAATAAACATCTACACGAAAAAATGTTACTATAAGATTTAAAAAGTAGCCTATACCACAGCTGCTCTATTACCACTGCTGTTGCAAGAGAAAAATAAAACAAATTTGCTCTTTACTCCGCTTACTTGTATAAACTGAGTTACCACTTTTTAGGAAAATAAAATGCTGATCTTTAGAAGCACTATATGTATGTACTGGCAGATCCGAGAGTCTGGGGGAGGGGGGGCGGGAATAGTAAAAGGTCCTGTGAACAGGAACTGCTGGCCTTTATTGGAGGAGCAAAACTACAACAGATAAGATTTTCTGGCTGAATTCAAATGCAAAGACCTTATTTTGAAGAGAGATGATTTTATTAATAACTTGTTCTTTTGATTTTTGAAAAAGGGAATTTTTTTGCCTTTTTTTTTTTTTTTGTTAAAGACATTTTTTCTACTTAGTTTTAGAAAGGAAGAGTAGAGGGAAGAGCACCCTCCTCCCTCCCCACCCGTACCTTCGCTTCTATCTTTATAGAGTACCCACTAGTTAGGGGGGGTGAACATTGGTTGACAGAATGTCACAAGGAAGTAATTTAGATACATTTATTACTGTGGAATCAAATAAAGTTTCAGGAGGACATTAGTGATACCATAGTAGATATTGCAGGTAATTAATTTTCAGGATAAGAGAAAAATACTGGTTGGTACCAGAAGAAGCAGTGAGAGCAAATGAATTAGTTCATTCAATGTTTCTGCAAACAGAACAAATTCTTGTGAGCTGACTGGTATTTATTTATTTATTTAAAGGCTTTTATATACCGGAGTTCATGCACTAGTGCATACCACTTCGGTTTACACGGAACAAGGAACAGAAAATTACATCAAACAGATTGAACAATTAAACAAATATACAATTACATCCAACAATTGGGTATAATCTAATGTTGTGACTGGTAGCATTATGTTAGATCTTGTGGGAGCATTGAGAGGAGAGGAAAATCGGTAAGTACTATTTTGGGAAATTTTAGAACTTAAAAAGTTTCAGGAAGAAGTAAACTACTGGGGCACATTCTTTAGTATGTTTGTGTGTCTATATTGAATAGCTAGTCAGAAGGCAGGCAGAAGCCACGAGTTTGGGTGTTTTTGATTTATAGGTAGGAGACACTTAAAACATAGGATTGCCCCAGGCCTTATCAAGAGTAATCATCCCCTTGTAGGTCACTACAAATAGTGGGTAAACTGATAAATTATAAGACTCAAATTGTACGTAAACTACTCCCATAGCAACCTAAACTTAACTAAGAACTGAACAAAATTAAGGTGAAGGCAGCAGTCCAGCAGTGAGGAGGCCTTCCAGTCTTTTGCAGAGAATGTCACATGTATGATTTTTTACCCACCAGTGAGAGGTTATGTGTGCGCGCCTGGTGCAGAGAGCTACTGTCTCTCAGAGAACAAGTCCGATCTCTGGAGGCTAAAGTGGCAAACCTGGAGGAGATGAGGCAGACAGAGGTGTATAGATGAGACCTTCAGGGACATAGCAGCCAAATCCCAACTCCAGTCTGGCAGCCCTATGCTGCCTTGGAGGAGGAAGGTCTCCTGGTCAGAGAGCATCAACCTGGTGCAGCAGGAAGTGATCCTGTAGCAAGGACCTGCTCTCCAGGTGATGCATTGTCCTCTCACACAGAGGACATGTCTCCCAGGGCTACTGCCCAGGATGGAAGGATTAGGTCGGCCATCATAGATGGTGATTCAATTATTAGGAATATAGATAGCTGGGTGGCTGGTGGGCGTGAGGATCGCCTGGTAACTTGCCTACTTGGTGCGAAGGTGATGGGCCTCACACGTCTCCTAGATAGTATTTTAGACAGTGCTGGGGAGGAGCCGGCTGTTGTGAAACATATGGGCACCAACGACATAGAAAAATGTAAGAGGGAGGTTCTGGAAGCCAAATTTATGAAGACCGGAACTTCCAGGGTAGCATTCTCTGAAATGCTCCCTGTTCCACACGCAGGTCCCCAGAGACAGGCAGAGCTCCGGAGTCTCAATGCGTGGATGAGACAATGGTGCAAGGAAGAGGGGTTCAATTTTGTAAGGAACTGGGGAAACCTTTTGGGAAAGGGGGGGGGGGGGGGGAGTCTTTTCTGAAGGGATGGGCTTCACCTTAACCAGGGTGGAACCAGGCTGCTGGTGCTAACCATTAAAAGGGAGATAGAGCAGCTTTTAAACTAGAACAAAGGGGAAAGCTGGCAATCACTCAGCAGCACATAGTTCGGAAGGAGGTATCTTCCAAGGATACTAATGAAGCATTAGAGTTAGAACATCCCAACAGAGAGGTTCCAATAATTAGAAGAGTAGTCCATGTGCCTATAAGTAAAGAATCACCTGAGCTAAATGATTCTGAATTATCCCCGACAACTGAAAAGCAAAAATGTTAATACAAACAAAACACACTTTGAAATGTTTGTATACTAATGCCAGAAGTCTAAAATGTAAGATGGGACAGTTAAAAGTGTATACAAGTGAATGACAGACAGACATAATTAGCATCTGAGTCATAGTGGAAGGAGGATAATCAATGGGATAATGCTATACCAGAGTACAAATTATATCGCAATGAGAGAGGAGCAACTTGGTGGCGGGGTGGTGCTTTATGTCCAGGATGGCATTGAGTCCAACAGGATAAACATCCTGCAAGAGACTAAATGCACAATCAAATCTTTATGGGTAGAAACCCTTTGTGTTGAGGAAAGAGTATAGCGATAGGAGTATACTACTGTTCAACTGGCCAAAGTGAGACAGACAGTGAAATGCTAAGACAAATTAGGGAAGCTAACCAAATTGGTAGTGCAGTAATGGGAGATTTCAATTACCCCAATATTGACTAGATAAAAGTGCATCAGGACATGTTAGAGAGATAAAGTTCCTGGATGAAATAAATGACAGTTTTATGGAGCAATTGCTTCAGGAATGGACGAGAAAGGGAACAATTTTAGATATAATTCTCAGTGGAGACCAGGATCTGGTGAGAGATGTAACAGCGGTGGGGCTGCTTGTCAATAATAATCATAGCAATCAAATTTGAATTAATGACAGGAAGGGGGACAGTAAGAATATTCATGGCTCTAGCAGTAAACTTTCGAAAGGGAAACTTTAACAAAATGATGAAAGTAGTTAAAAAAAACAAAAAAAAAAAAAAACCAAAAGACACAAAGTTATAACTGCAAAGGTAAAGTGTGCGCAACAGGTTTGGACATTGTCTAAAAATACCATCTTAGAAGCACAGTCCAGATATATTCCACACATTAAGAAAGGTGAAAGGAAGGCCAAACAACTGCCAGCATGGTTAAAATGTGAGGTGAAAGACTTTTAGCCAAAAGATCTTCATTCAAAAATTGGAAGAAGGATCCATCAGAGGAAAACAGGATAAAGCATAAGCACTGGCAAGTTAAATGTAAGACATTGATAAGACAGAGAATCTGAATAAGTTGGCCTTCAAGGCAAAAACTCATAATAAAAACTTTAAAAAATATATCCGAAGCAGAAAGCCTGAGAGGGAGTTGGTTGGACCATTAGATGATTGAGGGGTTAAAGGGGCACTTAAGGAAGATAAGGCCATTGTGGAAAGACTAAACAAATTCTTTGCTTTGATATTTACTGAAGATGATGTTGGGGAGATAGCCGTTCCAGAGTTGGCTTTCAAGGGTGGTGATGATTCAGATGAAATGAACCAAATTATGGTGAACCTGGAAGATATAGTAGGTCAGATTGACAAACTGAGGAGTAGTAAAATCACTTGGACGAGATGGTATACACCCCAGGGTTCTGAAAGAACTAAATGAAATTTCAGAACTATTAGTAAAAATTTGTAACCTATCATTAAAATCGTCCATGGTATCTGAAGACTGGAAGGTTGCCAATGTAACATTTAAAAAAGGGCTCCAGGGGAGAAATGGGAAACTATAGATTGGTGAGCCGCCCCCTCCTTTGTCTCGACTAACCCTATCCCTCCCTCCCCAAGTTATTTAGTTACTTGCTCTGTTACTGCGTTTTTGTTACATACTGTTTTTTGTAAAGGCTTTGCCTATATATCTTTTGGTTGTAAGTTACTTGTAAACCGGCACGATGTGCAAACGGTTGCCGGTATATAAAATTAAATAAATAAAAATAAATAAATAAAGAATAAAATCACAGATATTTAGATAGACATGGTTTAATGGGACACAGCCAGCATGGATTTACCCAAGGGAAGTCTTGCCTCACAAATCTAAATTTTTACAAAGAGATTAATAAATATGTGGACAAAGAACCGGTAGATGTGGTGTATTTGGATTTTTAGAAGGCATTCAACAAAGACCCTCATGAGAGGTTTCTAAGAAAACTAAAACGTCATGTGATAGGAGGCAGTGTCCTTTTGTGGATTGCAAACTGGTTAAAATACAGGAAACAGTAGGATTAAATGGTCTGTTTTCACAGTGGAAAAAGGTAAGAACATACCATACTGGGTCAGACCAAGGGTCCATCAAGCCCAGCATCCTGTTTCCAACAGTGGCCAATCCAGGCCATAAGAACCTGGCAAGTACCCAAAAACTAAGTCTATTCCATGTTACCGTTGCTAGTAATAGCAGTGGTTATTATCTAAGTCAACTTAATTAATAGCAGGTAATGGACTTCTCCTCCAAGAACTTATCCAATCCTTTTTTAAACACAGTTATACTAACTGCACTAACCACATCCTCTGGCAACAAATTCCAGAGTTTAATTGTGCATTGAGTGAAAAAGAACTTTCTCCGATTAGTTTTAAATGTGCCACATGCTAACTTCATGGAATGCCCCCTAGTCTTTCTATTATCCAAAAGAGTAAAATACCGATTCACATCTACCCGTTCTAGACCTCACATGATTTTAAACATCTCTATCATATCCCCCCCTCAGCCACCTCTTCTCCAAGCTGAAAAGTCCTAACCTCTTTAGTCTTTCCTCATAGGGGAGCTGTTCCATTCCCTTTATCATTTGGTCGCCCTTCTCTGTACCTTCTCCATTGCAAATATATCTTTGAGATGCGGCGACCAGAATTATACACAGTATTCAAGGTGCGGTCTCACCATGGAGCGATAGAGGCATTATGACATTTTCTGTTTTATTCACCATTCCCTTTCTAATAATTCCCAACATTCTGTTTGCTTTTTTGACTGCTGCAGTACACTGAACCGACGATTTCAATGTGTTATCCACTATGACGGCTAGATCTCTTTCTTGGGTAGTAGCACCTAATATGGAACCTAACTGTGTAACTATAGCATGGGTTATTTTTCCCTAAATGCATCACCTTGCACTTGACCACATTAAACATTGGAGTGCCTCAGGGATCTATACTAGGACCAGTGCTTTTTAATATATTTATAAATGATCTGAAAAGAGGCACAACAAGTGAGGTGCTTAAATTTGTGGATGACACAAAATTATGTAGAGTAGTTAAATCTCAAGCGGATTGTGATAAATTGCAGGAGGACCTTGTGAGACTGGAAGATTGGGCATCCAAATGGCAGATGAAATTTAATGTGGACAAGTGAAAAGTGATGCATATAAGGAAAAATAACCTTTGCTGTAGTTACACAATGTTAGGTTCTATCTTAGGAGTTACCACCCAGGAAAGAGATCTAGGTGTCATAGAAAATCAATGGTTCAGTGTGCTGTGACGATCAAAAAAAAGCAAACAAACAATGTTAGGAATTATTAGGACTGGAAAATAAAATGGATGTCATAATGCCTCTGTATCGCTCCATGGTGAGACCGCACCTTGAGTACTTTGTGCAGTTCTGGTCACCACTGGAGAAAGTACAGAGAATGTCGACCAAAATTATAAAGGGGATGAACAGCTCCCCTATGAAGAATGTCTAAAGAGGTTAGGGCTATTCAGCTTGGAGAAGAGATGGCTGAGGGGGAATATGATAGAGGTCTACAAAATCACGAAAGGACTTGAACAGGTAAATGTGAATCAGTTATTTACTCTTTCAGATAATAGAAATACTAGGGGGCACTCCATGAAGTTAGCAAGTATCTCTTAAAACAAATCAGAGAAAATTCTCACTCAATGCATAATTAAGCTCTGGAATTAATTGCCAGAGGATGCAGTTACGGCAGTTAGTGTAGCTGGGTTTTAAAAAAGTTTGAATAAGTTCCTAGAGCAGAAGTTCATAAACTGCTATTAATCAATAAGGATTAGTAGCTTGGGATGTATTCATTTAATGTTTGGGTACTTGCGACTTGGTTCTCCACTGTTGAACACAGGATACTGGGCTTGAAGGACCCTTGGTCTGACCCAGTATGGCATATCTTATCTTCTGATTTACCAGATAATTTTCTATTCTGTTTTATTTTTAGGTACACACAAAGCTTTTTCCAATTATAGGATTTACAGCTTCACCAAATTTTTCACTCATATCTGTATGCATTGTGATTTGAGCCACAGCAAATTAAATCCTGTAACAGATGATATTTCAGTAACTCACCCAACTGCCAGAACCAGGGGCAACACACTGAGTTATACTGGCCACATTTAACAGAACAGTTATGTACAGATGTTTGCCATCTTTAATCTTCTGAGGAAAGGGCAAAGCCTCAAACTTTATGGGTAGAAATCCCTTGTGTGTTGGGGGAAGACTATAGTGATAGGAGTATACTACCGTCCACTTGGTCAAGATGGTGAGACTGACAGTAAAATGCTAAGAGAAATTAGGGAAGCTAACCAAATTGGTAGTGCGGTAATAATGGGAGACTTCAATTACCCCAATATTGACTGGGTAAATGTATCATCGGTACATGCTAGAGATATAAAGTTCCTGGATGGAATAAATGACATTTTTATGGAGCAATTGGTTCAGGAACAGACAAGAGAGGGAGCAATTTTAGATTTAATTCTCAGTGGCGCACAGGATTTGGTGAGAGAGGTAATGGTGGTGGGGCCGCTTGGCAATGGTGATCATAATATGATCAAATTTGAATTAATGACTGGAAGGGGGACAGGAAGCAAATCCATGGCTCTCGTGCTAAACTTTCAAAAGGATATTTTGAAAAAATGAGAAAAATTGTAAGAAAAAAGTGAAAGGAGCAACTACAAAAGGTAAAAAAGGTGTGCAAGAGGCGTGGTCATTGTTAAAAAATACCATCCTAGAAGCACAGTCCAGATGTATTCCACACATTAAGAAAGGCAAAACGATTACCGGCATGGTTAAAAGGGGAGGTGAAAGAAGCTATTTTAGCCAAAAGATTGTCATTCAAAAATTGGAAGAAGGATCCAACAGAAGAAAATAGGATAATGCATAAGCGTTGGCAAGTTAAATGTAAGATATTGATAAGACAGGCTAAGAGAGAATTTAAAAAGAAGTTGGCCATAGAGGCAAAAACTCACAGTAAAAACATTTTAAAATATATCTGAAGCAGAAAGCCTGTGAGGGAGTCAGTTGGACAGTTATTTGTTCAAGGGGTTAAAGGGGCACTTAGAGAAGATAAGGCCATCACGGAAAGATTAAATGATTTCTTTGCTTCGGTGTTTACTGAAGAGGATGTTGGGGTTTTCATGGGTAATGATTCAGATGGACTGATCCAAATCACGGTGAACCTAGAAGATGTGGTAGACCTGATTGACAAACTGAAGAGTAGTAAATCACATGGACCAGATGGTATACTCCCCAGAGTTCTGAAGGAACTCAAAAATGAAATTTCAGACCTATAAAGTAAAAATTTGTAACCTATCATTAAAACCATCCATTTTACCTGAAGACTAGAGATTAGCTAATGTAACCCCAATATTTAAAAAGGGCTCCATAGGCGATCCAGAAAACTACAGACCGGTTAGCCTGACTTCAGTGCCAGGAAAAATAGTGGAAAGTGTTCTAAACATCAAAATCACAGAACATATAGAAAGTCATGGCAAGTCTTGCCTCACAAATCTACTTCACTTTTTTGAAGGAGTTAATAAACATGTGGATAAAGGTGAACTGGTAGATGTAGTGTACTTGGATTTTCAGAAGGCGTTTGACAGAGTTCCTCATAAGAGGCTTCTAGGAAAAGTAAAATGTCATGGGATAAGTGGCAATGTCCTTTCGTGGATTACAAACTGGCTAAAAGACAGGAAACAGAGAGTAAGATTAAATGGACAATTTTCTCAGTGGAAGGGAGTGGGCAGTGGAGTGCCTCAGGGATCTGTATTGGGACCCTTACTTTTCAATATATTTATAAATGATCTGGAAAGAAATACACAAGTGAGGTAATCAAATTTGCACATGATACAAAATTGTTCAAAGTAGTTAAATCACAAGCAGATTGTGATAAATTGCAGGAAGACCTTCTGAGACTGGAAAATTGGGCATCGAAATGGCAGATGAAATTTAATGTGGATAAGTGCAAGGTGATGCATATAGGGAAAAATAACCCATGCTATAGTTACACAATGTTAGGTTCCATATTAGGTGCTACCACCCAAGAAAGATCTAGGCGTCATAGTGGATAACACATTGAAATTGTCGGTTCAGTGTGCTGCGGCAGTCAAAAAAGCAAACAATGTTGGAAATTATTAGAAAGGGAATGGTGAATAAAATGGAAAATGTCATAATGCCTCTGTATTGCTCCATGGTGAGACCGCACCTTGAATACTGCGTACAATTCTGGTCGCCGTATCTCAAAAAAGATATTATTGTGATGGAGAAGGTACAGAGAAGGGCGACCAAAATGATAAGGGGAATGGAACAGCTCCCCTATGAGGAAAGACTAAAGAGGTTAGGACTTTTCAGCTTGGAGAAGAGACGGCTGAGGCGGGATATGATAGAGATGTTTAAAATCATGAGAGATTTAGAACGGGTAGATGTGAATCGGTTTTTTACTCTTTCAGATAACAGAAGGACTAGGGGGAGGCACTCTGAAGTTAGCATGTGGCACATTTAAAACTAATCTGAGAAAGTTCTTTTTCACTCAACGCACAATTAAACTCTGGAATTTGTTCCCAGAGGATGTGGTTAGTGCAGTTAGTGTAGCTGTGTTTAAAAAAGGATTGGATAAGTTCTTGGAGGAGAAGTCCATTACCTGCCATTAAGGTGACTTAGAAAATAGCCACTGCTATTACTAGCAACGGTAACATAGAATAGATTTAGTTTTTGGGTACTTGCCAGGTACTTGTGGCCTGGATTGGCCACTGTTGGAAACAGGATACTGGGTTTGATGGACCCTTGGTCTGACCCAGTATGGCATGTTCTTATGTTCTATTTACCTCCCTGCTTTCCCTAGATAATTGCATATGGCTTATTTAAGAGCCTATTTACTAAGCTGAGGTAAGGAAAAAAAATGCAGGATTGGCAAATAAATGTGAATTGGTAAGCAAATACTACACATTATATACAGTGATGCTGTGCATTATTTGCCTTGCTGTAAATAAAATCAGCTGCAATGTGAGTTTAAAAAATAAATAAAAAGGAGCATCACATACAAATGCTTGCAAATCAGCTCATTATGCAAAAGTAGTATGGCTTATGAATAGTTTTCACAAGTTGCACTAGTCCTGAAGGTTAACTGCACCTCAAGAAGTGTTGGTGACATTTTGGCAAGAACATAAGCAGGCTAATGCATGTGCTGATGCTCTCAGGCCAACCCCAGGCACTAGATTTAAATCTGGTGGTGGTAAATAGGGCGGGGGGGGGGGGGGAGAGGGGGGAAGTTTATGGTGCTATACGTAGCCCAGGCCACATTGCCATGGCTGGGAACACAATTTTCCCAACTGTGGCAATAAAAAGAAAATTCCCATGGGTTTACAAATTGCAGTACCAGAGTTGGTAAATTCCATGGGAATTTTCTCATGATAAAAAACAGCATGGAAATGTGCTGTTTCACTGCAGCTTAGTAATCTGACCAATTAGTCTACAAATCAGAGATTACCCGATTCAAAAGGAACATGTTAATGCCAACTGCTGCTAAATCTATAGCAGGCTGGTACCGGCCCTAAATTTGAGACTTTCAGTTTAAAAAAAACAAAACAAAAAAACTGGCAATACAATTTACCACTTCTAAGTGTAAAACAGAAACATGCAACTGAAAAGTTCTATTTTTTTTAACCTGTTGTATGAAAATAAAAGTGCTTTTGATTTTGGTTTTTCACTAGCCAGCCTGCCCACCTGTCTGACACCAATATAAGACAGGAAGAATGCCTGGTAGGAAGAAAACCCAGAACATAAGTTCTGATGAGGAAGCAGCTGCAGGAACGGAGCAGGAGCGCTGGTGGGGGGGTCCCAGACCTCGCCAGCTGAAGAGATGAAAGTTGCCCGTGAAATGGAACAGAAAGACCGGCAGGGAGCCCAGGCCCTGCTGGCAAAAACTAAAATGAAATGTGACAGCAGTCCCAGCAGCCAAAAAGGGGAAGTGTGCCACACTCCTCCCTCCAATGTACACCTCTCCACATCTGCAATCCCAACCACATAGAGCACCATGCAGCCCCAGCCCCCTCCCCAGACAAATCACCCTCGTCTTGTAGCCTCTAATGCCCACAACCCTCCAATCCCTCACCCTTGTAGAGCAACTAAAAAGACACACACACACATACTTCTACAGCTTCTATAACATACATGTGTTGGTCATGGAGTCATAAAAATATGCTCTTAAACTGCCATGCAAGTCTAGACTTAATATCCTGGGAATCTGATGGACAGGAACAGGACTGAATCAGAAAGCCACATATTCAAACTTTTGTATGAATTCCTTTACCACATATAAATGGTCCTGGTGATGAGAGATTGCATTTTTGTAATGTTCCCTCACAGAAGGCAAAATATCAAATCTGTTAAAGCCTCACATGTACAATGCCATTCAGAGAACAATTTTCACAAGCGTTCTACCTGCTGACTAACATTGCCGCCATTCAATGCAGCTAAAAGTCTGCACATAATTCAATATGTGTATTTTCAGCTTTATCAAGTACAGATGCTTTCCAGGTCGTGTTTAGATCAGGGGAAGAAAAGTATTTAGACATTTTATATATTCCATGTGTAGATCACAGCGGTTTACAAAGTGACATTCATACTTATAGATTCAACAAACGAATGACAAAAAATGTTTATAGAGTTAGTATTTGTGGGTAGGTAATAAATCCATCTAGTAAGAATTTCTAGTCCATATGGAATTAAACTAGTACATAAGGCAATGAATATTAATATTTACAAGCAAAATGATAGTTTTCTCATCAGTCTGTGGGTTGTTTTGAGTATCCTGCATATTCTTGTTTGATTCATTCTTCATGATACAATTATTTTTGTCCTTCTGGTTTATGTAGTTCTGTTTCATCTGATATTTTTAAGTTAAATTATATGCGTTTTTGAAAAGCCATGTTTTTAATTCACTTTTGAATTTCTATATGGTAAAATATGCAATGCCTCAGACAGAGAATTCCAGAGCTCTGGACCCGCTATGGAGAATTCTCAATCTATTGTTTGCGTCAGATGTGTGTTCCTTATTGTGGGAATAGTCCATAGGCCTTTATTTTGGGATCTTGGTGTTCTCAGAGGATTTTTTCTTCTTAGTTTTTTTCTTTTTAGTTTTATTATGATGTGTATTATTATCGTTATGATTTATGATTTTTGGTTTCTGTGAAACCATGTGTTTGTAAAAATCTGATTTTATGTATGTAATTATGTTCATCACCTAGGCCTTTTTTGTGTTAGGCGTTTAATAAATTTTTTTTAATGAAATGAAAATGAAATGTATGGTTGTGGTGTCACTTCTAACAAGCTGGTGTTGTTGGAATGAATGATGCTGATCATCATTAAGACTTTATAGTAGATTCTGGATTGTACTGGTAACCAATGCAGTGCTATCAATGAGGGTGTAATGTGATCATATTTCCTAGATCCTAACAGTAGTTGTGCTGCAGCATTCTGTAATAGTTGCAAGAGTTTTAGGTGACTTGCTGGAAGACCTAGAAGTAAGGAGTTACAGTAGTCAAGGTTTTAGAAGATTAGAGTCTGCAGTACTGTACAGAAGTACACAGAGTGCATTTGCAAAAACGTGACATACTTTTCCAGCAAAACTCTTCACTGAAAAAGCAGCGAGGACATATACTCTGTCAAGTTTAAAAAGTGTCAAGTTTAAAAAGTGAAAGTATATGTGCACTTCTGCTGTGA
The DNA here is from genome assembly GCF_901001135.1 of Rhinatrema bivittatum. Classification (NCBI taxonomy): domain Eukaryota; kingdom Metazoa; phylum Chordata; class Amphibia; order Gymnophiona; family Rhinatrematidae; genus Rhinatrema; species Rhinatrema bivittatum. The sequence goes on from NC_042617.1 coordinate 120,242,765, forward strand.
AAACTGGTGCAAAACCCACAGGCAAGTATGGCACCTGGTCCTTGCCCTAATGTGGACTGTTGGAAAATTGCTCCCTTGAAAGAAAAATACTTAAGCTGCTATGATCATTAAACATTAAATTGTAAAGTTTGTTCAGATGTTTGGATGTAAATCATTATATAAACCAATCATCAAGCTCTTAACAGAAAAGAAAAATGTTGTATATTTACCTTTACATCTGCTCTTGTTTTATCAGTAACCTCCATGACAAATTCACAGCGTTTTCCATTTGGTGGGTTCATAAGATGATTAAGAATATACAGATCCACTGTTGCACCTAGATTGTCTATGTTAGAAACAAAAATGTATTCCTTTCCTTCATCTATAAGAGTATTTAGCAAACCAGAATTGTAGAAACTGGCATAAATATCACCATGACCTGGAGGATACCAGGCCTCTGAATTCTCTCCTGTGTAAGATACATCCTTGGCTACAGGTAGCAAAGACTCTTTATTGATTCTAGGATACCTGAAAGACAATGTTTTTCGTTAGCATTCTTCATTAATGAGTGGACATTAACCTCTTTATGATACAGAGCTTGAAATCAGACACTGTATTGAGTTTGAGGCCAGTCAGAGTGACCTTGGATTTTCATGGTGCTCAGCTGCTAAATACCAAGCCAATCACAAAAGATACTACAGCCTTATGCACTATTTTAGGTTTTACACTGAAAACTCAATCGCCCTCAATATCTTTAAACTATTAATTCTATATTTATATTTTAATAAACATTACAAAATTATAATCTGTTCCTCTGGTTATCACCATTGCTTCACTATTTCCCTACAGAACATATGCATGCCTCAGTCATGTTAAATTTGAAACCGGAAATCAATGTCTCCAAGCAGTGCACAGCTGCATTAAAACCAAGTTCAACTTAAAGAATCAGGTATTACTGCAATCTTTATAATTATACACTCTTCTTTCCACTGAGAAAGTATAATGCCCGAAGCTGTAATTTGAACAGATTCAATTTCAAAATATCCAAGGAAGAATGACCTAATGATTAAAGCTGGCATGGCAAACTCCAGTCCTCGAGGGCCACTAACAGGCCAGATTTTCAAGATAACTACAATGAATATGAATGATTTGCATGCAAATCTCTGTCATGCATATTCATTGTGGATATCCTAAAAGCCTGGCCTGTTTGTGGCACTTCAGGAGTGGAGTTTGCCATCACTGGATTAGGGCAATGGGTCGAGAACCAGGGAAATCAGGTTTCGAATCCCATTCCTCCCATGGATGCTCCTTGTGAACCTTGGGCAAGTCACTTTCTCTCTCATGGTATAAGTGTCAATAAAGATAGTATCCTGTCAAAGTCCAACATAAGCTGGAATGCAGCAACATAGAGCCTTTACTTTGAGCTGTGATGTGATTGCTATTCCTATCACACTGTCAAGGTACACTTGTGAATTTTCCATAGAAATTCATAAATCTTGCTAAATGGTTGTGAATTTCAACATGCAAAATGCATTTTGTGATGAGCATTATGATGCAGCAGATAAAAAAAAAGCAGGTTATCACACAGTTAATAATCCACCGAGCACAGAAAGGTGAAATTCAAGTTTTAAAAATAGTCATATCCAATTTCTATTGATTCTGTGGACTGCAAAAGCAAGCACAGTAAAATATCAAGACTTCCATTATTCAGTACCTGCTTTGATTAAATGTGTAGATTTTCACACGACAGTGACTGTATTTCTGCAAAATCTTTTTTGTGTCTTCATCCGTGTTGAAAGAATTCATTAGAACAAGAGGAACATCGGTATTGTAAGTTTTATTCAGATGCTACAAACAAAAACAAGTCTTTTTTAAATTGGAAGAACTACCCTAAAAATAAAAAAAATCTTGCAATATTAAATACATTGCAAATCAATGTCACTGAGCATCAGAGAAAGAGCAGGAAAATGCAATGTAGGACAGGTAGCAAGAACGACTGCCTCAAAAGCTATCTGCCATGGTCAGTACCCAAAAATCTCCTCACAGCTACGAATATTTTACATAGGAATGAGATTAAAAAAAAAAAAAAAAAAAAGATTGCCCTCCCCCCCATGTAAAAGAAAAACGACACCAAGGTGAGGAATTTTTATGCAGGAGACATCATCTTTCCCAGGAATGTGCAAGAGTTCCTGTGGATCAGGGGATTAAAGCTTCTCAGGGTCACTCTGTATGGTCTTGTCACAGTTGTTAAGCTACTGCTGACATAGAAAGAATATGATGGCAGATCAGAACTGATAGACCCATCTAGTCTGACCAGTTTCTTTTCCTGGGGCAATCTCAGAGCCCAGTTATTCCCTTGCAGTTAAAACAAAGGTACCTCTGTACACATGGACGCTTTCCCCCGATCAAATACCTGCCAAACACTGACTGACATCATGACTGCATTAGGGTTTAAACTGGTCACTGATAAAGCAACACACAAAGCTGGACACTCACTTGACCTAACATTCATTAACAGTAGCCTCCTTGAAAACATAAAAACCGAATACACACAAATCCCATGGTCAGACCACTTCCTCATTAACTCTCAGATCAAGCACAAAGGACAAATAGTAAAGCAAAACACCGAACCAGCCGAATTCTTGTATCGCCCCCCTTTCAACACAGACACTCTTAAAGACAAACTAACGGAAAAATTAACACACATCAACTACGAAGATAGTCACAGCGCCACTACTGACTGGTTAATCAGCACCACTTCATTAGCTAACGAACTAAATCCGCTAAAAACAGCTCACTTTAAAGAACAAAAGCCAAATAATCCATGGTATAGTGATCAAATCAAAGAAGTTAAACTGATACTTAGAAAAAAAAAAGAAGTTAAACGGATACTTAGACACTACCAACCAATCACAACAATGTTTTACTTCTTGTTAAACTTTTTATCTTTCCTCTAACTCTAATCCCAGTTAGAATAACCCCTGTTTTATTGTAACTTTTTCTTCCATGCACTTGTTATACTCTTGTAATGTATACTCTCTTGTTTTAGTTATGTACGTTATAATGTATTGCTCACCCCTTGTTTTATGTAAACCGACATGATACGAACTTCCGTGAATGCCGGTATAGAAAAACAAAAATAAATAAAAATAAATAAAAAAGGAAAAAGAATGGAAAAATAACAAAACTACTGAGAATTTAACTAAATACAGAAAACAACTAGCATACTACAAAAAAACAATTTTAGATACCAAAAAGAAATACTACAGTGCAAAAATAGAAAAATTCACAAATAACCCCAGAACCCTATTTAACATAGTAAAGAACCTAACAAATGATAACACAAGCAATCACTTGTCCCTACAAGAAAATCAATGCAATGACGTAGCACAATTCTTTAAAGACAAAATTGAGAACCTAAGAAAAAAAATCCCCAACACTACGAAACAAGAAATTAAGATGCCCACTCGAGATGTCAGTATATGGTCAGAATTTGACGAAGCATCACATCCTGAAGTCGAGAAAATGATCAATCAACTGAACCCAGCTACTCACGCTATTGACACCATACCCATTTTAGAACTAAAAAAAACTAGCCAACACTATAACCCCAACACTAACTAAAATCAACCACCTCTCACTAAATGAAGGAGTAATGCCAGACATCTTGAAAGGAGCCATAATCAAACCAATCAAGAAAAAGAACCTCGACCCACTAAATCTCAGCAACTATAGACCAGTCTCCAACCTACCCCTAATAGCCAAACTAATCGAAAAAACAGTACAAAAACAACTATCAAACCACCTCGAAAACAACAACATCCTATACCCAGCTCAGCACGGATTCCGCAAACATTACAGCACAGAAACATTGCTATTAGCTCTATCAGATAATATCTTAAGAGGATTTGATACAGGAACACACTACATCCTGGTTCTATTAGATCTCTCTGCAGCATTTGACACAGTCAATCACAGAATTCTAAATCGATAGACTAAAGGAAATAGGGCTCACTAATAAAACAATACAATGGTTTCAGTCATACCTAAACAATAGATGTTTCCAGGTACAAATCAAAAATGCACTCTCAGAAAAAGTCACACTACAAACCGGCGTCCCACAGGGATCAGCCCTTTCAGCAGCACTCTAACATTTATCTCCTCCCAATCTGCCACCTACTAGCAGGACTCGGAATCATTCATTACATATACGCTGATGATATACAACTATTATTACCCATTGTAAACACCATTGAAGAAACAATGAAACTAGCTAATATGTATCTTGAAATAATCAGACAACTCCTAAACCAGATGGAATTAGTAATTAACATCGACAAAACAGAGTTCTTACACCTTGAACGAAAAAACACTCACCATATACAACCAACACTCATAACCAATAAAATTCAAGACATTGAATTTGCAATAAAAACAAGAAACCTAGGAGTAATAGTTGACCCTGAACTAAACACGAGACAACACATCTCACTGAAAATAAAGGAAGGATACGCAAAACTTATGATCCTGAGGAGACTAAAACCCCTTTTAACGACAAACAATTTTCGCACTGTTCTACAAGCAATGATTTTCGCAAGCACAGATTACTGTAACTCCCTGCTATTAGGACTACCTCAATCTACAATACGGCCACTGCAAATACTGCAAAATTCCGCTGCCAGAGTTTTGACAGGCAAAAAAAGAAATGACCACATTACAGGAACACTTGCTGAACTTCATTGGCTTTCAATAGAACAAAGAATACAATATAAAGCACTCTGTATAATCCATAAACTAATCCACAATGAAAAAGCCGACTGGCTTAACACAGCACTACGCGTCCATGTTCCACAGAGAAACCTGAGATCTGCCAATAAGGCTCTTCTAACCATCCCCTCTGTCAAATCAGCACGTCTCATGCAAGTACGAGAGAGAGCACTGTCACTGGCTGGTCCCATACTTTGGAACACCATGCCACTAGAAATAAGACTGCAGAGTAACCTGAAAATTTTCAAAACAAATCTGAAAACCAGGCTATTCAAACAAGCGTTCTATAAAGATAAAGACAAAGAGAACGAGAAAAAGAGATGAGGTATAAAGGCACACCAAAGTCAGAAGCTGTTAGTTTAAACTAACAATGCATCGTAATGGTAAAACCAAACCGCCTAAATGTTCCCAACAATCAAGCTTAACATACACACTTTATTTATAATTATGAATTGTTACCGTACAATGATGGCACTTAAGTTGTAATCTATACCACCCATATGTTTATTGTTGTGCCCCTATGTAAACCATTGTGATGGTTAACCAACTTAACGACGGTATAGAAAAGTTTTTAAATAAAATAAATAAATACTTGTATCTCCATTACCATTTGTCTCCACCATCCCCATTGGGAAGTTATTCTGTGAATCCACCAGCCTGCTTCTGTTATTCTTCAGTCTACCCACTCTGATCCTCATCATTTATGCCTTGTTCTAGAGCATTCTTTCCACAGAAACCCCAGCAATTTGTATATCATTTATACTATTTAGGTATTTGAAAGTCTATTATACTTCCCTCTGCTCTAGGTTATACATATTTAAGTGCTTAAGTCTCATTTCACAGGGCTCATGATGCAGACTCTGAACTATTTTTACTGTGGATGTATTTACTGTGATCCACCTAGCAGAGTTTTCTGTTATGGGCAGAACACTTTTTTAAATAAATATTTTGATAACCCCTCTAAACTGCCTTTGTCTATATCCATTTGAGGGTACAGCCTTCAGAAATTATATAGAATTAGAGGTCTTCCTACTGTTTGTACAGAGGCAACACCACCTTTTTTCCCTACCAATATCACTTTTTCCTATGCACTCTAGCAGTCCTTAGCCACAGAGACTTCTCACACAATTCTGTAACCTTGAGATCATCAGATCTCATTACCTTGTGTTCTCCCCCCAGTTTGGTGCACACCTCTCCCCCTCAACATGAACTGTTCCCTTGCATTTCTGCACCCTTTTTTTGCATTAAATTTTAGTTGCCAAACACTTGACCACTCTTCAAGCTTTCTTGGATCACTCTTCTTTTTTCTATTTACATCCAGAGTATCTATTCTGATAGAGAGATTACTATCTGCAAAAAAGACAAACCTTTGCCGACTCTTTTACGATATCATTTATCAAAACACTGAACAAAAATCAGTCCTCAATTAATCCAGTGCATTCCACAGATAGCTCTCTTCTCCCCAATTTCTCTTAATCTTCCAAGTAAATTGCACTGACCCTGTTGACATTAACTCAACCAGTTTCTTACCCAAGTCAGCCACCTTAGGACTCGCCCCTGGCTGCTCAGCTTATTTATGAGCCTCCTGTATAGAACAATGTCAAAATTAAGTATACCACATCTGGGCACTCACTTCTCATCTAATTCTTTGGTCACCCAGCTGAAGGACTTGACCAGACTTATTTGATGTGATCTTCCTCTAGTAAAACTATGCCATTTGGATTCCATATCTCAGATTCTTCACTGCTGCCACAAGGTCAATAGTTTCATACATACACCTCAAAACTGTTACCTTGTAACACAGAACCAACCACATTGTAAATTTTCAGGCAGCTTCCTCCTGCTTTTTTTTTTAGCTTACCACTGAATCAGAACCTATCCCACATCAGATAAGGACCAAAATGCCCCCATCCAGTCTGCTCAGTTAAGATTCATCTGATTAGATATACAAATAAGTTCCCATATGCAGCCAAATGCTAACTTTTCCTCCCCTCTTTTACTTGACATTTGAACTCCTTTTCCTTCTACTGCTCTCCATATCTGTCCCAAGCTGGTCTCCACTACCACTCCTACCAACCCAAAAAGCAGAAAAGACTTCCCAACATTTTAAATCCTCCCCTTTTAGCCACATGATTATAACCCCTGTTAGCTAGGAGCCACAGACTAAACTGCCTTCCAGAAGCTGGTACATGTGTTCTCCTGAGCCTGACCAACAGATGTGGCTCTTCCATTTTAGCTGGCATTTTCCCCATTCATGGGCTCTGAACATTACTTCTGCGTTATCCTCAGCCACTAACTCAAAGAACAGAAGCTGCATTTGAGAACTAAACATGGACTGCCAACATGGCATCATACAATGCTGAACTATCTGGTCAGACTACCTTATATAAATTCAACAATCTATTTCTTTGCTCTCTAATCTAAACCTGTCATTTTCATGATTAAGTTATGGTATAAATAAAAGGTATGCATGCAACAGATCTGAGTCAATTGTTAATAAATTTCCATGCTAATACAAAACCGCATTTACTATCCCCACATTACAAAATATTTAACCACTACAGCATAGAATGTAAAAAACTTTTACATTCCTTAACTTGAAGTTTTTAATTTTTTTTATATTTTTACTATTTCTTTTCTAGCAAAAGTCATACAACTATCATTAAAAAAATGACTTGTTGACTTGAAATATCCACAAAACACATCAATGGCTAGAATGTCATACTTGGAAGTTTCTACAAAGTCTTATCGTTAGCTAAAACATGTCACAAATTCTCCAACTAGGAGAAATCATCCAAAAGGGTTTTTGGTCTATAAATGGTTTGAATGCAATCAGAAGCCTTGTTCACAATGTACAGGTAAAGATAATGTCTGTCCGAGATCATTCAAAGGCGATACATTATCTTTACCAGGTTGTCATCCATTTAAATTGGATTCCTTTACTACCTGTGAATCCACAGCAATTATTTACCTGATATGGTGTCCATGCGGGCTGATTTCTATCGGGGGAAAAAAACAATTGTACGATAAAGATCCACATTCAGGACTATCTGAGTTGCCTGAAACGATCAAAGCTAGAAGCTCCCCTTGTAATTCATTGGTTAAAGAAGGGCCATGCTGTAGATGATTTAATCTACTCTGTTTTGGTAAAACCTGTGTCCCCATCAGAAGACAGGGGAGAGATTTTTCTAAGATGCTTCTGCAGAAAGAACAGGCTTACATTTTTAAGTGGAATCCAGTAGCACCAAACTAGGAACAAGGAAGTCGAATGGTCTGAGTTTTACTAATATACAGGTGAGCTGTGCATCATGAACAAGGCTTCTGATTGGTCTATGATCATTTAAATTATAAGGCAAGCAAAGTGATTTATCTGCTTTTGACAGTGAAGAGACCAGATGTCCATTTTCAAAGTAAGCTTAAGATTTTTTTTTTTTTTGGGTAATAGTAGTTTTATAAGTTTAGTGGAAGTTAAGACTATGGGCCTCATTTTCGAACACTAGCACATGCTTGCGCTAGCAGCGCAGTCTTGCGTTATCAGCACAAGCGATATGGGGGAGGAATCGACCCCAGAAGAGGAGTCGTCGGGGCGTCACCGGGGCTGACTCTGCAAAGAAGGCGCGTACGGTGAAAAGGTAAGGAGTCTTTTCGTGTCCTATTTCGCGCCCAATAGCACCACCTTTCACGGTGGCGCTATTGGGTGCGAAACCAGCAGCAATCGTACCGCAGCGGTGCGATTGCTGCTGGCTAGTGCAGGACCACCCCCCCATTTCGACCCCCGCCCCCCCATTAGCGCAATTTTCTAAAGTATCACAGGCCCGCGATACTTTAGAAAATGAGGCCCTATGTTTTCTTTGCCGTGCGTGATGAATATCTACCCCCGAAGGCATATGTATACTGAAACACTGCAGTGTCAGGAATCGATACGTGAATAATTTTACAATTTTAGGGAGAGCGTTCGCCATTTCATCAGCAGGCTTTGCATTACCAGCATTATGAATATTCACTGCAAATGTGTTTTGTGAAGTACTCTGCACACCTGTTGAAGTTTCATAAAGGATGAAATCGTTGGCACAGAAGCAAAAGACTAAGGGGTAAATATTCAGCCACTAAGCAGCTACTTAAGTTAGCCGGATACGCGTTTCTGGCTAACAATCAGGATATTCAGCAGCACAGCCGCACTGATGAATACACCCTGATAAGTTACAGTTAGCCGGATGTGGGGTATCTGGCTAACTTTAGACCTGCCCTATGGCACATCTGGAGTTAGCCAATTAAGTTAACTGGCTAACTCAGCTCCTCCCCCCCTAGGAACGCCCCCAACTTACCCGGCTAAATTCTATCTGGATAACGAATTATCCACCTAGAATTTAACCAGGCAAGGATATTCTAAATGGCTTTCGAATATGTACTCCTAATAGATTTGGATAATCTGGGGACCAAGAAGTGAACACCACAGAACATTCACAACCTTTGGACAGGTTTTTTTTTGTCTGTCGTTTTGTTTCCAGGCTTTGTATTACCAACATTATGAATATTCATTGCAGATAAGTGTTGTGAAGTATTTAATGTTTCTGCTACATTTCCACATTTATTGAAACTTTTCAAAAGGATTATATATACATAGTTTGGATGAAAAAAAAACACTTTTGATTTCTCCTAGTTAGAGAATTTGTGACAAATATTTTGGCTAATAGAAACCTCCAAGTCTGACATTTTGGCCATCGACATGTTTTGTGGATATCTTGATTTGAAATAAGTCACCTTTTTAAAATGATAGTTGTATAATGATTTGTCTAGAAAATAAATAGTAAAAAATAAAATAAAAAACTGTATTCATTCCTTAACTTGAACAAAGTTAATACATTTCCATGAACAGGATAGGCTCCTGTACTCACCTCAATCTGTTGCACGGTTAGGTCCAGGAAGGTATTCTCATTGCGAACACCAATAAGACTTTTTGGGCCTTTACAGCCCATGCTGGTGCCCAAACCGCCATTAAGTTTTAGCACCACTAGCTTGTTCAAGACAGATGCTATGTTATCAGGCAAGCCTCTTGCCTTTATCTTTCCATAGGGCTGAATCTAAAAAAAAAAATAATAATTAAAAAAAATACACATTTAGCAGGTGATTAACTAAAAGTAAACCGTTTAAGATTTTCTTCCCCAAAATCTGTTTTCTCTGTATATCTCCTCTTTACAAGTAAGGATGCTCTGTACTTCTATCTTGGGTGTTTTTCAATGCAAAGTTTTTTTGTTTTTTTTTAATACTTTGTTTTTCATCTATTGGACTGATAGTATGGTAAGTTACTAACCGGGAAAATAATACATTCCATTTTAATTGAAAATTTGAGCATTATTTATTTAAAAGTTTCTAAATACCACTTATACATGGTTGTGGTCTAAGTGGTTTACGAACTAAAATCGCATACATTAAAGTCAATGTAAAGTACATAAAACAAAATACATTCAATCAAGTCAAAAATATAATAAAAATGGGTTAAAAACTTAAAATTAGAGATATTTATGGTATAAAGCAAAGAAATATAAAACAGAGTGGGAGTGATATTGTTAGTCTGTGTATGTTAAGTTATAGTAATTAAACACATTTGTCAATATTCAATGTAATTAAAAAAAAAAACATATGTGTACCAAACCTGTGTACAGAATTAATAAGTCATAACAGTCATTAGTGGCAGTCTAGCTCAGTTTTAGGAAAATCAGAACTACAAATCCATGCACAAAATCAAGATTAGTTTATGACCCAGACGAAATTTGGAAACCCATCTTTGCTGGGAGAGGGAAAGTAAAGTATGCTAGCTCCAGAATGTTATTTGGCAGGACATCATGCTGGGCACTTATTAGAAGAAAAATGCTAGGCACACAGATGCAAGCTAAAGGGTTTATTGTACTATATACAGGCCAATAAAACTTGCACTAAGATTAAGCCATTCAATGAGCTGCAACGAGAATGAGACAACACCCCAGAAAGAAAATTAACAGATTAAGGCATTATTTGCATGGGCCTTAGACACCAAAAATGAAATTCCTTCCTTGAGGGCCACAAACCAGACTGGTTTTTGGGATACCCACAATGAATATACATGAGATTTCTCCATCCAATGTGCATGCAAATCTCATGCATAACATTGTGGATAAAATGAACATCAGACCACTTTGTGGCCTTCAAGGACTAGAATTGCCCATCACTGCCCTAGTCTAACTAATGACTAAACACATTTTTTTTGTTTAAACACAAGTACCATACGTATCATACAAAGTCAAAGAAAACTGAAGAATATCAGGCTTTTGAAAATGTATTTGCTTGATTGCAACCAGGGAGCCGATTTTGACTGCCGACAAGCAGACTGCAAAGCCAAAAGAATCCCTGCTCAGCTGACAGAGCAAGCCATGCAGACCATCCCCCCCACATCCTTTCCATTCAGTGGAAACAGTATGGTAGTCAGCTGCAGTAGCAGGAAACAACCCGAGTGGGGCTAAGAAGGAGCAGAAGCAGAGAGAACAATGCATCTACAGCCCTCACTGGGGCCTGGGAGGCACCAGCGGGAGTGGGGAAATAAAGGAGAGTGAAAGGGTTAGTGGGGGGGGGGGGGGGGACAGGGAGAGGAAGAAAAAGGAAAAAAAAAAAAAGGAGTGAGGGCTGCAGGGGTAGAGGAGGGACTGGAGCAGAGCCATAGGCACCGCTACAAAAAGGTGACAAGGAGAACTGTTCAGCCAGCAGGTCCTCAGGAGAAGAAAAAGCAGCGCAGCCCCATCAAAATCAATAGTGTGGTTGGCGCGGCCTTAGTAAGTGTAAAAGCTTTTACACTTACTAAGGCAGTGCTTATGACGCTGTCTATTTCAGCAGGTTCACACTGCTTTGGAGAAGGTGGAGCATCAATTGCTAGAAGTAGTCCAATGCCCTGTGGCTGCAAGACGTTCCCTTGGCCACAGGGGCTAAAGAAAGACTGCTGCTGCCTGCTAATTCAAGGGAAGTGAGTGAGAGAGAGCATGTGTCTATGTAGGTGGGGGAGTGAGAGAAAACATGTGTGTGCACAACTACCCCAGTTACTCTGTCTACTAATCCATGACAATTTCAGGGCACCTGGAAATCAAAAGTTCCAAGGTATGGATAACGGGAAATTTTTAAAAATCCTTATTTTAGTTGTTGGGTGTTATTTGATGTGTGTGTTTTGAAATATTTTATTGATGTTTGGAAAATTTTTATATGAGTTTTAATTACTGAATGTTATTCTATTCATTGGAATGGTTTCACTAATTTTGTTTTATGAGGAATGGTAATTTGTTTTTTTACACTGTTGCAGTGCACACAGAATTTGGCTTGTTGTGGTTTCCAGTTCAGTTTGTGTCTGTATATTTCTATTTATACTGTATGGTCTCTTTATTCTGTATTTCAGGGTCTATCTGTGTTTTGTATGAGTGGCTGAAGTGAGGTATTCCAATAGTGTGTAGTTTCTAGGTAGGGATCTATAGCAGCTTGGATTATTCTGTTTTCCTAATAGGTAGGGTTCTTGCTGTTTGAGTGACTTTCTGGGGACATGCCCAGCTCAAGATGCATTACAGTAGACCTAAAACCATATAGGTTCCAAGTATCTCTTGCTTTTTTGCAAGATTTTCTGGTTGGCACATCAGCAATGCATGTAAATATAATATACATATTGTAAGAGATATTTTTACCTCCGAAGACTGCTTTGAATGTTCTCTCTCATGTAAAATCTGTTAGTATAAATGCATAATTTTTAATTGTGTGTGAGAAGACTGTGATGGGGGTGGGGGTGCAAGGCTGTAAAGTTTTCCTAGGGCACCTACTACCCCTTGCATTGGCCATGGGCATTGCTGTACAAACATTGAACAGAGTCTCCCAACTCGTGATGTCATGTGTTGTGTAATGGGTGAGGGCACAGTTTTCCCACTTGGCCATAGACACCCAATTGCATAGCTACAGCTCTAGACTGGAGAAAAGAATTTATAATTGGTATGGGAGTGGCTAACAGAGGAGGAAAAAAAGGGGCTACAGTGGGGTAAGGTGGGAAAAGGAAAGAGGTGTTTGACGACAGAATAAAATGCAATATAGCATGTGCCTCAAAAGGGTGAAAGCCATTATCCAGAGAATCTTAGGGCTCCTTCCAAACAGATTCCAATTAAGAGAGAATGTGGAGACAACTCTTTGGTCAATTTGGATTGAACTTATTTCAGGTCATGAAATCTCATCTTTGGAGGCTTATATATTGTTTCACAGGCATATTTTGATCCGAACCTGTTGGCTCAATAGAAATTAGCTTCTGTTCTAACACTCAAGAAACAGCAAAAGGCAAGGGAAAGCAAGTTTGCTTACAGCAAATTGGGTTCTTTGTAGACTGCAGGATGAATTAGCCATGACTCATGGGGTGACATCATCCAATGGCATCAAACAGACTCATCTCTTAGCTCAAAGTTTCTGCTCTGCTGTGCATGTGCTGCCGCAAGAGCCCCTCAGTTGATTGTAGAGCTTAGTTTTAGCTCATTAATAGACTCTCCAGGGGGCAGGTAGTAAGCAAGGCTATTTTATCCTGTCTATGGAGAACACCATTAAGTTCCTAGATGGATTACTATTTTAGATCATCTAATTCTTAGTGGCACGCAGGATTTGCTGAGAGGGGTTAACGGTGGTGGGGCCACTTGGCAATAGTGTTCATATCATAATCAAAATTTGAATTAGTGACTGGAAGGGGGGGACAATAAGCAAATCCACTGCTCTAGCATTAAACTTTCAAAAGGAAACCTTTTATAAAATGAGAAAAATGGTTAGAAAAAAAAATTGAACGGTACAGGTGTAAAGGTTACAAACATACAACATTTTTATCCATTTTTTTTTGTTATAGATGTTCCTTGTATCAAACAAAAGGAAACGCCTGATTTCCTGCACCACTCAGTTGCCTGTAAACCGATGTGATATGTAAAATCGAACACCGGTATATAAAAACAAATAAATATATAAATAAACAAACAGGCATGGTCATTGTTAAAAAAAACAAAAAAAACCCCACACCATCTTAGAAGCACATTAATACGCCCACAATAATAAGAGGCAAAAAAAAATTAGGGAACATTAGGAAATGTAACAAGAAATAAAGGTGCGAAATGGAGGTCCAAGTGGTAGCACCAATCCCAAAACTCTTAACTTGCTCATCATCTAAAAATGTAGTCAAGTGAGAGGGATCCACAAAAATAATTTTTTTCTTAAAGACCACCTTACACTTACAGGGAAATCTCAGGAAGAAGGTAGCCAGATTTGTAAAATATGGCATTTGAACTGGAGAAAAAGGTTTCTCTCTTTCATCTGTTTCCCTGGAGATGTCTGGAAACATCTGGGTTTTATCCTCACAAAAGGAAATATTTTTATATTTAAAGTATTGATGAAAAACAGGCCCCTTATCTGACTCAAGTACAAAGGAAATAAACATCGCTCTAGATGCAATCAAATCTTGGGAGTTTTGGAGAAATTGAGAAAAGAAAGGCCATCCGAAGGAGGCGACATATCGTAAGAAAGTTATAATATTGGAAACTTTTTTTGCCTCAGGTATATAATTAGAAATCAGGAAAACCTTCTCAGTCAAGAATTGTAATATTTCTACAGCATCTCTCGAATAATTATTCCAGACAACCAATGAGTTTTTGGAATGTTAAGTCTTAAGTTTCTTGATCTAGACTTATTTTCCATCTATTCAGTTTTGTAGCAGACTTAAATTGTCCTTAATTACAGCCATCCATCTCAGTTATTTTCCCGAAAAGTAGCTCGTAAAAAATTTGAAACAATTGTAACATAGGCTGAGACAATGAAAATTCCATACATGACATCTCCAAATGTCTCAACTAAATTTCTTTTGACTCTGAGACATCTTCAGAAGGAGCTACCAAAAGATGAGATTGAGATAGAAGAACCGGTTGAGGAATATCAACTTAATTCCTTGCAAATTCCTTCCAGAATAGGGACAAGATCTACTCTGTTCAGACAGAGAACCCCGAGTGGAAGCCTATTGTAGGGCAGATACCTCTTGGGCTCCAATTGGTGAGGTCCCCAATACATCCCCCTCTGGGGTCTCCATACTAGACTTAGAGCCCTTCTCACCCAGTTCTAATGAACACTGGGGCATTATAGATGATGGGCGATATTCAGAACTCAGTAGAGCATCTATAGAATCGCCAGAAGCATTTAAAACAGGATTAACACAAATTAAATGGGAGTCCATTAGACTACTCACCACAGTTGAAGTCATGGGGGGGGGGGAGAATCTTTCCCTTTTCCTGCCCACATTATCCTGGAGAAAGATGGAGAGAAGGAGCGCACCTCTAATGTGCCGGTGGCAGCAAGCCACTGCCATTCAGATTTTATGGAGGTACTTCGGTGCTACAATAATGACATCAACGCTGCTCTCCCATTCCCACCGCACCGGTCAGAGGCAAGCCACGGATCTTCAATGCAGGTAGGAATGCCACTGCTGCCCATATCCTATGGGGTAACCTCAGTGCCGCTGTAATGATGCCAGCACTGGCCCTCCCTCCCCCCAGGCCCACCACACACTCTCCCATCAGTCAGAGGCAAGTCATGGACCTTCAACATAGGTAGGAATCCCTAGTATTTAATTTTTATTCTTATGACTGGGTGGAGATTTTGTGGGATTTTTTGACTCAGTAGGTGCTTACTTTCAAGCATGGGGGTAAATATATTTATGCATGTGTTTTTGATGGTTTAGGGCCCTCACCAATGTCTTTTTGTTCTGGTTGAATTAGCAATGATTTAAATGTATTTGGATGATGTATTCGTTACAAATGTTTTTGATAATTTATTCCTGAAAACTTGAAAGGTTTTTGAGTAATAAGTTAAGGGAATTAGTACTTCCTTCATGATGGTAAATAATGGTCATAAAACATGTCATAAACATAAATTGCATTGCTACAAAAGCATGCTTTTTGTTGCTGTACATCTTGTCAAGGTATTCTACTGTAAGAGTATAAACAAATCTGGAACCCTAAGCATCATTGTCTAAAGTCACATATATTACTATTCAACTGCAACTTACGGAATCCTCTGGAGGCTTCTGAATCTTTCCCCAGTCTACAGAAGGACCTTTTTCTTGCAAGAACCTGTGGAACAACTTCTGAAACCCTTCAAGATCTTTTTTCGTGTGCTAAAATAAGAGGAAGCATTATGAAAGATTTTTAAAGATTTTCATTCCATTTCATTTTTACAATGCAAGGCAGATAAAACAAGCACTTAGAATAAACCTTTAAAATGGTAACCATTGAGAAGTAATTTAATAAGAGTGACATTAAAGTAAATCAAAATGTTACTGTATATCTAAAGTGCAAGTGTAGACTAATATATACACTACACCTTATTAGGACAGTGTTATATAGTTATGAAATGCTTACTGTATAACTTCAACTATTTCCATATATAACTTTCTAAACTTATTTTAAAAACACTTTTCCTTCTTAAAAAAAGAAATACACCACAAGTATTACATTAATATGACTATTAAATCAGCAGTGCTTCATAGAGACATGCATGTTATTAAAATGGTTTTCCTCCTTCCCAGAAGTAGTTTCCTGAATTTCTCTTTCTGATCAGTCTAAGGTCTGAGGTTCTCAGGCTTGTCTCCACTTCTGCCCAGCATGTCTACAATATACCCAGATTTCATTCCTCAAAGTTATTTACCCACTTTCATGTCATCTACACCAAAGCACAAAACATTTAATTGCCATAATAACTAGTTTTAAAAAACAGTAGTGTCAATGTGGATAATAGTCAGAAAACAGAAAAAAATTAAATACACATATTGGTATTACTGACATCACAAACTATTCTATGATCAGTTCTACTGGTGAAGCAGTGCCTTACCTGCAGAAACAAGCTTTTTTAAAATTACCTGCCTAACATGCACATAAACTGAGGCACGTATTTCCTGTCTGCCCATAAGTTTACCTGGACTAAATGGTGGCACCCCTCTGGGGGCAGAGATTGGAAGGGGTTTGGCACTTACATGCAAACTTTGATTTTGAAAAAAAAGTGTGCACAAACATTTTCAAAGGCAGTTTATGCAGACGTTTAAGTAGGTATAGCTGTGTATGGATAGATTTGGCAGGATAATTTTCAAAGTGGACTTGTATGCTTAAGTCTGCTTTGAAATTTGGTGTAACTTATGAACAATATTACAAAATTACCCTCCATCGCAATAAGCAAGTTTGCTTGCTGTACTGTTTTCCATAGATAGCAGGATAAATAGGCCGTTACATTTGGGGAAAGTCATTCAGTGGCACCAAACAGACTCATCTCTCCAAGCTAGTAGAGCTGTGAGATCTACTAAGCATGTTTGGGGAGTTCCTGCATGGGTGTTGCCTTGTGAGGCTCTCCCAGTCTATATCAGAACTAAATCTAGCTATTTAGTCTACTCTCCAGGAAGGGAGGTGGGTATTCCATGGCTAATTCATCCTGCTATCTATAGAAAACGCTGTTTCTGGTAAGTAAGCTTAATTTCCATTGATAAGCAGTCTGAATTAGCCATTACATGTAGTGAATCCCAAGCTGAGTGTTGCAGCAGAGCATTTGCTGAAGAAGCAACCCAGACTCCACCGTGGTAAGTGGACTACTGCGAGAACAGGTTACAGAAAACTGCCTGTCCGAATTTACCGACAGTCCTCGAGAGGTTGTCTAGAGAGTAGGGGGACATAAAAGGTGTGAAAAGATGACCAGGTTGCAGCTTTGCAGATATCTGATAGGCATTTCTCATAGATGAGTAATCTAAGAGGCCATAGCTCTTACTTGATGAGCTTGGACAAGAGTCTGGCCTGTAAACCTGCTAGGGCATAGCAGTGTTGAATGTATTCTGCTATCCAGTTGGACAAAGCATCTTTGGTGACTGGCATGTCCAGTCTCTTGGGGTCATAGGACACGAACAACAGATTTCTGATATGAGAGGTTTTTTTGGGTTTTTTTTTTTATAAAAAGCCAAGGGTCTTTTGCAGTCCAAGGTATGAAGGGGTTCTCTCTTCATGAGCATAAGGACTTGGAAAGGTAGGTAGGTCATATAATGGACTGAAAAATGAAAAGCTGAGATGACCTTCAGAAGGAACTTTGGGTGGGTTGGGAGGACCATCCTGTTTTAGAAGAACTGCATATACAATAGATAGTGGAATGAGCACCTGGTATTCGCCAACTGTTCTAGCAGATGTAACTGCTATCAGGAGCAATACTTTCCATGTAAGGTAAAGCTAACTGTTCAAAAGGAGGCTTCATGAGCTGAGAAAGAACATGTCAAGTTCCATGAATTGGCAGTTTCTGCACCAAAGGTTTGGCATGCCATAGCCCCCTCAAGAATTTAGATATCACATACCAGAACATGGTATGCTGCTATGGCACTAAGACATACTCACACTGAAGCTATGACAAGATCTGAATCAGAAAGAAGGAACAAGTACTTTAGCAAATACTTATGTTCACAAGAGACAGGTCCAAAATGTTCTGTTGGCAACACGTGTAATATCTATTCCATTTGAAGGCATAGTTTTTCTAGTCAATGGCTTTCTGGACAAGACAAGTATATCTACTATTTTTCCAAGTAGATCAAGATCTGCGATTATTGAGCACTTAACATCTAAACCTTTAGGTTGAAGGCTGGGAAGATAAAGTGTTCCTTTGTCTCGAGTTAACGATGTAGGGTCTGTTTCTACGTGTATGGGAGGACTGCAGGACAACTGAACAAGATATGCAAACCATATCTGTCTGGACCACGCTGGAGCTATGAAGACCAGAAGAACATGATCCTGGAGAAGCTCCTGCATTGTTCTGGTGATCAACGATATTGGCAGAAAATCATACTTGAGGCTTGTTCCTCCGTCAAGAAGGAAGTCATCCTGAGCTAGACAGATCACGGGGTAGAATTGAGCAAAACTGATTTAGTTTCCTTTTTTTTATTCTGAGGCAAACAGATGCACTGACAGCAGCCCCCATAAGTCAAAGTCTACTGAGGTAATCTGCTAGCATGTTGGAAATTGCTGGCAGCTTGTAGGGCAGTTCAATTCTTGGCTGATCAATCTCAAGTGTTGAATGCTTCTTGAAAGATAAGCCATAACTCTCTGCCTCCCTGTTTGATCACAAAACACAACAAAACTACTTTGTTGATCTGAATCAGTATGGGCATCTTCCCTGAAGGTGGTGCACGAATACTGACAGCATCCTTTTGCTCTCAAATCTAGTAGGTTGATAAGAAACCATCTTACTTTGAGAGACCAAGTGCTCTGGGTTCAAAATAATCCCCTGTGTGAGTACCCATGTTACTTGTGGGTGCACCCAAAGAGGTGCTCCTTTTTAGAGTACCCGGGGGGGGGGGGGGGTGTGCAACCACTACTGCAACTCGCTTCATGTCTCTTGTGACCCGTACCACAGTTGACCATGATTGAGTTAACTTATCCAATTAAGAATGAGGGCCCCATTAAAGGTAACTGATATGGAGGAGGCTCAGCATAACCACATGAATGGCTTCAGACCACCAGTAATGCTCTGGCTGTTGAGTGTGGATAGGAGAGTAGCTTGTGGATGCATTATCTCAAGTTGGCTGTTCTTTCTGAAGGCAGGAATGCTCTCTTGTAGGGAGTCTATTCATGCTCTGATGAACCTGAGCATCTGAGTGGGGACTAGACAATTTCTCTAAATTGACTAGAAAACCCAGTCATTGCATAAAGCAAATCATGTTGTAGAGGGAACAGAGTTCTTCCTCCTGAGAACTTGCCAGGAAAACCTGGATTCCTCGACAATGCAGATGTGCCGCTACCACTGCTAGGCATTTTGTAAAGACCCTCAGAGCTACCAATAAGCAAACAGGATAATTGTGTTCTTAGTGGGAAGAATCTACTTGGAAGCAAAGATATTACCAATGGGATGGGTATGTGAGCAATGCATCCTTTAGGATCAGGGGACATACATTTGTCTTTCTATATGTACAAGAAAATCATGCTGAGGGAATTCATTTTGAATCTCTTTCCAAATAGATGTTTGCTCAAGTGTCTCAAGTCCAGAATAGGCCTCAAGCCTCCTGACTTATTGGAGATGAGGAAATATCAGGAACATAAGCCCTGCCCATGTTGGGCCAGAGGGATTGGTTCTATCGCTCATTATAGTAAAAGTGATTGGTCTTCTAGGCAAAGCTGCAGCAGGTGAGACAGATCTGGACTGAAGCACACAATGTGGGAGGGATGGTAATCAGGAGAAATGCAATTGGTAACCATACTGCACAATTCTGAGGATTCAGAAGTCCTTGGTTATCCGACACCATATCTCTAGGAAAGTCTGGATTCTTCCCCCACCAGAACAGAGAGGTAAGAGTTGTCCAGGGGGATCAAAAACTGGGCCCAGGTTTGGGTTAGGTATACTGCATGTTTTTTTGTTGACAATGCTCCCACTGTCTAGGTCTGGTCAGAAGTGGCTACTAATGCTGGGCTGAAAGAGTATGTAGATGGTTCTGTTGAAAAGAATAGTAAGACGATCTGTGGAAGTATGATTGCTGTATGGGATGGAGAGCCTTGAAGCAGACGCTATTTGGGAGCCACTGAAAGCTGCGCTGCTACATTATCTTTAATCTGAGAAACAGCCTCTCTGAGCAGTTAACCAAGCAGGGTGTCACCCAATTTCTTGTGGACATCTTCATGGTATGCTTCTCGCTTTAAACCATGCCATACGTTGAGCTCTAAGTAGGTGACAGATACTCTCTTCTGCATCTAAAAGCAGTTGGGAATAATAAGTACCACCTTCCACGGGCTGTTGAAAAGGCTTTAGGTTTCTGGATGCAGTCATGAATGTATTGCACCATATATATGATTAGTGGATAATGATGCAAGCAAAAAGCATGGAGCTCAAAGATTTTCTTGTCAAAGTTGTCAAGCAGTCTATGATCTGTTCCTGAAGGAGAGAGTGAATTCCGGCCTTTTGCTTTTTTCATAGCAGACTCGACCACTACAGACTGGTATGATAGTTGGATGCCACTGAATCCCAGAGACTTCTAGACTCTGTGTTTAAGGTCAAGTTTCCTCACTTGAAGAATGTCTGAAACAGGAGTTTCCCACATTCGCATAATGTTGAGAATGTTGTAGATTGGAAGAACAGCATGCTCTGATGGAGTGTCTAGAATTTAAAGTAGACCGTGTAGTTCCAAATATGTCTTTATGGACATAGATGCCAAGTGGTGGTCCTATCTTTTCCATAAACTTATGGCAGGTGATACTCTTCTAGGGGCAAGGAGTAGGTGGAAGGACTGGAAGTGGGTCAAAAGGTATGCCCATAAATTCTTCATCTGATCCTACTGGTCCAGGCTTCACTTATCCAGGACTCCAATGACAAAGATGGCAAACAAGGAGGTTCTTCTGGTTGCCCATAGGTAATACACCCTGGTCAATCACCTCCGACTACTGGACTGCTATAGAGTGATGAAGAACCCGAAATTACAGGTTCTGATGTGTTCAGGCCAATAGCTAAATAGGGATTACAGTCTGAAGAATCACCACAGTAATGGTATAGAGGAAAGATTGAATCGTTCCTTCCATCCCCTTAACCAGAGAGGCAAAGATTTCTCAAACCTGCAATCTGGTCAAGTGACTGATGTGTGTATTGACCAGGAGTGGATGATAGAACATCCTCAGAGATTAGGATAGGTTCCTGCAACTGAATAGGCAGTTTATTGGAGACTAGCAGAACTATAGAACATGTTAGATCTGATGTTTCCAAATGAAAACCCTCTGATAGCATCCTTATCGGAGTGAGAGTTTTTGGTTATTGGAGGGAACAGATGCAGCATGACTTCAGTAGTCACCAATCTAGGATGGGCTGTAAAAAAGTTGTGTTGGTAGAGCAACCTGATGGGCTGAGTGGTGGGCCTGGTGGATTGATAAGCTTTGATGAAGCAAAATGCTTGGATGTTTTGGAAGAACATAGCTTTGATTGGTCTTTAATGAGTTGCTTTGAGGAAGATGGTACAGATAGAGGATGCTGCCTCAATGCGAGTGTCGACTGTTGGGGCTGTGCCATGTGTTCTTGCACTGTGCACTGTAGGGTCAAGCATCAGAGGACCAGATGCACAGTGTGGCCAGTGTGTAGTCGCTTCGAGATGCATCAATGGAAGCGCAAGCCGCACGTACTACAGGCTTTGGTGTGCAGTGCATCAAGAGCACCGTGTGTACTGGTTCACCATGCGTAGAGTGCACCGGTGCATAGACAGTGCTTCTATGTTTTATGTGTGCTGACAGCACCAGTACGTTGCACCTGGAGTGCTTATGCTTCAATGCAGGGCAGCTGGAACTACTTGACCCCATGGCTTTAGCCTGAGCAAATGGAGGAAGGCTTTAAGGAACTGCTCAATTCTTTTCCCAGCGAGGTAGATTATGCCAAACTGCAAAAGAGGATCTGCTATGACTCCAAAAAGATTTATGCAGCTCCTCAATTCGAGTCGCCCTGGAACATTGTTAACACAGGGATCTCTCTTGTTAGGCATAACAATTTGCCTGATCATGTTCTTGCCCAAGGCACCAATAAGAATTCATGGCAGCCAATGAGGGCCATGATCTTGCCACAGATACAGTTTTTAAAGCCAGTCACCACTTTTTCTTCTGGCCCGACATGCTGGGGAGGCTAGACATCTGGAAAAAAAGTCATCCCGTCCCCCCCTCCCTTTTTTTTTTTTTAGTAACACTGCAAAGTGCTGTTGTGGATGCTGTGGGGGGGGGGGGCAGAGAGGCAACTATAAAAGAAGAAACAGAGGTAGAAATATTGAATTTTAAAGTTTAGAAAAAAAATTAAATCAGGAAAGAAAGACTGAGTACATCCATGCTTGAGCTCAGCAATGTAAAAAACACTTACCTGACACATGAGCTACAGTTGACCAATTTGGAACCACCTTTTTAAAATGTTCATATAAATCAAGAGTACAGTATCATTTATTCTAACAATTTTTAAATATTTTTTTAATCCAGGGTACCTTTGCATTTGCTGGAACATCACATGAAGAATCTGTCAATAGTATTTGTGCTAGGAGCTATCAGTTTCATCCATCATGTTAAGCTGTACCACTATACCTTAGCTAGAATTACTAAATGGGGCATCCAAAGAAGGATGAACTTACTGAATTCAAGAATGCACGAAGCAAGCACAGAGATCTCTAAAGGAATGGTAGGGATTGCAGAGCTGAGCAGTTGGTGAGGATGGGCAGAATAGGTCGACCATATGGTCTATCATCATATTTCTATGTAACTAGCAAATTTACTCAGCCGTAATTCAGAAATAAACCACATTAACGAGTTAAAATGCATTTTTTTCTCTCTTCTGCTTTGACTGATGTATTTTGTAAAGGTGGAATATAAATACTGGAAATTAAACGAGCAAAAAAAGTTTATACAAAAAATGTTTTTACATAATGACTAAAATATTCAGCAACTGTTTGCAGGCCCCACAAAGTATGGCTGTGAATAAGAAAAAGGGAGCATGTTCACTGCAATAGCATAAACTCCTGCTGTCCACTAGTCCTTGTTCTCACTTCAGACTGCCACAAGCAGTACACAAACAAGTCTTTGTTTTTGCCTTGACTCAGTGCCAGCTCTGAACGTGAAAAATGATTCCTTAGCCTCCCTCTTCCAGAGCCTAACACAGGATACACACAGACTAGTATCACACTTATTCAGTTATTATAAACTAAAAAAGTTTCAAAGCAAAATAAAAAGCAGCCTACACCGAATCAAGGCATCAATTCTCAAATAGAAATCAACCTGAAAATCTTCTTAAATTAGGTTTAACAAATTATAGTCTGGGGTTTTTTTTTCATATTCTATTTATGTACAAGATTAAACGAAGTTATGCATTGGCATAACACAAGGACATGTTCTAGTTCCAATGGCCACAAAAATGGATCAATCTGAGCAAACAAGATCCTCATACACAACCTGCAGTGTACATCCACCCATACCGATTTTCAGCTGAAACAGCATAGTCACTGAGCAACCGAAAAATGTATATGAATGGACCCCATTGACAAGAGGCACTCTTGTGCCTACAAATGCATGCTAAGTAAACCACTTGATAGATTTAGTGTTATTCTGAGCATGGCTTCTAAACTGATAGTAGTCGCCTCTGATTTTCATTATCCCTGCATGATGCTGACAGTAAGCCAACCTTTACAGCAGCAAGTGAACAATGGAGACTTACAGCAGAAGTACTAAAGGATTTTGCTGCCCAAATAAAATTGGCCTGTCTGAAAACTGCCCTCTGCACAGCTAAGGAGGCGGCTTCCACAGCATGTGTACTTTTAGTAGTGTAAAAAGGAGGCATTCTCTAGGGATGAGGGGTAGGAAATGTTTAGGCCGGTGGAGGAACACCCTGAACATACATGGGATTTCCAATAGTACATGTGCTATTCATTTTTCCGCCCCCCCCCCCCCCCCAAGTTAAACAAACAGATTGCAGCTGCAAAGCACGAGTGCTGTCATTGTAAGTATGTTATACTACCTAATTTTCAAAGGATAATTTCTCTTGAAAAATTAGCTACAAGGATGCATGGTAAAGTACCTAGATACTTTAAAGCACTTATAATCTGCATTTTAGTAAAATTGAACAAGGTGGATTACATCAATCAACATAAACAGTAAGGTAAGACATACATCTAAAGAAATAACAGGATATTACTTTATAAAGTTAAAAATAATAAATAAAACAGAAAGCTACAAGATTCCCTGTCTCCTACAAGGGAAACTGGGACTTTAATCAGTTGCACATTATATATAATCTTCCATAAATAAGTCTTTCTTTCTGAATACAAAATGAGATTCTTCTTTTCAATCCAAATGGCAGACTATTTCCAAGCCTGCAGTCCCGCTACGGAAAGCACGCTGCTCTGTTACCTGAAGGCAAATCTTTGAAAGAGAAAACAGCCAGTATCTAAGCTATTAGAAAAATTGCCTCCTTTGTGTCTATGTGAAAAATAAATACTTAGTATTTCTGCTAACAATATCACATTGAAGAAATTAGACAGGTTTTCAGCTAAGGGTTGTAACAAACTTTATTATACAACACAGCAGAAACAAGAGAAAAATTTAACAGAAGTGCTACACAGGAAGGAGCTGAAGTGCAAGCAAGTTAGGAAGTTTAGAGGGGGTCACTTACGTGATTAGGGTACTGGGTTACTAGGAAAACACTCTTCCTCCCCTCTAGAGCTGATAAACTGCTAGAGGTAATTTTCTTAAGAGTATAGAAAATAAATAGATTTAAAAAAAAAGACAAAAACAAAAAAAAACAAAAACCAGACTATACTGGGTCAGGGCAAGCAGCAACTTTTCACTTTTTTTTTTTTTTTTAACCAATGGGAAATAGGAAGCAAGTTCAAAACGATTCTAGGTTGGTGACCGGGCTGAAAATCACCACTGTAGGCTGCAGAAAAAGGTTAGCCTTTTGCTGTCAGAGTGGACATAATCTTTACTGTTATTCTAATGCCCCTTCTTGGCAAACAAACATTCTCAAGGTTCATTGCCTCCGTGCCATCACTGTGATTGACTCTGGATAGCTGCTTGGTCAGCACGTCTGCAATCTTCTCCTCCTATAGGCATGACAGAAGATCAATAGTACCTTGGTGTATAAATCTTAATAAGAGGTACATTCTCTTTGAGGCATTTCAACATCACCATGATGGTGCTGCCAACTTCCCACATAGGATTTCAAGCGACAGTGATGGTGCTGCCAACTTCTTGCTTCTCTGATGTATTGTCTTTTTACTGTTGCTATGTAAAAACAGTTTGCCAACTGCTTGTCACTATTGGTTATTGTTTGGCAACAAATTCTCTACATTGTTGCCTTTTGAAAGTTTAGTTCTATGGAGGTCCATTCCTCCTTTGCTTCCCCCACTCCGAAGTGGATCAACATCTGACTTTATCTGACAGAGTAGGAAGTGTCCATCTTCCTCCCTCTCTTTCTGGGCTCCAAGTTAGAGTATAATACCCCCCAAGCTCTTACTTTCAAAACCTTGGGAGTTTCTGGGAGATATAGACCTTTTCTTCTCCAGACCACATTAAGATATCACCACCAACTCATACGCAGATTTATTTGGAATAAAGACAGAGGTGTGGCTTGGCTCCTTATAAATCCTCCTTTCATGAGGACTTTGTTAACCAACTCTCATTCCAGGCTCTTTTGAACCTTCATAATAGTTACTTGCTTTCAAGATCTATGAAGCCAGGTGGGTGCTCTATGTACAGCTCTTCATTGATGTCTATACAGGAAGGTTGTCTTTACATCTAGGCGCTATATATGCTTGCCTTTACTGGTTGCTGCCCATAGAGTTCTTCCTGTGATGTGTTTCATGACAGAAGCAAACGTTTTACCTTAATCTTGATCAAATTTCTGCAAGCATCTTTTGGCTACTAGCCTGGCCTTGTAACTATTTCTCCTTTAAATTGTATTTAACTTAAATATTCATTTGCAATCGAATGGCTTAGTGTCTGGCAGAAACTAAGTAAGTGTCCAGGTCTTGTTCTTATGGAAAATATTTCTGTCCTGCTTTCCTGTGTGTCAACCTCATGCCCTGGAGGTTGTTTCATGTCTTCCAAAAAAGTTGATTCCAGTATCCTGCAAATGTGCATCATGTATGAGAGCCTGTGAGCTGCTTTACCCTTCACTGGTCATTTGATCTTCAAAAGATCAGGTTCTTCTTTGGGTTCTGCTTATTCAACAAATATCAGGACTGAAGTTTTACATCTATTTCAACTGGTTGCTCTGTAGTCTTATCGCTGTCCACTTTAGTTGTGATAT
Organism: Rhinatrema bivittatum; assembly: GCF_901001135.1. NCBI lineage: Eukaryota > Metazoa > Chordata > Amphibia > Gymnophiona > Rhinatrematidae > Rhinatrema > Rhinatrema bivittatum. Next base: position 120,269,342 of record NC_042617.1, read on the forward strand.
TCAGGCTTCACCTATTCAGGGCTAGTTGGTGTCATGAGGTTCAGCAAAGGTGTCTCAAAGTGCATGCTATGGCTTGCTGTCACCTTACAAGTTCAATAATTGAAGAACCTATATTTTTACTTTACTCACTGTATCCCACCAGTATACCGTCTATGGCTCTGTTCTCTGGTTTTGAGAGCTTCTCCAGACATGTGCATAGGCCTTGCTGCCAAATACTCTTAGGTGATTTAAATTAGGCTTTGTGCCATGCCACATCTCATGTGATATGGGCCTTTGTTGCTTTTGACAGTAATAGATTCTGTAGGTAGTAGGCAGTTATCACGGTCTCTTCCCAGAATTTGCTGGTGTGATATGCCTCTAGCAGCATGTTTCTTGCCATCTCCACCAAGGTGAGAGTCTCAGTCTCAGATGCTGTTTTCTGGAATTCAATGCCCTCGTGTGAATGAGTTTGTGCTGGGGCAGCTCAAGGGAATCTGCTGCAAGAGGCAAGGGATGGGATGAGATGGCGCCCACCCCCCCACCCAAAACATGATACAGGTCAAATCATCAAGAGGGAAAAGGGAGCAGGATCTCTTTATAGTCTGGAGAAGGAGGAAAACAGGGGCCAGAGTTCCCAGAGGAGTAGCAAAGCATCTGTGATAATTCAGCATTTCTAGGAAGCTGGCAACCCTGCTACACTTCCAGGAACCCTACCACCTGTCTCCCATGTTTCCCCAGCATTTGCCCCTGGAGAAGTGGGAGATGGGTGAATCATAAGGGTCTGTGTGTGGCAAATTCTCCACCGACCTAGTGCAAGGGTATCAGGTGCTCCAGGTGAACCTTAGAGCCTTGCGACCCCTCCTTCCCAGCCCTCACCACACACAATAAAAAAGTTTGCATTTATAATAACCAATTTTACATGAAAAGATATTCAAAGTATAGTTTTCTGAGATAAAAATATCACATGCATATTATTTTTACATCCATTACTGTGTACTGTGGTGCCATCCAGAAAGCTCTACAAAAAAAGCAAAACACACACTTGGCATGCATATGGTATTAGGCCTATGGGAATGCATGTTGGGTATGGGCATTGCCTCCAAAAAGCCATAAGTAAACAATTACAATTACAGTAGTTTACCTTCCATACTAAGAAGAGCAAGTTTGCTTACTGTAAATGGTGATTTCCATAGATAGCAGATGAATTAGCCATGCTGTCTGGGACGTCCTTCCGTCCTGTAGGTGGAGGAGCTCTCAAAGTAAAGTTCTAAGTCTTGCTGCAGTGTGTGCCTGCTTGCCACCTTCCCCCCCCCCCCATCATCTGCAGTCTCCGCAGTTCGTGAAAAAAACTAGGTAGAGAGATGCAAGACTGTCCGGGGAGGTGGGAGGGTCAGCATGGCTAATTCATTTACCTATGGATAACACCATTTGCTTACTGTAAACTTGCTCTTTTCAGGTAGATAAGCAGGCTGAATTAGTCATGCTGTCTGGCAGTCCCCAGCTGACAGCTTGAGGGTTTGTGTTCATTATATATTGTGTTATGAAGTTCTCAAGCTGCAAAGGTAGATTGCGGACAGTCCTTGATGAAAAAGGTTTAGGAGGTGCCTGCTGTCAGTATCTGTTTGCCCATGGACGCATCTTCTGATGGGAGTTTGTCCAAACAGTAATGGGTAGTGAAGGGATGGAGGGATGACCAAGTTGCCGCCTTACAAATGTCTAATATTGGCACATCTTTTAGATGGGCAATGGAAGCTGCTACTGCTTGCACTTGATGAGCCTTAGGTAAAGCTGAGAGCTGTTCAGAATGACTTTGGTAGCAAAATTGAATGCAGTTGGTTATCCAGGATGATAAAGTTCTTGATACTGGCAATCCTGGTGCATTTGGGCTGAATGAGAGAAAGTTGTGCTGCTCTAGATTCGGAAGCAGTGCACTGTTTGTAGTACACCAGTGCTCTTTTGCAATCTAGGGTATGTAACCAGCATTGAGCCTCATCGATGTGAGGCTTGGGATGGAACGTTGGTAAAGTTATAGATTGATTCAGGTGGAATGCCGAAACTACCTTTGGCAGGAAATGCGGGTATGGGCGTAAGACCACCTTGTCGTGGTAAAAAACTAGATACGGAGAGTAGTGGACTAGAGCTTGAAGTTCGCTAATCCATCTAGCCGAAGTGAGCACTACTAGAAAAAGAACCTTCCAAGCCAGATATCTGGGGTGACAGGTTTCCAGAGGTTCGAATGGTGGCAGCATCAGTTGTTGTAGGACTAGGTTCAAGTCCCACGGCGCAGGGGGTTTTCGTAGTGGTGGGCGGAGATGTAATATCCCTTTCATAAATCTGGAAATGAGCGGGTGGGTAGAAATTGGCGTTGTGTCATGCAACGAATGGTAAGCTGCTATGGCACTGAGATGGACCCATAGTGAAGCTGTAGCTAGGCCCCTCTGATAAAGAGTATGAAGATAAGTCAGCAACTTTTCTGCTGGGCAGGTAAATGGATCTATATTAGTAGTAGAATACCAAGAGGCATGGCTTGACCATTTCCTTCTGTAGTTTGACCTAGTTGAAGGTTTTTTAGAGGAAAGTAGAATGTCCTCTAAGTGAGGTGAAAGGTTTAAATGTTGAAATAGCAGCCTTTCAATCTCCACGCTTTGAGGTTCAGAGAGCAGTGGAGTGGATGTAAAAGTGTTCCCCCCCTCTTGTGTGAGGAGGGGAGGGCTGTTTCCTAGAGGAATTGGAGTGTCCACTGATAGACGAATGAGGTATGCTTTCTCGGTTGTCTGGGCCATGCTGGAGCTATTAAGATGAGGTTTGCCTTGTCCCTGATGCATTTTTGCACTGTGCGAGAAACAGTGGTATTGGAGGATAGGCGTAAAGGAGACCTTGTGACCAGACCATGAGGAGCGTGTCTTGCATGAGTCTTAGGTGACTGGGATATATGGAGCAGAAAGTCGTTACCTTGCGATTGCGTTCTGTGGCGAATAAGTCGACACGGGCCATCCCCAGGTTTGGAAGATCTTTAGTGCTACTTTGCGCTGAAGTTCCCATTTGTGGGGATGGAAGATTCTGCTGAGTTTGTCCACTTTGGTGTTGTCTATTCCCGGTAGGTATGTTGCCTGAAGGGTAATGGAGTTGTTGGCTGCCCATTCCAAGATATATATATACTGCCTCCTTGCAGAGTGCCATGGAACCAGACCCTCCTTCCTTGTTTTTATAAACATTGCTATTTGGTTGTCTATGTGGATCATTACTGTTTTCCCTTGTAGCTGTAGTTGGAAAGTTTGAAGAGCATTTCGGATCACTTGTAATTCCAAAAAAATGTGTTGTGTACTTTCCCAGGCAGACCAGAGGCCTTGAGTTTGATGGCGTGTTAGGTGAGCTCCCCAACCTTTCAGTGAGGTATCTGTGGTGAGAATGATATGATGAATCGGAGGTCATAGTGGAGCTCCCATGGGGAGGGTTGTGGATTGTATCCACCAATCCAAATCCCTCTTCATGCTGTTTGTAATGGAAACCGGAGTCAAAAGGTAATCTGAAAATTGTTTCCATTGAGTCTTTAAGCCCCAATGAAGACGTCTCATATGAAGTCTGGTGTGGGGAACCACATAGATAGATGCCGCCATATGCCCCAGAATTGTCAATATCTGATGGGCTGGAGTCTTTGTCGAGTGTCTGAGTTTGAGCTAGAGTTTGCAGAGCTATACCCTTGGTTGTGGAAGGAAAGCATTGTCCTTTAAAGTATCTATGTGTGGGATGCAGATTTGAATTTTCGTAGTTGATTAGTAGTCCTAATGAATCCAAACATTGAATGGTTGTTAGGAGATTGTTCTGTAGAATGGAGGGGCTGGGTGTGACTAGAAGCCAGTTGTCCAGGTAGGGAAAAATTTGGATACCCTGGTGATGTAAGTGAGCCACCGCTACTGCTAGGCATTTTGTGAAAACTCTGGGAGCTGACTATAGGCCAAATGGAAGAACCTTGTATTGGAAATGATGATTCAATGCTTTGAAGTGAAGGTACCTCCATGAGGCTTTGTGCATCGGTATGTGGGAGTACGCATCTTTTAGGTTGATGGAACACATCCAGTCTTTGGTTTGGAGAAAAGGAAGTATGGATTTGAGAGAAGTCATCTTGAATTTCTCTAATATCAGATGCTTATTGAGTGCTCAGAGATCTAGGAAAGGGCAGAACCCTCCTGATTTCTTTGGGATGAGGAAATAGGGGTAAATAGAACCCTGTGTAGTGATGAAATAGAGGTAGTTCTTGTATGCAGTGTTGCTGCAGAAGATTGTTGATCTCGAGGAGTAAATGTGGGGAGTGAACATTTTGTTCCCATTTTCCTACTAAATGTGGTGTAATTGGAAGGGTTTGGAAGTTTAACGCATAACCATTCTCTATGATTTTTAACACCCACAGTTGTCGGTGGAGATGTTGATCCATGCAGATAAGAATTGAGTTAATCTACCCCCGACAGAGAGGTAGCAGTGGTGTAGGATCTTCTAAAAACTCTGGGAAAATTTAGGCTGGGTTTGTTCCTGAGGAGTCCTGGTTTGCCTGGGAGTCCTCTGACATTGGCGAGAGGTTTGGGTTTGAGAAGTTTGAGGGCGTGGTGTAGAATAGTATGAAGGATGAGAAGGCAGATATGATCTGAAAGGGCGGTGTTAGTACTGAGGTATTCTGTAACCGGAATAGTAACCTCGGTAATAAGAGAACGGTGTGGGCGTGGTGAGTGACTGGACCGCTAATTTTTGTTCTTTTAATTGAGCCACTATCTTTAAAGTGATCTCCAAGCAAATTATCTGGCAAACATAGAAGATTTGCCAATTTTTCCTGTACATAGTCTCTTACAGCACTGGCTCTAAGCCATGTCATTCTTCTGGCGACTATAGCATTTGCTGTAGATTTTGCTGAGGTTTCAAATCCCTCATATACTGTTTGTATTAGGTGCTGCAACCCTACTTCCATGTGATGGAATTCATCCAGTAGTAGTTGGTCAGGAGAGCCCTCCTGCAATCTTGGTTTTAAAGATTGCAAACATTCAAACAAATACTGAGTTATTGCAAACTAGTGTTGTATTTGGGCATTGAGCATGCCAGACTGATACACCCATTTCCCAAAGTCATCCAGGTGTTTATTATCTCAACCCGGCGGTGTTTTTGAATGAAGTTTGGGTTTATGTGCTTTTTGCATCGCGGATTCCACTACCACCGATGAGTGCGGCAATTGTACATGAGAGTAATAGAAGAATTTACGCATCCTTACTTAAACTGATTTCCTAGATGTGGAAGTACCCGTTAAAGGTGTTTCCCAGGCTCTTTTCATAAGGGTGTCCAGTACATCATGGGAAGGTAATGCAACCGGTTCTGCCAGAGTTTCAAAAACTTTGAGAAGACCTAGAACGTCTGCCCTAAGATCAGGTATTTTGCGTGTTTCTATATTGAGGGTTTGGCCCACTTTCTCGAGAAACTTTGAATAAATTAAGTCCTCGGGCGGTGAGACTGGCTCTGGTTGATCCTCAGTAGGATCAGAAGGGTAGCCTGTAGAAGAATTGGGAGAAGATGTTACTGAAGAAACGTCATGTGGTGGTAGTGAAGGCGATGCTGGCGTCTGCTCTGGAGTAGGGGTTCCTGAAGGTGATCGTGGTTCCTCCACTGGCGGCGCCGCCTCCAGTTGGTCCTGATCTGCAACTGAAGCTAAGAATTGCACCAGAATCAACGATATTTGAGACATTGCTTGAGATGCTAGTGCTTGTTGTGGCTGTCTAGCTGGTGGAGTCACCCTTGGGGTAGGTAACGGGTGTTTAGTAGGTATGTCAGGTTCTTCAGATGACTTGCGAGGTTTTCGACAATGGTTCTTCCTGCTCCAATGAAAGCAATGGAGAGGAAACCAGATTCTCATCCACAAAAAGCAATGGGGATGGTTCACTGCATTTTCTGTGTCCAGAGACATGTTTTTTAGGTGGTTTCAGACCCCTATGCTTGGATGAAGTGTAGTCTGAATGCTTTTTATGATGAGCCAGCTCCATAACGCGTCAGTCCATTGAGGTGATATGGCCATGCTTTGAGCCCGAAGCAAGGCTTGGCTTAGATGCGCTGGGTGTGTCTATGATGGAATGCACTGGCACCGGTCGATGCAATTGACTTTTTATACGCAGAAGATGCGTCGTCCGATCCAAGTACTTGCGTCGGCGGTAACTGCCTTCAGCACTGTTGATGCCGAATGGCCTACAGACGCTGCTCACGGCAGAGTCGACTCCCTCGACACACGAGGCAGCCATGGGGAAGATTTTGCCAATCCCTCTAAGGGGGCATAAGATCCTGCCGCAGCTCTGCTTAATCCTTCGATTTTCGCGGTTCTCTGCCTTTGTGCCCTGGGTGACATCTGTCCACAGGCATCACAAGTGACTTGTTCATGCTGGGGCCCCAGACAAATGTAACAAAATTCATGTCTGTCAGTAACTGACATGATTTTGCCACAGTTACAGAACTTAAAGCCTGGACGAGGCATTTTTTGAAAAAATGTGATGAATTTCAACAGTAGTAAAACCTAACTACTAGAAGGATTTTAACTAGGGATGTGAATCGGTACCGGAGTCGTTTCCGGTATCGTGTTTGTAGAACCATGGGAAATCCTTGTTTCCCGCGGTTCTAACCGCTTTTTTTTCTGGCTGTCCAGAGCAGAAAAAAACAAAAAAACAAACAAAAATAAAAAACACCCCAACCCTTTAAATCTAATTTAGAATCCCCCACCCTCCTGACTCCCCCAAAACTTTCTTAAAGTACCTGGTGGTCCAGCGGGGGTCCCAGGAGCAATCTCCCACTCTTGGGCTGTCGGCTGCCAGTAAACAAAATGGCGCCGGCCGTCCATTGCTCCTACCATGTGACAGGGGCCGGCCAATGGCACAGATAACCTCTGTCAAATGGTAAGGGCAAAGGGCCATCGGTGCCATTTTGTTTACTGGCAGCGAACAGCCCAAGAGCGGGAGATCGCTCCCGGGACCCCCGCTGGACCACCAGGTACTTTAAGAAAGTTTTTTTGGGGGGGATTCTAAATAATTAGATTTAAAGGGTCGGGGTGTGATTGGGAGTTGTTTTTCTGTGTGCCCTTTCTTCCCTGCCCCCCCCCCCAAACAATAAGAAAACCAAACATTTCATGGGGTTTTCCTATCGCTTTCGGGGTCTAGAACGGGTAAACATGAATCAGTTATTTATTCTTTTGGATAATAGAAGGACTAGGGGGCACTCCATGAAGTTAGCATGTAGCATATTTAAAACTAATTGGAGAAAATTCACTCACTCAACGCACAATTAAACTCTGGAATTTGTTGCCAGGGGATGTGGTAAGTGCAGTTAATGTAGCTGGGTTTAAAAAGGGTGTGGATAAGTTCTTGGAGGAGAAGTCTATTACCTGCTATTTATTTATTTTATTTAGATTTATATTACACTTTTCACACACTTCAAAGTGGATTACATTCAAGTACTGTAGGTATTTCCCCTATCCCTATCCTCAGGTACAAACTTACAATCTAAGTTTGTACCCGAGGCAATAGAGGGTAAAGTGACTTGCCCAAGGTTACAAGGAACGACAGCAGGACTCGAATCCTGGTCTCCTGGTTTATAGCCCACAGCTCTAACCACTAGGCTACTCCTAGTGGTTAGAGCTGTGGGCTATTGGGGGAAAGGTACCCCACAATCCCCCAATCAATTAAAGCAAATCCTGGGTGGCACATCACATACTCACACCTATGCCAGCTCCTTAGATTGTCACAGGTCACATCCTCCCTCTGTTCTCTATTAATCAAGTTGACTTAGAAAATAGCCACTGCTATTATTAGCATCAGTAGCATGGGGTATACTTAGTTTTTGGGTACTTGCCAGGTACTTGTAGCCTGGATTGGCCAATCTTGGAAACAGGATGCTGGGCTTGATGGACCGTTGGTCTAACCCAGTATGGCGTTTTCTTAAGTTTTTATGTTCTCTCTCAAACAAACCCGCAGGCATTTCCAGCAGCCCCAGGCCCTCATTTTCATTTCAGCTGCTGGCAGGTTGCAATCCACCTGCCCCACCACCACCCCCATTTTATCTCACACACACCCACCCCACACACAGCCTCTCCCCCCCCCCCCCCACGCACACCCCATCACACGCAGCCTTCCCCCACACACATACCCCATCACACGCAGCCTCCACCCCCACACACCCCCCAATCACACGCAGCCTCCACCCCCACACACACCCCATCACATGCAGCCTCCCATCACATGCAGCCAGAGTCCATGTGTCATTCCTCCTCCGTGGAATTGAACACTCGCGGTGCTAGCACTTCCTGTATTATCTTGTGAGAATACAGGAAGTTCTAGCACCAAGAGTGTTCAATACCGTGAGGCCAGCACCAGAGGAGAGCTAAAGGACGGGCTTCCTCTACTGTGGCCTCCTGCTTCTGCTGCTGGTGGGATCGGGTCCACCGGTGGCACCACAGGCCTCTCCCTGCTTCTGATGCCGCCCCCCCCCCCCCCGGGTGTTCTGCCTTGTGCAATTGCACGGTTTGCACACCCAGTGGCACTGGGCCTGTTTTGCGGCAAGGTGAGGCATCAGCTAGAGTATTTTGGGGAGATAGTTTTTGCTGCTTGCAAATTTTGCCGCCTGAAGCAGCCTCTTCACCCTGCCTCATTATAGAACCACCCCTGCATTTGTGCTTCCTTACTAACATTCTTTTCCACTGTCAGTATGGATGATCACAAGTCTGCACTGGAACTTGTTGCTCGTCACTGAGAAACTCCTCAAACTTTGTTTAGGCTCATCATGAGTTAAGTCCTGGTATATCTAAAGTAAAGTCCTGTTCTATCTAGAGTACAGTAGTTATCTATAATATATTGTTCCCAGCAGGACTCACATTCTTCCTTGGTCCACACACACATTGCTATGCATCAGCTCTAGTAGATTTGCTCTGTTTTGCCTAGCTTTACGTTGTTTTGGCTTGGATACAACACATGCCAAATCAACTATCAGTTCCTTGTGCAAGAAATTCTTTATGGTATCAGTCTCTGTGCCCTAATGCATCTATATCACATGTGAATGCACTTCTGGTGAGTGGGTCGAGTAGCTGTTTTACCTTCCTCATCTCCACTGATGAGTTGGAACAGACTCATCTGTGATTTCCTTATCTAGGAATTCCTCACCCTTTTGAATCATGCACATTTCTATGGAAGTGCACAGTGAGGCCATTTCTAGTTAGGAACCTCATGGAGAATAGGGTTCACTTTAGTCTGGCACATACAGCATTTTTTTTTTTTTTTTTTTTTTTTTTATTAGGGATCTTGTGCCTGCTTCCGGCAATTGTAGTGCAATTCAACCACACTTTGGTTCCCCCTCTATAGCCATGCCTTTCTTGACTGCAAGGAAAAAAATGCCTTTTGGACTGTAGTCCGTTTCCATGAAAAATCCCTTGTGATTGGATATTTGGCTATCTGCCAAGTCAATGAACCAGCCTGATGAGCTGCCTTTGTAAATCTGAAACAACCTCTCCATCGCTTCTCAGTAATTTTGCTTTTAGTTTCACTGCTTTAGCCATCTCCTTTGCTGCCCCTGTCACCCTTTTGCATTACTTAACTTCCCAAGTTGAGTATTGCCAGGTTTCTTACAGAGAACACACACTGGGTTCTTTTCCTTCATTTTTTAGAGCTGCCTCCAGTTTCCTAGTGTCTCTGCCCAACCTTGTCTATCTTGTGATTATATTCAGTCAAGTTTCTTTAACAAACGAGTCTCTTTAGTTCAGTTTCTGTTCTGGCTTCTAGGACACTGATCATATGATTCAGGGAGGTTGCACAAGAATAATGCTACAATGTGGCTGTCTGATCTTCTTTCCCATCCTCCTGCAGCTCTTCAATTCCCTGGCACTTTTGTAGTCTCATCCTATACTGTTTGAATGGCAAGTACAGTTTACTATTTAAATTAGCCTGCTCATGCAGTCTTTGTAATGCAGTCCACATACCTCTGGCTTCTATGTGGATGAGCGACTTTCACAAGATGACCGACTGCGGCTTTGGCTTGCCTATACCTTTTTTCCAGGTCTATCTGTACTGATCACGTCCCACAAATCATCTTTGCATGGGAGCATTTCTATCTTAAACTTCCACAGCTGGCAATTCAGCTTGGCTATGCAGGATTTAAAATCCAAGTCACTAGCCATGGTCTGAAAGTGGAAATCAGCTTCCCTCTCTCTCTCCAAAAGACTTAAGGGTCAGATTACTGTTGGGCATTTGTCTCTGGGCCCATAACCTATTAGCGGATCTATCACTTTGAAAAAAAAACTGTCACCGGAATAGAGCTTAACATAAAAGAAAAGTGCTTAATAGGATCATCACACAGAAGCAGGTTGAAGGGAATGTATAACACAGAAAGAAGGAAGATATTCAGATTATGATTATCTACACATGTCCTCGGTTACTAGGCAACTCTATCAGCCCTAGAGAGGAGGAGGAGGAAAGTGCAAAGGTGACAGTTAACAGAGTGGAAATAATCTTCTGCTGTCATTCTCCAAGTACTTCTGGCCCTCAGGGACTAAAAATGTCTTGGAAAAGGTCATATTATACTGGCCTGTCCATCTTTTAATGAGGCTCCTCTGTTAAACATCCCTTACACATACATTTACAAGAAGCTCAATCCTTACTCTACACATGCCCCTTAGAAATTTGTTAAAAGCATAATTTAGCATTTCTAGCTAGAAGGACTAAATTAAAGATAACTATACACAATCACAATACATACCTGGATCTCCATGCCACCAATACAACTTAATTTGTAAAGAAGTTAAGGCAGAACCAGGAAAATGCTATGCAAAAAAAATTCTGTGCTAAAACAGATGAACTGCAGAACATAAACATGGCTTGTTTTTAGTTTTATTTTCTGAAGCTCCAAGATTAGAGAAAAAAAACAAAACAAAAAAAAAAGAGTCAGCTAATCTCCTGGATCTCCTGGATCTCATTTCAAACCAAAAGAATATTTTATAGTTCCTACCTCCAATTCATTATGAGGTGCTGTAGCAAGTATTTTTTCTACATCCATTTTCATGGAGTATTCCAGCTCTTGACGGATTACTTCTTGAAACTGAGCCATGCCTCCTCCGGACATTGCTTTGCTAAAACCTAAAAGCACAATATTTAAAAATAAATATACATTTGAATGAAAAATCAGTTTAGCAGCAATTTGTTGATCATAGTGAAGCAACAGCACTGCAAGCAGAACCTATTTTTGTTTCCTTAGTATTTTAAGTGACCTGGCTTTCCAAATTTCTAATTTCTTTAGCTGTACCAGTGCCATCACCAGGTCACAAGGAATGACTACAGAAACATGCCTGCAAAGTGAATTTTAGATCAAAAACCAAGATTCCTTATTAGGGACAGTTGATCAATAGCACACAATATACCCAAAACCTATAAGAAAGCAGAGTCAAATCTTTAACATTGGATTTCCAGTGTTGTACTAGTATGGCAGGATGTACCAAGCTAATGGACTTTTTTTTTTTAAAGCGGCAGTACAAACTAGTACCTAGTAGGGGATTATTCACCTGGATGTGTAATGCTTCAAGGGAAACTTGTTTTAAAGAAACTGGAAGAACATTTTTTTTTCTGGACCACATGGCTTCCCTACTTCCACTGGTAGTTTGCTTGCAAGATTAACACAAGGATCTTGCAAACCTGTGGCATCATGACGGGGCAATTTCTCTAAACTCAGAGGGTGAAGGCAGTTCACAAACAGAAAGGGGAAGCCCATAAGATGTTTTTATATGCAACAAGAAAGACAAAATGAATTGCAATAGACTGAATTTGTGTTTACAAGCAGTCACTTAATTGTTTTTTTGAGAACAAGTTGGTTCTCAATTCAGAAAAGACTGAGTTGTTGAAAATTGGGATAGGTAGTATCCTGGCTGTCCCAAATTTAAAGGGCATAGAGTTAATTCCAAAAGATCAGGTAAAGTCTCTGAGGGTGATCCTGGATTCTCAACTTTCCTTGGAAAAAGAAATTTCACAGGTGGCACATTTATTTTAAATTGAAATTAGGGCAATCAAGACCATGTTTGGAGTGGACAGCACTTCACAGCTGGATTACTATAATGCAATATATTTGGGATTATGGGAAAACGGATCCAAAAATTACAACTTGTTGAAAAAACACTGCTGCCCAAATGTTTTGGGGAAAATCTTGGAGAACTCTGGCCAGACCTTTGTTGTTGTTGGAGTTGCATTGGCTACCTATTGTAGACAGATGTAGGTTTAAGATCTTGGTTTTGGCATTTACAATTTTGAATGCTTCTGGTTCTCCTTCATTGAAGGATTCTCTGGAACGGCACACAGCCAAAAGAAATCTACGTTCTGTAGGAAGATGGTATTTGCGACTTCCGCCAGTGAAAAAATTCAAACATTCCTGTTTGGGTAGCAGATCGTTTTCTACTGTCATTCCAAGTTTGTGGAATAGTTTACCCCTGGAAGTGAGGGAATAGACAGGTTTAACAAAATTTTAGAAGAAATTAAAAACTTGGTTTATGGCAACCAGGAGAATGACATTGCTCCTATGGTTCTGAGATAAAATATGATTTTTTGGGGCAGAATGTGTTCTTAAGGTAAAAAGTGGGTGGAGATAAAGTACATTGATGAGCTGCACTGTTTTTGTTTGTGCTGTCTATGTACTATCATTGAGTTTTAATTGATTATTTTAGGGTGTTATTGGAGCAAATTGCTATATAATTTTTATCTTTTGTACATCATTTTGGGCGATAGTTTTTATCTAAAAAGCGATTAAAAATGCTAATTTCAAGAGACAGCTGAAGATTGTGATTTGTGGTTCTTGGTGTATTACAGTACCATAGTCCACTTTTCTTAAGTATTTACCTTAATTCCTCTCATACTGTGATGATGCTCCTCATGCTGTGTCCTATATTACAGTAGTTATAATAGAGATAGTAGGATTATATATTTGGGGAGAGGTGTATTTGAATGATTTTACAATTTCCTTCCTGTTCATCTCTGATATGCTTATTTCTATTCAAGAAATTTTTGTCTTGATATGTTTAATTGAAAATTCAATTTAAAAAAGATGAACTGCAAAGAATGTTCCAATTTGGGAAACATACCTAGTACCTTACACACATATGATTTCCCCATATTTAAAATGTTTATTCATAAGTATGAAATATTAGGCATGTAAACCCATATTTGAAATTTTCTGTGGTCATCCTGTTTACAAGAGCAACACAAGGCTCAGCAATATGGGGCGATTTCTGTCTTAAAGGGACATGTCTTGTAATGTCAAAGAATCCATGCATCACTTCTTCTACTAAGCTGTAGAAGTACAAATATGCAGTAGGACAGCCAAGCAGAATTTAAAGTTTAAAAAGTTTCTCCCCTAAAACTTCTATTTGGATGCTTCCCATGGACCCCCTTTTTTTTTTTTTTTTTTTGAAAGACAGAAAAGTGTAGCACTGTACATTTATAGTTACTTACAAAAAGAAAGTATTAAATATTTCTACACTAAGTAATAAAAGACCTCCAAATTGTCACAGGAATCTATAATCACCCTTTAGCAAAAACACAACTTCTCTATAAAATCTATAGATAATTTACTTCCTGTATTCTCCCAATCTAGATACTTCAAGACATAGGAAGAGATTTTGAAAAAACAAAAAAACTTTAAATAATATTTACCCATTTCTAACACTGAATCTATTGAACGGTGGCATTGCTAGGACCATGTTTATCTAAACCCCATACATTTATCACACAGTAACACAGTAGGTGACAGTAAAGATTAACTGGCCCATCTAGTCTGCCCAGTTATTTTGGTCTAAACTGCAAGGGTACATTCCAGCAGTCAGCTGAAGAAGCTTGACTGCTTATAGGATATCATTTTTTAATCCAAGCCAGTTTTTGTTCTCTGCCATTCTGGATAAATGAGCATACTTGCTTTTCTTGTTCCTCCCCCAGTCTTTTACATCTTTCCCCTTGTTTGTTGTCCACATCCTTCACCTCCAAGGCCTTGCTTCCCTAACCTCACCTTCCAACTTCCACTAGGCCACAGCTGCTCCTCCCAGTTCCTATAGCTGGCACTCCACCAGGATGTACCTCTTACGCTCTACATGGCCAGAAAAGGAGGTGGAGGAAGGGGACTGGCAGCTAGCATAGGACGCCATTATCTTTATTCACCAAACTCCAGCAGAAATTTTCCTTAAGTTCCAAATCTGTGCAGACGCTAGGCTTTTGTTTTATCTACAAAAAGACCGTGGTGCCGCAAGGTAACTACAAACAAGAAAGACTTTGCTGCAAGGAAAAGAAAACTGCTATGCGATGACAAGAACACCTTGGGCTTCCCCTCCCCACCGCCACAGAGTTTTTACCTGGAAGTCAGGTTAGACTACAAAACAAGTGTGCCGGCTGCAAACATGGTTCACCTCTGAGAGAAGAAACATTTTCAGATAGTGATCTGCCTGATGGTTAGGGAGACCTCATTGGTTCAGGACACTGATATGTGCATCTCTATTCTGTACTTCCGTACCACTTCTTACAGCATTAAGTAGTATAACTATATGCAGTTAGTCACTCTGAAAACACAGAGGCTAATATATGCACATATATAAATCAAAGCACAAATATACACCAGCCTGGTGACAGCTGTGGTGACCAGATTTCCTGGGTCTACTATGATGCCCATATACTAAGGCAGAGCCTGCTATTTACTCATATGGATGGTCATGATCCTTATGATGACGTTCTGCAGGATAGATATGGAACAGGGGTAGATAACTCCTGGGGTGCCATAAACAGGTCTAGGTTTCAGATATCCACAAACAGAATGTTAGGAATTATTAGGAAGGGAATGGCAAATAAAATGGAGGATGTTATAATGCCTCTGCACCTTGAGTACTGTGTGCAATTCTGGACACTGTCTCAAAAAGGATAGCTGCACTGGAGAAAGTGCAGAAAAGGGCGACCAAAATAAGGGACTATGGAACAGCTGCCCTATGAGGTAAGGCTAAAGAAGTTAGGGCTGTTCAGTTTGGAGATGACTGAGGGGGGATATGGTAGAGGTATTCAAAATCATGAAAGGACTTGAACAAGTTAATGTAAATTGGTTATTTACTCTCAGATAATAGAAGGACCAGGGGCAATCCATGAAGTTAACAAGTAGCTCATTTAAAACAAATCAAAGAAAATTCTTTTTCACTCAGTGCACAGTTAAGCTCTGCAATTCGTTGCCAGAGGATGTGGTTACAGCAGTCAGTGTAACTGGGTTTATAAAAGGTTTGGATAAGTTCCTAGAGGAAAAAATCCATAAACTGGTAATACGGTAATAAATAAGCAATAGAAGCTTGTGATTTATCCAATGTTTGGGTACTTGTGTCTTGGGTTGGCCACTGTTGGAAACAAGATACTGGGCTTGATGGACCCTTGGTCTGACCCAGTATGGCATGTTCTTATGTTCTTAACTGACATTCCACCAGGCGATAGCTGAATGATTACCACAGGTGCCAAAATTAAAAGTTTAGTCGCATGGGTGTTGAGAATTTTTCCACCTCTGCCATACTTAATCCAACATCCAGCTTTTCTCCATGTCTTACCACGAAATGTTTTAATAAATTAAACTAGTGAGACTGAGACCCAACTATCTATCTACTTTCTAGTGACCTTGTTGAACAGTACCTGCTAACATTATCTGGAGAGTTCTAACCTGCTAGTTCCAACCCAGCTACCCCATGGCCTGCAGTGTCATTGCTTTTTACCTGCCCCTTTTTCTTCTCTCCTTCTCTCTCTTATCTCCAGGAAGTAAAAGAGGGTTGTTAAAATACTGCAACTTCCCTACATTCTCCCTACCACTGTCTTCATATCTATTCCAAGCATGCTAGAATTCTATCACAGCAGTGATGCAACTACCTCTGCTAGGTGGTTATTTCAGAGACCTACCTCCTTATTTATTTTATTATTTATTTATTTTATTTAACAGTTTTATATACCGAAGTTCTGGTAACAATGTTACTAATCACTTCGGTTTACATTACAATAATTAAATTGACAGTATATAGAATAATGTCTTACAAAGAACAAGGAGAATTGAACTTGGGAGAAAAATAAATAATAATAACAACTTACAAAGAGCAAGGAGAGTATAATTTAAATACAATATATTTTGAGGAAAAGTGAATATAATTGCTGGTATTGACTGTGTCGAGACTGAAGTTGACAGTCATGAAGTTCAAAACTTGGTTATTGGGAATTAAGAGAATTAATTCCCAATAATTAGAATACTCTCTCAGGTTTTCTGTCAATGATTTTGAAATGGTGAGGCCCTTCTCATAAAAAGTTTGGGACCCACTGCTCTAGAATTCTAACATCCCCCTGCCGGATTTCACTTTACTTTTGACAAGAGTGCATAATTCTTTTGTTTTACTGTCCTGATTTTCTTTCAAACAAAATAATCTACAATATTTACCCAGAATCTTTTCCCTCACTGACTTTCTCCAGTTTTGTTTGGGTTTTTTTTGGGGGGGGGGGTTAAAATTTCCAGGGGGGGGGTGAAATTTCCAGGAGAAAAAAACAAAAATTAAGGTTCTACATATATAATTGGATCTCATGGTTTTAGTCACTCATTTACATGCTTAAAGTAATTCTTCCTCTGTAAATGGATTTGTAATTGTTTTATAATTATTAATTCAACACAAACAAAAGGCCATCAGGTACTTGAAGGATTCACTGCATGAAAAACAAGTACCCAACAATTTTCAAAAAGGAAACAACTGGAAGACAAATTATACAATATTAATGCCATGTCCTGCCTCTGCTCCATTCACCTTCCTCTTCTGTAAATACTGAACAAAAACAGGACTTCTCTTAGCAAATCCCATTTTCTCCCTTTACCTTACTTGCTCCCCTCTGGTTTTGCATCTTTCTTACATAAAAAACAAAACGTGTTCTCCCCTTTTATTAAGCCATTTTCTCATTCAGCCTTTACTTGCTTAACCTTCCTGTCCCCCTTTGTTTTTCCTGATACTTCTGCCTAGTTTCTTATTCCCCCCCCCCCTTAACTACTTTAGAGGAGAGCGAGCAATTACTTTCCCTTGCTTTCTCCTATATTTTATTGCCCAGTTTTGGGCTTTTATCCCTTCAGGGATTATCCTTTTTTACTTCAACTGTTTTTGCTTACAGACAGGTTGTACCACTCCTTGTAGAGTTTAAACGCTGGTCTAAGATGGATTTGAAATGAGAGCTAAGGTTTACAGCTGGATGGATGTAAACCATTCTTATCCTCCCAGACACATCCCCAATCACCAAAACCACTTTCCCTGCACCAAATCTTTCAACATGAATTCTATTTCCTAGTAAAGGCAATGCCATCTCCTTCCCTTCATTTCTATGACTGTCACAGATTCAGCTAGATTGCAACACATTTGAAAACTTTACTAATCGTTTGCTACATTATTTGTACGAAGATGTAACAATGATATCCAGTTTGCTTCCCGTTCACATTTCTCGATCCTCTGGGCTTCCCCACCCATGGTTATTTCCCAATTTAAACCCCTCACTATGGAGTCTTCTCAGAATGCGCGCCTCTGCCATTTCTTGTAAGGTCCTTACTAAAGTGGACCCACTCATTTTTTATTCCCTATTCCAGGTGCTCCCAGAATTTGTTTCTACGTTAAGTGGGTGATTACGTTTGTGTGGAGGAACGGAACATGAGAAATGCCTATGGACAGTCTAAGTTCTCCTAAGCCTACAGTAAGACGCACTCTCCTTTTGGGAAGACTCCTGTGCTGGTGATATTGGACAGCGTAGTCCCTAAGCTTTCTTTTAAACAGACTATAGCTCAGTCTGAAGGGCTAGAATCATCGAGCTTCCCCCCTCTCCCACAGGACTCAGAATCAGAGAAAAGCTTTACTAAACCAAACTCTACAACTGGCAATTTCCTTCTAAGCCAGACAGCTGCATACATTATTATGTAAAGCAATAATGGATTGCTGAAACACAAACAGCTGGGAAGAAGAAGTGTGACCACAAGAAAAAGGAAACACACACTGTTTATTCAACTCATACATGGTTTCGATATACGGACATTAATAAAAATTAAACTGAAAGGAAGTTAATATCAAAGTAAAAATATTAAATTCATATAAGAATCCTATGAAATGTTATTGTTAGTTTTAGTCCTACATATTGAGCATCGGCTGTCTAAAGGCCAACTATATCCAAGAAGTGAGGCAGCCCATATTAACTGTTACCAGAAACCTGAGATGGTGTTCTTGTTTTAGATGTGTCCAAAATAAGATACATTTCTTTAAATTACAACTATAATAAACCGGTTTAGAAAGAAAAAAAAAAAAGACCAACTAAAGAAGTATAAGAGTACAATAAATGGAAATTGATGAAACTCTGATGGCTACAGACAGCACTACTGCTTCAAAAACCAAACTTGCAGGCCGATACAGTAAGGACGCATTAGAAAGAGTGTGGCAGTGCCGGGCGCACCCTCGTTTGCCGCACGCACAGTTCGGATCACATACCGCGTCCAAAGCGCGTCCATGAAGCGGTATACAGTATTCTGGGTGCACTGATACCTGTCATTTCAAATGTCATTTGAAATGACAGGTACCAGGAAGTGGATGGTTCTCCTACGCTCGGTCATCGCCAGTCCTCTCTCCCCCCCTCCCGAAGCAAGGCGCACGGCAAAAATCAACTCGACATGTTATTAAAGCAAATGTGAATAAAGTGCAACAAAAGTAAACTTACTGCATGTGAATGACAAACAGTCCTCTCTTCCCTCCTCCCGAGGCGCGCACCGCGGCTCCCCTGCCTCCCGGGGGCAGCAGGCGGCAAAAGCTGCTTCCAGCAGCCCCCGCCGGCGAAGGTGGATGAACGCACGCCTGTACGTGCAATTTGGGCGCTCAGGACAGCGAAAGTGCAGGACCGAACGCAGTGACGTCATGCATGGCGTGTGCTCATGTGAAGGCAGTAAGTTTACTTTTGTTGCACTTTATTCACATTTGCTTTAATAACATGTGGAGTCGATTTTGACCGGGGCTTGCCTGACGCTCCACACTAACGCAGGGGTAAGGGTAGGAGGCAAATTAGCAGGTTAAACGCACAGCAAAACTACAGGTTAAAAAGGCGATAATCGGGGTGCACGTTACTGGATCGGAGGGAATAGCTAATCCGATCGTTTACATCTCATATACATGCCTAGGGCGGAAAGGGTTACCCGTTGATTTAAAGAAGCGGTAAGGATGGGTTAAAAAAGGGATAGTGAATCACGGGTTGGACTAACGCGGCCAAATTGTGAGTAGGAAGTGGGTTAGAAGCAGGGTAACCGCAGCCGCACTTTACTGTATCGGCCTGTTGATTTGAAAGAAGTAAAGGATTACCCCCGATGTAAACCTTTTACACAGCTCAAGCTCGTACTAGCCACTCCAAGAAAACCCATTGCTATAGCATTTAAAAATAAAAGTGGTTTGTATTACACTTCTGCTTCTACAGAACAAATATCTCTTACCCCCTTGCCTACAAACTAAACAATGCTCAAGAAATACAACAAACTCAAGGATACAACATTCATTTGGAAATTACAAACTGCTCCATGCTCACACCTTCTTTTGGGGCCGATGCAATATTTATGCACAGAAAGTGGGCGCTGAACAGTCAGCACCCGCTTTCCTAATGCGCCCCAGGCGCCCCCTTCCTGGGGGTGCCATGCAATATTTAAGTTAGGGCTTCCATTATCAAGGAGGCGCTAGGGGCACTTCCTTGATCACGGAAGGCCGAGAGCATCAGCCGTCCGCATAGCCAGGGGTTCAGGAAACGGACGCTTGTCAATTGAGCGTCAGTTTCCTGCACCCGACTGCCAGTGGTTTTTTTTTTTTTTTAGTTTATTAAAGATTTTTCCTCTTTAATAATCGCAACGATATTATGTAGGAAGCAATACAGAAAAATAGTTTTTTCTGCTTTTCTGCACTAGTTTAAGAAGCGTTCAGCAATTAATGCCTGCACCAGGCAGGTGTTAATTTCTGATCGCAAAAATGTGTGTCCTAGACGCACATTTTTTTTCTTGCATTGGGTGTGAATAGCTAACAGGCCCATTCATATGCATTTGCCTGTGATGGGCGCTATTAGTTTCACTCCACGTTGGACGAGCTTTTTAGAGGCGCTAATCCCCTTGTTGCATAAGAGGATTAAATTAGCGCCTAAACAACCCGCGTCCAACTGCAGGTTATACAGTGTGCTGTGCTAAGTGTACGTTATTGCATCCGCCCCTTGGTGTCTCTGAATGACAGAAAGAGAGGAACTGGATTAAGGAGTAGAATGGCTTTTATTTACTCCTGGCCATGTGCTCTGGCCTCACCCCTCTTGTCCTGTTCCCTGCGTGGGGGGAGGAGAGGCTGGAATAGGGGATAGAGCTGTTTCTTTGTCTCTTCCAGCCTCATCCCTACCCTCCTCTGCTGAGTGGGAGTCAGCCAGCCTGTTGCCCTCCCTCCCCATCCCCCACGACATTTGCTGCCCTAGGCATAGTGTGCCTATTGGCAAATCCAGGCTTGGTAGTTTCATGAACAGGTTTATGAGGTTATCTGCTAACAAAGTCTATTAATGCATTCCTTTTATCTTTCAATTCCACAAGCAATTTTTATAATTGCAGCTTTTATACAAAAGAAATATCAAATGCAAACTGAAACAGATATCTGCTCAGGAACCCTTTTAAATCCATTTCCCATAAATATGCATGTAGAAGAACTGAAACTGGTTTGTGTTGTCAAATGTAAGTTGCTGCTTTCAAGATTTTTGGGGGACCTTTTACACTGAATATTTTGTGTATATAAATTTGTTGGAAAATAATTGTATGCTCCCACTCTATTTGTAGGGACCTTCAATTTCAGTTTTTATTTTGCCTGGGAATTTCAATGTTATAACAAAAACTTCAGTGGAAAAGTGACTGATATAACACAGGAGAAAAATTAGTGTCATTTTTCTACCAATTTCTTTTTATGCTCTATCACAAATTCCCAGGCAAAATAAAGACTGAAAACAAAGATCCATATCTATGTGAATATTGTCTTATTTTACAGTTACAACAATGTTGCATTTCTTCTTTTTCAATACTGTTCCATACAACTTGAATGCACAGTAACTTAATAGCCGACTGTAGATAAGGACCTCTTGGCCAACCCTGTATGTCCAGGCGGCCATAGTTATAGTATATAATTTAAAAAAAATCTTATATTATGCAACTTCCATAATACAAATCAGTCCAGTGTGGCTCACATATAAAAAACATTCATAAACATAAAATTTAATATGGATTATAAAACAATATAATTCATTCATAAAACATAATAAAATACAGTGATAACAGTGACAACCCTTAATCATATGCCTCTCTGAACAAGAGTGTTTTCAGCAGCTTTCTAAAGGCTCCTAAATCAGACTCATTCCTTAGTTACACCAGAAAAGTACTTCACTGTTGATACAGCCATGGAAAAAGCCTTGCAAAGTTCAAACGAACTTGTAATACCCAAACGGGACCTGTAACAGATTTGTTCCAGACAACTGGAGGGCTCACACAGGAGTGTACCACTTAAGCATACCCCTTAAAAGACAAGGATCGTCTGAATTTAATAAGCTGTTAGCTATGACCAGCATCCTAAAAAAAACTTAATCCTGCTTCTTATAGGTAACCAATGTAGTTGCTTCAGGGCAGGACTTACATGCTCTTATCAACAATCCATACCAAATATGAGCTGTATCATTCTGTAGTAATTGAGATATTTTCAATAATTTGTTTGCTAGGCCCAATACCAATGCTGTGCAATAGCTACAAGGCGCAGAACAAGAAACTGTACTACAGTGCTAAATAAAGATACAGGTAACAATGGGCAAAAAGGCCACAACATTTTTTTTTTAATTGAAGACATACCTTCGACAATTGTCGAATATGAGAAGTCATAGTTAAGGCAGTGTCCACAAGTACTCCCAAACTCTGTACCTCATAAAACAGCTAGTGCTTCACCCTGATGTGGGTGTTCATAGGTCCATAGTCGAAGTGAAACTTTTTGACATGTCACATAAGAAGTCATTATTCCTCTTTTCCTAAGTTTTTAATCTTTTACCATAGGTAGCCTTCAATAAAGTACAACACCGGACCATGACATGATTTTGTTTTTCTAGACAGCTGGACACTAAGTTAGATAAAAGTGCAGAAAGAACTGGACCACAGGAGCCCCGGGACAGCATAAAACAAGGGCCCTGCGGCGCTTGAAACGAGGAGAGGAGAGAGGTTCAAGTGCTGGGAGCTGCCTGATTCCAGTTTTGCTTTTTTAAAGCAAATTGAGAGGAAAAAAAAGAACTTTTCCTGGTCGTGGAGAGGGGAGGCCCAGATCGAGGGGTCGGACCTCGAGTGATATCATCAGCAGGAGCCCCAGGACAGCATAAAACAAGGGCCCTGCGGCATGCAGCCGAAGCCACATGCCAAAGGGGCGTGCCCCTAGGTAAGAAAATTAAGGATAGGAAAAGAAAATGTAAAAATACCTCCTCTCCAATAGCCTCTTAGTCTTGAAAAATTGGACCAATGGACTCACACATAGTCCATTTGTCAGAGTCCATTGCAAAGGAAAACCTAGAGGGAGACTCCATTCTGGAAGTATCCCTTAGTCCCAGGTCCACACAACCACCCTTACAACCAGTATTGTATGGTATACAAATAGCTGACTTGGTAGTAGGACCTTCTGTGAGAGATACCCCAAACCCTAAAGGAAATGGGGAGACTCCAGAGGCGAATACACGTTCTCATATAATAACATTGTGTGGCGAGGCAACTGCTAGTAATACTAAAGTCCAGTTACCATCATTAATTCCTGAGTGGGTAGTGAAGGGGAGGAATATAATGAAGAACCAGAAAATGTAACGTTATTGGATGTTTGGAAACTATCTGCAAAAATAGATAAGAAAATGTCTAGATCCATATCTAATATACATGCTTTTTCTGTAGAAACTAGAGCAAACCTTGAGGAATTATATAGCAGGACTGAAAGTAGAACAAGGAGTAGCAAATTTGAGCCCTTATATTAATAGCCTGAAGATTATTTACTAATCATCCATTAAAGACAATTTGATACTGCATAATAAGTTAGAATTAATGGAGAATGAATTGAGATCCTATAATCTCAGGTTATTGAATTTCCCAATCTCAAGGTTGATATCAGCTGATGAATTGTATAAAAAATATGCAGTTGAAATTTTGTGCTTTGAAATAGAGAAAATCCCTATAATTTCTAAAATGTATTATTTACCTAAGAGTAAAAAGATTGCAAGTGCAAGAGGGGGGAGTTGATATATTGCAGAGTCCATGATTCTCTACTTTTTTAGAAGACTCCATGGATAGAATTAATTCAAGAGCAACTTTGTTAATTTCTTTTTCCATAAAAAGAGAGAAAGACTTGTTCTTTACAAAATATTTTCAAAATAAGGTTCATAATTTCTGTGGGCAAAAGATACAAGTCTTTCCAGATGTTTCCCGAGCCACACAGGCTTGTGGGAAACAATTTTTGTCTTTGAAGAAACTGGCTCTGGATATAGGGGCCAGTTTCTTCTTAAAATTTCCTTGTAAATGCCAAATAATGTTTCAAAATAATAAATTTGTTTTCTTGAACCCTGTACACTTGGAACGTTTTCTCAGGGATAAATCTCAAAGTAATCAATAATTGTAAGGGGATAGGTTGTAAAAGAAATTAAGACGCACAGTAAGACAATATTTATCTTCTCCTCCTAGACGTGGGCTATATCAATTTGTTAAATTATGTAAAGGTATAATTTTGGAGTCATTGCTTGTATTCCTGTTTTATATCATTTCTTTTGTAAATGCTATAATTCAATAAACATTAAATGAAAAAAAAAAAAGAACTGGTCCACAGGGTCATGAAACATATCTACAAAGACAAGGCCAGTTGACATTCCATCTAAAATTATAAAAAAAAAAAAAAAAAAACCACACTTAAAAACAGACACAAGGCTAATGTCGCAAAATTAAAAAAAACATTTGCATACATGTCAAGGGTCAACTAACTTTCGGGCCAATGCAATATCAGTACGCATTAATCGCCTGCTCCCCTAACGCACACCGATCCACCTCTCCGGGGCACCTATTGCTACATGCAAACGGGCTACTGTGGTACAAAGAAAGTGCTGGGGAAATTGTGCGCCCCTAGCACCTCCTTGGCAGCGGGCTCCTAGGAGAGGTGGCTGTCAGCCACTTAGGAACACACACTCCATTTTAGAGCATCCGTTTTTCCTAACATGGCATTAATTTTTTAGATTAAAAATCTGTGCCTCTGGCTCACTTTTTTTTTTTTTTGCATGGAGGGAAAAATCGATAATAGCCTCATCAACATGCATTTGCACGTGATGAGCACTATTACCTACACACAATAGGATGCGCATTTTGGACATGCTAAACCCCGTTTTGCTTTGGGGGATATGGACGCATGTCCAAAATGCGCATCCAATCATGGGTTAACAGTGTGCTGCAGCCAGCACATGGTATAGTATCAGCCCATTTGAGAATGAGACAAGTTACCATACAGCCATTCAGATTGTTTACAACAGAAAGCCAATCGTGGACATTTTGACAATTATGTTGTATATCTCCGACCCCTAGTTTAGGGGTCGGAAATATACAACTGTAAATTCTATATAATGCTTTATCAGTAAAATCATTTGAGAGGGCATTTTGATGCCTTGCATGGCACTCTGCCTCTCCATAAGGTACCTTATTTAATATCTAAGATTTATATTATTTTATAGCATTTAATAAAAGCTTTTCTCTATAGCTGTTGGCTTTATGTGTATTTTCAGAGAACCCCAACCACCCTCAAACAAGCTTGAGGCATTAGCACCAACTCATAAAACATTTGTTTTTTGATTACCTGGCATGCAACATTGTGTCTTTCAACTGTGGGGAGGGAAGCACCTAGTGTTTGATTCTGCTATAATTATCAGGTAAAGAAAATACATCTTCTCATTTGAGCAGTTGACAGGAATGTTTAAGGAATGCTTCTCACTTCTTTGTCTATTTGCAGCTAGGTATTGTGTCTTTTCTATTGTGCTTACCTCCAACCTTTATGGATATCAACTATCATATTTGCTACAGGGTGAGGATAAAACTCACAATAAAATCTAATTTTGGTTTAAATTGAGGTCTGAAAAAAAAGTCAGTGTGTACTGTTAAAATTAGCAAATCAATGGTCCATTGAATTTGGCACATCAATCACTAAAGATCAGTTACCACATATTCTTATGCAGTTGAAAAAACTAACAATTAATATCAAACTTCAAAAGATGCAATTTTGTATTATCCATAGAAGTTATTATACTGTGGCAGACTATATCAGAGTGGGTTACTGGCATCACTTCAACATATACACTGTAAAGTTACTAAAGCTAACATGACTCAGCTTTCTCTTGTGTATGATTATTGGGGGATCTGTGCTGGATGCATTAACAAAAGCGTTGATGCTCTGGCCACCTTTTTTTGGAGACGTGTTAATTTTAGGAGACTCTGCATAGGCAGAACTTTTACCTGGGAATCATGTTAAATTTATACAAATTGCACTTCTTCTAGTGAGATTGGTTATTCTGCAATGTTGGAAGAATGTGAATCCCCTGTCTGTGCAGATTTTGATTAATCAAATGCAGAAATGGAGGGCCATTGAATATTTGGATGCTAAAATGATTCACAAACCACTGAATATTGGTTATTATTTATTTATTTGTCGTGTTTTGTATACCGTCATTCGGTTTCGCCATCAGAACGGCTTACAGAAGGTGGATTACAGTGTATAGTCGTCAGGTCAGTTTATACATTCATGATAACAAATGCAGATACAATTAGGGTGGGGTGGTTGGAGTGTGGGGAAGATATTTGGATGCTAATAAGACTCTATAATGGGTAGAAGTCTACTCGGGGTGTGTGAATGATGGGTTGTGTGGATCAATGCATGATACTGTGATGGGTGATTTGTTTAATTTTGACTGCTGTACCGGTTATGTTCTGATTATACAGTTGTATGTTTGTTGCTGTAAGCTGTACATTACCACAATAAAGATACGTTATAAGAACAACAAGACCATTCTTGCCCAACCATGTTCTAATCTAAATCAAACTTTATCATAGAGATGTGGGGACTAGTCTTGGATTATCACTAGGAATATATCTGAATATCAATACACATATGGTAAAATACTCCCAGTGACTAATTCATGGCCCACTGGAGCCAAATACACATTAAATAATTAAGAGGGCAGACCTCTACGAAACCCCTATCTCAATGCTTGCCATGTTGAGAAGCTTTGGCCTAAATGGACTCTCTGGTCCGTGCCATCAAAGAGATTTAAACCAGCTAAGAACTTGGCTCCCAATTCTAATGGCCTGCAGATTGGGACAGACATCTAATTGCACCAATATGCTAGTGTCTCCATTGTCGAGACTTCAGCAAGACCTCAAATAACGAGTTTAAGAGCAGTTCTGTATATGTGCCCTCCTAAAGCCATATTGATTCACATCTAATACACTCTTATCAGACAAAAATTCATCTAACAGTCAGTACTCCTTTCTCTAAAATCTTTAGAAATGTGGGAAGATTACCTTCTATTAATGATTTATTAACGTGACACAATGAAATACGTTTTTCTTTTGACCCTTTCAGCAAACAAAGGACATGGATCAAACAAGGAAGCTGTTGATTTCAACATTATAGAACTGACTTTATCCAAAATATAACAAAACTGACCAGCTAACAGCTAAGTCTGATTCAGTGTAAAGTGAAGGAATTTCAAGCAAGGATCTCACAGCATTTTGTAAAGTCTCCACTTTGTCATCCAAAAAATCCACTATTTCATCATAAGAGGGAAGATTTTTAATCTACTACTGTTGGCTTTTCTGTTAACTGTTTTTCAACTATAAATAGATATGAAGGTTTATTAACAGCAAATTTAAATTTAGCTGTAAAATATTCCCTTTTTGCTTTTGAGCAACTATGCTTGTACTGAAAGGGCGTTCCTATTCACCGTCTCAGAATTGTGTCTTTTTTTGCTTCAGTGTCTTTCTACTCTATGTAGTAAGCGGCATCAATTTGCAATAGGCTCTGAAAACCATGGCACACATTTCTGCCTATCACAAACCCTTCCCTCATAGGGAAGTGCTAGGGAAATATGTCTTTGATAAAGAGGAATCTCAAAAATCAACCAATTCTGCATATGATTTGTCATCCCTCTCATACAACACATGTAGCCTAGCCCACTCACTGATTAGCTATTCTCTGTGTTGTCCTGGTTTGTTTTTATATTGATTTTTATTTGCTCGTTTATGTTCTTTAATTATGTATGTTGAACCTCTACATTATGTATAGAAATCTTATAAACCGTTTTGATCTATTTCTTTTGTAAAAGCGGTATACAAACATTTTAAAATAAATAAACTGACCAGCTGGCCGTTTCAAGGTTGTATTCTGATCTAAATTAAGTTTCTTCAACATTGTATTATAAATATAATTAATGATCTGTCCATAACATCCTCACTGCAGACCTTGCTTGAGTTCTAGTCATCTCCTTTTCTCTTTGATATCTGTATAAAGCATGCTTGAATTCTTTGCCAGTTTTGGTTGCTACCATTTCTGCTGGCAGACAAGTCCAAGCACCACTTCCTTTCAGTAAAATAGCACACCCGTCACATTTTCCTCAGAACCTTTTCACTTCCAACTGCACATTGTCCTTCAGCTTCTTTTTCTATGAGAAATGGTACCTTCTTATACTTATAGAAGTCTGCAAAATATTTCAATCATCTCTGCTCTTAAAGTATGCAAGTTCCTTAAGTTACTTTATGTAGAGATGTTGCAGACTCTGCATGCTGCCCTCCTCTGAATGGCTTCTAATCTCTCAAGGTCCTTACAATGGTGTGTCCTCCAGAAGAGGACAGTACCCACACAAGGTCTTAATGATACAAGGTACAATTAGATCTTAACTTGACATTTTCTTTCCTTAAGTCCTGACAGACCAGTCTTCACAGTGTGTTTTGTCCCCCTACCAGCAGATGGAGGCAGAGTTCCAGACCTCTTCCCAGCGACACTCTTCTATATGGGCTGGATCAGCAGGGAAGGAGTCAGTAAGTAGGTTCTTGCCCAAGCTGGTGCTATCTACCACAATTACCATTCTCCTTGCTAATTCCCATGTCACCCAGAAATCGTGAAACTAAACCAAGAGTGATACATTGGGCACTATTACTTGGGGGGAGAGGATCCTGCCTGGGAAGGCCAACAACCTCCTTCTCACCCCTCAAATTAAAAAAAAAATGTTTTTTGCTCCCCTCCACCTGAGGTAGTTAGAACAGGAATTGTAAATTAAAGTAAGGCCTGTCCCATAGTTGAAGAACAAAAGAAAAGAAACCGTGACCAGGATGGCTCAGGTCGGCCCTTGCCTTGATGGAGCTGCCTAAGAAGTGGAGGTACAGCCTCCTCTGAATTCCTCTCCTATAGTTGCCTTAAGGAGATACTCTATTCCTTTGTCTTTATTTTATTTTTTTTTTAAACTTCTTAGGGAGGGATTTTGGACTGGTTTGTCAGGACTTGAGGAAAGAAAATTAGCAAGGTAAGATTTAATTGTACCTTCTTCTTCGTCCTGCCAGACCAGTCTTCACAGTGGAATGTACCTAAGCTATCATCATCCTGTATGGTAAGTCCCAGGGCTGCTTCTAGGATTCCCATTGCAAATCTTGTATCTCCCCTTTCATGCAGGTGCAACCTGTAATGCTTCATAAATGTGTGCACCAAGGCCCATGTGGCTGCCCTGTAGATGTCCATGAGAGTCACTGACCTATATTCTGCCCAGGAGGTGGCTTGCACCCTTGAGTGTGCCCTCAGACCTTGCGGTACCTCCTTGCCACTCACTATATATGCCAAGGCAATGGCCTCCCTAATTCACCTTGCAATTGAGGTTTTGGAGGCTGTGTCCCCTCTGCGGACTCCTGAGTACAGTACAAATAGCTTGTCAGACTTCCTAAACTTGTTTGTAAGCTTCAAATAATTCAGGAGGGTTCTTCTAACATCCAAATAATGCAAGTACTTCCTCCCCTCTGTACAATCTGCCTTCCTGAATCCAGGCACAGCGATCAGTTGACTGAGGTAGAATTCGGACACCTTGGGAAGGAAGGCAGGCAGGCACTGGCCTTAGTATCATTTTTTCTTTTGAAAGAGAAAAATGGTAGGTCCGGCAAGACCGGCATAACAGGGCTTGGATCTACAATATTCTTCTTGCCGAGCATATCACTATCATGAAGGCTGTCTTCCAAGTAAGGTCCCTTACCTGGATTCTCCTGAGGGGCTCGTAGGGGGCTTTAGCTAATGCCCTCAGCAGTAAACTCAGGTCCCATGCCAGAATTACCACTTTTGAATCTGTCCCTCTCAATAGCCATGCCTTAATAGAGAATTGTGCTGTATTTCGATTTTGACTGACCCTTGATGTAGGAGGCCCGATACCAGGCCGAACCTGATTGGCTCCTCTATCCTTAGCATACCATGGCCATCTCAGCCAGTCTGGTACTACTAGGATTACATGTCCCTGATTGACTGATCACTGTTTAGAATCCTCCCTATCACAGGCTGGGGAGGGGGGGGGGGGGGGAGTAGAGAAGGGTTACGGTGGGCCACTCCTAGGCCAACGCATCAATCCCCTTGGACTCCCATTCTCTTCTCTTTCTGAAAATATTGGCTGCCTAGGCATTGCTTTTCTTGGCCATCAGGTCCCACTGGGGCCACCACCATTGGATTGCTATTTGTTGGAAGGCCTCTTCTGACAGCTCCCACTCTCCTGGGTCCAGTCTTTGTCAGCTTAGGAAATCTGCTTGAATGTTCTGTCCCTGCTGTGTGAGTCGCTGAGATATCTTGGAGGTGGCGTTCTTCCATGTCATTAGAACAGCAATTTCTATTGCCATTTGTGGGCTCCTAGTTCCTCCCTGCCTGTTGATGAGTGCTGTCATCACGTTGTCCAAG
Organism: Rhinatrema bivittatum; assembly: GCF_901001135.1. Classification (NCBI taxonomy): domain Eukaryota; kingdom Metazoa; phylum Chordata; class Amphibia; order Gymnophiona; family Rhinatrematidae; genus Rhinatrema; species Rhinatrema bivittatum. The sequence goes on from NC_042617.1 coordinate 120,299,373, forward strand.
AGGATCCTGACTGAGCGTCCTTCCACCCTTGATCTGAACTGGATTAAGGCTAGGCACACCGCTCTGGTCTCCAGCCTGTTTATGGAGAATTTCCTCTTACTGAGACCAGAGTCCTTATGCCACCTGTCCATCAGTGTGCCCCCCAGCCCTGGTTACTGGCAAGTCATAAGTAGGGCCCATTGAAGAGGTTCCAAACTTGAGCCTTTGGCCAAGTTTCCTTTCTATTGCCATCATTGGAGGCTTTCCTTTATTTGTGGCGGTAGTGGGAGCTTCTGATCAAAATGCAACTCTTGCGGTGGTCCACTTATTAGGAGGTACTCCTCCAAAGGTCTCATGTGTGCTTTTGCCCAGGGTACTGTTTTGATGGAAGCTCCCATCAAACCCAGCACTTGTAGAAAAGCTCTTGCCCTGGGCTTGTCGGTGGATATCAGCCTTTCCACCTGCTGCTGCAACTTGACTATCCTCTCTTCTGGAAGGAACAACGTCCCTCTGCTTGTGTCAAAGAGGGCTCCCAGATACTGCAACATCTGAGAAGCGCATAGATGGCTCTTGGGCCTTATTATCCAACCCAAGCCTTCTGTCAGATAACCCTCTGTTGCCTCGATCCCTTCCTGCCTTGAGGCAGCTACCACCATTAAGACTTTCACAAAGGTACGTGGTGCCATTGCCAGCCCATAAGGCAAGTCATGGAACTGGTAGTAATGGCCCAAGACTACAAAACACAAAAACTGCTGGAAATTTTCATGCATAGGTATATCTTACTGCTGCCTTGACCGTCCCTAAGGATTGCATTCTAAAATGCAGGATCCTCGGCACTCTGTTCACCTTCTTGAGATCCAGCACTGGGCAGTGAGACCCATCCTTTTTTGGCACTGTGAAAAATATGGAATAGGTGCCTTTTCCTCTTTCCTGGCTGGGGACTGGGGTAATGGCTTTAAGGTCTAGCAGCCTGGTCATGCATCTTGAACTGTTTGCTTCTTTGTTCTGCTGCAAGGTGAGAGAATGAACTGTTCCTTTATGATGCCCTTTAGTTCCGAGTAGTACCCTTGCTTTATGGTCTCGAGTACCCACCAATCTGTAGTTACTAAGGTCCACTAAAAAACAAAAACAAACAAAAAAAAAAAGCCACTCCCTTAGTTTGCCTCCGACCTGCAGAAGCTTTGAGAGGACCTTCAAACCATCATTGTGCCCCTTTGGGGGGCTGACTCCTATTGCTGGAGCCACACCTAGCCCCCTGAAAGGGCTGCCCATGTGACCTACCTTCCCTACTGGGCTGGACCCTTGACTGTCTCTGTCTGGGGTCCCTGCCTATGAGTGCCCCCTCTCTGTGGTCTCCTGCTTCTACCTTCTGGGAGTCTCAGAGGTTTGGACTCTAGGTTTTTCATAAGGGAGTTTACACAGCTTAGCCTTTGATGCAGAGTCCACTGCCCAGCTTTTAGCCACAAGGTGCCTGGCCATCACATCCATAGTGGCCCACTTGGCTGTAATCCTGTTGAGATCATAAAAGGCATCCATCACATAGGCTGCTATGGACTCTGCCTGCACCATCTCTTTATGGTTCCTTTTGCCTGCCCTGCTTATGAGTATGGCTGCAGTGTGCAGAGCAGAGCCCTTGCTGTATATGCCCCGCAGATTGCTGATCATAATACCAAGCTAGCCAATTAAAAATCTTTCAGTCTCTCAATCCTTCTCTCTTGCAGGTCCCTAAGGGTCAACCCTCCTTCGACCAGGATAGTCATTATGGAGTCTGCAGACACTGCTGCGTCCACTCTAGGAAGGGCTAGGAAAATCTCTCTCCCCGTCTGATCCATTACATATAGCCTTTCCATATTTTTCTACTCTACAAACTTAGGTCTGGCATGGACCAGTCCACTGTAATCATATCCTGGATAGTGGAATGAATGGGAAATGTCCTTGCTGACTTTTTAATGCCCATAAGAATAGGATTACTTTTAAGTCCGGGGTCTCTGGGCTGTTCCTCTAAGGACTTGGGAGATCCTAGAAATAAAGGCTCCTAACTCAGCCCTAAACAAACGGACCACTGAGTCATCCTCTCTGGTCCCAGGTCCTCCTCTTCCTCTGTCTCCTCCAGGGAATTCACCTGGGAAGAGTCATCCAGTTCATCAGAAATAGAATCCTGTAACAGCCTAAGCTTCTCCCCTTCCCTGGTATCCAAAGCCCTCTTCTTCCCTACAGTGGGAAAGGGATTGGCTTCCCTTTCATCTCCTTATAAGCTTTGTGCATTAGAAGCACAAGCTTAGTGCATTAGAAGCACAAGCTTAGTCAAGAACTCCTACCCCTGCCCCCCCCCTCCCGAAAGTTCCTCCTCCGAGGCTGCAAGAGGGGACGGGAGCCTTATCAGCAGCAATTTCCACTTCTGCTGCGGGCACCTTCAGGCTGTGTCCGCTGGGCCTCCCCCACTGCGCTCTGCTGTGATGCTCACCGTCCCCCGCCAATTGCTTCCATGCCTCCCGCTGTTGCGGAGTCACAGTTGTGGCAGAATGAGCCTGCAACCATTGGAATGCATCTCATGCCTGTCAGTTCAGGGGTTCGGGGGGACTTCAGGCCAAGTCCTGCAGTATTAGACCCTATGCCTACTTGCCACTGCTGCTTCTTGCCTTCTCCTGCATGAGAAATGCAAGGCCCAAGACCTGATCGCTCAATTCTGGGGAAGGGAAAGGTGACCAGAGAAGGGCCATTGTCCTGAGGAAGACCTCTGATCCAATCCAAGCGCTTCCCCAGGGAAAGCGACCTAAGGGAGGCTGTCGTTCCTGCCAATTCCACCTACTGAATCAGCTCCACCTAACATCTTCTGGAGGCAGAGAACTACTGACTCATTCCCTGCTGACTCAGCCTATTTAGGAGAGGGCCTCAGGGATGAGGTCTGAAGCTCTGCCTCCATCTGCTGATAAGGGGACAAGACCCACTGTGAAGACTGATCTGGCAGGACGAAGAGCAATATTACCCTATGTTTCCTAAAGAAAAGTACCTTTTCTTATGTATTCAAGCATACTAATAACTTCTCCTGCTGCTCTATAGCATTCATTAAAAACCTTTAGACAATGCAGGGAAATAGGAAGTCTGCACTTTGTTTCTAAACAGGAAGCACACAGGAGAAGGGGAAAGGGCCACAGACACCAGGAGTAAATACACCCAATTGTATCCCGATGCTTCTAGTCCATGGACACTAACAGCATAGATGTAACCTGAGAAAAGACAAATATGAAGGAGATGGGGGGGGGGGGGGGGGGAAGAGAACAAACATGAAGTGAGGAGACTGGGAAGCGAAAAAGCAGACAGATGAGGCAAACAAAAAGGAAGGAAAGAAGTGAGTGTGTGATGAAGGAGAAATGGAAAGAGATAAGGGCAGTGAAAATAAAGGGCTCAACATGGAGAGCACCTTCACTCCCTCCCCCCCCTCCCCCCACTGTTTCAACCACTGTGTAAGCATAGAGAGGGACAGGAGAGCTAAGAAAAAGAAAAATAAAACCACCTCAAAGAAAATGCTCTTCTCTTACCCCTCCCCCCCCCAAAAAAAGGAGCAACACACCCCAAAAATCCAGAGAAAACTGATTAAAAAAACAAGGGAAAAATGTTTCTACCTGGCTTCTGAAAAATTTGACTGGTACTCAAATTAATATTTTCCACTGCTTCCCCCCCCCCCCCCCCCCCCACTCCAGAGACTCATTGTTTAATACTAAGGGTATAACCCAGTGATTTACATGAAATAAAAATTAAAAAAATAAAAAAAAACACAAAAACACTGGACATAGAAAAGCCAGTTTGCATTTTAATTCCACTATGAGGGCTTAGTTATTTGCTGTTAGATGGAGTAAGACATCTGTCAGGGGTGTTTGTGTTCTCAGTTTTAACATTTTTATGAATATTTTTGCTGTAAGCTGCTCAGAACCTTGGTTGCAGCAGCAGCAAATAAATATTTTAAATAAATTTGACATTTGGAAGAAAAAGTTAGAACAAGAAAGTTTAAAGTAGTTCAGCTGAATATTTAAAAATTTACATATGAAAAAAAACACACATTGATAGAAACAACTAGTTACAAATTCTTCTTCTATTGGTTAATACATTGAACTAGGAGGAGTCAGAAATCTTGAAGTGAGTTCAAGAGTTTCCTATCAACCGTTTGACCTTAAAATCACTTTATGGGTTGGGGAAGAAGAGGTGGCACAGAAGAAGTCAGTGTTGCAGCCAAAATGTGATAATCTAATTTAGAGCCCATGATAGAGGGCTCCTGGTGGATGGAGCCTCAGAACCATTGCTGCAATGACTAGATTAGGAATAGTGCAGGAGGGAGGTCTATTAAAAATAGGGGGAAAATCCCCAGGTAGCTGTGAAGGCAGGCTTATGGTGTCAGAATCCCAGCCTGGTTCCTTTCCAAAGAAAGGAGACAGGAAGAAATGCAAGGCAGAAAGAAAAATCCCTCTCTCCTGTGCCTACAGGATCCCTTTGAAAATAAGGCACTTGTGATGACTACACAAATCTTATGAAGACTAGGAAAAAGCACATTTTGAATAAAAGTTGCTAGAAAAGCAATGTTATTTTCTACCATATATTTTTGCTGTGAGTTGCTCTGAGCAAAATGGCTAGTTTTGTTTTTACATCTTTCAAACTAAGGCAAGTCATTGTCTATATACTTCAATGCGCATAGAAAACATTGTGCAAGATAGTTAATACTGTATTTCTTTACATTTCATCCTTACTCTAAACTTCAGTGGCGATAACAAATGATTAGGACAGAACCTATTTTAGATCACTAAAACCAGACAAGCACATCCCATCACAACAGGATAATGGAAGTTGGCAAAGGTTATCAAAACAGCCTGACCACAAAGCAAGAATTTCACTGGATTTTCATATATATGAGTTTTTGTAATCTAGCCAACAACAATTTTTGGAATTTTCAAGTTACCTTTTCATAAGAAAACTATTTCAGATTTTTTTTTTAAACTACAAGGTAAAATATGAAGTAAAACTGAAGACAAATCTAATCCACAGCAGTTAGTCAACAAGTATTCACTAATAGGACTTTACTTTGAATGCTATACAGGTAACAAGACATTTGTTAGTCTTAAGACTAAAGTCCTCAGTTGAAGAACTGAGGCTTTACTGTTGGGCTCCAGTTTCTCTCTTGATTTAGTAGTACTGTTGTACTTGATTTAGTTGTACGGTTGTCTACATCTAATGGTGAATGTACAACAGTCTAGTAGTCTAACAATGATATGAAAATTAGAACATCTAAAAACTAGAACAAAAGCAAATCTTTCCATTAAAATGATAAAAATTCAGTACAGTACGGAAGGTTAATTTGGCCAGTCTCAAAACCTGGAACTTGTTTTGCTTTCAAGCCATTTCTACTAACAGGCCAATATAATAAAGCGCGGTAGGCTAGCATGCCAATTTACGTGTTTTAGACACACTATTCAATAAAAGGTATTAGAATGTCCATATTGTACTTAGAAAATTATGCCCGCTGCATGTAGATGGCATTTTAATGACCAGATTAGCTATTACCCTCGATACAGTAATGTGCACCCAAAATAGCACATCTTTAACTAGCTTTTTTTTTAACTTGTAAATTCTGTGCCTACCCTGACCCTGGCATTAGTGTGGTGGCACTACTCATGTCAGACAGATGGATTGGATAGCATCATGGATTATGTGTACAGTTTTGCTTTGGCGATCTTTTTTACACGTATGAAAGTCAGAATAAGAAAGGCTAGGCGAGCGGATTGCTGAGAACACCCAAGGAGAAGAAAACCCAGCAGCAAGACAAGAGAAGGTAAGAAATTGTCACCCATAAGGAACCTTGTATTTATGTCATCAACCCCTTCGTTCACTTCCACGCCAACTCCGGACATCCTTAGCCGGTCAAAAGTTGACGCCTTCGAATGGATGTTCAAGCAGCAGCAGTGGGATCTGCCTTTGCGGCCTGGCTGTTCTCGCAGATACTTATGTTTTTATGTTCTTTTGTTTTTCACACAAGTACAGCAGGCCAGATCCATCCGCAGACCATGTCGGCAACATATATCTTTCACCCACAAACAACTCTTGGCTTGCCCGAGCAAGATGTAGTGCGAAGGTACCGGTTCAGCTCGTGGGCAATTCTGGCCCTATATGAAGGCCTGCGCAGTGACCTTGACCCCATGGCCAATCACAATCATGCTGTGTCAGGGTTGATAAAACTTCTGGGTGCTTTACATTTTTTCACTACCAGAAGTTTTCAGAATCCAGTTGGTATTGTTGCGGGGATGACCCAGGCCTCCTAACAGCATCTTGCACAGATCTTGAAGGCCATGATGAGGAAGTACATCATGTTTCCTGACGATCCAGTGCAACTGCAAGAGATCCGCAGTGGGTTCATGGTAATTGCAGGAATGCCAAATGTGTTGCTTGCTGTTCTCACTGTAAAGTACTTTTTCATGCATTCTTGGTTACACCCCATATAGGTGATGGCAGCTATGGCTGTAAGCCCTGGTTGCTAACTCCGCTTCAGTCTCCACACACCGCAGCCAGAATACACTACAATGAGGCTCATGCCATTACGAGAAATGTGATTGAGCGGACCTTTGGAGTTCTGAAAGGCAGATTCAGATGCTTGGATCACTCTGGTGGAGCCCTGCAATACAGTGCTGAAAAGGTGGCAAGCATTATAGCCTACTTCATGCTACACAGTATTTGTTTGTGATTCGATGTGGATGCTGAGGTTGCAGAAATCTTGCCCCAAGATCCACCTCTGGAACCGGCTGCAGAGGTGACAACAAAGCACGGGGCTATGATGTTCACCGAAGGATCATCTAGACTTATTTCTTGGGTAAGCTGTTATCAATTATACCTCTCTCTTGATATTGATGCACTTCTTTATTCAACATACCTCTGCAAAATCCTTGATATTATCCTTTTCATGCCTGTAGAGCAGAAGTTTAATCCTGTCTTGTTTTCTCTTTCAGGAGCTGTGATCCAAGGATGAAAGAAGTTCCCTGCACTGAAAAATATTATTGTGGCTTTATAAACCTAATTAATTTTTTTTTTTAATTTGACTAACTATTCTCTGTCATTTGCATCAACCTCCCCTCTCCAAAGAGTCCCTGAGGCTCAACGGGTCCTTCAGGGGCAGGGACATCTTGCAGGATGCCAGAGGCAGGGATGCCTCGCAGGCCTCTTCCTTCTGTATCTAGATTTCAGCATCCCTGAGGCTCTGTGGATCCTTTGAAGGCAGGGACAACTTGTGGCATGCCAGAAGCAGAGACATATATGCATGAGCATGTACATCCCTTCCCTGCAGCCATGCCCAGATGGCCATTTTGAGCACAGTTGGGTATCCATGCCGTGAGAGAGGTTACCCAACTTACATAGGGAGACATCAGGCTGCTGGCCTACCTCATTATCCAGGATGAACACCACCTGTACTTTTGCCCTAGGCACCCATGGGACCAGGAGTGGGCCGATGAGGCCTGGCGGGCACTCAGGCCAACTTTCAATGCCCAGTCTTCCTTACCATGGGAGGTAAGTTCCGAGGCCTCTAAATTCTACATAGATGTAGGCCAAGTGGAGCGTCTATGTTGGTGTTGTTAGGAAGGTAGCACATGCTCAAGACAACCGTGGACACCTTGAAAAGGCCACGACAATAGGTGTCTGAGACACCAAAATCTGTTTACTGTTGTGAAACTGATAAAGGACGGCAAGTGGAGGAAGTCCCCGTGGCCTTCCCGAGACGTCCATTTTGCAGGGTACCTTTTTGTCCAGTGCTTTGCATTCACCACAATATGGCTATTGGGCTCCTGCAGGAATGAAGAACAGCTGTGTCCTACTGGGCTTAGTGTGTGAAGAAGTCACCTTGTGCACCCTTCCTCCCAACACAATATAAAATTATGCATGCGTGATACTTGTATATTATCACAAGTATATTATATATACATGCACTGTTGAGGTACTAACCAGAAAACCCTGCAAAAAAAAAAAAGACACTTGGAACCCCTATGGAATAAGGCTTCTCCTAACAAGGCCGATTAGGTTTAGCTAGTGCTTCAGACAGAAGTTTTATTAAAAATTGCTGGCATAGGTTAATTTCTTGTATTGTTGAATGTTTTCTATTTGTTTTCTTCTGTCACCTGGTTGAGGCATTGAAAAAGAGGGCCAGAAGGTTGAGGAGGGAGGAGGAGCAGGACCTCCTTTTGGCTTTACACACCCAGCAAACACCGCAGGACGTCAGGAAGGTTTAAGAAGTCAGAAGTCTTGTTTACCATTTGCAATTGACATTAATCTGTGTCTCCACCCTACCATTTGGGATCTTTTCCCTGAGCACATCAGTAACTCTTTCATTTTTCTCTTTTCAGACACAAGTACTTTTTCAGAGGACGAGGAGGAGGAAGATGAAGACATGGGAGCAAGGCCTCCTCCACCAACACCACCCTTGCCACTTCCACAAGGTGAGCCTTTAATAGTACCAGCCTATATAAACTATGGGCAATTGTCATTTTACTCTGTCAAGCCTGCCTGACCCATTTCCCCTATGTTGCACCCTAGTAATATTTTTTTTTTCTCATTTCAGACACGCAACATGTGATGCTGCTATCCCCAGCACCCATTCCTCCGCCCCACCAGCCATGGAGGTCAGTCAATGATGATCAGGTCGCACCAGATGTACCAGGAGCAGGTTGCCGGTTCCTCGAGGCCGACACAGCATGTGGGGAAGGGCCACAGGAGCAGGCCAGGTCCTCTCCCATGGAGGTACACCTGAATGCTGTGCTGGCTCTCCAGGTTCAGTTGATCCGCAGCCTGGATGTACAGATGGTGGCCATCCTCCAGGACCTGCGGCATGGCCAGCAGGAATTATTGAGCTGTTGCCATCCATGGCAGCAGCTCAGTTGCTGCTGGTCATGTCCCAGGCTCCACAAGGTTGGCCACAGTCTCCCCTTCGGCCCCCACAGCATGGCCCCTTCCCATTGTAAATATAAATAGTATTTTTGTATATTTATGTATATTTTTTTATATATATATTTTTTTTAATAGTCTATACAGTATTTGTTTGCATTTTATTTTTTTATATATATTAAATAGCTGCATCTATTTTGATTTAAGCAATAACATATGTTTCAAAGTGTTGGTTGTTGTCCTCTTTATACAGCTTTTGAGGGACTGGCATGATTTAATTGTATGATGTTACATACAATTAAATGTTACAGAGGCTGTAAGTGGTAGTGGTGGTTACGGGGGGGGGGGGGGGGGGGGGGGGGGGAAGAGGGGCAAAGGATGATGATGCAAGGGGAAAGGCATGACAAGCTGGAAAAGAGGGAGATGGGAATGATGACATATGATCAAATATATTGCTTCATATTTGTTGGGGTTAAAAATCATGCTTTATTTTATGTGGGCTTTATTAAATAACAAACTTTTATTTCACTAATACTTATGGGTGGTTACGAGAACAAAGCAGAGGCATCTTTCTCTGACAGCACTGATCAGTTCATTCATCAATATCATAAGAACATGCCATACTGGGTCAGACCAAGTGTCCATCAAGCCCAGCATCCTGTTTCCAACAGCAGCCAATCCAGGCCATAAGAACCTGGCAAGTACCCAACAACTAAGTCTATTCCATGTTACCGTTGCTAGTAATAGCGGTGGTTATTATCTAAGTCAACTTAATTAATAGCAGGTAATGGACTTCTCCTCCAAGAACTTATCCAAACCTTTTTTGAACCCAGCTATACTAACTGCACTAACCACATCCTCTGGCAACAAATTCCAGAGTTTAATTGTGCGTTGAGTGAAAAAGAACTTTCCCAGATTAGTTTTAAATGTGCCACATGCTAACTTCATGGAGTGCCCCCTAGTCTTTCTATTATCCGAAAGAGTAAAAAACAGATTCACATCTACCCGTTCTAGACCTCTCATGATTTTAAACACCTTTATAATATCCCCCCTCAGCTGTCTCTTCTCCAAGCTGAAATGAGAAGAAGTGCCAGTTCAGATTTGCCCAAGTTCCTGGAGCATCAAGTCGTTGTGTTCGGATATGAAGTGCTCACTTAGCCCATCAATAATGAATAACATCTCTTCCAGGTCATGTGACACTGTTCCCTGTTCTGGTGCCACAGCAGCCTCTACTGGAGATGGTACTGCAGGTTGCTGGACCTGGGATGATGCTTCAGACGTCTCTATGGGGAATGATGCCACAAATGTGTCACATCCCTGGCTTGCAGAAGAGACTTTGACCAGGTTAAGAGTGTCAAGTTCCTGGGTATCACCACCCTGTATCTGTTCGCTGGGGCAGTCCTCGTTGGACATAGGGAAAACAAATTCCAGCATGGGAATGGATTCATTAACTGCAACATCAGCCTCATTGACTCCATCTGTAGAGAAAGATGGAGAAAGACCAGTTGAAGTTCTAGTTCAACAGCTTCCCTCCCAAGAACCCAAAAGAAAAATATGCAATGCATACCTTCACTTGCTCAGGTGTTGGTGCCGTACAATGCGGGCACACTGGCCACGACCTCTGGCCGCACAGTACTGAGAACAAGCTTCTCCAGTAGTGTCAAGACTATATGACATGGTGGCCCTCCACCTATCCTTTATGTTGCCACCTCAATTTTGGCAGCCTTTTCTTTGACCTCTCTTCAAGTATCATGCCACCGGTGCTGGACCTGTTTTACCTCCCTGGGCATAACAGACAGGGAGCTGACATCTAGCACGATCCTCTCCCAAATCAGTTTTGTCGTCAAGCAAGAAACCTTCGATTTGAAGAGAACTGTAGTTCTCGCAGACAGCATGGCAGAATAGCTTCTTCTCTGCAACCGTAAAGCAAGCATCACGTGTTCGCTTCTTGGACAGTTGGCTACAACTTGTGCCCACCTGCTGCTGCAGATCTCCAGACTCTTGTCTCCACCTGTGAAATGGTTCGTTTCACTGCCATTGCAATGTCTGAATGGGGGGAAAAAACCCCCCAGAAAAAAATGGGATAAATGAATGGAGCAAACGAAAAAAACGAAGGGAAACTATTAACTTGAGTGTGGAAGAGACCACTCTTCCACACTCAAGATTTCAGAACCATCCTTCAAGCTGTCATTTTCTCTAAGATCGACTACTGTAACTCTATCCTTCTGGGCCTACCCTCCTCCTACACTAAACCCCTACAGATGTTACAAAACGCTACGGCAAGATTACTGACAAATTCCAGGAGGAAGGACCATATTACTCCAATCCTAAAAGATCTCCATTGGTTGCTGATTCATTTTAGAATCCTCTACAAATCTCTTTCCATAATACATAAAACCATTCATCAACACTCCCCACTCGACTTACAAGTCCCTTTCCAAAAGTATAACTCCTCCAGACCAACCAGAGACGCACTCAGAGGATCCCTCCAAGTACCCCCAGCCAAAACTACTAAACACATCACTCTAAGAGATCGGGCCTTCTCAACAGCCGGCCCCCTTTTATGGAACTCCATCCCACCAGACCTCAGACAAGAACCCAGCCTCCCAATCTTCAGGAAAAGACTTAAGACCTGGCTGTTCAAAAAAGCATTCCCGGACACTGATTAACCCCTGCAGCCTGTTGAACTACCTCCCATTGTAAAAATGTTAATTTAATGTAAATATCTCTATCTAATGTTATCCTCTCCCTTTCTTCTCTACTCCCAGTTCTAGTACCTTGTTATTTGTAACTGCTTCCTCCTCACTAATAGGTTACTCATTTGTTCTTTGTACACCCCTGTTCTATGTAAACCGGCATGATGTGATTGTATCATGAATGCAGGTATATAAAAATTTTAAATAAATAAAATAAATAAAACTTATATTCAATTGCTCACTTATTTCTAAATTAATTTTTGATTTTCAATTTGTTCATTTTAATTTTTATATATTTTTTTATAAAATTCAAAAAATATATAAAAATCAAAAATTTAAATGAACAAATTGAAAATCAAAAATTAATTTAGAAATAAGTGAGCAATTGAATATAAGTTAATAGTCTCCCTTCATTTTTTTCATTTGTTTGACTCTGACCGGAGTTTTTTGGCTCTTTTCAATAAATCTAAATAAATGAATGAAGAACAGTACCGGCCACTTGGCTACCATGAACAGACACTGGTACATGCAGTTATTGGTCACAACAAATCAGCCTCTTTCCATGGCTCCAGGCGTCCATATGAGGCATATGGCAGAGCGCCCGAGCCTGGAGCACCCAGAAAGTAGTGGGGCCTCCGAGCATGGACATTCCCACCTCTTTCTGAATGTCCATGGCTCCAGGCATCCGTCTGGGGCCTCCTAGAAAGAAGCATCCATGACTGCATCCCTTACCTGTTCAAAGTAAAGGGATGCAAAGGTTGATCTTCCGATTGATATGAAAAGCACCAGTTCAAACCAGTCTGTATGAGCCTGACCCGAACACAAAAGGGGCAGTCTTACTCCGAGCTGCAATTTATGTACATCCAAGGCAGGATTATGATGCGCCACTGACACAATGGGGAAACAATGATATTTGGTAAGATCTATGAAAACCTTTAAAAACATGGAAGATTTGGAACTGAAAACTCTTGTTTGCATTAAACATGACATGTATGGAAGTTAGATACATTCTCCAGCTCACCTAGGATACTGTATAGACGTCATACAGTAAAATCAATAGCATTATGGGCGCTGTTTTTGACCTCCATGCACGCTTTTGGCGCAGTTTTGATTAGGGTCTTATTTGAATACAGAATTGCACGTCTAAGAAAACGAGTTGTGCACACGTTAAAGGAGCAGGCGCGGGAGACATACACATTTTTTACCGCATCGGTACTGTATCAGCCTGAAAGAGAATAAAATATTTATATTGGTGTTACATCTTTGAGGCTAAATTAGTGCAATAAAAAGGTATCACCTTATATATTTTGATAACCTTTATTTTTGTATATTCAAGTGGACTAACTGGGCAAACACACTACTTTATATAAAGAAACAGATGAGAGAGGAGTTTGCATAAAATAAAACTCGAAAAACCTGCATATACCTTGCTTAACTTAAGAAGAGGACCAGGATCTAGCAATGGAGTTATTACAGAAAGAAGGGTGGGTGCAAGGAATAAGATTCAGTTCTGGCAGCTGACCACAACTGGCATGCCATGCTTCTCTTCTGGTTAAGATCCAAGCTCTCTTCTTAGCTCTCCATATTGTACAAGGTTGACCATCTTGGCCAAAAAGCTAATATCCTGTCACCTGACCCCACCGGGGACACAGTGCTACAACCATTGCCAAAGCATGTGACTTAATCCTCCTACAAAAACACAGAAGCTTTCCAATGGAGCTAATGAAGACAAAACCAAATATTCAGGAAGATATGGGATAACCACAAGAAAATCATTCGTTATCAAGGTGAGAAGGGAAGCCGAATCAACTGGGGTCCAAAGCACTGTAACATGAATTCAACAGGGCAGACTAGATGGGTTTAGTTATCTATCATACTGTGTGGTTTTGGTTTTTTTTATTTGCCTATCTCTGTTGTAACCTTAAAGCAGCAATAAGAAAAATAAATCAGAATTTGTTGATCTCTGGATCTTTAAAATAGTTCCTACAGACTGTGCAGGTCAAAAAAAGTAAACTACTGATAAAAGTACTCAATCTCAGGAAAAATCAAATGCACAATGCTAGAGCTAGCCAGAAGTATGGAAATTACTTTAAGCATATAATATTAGATTGAAAGCCATTGAAGAATATGCATATAATAAAATTTAATATATTGGATCCAATTAGCTGATCCAAGATATTTTAGTTTAGGCATGTATTCTTTCTATGGCTTTTTTAAATACAATATTCTCAAATGTTGTTAAATGCAACTTCACTGAAAATTAGACTGTTAGTAAACACTTTCCTCAAGTTATTTCAGCTCACTCAGGGCTATCTGCCACTATTGTAAATGCAGAAGGCAATACAGCTTAAGAGATTCATTGAGCTTTTAATATCAGGCAGGCAGGCTTTAAGTTCTCTTTTCAAATTGTTTTGTACTATGAGATCAGCTAAGAAATACTAGTTAAACTTTAAATATACAATACTTTGTGTGACAAGCATAAAACTATCCTTTATTACAATGACAATTTATTTAGTGGAGGAGTATGCTAGTGGTTAGAGCAGCAAGCTGTGACCAGGGAAGCCAGGGTTCAAATCCTGCTGACACTTCTTGTGAACTTAAGCAAGACACTTCACTCTCCGTTACCTCTGTCACAAAAGGCAGAATATAAATTTTTAAAAATCCTACTAGTTTTAATCTTGTTGGATAATTGTACTAGCTGTGATTTTTTTTCTATACTGTAACTTTGTAACTTCTAAGTAAAATCTTACTTCAAAGTTAATAAGTTCACCAGTCTACTTCACAAAAGATGATAGTACATGAAGCTCTCCAAGCAGAGATGGAGGAAAAGGAGTAGTGATATTTATTAGAAAACAAGATAGAAAAAGGATTTTAAAAAATGGAGGAAGTGAGTGAGGGTGAAGCTACATATTAAGGAAGGGTTTGCAGCACTGTAGTAAATAGGGCAAATGGCAAAACTGGATGGTTTTGTTTGTTGACTGTTTCTATGTTTCATACGAACCAAGAAACCACTAAAATGTGTTTCTGGAAAAAAAGTTAGCTATGTACACGTTTGTTAGTGACCTGAAAGTATCATGTTAATTTTACTCAGCAGCTTCATCAAGAGTATATGATTGAAAATTCCTGTTTAAACGTTTCTGAAAAACTTGCTACATCTTTGGAAGAGTCATTCTTAAGTGCAGCAAAGATCATATCATATAGAAAACTATCAATAACCAAACAGAAATTAAACTAACCAAAAATACTCTTTGTAAGTTAAAGTAGCCAGCTTTCAACAAAATAAAATAATTTAATAAAGAGTATAGGCTTTTTTTTGTCACATATCTACAAATAAATGTCACTAGTCACATCACCTATCAAAATTCTTAATAAAAGTGAAACTTTAAAATAATCCATATTAATTTGTGAATTTTTTCTCCTTTTTTGGTAGTTGTCTCTATTTTTAGAAGTGTAGAATAAAAATCATAACTTTATATTCTCCTAAACTGGATTTCTTTTCAAGCTGGCATGTATACTTTAGTGCGACTTCTAAACTTCTTTTCTGGTAGAATTCAATAACATTTTCCATATCCAACACAATGGGGTAGATTTTATAATTTTGTGCAAGCGCGAACAAGAGCACGCGGGATTTCAATAGATACGCGCGTAGCCACGCGTATCCATTAAAATCCGGGATCGGCACGTGCAAGGCTGCCGATTTTGGGCAGCTTGCGTGCGCCAAGCCGTGCAGCCTGCCTCCGTTCCCTCCGAAATCGGAGCGGCCTCGGAGGGAACTTTCTTTCGCCCTCCCTCCCTTCCCCTACCTAAACCCCCCCCCCCCACCCCGATCTAACCCCCCCCCCCCTACCTTTATCGCCGGATTTACGCCTGCCAGAGGCAGATGTAAATCTGCGTGCGCCAGCGGGCTGCTGGTGCGCCATCACCCGACCCAGGGGCTGTTTCGGAGGGCACGGCCACGCCCCCGGGTCGAAACCACGCCTGCGGCGCCGCCCCCAAAATGTCACATCACGACCGCCACGCCCCCGACATGCCCCCCGGCACGCCTCTCCATGCAAGCCCCGGGACTTATGCGCGTCCTGGGGCTTGCGCGCGCCACTGAGCCTATGCAAAATAGGGGGGGGGGGGTTTGGGGTAGGTTTTCGGGGGGTACGCGTGTACCCTTTTGAAAATCTACCCCAATATTTGGCCAAGGAACATTCAGTTTAGGAATTCCAAGTTATGACCTTCTCAGCCACCTATTGCCAGGCAGTCATTGCTAAGGTTTAAACCAGCATTAACTGTTCACGGGCAGATTTAGAGACTGGAACAGCAGTTGTTTGCCAAAATAAATTTTATATTTATTTATACATTTTATATACCATCTTTCCTAGTGAAGATCACAACAGTTTACAATAGTATTTATTTTTATTTATTTTATTTATTTAAGGGTTTTTTTATATACCACGACACGTTAGGAAAATCACCTCGGTTTACATTGAACATTAACTTAGCAACAGCTTTAGTAACCTGCTTTTTTTTTTGTAACAGCTTTTAGTAACATACATATTAAAGGTCAACACATTAAGACTGATAATCTACATCTGCTTAGGTTTCCTCGTACATACTAAGACTAGGATAGCAAAATGTAATAGTTAAGTTCTATTTTAGTGGTATTCATATATTATCAGTGAGTTGTCTTAGCATGCTTTATTTCATTCATTGCTTGATACTTATTCTTCTAGTATTATCTTTGACCTTAACAATTTGGTTCTATGTCTTCTGGAGTTTGTTAGATCATACGCATTTCTGAATAACCAGTTTTTAGTTCACATTTGAAACTCTTTCTATTTTGTATCAAATGTAATGTCTCAGGTAGGGAATTCCACATCTTTGGACCCGCTATGGAAAATGCACACTCTCTTATTTGTGACAGATGTGTACTCCTCATTGTTGGAACAGTCAATAATCCTTTATTTTGTGATCTTAGTGTTCGTCGTGGTGTGTATGCTTGTAGAGACACACCAATTAGGCAGGGGTTACTTGAGTGGATCACATTGAAAACTAGTGTTAATTCTTTATAATGGATTCTGGATTGTACTGGCAGCCAATGCAGTGATATCAGAAAGGGGTGATGTGGTCAAATTTCCTTGTTCCTAATAGAAGTCTTGCTGTGGCATTTTGTATTAACTATAAAGGTTTTATTAGCAGAATATAACTAAATAAAATAAATTAGCCCTGTCGGAAGACCTACTAATAGGCAGTTATGTTTGAGAAGATTCATTTTTGTAACAGTGTGAAAGTCCACGAAAGTTAGTAGGGGTTTCAGCCATTGTAGAATGTGCAGCTTGGCGTATCCTGTTTTTAATTAATTTATTTGCATTTTCATTGTAAGGTTTTTATTAATCTGTATACCTAGATCCCGTACTTGGTTTGAGGGGGTGATGTTAATATTATCTAGGTTTATAGTGGGAGGTTTAGCTATGGAAGAGTTTCTGCTTAACCAGATTTCAGTTTTTCTTGGTGTTCAATATTAGTTTGAGATGGGATATTTCTTGCTGATAGCTTTCATATATGTTGAGTTGGTGCTGTTTTTTCGAATGATTTGGTGAATGGGATGTAAAACTATAAGTTATCAGCACATAAGAAAACCTGTCACCATCTACAGTATTATATATGTTTAACTTTGTATTCTACCATGCCTTTCCCATCTTGGTGATGCTCCTTAAACTGACACCAAAGGGAATCCCTACCAAATGGTTCAAACTATCAAACCACACAATAAGCCAGAAAGTGTCCAACCTTGTGGCAATACCCTGCACAGCTGTAGAGTAAATACCAGACTAAGCAAGCTGGAAAAAATACACTAAGTTCCATATTAAATTTGGATTTCATTTTATAATTCTGCCTTTCAGTCACTTCAAAACAGATTACATTCAGGTACTGTAGTATTTCAAAACAGAAGCACAGGAGTATTAAATAAATATGAAACCATCCAATAAGTCATGTTAAATTCGCTACACATTTAAATGTCTAATTCAAACCCTCTCTCATTACAATGGGAATAGGAACCCAAACAAACTTTCTGAAATACAGCTAAAAGAGCAATATATTATTATATTTTAAAATATATTATACAAATTAAAAAGATTAGTGCATTAACTAAATTGTTTGTAAAATTGATTAACAATTTATTCCAGACAATGTAAACTGTATGTACAGTAAAGAATAACGTTATTTCTAGCTTGATCGTCTAATACAAACGTTAATAGATATGATTTATCCTGCGATAAATCAACCTAATGATTGTCCAGGAATCTCTTCAGATGTCCAAGAACACAGCAATGCAGCAAAGTCATTCAAGTTCCCGAAATGACCTCCAGTTCCTATGGACTAGTTCCTGTTATTTCGCAAGCAATTCATCTAGAAATCAGACCACGTAAAACACGTAACGGGAGAATGGAGTTCTAGCTAAGGCAACTAAAAAAAAAAAAAAAAAAATTTCACCTACACTATTAATCACCTAGATTAAAGAGGAAGGGTGAAGCTCACATGTACCTTGCACTGAAAAAAAAAGTGAGCTGTTGACTGTCCTCCCTCCATAGATTTACAAATATAATATAAAATCCCTTGTATTATATTCTTTCCAGCTAATTGGACCTTGTTTCCTAGCGACTGAAAAACGACAAAAGAAAAATCCATATACTAGGCAAAAATAATCAAGGATGAAAAACGTTAAATTACAAGAGCGGCGCAGTGGATGCCGACACCTCCAAAGCATCGAACCACCATATCATTAGAATTAATCACAGCGGTACCAAAACCGCATAAACAGGAGAAAGGGAAAGAAAAAACGAGGCATAGACTTACCTTCCACAAATTTCGACATTTTGGGATTCGTTTGTAAAATATTTCTTTAGCTAGATTACTTTAAAAAAAAAAATTGGTAAACCAATAAATCTATGAATCCTAAAGGCAGCTCTGTGCTCGTAGCGGATGCTTTAACTCGCAGTCTTTGGGCTTTAACTAAATTGTGAAGTATCAATTCCTAGCAGGCAATAAATAAGCGAACCGGAGTAAATAAATTCCTATACAGGGAATCTGCCAGCAAGACCGAAGAATACCTCCTCGATTTCACAAGTGAATCACTAACAGCACATTAACCATAAACTCCTTCCAGTCCTGCAAGTCTTCCAGTAACTGCAAGGCTCTTTCACCAACTGGAAGCCTGGAGGATTACATTTCATCAATGAAAGGGGAGGTCTTCACGTACTAGTTAACCCGAAAGCAGCTAAAGGTTTCGACTGCACGTCCGTCCCTCCCCCCTTCCCCCCTTCCTCCCCCCACCCACTAAGGATTTATTAAAATCCTTCTCACCGACTGGACTGTGCTGAAAAATTCCAACACCCCCCCCACCCAATCCCACAGTCGGATATAGGAACCCACAGCAACCCCTGTCTGAGGAGCCCAGACTTCGACCCCCCTTCCCATTTAACCCCCAATCCTCGGTCTACCGCAGACTCATATCACGTGGGCAGCGAAGGCCCCCTATGCCAGAACTCTCCCCGCCCCCCCCCCCCTCGCGCCTGTCAAGCAATGCCGTGACGCCATCACGCCGTCCCAAGCGGACATCCAGCAGGAGACCCGACCCTCCCCCCCCCCCGTGCTAGCCTCGCAGAGGCAGCAATAGCGACATCCCTCCTCCCCCCCCCCCCCCCCGGCATATATAGGCTGCGCGTGATGCCAACAGGGAGGCGTTTCATTGTTCTTATACAGACACAGTCAGAGACATGAGACGGGAAGGCAGGAACTCTTATCCTGAGGGCAAGGAGCAGGTGACTCGGGGGCAGGACGGTCACCCGAGAGCCAGCCTGTCTCGCGCACATGCACATACTCGGTGGCGGAGGGAGGAGGAGCGCGCAGCCTGGCAGCGCCGGACTGGGGGTGACCTGTGCTCCCCACCGCCGCAGCGGGTACCCACCTGAAAACTTTAAACTTTCTCTCGCTCCTTATCTGAAGCTTAGAAGAAATAATACTTTAAAAGAAAAACTCGGCTGTAGTAGAAATAATCGTCTCCTACAGCCCAGCCCCCCCCTCCCACTTCGGCGCTCCCCGCAGAGCGGCTACACCAAAGCTCTGAGCGGTCGGGAGGTGAAAATCCCAGCTCCCGCCCCTTTCTGCTCCGTTGATATGCGGAAATGTGGCCAAAGTAGGACTGACAACACTGGTCTCCAATCAGAGTCCAACATTCGGCCGAACCCTCTCATTATTGACCAATGAGAGATGCAGAAGACGAAGCAGCTGTAGAGAGTGCTGACCTAGCCTTGGTTTTTTTTTTTAAACTAAAGCTTTATTGTTTTATCTATTTTGTAACGGACGAATATTTACAGCTTAGAAAAAGAAATTCAATGAAATGAATTAAAAGTATAGATTTTTTTTAAAAGCAAGTAACATAAATATTTAAAATACAAATAAAAGCCAGGTACATCCATTACATTAATCTAAAACTACCAGATTTTAGTTCTGCCGAATGTTTTTAGTTTTATAACTGCTGTACTGTTCTTGCAAAATTGAATGTTGTAACGCACTTGGCAAAATATGGAAGAGCGTTATCCAGGGCTTAGTGTTCAACATTTTTAAAATTGTATTTACCGAGTAAAGCAAAAAAGAGTGTAACAATCGTAACAAATATGACAACAATCAAAATAAGATATCTTTAGATAAAATGTAACAGCATTAGTTAGATGACCTACTCCTAGTTGCAATGCTGGGTCTCACTCTTCCAAGAAAAATGATACAATATGACATTATCTAAGTCAGAAAAAGGTTTCCTATATATGTTATACTTAAAGTCAACCCAATAATTAACAGAAATGTTTTTTCTTAAGGAAAAAAATACTGAGAAGTCTGAGTTAAATTAAAGAAAATACATGGACTTGTATAAAATAGTGACACATTTCTTTAGGAATAACTAGGATACTAAACTTTTTTGTTTTGTTATTTTTTGTAACCTGGCAGTTTCCTCTTCCTTTTGAGCTTCCAGCTCTATCAGAACCAGCCTCTACTGGGCTATGACACCATTAGCTTTCACAAAAAGAAAAGGGTGTGTGCAAACACTCAAGTTCATCTACAGACAAAATGTGTCTTAAATGCATAAAGTAAATTGTATTAATATGTAATTCAGAATAGTCAGGCAGTCTTAACCATGAAGCTTATTATTCACAATTAAAGTAGTAGCACTGTCGGTCCCTCTTTATGACATGGGCCGTGTTTCGCAGTGGCTGCATCGGGAGAGACAGAAAATGAGATCAAAAAGTTCTTCAAAGCAACAATATACTGAATCTGAAAATAACCAGAACAAATGTGGATGAAATGTACATGGGAAAACCCCCATAAGAAAATTAACTATAAACTTAATTTAAATATTTAAATAGAAATACAACAAAATATAGGGAGAAAATATAAAATTAATATATAGAGAATATAAAATGAAATGTCAACCATCGGGCAGGAAACCCCATGAACAGCCTAAAGTAAATATTATTATGAAAAAAACGCAGCAAAGCAACAAACCTATGGGGAACAGAACATATGTATCTATATGTAACAAATAAACCCTAAAAAACATAAATGAAAAATATGATGCAGTGGTGAAAATTTAACACAGTAAGCACCCCTAAAATGCTATATATATATTGAACCCCATAAACAAATGGAGCACGAAAATTGGAAAAATAGTAGTGACAAATAGTGTGTGTGTGTGTATATGTGTATATATATATATATATATATATATATATATATGTAAATATGGGTGATAACCATAAAAACAATTTTTTATGTAGTCTAAAATTCTATAGAATCTTTAAGGAGTTCATCGTGAGTGCAAAAAAGTTAGTTTAAGAAAGAGTCAAATGCCATTAGCTTCCATTCATAACTACCTGGAGTTTATTTCTCCGACGCAACTTAGCTATCGCCGCTGTGGTCCTCAGCCAGAGGCCACAATCTGCAGATCTCTCTGGAATCCAGCTAACTAAGTCTGACCATTAAGTGTCATTGTTGACCAATGGCTGAGGGCCCTCCTCCCAGGGGCTGTGAATACTGTTTCTGCAGCATCCCTAGCCCCAGGAAGCAGAAGGTGGGCTCAGGAATTTAGCCCAGGTCCACTGCATAGCCATACCCAGCATTTGCCACTGGCCCAGGATACTAAACTTTTGAAGAAACTGTACACAGCTTAATTCAGTAAAGAACGCAATCTGAAAAACTTGGAGCTGCATAAACAGACAAACATCTTGAGACAATTGCCTGTCTTGTTTTTTCATATGCTGCATAAAGCATATTTGCCATTGCTTTCAGACTATTCATTGGCTCTCATATCAATGTATTTGACCTGCTTATTGGGAAAAGCCCCAAAAGACACTCCACATAAAACCCTAACTCTATCCTGATTATAACTAAAGGGTATATTAAGAACAGGCAGCAGATTTCTCAAGATTCTGCAGAAAGCATAGCAAATTCTGTTTCAGATTTTTCACAATTTTGCAGCAATTATATTGTCAATTTGCAGAATTTTGGACTAAGATTCACACCTCTGACTATGGGGAAAAAATCAATAATTTGTTTTTAAACAATATTTAAACTATATACAAATTTAAAAAAATGTACCAAATACAAAAATCAACAATTTATTTATTACTAGCAATGGTAACATGGAATAGACTTAGTTTTTGGGTACTTGCCAGGTTCTTATGCCCTGGATTGGCCACTGTTGGAAACAGGATGCTGGGCTTGATGGTCTGACCCAGTATGGCATATTCTTATGTTCTTAAGACATGTTACAAACTTTTAAGTATAAATGTCATTTTTGTTTTCAATTGAAATAGTGCCATCATCCTTTTTATATTTTCCTGATAAAAAGTACTTGTCATCTTTCTGAGTATATAAGCTTATGTATGCTAAAAATGCCTTCAGTGTCAGCAGTTTGTCATGCTGTTAATTAACAAAAATGTGCTTGCATATATTAGGCACATGGTAGCAGACACAAAAGGGGTTGACACTTTTGAAACTTGTCAGCAGTGGTGTCAGTCATCAGTGAGTGCATCTATAACTTGAAATTAATGCCCTCTCTGCTACCTCTGAAACACCAGCTGTGGCAGACTTCCAGAAGCACTTTTAGGTGTTTCTAAATAGTGTATGATTGGCCACATATGCAGGTGCAAGAACTTTTCTATTAAAATTAAATTCTTCTAAAAGAGTATCACTCCATCCAGGAATTGTGTCAACATTATTTTGCATTGATTTAAGAGATCTTTGAAGGATCAGACATTCTGACTACAGTATTTTGTTTGTCCTCTCCAACTTCTCCCCTCCCCTCTCTTCCCTTCAAGACAAAGGAAGGGGGAACAACAAAAGGAAAGAGGCTGGATTAGAGAGCAGCCAGCTTCATTTTTTCATCTGCTACAGTCTCAGCCTCAGGCACATTCCCCTACTGTTCCCTGCAGGCTGTTTGGCAGGGGAGGGGCTGGAGCAAGAGCAGAGAGAACTGATATGGAAGGCAGGTACCCTATAGCTTTCATCCAAAGATTCACAGTAATTAAGAGGTGGGAAATCTTCCAGTATTTTGATTCTGTAGTAGGTTGTCAATTATGTGGCAACAAGCTAATTATGAAGTTTCTCCCATGGCTGTACAATCATGGGAGGCTAGGGGCACTGGGTATATTCACGCAAATGCAATAATACACTACGACAAATAGTTAGTTAGTAAATAGGCCCTATGGATAAAAATGGAATCTGTGGATATACAATGTGTGTTGGCACATGTCACATTTTAGTAAATATGGCCCTAGAAATCTATTTTATAAAACTTTTGTGAGCTTCCTATGCGCTAAGGAAACACCTTCAACTTGACTAAATGAACTCAATCCACATGCAGGATACTGAACCGCTCCTTAGGGAAGTCCATTTTACACACACTCAAAATTATGCCTCTACATTGTTTTCACTCCTCTTCTCTTCCTCTGTTTCATTACTCTCCCTACCTTCTTTTTTTCTCTATTTTTCTCCACTTTTTTTTATCATACTCTCTCTAAGCTGCCTCATCTACAATTCCCCCTTCCATCACTTTATTCTCCTCCTGTTTCTTTTCCATTCCCTTCTTTTCAAATGTTCTCTCCCAAAACACACTCCCTGATGTTTCTCCCCCCCCCCCCCCCCCCCCCCACATATCTTCACCCACAGTTTTCCTTCATATATCCTCTTCTTCCACTGCTGACCCACAGTTCTCCTCCTATTTTCTCAGCCTCTTGAGTTGCCTCTCACCTTCGGCTGTTGGTGTGATACAAGTGTTCCTGGACTAATTTGTCTGTCTAGGGATCAAAATTAATCTTTTATTTATTTATTTATTTTTATTTGTTTAACCAGATAAAATAAGTAGGAACCAAAGCCCTGAATCCATATGCAAAGAATGGGCAGAATTCTGTTTTGAATACAATCCTGGGTCTTTTCCAAGTTGGCAGCATGTTCCCCTGTAAGGTATGTAACCATTCTCCAGCAAACTTCCTGAAAATCTCCACTTTCACTTTAACATTGCAGCCTGGCTGGTATTTTACTGATGGGGGATGTTGGCATATATTGTAGTTCATTTATATTTCCTAGCATGAACCTAATTTCATGATCATCTGTCATGCTTACCTCTGACAGGACCTATATGCTCACCTCTGAGGACCTATATATATGTAATTAATAAATGTAAAGTAGCCAAAAGGAATTTTGGGACTGATTTGCTAAGGCTTTTCTGCCATTCTATGTCTATGGGGAAAAAATGCTTAGTAAATGAGGCCCTTTGTGTGGTATGGGGGTAGAAATAAAAGCTGGAAAATCTGCTTCCTAAACTGCTGTCTTTGTTTGACCTCTTGCTGCTGTTCTCCGTGGCCTTCCCTGCTAAAATAAAAAAAAGAAAAAGAAAGAATGGAGAAAACCATTTTTCATTCTGAGTTGCAATTCTTTTACAGATCCCATTGTTTTTACAAACTGAGTAACACTTTATGGTAATGTTGTAACTTCTCAGGTTCTGCAGCAGCCATGGCTGTGGTTAGGGAACACGACACTTTGTTTCGAGGCCTCTGTTTAAAGCAGGCTAGCAGTACATTTTTAGGTTATATAAGGCTTGGGGATAACTGCACAGAGTAGCAGTTGCTACGCTTAAGAGAAACATGGAGGTAACCTGCCCAGCGCTGGGCAGACTGTATGGGCCATTTTGGTCCTTTGCTGCTGTCATTTCCATGTTACTATGTTAGGCCTCCAGCAATACCTACTCTGCTCATAAAATGAGATTGTTCTGCTGTGTTCATAATACTTTTTTTTTTTTACATATGGGTCACAGTTCAACTTACTGGTTAAAATCCAGTTTTCTACACCATCAGTTACCGCACATGTAAAAACAAGTTAGGATGATTGTCTGGAGAACCATCCTATACATACATGCCACACTAGTGCAATCATTTCTTTTCACCAAAGTGACACTTTCCCTCTCCTTGTCTTCTCCTATTGTTCCCCCTTTGGAATGTGACCTACACATAAACATTTCATACAGTTTAGAATAATGTCAGGGAATTTCTCAAAATGAATATTACATTCTTCTTTAACATTTCTATATATAAAAAAAGGCTTGTGTTTGGTTGGTTGGTCACATTATCGTATATGTGGCTAGCAAGTTGCACCTGGAACAGTGGAAGGTGCACTATGCAAAGACAACTATGATCAGACTGCAAAGCATTGTGGCACCTACGGTACATATGCAGGCAGACACATATGTACGCATAGGCATATACATGCCCTCCCTCCTCCCATATGCACAGGCACACACACACACACACACACACACACACACATGGGCTGTTATTGACCAGACAATTCAAGCAATACCAGTAAAACCCTGTCTCCCGCTTGTACACGCATTCAGGCAGGCATGGGAACACGTACATAAGCACACACAAGCTTGCACATAGACTCACACACAAATACACGCAGCCAGGCACAGCCCTCCCCCCCCCCCCCCCCACACACACAGGCACAAAGAGGCAGACAGAGACACAGGCAGGCACCCACCCACTTACACACATAGGCTCCCTCAAATGCACAGGCACCCAGACACATGCACATACATATACAGTTGCACATATGCAGGCTGTTATAGACCAGACTACCTGAGCAACGTCAGGAACTTTTCCCTAGTTGTTTATCTATTTCAGAACTCAGCACCTACAAACCATGCATAGAGGGCCACATGGGCTCCTCAAGAGATAAACCACATATCCTGTGTTACAGCCCCAAATTCTTCGTATTAGTATTTTCAACAGAGCACCTAACTGCAAAGTTACACACTTAAGCCCACATACCAACTCGATTTCCAATGACCAAGTATCCTGCTAGGCCTGAATTTGTGACTAACTGTATGTGCATACAATCAGAGAAAGCAAAATGGTTGGGGGAAGTTAAGTGTGTTAATGTCATGCCATCTACAAGTAGGCCTTTGCAAATTGTAAGATATGTGTGTGTATCTCTTCTAATACAAGGCTCCAAAATGCACCCCTCCCCTCCCCACCGAATGCCTCATTTCTTTTCTCTAGCCATTTCTGCACATTGTAAAAGTGTGCACCTATTATCAGGTTACTGAAAATTCACTTACCCACACATGGTTGACTTATGGGTGTTAATTCTATGTAGCAGATTTTTAAGAAAAGAGAGAAAAAAAATCTTGACATTTGTTGAATGAGTCTGTTGGAGTTTTTCTTGCTTAAATCTGAGTTAATTTCCTTTTAAGTTTGTTACAGAACTAATCTGTAGTCTGGCATCACTTTGTGAAGCTTGCTGGATTCTTCCACCAGGAGAATTGTAGGGGGAGTTGGGCTTAATGCAACTGTTGGTCGTCACAGAATCAAAAGTTCTGACTCTGCGAGCAGCTTGTCTGATGAGTAACTTCAGTGTTTGCACTTTCCTCCCTGGGGAAAAGGGTGGTGCCAATAAAGGGGCTAAGCTCCCATTCCTACTTTGCCCCACAGCACCAGCTCACCACCAAGTTTGTCCTTTTGGAACACCACTTTTTATCTTTCTTCTTTGAGAACACTGACCATTTAGATCGATCTTTTCTTATCTTTCAGACAGGACTTTCACTGTCCCTTGGCATCTTATGATCCCTTTCTTTAGGGCTGTCTTTAGGCAGATGTGCACAGTATAACCACACCAGACCTTACAGCTGGAAGGGGCCCCCATGGCTGTTACAATGGACAGGACAAGCCTAAATACATTATTGCAGCATGGGCCAGGTGCAGGAGGAGGGAGCTTGGGTCAGGTGTGTGTGTTGGTCCCACCTCCTCCCTACATCAACATTTTCCCTAAGCAGGGGAAGCTGTTGGGGACCATTCATGGACCCAAATCCTGTTGCAACCATCCCTTTCCGACGGCTTCACTCTGCCTTCCTCTCTCTTTGTTTGCTCCTCCTCATGCTGCCGATGGACGCCTGGCTACCGCGGCGTCTGCGTGCCGTCCTCTCCAGCATCCCCGGACCGGCTTGGGCGCTGCCTCCCACCATGCTCTGCTTGTACCATAGGGTGCGCTCGCCGCGCAGCTCTTCTTCTTATTTCCTACTTGGCGCGAACCTCCAGGGCGTCCCCCCATGATGACATCATGATGTCCAGATATTTAAGGCCTACAATGTTTGCTAGTGTTATTATTTGTGGGTGGATCCTTGGGCCAGTGGCAGATGACCACACCCATGGGGGAAGATCCCGAGAGGGGCCACCGGTCAGGCTCAGAGTTGGGAGACAGACACACACTAGTTCTTTTATTAAACTGTAAGTGAACCACCAGAGGTGGCAGTAGTGAGCTGGAAGCGCCTGGCTGGGCTGTAGTCCCTCAGGCACTGGAACAGTGATCGCAGGATGGCTGAGCTGTAGAGAAACTGAAATATAGTGAGTAGGCAGAGTATGCAGAGTTCAGGAACAGAACCTGGATGGTAACACTCACACAATAGTCTCTTGAGGCAGCCCAGAGGCTGGAATGAAGTAGGCCCTCGAGGAGCGAATACTTGGTTCCAGGGAAAGCTCTGAGAGAGAGATGGTGTTGTAGGCAGTGGTGACTTCCTGGCAGAAGTAGTATTCGGTAGCAGGTCCGGGAACGTGGGCCCTCAAGGAGCGAGTACTGGTTCCAGAGTGCGACCTGAAAGTAAGAGAGAGAGCGAGGCCCCCGAAGAGCGGGTACCCCTGGTAAAGTCCGAGGAGGTAGAGTAGCAAGGTATGCGGAGAGCGAATCCCATCTGCAGCAATACCTGATGGAGGAAGCTAGGTAAACCGTTGCTAACTTGAATAGCTAGCAAAAACGAAGACCTTAAGTATCCAGTGAGGATAACGTCATCTCAGGAGGAAGTCCCTGAGGTTCGCACCACAGCTGGTACTTGAGATGGGGCCGCGCCATGTTCTCCTGAGGCCTTAGGCCTCAGGAGAACATGGCGGAAGGCAGCGTCTACCTGGTCCGGGGACGCCGGAGGAGGTCGGCAAGATGACGCCGCGGCAGCCAAACTTCCATCAACCAAAGAGGGAGTTGCCAAAGAGGTAAGGAGGGCGGAGTGGAGACGTCGGGCAGCGATGGTCGCAACAGCTAGCCTTTGAGTTAGCAAGGGTAATCCTACGGGAATCCTATAGATGGGATTTGCTCTCCTTACCCAGCTACTCTGCCTCTCCAATCTCTATTGGACTCTCTAACGTTCACTGGGTACTCGCTCCTCGGGGGCTTCACTTGTTTTCCAGGTCGCTATCAGGAAACCGGTACTTGCTCCTTGTGGGCCCATGTTCCCTGACTCACAGCCTACTCCTACCTTCTCTTCTGCTTGGCAGGATTTGCTAATCTTCAACATCAGTGAGTACTTCCATCTTCACCTCAGAGCTGTTCCCTGGAACCAGGCACTCGCTCCTTGAGGGCCTGCCTCCGTTCCACCCCCAGTGCCATCTTCGTGGAACCGCTGCGTGAGTACATCATCTGCAAGTCTCCCAGCTCTCAGGATTCAGATTCTTGCTCCTTGAGGGTCTGCTCTCCCTACCCTGGGGATCTCCATACTGGGGTCTTGTATATTCTCCACTGTACTCATTCAGTTCTTTCCACTACAGCACTGCTACCGGAGGAGTCGCTGTTCCAGCGCCTGAGGGATACCAGCCCTGCCGGGCTATTCCAGCTGCTCACTACTGCCACCTCTAGTGGCTTCCTTACACAGTCTAATAAAAGATCAAACTCTGTGTTTGTGTGTCCTGAGCTAAGCCTGACCTGTGTCCCCTCACGGGACTTCCCCCTTGAGCATGGCCAGCTGCCACAGTGTCCAAGGGTCCACCCAAACCTCACAGTTTACAACAAATCCTAAGAGACAGGTGTCATGAGGTGCTTGGCTGGGGTTAGGATATACCCCCACAGGTGTGATACAGGACTGCAGGGCTGGACTTCTGCCTAGCCAACCCTCTATCCCATAGGTTGAGCCCTTGGGTGCTGGAGGCCAGCAGGGCTTGGCTTCGATAGCAAATATTATGGAAGATCAAAGATGGAAGCTAGGCTGGTCTTCTGCCTAGCCAGCCCTGTCACCTGCATGTTGGGTCCTTAGATTCTGGGGACTGGTAGGGCTTAGCTGGATAAGGCGGGATGGGCAGGTCAAGGTAGGGCAGGCAAAAGCTAGACCTGAGGTCTGGCAGTGGCTGGATGTTGTGGGCAGAGACCCACTGGAAGCAAAAGTCTGGGCATGGAACAGGCAGGGAGCTAAGGACTGGATATTAGAACAGGCTCGACAAGACTGGACAGGATACTAAGCAGGGGTGAGAACTGGATACAGACACAGGCTTGGACAGGACACTGAGCAGGGTCTGGGACTGGATCCAAGCTGGGGCAAGGCAAGAGCAAGGTAGAGAATAGATATTAGGAACTGGACTGGGCAGGGCAGGACAAGACCAGACAAGACAACAAAGAACACGGAGGCCCAAAGGCAGCAATACAGAAGGCCCATAGACTGCTAAATATAAGGCCCATAGGCCTCCAGGTGAGGTAAGGCCTGAGTAGACTGCAGAGCAAGGTACAAAGAGACTGGAGGCCCAGAGGTCACAAGGCAAAGTGAGGCTTATATAGGTCGCAAGACAAGGATCAAGATAAAAGAAGGCTCAGAGGTCAAAAGGCATGGAGCAAGGTAAGAGCAGTCAGGTCAGAGAGTCAAGAGTGACTCCATGAAGAGGAATCTCTGTTCTGGCAAGGCAGGGTTAAATGGGGGTGGAGCTTGGGTGTAGTGCGAGGCTCCGCTAAGTGGAGGGGAGGCTGTACAATAGGCTGAAACAAGGTACAGAGAGCCTGTGAAACAGGCAAAACCATAACAACAGGTTGTCAGTGAAAATGGTATCTAAAGAAAGTCCTGCATTTCATTACTGCACATCCTAAAAAAACCCCCAAAAAACAATCTTTCCTTGGTGAGAAATCTTTTCGTAAGCTATGCTTTTCTTTTGATTCATTAGTTTTTTTCCTACACCTTCATGTTACCAGCTCAGTCAGAAAGAGGGAAAGGATCTGATGCCGTAAGCCTTCATTCATAATGAACAAAGTTGGTTGATTTATTTATATTTTTACCCTGTATTTATAATCCCCTTCCTAACTCAACCAAGCTTTCACAGTCACAGTCTTTGGCTGTTAAATGATGGTGAAGACTCCCCCTCCCCAGATGAACTCTGTCTCCACAGCAGCCCCAGCGCTGGTCGGCCTGGAAAGCAGAAGCCTAGCTTTTCCACATGGCAGCTTGCCACTAAATCACCGGAAGGGGTTAGAAAAATAGGGGGGAACCTCCACAAGAAGTATTGAAGGCTCATAGCACCGTAGACCAATAAAAGCCATTTCTCATTATGCTGGAATGCCAAAGGAGCAAGAAAAAACTGCCAAGCCAAGAAAGTTGTATGTATTGTGGAATATCAACTCCCAAATAAACGAAGACGTAAAAATCCAAAGAACTAGGAAACATTAAATTTACTCCAGACCAGACTTATTCTTGTTACAAAAAAAAATGGCAGAAATATATCTTGACCTGAGTAGAAATTAGTCCATTTGAAATGTCAAATCATGCCTTAGTTCAGTGTTGTTCAATCAATGTACGGCCTGTGAGCCAGTGGCAGCTCCTGCGGACCCTTGGTGTGGCTCCCATGGCCATTGCTTTGACGGCTCCCAGATCACAATCTTCTTTTTTTATTTATTTATTTTTTTTTTTTGCAGCCTTAGCACAGAATCGCCAGCAAACTGTATGAACCAAAGAAGAGGAGGCTTCCGGTGCTGGCCAGTGATGTTAAAGAGGCATGTCAGGGAGGAGTGTCAGCTGGCACTGGTCAAAATGGAGGCATGTCCGCCAGCGCAGGCTGAAATGGTCCCACACTGACTGAAGAAGAGTAGCAGCAGGCCAGCAGGAGGGAGGGAAGGAAAGAATGAGGAGACTGCGATGTCATCTTGCACTGTGGAGGGGGAGATTGTATCCGTGGCTATTTGGGCCGCCATAGAACAGCTGTACTTTGTGGAGATCCAGCCTAAAGTAAGAAGCTGCTACTGTAGGGTTAGGGATGGGCAAGTTGAGAGGTTACTGCTGTGGGATGGGGGAGGGGGGGTGGGGGGTGAGAGGCTGCTGCTTTAAGGTGGAGTGGGGAACAGTTGAGAGGTTGCTGCTATGGGGTGGTGAAGTGGAGAGGCTGCTGCTGCCATAAGGTGGAGTGGGGAGAAGTTGATAGGCCGCTGCAGTGGTGTGGGATGTTGAGAAGCTGGCTATGGTGGAGTAGGTGGTTTGAGAGCGGTTACTGTTGTGAGTTGGAGGGTGGGACTGAAAGACTGTTGCTGTGAGTGGGGGGGGGGGGGGCGTTTAGGAAAAAGAGAGAGAGAGACAGAATAGGCTGCTGCTGCTGTGGACTGACTCACCCTGGCCCGCCACACTGCAGGTATAGTACAGGCAGCAGCAGTGCCAGTTACATAAACACATACACACACTATTCTACCACAGAACAGATATAACACAAGCAACTGCAATGCCAACTACATACACAAAATGGTGGCACAAGATAAGGGGTTGAATAGAGACTGCTGAGGACATATCATTGCACCAGTCAGCAGTGTTGACCTACAGTCCTGCATGAAACTATCTTTCAGGCCGATACAGTAAAAGTCGCGCGATTCAGTAAAATAAAATATTCAAATTAGGGCCCGCGGTAAAAAGAGGCGCTAGGGACACTAGCACGTCCCTAGCGCCTCTTTTTTGGCAGGAGCGGCGGCTGTGAGAGAGTTTGACAGCCAATGCTCAATTTTGCTGGCGTCGGTTCTCAAACCCACTGGCAGCCACGGGTTCGGAAACCGGACGCCGGTAAAATTGAGCGTCCGGTTTTCAACCCATGAGCCATGGGCTGATTTAAATTTTTTTTTTTTTATTTTTAGTTATTTTTTACTTTTGGGACCTCTGACTTAATATTGCCATGATATTAAGTTTGAGGGTGTACAGAAAAGCAGTTTTTACTGCTTTTCTGTACACTTCCTGGTGCCGGCAGAAATTAGCGCCTACCTTTGGGTAGACGCTAATTTCTGAAAGTAAAATGTGCGGCTTGGCTGCACATTTTACTTAGTGAATCGGGCGGGAATAACTAATAGGGCCATCAATGTGCATTTGCATGTTGCGGGTGCTATTAGTTTTGGGGGGGGGGGGTGGTTTGCAAAGCATTTTCAACGCGCTATTACCCTTACTGAATAAGTGGTAAGGCTAGCGCATCGAAAACGCACGGCCAAACGCGGTCCGATGGAGCGCACTCCACTGTATCGGCCTGTTTGTTGGTTCTCCACCAGCTTCTTTAGATCCAAAGTGACCCCTATTTAAAAATTATTGAAAACCACTGCTCCTAGTTAAAAGGTAGATGAATGTATCATTAACTCAGAAGCCAGACATTTTCCTTCAAATGATTGACACTTGGGAATAATTTATAACCATTAAGGGGTTAGAAGACATCTCCCCAGCAGTACTCTTGGAAATGATGAAAGTAGCTAAGAGATGCCATCTGATAGAGACAGCTGCCAGGAAAAGGAAAATTAATAAATCAGGAGCTAAGTAACCTTTATGGTGACCTTAAAAAATTGAAAAGCAAACATAAGCAAAATGGGGGAAAAATGTTTATGCTGACTGCCAAAAGCAGAACACATTTCCTATACGTAGGAAGAATTTAGCACAGAAAAAGTAATGTTCAAATAGACTTCTGTGAGTAAAGTAGAGCTTTACCTGCAGACATGGCCTTTGGAAAATTGTGCGACTGATACATGTGTAAAATTATGGGAGATACCCACACTGTGTCTGCATCTATAGACACATAGTGGAGAGGCATTCCAGGGATTGGAGTCTGGGTGGGATCAAGACTTACACACGTACTTTTTGATTTAAAAAAGCATGCATTTAAATTCCCTCAGCAAAACTACATGCCTCAAATAGCAGCTGCAATTGTGTGCCCATAGTTCTGCCGAGATAATTTTCAAAGTGGACTTATGTATTTAAGTCCACTTTGAAAATTGGTGTCTCTCCTGCCCATATTTACCAGATAACTTATGCACAATGTTGCATAATTATGCATCCCCAGGGCCTAATTTTACACATGTAAATGCATTTTACCCATGTAAGTGGGCTTTTGAAAATTGGTACAATTTATGCTATTGAATTGTCCATAGATTATGTAAAGTTTAAGTGCACTTTAAGGGGTAGATTTTAAAAGAAGTGCGCGCAGCCTATGTGCCGCACGCTACCCGGCGCACACACATGTACACCTGATTTTATAACATGCGCGTGCAGGTACGCGCATGTTATAAAATCAGGGGTCTGCACGCGCAAGGGGGTGCACAATTATGCACCTTGCGCGCGCCGAGCCACGCTGCCTTCCCCCTAACCTGACCTACCCCCCTCCCCAGCATTATTATCTGACCTTTTGTGCCTGCCGGCAGCTTGCCAGCACGCAATCCTCCGACACAGCGGTAATGTGCTCTGTTGGAGGCCTCTGGCCCCACCCGGCCCCTTTAGTAAAGCCCCGGGACTTATGCGTGAACCGGGGCTTTATGCGTGTCGCCGGGCCTTTAATAGGCCCGGCGCACGTAAGGCTGGTTATGCTCGTAAATTCTCTGGATATACACGTGTAACCCTTTTACAATCCGGCCCTAAGCGCATAAATGACTTTTAAAAATTGCTACGATAGCATGTTACATTTACACATGGAACTCATTTTAAAATTACTTCCTTAATGAGCATGATTAAAGAAATTACCTAGCATCATCTGCAGGTAAAGCAAGTAATCTATTGGAACGGCCAAGAGTTAGCAAATTTCCTGGCAGATATTTAAAAAACTCTTTAGTGAGTCTGCATTAATTTGCATAATTTTGCATAAAGTTTCACATCTCTATGCAAAACAAGTTCTTTTCTTTTTTTTACTGAAAACCTTTCACATTGTTTTTCAAAAATATTTAAGCTAGATACAAATACAAAATTTACCACGTATAAAAGTCAACTATTTATCAAGTAAAGACGATGAGAGGTCAATATTCAAAAGGGTTTGTCTGGGTAACTTTTGGAGTCACTTGGACAAAACCTGAGATATTAATATTTTACATACCACCCCCTCCCCCCACTCCCTTTTTACAATTTTCCTGGACAGTACAAAGAGGCATCGTTGTGGGTTTTTTTCAAGACACAGTTTTGATTTGTCTGGGCAGTGCTGGTATTCGGCACTTCTCGTCCAATGCTAGATAAATCTGATTGGACAAATGCCTGTCCTAAAGTTATCCAGATAAATGTAGCTAGGCATAGGTGGAACACTTATGCTGCTATCCAGTTCACTTTCTTGCATGTCACGTTGCATCATATGGGCCTCATAAATTATGATCTTTCAATTATGACATTTATTTATTTAGCCATTTTATATACCGTCATTTCAAATGAAGATCGCAACAGTTTACAACATGGCATACATATTGTAGATCAACATGTATATTGAATTAATGAGATCATATGTAATTTAAAGATTGACACATACATAGACTAATGTAAAAAGGGGTGAAATAGAACGGCGGGATTGAACGTGCACTTTAACCCCATGAACCAGAGGGATATAAGGTAGGTGGTATATAAAATAAGTTTCAATTTTATTTATTTGGACATGGTTGGGATGTGATAAGGTGTTTAGTTCAATAGTTAGGTTCTTAGTGTCCTTGTAGGTGCCTGCTCTGTGTTCAGATAATTTTAAGTTAGGTTATAGGCATTTTGAAATAAGCATGTTTTTAGGTCATGTTTGAATTTCTTGGTTTCTGGAGTCAGTCACAGAATCTCAGGTAGAGAGTTCTATCTTATTGGGCCTCCTATGGAGAAAACACGACCTCTTATTTTTGTTAGTTGAGTAGTCTGTAATGATGGCACAGCTAGTAATCCTTTGTTTTGAGATCTTAATGATCTATGGTGCTACACCTACCAGTCCAGAGTTGTTAGAATGGATGGTGGAATGCATTAATGTTAAGACTTTGTAGTTGATTCGGGATTGTACAGGCAGCCAATGAAGAGCTATCAGTGAGTATGAGATGTGATCGAATTTCCTTGATCCTGTTAAGAGTCTAGCTACGGCATTATGCATTAGTTGCACTTAGAGACTGCATTGTACAAATCAACTCCTCTTGGTGTACCTTTCAGAGATTCAAATGATAGAAATTCTTCAGTGATTGCAAATTTGCAGTTAATTCCTCTGACCGTGTGTAATATCACCCCCCAAACCCACCCTGAGTTGAATGTGCCCATCTACAATACTAGATATGTAGAGTCCTATTCTCCCTATTAACAGTTTTCTCTCTCTCTCTTCCCTCTCTCCCTTCCTCCAAATGTCACTTCAGAGAAAACAGTCATGACACCAAGTGTATTCCAAAGCAAGAATGAACTTTACCAATGTTAAATATAAAATGCAGAAATACAAGTTCTTATACAATCCATAACAAAGCACAGAAAGTAAAACAGTGACTGCTGCAGCGTCAAGATTGCTGGAGTTCATGCATATGCTAAGCTTACCAGTCAGATCACATAGTTTTGTGGAGGACTCGCAACTACGTGCAAGGTGCCTCAGGCCACAGACACATTCTCAGTCAAAATGTAATTCCTCATGCACTGCAAGCTGGTAAGTGGGTCCTTCCTTTACTCCTAAGGGTTCCTGCTCCCCAGATATCCTTTTAACAGTGGCTTGCAGTCGGGGCCTTCAAGGGATTCAGTTCACTGACTTACCTGCTCTTAATTACTTCTGGGGTTTTTCTGGTTTTGTTTTGTTTTTTTTGCATTTTTTTTGTCAGAAGGGGCCAATGAGTAGGGGGCCCATAGGCCTTTGGGGGCCTTCAAGCATGCTTTGGTGGGCCAGTCAGGCCAAACTCTTGCTTGTTGGTCGCAGTGACTCCATGTCTGCAGAGCCCACTGTGATCAACACCAGGCACCGCAGCAGCTCTTATCCTAAAAATGGATCCTCCCCCGAGGTTCTCCCCTCACTCTGCCTGTTCATTTTTCCCCACAATAGCGGCAGCAGTGGCAGATTCCTGGGCCTGCTCCCCTCAAATACCCCCCCCCCCCACACCACCATCACTGTGGTGGTGGGCAAACAGCTGCCTCCTCTCACACCTACCCTGCTTCTCCCAGCAGGAGACAGCCAGCAAACTTATCATCGCTGTCTCGGTGCTGGCTTGATGCCTCCCACTGTCTGATTTAATGCCTCCCACTACTCTGCTGTAGCCTCGGCCTCCTTATCCTTTGGATGTGGCAAAAAATAATTTAAAAAAAAAAAAAAAAAACAGAATTGTGGCCTTCCAGCCCACCCCTTCCCACATCAAAAGGGCACCTCCTCTCTCAACAGCCCACCCAGGCCCTGACTCCTGGGGTTCTGCCTAGGTCCCTCTGACCACCAATGTAAGTAAAAAAATATATATATATTTTAATTATTCACAGGTAGAGAAGAAGAACACTGTGTGTGTGTGTGTGTGTGTGTGTGTGAGAGCATGAAAGAGAATGTGTGAGCACATGTGGGAGCCTGAGAAAGAATGTATGAGTCAGTGAGTATGAGCGTGAGGGTCAATTTATTTATTTATTTATTATTTATTTATTTAGAGTCTCTTCTATACCAATAGCCGTTTGCACATCGTATCGGTTTTCATAAAACAAATAACTTTTGGGCATGGCCCTTACAAATAACAATCGAAAGACAAGTAACAAAAAAAAAAGGGAGATAAGTGTGTTAAGATATATATGTTTTAAGACCCAGAACTATATATGGGGGTATCATAGGCATTTACAGTAACAGGAACTATAAATAATGCTGAGGAGCATAACAATGTATACGACAACTATAATACAATACAATGTACCAGGAGACAGCGTTCTTAAGGCGTTCTTAATCAGTTTCCAAGGGCGGGGGTAAAAGCCGGGGGTGGGGGGCAAACTTAAGAGATGGTAGTATGTAGGGTCGAGGAGCACAAAGAAGGGGGAGCAAAGATAAAATGAAGGGAGGGCCTTCATTTTATTTTGGAAGTTACGCCTGCCTCTGGCAGGCGTAACTTCCAAAATAAAGGTACGGGGGGGTTCTTTAGGGCTGGAGGGGCAGGCAGGGAGGGGAAGGTGGGGGAGGGAACGGGAAAAGCCAGCAGGGCTCCCCGAGGGCTTGGCGTGTGCAATTTGCACTAGTGTGCACCCCCTTGCACGCACCGACCCCTGATTTTATAACATGCGCGCGACTGTGCACACATGTTATAAAATTGGGCGTACATTTGTGCGTGCCGGGTTGCACGCACATATGTACGCCTACACGTATGTTTTAAAATCTGCCCCTTAATATATATGAGAGAGAGAGACAGAAAAGAGAAAGTTTGTACACATCCTGAACCACTGACTAATCTATGACAGTCTCAGGGTGAGTGGAATCAAAACTTCCCAGAAATGGAGAGGGAGATCTCTTTTATTCTTATTAGTTTTAATTATAGGATAATGTATGATATATCAGCAGTTCTGAAATATTTTATTGGTGTTTGGGAATTTTTTTTTACAGTTTTTATATGCTTTAATTATTGGATGCTCTATTTGTCAGCTGTTTTGAAATACTCTTTTTATTAATATGTTTTTATCATTATGATTGATATTTCTATTTCTTGATTTTATTATTTAATGGGGAATGGTGATGTTTGTTTTTCCATTGTTGCTCTGCATACAAAGTCTGGCTTCTTGTAGTTTCCAGTTCAATTTTTTTCTGCATGTTTGTATTTATATTTTATGGTATCTTTATTCTGTATTTGATGAGGGGCTGTGTTTTGCATGTGTGACCGAGGTAAAGCATTCTGCGTGTAGTTTCTGTGTAAATATCAATATCAGCCTAGTTTGTTCTGGTTTCCTAATAGGAGGTATGTTGGTGTTTTAGGGCTTGGTGTTATATTTGCAATGTTGCCTTTTCTTAGGTAGGTGTTAGGGTTTGGACTTGTACCTCCGTTCTGCCGCCTGCTTCCTGGCGTGATGTGAATCATCTCCGTGGCTGTGCACTGCGGCATGGTGCGCAAGTTAGCGCGGCCACGCTCCTCCCCTCACATTGGCATTCCTCCCAGTAGTCCCCACGCTAGCGCAGGGAAATTGACTATTTAGTTTGGCAGCTTAGCACAAGCCCTTGCCTTGGCTACAAGCTTGCTTGTTGCTGGTGTTGCTTTCTGCAATTTCCCCTTACTTTGCCTTGGACTAAGATTGCCGCTGAACTCTGCCATGCCTGCTGCCTGCCTTGGACTCGGACTGCCCCTGGATTCTGCCTTGCCTGCTGCGTGCCTTTGGACTCAGACTGTCTCTGGATTCTGC
Organism: Rhinatrema bivittatum; assembly: GCF_901001135.1. Classification (NCBI taxonomy): domain Eukaryota; kingdom Metazoa; phylum Chordata; class Amphibia; order Gymnophiona; family Rhinatrematidae; genus Rhinatrema; species Rhinatrema bivittatum. The sequence continues at coordinate 120,337,845 of NC_042617.1, forward strand.
CTTGCCTGCTGTCTGCCTTTGGACTCGGACTGTCTCTCTGGATTCTGCCTTGCCTGCTGTCTGCCACACACTCGGATTGGACTTTTGAGCTCAGGTAAGGCTGTTACACTGCCATTGGGTCCACAGCACCTAACAGCTAGCCGAGACCATGGATCCGGTAGATCTAACAGTCTTGCAGGCAATTCCAGGACTGTAGAGTATGGAGGCAAAGAACACACTTGAGGCAGCTCTCATGGCAGGCAGGTCAAAAGGACTTGAGCACAGTGTAGCACTCTCTTTTATTGTACATTCATACAAAGGCAGATGATGTGTCATTACATGATTGGCTACTTTCCCATAGCAACAGAAGAGTCATTACACCATTGGCTTTGGCTCAGGGGGTGTGCACGGATCATATCATTGGCTGCTGAAATCTATACCTCCTGACTTTGTCCTGCCTCTGACTAGGGAACACCCAGCCCCTCCCCCAGGAATTCAGGGCCAACAGGTATCCTTTCCCAGGCAGAGACTTAAGCACAAGTGATGCTTTTATTCAGGCAAATGTCAGGGAGAAGGGAAGTTAATGTTTAAACCCTGAAATGGCTTGCTGGCAAGCGCATATTTCCCACACAGGACTCGTCACATGAGTATAACAGGGCGTTCTGGACCAGGTAACAGGAGTACTGGAAAGATTGGCATCTCCTTTGGATGCCTTGGCGGTAACACCTCTTCCATTACCTCTGACGCCCCCTCTTCCCAGTGCTGATCTGCACCTGCTTCCTCCTCCCCTTTTCAATGGAGATCTGAAGCTCTGTCGTGATTTTATAAACCAATGCAAGATGCATTTTTCACTGCAAGCTCTGTTATTTCCTACCGATAAAACCAAGGTCACATTTATCCTTTCCCTCTTAGAAGGGTCGGCCTTGGCATGGGCTTCTCCACTTTGGGAACGTGATGATTTATTACTAAATAATCTGGATCAATTCCTTAAGGACTTCCAGATGGTTTTCGATGAACCAGGGAGATCTGTGTTGCGGTCCCGGGCTGTGCCCCGGTCCCTCCACCTACCTCGGGGGCGGCCCGGGCCGTTTTGCAGCTTCCCCGGGCCCGCAGGCCCTCCAGCATGTCTCTCCCTCCTCGGCAAGGCTAGTCCCGCCCCCTGACGCGTGTGCGCGCGGGGAGGAGTCGTCCTTAAAGGGGCCAGCGCGGGGAAATCATCGGTACAGCTGGGGATGACGTCAGACGCTGTCAGCTATAATTGTCTTGCTTCTAGGATCCTCCAGTGCCTTGCAACAAGGTTCCTGGAATTGGTGCGTTCGTGCTGTGGTCTTGGTTATCTTCGTCCTGCTTCTGCCTTCCCTCCACTGTGGATTTTTCTGGCTCTGACCCCTGGACTGGCTTTGGATCGCTCTCTGGCTCTGACCCCCGGACTGGCTTTGGATTGCTCTCTGGCTCTGACCCCTGGACTGGCTTTGGATCGCTCTCTGGCTCCGACCCTGGACTGGCTGCGGACCGCTCTCTGGATACCGACCCCTGGACTGGCTGCGGACCATCCTTGGACTCTGACTCCTGGACTGACTTCTGGATTTCCTACGACCTGCTGGAGGCGCCAGCCGTCCAGAACCATGACCTGCAGGAGGCGCCTGCATCCGGACCACCCACATCGTCAGGAAGTCGCCTAAGTCCCAGCGGCCGTGTCCCTACGGGCTCCTCCTGGGGAGACTTCGGCTTCCAGGGTGAATCTCCTAAAGTCCCAGCGGCTGGACTCCTAAGGGCTCCTCCCGGGGGAGTACCGGTCTCCAGGGCGAAGAGTCTTCTTCCTCTCCGGTCCAACACCGCCCATCCGTCCAGTGAGGGTCCTTTCCTTGGTCGTAAAAGACTTCACCGTAGACCAGAGCGTCAGCCAGCACCGAGCTTCCAAACCGCCTCCTGGTTGGGACATTCGCTGTGGACCTCCACAGCACTCCATCTTCTGTTCCAACCAGCCCAAGGGTCCACGAACATAACAATCTGTTTCTGCAGCTTCAGAATTGCTTCAGATTTGACAAGACTTGAGATCTTCGGGAGAATACGCAGTCTAATTTCGGACTCTTACCGCGGAACTTCATTAGAGAGAGGAGAGCCTTACCACTATCTTTTGTCAGGACCTCTTGGCCTCAATAAAGGATTAATTGGCTGGACGAGACCCACCAGAATCCCTTGAAGATTTGATCCGGTTAGCTATTCATCTGGATCTCCAATTTCAGGAATGTTCCCGAGAAAGGGCAGCTCTTCATCATCCGATGCGCTTTGCACCTTCATTTCAGCGACCGCTCATCTCTCCCAAGCCTCAGGAGGTACCTATCACCACCAAGGAACCCATGCAGATCGACCGATTCTGGAGTTCATCTGAGGAACAACAGTGGTGACAACAACAGAATCTGTGTCTCTACTGTGGTGGCACTGGCCATTATGTTAAAACTTGACCCCCTGAAGCTGGGAAACTCTTGGACCTAGGAAGTGTGGGAGAGGCCTCCCTGGGTCATGTGACTTCCTCTCCTCAGATTTTGATTCCTGTAGCACTCTTCATTGCCAAGAAACCTATTCATTTGCAGGCTTCTTGGATACTGGTGCAGCCGGGAATTTCTTTGAAGAAAATCTAGTTCAACACTATCACATTCCCATAGAACAATTAAAAGTGCCCCTCATCATTTCATCAGTCTCCAGACAACCCCTGGTGGACAGGATTTCATGCATCACTAGGCCCATCACCATGACTATTGGTGATCTGCATCAAGAGACTATCCGCCTTTGTTTTACCTTCCTCAGTAAATCAGATCATTCTGGGCCTGCCTTGGTTGAGACTGCATCAACCTAGAATAGACTGGGAGACACTACAATTGGCCAGTTGGAGTTCTAAATGTCACAACAACTGTCTGCTTCCTATAAAACCTCCTCCTTGTAATCTCTTCTGTGTAAAATCCACTCTTGGATTTCCTAACCAATACGCGGACTTCACTAATGTTTTCAACAAACAGAAAGCATAGAGACTGCCTCCTCACCTTGATTACGATTGTTGTATCGACTTGCTCCCCGGGAAAGTTCCTACCCGAGGAAGAGTCTATGCACTTTCAGGACCAGAGATGGAGGCCATGAGCCAATATATCCAAGAGAATCTGGCCCATGGATTTATCAGGCCATCTTCATCTCCGGCAGGGATCGGCTTCTTCTTTGTTAAGAAAAAGGACGGATCTCTATCACCATGCATTGACTATCGAGGGCCAAATGCCATCACTTGGAAAAATTGATATACAATTCCTCTCATTACAGAGTTATTTGATCGACTTAAAGGTGCACAAATTTTTATTAAGTTGGATCTTCGGGAAGCTTATAATCTTGTACAAATCCGAGAAAGTGATGAGTGAAAAATGGCCTTTAACACCCGTGATGGACATTATGAATACTTGGTAATGTCTTTTGGATTATGTAATGCACCACCAGTTTTTCAGCTGTGGTCAATAATATATTTCGGGATCTTCTGTACTCACACGTCTTTGTTTATTTGAATGACATTCTTATTTTTTCCAAGTCCATGGATCATCATCTTCTTCATGTTTGACAGGTTCTCCAATGCCTTTGTGAAAATAAACTATTCGCAAAAATAGAGAAGTGTATGTTTCACAAGGAAGAACTCCCCTTCTTAGGCTACATTATTTCTCAGGCCAATCTACAAATGGATCCAGAGAAGCTTAATGCAATCCTAGACTGGCCCCAACCAGTAGGATTAAAAGCCTTACAACGATTCCTGGGCTTCTCTAACTACTACCGACAATTCATTCCTGGTTACTCAACATTAGTGGCACCTCTCACGGTGATGACAAAAAAAGCAGCCGATGTCTATAATTGGGGTCCAGAGGCCATTCAAACCTTCCAACAATTAAAGGAAGAATTTATAAAGGACCCATGGCTGCAATGCCCAGATCCTACAAGACTATTCTTTATTGAAGTGGATGCCTCTGCCCTGGGCATCAGAGCCATCCTTTTATAACAATCAGAGGAAAGGAATTTTGTCACCTGTGCTTATTTTTCTAAAAAATTCTCTTCAGCAGAAAAGAACGATGCCATCAGGGATCGGGAACTCCTGGCTATTAAGTTAGCACTAGAGGAGTGGCGACACCTGTTGGAGGGCGCAAAATACACTATCACTATCTATATGGATCATAAAAATTTGGCATACCTTTCACATGTGCAACGCCTGAATCCACGACAGGCCCGATGGGCCCTGTTCTTTAATTATTTTAACTTTAGACTTCTCTTCCATCCACTGAAAAGAATCAGAGAGCGGATGCCCTGTCGAAGTTTTCTTCCTGATGACACTCCAGATCCACCTCAACATATAATTGACCCTGCCCAGATTATGATCACCGCTATATTTACTGTCCCAGTTGGGAAGATGGTGGTACCCAGGCACTTGAAGGAAAGAGTTTTATGTTGTGCCCATGAGTCTCGTGTGGCAGGTCACCCGGGACATCAACGAAACAGAGAACTCCTTGTCCATCACTACTGGTGGCCACAATGGAAACAAGATACTGAGAAATTCGTTAAGACCTGCCTTATTTGAGCTGCTCATAAAACTTCTCAGACTAGACCTTGGGGTTTATTCCCCACCATCAGGAGGCAAGGCCAAAAGGGAAGTGAAGGCCGACTGGAGCTTCGCCAATACCAGCCCTTGTTCCCTGCAGGTTGAGCCCTTGGGTACCGGGGCCAGCTGAAATTAGGTGGGCCTCCGCATGGTTGATTCCGGAGAGAATGTCCAAGGCAGGATACCAGGAAGTGGTGGAGATGCAGGGTTCAAAGGGAGAGGCTGGATCCAAAGTCCGGACCAACTAGAACAGAGGCAATAGGGATGAAGACAAGATCAAGTCCGGACTGCAAGTCAGGTAGAGCTGAAGACAAGGTCAGGTTCAAGCAGGAGTTGGGGCAGGCAGCTGGAGACAGGGTCAGGTTCAAAAAGAAGTTAGGACAGGTGGCTGAAGACAAGGACAGGATCAAGTAGAAGTCAGTACAGGTGGCTGAAGACAAGGTCAGGTCCGACAAGGGTCAAAGCCAAGGAGATCCGTTCAAAGGGTAGAAGGAACAGAAGTGGAACAGGAAATGGAACAAGAACAGGAAATGAACAAACAGCAATGAAGCGTGGAGACCTGTTGCCAATGCAAGCTCTGAACATCAGAGCTTGCCTTAAATAATTCCAGACCACTGACGCCATCGGAAGGGCCAGCAGCCCTTATCTGCTGCAGGACCTTTAAATCAGCTAGAAAGGCTCGTGCCTAAAGGACCACGGAGCGAGAAGCAGATGGTGGCAGCATCTCCGCCATGCCCCAAGGTACGCCAGACCATGAAGAGGGGAGCTGCACCGAAGACACCCCCTCCCCACTGCCAGAGAGCCGGGGCCCGCCCCCCACCACGGCGGCGAGGCACCAGGTGAGGAAGGCCGGTTGCGAACTCCATGGCCGGCCGACACAACACTTGCCAGGTATTGCAAGGAGAATTTTACACCCTTAGCAAGCAAGGCCGAACAATAAGGCATCATTTCCTGTCTGGGCCCAAAAAACAAAGAGGAAGGTGGTCTAAAAAAGCCATGAGGAATGAAATGAAGAATAGCCAAAAGTCCTTCAAAAATCCTTTATTAAATGCCCGACTCTAGGCCTGAGTTTCACCCACCAAAGGGCTGCTTCAGGGGCTTAATGGAATTTAAATTGGCATGTGCATAGGTGAGCTCGATCCGTTGGAATACATCACAAGCTCGCTTAAATCTCATCAATGGGCTTACAGGTTTACCCTATCCATTGATCCACACAGATGTTATATATTCATCCAACAATCAAGAATTTCTCGATTGTGTTTGCAGCAGCTTCAAAATTTGAATTGCGTTTAACGTCCACAGAAATTTCGTTGAATTTCTGTGGACGTTGAATTCAACGAAACCTGTAGGGCTTACGAATTTCGTTGAGAAAATTCGTAAGCCCTACAGTTAGTTAGTAGTAGTTAGAGAAGCCCAGGAATCGTTGAATTTCTGTGGACGTTGAATTTCTGTGGACGTTAAACGCAATTCAAATTTTGAAGCTGCTACAAACACAATCGAGAAATTCTTGATTGTTGGATGAATATATAACATCTGTGTGGATCAATGGATAGGGTAAACCTGTAAGCCCATTGATGAGATTTAAGCGAGCTTGTGATGTATTCCAATGGATCGAGCTCACCTATGCACATGCCAATTTAAATTCCATTAAGCCCCTGAAGCAGCCCTTTGGTGGGCGAAACTCAGGCCTAGAGTTGGGCATTTAATAAAGGATTTTTGAAGGACTTTCGGCTATTCTTCATTTCATTCATCATTTCCTGTCTGGCCACCAGAACTTTAGCAGAAAAATCAGGGGAAAGGAGAATTTTGTTATTTTCCATCAGAAGCTCCTATTTTTGTGGTAAGAATCCAATATTTTCATCTTATCTGTAAAAGTTTAAATATTTGGTGATCACTTGCCTGGCCTTTTGCGAGTCAGTCTTCACAGGTCCCAAACAATGAGCTCTTTCTACAAAATTCCAATGATCTGTGCCTGCCATGCCAGAGAGCCTCTGGTATCAGTGTTTCACACCTTTTAATAAGGGCCTCTCCCTGCAGCAATGTTGGCACTCCCAAGATGGGGACATTATCTCGACTGCTACGATTTTCTAAATCATCAATTTTAAGTTCCAGATCAAGACAAGTCTTTGTCAAGCGGTTCAGATCCCCCTCTGTAGGCTCAAGGCGATCTGCACGCTGAGAAATGGTAGCACTGAGGGAGGCAAGGGCCTTTTGATTAGTTTCAAGTTTTTCATGCAACTCATCCAGCGACGATTGCAGCTTCTGGAGCTGATCATTTAACACCGCTGACACCGCCTAGGTTAGCTCACGCAGGCGAGGCCGGCTCAGACGCCATTGTTTCCCTCCTGCAGGCCGAGTTTCTCCGACATCCCTCTCTTTTGTCTGCTCATATTCCACGGAATCACCAACTTCAAAAAGTCAATGTAAGTGTAAAAAGCCCTCTAGATCAAATTTTTTGCATTGGGTGTAAAAATTAGGTGATGGATGGATATAGATGCACAAAAAAACCCCATGAAGCTCAGAGCTGCGACGTCTGCTCAGCAGAGCTTCATCGTCGGAAGACCCATATGTGGTTCTGTTTTTCTTAATTAACTTCTTTCATTAAAATGTTGATTCTTTGTGTTTACTTGTATCTTCTAGGTTCCAAAAAATTCAGGATGTGAGCCTTCAAGGTAAATATTCTCTGAATTACTTTCACTGTTTACTGTTTGAAATCTTAGTGTGTGTTTTCTTTAAACTCTGTGTGTTCCAACTCTAAGAACCTTCCTGTTATTTCTGTAAATATTGAGGGTAATAGTCAGCCATTGGCTAGCTTGCAAAATTAGCCAGATATCCAGATAACTTTGACAGGATATTCAGTGGTGCAGCTGTATCGCTGAATATACTTGACTATCTTAAATTAGCCAATATGTTTATCCAGCTAACTAGGACTATTCTACGGCATGACCAGAGTTTAATAACTGTGTAACTGGCTAAATTGTAAATGGATAATAAGTTATCTTGCTAAACTTTAGCTGGGTAAGTGGGGGAAATATTCAAAAGTTGGTATTTGAAAGCATAATGCACCTGAATGGTGTTGTCTGACAGCCAGCAGTGGCTTGCTAAATCCCTCCTGAAACAGGGTACCTTGCCTGTTCTGGGATTGTCCCTGCTGTGGTTTAATTTCTGGGCATATGGCAGCTATATGGACACCGCATATGGTTGCCCACAGGGAGATTCAAGAGCCATCAAGCAGACTGAAGGTTTTAATTGAAAAAATGGCAACATATCTTTTGTAAGGTCACTTATTCAGCTACATTGAACTGCTTTATATTACTGTTTCTCTGTATAGTAGTCCTAGGGGAATTCTGCGCTACTGCGGAGTGCAGAATTTGCACAGAATTCCGCCCCTGCAAAGAACTGCCATTTTCTGCACAGAATTGCCAAATTCTGCACAGAAAATTGCAGAGGAGACTCCGGCGTGCTGCAAACAGAGCGCACGAAGATGAAGGCCCTGGTGCGCTGTTCGCGGCGAAGATGAAGGCCCCCGCATGCCACAAATGGAGTTTGCTCCGCTTGCGGCGAAGATGAAGGCCCCGGTGAGAGTGAATGTGTGTGAGAGGAGAGGGAAAGGGGTGTGAGAGAGGGGAAGGGGGGTGTGAGATAGGGGAGGGGGGGTGTGAGAGAGGGAAGAGGGGTGTGAGAGGGAGGGTGAGAGAGCAGGGAGAGAGGTTTGAGAGAGCAGGGGAGTGAGCAGGAGGATGTGAGAGAGAGCATGGGAGGTGAGAGAACGGGGGGAGGGGAAGATGCTTGAGTGTGGGTGCCAGAGAGAGGGAGCCTATATGAGGAGATTGTGTGAGAGCAGTGGCGTAGCTACGGGTGGGCCTGGGTGGGCAGTGGCCCACCCACTTTCCATTCAGGCCCACCCAAATTTCTTTGCAAGACACTGCAGCCAATAAAAGCAGGCAGCATCAGCAGGCACCCAAGGGAGAAAAAAAAATAAAATCAGCTGATGTGTTGCGGCTCCCGGTGTCCCACAGCCCCAGTAATACTTCCCTTTACATTCTTCCTGCCCCCGCGGGCCAATGGGAAACCTCCTATCTTCTTCCTGCCCCCGTGGGCCAATGGGAAACCTCCTCCATTCTTCCTGCCCCCGTGGGCCAATGGGAAACCTCCTCCCTTCTACCTGCCCCCGCGGGCCAATCGGAAGCCTTCTTCCTGCCAGTGGAAGGAGGAAGCCTCTGATTGGCTGGTGGGGCAGGAAGAAGGGGGTCATCAGGGTGGGAGGAGTGGCAGTGTTCAAGCCACGGGCTGGAAATGCAGGGCAGGGAGGTGACTGGGGTGTGTGAGAGACAGAGACTGGGCAGGGAGGGTGACTGGGGTGTGTGAGAGACAGAGACTGGGCAGGGAGGGTGACTGGGGTGTGTGAGAGACAGAGACTGGGCAGGGAGGGTGACTGGGGTGTGTGTGAGACAGAGCCTGGGCAGGGAGGTGACTGGGGTGTGTGTGGGGTGTGACTGGGGTGTGTGTGAGACAGAGACTGGGCAGGGAGGGTGACTGGGGTGTGTGTGAGACAGAGACTGGGCAGGGAGGGTGACTGGGGTGTGTGAGAGACAGAGACTGGGCAGGGAGGGTGACTGGGGTGTGTGAGAGACAGAGACTGGGCAGGGAGGGTGACTGGGGTGTGTGAGAGACAGAGACTGGGCAGGGAGGGTGACTGGGGTGTGTGTGAGACAGAGACTGGGCAGGGAGGGTGACTGGGGTGTGTGTGAGACAGAGACTGGGGCAGGGAGGTGACTGGGGTGTGTGTGAGACAGAGACTGGGCAGGGAGGGTGACTGGGGGTGTGTGTGAGACAGAGACTGGGCAGGGAGGGTGACTGGGGTGTGTGTGAGACAGAGACTGGGCAGGGAGGGTGACTGGGGTGTGTGAGAGACAGAGACTGGGCAGGGAGGGTGACTGGGGTGTGTGAGAGACAGAGACTGGGCAGGGGAGGGTGACTGGGGTGTGTGTGAGACAGAGACTGGGCAGGGAGGGTGACTGGGGTGTGTGTGAGACAGAGACTGGGCAGGGAGGTGACTGGGGTGTGTGTGAGACAGAGACTGGGCAGGGAGGTGACTGGGGTGTGTGTGAGACAGAGACTGGGCAGGGAGGGTGACTGGGGTGTGTGTGAGACAGAGACTGGGCAGGGAGGTGACTGGGGTGTGTGTGAGACAGAGACTGGGCAGGGAGGGTGACTGGGGTGTGTGTGGGGTGTGACTGGGGTGTGTGTGTGAGAGACAGAGCTGCTGCTCCTGGTATATGCTTTCAAGGGAAAGGAGTAGGAGAGTTGCTGGAGATGGTAAGTAAAAGTGGCATTTTAAGTTTATTTTTCTTGATTGACTGCCATTTTAATTATTGAGTATTATGTGATGTGTCTGCTGTTTTGAAATATTTTATTGATATTTGGACAATGTTTAATAATTTTTATGAGTTTTGTTGGATGTTATTCTGTTCATCAGCTGTTTTGAAACATTTATTAATATAGTTTTACAGTTATTTCTGTGTGGGGCTCTATAGCAGCTTGGCTTGTTCTGTTTTCCTAATAGGAGGTGTATTAGTGTTTAGGACCTGATTTAATATTTGTAGTGTTGCCTTTTCATAGATAGGGTTGTTATATGTTCCATAATGCAGGTGTAACTTTGTGCGGGTTAGTTTGTGTGCATTATTGCAGATCCTGGGACTGTTAGGTGCTATATTTCTCTTTCCATTTCTCCAGGTTTGCACTGCATGCAGAGTGGCTTTTTTTGGTTTTCCATTCCAGTTTCTATCTCCATATTTATAATGTGTGGTCTTTCTGTACTTTGGTGAAGGTCGGTTCTGTGTGTGTGCCCGAGGTGAGGTATTTTACTAGCATGGAGGCATTTGTATCAATCTTATTTGTGGATGCAGAGTGTATGTTTACATGATGATAGCTTAGTAAATGACGGGGCTGCATAGCCTTTTTCTCCTGTCTACCCAGTTATCCTCTCCACACTGCTAAGGATACATCCCAGCTGTCAGCCAAAGGGTGTGACCACCTTCAAGACATCTCTTTATCCAGAACAGTCTTTTTTTTTCTGTTCTTCCTTTGTAAAGAAATGGGGATGAATGTCAGGAGCCCCTGGACTCGATTCAGCAAATGTCAGCATCAGAGGAAGACTAAAACTAAATAGTTGAGCCATAGGAAAGGAAAATAAATCTTCAAAGATATTTATCTGTTTTATTGATACAGATTAATAAGGCATTTGCTCAATTATGGTAAATATTTTGGTACAAATTCAATGATGAAGGAACCCTCTTTCCTATTTTCTTAAACTTATCAAACGCAGTAATTCATGACCATCTTAATAGGCATCATTGTGTGGTAAAGTATACCTTTGTCACTCTGCCTTATGCTTAATCATAGGTCAGTCCATATTTTTAAGTGTTTTTGTTGCTTAATTCACCCCAGTGATATACTCCAAATTTCTAGCAATAATCTTGTGTTACATCAATTCAAGGTTACTTTTGTTGAAAATTATGAACCAAACTTATCTGGATAATACAATGTTATTACTTCTTCTTAACCACCATCGACTTTGAGCTTGATGCCCTCAAATTGTCAGCAATATGAGAATTCACTATATTGCTGTTCTATGCCCGACATTGCACAATGTTTCGGACTAGCATCGAGTCCTTCTTCAAGGGCGTAATATATTCCACAGCATGGCGTATCTTGGCGTGGCATCAAGCTCAAAGTCGATGGTGGTTAAGAAGAAGTAATGAACAATGAAACCCTAATGTCGTCCTCTAACTTTTAATTTGAGAAGGGAACCAGTGTAACTTATGTAAATAACTCTCAATCCCCACACCTCTTGATGTAAACAATTAACTGCGCATTCCTAATAGACCTTCATAATAGGCGTCATTGTGTGGCAATCCATGCCTATCAATCACTCTGCCTTATATTTAATCATAGGTCAGTCCATAGTACATTTTTTTTAAAGATTTTATAGTGCTGTAGTGCTCCGTGTGTTTAAAAGTACTAAAAATATCCACTGTGCTGTTAACACCTCTAACCAAGCTTTATATCTTCTTAGTACTTAATACTCAGTTCTTTGGTACTTAGCTTTTAGTTGCGAAATCACAACTCCTGCCCAATTTTTCCAATCGGATAATCCAGCAATGCGACCGATACCACATTGCTAAGTCTGTGCCCAACGCTGTACAGGTTTCGGACGATGTCGTCCTTCCTCAAGGGCAAAAATTCGTTACTGCATCATAATGGCCATTATGATGCAGTAACGAATTTTTGCCCTTGAGGAAGGACGACATCGTCTGAAACCTGTACAGCGTTGGGCACAGACTTAGCAATGTGGTATCGGTCGCATTGCTGGATTATCCGATTGGAAAAATTGGGCAGGAGTTGTGATTTCGCAACTAAAAGCTAAGTACCAAAGAACTGAGTATTAAGTACTAAGAAGATATAAAGCTTGGTTAGAGGTGTTAACAGCACAGTGGATATTTTTAGTATTTTAAACACACGGAGCACTACAGCACTATAAAATCCTTAAAAAAAATGTACTATGGACTGACCTATGATTAAATATAAGGCAGAGTGATTGATAGGCATGGATTGCCACACAATGACGCCTATTATGAAGGTCTATTAGGAATGCGCAGTTAATTGTTTACATCAAGAGGTGTGGGGATTGAGAGTTATTTACATAAGAAGAAGTAATAACATCGTATTATCCAGATAAGTTTGGTTAATAATTTTCAACATAAGTAACCTTGAATTGATGTAACAAGATTATTGCTAGAAATTTGGGGTGAATTAAGCAACAAAAACACTTAAAAATATGGACTGACCTATGATTAAGCATAAGGCAGAGTGACAAAGGTATACTTTACCACACAATGATGCCTATTATGATGGTCATGAATTACTGCGTTTGATAAGTTTAAGGAAAGAGGGTTCCTTCATCATTGAATTTGTAATTAGTTTGAACCTAGTTCCATCTTAAAAGTACATTGCCTTTCTGAGCTTTTTTCAAGTAGAAATATTTTGGTACAACATTCCAGAGGGTTTTAAAACATCTCACAGAATACTGTGATGCATGATGAGATATTTGTCTTTATAGTAGACTAGTATATGGTTCTTTGTAAGTTATGAGATACTGCCACTTGAGATCTCTTTAAGTATAATTGAAATGCTTTCATAACTATATATTAGGTTTAGCATTGGTAGCTGCTTGAAGTAATTGAGTTTAAAATATTAAAAGTATAACAGCTGTAGCAGATTATTTAGAAATCTATTGTCAGGTGTGTGTGTGTGTGAAAGTATTTATCAATAAGAATTTGAATTCCATGGCTCAGACCTTTAGTGCCCACCCATGTTAACCTTGGGCCCAGCCAAAAATTCATTTCTGGCTACGCCACTGTGTGAGAGATTGGGAGCTTGTGTATGTGAGGGTGCTAGCCTGTGTGAAGGGATTGTGAAAGTGTGAGACAGAGCCTGTGTGAAGGGGTGCATGAGAGAGAGACATAGGAGCCTGTGTGAGGATGTTTGTGTGAGAGAGAAGGGGAGCTTGGGTGGGTGTGTATGCAAGAGAGAAGAACCCTATATGAGGGGATGTGTGTGTGCGAGAGAGTGAGGGAGCCTGTATGAGGGTGTGTGTATGTGTATTAGAGAGAGGGAGCATGTGTGTGAGAGAGGGAGGGACCAGAGGGAGCCTGTGTGAGGGGCAGTACTGAGAACGGGGTCAAACTCTGAGACTGGCGATAGAATGGAAGGGGTTGAGCCTAGAGATGGAGGGGAGAGATACTGGTAGGTGGAGGAGTTGGGGCTTGAGAGGGCAACGTGGCCAGGGGAGTAGGGAGAGCAAGTGGAAGGGACACTCTTACAGTGAATTTCTAAGGAAATTCTGCTCAAAATATTTAAAATTCTGCAATCTCTAAGTAATAACTTTTTTCTGTATTAATTTAAAATGTAATTACTTAGACTGTCATGTAAATTGTGTTATTTTGACCAATATAAAGTTTGCAGAATTTTAAGTTTTTGTGCGCGGAATTTTACATATTTTTGCGCAGAATTCTCCCAGGAGTAGTATAGATTGAGGACCTCAAGAAGAAGGCTGGAAGCTGAGTTGAAAAGAAGGGGAGTGGCTGGACCAGCTGCGTGCCTGGTAGGAGGGACACTGAGGTAAGTTCATAAAATAGACCTTCAGGGAGATAACAAGGTTTGTCATTTTCCTGCTTACACCACTGGTCCCACTATTGCCTTACCATTCTACAAGATCTTTTCTTTGCTTACAGTTTCAAGAAACCCTCATTCACTGTTACTTCATCTTTGCCTATTCTCAGGGTCACAGGTAGCACTATCATGAAGCAGTACTGTTATGATAATGCTTAGGGTGGAGAAATATAATTAGATTTAGAGGTAGCTAGAGTAGATCCAGGATGATAGGATTCACTGCATGAGGTATTACGTACAAGGAGATGGTCTCCTCATGGGAAAACTCTGGTTCAGAAGGTGAGCGGTATGGTCCTTTTGGTGAGGCGGCCTGGGAGCGGGTCCCCATAGATCAAGGCAATAGTCACTGGCTATTCCAGAAGGGTGGTTGGGATTCCATACTCTTGGACCAGAACCTCATTGATTAAGTTCCCGCTCACCCCTGAATCGAGGAAGGCTTCTGTGGGAACCAGGCAATACTCCTGGGAAATGGAGACTGGAACGAGTGGTTGTGGAGAGGACAAAGTGCAACCCTAGGCATGAGAGTTTCCTGATTTCTCAGAGCACTGCGAAGCCCTGTGCCCTTACCTGGCATAGTAAAGGCATAGACCCTGTTGTTTCCAATGTAGTTTCTCCCCCGGGAAAGCCTGACCCAGCCCAGTTGCAAGGGCTTATCCATGATTTTCAGGTCAGGGGCAGGCAGTGGCACAGGAGGATTCTGGAAGCAGGATGCCAGCATAACCGGGTGCCAGACCACCTTGGTCTCTTAAACCTGTTCTGGAAACTGCCGGTCAGTTTGGTTGGCCAATGAGATAAGAGCATCCAGGGTAGTGGGAACCTCCTGGCCGGCCAGCTCATCCTTGATCCTGCTGGAAAGACTCTGCCAGAATGTGGCAGTAAGGTTGTCCTCACCCCATTGCAGTTCCGAAGCGAGGGTGTGAAATTGGATCGCATTCTCCCAACAGGTTGCAACACCTGACGAATTCTTAGAAGTTCTGTTGCCATGGAAGAGACCCGATTTGGTTCTTGAAACACAAGCTGGAAATTACAAAGGAAATCTGAGAGATTCTGGAGCAGAGGGTCATCCCGTACCCACAAGGATTAGGCCCAGGCGAGAGCTGTGCCACCAAGCAAGAAGAGCATATAGGTGACATTGGTCCAGTCTGTCAGCAGCTCAAAATGCATGTGGCACTGATTTATAAAGCTGCAACACTCCTTAAGATCCCCATGATAACGTGGGAGAGGTGGGAGCTGCAGACCTGGCCTGGGCAGAGAAGCTGATCTGGGAGAAGGTGGACCATCGCAGATGGGGCCTGTGCCGCCGCCAGAGGGTCTGTGCCGATGGCCAGTCTCTCAAGGAGCCCCGAAACCTGACTGAGGATTCCCTGCTGTTGTTGGATCCATTCAACCAAGCCAGGGATGGCTTGGAGAGAGCTGAGATCTGCCAGGTCCATGGCCTCAGCAATCTGTAAGGCTCATTGAGAAGTGGACTCTTAGTGCTGAGGTGGGGTTGGCACTGCCTAGTGAACAAGCCTACTAGGCCTACACCATCAGCTGACAGAGAAACCCTGTGGCAAGACTGCCTGGAGCTTCGCCTATACCAGCCGCCTCCCCCCCCCCCCGCTTGTTGAGCCTTTGTGTGTTGGCGGCTGGCAGGTCTTAGGTGGGTCCCGAGGGCTGTCTAGAGGCGAAGGTCCAAGATGAAGTGTAAGTCAGGGCAGGTGGCAGGCAATGGAAATGATAAACAAGCCAGGGGTCAAGGCAGGTAGCAGAAGGTAGTAACGGAGGGCAGGCAGAGCATTGTCAGGTCCAGGCAGCAGTCAAGGGAGATCCCATCCAAGCTAAGGTTAACACCAGGAAGTCAAGTCAAGGAAACAAGGAAAAGACAAATCAAACAAACAGGACAAGGCATGGAAAAGACAAAGGCAGGGTATGGACAAGGCAAGGACAAGATATGGAAAAAAGGAAGGAAGAAGGCAGGGTATGAGAGGAAAAAGCAAAACAAGGCAAAAGCAGGAACAAGGAATGCACAGGAAGCAATATGCACTGCGAACAAGTACAAGGGGACTTGTTGCTAAGGCAAGATGCTGAGGTCTGAAGAGTCTTTATAGGGCTAAGACCATTGACGTCATCCATGGGTGCCGCAGTCATTCCTGCCACAGGCCCTGTAAGAATGTAGATAGTGTATGCGCATGCTTAGAGAGGTTGGCCGAGAGTGACGGCCATGACTGTGTCCTGCCACGGGAAGAGACTGATTGCTTGCAGCGTTGGCTGCGAGAAGGAACCGGCTGCTGGCACTGCTGGGGTTTTCCCATGAGCCACCTATCAAATCAGTGGGGAAGCCAAGGCCAAGGCCTGTCCAGTGAGGAGTGATATAATATAAAGTACAAAGAAATATACAAGAGAAATGCAAAATACAATATAGCAAAAATGTACTACATTTCAAAAAACTTATTTAAAAGTAAGTGTTAACATATATCCAGTACATGGAGTTGAGGGTCCAAAAAGACTTTAACTTAGTTTGATCTCCAGACGCATACATACAGACATGAAATTAAAAGCTCAACAAGCACACTATTGCATGCATACCATTCACACAACTACTTCCATCCAAAAATCCACTAAAGCAATGCAGGAAGGAATATTTGTCCACTCGAAAACAATTGATAGTATAATATATCCAAAATGTTTTTGTTAATTTATACAAGTGATACCCCAATAGAGGCCACTCTTTTGCTGGAAAACAGCTTCTTCAGGTTGTTGTTTGTTTGTTTTTTATCATTAGCCTTCATGTATCAATTTCTCAAAGAGTGGTCAAAATTCACAGTCAACTGAGGTCAAGAATATTGGCTCCCAAAAACATGGAATCTCATCAGGTAGAGAAGATCTTCATGTGAATGCGGTCATGGGATGTACCCTTAAAGTTAAAAAAAAAAAAAGACTGAAACGAAAAAATGAATGAAAAATTACTAGAAAAGTATTGAAAACCAATAAGAACGGTCTTTCAAAATAAGCTACTTACAAAGAAGGAAAAGCAAGAAATAAAGGATTTTAAAACTTTCTACTGCCTCATTGCTAAACACACAAGGATTCTTGAGCTGGATTGTCCTTTACCATAGTATCTGAAAAAACAAATTAAACTGTGAGTCAAAAAAATGCTAACAGAAAGAATAAATAAAAACGTAAAACAGTGACATTTAAATAACTCACCCCATAATTTTCGAGCGATTTCAAATTTAACAGTTTTTAGACCAAATAACTGCATTTTTTTTTGGTGTGATATAATATAAGCCACTTTTGCCCGGTCTGAAAGGAAATTGGCAGCTTGTAATTCAGAAGCTATCTGGCACTGATTCAAAAACTCTTTGTAGGTCTTGGAACTCCCGTCTTAGCAGGGCAGAGGCGCAAAGCAAATAGCAAGTGCCCCAGAGGGAAGCTGTGGCACCAGAGAAGCCGGAACTGGAGGTTGAACAATGGAAGGGTGTTCATGCGCTGAGATAGGATATGCACGGAAGCAGTGAGCTATTGGTCTTGCCAAGCCAAACCTCGCAAAAACTGAAGTACCAGTGAGCCAGCGAAGCTCATGATCTTTGCAGTTTGTCATGCGAGGGGATAGCGAGCCCTTGTGCTGCTGTTAAGTTTGTACTGCCTATCTTGTGCAAGTCCTTTTTCTAAGGGAAAGAATCCACTTTCTCAGGACATAGAAGCTGTATTTGCTGGTGATAAGTTGGACTTACTGGGAAAGAGTGCTTAAATTTTGTAAAAAAAAAAAATAATAATAATAATGTGTTGAAGGGTTAAATTATTACTGTCTGTGTATATTAAGTGCTAGTTTATAGTTAGCATTTAATTGTAAGCTTATGCTTTTGTGTGTGTTTTCTGGGAAAATAGAGCTTGAATTAATTCCATGTGCCAGTTTAAAGTAAGTATTTAATTCTAAGTTTACAATTGGGTGTTTTGGGGAAATAACGCTGTCCCTGATTCAACTCTCTGGTCACCCAAATAAAAGGTTCAGACACACAAAACGTGCTCTCTGGAGGAAAGAAGGGAAAATGGGAATAAGATAGAAATTTTCAAATATTTGACAGATTTTAATAAATTACAGGAGGTTGAAATTTTCTATAGAAAAGGGATTTAAAGGACAAAGGGTCATGTTATGAAGTTATAATGAGGAAAATTCAGAGGAAACACAAACAAATTATTTTTTACTGAGAGGATGGTAGGTGCCTAAAATAACCTACCAGCAGAGGTGGTAAAAACCAGAACGGTGACATAATTCAATCATTGTTGGCAGAGATATAGAGGCCAGTGATAGTAACAGGTTTGGGAGATTTCAGTATTCACCCTCTATAGCACTGAGGCAAGGGGAAAGATGATAAGAAAACCAGGCACGAATTAAGGAATAGACAAACATAAGCAACTGTCTATGGTGCTAAATTTTGAAGGTGCCAAATATCCACTTGCTTTTAGAGCAGTGTGCAGGCACAGCTTCAAAGAGATACTACCCTGACACTCTGCCTATGGGCATCACATTTATGGAATAAATTACCTATTGAGGCGAGAGTGACTTTAGATTACTCACACTGTAGAAAGTTGGTAATGAGCCTATTTAGAGCTGTCTGCAGTGAGTTTAAAGCAGATATAATGTTCTTTAATCCAATGATTAGTATCAGGGCAATACTGCATACCAGCAGTGTTTTGTGAATGGGGAATTGAGTATTGGGGTAAGAATAGGTGACAGTGGTTTGAGAATTAATAACAGTAAAGCAAGTCCAGAAAAAGGAGATACCACCAAAAACAGACACTGTTCAAAGATCAATCCACAAGAATATATCACAAAACTCTTTTGTACATCACCACAGACCTCATACCCCGAAGCGAAAATCAGCACCTGTTCAATGACTTTTATTATTATTTATTTATTTATAAAACTTATTTATCGCTTTCCAGTTTTTACAATAAAATGTTTCAAAGCAATGTACATAATCATAAAATAAAATTAAAATCAACAATAAAATCCAAACATAACATAAAATGACAAAATATAAAAAATACAATATGGCCATCCCATCAGGGATGTTTTTACTTTTATGCCAAAATCACATTGAAACAGTTTCCTCTCTGATAAACAGAGGGAGATTGTTCCATAATTTAGATGCTGTCATTGAAAAAGATTGATTTTGCAATTTGACATGTCAAACATTTTTGACTGAAGGAAGTTGAAGTTGAAAGCCATATTGTGAATGTGTACTTCTTGTTGGAGATTTCCATGAAATCTTATCAATCATTTGAGATGGACCCAAACCCTGCAAAATCTTAAAAGTAAGCACTAAAACTTTGAATTTACATCGTAGCCTCACCTTGACAGATGGTGCCAATAATTTTCTTTATAATCATGAATCTAACTGTGATTTTTAAATATTAAGGGCCGGATTTTAAAAGGGTTACGCACGTAAATCCTATGGATTTACGCGTGCCAGGCCTATTTTAAAAAGGCCCAGTGATGCATGTAAGACCCAGGGCTTTACAAAAGGGGCGGGGTGGGGCGGGCGGGGGCGGGGCCAGAGGCCTCCAACACAATTGTGCACCCCTTGCGCGCACCGACCCCGGATTTTATAATATGCGAGCTTCTTTTAAAATCTACCCTTAAGTTTTCATTGTCCTCAAGTGATAGTCCCGATAGAATACAAAAAATGCCACAGTATAAATGACTTTGCAGCCAAAGTGATGGCTATCGATTTAACATATACCAGTTCCCTATACAAGTTTTGTTAACACATCTATTTAGATTGTAGAAGGTAAAAGATCAATATTTTCACAAGTTCTTTGAGTTGTGAGATTTATTGTTGGAACTTTGTTTTTTGCTTCTCGATGTGGAATCTGGATGTACCAAATGGCCCGCGGGATCCCAGATCCAACCCATGAAGGCACAGTCCAGATCAGGCATGGGATCAGAACCAAGATCAAGCTCAGCTGGCCCACAGTCAGGCATAGGATCAAGCACAGGATCAGGTGGTTGGGAGTTAGGCACAGGGCCTGTGGCTAACTGTCCCAGAGTCAGGGGCAAGATCAAGATTGGACCCAGCCTTGACTGGCCTGGAATTAAGGACATCTGAAATTAAAGTCTCTAGAACAACTGTCTTTAGAGTAAAGGTGCTTTGAGGGGTTTTCTATGGAGACAGTTGGTGGTGGTGCAGAAGAAAAAAGATAACAGCATAAGATTGAACTTATCAGACTTGTGGAACTAACCAAGGCTGTTGAAATGCTAAAAGTATGCCAGAGATTAACTAAAATTTAAAAGTATGTCTAAAGTCAGCATTAAGTTTCACTTCTGCCTTGTGGGCTCAACTTACAATAAATCATATGACTTACAAGAATGCAGTCTTTAGCATATATTAGATAAAATAATAATACCAACCAGTTGGAAAATGTTATGCAAACAAACTGACCCATTGGTGTATAGGTTTGGGGGAGGTGACATTTTTAACTATAATGGCTCAGGAACGCTGAGCTGAGTGTTTACTCTACATTTTTTGCTAAGCAGTGCTGCTCCTAAGATGGGGTGGGCAAACTTTTTTGTCCTGGTGCCACATGACAAGTTATTAAATGCAATGAGGGCTGGAGGATAGGGTGTGATGGAGTGGGGCATGGCACAGCATGTTCTCGACATAGTAATCAAATCTGCTCCACTTGCTGCAGGCATTTACGTATACAGCAGGCTTAAGCATCATCATTTTTAGCACCCAAGAAACCCTTTCAAATTCAATCATGGATCCCCAGCTGCTACCAAAATCATAAAAACTTTCAACCCAACAGGTATAAGTCATTTCCCAGCTAGGAGATCACCTCACCTCAATCACAAATGCAGGCCAAAAAGTATAAATTCCTAGCATGTAGACAGGTGGACTCAAAACCAGTGGGTTTATGCTCCTCTATCAGCAGATGAAGATGGAGTAAGCTGATATCACAGTATATATAACTGTTCAGTGACCCCAGCCTGCCAGTATTCTTTGTCTTCAGCAGATGGTGGACGTGTTTCTCCCTATAGGCATTTCTTTGAGCTTTTTGAAAGGAGAAAATTGAAATTCTAAAGTCAGGAGAAGAAAACCCCGCTCTTCTGTGGTGATTCCTAAAGGTCCCTTCCCCATTTGAGAATTCCTGAGGCGATTTCCGTGGTACCTGAGAGGTGTGCCTTGGCCTGATAGCTGGGCTTCCCGGTGTGGAGTTAGCTGCTAGTTCAGCTGAAAGGCAGTGGGTGCAGGAGGCCAAGCGCGGTGGTGACGGCAGATGCCCTCTCCTGCCACAGCTGGAGACCATCTCTGTACTCAGTCGGTAAGCACTGAGCTCAAGTAAGGTTTAAAAAAAAAAAGAGAAAATTTTACCTGAATCAGAGACAGAGGGATTTCAGGACTTCGTCTGGTCTCTGTGCTCAGCACGCTGTGCCGACGTTTGATCCTGCTCCCTTTGGGGTTGGGGAACTGGGCAGCCTGGTGGGTTGAGTGGCCCCGGTGGGCTAGGCCCCGCACTTAGGATTTTTCTTGCATGCCGCAGTGGCCATTTTCAAGTGCTTTTGTGTGTTTTCTGCTGCCCTCTATAGGCTGTCGGTGTGCACAGTGTGTCGGCTCTGTGCATGCATTGTATGCTTGGTTTTTGGGTGTGCTTTTTACGTGCACAAACTTTTTTATCCACTTAACTTGGCACACAGGTTGTGTGTGCACCTAGCCATGCTTTCTTCTACGTGCTTATTTTTGGGCGCATTTCATTTTTGAGCGCAAGCCGTTCCAAAGCACGTTTAATGCAGTGATGGTGCAGGTAAACAAGAAGCCTGTTGTGTTTGAGGCATTGTGGACCCTTGGTCACAATGGAGATGACTCTGCCCACGAGGAGGAACCACTGTGATAGGCTGACACAGTTAGCAGACACAGAATGGATAGAGTCTTTATTGTACTGCTGTAAATGGATGGTAAAGCAGGAAGGTAAGACACTGATCCACGAGGTGCCAATACGCTCAACAGGCTCAGAAGTATAGTCTCACCCAGATGTTCACGATAGGCAGGAGCCCGCAGTGCGGGTAACACCGCGGCTGGTGGGTGGAGTTGGAGCGCCGGTTCGTAGAGGTACTCACAGAGTGAAGGCGTCTTCCTGATGGTAGAATGGTGGGACCGGAGGCCCATGGTGCAGGATATGAAGTAGATAGACCCTCGAGGAGTGTGTATCCAATGGCCCAATATCCTGGAAATGAATAAGATAAAAGACCCCCGAGGAGCAGTTGTCTAGGTTAGTGAGGACCCCGAAGGGAAGTCTGAAGCGAGAGACCCCCGAGGAGCGGGTGTCTAGGTTAGTGAGGACCCCGAAGGGAAGTCTGAAGCGAGAGACCCCCGAGGAGCAGTTGTCTAGGTTAGTGAGGACCCCGAAGGGAAGTCTGAAGCGAGAGACCCCCGAGGAGCGGGTGTCTAGAGCTTCTGCTGGAGCGACGCCCTTAGCGTGAAAAGAGGCGTCTAAGCTACAGCTTAGAGCAAGCAGAGTAGCGAAATGAAGTCTTTGCTAACTCAAATTGGTAGCGGAAGCAGAGGCTAGTTATACCAGGAGGTACTGACGTCATGTGGTGGGGCCACACCCGAGGTTCCCGCCATGTTGTGTATTTGAGCATCAGAGGCCACGGGAGTGAGCATGGCGGATGGGGATGCCCATGCTGGTCTGGAAATGCCGAGGCCCTCTACACTCGGCACCAGAGACAGCCATCTTGCCAAAAGAGAGAGAAAGGGGAGAAAAAGAGGTAAGGCAGAGCAGTCGCAGCCGTCTGCGACCGACGGACGCAGCAAAGCCTAAGCATCTCCCTTTTTGTGTTGCCTGTCATATTAGAGCTTCTCAGCCTGACCTGGCTTCTAACTTGTGTCAGCGCTGCTCAGATGCTCAGGGAGAGTTGTCTTCCTCGGATTTTGTTAAGTCTGGCTCTTCCCATTCTGATGATGGGTTGGTCACAGCCTTGACTGGGGAGATGCCAGGTCTTGACTGGGGAGATGCCAGGTCTTGACTGGCTCCTCCACTGGCGAGGGAAGTTCTGTGGGACCAGCTCCAGTTCCTTCTGGGCTTGGTCTAGACCCAGCTGCTTTTCCTTGGGTGGAATTGTTTCAAGGCTTACAAGCCTTTCATCAGGCACAGTCCTCCGCTTTCCCCATTTCTGTCTGATCAGACCCTCAGCCGGTGGCTCCTCCCTCTTCCAGTCCTATGCTTAAGTGCCAGGGCTTGCCTCAGCTCCCTGCGGATGTTCCCGACAGGAAGCCAGATGGCACTGATGATTAGGTTCATCCTGATTCCCTGGAAGATGGGGAAATTCCTCCAGGGCTGGAATTGTATCGAACCATGTTGTGGTTCTTTCATAGAGATGAACTGCCTGCCCTGATTACCCAAACCTTGAAACAGCTGGGTGTTCCTGGTAGAGATGTGAATCGTGTCCTCGATCATCTTAACGATCGATTTCGGCTGGGAGGGGGAGGGAATCGTATCGTCGCCGTTTGGGTGTTTAGAGTATCGTGAAAATCGTTGAAATCGTGAACTGGCACACTAAACCCCCCTAAAACCCACCCCGACCCTTTAAATTAAATCCCCCACCCTCCCGAACCCCCCCCCCCCAAATGCCTTAAATTACCTGGGGGTCCAGCGGAGGTCCGTAGCTAAATCGGGGGAAGGGGGAGGGCAGGAAAACCGGCACACTAAAACACCCTAAAACCCACCCTGACCCTTTAAATTAAATCCCCCACCCTCCCGAACCCCCCCCAAATGCCTTAAATTACCTGGGGGTCCAGCGGCGGTCCGGAACGGCCTCCTGCAATTGAATTGTGTTGTCTTCAGCCGGCGCCATTTTGCAAAATGGCGGCGCAAAATGGCGGCGGCCATAGACCAACACGATTCGACTGCAGGAGGTCGTTCCGGACCCCCGCTGGACTTTTGGCAAGTCTTGTGGGGGTCAGGAGGCCCCCCCAAGCTGGCCAAAAGTCCCTGGGGGTCCAGCGGGGGTCCGGGAACGATCTCCTGCCACGAATCGTTTTCCGTACGGAAAATGGCGCCGGCAGGAGATCGACTGCAGGAGGTCGTTCAGCGGGGGTGCCGTACGGAAAACGATTCGTGGCAGGAGATCGTTCCCGGACCCCCGCTGGACCCCCAGGGACTTTTGGCCAGCTTGGGGGGGCCTCCTGACCCCCACAAGACTTGCCAAAAGTCCAGCGGGGGTCCGGAACGACCTCCTGCAGTCGAATCGTGTTGGTCTATGGCCGCTGCCATTTTGCGCCGCCATTTTGCAAAATGGCGGCGCAAAATGGCGCCGGCTGAAGACAACACGATTCAATTGCAGGAGGCCGTTCCGGACCGCCGCTGGACCCCCAGGTAATTTAAGGCATTTGGGGGGGGTTCGGGAGGGTGGGGGATTTAATTTAAAGGGTCGGGGGTGGGTTTTAGGGTGTTTTAGTGTGCCGGTTTTCCTGCCCTCCCCCTTCCCCCGATTTACGATTTTTTGACGATAAATCGGGGGAATTGGTATTGTATCATGGCCCTAATGATTTTTGACGATTTAAAATATATCGGACGATATTTTAAATCGTCAAAAAATGATTCACATCCCTAGTTCCTGGTTCAGATGCTGTGTCAGAACCGAGGAAGAATTCCATTTTGGTTTCCTTATGTAAAGGCTCTTGTTTTTTCCCAGTGATGGATGCTATCCAGGAATTGATTGATCTGGAATGGGATGCACCAGAGGCAAATTTTAAAGGGGGTCGGACATGGGAAGGCCTGTACCCCCTGGATCCAGCTGTGAGAGAGCATTTGTGTTTTTCCAACGTGGATGCTCTGATATGTGCCATGTCTAAGCAGATGACTATTCCCATAGAGGGAGGAGCGGCCTTGAGGGATATACATGATAGAAGGATTGAGGCTATTCTTAAGCAAGCCTTTGAGGCGGTGCCGATGAATATACAGATTGCCTCCTGTTGTGCCCTAGTGGTGAGATCTTGTCTGCTTCTCTCTCAGGAGGTTGATGAATCTGGAGGGAATTCCAGAGTGGTTATGGAGCCTGCTGTCATTTGGTTCAGACCTCAGCCAGAGGAGTGGCTTCCGTGATAGCAGCAGCCAGGCATAAACTCTGGTTGTGAAATTGGTCAGCTGACTCAGCTTCCAAGGCAGTCTTACCAAGATGTCCTTTAAAGGCTCACTTTTGTTTGGGAGCGAGTTGGAGAAACTGGCCAGTAAGTGGGGTGAGTCTCCGGTGCCTCAGTTGCTGGAGGATAAGAAACAATTACAGCGCCCTTTTGGTATGAGGGGTTGTTTCCGGGTTTCCAGGTGTTTTCATCCCTACAGAGGAACGAGCTTTCAGCGGACTCAGCATTTTTTTATGTTTCAGTCCTTTTGTTCCTGGCAGCCCAAGAGAGGAGTGGGCTTGGGTGGTGGACCTTCCTGAGCTTCCCAATGAAGGTTTGCCGATGCACCTTCCAGAACTAGGGGGGATGTCTCTCTCTCTCTTTTGTCGGAGGTGGGTCGAAATCACATCAGACCAGTGGGTCCTGGAGGTGGTTTGCAAAGGGTATGCACTGGAAATTCACAGTATTGCTTGGGATGTGTTCATGGTGTCCCCTTGCTTCTCCCCGCAGAAGAAGCAGGCAGTGGAGTTCATACTTCAAAGGCTCCTCAGACTGAGGGCTGTGGTTCCAGTGCCTTGTCTCAATATCATATGGTGCAATATTCCATTTATTTTGTTGTGCCCAAGAAGGGGGGGCTCCTTACGTCCCATCTTAGATCTCAAGAGGGTCAACTGTCACTTGAAGGTGACTCATTTTCGAATGGAAACCTTATGCTCTGTAATAATGGCAGTGTAGTTGGGGGAATTTCTGACCTCCTTGGATCTATCAGAGGCTTACCTTCATATTCCCATCCGATTGGAACACCAACGCTTTCTACCCTTTGCGATGTTGGGATGCCATTATCAATTTCTGGCATTGCCTTTTGGTATAGCCATCGCTCCCAGAACATTTTCCAAGATTATGGTGGTGGTAGCAGCAGCCTTGCGAAAAGAAGGAATCCTGGTGCACCAGTATTTGGACAACTGGCTGATTCGAGCCAAATCTGAGGAAGAGAGCCGCCTGGTGACACACAAAGTGAACTCCTTATTGCAGGAGCTCGGTTGGGTGGTGAACCTGACCAAGAGCAATCTTCAACCATCCCAGTCGTTGGAGTATCTGGGGGTCCAATTAGACACAGGACAGAGTTTTCCTACCAGAAGTTTGGATCCAGAGATTGATGTCTCAAGTGTGTCACTTGATGCACACCATATGCCTGATGGTGTGGTCTTACCTACAGGTACTCGGCTTGATGGCAACTAACCTGGAAGTGGTGAAGGGGGAAAGGCCGCATATGTGTCCTCTTCAGCGCTCTCTGCTATCTCGTTGGAACCCGCAGTCTCAGGATTATGTGGTTCGGCTCCACTTGCCAATGGAAATCTGCGTCCGCCTCCATTGGTGGTTGCAGGAGGATCATTTGAGAAAGGGAGTTCCCTTGTCCTCTCCGGCCTGGTTGGAACTCACAACAGATGTAAGTCTCCAAGGCTGGGGGCTCGTTGTCTGGAGTTAACGGCCTAAGGGTGCTGGATTGCCAAAGAATCTCACTGGAACATCAATCTCTGGAGGCCTGGGCAGTACGACTGGCATGTTTGCAGTTTAGCCACAGGCTGCGGAATCAAGTGGTTCGCGTGATGTCAGATAACGTGATGACGGTGGCCTATATGAATTGCCAGGGAGGAATCAAAAGCCAGCAATTGTTGCAGGTGAAATGGGTGGAAGGTTATCTGCAGATGATCTCGGCTTCTCACATTGCAGGAAAAGACAACCTAAGAGTGGACTTTCCCAGGAGAGTGGGTTATCCCACTGCAAGGGCCACTCATGATAGAAGGCTGCATATGAAGCCCATTTTGTCCTTGGTGGGATGCTCACGAAGGTACCTCAGGTACCAGTGGTAGCAACGACTAATGAAGCCTTGGACCTGCCCCTAAGTGCCATAAAACTTTTCAGTAAAAACAAGGAGGAGATCCCTGGATGTCAGCAGAGAGGTTGCAGGGTAGCACCTGATTACAGCATTGGGTTGCCCTCTGAACTTCCTGCAGGCTGTCTCTCAAATTTGGCCAGGGTCAGTGCATCCATAGCTGCAGGTTGAGAAACCTCTCAAGGCAGATGGAATCAGGATGTGCTCAGGTGTGGCACTAGAACATTGAATGTCTCTGACAACAATAGCCACAGTGGTTTCAAAAGTCTATGGTTGAACAGAGAGTTCAGGAGCAAACAGAAACACTGGGTGTGGCACACTGCTTGAGCAAGAATTGCTAGACAGTCCCTCTAGCTGGGAGTACCCTTATCTGAAGCAATTTCCCAGACACAGATTCACATTAACACATACTTTAAAAAATTAAAACAAAAGTTGATCTTTCCTCAAGCTCTGACTCAGCTTGAGTGTCCCTATTGAAACACCAGAGCAAGGATTTACAGGTTGATTTTAAAAGCACCAGTTCAAGATTGGCCTGTGCCTGACAAAGTGTTACTGTTATCCCTTGTATCGGGATTTCTTCCTACCTCTGCTCTTTCCCCCTGTCTGTTCAGGACATGTAATAACCTCTCCAAAAGGTCAGGGTCCTGAAATTCAGGCATGCTACTAATGAATACCTGCTTGCGTTTCCTGGAGCTTGCTTTGAGGTGAACAGATCTTCCCTATTCGAGGTCTTGTCCTACATGCTGCCTTCTTTCCTGCTTTCAGTGTTGTTTATGGGGCATCCTATCACACTGTTTTTCTTTCAGCCTTACCGCGACATGCTCCTGCTCTGACTCCGAAAGCAGTGGGAGGAGGAAGAGGCCTGCTGTAGGTGGAAAGAAGACGCACAAACTTCCCCAGCCCATCAGGTACCAGGATCCCACCACCTGTGGAAGGCGACGAGAAAAAAATTAAGAAAAAAAAAAAATACTGTTTATTTTAGTTACTATCTGTTGCTTGTATGTGTTAATGAATAAGGGTAGTGATGTTTGAGTATGAATGATAGGTCTGCGTGCTGGATTGTGAGTGTGAGTGTGTGTGTGTGTGCGCAGTGTAGGGCCCAGTATTTTAGGTGTGTGTGAGAGTGAATGCAAGGATGAGGCATAGATGCAAGGAATAGGAGAGGAGGTCATATGGGGGTTCAATAAATGTGTTGGGTTGCTTCCATGCTAGATAGGGGCTATCAAAGCTACTTGTCAAAAGACAAGTGCTGCAAAATAATACAAATAAAAAAAACAATGTATTGAAGTACTGTCTCTTTCAAAGCATCAAGAAACAGATCCAAAATGGGATATTTGATCAGCACTTTCCGGATCCTCTAATGGAATTGGATAAAGTAAAATGAAAGAGGTTGGTCTAGTCTGGCTGTCCTGATTCTCCCCTGGAGGAAAAATAAAGAAAAAATAACATTGTTTTCCCATAGAAAAACTTAGGAGCTACATAGGCAAAGGGAGGCTACTAGGATGCACTCCTGCGCTGGGCAGGAGTAAATATATTCAGGGTAGAGATCTTGGGGAGTAGACTAAAAGCTGCATATCCAGGTGGGTGAATAAACCACTGTGGGCAGGGCCAAAGGCACAGCAGAGTGCCCGATAATGGACCGTGTAGGTTGGCTTTACTTCCTGCATGCTCTGAATAGCAGCAGATAATGGAGCCTGTAGGTTGGCTTTACTTCCTGCATGCTATGAATAGCAGCAGATAATGGAGCCTGTAGGTTGGCTTTACTTCCTGCATGCTCTGAATAGCAGCAGATAATGGAGCCTGTAGGTTGGCTTTACTTCCTGCATGCTCTGAATAGCAGCAGATAATGGAGCCTGTAGGTTGGGCTTTACTTCCTGCATGCTCTGAATAGCAGCAGATAATGAAGCGTGTAGGTTGGCTTTACTTCCTGCATGCTCTGAATAGCAGCAGATAATGGAGCCGGTAGGTTGGCTTTACTTCCTGCATGCTCTGAATAGCAGCAGATAATGGAGCCTGTAGGTTGGCTTTACTTCCTGCATGCTCTGAATAGCAGCAGATAATGGAGCCTGTAGGTTGGCTTTACTTCCTGCATGCTCTGAATAGCAGCAGATAATGGAGCCTGTAGGTTGGCTTTACTTCCTGCATGCTCTGAATAGCAGCAGATAATGGAGCGTGTAGGTTGGCTTTACTTCCTGCATGCCCTGAATAGCAGCAGATAATGGAGCGTGTAGGTTGGCTTTACTTCCTGCATGCCCTGAATAGCAGCAGATAATGGAGCCTGTAGGTTGGCTTTACTTCCTGCATGCCCTGAATAGCAGCAGATAATGGAGCCTGTAGGTTGGCTTTACTTCCTGCATGCTCTGAATAGCAGCAGATAATGGAGCAGGTTGGCTTTACTTCCTGCATGCTCTGAATAGCAGCAGATAATGGAGTGTGTAGATTGGCTTTACTTCCTGCATGCTCTGAATAGCAGCAGACTTGCTGCTGCTGTTCCAGTGGCTTCTACTACATAACATGACCCCCACAGACTGCAGGACTTGAGGGGGGGGGTCATCTGTTGCCACCCCACCATCAGAGAAAGACACCAGCAATCTATAGCTCTCACCCAGCAGAGTTTATTGCAGGACCCTGGTCGTGCTCAGCATTTGCCAGCAGAAGGGAAGGAAAGCAATCATCCATGTACAGTAAACTCACAAAGCTAGCACTACAAGTAAAAATAATACAACCTGTAAGATGAATCACAAAAGAATTGCTCCGTCTGGCTAAAATTATGCATAGAGATTGATATTGGGCAAAGTTCTAGCCGGATTGAGGGAAGGCATTTCCTTGGGCATGTTTGGGGGTGGGGAAGGGGTTGGTAAATAAAGCGTGTAGATTGCATTTTCAAATCTTCAGGCATAGATTTTCCTTAGAATTGTTACCCATGGAAAAAGGTAGAAAGTCTGTGAGTCCTTCATGCCCATAGGCAATCTTTAAAGAGCTAGTACGCATGCATTCTCCCGTTGAAGATTAGGTGAAGGTCTGCAGGTATGAAGTGCCCATGGGCATTGCATCTAAGCGGACAGGTGGAAAGATTCATAGCTCCTGTTTCCCAAAAATGAATTCTCTGAGATCATGTTTCAGCAGTTTGCACTGGATTTGTACTTTGAATGCACAAATAATTGAAATCTCTAAAAATATATCTGTTTCAAATAGCCTTCAATATTTCATCAAATATACAGTAACAATTAACACCCAACTCCTCCCCAGTATACTTTTTCCTTCCCCCCTCTGCTTTTTAATTTTTTTCTCATTATACCAAATTATCAATTTATCCCTCTTACTTCCCTATTTTTAGGGTAATTGAATGGCACATGTCTTTTTTGTTTCCTTTCCCTTTCTCTTTTCAAGAGTAGTTTAATTTTGGTAAATTTGTTTACTTTGATTATTATACTGGTTTTGTGTAATTTTATTCTTTTTAATTTGATTTTATTTTTATATTATCCTTGTGAACCGTTTTGATAACATTTTTATTTGTAAAAACAGTATAGAAATGCTTTTAAATAAAATAAATAAATAAATGGCAGCTCTTGGGACCTTGGTCAGGGGCAATACGTTCAAACTTGGGCAAGAGTCAGTGTCACATACGGGGCTGCCCTATGAGCATCGAAATACCCAGTGTTTTCTAGCTGAAAAAAAATAAGGTGCTGGTACTCACATGCAAGATGCATTGTTTCTTTTGAGGGATCACAGGGCAAATGAAGTAGGTGAGAAAGAGAAGGTGCCGGTGCTCGGTATCCTCTGAAGTAAAGCCCTGAAAATAACTGACGATCGATCCAACAGCACGGAACAGAAATCTGACCATAGTGCCAACAGTAGGGAGAGCCAATTCCAAGAATGTCAGGTTCCTCACTCTCCACTTACCCATATTTAAAACCAAGTAATAAGAGCAGCAAGAAAAAAAGAACTACTTATCCTTCACCTAAACTATGGCCAATATCTTGCCTCCAATAAGTTAACTTTTAATACTGCATTCTTCTGAAACTTTTTTAAATGAAAATAAAATGTTATAGTAAAAGAGGGAGGCTGTATCACTGGCTTACTTATAGTATCCGGCTGAAGGGAAACCATGTGTTTACTTTTATAGAGGGTAATTTTGAAAGTCACTCTCCTGGGTAAACAGGTTGCCTGAAAATCGTTAATCTGAAAACTCATCATACCTGGCCCATACACGTTGCCCAAAGCGTTGTACAGTAAAATCACAAAGCTAGCACTACAAGTAAAAATAATACAACCTGTAAGATGAATCACAAAGGAATAGCTCCGTCTGGCTAAAATTATGCATAGAGATTGATACGGGGCAAAGTTCTAGCCGGATTGAGGGAAGGCATTTCCTTGGGCATGTTTGGGGGTGGGGGAGGGATTGGTAAATAAAGCGTGTAGATTGCATTTTCAAATCTTCAGGCATAAATTTTCCTTAGAATTGTTACCCATGGAAAAAGGTAGAAAGTCTGTGAGTCCTTCATGCCCATAGGCAATCTTTAAAGAGCTAGTACGCATGCATTCTCCCATTGAAGATTAGGTGTAGGTCTGCAGGTATGAAGTGCCCATGGGCATTGCATCTAAGCGGACAGGTGGAAAGATTCATAGCTCCTGTTTCCCAAAAATGAATTCTCTGAGATCATGTTTCAGCAGTTTGCACTGGATTTGTACTTTGAGTGCACAAATAATTGAAATGGAAATGGCTCTTTTGTGACTGATGGATGTGAATGTGGAAGAGGTTCAGTCATTCCATTTTCCAGACATAAGAACATAAGAAAATGCCATACTGGGTCAGACCAAGGGTCCATCAAGCCTAGCATCCTGTTTCCAACAGTGGCCAATCCAGGCCATAAGAACCTGGCAAGTACCCAAAACCTAAGTCTATTCCATGTTACCATTGCTAATGGCAGTGGCTATTCTCTAAGTGAACTTAATAGCAGGTAATGGACTTCTCCTCCAAGAACTTATACAATCCTTTTTTAAACATAGCTATACTAACTGCACTAACCACATTCTCTGGCAACAAATTCCAGAGTTTAATTGTGCGTTGAGTAAAAAAGAACTTTCTCCGATTAGTTTTAAATGTGCCCCATACTAACTTCATGGAGTGCCCCCTAGTCTTTCTACTATCCGAAAGAGTAAATAATTGATTCACATCTACCCGTTCTAAACCTCTCATGATTTTAAACATCTCTATCATATCCCCCCTCAGTCGTCTGTTCTCCAAGCTGAAAAGTCCTAACCTCTTTAGTCTTTCCTCATAGGGGAGTTGTTCCATTCCCCTTATCATTTTGGTAGCCCTTCTCTGTACCTTCTCCATCGCAATTATTGGGTTGTAGCACCTAATATGGAACCCATACAGTTCTCAGCAAGACCTGTGCAATATTACCCAAGGCAGTTCCTACCTGATTATACATATTGGAGATGTTAGCATTTGCCTAGGAGCAGAATAGGCTATAGCTGCTGACAGAAGGGGTTGCTAAATATTGCCTTCTGGGGGGGGGGGGGGGGAGAGGGAGAGGGAGAGAGAGAGAGAGAGAGAGAGAGAGAGAGAGAGAGAGAGAGAGAGAGAGAACCTGACCATAATGTCATCTCCCTAGATAGGTATTTGTATCCCTATGGTAGGCCCTCCTAGTAACTCGAGGTGAGATTTAGGTATTAGTGTAGGGGTTAGGGGCCACTTTGACATTCAAAGTGAGACGTACGAACAGAACAGTGGTCTCTTGTGAAGATTTGATGACCTTCGGAGTGAGGAAACTCACTCCAAGATTAGATCTGGGCAATGTTCTCTCCACCTAGCTTGATGGACTCTCTACCTGGGTAACATCAAGCTAGGTGGAGAGAACATTGTACAAATCTCATTTTTGGGTGAGTTTCCTCACTCCGAAGGACATCAAATCATTACAAGAGACCACTGTTCTATTCGTACGTCTCACTTTGAATGTCAAAGTGGCCTCTAACCCCCTACACTAATACCTAAACCTCACCTCGAGTTACTAGGTGGGCCTACCATAGGGATACAAATACCTATCTAGGGAGATGACATTATGGCCTGGTGTGCTCGCTCTCTCCCTTCCCCCCCCCCCCCTGTGGTTGTATGCAGGAAATACAACAGGTCTGGCACCTATTGCAAAGTCTGATAATATTATTGCAATTTGCATTAACTTAGCTCTTCACATAGGTAATTAGCACAAATTGTAATAAACTGACTATTTGCATAAACCACACCCCTTTTGCTATCACATGTAATACTTACCACATTTTGATAAATGGAGGCCTTAGTTTGTACCTGAGACAATGTAGGGTAAAGTGACTTGCCCAAGGTCACAAGGAACAACAGCAGGACTTGAACCCTGGTCTCCTAGTTTATAGCCCACTGCTCTAACCACTAGGCTACACATAGAAACAGCTCACCTGTGTCACAGAAACCCTCACCAAACACAGAATAAAGGCCCTCTCCAAATACAGAAAAGGAAATCCTACAGAAGACCTGCAATGTGATGCAGAACCGAAATTCATTTCCTTCCATACTTGTTAAAACCAAAGAGGTCAATAATCAAAGCACGTTCAGCGCTATTTAGCCAGATAAGTGGGACTTAGGAGGCTAAGTAGCAGCCACTGAATCATGCATGCATGATCGGTGGCTGCCGCTTAGCTGTATAATTCCCTTTTATGATTAAAACATTAGCTGCATAAAAAGTAGGCATGTAGTGGACAGATCAGGGCGGAGCAAGTTAAGCATACAACTTATGCGGCTAACTGCCGATATTCGGACTTAGCCACATAAGTTGTACAGCTAAGCTAGACATGCCATAGAGCAGATCTAACTTTAGCCAGTTAGACTTATCCGGCTAAGCGCTCAGTTATACACATATAGGGGTAGATTTTCAAAGGGTTACGCGCGTAACCCCTGAAAACCTACCCCTGCGCACGCCGAGCCTATTTTGCATAGGCTCGGTGGCGCACGCATGTCCCAGCGCTTTCAAAAATGGGCATCTGGGGGCGTGGTGGCAGTTCGGGGGCAGTCCCGAATCCTCCGGCACAGCGGCCTGTGCCGGGGATGGCGCACCAGCAGCTGGCCGGCGTACGCAAGTTACGCCTGCCTTGGGCAGGTGTAACTTCTGAAACAAAGGTAGGGAGAGATTTAGTTAGGGCTGGGGGTGGACTAGATAGGAGAATGGAGGGGAAGGTGGGGGGTTGAAAAAAAAGTTCCCTCCGATTTCGGAGCAGCCTTGGAGGGAACGGGGAAAGCCATTGGGGCTACCCTTGGGCTCGGCGCGCGCAAGGTGCACAAGTGGGCACCCCCTTGTGCGTGCCGACCCCGGATTTTCTAACATGCATGCGGCAGCGCACGCATGTTATAAACTCGGGTGTACATTTGTGCATGCCGGGTAGCGGGCACAAATGTACCCCGTGCGCGTAACATTTAAAATCGGCCCCATATTGAGTGGCATAGCCATGCCCCTGAACATACATTGTAACTTAGCCAGATAGGTTCTAAGTTACTTAACCGGCCAGTTTTGAATATTGACCCCAAAGATATCAGAGATGCCAATCCCAAAGTTGATATATTCCAATCATTAAACTGAAAACAAAATTCTTCTTTTTTTTTTTTACCATTGCTGTCTGAACATTTTATTTTTCTAATAAGCTTGGTTGCAATCTCTCTTTTCCTCTTCCTCTGTCTATCCTCTAACTGTTTTCCAAGATCTACTGTTCATTTTTCATTTGCTCTCTTCTTTGCTTCTTCCCCTACATCTGCATCCAACACTGATCTTTCCCTTTCAGTTTCTCATTTCCCTTTTTTGTCTCTCTGTCCGCTCATACAGGCCAATGCCATATTGAGTGCTGTGACCAGCGGCCCCTATTTGCGCATTGAACGCGAGTTTTGGATGCGCTAAACATGCACCCAATGCAGTACCATGATTAGCGCATCCATAACGAGTATGCAAACCAGCACGTAGCAAATAGCGCCCATCGCACTTAAATTGCATATAAATGAGCCAATTAACTATTATTCCCCATGTAGTAACGCGTGCCCAAAACAAGTGCATCCATAATGAATTTTTTACAAATAAAATTTAGCACCATTCCTAGTCCAGGCATTATAGTGGTGGTGCTATCTGTTGTAGATGTTTCTGAAAGTTTTTTTTGTGTGTGATTTCTAGCATTTAAACAATGAATTATATTCATTTTTTTGTCCTCATCACTTTTCTCTTACAAATGTAAGTGAGAATAAGGCAAAGGAGAGCGATTATTCAAGCAAACAATCCAGAGAACATAAGACACAGGATGGTGTGGTAGCACAGGTGCAGGTAAGCAAATAACTCCAGTAAACTTGGGATAGCTGTAGATTGATGAACGGTTACCCAAGTCCTGTATATCCAATGGAAGAATGGACCGTAAGAAGCATGTACTGGGGCGCCCAAGTCCTGAACGTCCAGGCCTGGAGCGGGACCCAGGCGACTGTTACATGCGTGTTCTCGGGCGCCCATGTCCTGGACATCCAAGCCAGGAGTGCCAGCGCCCATGGTTTGCACTTGGACACACATTAATGCACATCTTTCAATTCAATGTTGGTTTTCCTGTTTATACTATTTACATGTGCCTATTACTTTGTCCTTCCATTCCCTCCATGTGTTAAGGTTTGTAGGAGTCAGTTGAGGAAAGTTATATTTACATCAATTAGTGGACAGTTGCTATTCCTACCTGTTATCTTTAATTGTGAAGTAATGGTAACTTGGATTGACCACTGTTGAACACTGGATACTGGGCTTGATGGGCCCTTGGTCTGATCAAGTATGGCATGTCTTATGTTCTTATGTTCCTTTTTGTTTGTTTGTTCATAGGTACAGTTCAGAGCCATCTGTAGATCCTGCCGGCATCGTATCATTCAACCAGGATTTGCCAAGACAGATGTTGTGCGAAGATACCAGCTCAGCTCTCAGTCAATGTTAACCCTTTATGAAGACCTGCGCAATGACCTTGACCCCATCGCCAATCGCAACCATGCCGTGCCTAGGTTGGTAAAACTTCTGTCCGCTTTGCAGTTTTTTGGCACTGGAAGTTTACAAAATATTGTTGGTATCACTTCCAGGGTGGATCAGTCCTCTGTCTCTTGTCACTTAGGCCATGTCTTGAGGTCAATGATAAAGCAGATGAAACAGTTCATCTACTATCCTGAGGACCCAATCCAACTTCAGGAGATCTGATGTAGTTTCTTTAAAATAGCCAGGATGCCTAATGTGTTGGGTGCAATAGACTGCACTCATATCGTATTGACCCTGAAGTGGGAACAGGAGAATGCATTCTTTTTTTTTTTTTTCAATTCTTTATTTTACATTTCTTAATTATAACAGGCAAATGGATACAATACATAAAATATACTTATACATCTCCTGTGGGGACTAAATCTCAATCTTTACCCATATAATCAGATAACAGTAATATTTAAAGAAAAAGTGGACCGTTGGAAAATTAAACAGAGCGAAAAATATAAGGTAAATATGGTATCACCCATAATACTAGGCAACAAGAGATAACAACAATTTAAATAATTTTTTCGCTCTCAACCATTTTCTGCACTTTGGGGGTGTGAGTCCAGGAAAGCCTGTAATGCTGCGACTTCAAAATAAACATACTTTTGATCTTTAAACCAAATTTCGCACTTGCAAGGGTATCTTAGAAGGAATCTGGCACCCCTGGCCAGGGTGGCAGACTTCAATTTAAGAAACTCTTGCCTCCTTACCTGAGTTGGTCTAGATAGATCTGGATAAATCCAGATCTGTTGACCATGGAAATTTAATAATCTATTACGTAAAAATAAACGTAATATTGTATCTCTTTCTTGTGGAAATGTAAAGGAGACAAAAAGAGTTTCCCTAGAAGTTATAACTTCTAGGAGAATGCATTCTGCAACTACAAGCAATTCCATTCCATGAATGTGCAGGTTGTATGTGATGCACACCTTTGAATAATGAATGTAGTGTCAAGGTTTCCTGGGAGCTGCCAGGATTCCTTAATCCTTGCTCATTCATTGCTTGGAATCCATTTCCCACGGGGAAGATATGATGATGGCTGGCTGCTTGGTAAGTAACATTTGCTTTGGGCTGGAGTTATAGACAGTCAGATGGGATGGAATCATGCGGGGCCCAGGTACATTGTCCCATTCTGAAAAAAGATGTATGTTAAAACCTGGCTATTTAAAAAAGCCTACTATCAATGATCTGAATCCTCAACTACTCTTCCTAACTGCCACAATCTCTCATATATTGCTTATATTCTATTAATACAAAGTTATATACTGTATTGTTTTCGTTTAGTTACCTTGTTATATTGTAAAGCGCAATGCTGAATTACTGTTTGAATGTAAACCGAGGTGATGTTATTTACATACCTCGGTATAGAAAAATCTATAAATAAATAAATAAATAAATAATGTTGTTGTTATGATTCCTGCCCACGGAGCTTCTCTCCACGAGCAGGCCTTGCCACCTTACCTGGTCCCCTGACGCGGCTGGACACCACCAGCTCCGTTTGCCATGGCCCAGAGGCCGTGGCCGTAATCCTCCCTCCGCGGCAGGACGCCGTTGATGCAATCCTTTGTGGCCTGGAGGCCGCAGCAGCTTCTGCCCTGCTTGGCAGGGCAGCCCCCGCCGAGCAATCGTGGACGCCGACGCCCACGTCGGGTCCCGCGCAGCAGGGCCGCCGCCTGCAACATCTTCTCATGGCCTGACCCGCAGCCTGGAGGCCCTGCTTCCCTGCCTCCTCTTCGTGGCCTGGAGGCCACCCTGAAGCCTGCCTCCATGGCAGGGAGCCACCGCCGGCCTGTCTTCGTGGCTCGGGCCACTGACACGATCCTCGGGGTCCTTCCCAGATGGCAGGAGGCCGTCCTGTGACCTGCCTGCTCTTTCACTCTCCAGCACGGCCGGGTGCCACTGTCCATGGTCCTGCTTCTTCTCTTCAGCCTTCCTTAGGCGCCGGAGCGCGCCCCTTCACAGCTTTTAAAGGGCCAGCCACAGGAAGTGTTGCTGGCTCCACCTCATGATGACTTCCTGCTTCAGCCCTATAAAAGGGATTCTTCGTCAGTCTCTCAGGGCCTTCGGATCAGGTTCCACAGTTGCCTGTGTCTTCAGACCGGTCCAGGTCCTCCGTGGTCTTCTCTTGCTTTGATGGCTTCGTGTTCAGTGTCTTCGTGTTCCTTGTTCCCAGTCCTGGTGTTGCTCGAGTTCGGATGTCCGTGCCTTTAGCTGTTTCCATGTTCCAGATGTTCATCATCTTGGTCTTCAGCGTCTTCAGGTTCCTGACGTCTCCTGTCCTTGTCTTCAGATGTCTTCAAGTTCCCGGTACCTGATGTTCCATGTCTCCATGTTCCAGAGGTCCCTCGTCCAGGCTTCCTCACGTCTCAGCTTTCCTGGTGTTCCAGCCCTCCTTGGTGTTCGTTCTTGCTCCGGAGCCTTCTGTTCTGCCAGCCGTGGATCTCCGGGTGACGCAGCTTCGTCATGGAACATGCCGACAGTGGACTGGTGTCCTGTGCTCCTGTGCCGTCTTGTCTTGCCAGCCTTTGTGGTGCTTCGGATGACATCTGGCTCCGTCGTCAAAGTTCTGCCTCGGCTGGATTCTTCCATGCGCTTGTCCCACTCTCCGTGTGGCCCGTGACCAGCCTCCTCGGGCTGTGTAGGGTGCGCAGTGGGACAGGGTGGTCCACGACCAGCCCATTGGGTCCGCCCGTGAAGGTGGGTTGTGTAGGGCGCCCTGAGAGGCAGTGCCAATGTCTACCCTCCCAGCTTCTTGTCTTGTCAGTACTTCGTCAAGTTCCTCGTCTTGTCTTTGATGTCGTTGCATCGACCCTGGTCCGTGATGTCTTCGCATCGACCCTGGTGTCATGTCTTCAACAGCCTTGGTGTCATATCTTCAACAGCCCTGGTGTCATGTCAACAGCCTTGGTGTCATGTCTTTGTTTCAACCCTCGTATGTGATGCCGTCGCATCAACCTTGGTGTCATGTCTTCGTGTCAAGGACTCAGTCTGCCCTCATCCTCGTTCCGGCCTCCCGCCCATTGCCATACCCAGCGGCAGGTCCGAAAGCACTTGGAAAGGTTGGAGGACTGTTCATTAATCAACATTGCATTGTTGGTTGTCCGGGGTGTGCAGGTCCGGTTGAGGGTCAGACCTTGTATCCTAGTCCTTACATCTGCCATGTCTTGCCATGTACCCATGCTCGCACCAGCTCACCTCTCACAGTTTGGCTTGGGACTCCTCCCTGGGTCATGCCATGGCCCAAGGGCTCACAACTCTTTAGAGATGACCGCACCTCCGTGCCTTGGAGCATGACGGCCGACGGAGGTCGCGCTCGTAACAGTTGTATACT
Organism: Rhinatrema bivittatum; assembly: GCF_901001135.1. NCBI lineage: Eukaryota > Metazoa > Chordata > Amphibia > Gymnophiona > Rhinatrematidae > Rhinatrema > Rhinatrema bivittatum. The sequence goes on from NC_042617.1 coordinate 120,377,071, forward strand.
GTTTATTTAATGAAAGTATTTCTGGACCACTGAGTATATGTTATATGGATTCATGTCTATGTTTGTTCATGCAATATTTATTTCCCCTTTTATAGGTGATGGCGGCTATGGCTATAAACCATGGTTGCTAACTCTGCTCCTGTCCCTGCACACAGTAGGCAAAAGGCATTATAATGAGGCACATACTAGCACACAAAATGTTATCGAGCATACATTCAGCATGCTGAAAAGCTGATTCAGATGTTTGGACTGGACTGGTGGTGCCCTGCAATACAGTGCGAAAAAGGTTGCAAGCATTGTTATGGTCTGCCATATGCTCCATAAAATTGCTTTGCGCATTGGGATAGAAGTGGAGATTGCAGAACATTTGCCACCAGATCCACTTGTAGACCTGGCAGCTGAGGTGGACAACACCGTGGGAGCCTCCAAGGTTCACCGAAGGATCATCAATGATTATTTCTAATGTAAGTTGCTAGCTATGATACCAATATCCCCTTTCCACTTTTGAATATATTGATCCTGTAATAGCTGTCAAAAAATTGATTTAGTGAATTAATTGATCAGACAGTTGTAGCGGTTAATTATTTAAATATATTTAATGGAGTCAGTTGTGTGGATTTATGTTTCTGTGATGCCTTATGTCCTTAACATCCTTGCAAGCGTGGGCATCCCTCGCACATGCTAACAGCAACTCCCATCGCTGGCATATGTCCCTCCCCTCGCCCTATTGCTAACTCCCATTGCTGGCCAGCGAAAATCTAAATACTGTTTTGTGTTTTATTTCTGGAGCTGTAATTGGAGGCCAATGGATGGACCAGGAACCCAACATTTCATTGATGTGTCTGTTATGGTTTTGAGGTGTTTGAGTGGATTCTTGGGTACTGTGGAGGTGACCACGCCCATGGGGAGGAGCCCCGTGAGGAACCACAGTACTAGGCTAGACTCAGGACGCACAAACACAGAGATTTGTCTTTTATTATACAGCTGATGTATACCACCAGAGGTGGCAGTAGTGAGGTAATCCAGAGGTAGCAGTCCAGGGACCCTCGGCAGAGGGGACTCGTCGCACAGAGATTGTATAGGGATATCCAGATACAGGTTCCCAGCGCAGCAGAGCTGTAGATGAGACAGACTGAGAAAGTTAGATTACTCACTAAGTTGGTAGCTGTATAGGTGGTGATCCCAGCAGGCAGAAGTAGTTGCACACAGGCACCGAGCCCGGGAGAGCAGGCCCTCGAGGAGCGAGAACCTGATCCCAGAAAGGCACCTGAAAGAAAGCAAAGGGCCCCCGAGGAGCGGGTACCCAGGTTAGAGAAATACCCCGAAGGGCAGAGAGAGCTTCCAGCGGCAGCAAGGAAGCAGCAGAGTAGCTCAGACCAGAGTCTTTCCATCCATTCACGATCTTTGCTAACTCAATGAGCTAGCAAACAAGGGCAGGCTAAATACCCAGATGGCGTGACGTCACTCGAGAGGGACGCCCCCGAGGTTCCCGCCATGACGTGGACAAAGACGTGGGTGGCGTGCGCGTGCGCTCCCTAGGAGGCCCTTAGGAGAAACATGGCATGAGGCCTTGCCATAGCCGCTCCGGGGATGCTGGAGAGAGCGGCATATAGACGTGGTGGTAGCCATCTTCCCAAGGCTAGCGGGGAGAGCAGAGAGAAAGGTGAGGCACAAAGGTCGAAGCCATCTGAGACCGACGGACGCAACAGTGTCTTTGTCCATTTTTTTCTAATTGTACAAATAAATTCACTTGAATTTCTATAATGGTCTATGATCTCAGGATTAATGAACGTATGATCCATATGTCCATTCTCATACCCTCTCATAAGCCCCCAGCATTGGCATCCCTCTCCTTGCAGCCTCTCACCATGCATGAGAACCAGTAGTGTGGTGGGACACTTGATGAAACATGTCACCCAAGTTGTAGTACCAAATAACAAAAATAAATTTAAAATAATTAGCTTTGTTACCCAAAAAACAACTTGGGATATAAACAATGCAATGTTAATTAAAATTGATTGTATTATGTGAAGCTTTTTTTGATAGCTGGATATGTGATTTATGATTTTTGATGGTCTAAAGTAGTATTTATGTCTGTCAAAAGAACATAAGAACATGCCAAAATGGGTCAGACCAAGGGTCAATCAAGCCCAGCATCCTGTTTCCAACAGTGGCCAATCCAAGTCACAAGTACCTGGCAAGTACTCAAAAACTAAGTCTATCCCATGTTACTGTTGCTAGTAATAACAGTGGCTATTTTCTAAGTCAACTTAATTAATAGCAGGTAATGGACTTCTCCTCCAAGAACTTATCCAATCCTTTTTTAAACCCAGCTACACTAACTACACTAACCACATGCCCTGGCAACAAATTCCAGAGTTTAATTGTGCATTGAGTGAAAAAGAACTTTCTCCGATTAGTTTTAAATGTGCCACATGCTAACTTCAAGGAGTGCCCCCTAGTTTTTCTATTATCTGAAAGAGTAAATAACTGATTCACATTAACTCATTCTAGACCTCTCATGATCTTAAAGACCTCTATCATATCCCCCCTCAGCTGTCTCTTCTCCAAGCTGAAAAGTCCTAACCTCTTTAGTCTTTCCTCATAGGGGAGCAGTACCATTCCCTTTATCATTTTGTACCTTCTCCATCGCAACTATATCTTTTTTTTTAGATGCGGCGACCAGAATTGTACACAGTCTCACCATGGAGCGATACAGAGGCCTTATGACATTTTCCGTTTTATTCACCATTCCCTTTCTAATAATTCCCAACATTCTGTTTGCTTTGACTGCCGCAGCACACTGAATCGACGATTTCAATATGTTATCCACTATGACGCCTAGATCTTTCTTGGGTGGTAGCTCCTAATATGGAACCTAACATTGTGTAACTATAGCATAAGTTATTTTTCCCTATATGCATCACCTTGCACTTATCCACATTAAATTTCATCTGCCATTTGGATGCCCAATTTTCCAGTCTCGGAAGGTCTTCCTGCAATTTACCACAATTGGCTTGTGATTTAACTACTCTGAACAATTTTGTATCATCTGCAAATTTGATTACCTCACTCGTCGTATTCCTTTCCAGATCATTTATAAATGTATTGAAAAGCATGGGTCCCAATACAGATCCCTGAGGCACTCTACTGACCACTCCCCTCCACTGAGAAAATTGTCCATTTAATCCTACTGTTTCATGTCTGTTAGCCAGTTTGTAATCCACGAAAGGACATCGCCACCTATGCAATGACTTTTTACTTTTCCTAGAAGCCTCTCATGAGGAACTTTGTCAAATGCCTTCTGAAAATCCAAATACACTACATCTACCGGTTCACCTTTATCTACATGTTTATTAACTCCTTAAAAAAAGAGAAGCAGATTTGTGAGGCAAGACTTGCCTTGGGTAAAGCCATGCTGACTTTGTTCCATTAAACCATGTCTTTCTAATTGTTCTGTGATTTGGATATTTAGAACACTTTCCACTATTTTTCCTGGCACTGAAGTCAGGCTCACTGGTCTGTAGTTTCCCGGATCACCCCTGGAGTCTTTTTAAATATTGGGGTTACATTAGCCACCCTCCAGTCTTCAGGTAAAATGGATAATTTTAATGATAGTTTACAGATTTTTACTAATAGATCTGAAATTCATTTTTTAGTTCCTTCAGAACCCTGGAGTGTATAGCATTCGGTCTAGGTGATTTACTACTCTTCAATTTGTCAATCAGGCCTACCACCTCTTCTAGGTTCACCGTGATTTAGTTCAGTCCAACTGAATCATTACCCATGAAAACTTTCTCCGGAACGGGTATCTCCCCAAATTCCTCTTCAGTAAACACTGAAGCAAAGAAATCATTTAATCTTTCTGCGATGGCCTTATCTTCTCTAAGTGCCCCTTTAGCACCTCAATCATCTAACAGTCCAACTGACTCCTTCAAAGGCTTTCTGCTTCGGAAATATTTTTAAAAGTTTTTACTGTGAGTTTTTGCCTCTACGGCCAACTTCTTTTCAAATTCTGTCTCTTATCCTGTCTCATCAATGTCTTACATTTAACTTGCCAACGCTTATGCTTTATCCTATTTTCTTCTGCTGGATCCTTCTTCCAATTTTTGAATGAAGATCTTTTGGCTAAAATAGCCTCTTTCACCTCACCTTTTAACCATGCCGGTAATCGTTTTGCCTTCCTTCCACCTTTCTTAATGTGTGGAATATATGTGGACTGTGCTTCTAGGATGGTATCTTTTAACAATGTCCACGCCTCTTGCACACTTTTTACCTTTGTAGCTGCTCCTTTCAGTTTTTCTAACTATTTTTCTCATTTTATCAAAGTTTCCCTTTTGAAAGTTTAGCACAAGAGCCGTGGATTTGCTTACTGTCCCCCTTCCAGTCATTAATTCAAATTTGATCATATTATGATCACTATTGCCAAGTGGCCCCACCACCGTTACCTCTCTCACCAAATCCTGTGCTCCACTGAGAATTAGATCTAAAATTGCTCCCTTTCTCGTCAGTTCCTGAACCATTTATTCCATCCAGGAACTTTATCTCTCTAACATGTCCGATGATACATTTACTCAGTAAATATTGGGGAAATTGAAATCTCCCATTATTACTGCACTACCAACTGGGTTAGCTTCCTTAATTTCTCTTAGCATTTCACTATCTGTCACACCAGTCATTTCACTATCTGTCACCTTGGCCAGGTGGATGGTAGTATACTCCTATCACTATACTCTTCCCCAACACACAAGGGATTTCTACCCATAAAGATTTGATTGTGCATTTAGTCTCATGCAGGATGTTTATCCTGTTGGACTCTATGCCATCCTGGACATAAAGCACCACACCACCTCCCGGATGCTCCTCTCTATCATTGTGATATAATTTATACCCCAGTATAGCACTGATGCCAGTGGGGGGGGGGGGGGGTGAAGATGTCAAAGGGAAGAAGAGGATGATACCAGGGGAGAGACATGATTATGATGCTGGGTTTAGAGGTGAGGGAAACGATAATGATGCCACATGGTGATGGGGAGAGTGAAGACACGCGAAAGTGCTGATGGGGAAGTCGGTATTGTGCCATTATGTAGTGGGCCCTGTTGCAGTGGGCCCTGATGGGGAAGTCGGTATTGTGCCATTATGTAGTGGGCCCTGTTGCTTAGGTGAAGCATTGCTGTAGAGTATTTATTTTTGCTTTTGGTCAAGGCGATCCCCCGGACCCCACTTAACTGGTTCAATGTGTATGCCCCATTGAGGCTTTGATCCAAGTCTTAGCCGTAGAACTCCACCATGACCTCGCCCTCATACAGAGCAAGGCCAATGTCTGGGCTTTGTCCAAACCATAGCCCATAACAAAAATAAAAACTTTTATTAAGCAAACATAAGAAAAATCATTCTTTGAGAGACCGTACCACACTGGCAACATCCTTTACAGCGCTGATTAGTTCGTCCAGCAGGCAGGACACTTTTGCCTCTGCCTCAGCATTTTCAGTACAAATATTATCAAGTACCTTGTGCACAGACTCCCAACTCTGGGTGACAGACTTGTCATGATGCTTAACGCTTGACATCAGGCCGGTACAGAAATCAGTGCCCATCCCCTCCATAGAAAAAACTGCCTCTCCCAGGGCATCCGGAACCATTGTTGCCTCATCTCCTGGCTTTTCAGGGATAATCTGCGACAAATCAAGTATGATCGGTACTATGGGCTGGGTCTCCTCAACAAGCAGGCTTGGTTGGTGGGGAGACACTTCTGTTGAAGTAGGAAAGGTGAAGTCCGGTGTTGGGGAAGACTGTGTATCTCCTTCAACACCATCAGCCACACTGTGATTCCTTGATTTGTGGATAAAGACAGATTAAAACAAGTTGACGTTCTTTATATAATACTCAACTCTTAACCACACAAGTGCCCAAAAGAAAAACATCATATGAAAACATGGAAGCACACTCAAAAATCATACCTTCACTCGGCCAATGTTGCACACCTCCGGGTGAAGAGTGCTCAGGACTAGCTCCTCAATGGGGGTCAAAACGATATTGCATGGTTGCCTAACACCAGTCCTGCGTGCCGATGCCTTGATTTTGGCTGCATTTTCTTTCACGTCCCTTCATGTGTTGTGCCAGCGGTGCTGGATTTGTTTGACATCTCTGGTTTTTACTGACAAGGAGCTCAGATCCACAACTATCCTCTCCCAAATCCTTTTCTTGGTAGAAGAGGAAGCCTTCGATCAGAAGAGCACTTTATAATTATCACACACGGCTTGGCAAAGCAGTTCCTTCTTGGCGTCCGAGAAGCATGCATCATGTGATCGCTTCTTGGGTGCTTAGCAACCACTGGGGCCTGCCTGTTCTTCCTGACCTTCAGCATCCCTCTCCACCTGCACAAAGGGTAGCTTTTCAGCTGGACATCCATGTGAGCAGCAGGATCTGGACGCTCGTAAAGGGCCTGTACTGGGCACCCAAGTCTTGGAGATTCTCGCCTGTACGTCCAGGAATTGGGTGTCTATGCTGTTCGCCTAAGGAAAAAAGAAATGAATTACCTCTTGAAATTGAAGCTGAGTAGATCTGCCAGCAATAGCGAATCGAATATGAATCCCACGCACCAGTTCACAGTAGAGATCCGATCGAAGAACTGAGCAAAAAAGATTGTCCGACTCCTTGTAGCGATTTATATATCCCCCAAGAAGGATTTTGGCATGAAGCATGACTCACATCGTGACGTCACTTTGGGGGAAAAATGAAAAATTTTGAAATATAATAATAAAAATTTTCAATTAACATCTTTTTCATATTCCATAAACAGCATGCCCCTTTGACAGACTTTTGGCGCACAAGTGATACCATACGGACATCCTATGCTATAAAATAGGTAGTGCTATGAATGCTCTTTTTTGACCACTTGCGTGCATTTTGGGCACCCTTTTCATTTGTTTTTCATTTAAATACAGAATCGAGCACCCAGGAGAGGAGTCTGTGAGTATGTTGAAACTGTGGGTGCCAAGTTTGGACGCACTCTTTTAGTGCGTCTGTATTGCATCAGCCTGATAACTAGATGTCATCCTATCTTCTCCCCCTTCTCATTTGGCCTGTTTTCACATCTCACCTTCTTACCAGCTTTTCATCTCCCCACTCACTCCCTCCTTCCCAGCCCTCCTATTCCCCTTTTGCTCCTTTCCTTGTCTATTTCCCCCTTTGTCTTTCAACCACTCCCTAATACCCCATTTCCACACTCTGTCCTCGCTTCATCCCCAGCCCTCAACTACTTTCTTTGCCTCTCATCTGCCTGCCTCCAGCCCCTTTCTTCTGTCTCTTTACCCAGCCACCTCCTTCCCAGCACCATTCCCATTCCACTGCTTCCTACTCCTTCTCCAAGGTCTCTAGGTCCTTTACCTCCACCTATCCCCACAGATTAGCTTTTTTCTTCTAGCCCACATTTTACATCGACAGTCCCATCGCATACATCTCAGCCCATCCAAGTCATCCCCACTCTTTCCCTGCCACCCAGTTGCTGAGTCCCTGTTCTCCCCGTCCATCCATGAGGCACATAAACCATAAGAAATGCCATACTGGGTCAGATCAAAGATCCATCAAAACCAACATCCTGTCTCTGACAGGGCAATCCAAGTCGCAAGTACCTGCTCTCCCCAATTCCAAAATCTCCACTCTCCCCACCCATTTTCTGAGTATTCACTCTGCACAAATATCCCTGAGGCTCAACTCTCTCCTCATACACGATCTCCATTCCTCCTTCCCCCAATCGGGAAGTACCTACTACTTCCCCCCATCCCCACAATCTGGAAATTCCCACTCTCTTTTTCACTCTCCCCATCCAGCCACACAATCTAGGAGACCTCACCCGCCTTTACCCACCCCCTGAGTCTCCAAATTCCCCCCTCCACCCAGTTCTCCTTCTCTCCCCAAAACCCAGCTATCCCCCCAAATTCCCACTCTCCCTTCCACAAGGAGAGCTGGGCAAGGGGGAGAGAGTGGGAAGATGAAAAGCTGGTAAGTAGATGAGATGTGAAAACAGGCAAATTGAGAGAGGGGGGAAGATAGAAAGAAATTTAGCTATGAGCGGCTGGAGAGACTAAAAAAGGGAAATGAAAGACTGCAATCAACCTGAATAGAAAAATGAAATGCTCAGACAGCAATGGTTAAAAATATGCATTTTATTTTCATTTTAATGATTGGAATATGTCAGCTTTGGGATATGCATCTCTGATATCTTTGTGTTTTACCAAGTATGAGAGGAAATGCATTTAGCTCCTTGTTTATTTCTAATATGTGACACATGATATGTGGGCCCTTATTTTATGGTTGGCGAGGGTCTGTGTACATAGGTGTGTTGAGCCTGTGCAGGAATCTTTAGCAGAGCAATTTGTTTTGCTTTTCCAGTATGAGGTATATTGCTGTTCTAGGGCCTGCTGAAGGAGGTGCAGAGCTGCCTTTTCATGTTCTATGGTAGGGTAGATTTGCTCTATTGTTATTTTACAGGATTCTTTCTCTGAGTGGGGAGTGGGAGCTGCTGATTGTGATTGTTGATAACAATCTCAGAGGGAGGGGGAGGGCAGAGGTTTATGGGCCCATGCTCCAGAGCTTTTAAATGTCTATCAATGCCTCTGATCCCCTCCAGTTCTCCCTTGGAGCTTTAAACTTATTCTTTTGGCTGCTTTGCCCCGTCTCTCTCTCTCTCTCTCTCTCCCCACACGTCCCTTCTTCATACTGCATCTAGCACTTCTAACTTGCTCATGTGGCTCTTCCTTCTGCAGCACTAACATTTCATGCCTATACTCATGCTGTATGTACGGAGGCCTGTGTGGTTCAAAAAGCTGATAGATGAACCACACAGGTGTAGAAAGGAAATGTTGGCGCTGTTAAAGGAAGAAATCCTGGACTAGATAGCAAATGGCGGACATGGTATGAAGGAGGGACATGCTGGCTAAAAGAGGCAAGGGTAGAGCAGTCAAAAAATAAGTTTAAAGCTCCAACAAGGAGCCAGAGGGGATGCGGGGACCCGGGGCACCAAAGAAGAGACTCGGGGCGTGGGCTGCAAGTGCCCATGCCTAATGTCATTCCTGGTTGCTGCTGAAGTTGGGTGAAAGTTGTGGCTGGCCTGCTGGACAAACTGTAATGCTGCGTATGCTGCCTTGCAGGGCATTCAGGTTTGATTCCCAGACTTGGCTTCTGTGCCTCCCTCACGCTATTAGGGGCTGAGGAGGAGACTGCGAAGGCAACATTCACGGCCTTAGAAAATTATCATTCAACAGTGACACCTACATACTACCTCAAGGGCATTTATACTGGGGTCCGAAGGAAATGTGTCCCTCAGCCTTCTGCAGCCAGTGGGCTATACTGGGGGAGGATCATGATGGAGAAACCCTGGGAGCAAAAGAAAGTTTTTAAAAGAATGAAAGTTAAATTAATGTTAATGAAAAAAAACCACCGGTTTGTAATTCGTTTTCCGAATGAGGCACCAAGTGAATCATTCTTGGCACTTTGTCAATAGTGACTTCATGTTCAAGCTGTTTTTTGATGGGCGTATTCCACTAATATTTTGAAATTTTGATTTTGATGGTAAAAGTTCTGGGAAAGACATCCCATAGAGACAGCAGCTTTTTTTCTCAAAATCCAAAGGATGGTTGCTTAATTTCTAACTCTACTGAAACTATATATTTTTTTTGTTCCAGAACTTTCCTCCTACTTCTTTGGGTTTCCAGCTCAATTGAAACCAACTTGCCATGAACTTTCATTCACAACTATTCGGTGGGAAGGGGGCGAGTACCCTGTGTTTTTTATATCCGCTTCCAACTCAGTTCAGCCATCACAACAACAATCCTTAATTGGGGGCTACAAACCGCAACTCCTTCTGGGAATCAGCTGATATGGACCCTAGGTCTGGCCACTGCTATCACTGCTGACTGATGGCTAAGACTCCCTCCCTCCAGAAGATGTGACTACTTCCTCTGCAATATCCCCAGCCCTGACCAACCCAGGGAGCGGAGGCCCAGCCTAGGAATCAAACCCACTTGTTCCTCATGCATGTGCTACTGAGCCACCAGGTGAGCCTACTGAATTTATTTTAAACAAACAAACAAAAAAGGTCCATTTAACAGTAAAACAATGAGGCTATATCATTGGCATACCTGGGAACTTTTGACTTCCAGTCACCCTGAGATTACCATGGATTAGCGGGGAGGAGGGGGAACGGGGGAGGGAAACTGCACAGTGGGACCGGATGCTCACAAATTTGCTCTCATAAACACTCTTACATGTTCACACTTACTTTCACTGCTCATTCTCTCACATTCTCACATGTCCTTTTACACCTTTTCTCCTGCCATTCTCCCCCCATGACACACACACTCACTCACTCTTGTATCTCCCTCTTCCATACACACATGTCCACTCACTTTCACACCCATGCTCACTTGCATTCTGCTCTCTCCTACTCACCTACATACACTCTCAGATGTCTTCTTCCTACACAAATACACACTCACTCTCACAGACATGCTCATTCAGTCTCTCCTCCTTTCAAAACACACTAGCAACAGCAAACTCTAACTTGGGCTGCTGGAGCAGCAGCAGCCTCTTCCTTCTCCTCCTGTGCTGCAGAAGTAGACGCTGCCAGTTTCTTATTCCTCATTTGATGCACAGGCAGGAAATTGCAATGTTGATTGGCCAAGGCAAACAGGATGGGGCGGGCAAGAGCTGGATACAGGAAACAGGCTGTGCAGGAGCAGGTGGTGTCACAAGGAAGAGAAGTTAAGAGTTAAAAAGGTCCGAAGATGGTAGAAATCATTGTCGAGTTCCTCCTTTTTCAGCCGCACATGACCAATGATTTTCCTTTCTTCTTTCCGGGTCCAAGCAGATTGGTTTTGCTGCATCACCGGAGATTTCCAGTATTGGCCCGGAGACCCGGTAATTCTTTTAGAATTCCGGAGTCTCCGGGCCAAATCCAGAGAGTTCCCAGGTACGATCATTGGGTTACTTACTTGAAAGAAAGTCATGTGTTTAAATTTTAAATACTGTAGTTACGTTTTTTGGACAAAAATGCAGGTTACGTGTAATTACAATCAGCTTGCTTGTTTGTCTGAAACACTCTTTTGAACAAATAGTACTTAGAGCTTATATCCATGTGTTGGCATGACTGCAGAACAGATGTATTCTGTGCTGAGTCAAGCCCAAAGAGAACATTTCATTCAATGAAAGAGTTTTGCATTCCTTGTTACGTTACAGGATATTACACACTTCATTTCAGTTTAAAAGGTGTGGTTCAAAGGCAGTTTGGAGTATAGAAAGCTAAATTCAGTTTTTCAAAGTTTTCTTCCTTTGAATCAGAGTACATAAAATATACAGGAAACACTCTTAATAAGTCTTTGCTGAAGCACTAATACCATACAAAGCTACTTCTTCTCCTGTTTATGTAGGTAAACTCCTTTTTGCCGGTGGACAAACCAATCAAAGAAGCAAGCTGGCAGCCAGAGCAGTGGGGCTGGCTGGGTTCCCCAGGCTCACCAGCCTGGAGAACCCAGCCAGCCCCCCAAAGTAACCACAGACTTTGCCCAAAAGCAAACAGACTGAAAATTACCCCCAGAGTGTTTAGTATCCAGTGACTGGTCACTGCTCTAGATGTTTAGTGGCCCTACTAAAGCAAAGATATGCAAGCTGTTGAGATTAGTTGCTTTATGTCAGCCTGTGATAATTCAGTAATTGTCATTGAGTGCCAGGTCGATTATTGTTTCATGGGCAGAGTGTTCTCATACTGGAAAAGTGTGCTCAGCACTTGATGGTCGTGTGCTTGTGACCCTTCCATTGCCACTGTGACATACTGCACACTGCCCCCTCCAGCGCCTCTCCTCTGGCTCCTGACTGTGGTGTCTGCTATGCCAGCCTGATGGGGGGGGGGGGGGGGAGGGGAGTGAAGGGAAGAGTAGGGAGTGAATGCAAGGGGAAAGAGTGCGAGAGGTTGTTGGGGGTGCAGCCTTGGGGGAGTGGAGAGAGTGTCAGGGGAGTGAATTTGGAAGGAGGGGGAAGAGAGCATGGGAAAGTAGAGAGGGTGTGAAAGAGTGTATGGGGAGGGCGAGAAGGGAAAAGAATCTCAGGTCTGGAAGAGTATTCCCATTTTGCCATGTTGGCTTCTGACCTACCAGCTTGGGTAGAGAGGTGATTTAGGACCTTCCAAGTGGTCCATTCCTCTACATCCGCTCGGTATTCTTTGGTACCCATGCTAATCCTAGCATCAAGATCATCATGCCTTCTACATCCTTTCACAGGCAGTCATGGGTTTGGTGTTAACTACTTCTATTGCAGGGATTTGTTTCTGTAGTATTATTGTACAGATGGAGGACAACTTTCAAAGCCATTTATGTGGGTAAATAGTGATTTTCCAAGGTAAATTGGCTGTCTGAATAGTGCCAACATGTGTTGTTCCAGAATGTGTGCATTTTCAACCACATGAATGGGAGGTATTCCCAGTGGCATGTTCTTTACTGGACTGGAAAATAACATGCATTGATTGTATTTTCAAGTTTATGCACTTAATTTTCCTTGCAGAACTTACCTGCACAAAAAGCAGGTGCCAGAATCTGTGGGTACAAAATACCCAAGACAAGTTTCAAAGGGAAAATATGTGAGTACGTTCTCTTTGAAACTTGATGCAAAATCTGTGGGTTACAAAGTAACCACAGACTTTGCCCAAAAGCAAACAGACTGAAAATTACCCCCAGAGTGTTTAGTATCCAGTGACTGGTCACTGCTCTAGATGTTTAGTGGCCCTACTACAGCAAAGATATGCAAGCTGTTGAGATTAGTTGCTTTATGTCAGCCTGTGATAATTCAGTAATTGTCATTGAGTGCCAGGTCGATTATTGTTTTATGGGCAGAGTGTTCTCATACTGGAAAAGTGTGCTCAGCACTAGAATGACATAGGGCAAGCACAATGGTTCTGATTGTACCTGGATACATTCCCCATTTTGAGTTTGCAGGCTTACAGCTGATGTTGTTTCAGGCACTGACTATACTACTTGGTTTTTTTCTGTGTGGATCTTGAAGGAAAGTGTGCAATCCAGGATCTCTCTGAGGTATCTTAAATTTACACAGTGAATCAGATGTACCTCATTCCAGTTCATGTACACCAGTCGACGTTGCAGCCCTGTGAGATTTGTTTTGACTGTTAATCTTGCTCATTTCGTTCACCAAGTAAACTAATGTAGTGGACTCTATGGGTTCCTACTAAGAGAATTGTCCTATTGTAGGAAGGGGAATAAAAGTTAGTATTATGTTATTTTTAGCTCCCCCCATGTGGGAGACTGAAATGGTGGAGTCCTAGATATAAAATCCAGTGCCACCATTTCAGGGTGTAGACTCTTTGGTTATCGCTTGTAGGGGGCAGCATATCCTTACGCTGACTCCTATATTTATTTGTTTTTATGGGAAGAATCCGTGGACCCTAAGAATGAGGCTTGGGTACAGAAAAGTAGAAAAGGTGCCTTTGCCCATCTTATTTAGTAAGTAAGTAAATAAATAAATCTTTAGCAAATCTTTTTGGAACACTTTTGGTTTTAAAGAAGGAAGTTGCTCCACTCTTCCTCTCTCTATATTAGTTACATTTTTCAGGTTTAGTTTTACAGCATGCCTGAATATCCTAAGGCCCAGGGATTCAGTGTATCCTGTCTAAAAGGAGTGCTGGACTATTGGGAGTCCTGGGGAGAAGGAGATGGTGAGGAAGATCTGCGACGCCTAACTGATGATAACCATGTTCACATCATCAGGGTGTTGGAAAAAGGTGTATGGAGGTACCAACAGGTACCAACAGAGAAGTAAGGAGAAAGGAGAAGAAGTTAAAACTATGTTCTGAACAACTGGACTAAAGGTATGAGATTATGGGACTTTACTGTAGAGCATCTAAATTGGAAGTAATCATCCTAGCCATCAAACTCTGGGAGGAAGCTCCAAAACTACCCCATTAATTGGAAAAGATTAGAAATGAGATAAATTAATAGATTTCAGTCACAAGATAAATTGGAAGGTGTAAAGTCACAGATTTATTAGAAGATCTGAAGCTGTAAAATGGATTATAAATTCTAAGAGCTTGTAACTTAATTTCATCAAATTTCTATCTTTAATCAGTAAAAGTTAAGTTGGAAACCATCAGTTGCTTCCAGTGTGATTATTACTGTTGTACACAAGTGACCACTGCTTAGGGCCTAGGAGATAATCTTCCCCCTGTCATGGGCTTGGGATGTGGACCCTGAGGACACTTACTGACAGGCCAAGGAACCATGTAAATTTGTGAGGCAGAGATGTGGTTGGGCAGGTAAGGTTGAGACAGGTGGAGTCCGTGAAGAGGCAGAGGTCAGGCAAATCAGGGCAGGCAGCAAATAGGAGGAGTGTCGAGATCCAGCAAGACTCAGGACAGGCAGAAAGCAGAAGCAGAGCCGAGGTCAGGCAAAACCAGGAAACAGCAACTGGAAAACACTACTAGTGCAGGAACAAGGGCAGAGAACCTGTTGCTCATGCACCAGCCTAGCAGATTGAGCTTCCCTTTATGTAGCAGCTGTTATGTTTACTGCTTGCGGGATAGTTGTGTGAGCGGCTGCACTCACCCAAATGCCACCAGCCGAATACTACTGCTCCATGTGGCAGGGAAACAGCGCTACTCCTGCCCTGCTCCTAGGGGGCGTGCGCATGGCACACACCAAGCTATGAGGGCCCCGTGGAGGGAATCCACTAGGGATGTGCAGAGCAAAATTTTATGTTCATATTTTTTATGTCCGAAAGGGGGTCCCACTTGCGGCCAATATGGACATAAAAAAAATCCAATGAGTTGGGTATATGTACATATGTGCAAAAAAAAAAATTTAAACCCCCTCACCCTCCTTAATCCCCCCCCCAGACTTACCACAACTCCCTGGTGATCGAGCGAGGAGTGAGGACGTCATTTCTGCAATCCTTGGCGAGAAGCATGTGACGTCGGCGGCACGTCGAGTGACGCCGGCGTCACGTGATTCCCGGCTCGTTCGCGCCGGACGGCTCGTTCGGCCCAAAAAGAACTTTTGGCCAGCTTGGGGGGGCCTCCTGACCCCCCCAAGCTGGCCAAAAGTTCTTTTTGGGCCGAACGAGCCGTCCGGCGCGAACGAGCCGGGAATCACGTGACGCCGATGTCACGTGATTCCCGGCAAGTTCGCGCCGGACGGCTCGTTCGGCCCAAAAAGAACTTTTGGCCAGCTTGGGGGGGCCTCCTGACCCCCTCAAGCTGGCCAAAAGTTCTTTTTGGGCCGAACGAGCCGTCCGGCGCGAACGAGCCGGGAATCACGTGGCGCCGCGTCACTCAGACGCGACGTCACGTGATTCCCGGCAAGTTCGCGCCGGACGGCTCGTTCGGCCCAAAAAGAACTTTTGGCCAGCTTGAGGGGGTCAGGAGGCCCCCCCAAGCTGGCCAAAAGTTCTTTTTGGGCCGAACGAGCCGTCCGGCGCGAACTTGCCGGGAATCACGTGACATCGGCGTCACTCGACGTGCCGCCGACGTCACATGCTTCTCGCCAAGGATTGCAGAAATGGCGTCCTCACTCCTCGCTCCATCACCAGGGAGTTGTGGTAAGTCGGGGGGGGGGATTAAGGAGGGTGAGGGGGTTTATATTTTTATTTTGGCTCAACAATCGCGATTTCCCACATATCGAACATATCTATGTTCGATATGTGGGAAATCCGATCGTTTATGTCGAATCAATTTTTTAAGTAAAAAAAAAATATGAGTTGCGTTTTACTAATGCGGTCAATCCGAATGCACACCCCTAGAATCCACGTTCTTGATGCCTCCGATGACATCACACAACTGGGTATTTAAACCCCGGCCATGCAACTCAGATCTGATTTATCAAACAGGTCCTTTTTCTTGCCTTTGTCCAATCCTACCTTCATCCAAGCCTGTGTTGCCTTTGACCAAGCCTTCATCCAAGCCTGCCTTGCCTTTGTCTTCAGCTGCAGCCTTCAGCCTCAGTTTTGCTTATCTATAGCCACAGTCTCCAGCTTTAGCTTTAGTTTGGTCTTCAGCTGTAGCCTGCTTTGCGGATCTGACCGTATTTACAGACTCCTGGCGTTTACCCCAGTCTGTCCCTTACAAAGACTCATTCGCCTGCCAGTGGCACAAATCTTGGGGTTCTGCTCAGGAGGTTGCATCAATTGTGCCTCAGCAAAAGGGCCTCATGCTTATGCTGTTCTCAGCTGGTTGCTGAGGCCATGAGCTCGGTAAACCAGCTCATGGTTTGGATAAGTTCCTAGAGGTTAAATCCATAAACTGCTATTACGGTAATTAATAAGCAATAGTAGCTTGTGATCTATCTAATGTTTGGGTACTTGCCAGGTTCTTGTGACTTGGATTGGCCACTGTTGGAAACTGGATACTGGGCTTGATGGACCCTTGGTCTGACCTGGTATGGCATTTCTTATGTTCTTATGTAAACGTGTCTTCATGACTGGCCACTGCTGCTTTGGCCACCCAGATGCAGGAGCAAAAACTGAACTGAATGATCTTCTGCACAGGTTTATGCAGCAGGCCTAGCAGCAACTTGATCAAGTAAATGGTTTACTACAGACCTTGTCTCAGCGTTTAGATATGGTACAAACCCAATTTCTGGATCCAGTCCCAGTACAAGCTCTGGTGAACCCTGCACCAGCACCCATCCAGACCATGGAATCCATGATACCGCTCCCACCTTTTCTGAGGTATAGTGGTGACCCTAAAGGGTGCAGAGGATTCCTTAACGTTTGAAAAATGCACTTCGAGCTACAGCTGGCTCCAGTTTTTTTCTGATTGTGTCAAGATAATGTACATTCTTTCCCTGTTGGACGGTTCCACTTTCTCTTGGGCTTCTCCTCTGTGGGAACACGATGACTTGCTTCTCAGAAACCAGGATAACGTCACACAACAGTTTTGCCTGATTTTTGACCAATCCAGGTGGGCCTTGTCTGCCACCACCAAACTCCTTCACATTCATCAAGGCACTCGCACTGTTGGCGAGTGTGCAGTAGAATTCTATATCTTGGCTTCTGATAATCCTTGCCATTTTTTTGCAAGGATTATCTGTGAGAATAAAGGACAAATTGCCAGCCTGGGATCCTCCTCCATCCCTAGAAGCACTTATTGCCTTAGCAATTCATATTGACCTGCGATTCCAGGAATAACCTCGAGAGAGGAAGGCCTCTCATCAAACCATTCCAGTGTCTCCCAAGCTTTCGAACCCTCTGGAGTCCACCTCAGAGCCAATGAGAGTTGTCACCATCGAAGAACCCATGTAGTTGGGCAGCATACAATTCTTGATAGATGAGAAACAGAGATGAAGACTGCATAACCTCTGCCTCTACTGTGCAGCACAGGACATTTTGTTAGCTGCTGTCCTGAGAAACTGGAAACCCTTGAAAAAAGAAGCCTAGTTGGGAGGGCAGTTTTCCACCATCTTGTTTCATCTCCATAGCTAATGATATCAGTGTCCCTCACCTTTAGAAAACACTCAATTCAAACTGAAGCTTTGTTGATTCTGGAACCAGGGGCAACTTTATTCAGGAATCACTATTACACCAGTGTGTGTACCCTACTACCGGCTTGACCACTCCTTATGTTATTTCATCTGTTTACAGAGAATCCTTATCTGGTCATATGACTGCAGCCACACTGCCTTTCACTCTACAGATTGGATCTCATTGAGAAAATCTTCAGTTCTGTGCTCCCTAAGGCATCCAGCCCTCTTGTACTTGAACTACCTTGGCTTAGACTCCATCAACCATCCATTGACTAGAGCACTTTAAAGATTAACTAATGCTGAGGCTCATCCTGCCAGAAGCATTGTGTTGCCTCTTCCTTATCTCCGAGCACTTCGCTCTGGACCACATTGCCTGAAGTACTGCATCTTCCGCTCCAGTATACATCCTGTTCCAGCATATGCTAAGAGCCACGAGCAGGAGCCCCAGCATCTTGCTTATCAACTGACTGTTCTAAACCTTTGAAGTCCGTTGTTGTGGAGATAGAAGCCACTGCTAAGACAGCAGGGGTTGTCCTCATTCAACATAATGATCTCGGAACATATGTCTTGTCTTTTCCCAGCTAAAGGGTCCTTATTTGTATGACAGTACCAGTCAGCAGATGATTCTTCAGTTCAACCTCAAAGCCAAAGAATACCTGGGCATCATGTTAAAGACCATGAGTTCCCTGATGGTAAAGAGGAACCTTCGACATCTCCCCAGAAGCCGAATATACGAGGCCTGGAGAGGGAGAGGTACTGTTATGTTTACCATTCATGGGACAGTCCTCACCCTGCTCCTAGGCACATACATGCAGTGTGTGCCAAGCTATGAAGGCATCACAGTGGGAAACCACGCTCTTGGCACCTCCAGATGACATCACATGGCTGGGTATTTAAAACACAGCCATGCAACACAGAACTGCCTCAGCAAACAGGTCCTTTGCCTTGCCTTTGTCCAAGTCTGCCTTCATCCAAGTCTGGCTTGCCTTTGTCCAAGCCAGACTCCATCCTGTCCTGCCTTCTTCCTAGCCGGCCTTGCCTTTATCCAAGACTGCCTTGCCTTCATCTTCAGCTGCAGTCTTCTGCCTCAGCTTTGTTTGTTTACAGACACAGTCTCCAGCTTCAGCTTTAGTCTGGTCTTCAGCCTTAGCCTGCTCTTTAGATCTGACCATAGTTTCAGACTCCTGGACTTTATCCTAGCCTGGCCCATACAAAGACTCATTCACCTGCCAGCAGTCCAAACCTTGTGCCTCGGCAAGAAGGGCTCACTCTTACACCGTTCCCAACAGCAGCAGTGATGACACATCAGCCTGTGCCACCTGGAAGAGGGGTTGCTGGGTCTATAAAACTGGTGAGTTAGAGGTCTACTCGTCAGATATCATAGAGGGGTAAGACACCAGGAGCAATGTCGGGTGACCCCAGCAAATTGCAGGACATTGCACCAGGCCCAGGACCAAAAGGTAAAGGACACCGACTGCAGAGCAGCAGCCTTATGGTTGGCAGCATGTTACACCATCTGATAGGGAATCTTGGACTTCAAAGAGGCTTAACATCAGGAAAGGAAATATCTTAAGCCCATAAGTTGAGGTATGGTCTTTGGGATCTTATGTTGGGTGACTAGCCCAGGGGTTACTCTAACAACTAAAGATGCTTGAAAACTGATACAAATCATCACAGGGCCCAAAAGTGGATCCTCTTTAAGAGTGGCACAGACTGTTATATCTGCCAATATTGAGGGCCTCTCATCCATCTCATCCAGACGTGTGATCACTAACCACAGTGAGCTACACCATGTCACAAGTTTGGGCAACCTTTGGCACTCATGCCAACAGTAGCACATGAGGTGATTTTTAGTGGCATGATAACATCCACTCAGGACTGAATAGGATAAGGACTAGCAGATCCAATCCCACTATGGTTGATCAAGAGGAAACCCAACAGGGTTGCTGCAGATCTCTTCCCTTGGAGGATGATGATGAGGCCCAGCTGGGTCACTGAAGATCTCATTCTGTGATGGCTGAGAAGGTGGCTCAGCAGGGCTACCATGGAATCCATCTTGTGGCCATGGAGGAAACCCAGTAGGGCCACCATATATCCTATCCTGCGGTGGCTATAGAGGAAGCCCAGCAGGGCCGCAGCGGATCCTATCCTTTGATAGCTGTGGAGAAAGCTCAGCAGAGCAACCATGGATCCCATCCTACAGCAGCTGTGGAGGAAGCCTGGCAGGGCCACTGTGGATCCTATCCTATGGCAACCAAAGAAGAGGCTCAGAAGAAAGGGGAAGGCCCAGAATGAGAACTTGAGTGTGAGAAAGCTTGTGTGAGAGAGAGGGGGAGTGTGTTTGAGAACATATGTATATATGTGTGTGTGTGAGTGTGTAAAAGCATGTGTGTGTGTGTATATGAGAGAGAGAAGGTGAGAGTGTGTAACAGCATATGGGTATATGTGTGACCGTGTATGTATATGAGAGAGAAGGAAAGTGTGTAAAAGCATGTGTGTGAGAGGGGGTAGTGTGTGAGAACATGTGTGTGTGTGTATTTAAGAACATATGTGTGTGAGAGAGGGAAATAGAATTTGTGAGAGCATGTGTATATGTGTGTGAGAGAGTATGTATGACAGCAACTGTGTATGAGAGCATGTACGTGTGAGAAACAGAGAGTCTGTGTTAAGAGTGACTATATGTGAGAGAGCATTTCTGTGTATGTATGACAGAGAGTGGATAAAATCTATTGTCCCATTCCCCCTTACTAATCCATGACAATATTGCGGTGACTGGAAATCAAATGTTCCCAGGTATGGAGAGCAGGGGATTTAATTAATATTTATTAGTTATAATTATTGAGTGTTATTTGATGTGCCTGCTGTTTCGAAATATTTTATTGGTATTTGGTACATTTTTATATGAGTTTTTAATTTTTGGATGTTATTCTATTCATCAGCCATTTTGAAATATTCCTTTTATTAGTATGATTTTACTATTATGATTGATATTTTATATTTTTTTATTTTATTGTTTGATGTTTTATTACGAGTGGTGATGTTTCTGTTTTTCCATTGTTACATTACATGCAAAGTCTGGCTTGTTGCAGTTTCCAATTCAATTGTTGTTGTGTTCGTCGGTCACAGATGGCTGTGACCGCGCTGCCTTACCTCTTTTCTTCCTCCTTCTCTCTCCTTGGGTAAGATGGCTGCCTCTGGTGCCGAGTGTCTCGGCGTCTCCAATCTAGCATGGGCGTTCCAGTCCACCATGCTCACTCCCGTGGCCTCCTAGGGCGTGAGCGCGCACATCTCCTAAGCTCAAATACACATCATGGCGGGAACCTTGGGGGCGGCCCCACCGCATGACATCAATACCTCTGGGTATATCTAGCCTCCGTTTCGCTACCACCTTTGAGTTAGCAAGGACTTCGGTTTAGCTACTTTGACCGCTCTTAGCTGCACGCTTAGACGCTGCTTCACTCCAAGGGCCTCGCTCCTCTAGAAGATCTAGATACCCGCTCCTCGGGGGTCTCTCGCTTCCAACTCCCTTATGAAAGAATCCTTTTGTTTTTCTGTATAATTTGAAAGAAAAACAAAAGGATTCTTTCATAAAGGAATTTTTGTTGAACTGATGATCTATGGACCTATGATTAAAATAATGTGTGACTCTATACAATGTAAGTGTTTATACATAGTTATGAAGCCTTCATACTTATGTGCCCTGGATTGAAATTATTGTTTTTGCTTGACCACAGATATATCAAAAAATTTAGCACAAGTGTTTTAAAACATTTTTTGTTTATACAATCTCCAATGCCATCGATCTTCTGGGTGCTCAGCAGAACTAACACTTCAACTGCACAACCACTTGGTCTTATACAAGGCTCAACAGAAGTTTCCATGGGAAGTAATGCTCCATAAATTTTATTTCTTTTCAAGCCACTCGCTAACAACTCTCCACTCACAGCTCATTGCGCTCCACACTCCTCTGTGCAACAGGCAACGCCCTGATCCAGGTATATGTGATGATGTGACATTCATAAATTGGTGCTATACGATGATTCACATACATAGGGCACTGCAATTCTAGAAGGTTCCTTCTGCTCATGCAGGCTCTATTAGACATTCTTCTTCACTAATTTTAATGATAATAGACCTCTTGACCATCTTAGATTTTCTTGCGCCACACTTGCATCATTAGTCAGTAATGTACTAACAGTTCTGAATTCAATTTTGCATCCCAAAAGCCCTACATTGGGCACCATTTTGTTACCTGCCACTGCGTTATCTGTCCAAGTAATCAGGATTTTATCCAAGGAGGTAAGCTTTGGGTATACACTCTTTCCAGTCGCTCCACTCTCCATGCACTCGCGTGAATCCAAATAAAACTACGGAATCCACTCTGAGTCCAACTATTTCATTTATTTCCCAACACATTTAAGACACAGAAGATGTAGATTCCAAATATGAGGAAGTTTAGTACATGCAATAAAATCCAAAACTGCTAGAGCAACAGTAGATGACCTTACTGTCCAATGCAATTTATTTTCCTAGCTTCAGACAACACTGCTCATAACTTGAGAATTCACTGCTAGTAGAACTGTTGTAACCCCATGGTACTCACGCACAGAAGATATGCCCATGTCTCTGCAAGAGGAGTCCCAGAAAAATAGCTGTCATCCTCCCTGGAGCCTCCAAATTGCTCCATAGGACCTGTGTTTCCCTATGGTAGCATGCTGGAAGAGCTGATGTTGCTTGCTTTCATGCCTTCATGAAGTGACCTCACACCAAAATAGAGCATGCTTTTATACAGCAGCAAAAATGCTAAGATTTGCCATTAGGTGCAATTGGAATACCATGCCATGGGTTACAGATTGTAATATTAATGTAAGACTTAAATAATGCTTAGGGCCGAGAAGAAAATCTCCCTGACAGGGAATTCTGGACTTTTAGATTGGTTTAACATGAGAAGAAACAGCAGCTTAAACTGTTTTTGGAGGTGTGTTCTTTGGGGTCTTGTGATGAGACACAAGCCCAAGGTTTATATTGACATATAATGCCATACCTCCACCAATTTGATCTGCCCTGTTACATAATTTATACATTGGTATTTACAGTGTCCCATTAGTTATCCTCCTTCTGTCATGTTTCTGAAATCCTATGATATCTATATCCTAAAATAATGAACCCCTCACTACTGATAGAGAGGATCATCACAGGATTTCCAGAAACTCCCTGGAGTCCTGTAGTAGCCTGCTCTGAATCAAGAAGAGAAAGGAGAGAGAGAGTGGACCACTTAGATCAGTGGTTCTCAACGCAGTCCTCAAGATATACCCAACCAGTGGAGATTTCAGAATATCCACATTGAATAATGTAATCCCTCTTCCAAACCTTCATTGAACCACAGGCCACATCTGGGAGCTGCTGGGTCACCATGCAACCCATGGAGCATCTTGGGGTTCTTCTGGCAGGGAGGAAGTCGTGTTTTAATGCACATTCTTATGCTCTTGAATTAATGAGAACACACCAGATAGTGTTGCTCCAAAGTGAAAAGAGTTTACTGAGGTATAACTGGTATCATAGTAATTAGTTGATAAATAGTACATTTTCTTCTGGCGATATTCATAAAATAAGTTTAAACAAGGTGACTTTTGGCACCTCTTCAGACTTCCCCTTCGACTCCCCTTTGTACTTGATTTTCCTTGACTCCTCTCTGTGTGACTTGACTCCTCTCCTGACTTACTGAGGAAGAACAGGGTAGGACATCCTGGACAAGATGATTCCTTTATTATTTAGGCTCTCCTCTCTTTTTTGCTTCCAGTAATAAACACTACCACAGCTGCAGACCACTGGAACTTACACTGCCCCCTTATGTCTCTCCAACTTCTTCAAAATGCTGGCAAGGATAAATCCTTGCAGAGTGAGGAAACTCATATACTTTCTTTCCCAGGAATCCCTGCAGATTCCTTCCTGAAGTTCCTCATGAGCTGCTCCAGGCACGCTCTCCGTGAGAACTGTCGATCCACATCAGAGATCCTCCACAACGTTTTGGGCCCATGCTTTTATTACTCTTCCAAAACCTCAGGCAACACCCATTGGGATATGTCTGTAAAACACTTCACTCTTCCTCTAACCATAGTCATATGTGCCTCCAGTGGAGAAATATGTTAAACTGGTAAGCGACCTGTGGATATCCTTACAAATATGCATGAGACAGATTTGTGTGAACTGACTTCATTGTATGCGAATCTAGCTCAGCCATATTCATTGTGGATATCCTGAAAACCTGGCTGGCTGGTTGTATCCTGAGAACCCATGGAGCATCTTGGGGTTCTTCTGGCAGGGATGAAGAACCAGTGCCTTAGGTTATGCTTTCCTAGGATTCCCATCCTATGCCAAAAATGAACACGAAAGAAGAGCACTGCCTGTCGCTAGCATCATGAGAAACGTACTGGAACCAGGATCTCCAGATTTTAGGGTCTGGTAGGTGAAGAGTGGCAGATTATGTGCTTAAGAGATTAATCCATGCAGAGAGAATAGTTTTGGGGAGAGAATCACTAAGAGTTTCTCTAGTGGCTTCTACCCCTGGATTTAAAGAAGTCTAAAAGAAAAATTATCTTTTTGAGAGTCAAATCCTAATTAGAGTTTCTTAAGAGCTATAGGTTGTTGCTGCAGTGAATGCTTTAAATTTCAGGATTGAAAGGTACTGACTCATCGACTGCTAAATGCACTCTCTGTGAAATTGTCACCCTGAAAGAGGCAGAGTTGCATTAGTAGTACTGCAGCCGTGAGTTTGGTGGCAGAGTTCCGTAGGCAGGGGATTTTGGTTTGCAATTCCAGGTTAGGGTGCTGAAGGTTAATGCAAGGGACCACAACTTCAGCAGCGAGGCACTGAGCCAAGCCCAGCTGGCAGTGGTGATGGGCGTCGAGAGTCGGACAGACAGAAATAGGGGGGGGAGCTGCAATGGTGAGTGTTAGCAGCAGACGTTCTGTGGGCAGGAGCCATGTCAGGCTATGATGGTGCCAGTTCCAGGCTTTGTTGTCCACTGGAGGTAGGATGGGGGGGGGGGGGCCCTCCTGGGTCTTCTGATACAGCTCAGTTCAGCTGCAGTTTTCTTTCACTGGGATTCAGATTGATGAAAGTGACTAAACGGGAGGAACTTTCAAAATCTTTAAACCCTAAGCTCTTCACAAGTGAGACAAAACTGAGAATATAAAAGAGGGACATTAATGTTTTTTATTTGTCATAGTTGCTGTGGGATGGCCAAGTAACCTTCTTAGGCTTGGAAGCAGAAAGCTTGCTGACACTAGCCTCTTCTTAATAGACTAAAGCTTTATTTACACTTCTCAACATACAATCACAGCAGAGTGCTTACCTTCAGCAGTAATTACTCCTGGGGGAATTCTGTGCAAAAAAATGTAAAATACTACACACAAAAATTAAAATTCTGTGCACAAAAATGCAAACTTCTGCAAAATTCTGCATACTTTATATTGGCCAAAATAACACAATATACATGAAGTCTTTAAGTAATTAATTTAAAATATAATACAGAAAAAAGTTATTACTTATAGATGCAGAATTTTAAATATTTTGAGCAGAAATTCCCTAGAAGTTCACTATAAGAGTGTCCCTTCCACTCTCTCTCCCTAATCCCCTGGCCACTTTGTCCTCTCAGGGCCTCAACCTGCCAGTATGTCTCCCCTCCCCCTCTAGCTTCTACCCCCTTCCACTCCATCAATAGCGCTGTCCTGGCCCGCCCCTTCCAAGAATCCCGGCACTTGTGCATGTACTGGCCTTTACGCACGTGGCCGGGCCTCTTGGAAAATTCGTCCGGCACGCACAAGGCCCGGCCATGCGCATAAAGGCCAGATTTTATGCCTGCGGGCAGTTTAAAATCCACCCTATAGGCTCCCTCTCTCTGTCACCCATACTTATGCATCCTCACACATGCTCTCTCTCACCTCCCACCCCCAGGCTTGCAGTCTTACACACACACACACACACACACACACAGATCTCTATACACACTCACTCTCATCGGAGCCTTCATCTTCAACACAAGTGGGATGGACTCTGGTCGTGGCACGCCAGGGCCATCACCTTCGCCATGAGCAGGACGGGCTCTACTCGCAGCACACCGGGGTCTTCATCTTCGCCGTGAGTGGGCCGAACTCCACTCGCAGCATGCTGGGGCTTTCACCTTCGCCAAATTCTGCACAGAAAATAGAAATTCTGCACAGAGTGGCCTTTGCACAGTCTGCCTTCCTCCAGCAGTCTACTTCCAGCTTTGGTTAGGTCAGCAATATTTGCAGGAGCTGCCTTCTCCTGGAGACCTGGGCCAGGCCTCCTGATTCCAGCTGGGCTCTGCCTCTTAACATCCCCGGCTGGGTCCCGCCCACAGGACTCTTCCTGCCCAGCAGGAACCCGCCCATAGAGCTCTCTCCCTCGATGGGATTTAAGGTGGACCAGCCATCTGTTCTGGTCTCACACAGGCTAAGGGGGGAAATTAGGGTCACGCTCCTTCACAGCTGCTAATTATCCAAAAATGTGTTTGTGGGGTCAGCCCATTCACAATAGGCCCAGCAAAGAATGATTCTGATGAAATGAGCAGGAACAAATTGCTCAGCCCCCAAAAGATTTAGTTAATACTGTTATTTTTACATATGTGAAAAAAAAATACTAAAAAAACCCCAGAGAGAATGCTGCTGTAAACTAATATTTAGCCATACCCAGCATGCTTACTGAGGCATGGTGATTTTTCTGTAAATGGGAACATTCTTTAAAAGGCAAAACAGGGCTGTGAGCAGGATGTGGGAGCCACCATGAAGAGCTAATTTATCATAATATTACAGAACATTTCTTTTGTGCTGTGGAATTATTGATCGTCTGGGCAGCATTTACTCCCATTTACTCCTTAACATCACGGACGGTTGATGTGCTCATTGTAGGCAGCAGCTGTGGAGAGCATTGTTTATCACACATTGTTCTTACCCAGCAGACCTACTCGGGAATCTTTCCAAATGCTGAGTAAACTTTGACAATACAGGTGTACACACAGCACAGCTCAGGCAAAGGAGGTCGAGAGAGAGTTTGGGGAGGGGGGCGTCACCATCCGGGGCAGGATTTACAGCTTTCCCAGTTTTAGGCGGGGGAGAGGGTTCCCACTTCAGAAATCCCAAGAAAGTCCAAAGGAGCGAAGAAAGGAGGTGGAGAGAGTGGAAAATGCGGCTGCTGTGACATTGCCCCTAGGTACACATCTTCTGTGCCCAGTAGGAAATCTGGCCCTGGCTGTCCTCAAGGCTGAATGGCAGTAGTGTGCACTGGAAACCCGACTTCAGAGGGGTTGCTAGACATGGGCACACGGGGTCCGTGCTCTGATTATATTTGCCAGTGTCTAAAGTTAGCAAGCCTCGGAGTCAGACACAGGACTCCAAAAAATGCAATCAAAAGCCTGTAGAGAGTGACAGTGGGATGGTGCTGACAAGTGGGAGCTGTAGGGCTGTTGAAACAGCATTTGCACGCATGTGTACTGGCCCCGTAGCAGTCTTTCAGCCACATCTATAAGCAGCACCAGCTTCCAAAAGTCAGCACTAGTACTGCAAGTAGAGGAGGAGGAGGAAGAGACAGTGGCAGCAGCAAGACTGCCATGGAGAAAGGGAGTGCACACACATGCGTGACCCCCATGGCACAAGCTTTTGGCCACATCCCAGTGGATTAAGTGAGGAGCATTGGAGGAGGATGAGTGAAGCTTAGGGGATCTTTGAGGGTAGGAGATAAAGAGAAGACACTGAGAAGAACGTAGCCCCTACTTTCAAAGTGTCACCTTCTCAGGCTTGGAGGGCATGGAGTAACTCAGCCAAGGTGAGGGAACGGTCTCTTTTGGCTGGGGGCAGGCTTACCTGCAGGGCCAAACTAAGCCAAGGACACACTCTCACAATCAATCAAAAGAAATCCAATGTTCATTGCAAACAGTGGGCTCCAAACCAAATAAACCACAGTTTATTAAAAAAAAAAAAAAAAAAAAAAAAAAAATATATATATATATATATATATATATATATATATATCAGTTCCAGAACAAAATACAGCAGCAAAAAAAAAGAGAAAAATATCTCAAGTTCCAACATTGTCCATAATCAGGTCAGGAAAATCCAAATCATAGTTTACTTAGCATTTCCCTCTTCAGCCTGCACTAGGCCCCAAACTTCACTCTCGGCTCATAACACTTGTCTGGATAGCTGCAAGACAACTCACTCCCTCTTCTGTAGTTGGAAGGCAGTCCCCAGCCCTGTTCAGAAATCCCATATAGGCACAGGTGGCTTTCTGGACCTGCTGGCCCTTCTCATAGTTCCTTACACTTTATAAGCTCTACAAATAGGCTTTTCAGTTGTCACTTTACCTTCCTCAGGCTTCCTGAGATATTTTAGGAGCACCTCTGCCTAATTCCTTCTTCACCCCTGTAACCCCTGCTTGCTTGGTGGTTCTGGAGAAACCCCAGACCAAGTGTAGTCAGGGTTTTTTATAAACTTCCCCTAACCCATGCCCCATAGGGGCGTACCAGACTGCCTGTCCAAGAGTTATTTGTAACACCCTCTGATGAAAAGATGAACCTTGATTACTGGAACCTTCTAAATTCACATTAACACAACCCTTGTAGGATTTCCCTTAGGAGGAAACCACAACCTTAACACAACACACCCTCTGTATTTTACACCCTGCACACTCTGGGCCGGATTTTAAGAGGTACGTGCGGGCGTACATTTCTGCGCGCGCATGTTATAAAATCCGGGGTCGGCGCGCGCAAGGTCGTGCACACTTGTGCACCTTGCACGCGCCGAGCCCTAGGGGAGCCCCAATGGCTTTCCTTGTTCCCTCCGAGGCCGCTCCGAAATCGGAGCGGCCTCGGAGGGAACTTTCCTTCCTTCTGTCCCCCCCCCCCCAACCTTTATTCCATAAGTTGCGCCTGATTCCGG
The DNA here is from genome assembly GCF_901001135.1 of Rhinatrema bivittatum. Lineage (NCBI taxonomy): Eukaryota > Metazoa > Chordata > Amphibia > Gymnophiona > Rhinatrematidae > Rhinatrema > Rhinatrema bivittatum. The sequence goes on from NC_042617.1 coordinate 120,405,546, forward strand.
GCAGGTATAGGTTGCGCGCATTGGCCGAGTGCCAGCTTGCGATCCCCTGGCATGGCCGCTGTGCTGGAGGCCTCGGTCCCGCCCCCGATTCGGCCCGCCTTGCCCCTGTCACAAAGCCCCGGGGCATACGCGTGTCGCCGAGCCTATGCAAAATAGGCTCGGCGCTCGGAACCCCCTTACGCACATAAATCCAGATGGATTTATGCGTAGGGCTTTTAAAATTTGCCCTTCTCTGTGGAACACTGGTGCCACAAGTAAAAACAAAGAAAGATGGAGAGGGAATGGAAAGGGAAGATGGAGGGCTGTGGTTAACTAAGAAGAGGAGTGTGTATAGGGTTTAAGGAGTTAGTGAGAGCCAGAGAGAGGGAGTGGGGGAGAGAGGGGACAAAGGAAAGAAATTGAAGACAGGGAGATGGAGGTTAGTAATTGAGGGGGCAATTTGCAAAGTCTGTGGGTGTTTTAACCTCTTAACCTTGCATTAATGCTCAAAGGCAAAATATGAGTATACTTTCACTTTGAAAATTGCCTAGAGAAAAAGAATCACCAGAAACTTGTTTCTCATCTTTGTACTTTTTCTAAGCTAAAGGACGCACTTTCTCAGGACGCACATTTGCTGGTGTTAAGTTGGACTTGCTGGGAAAGAGTTCTTACATCTTGGAAAAAAATGTGTTGGACGGTTACTGTCTGTGTATATTATGTACTAGTTTATAGATAGCATTTAATTTTAAGTTTATACTTGTGTGTGTGTGTGTGTGTTTTCTGGGAAAATAGAGCTTCTATTAATTCCATGCGCTAGTTTAAGGTTAATATTTAATTTTACGTTTAATCTTTTGTACATCACCGGTAGCAAGAATCAGCACCTGTTCAATGACTTGACAGATGGTGCCAACATTTTCTTTATAATCATGAGTCTAAACATGGTTTTTAATTTTTAAATATTTGCGACCTCATCTTGAATATTGTATGAAATTCTATTCACCACATCTCAAACAAGATATAGCAGAATTAGAAAAGGTAGAAAAGAAGGGCGACCAAAATGAAAAAGGGGATGGAACAATTCTCCTATGAAGAAAGGCTAAAGAGGTTAGGACTCTTCAACTTGGAGAAAGGATGGCTTGAGAGTGTTGCGCTTCCCGGCCGCATCCGCTCCGCGGCCGGGCCTGCTCACCCTTCTCGTCCATCCATGAGCTCCGGGCTCTCCCACTCTGCAGCCGCAGCCAGTTCGCAGCATCCCTGTATACCAGCATCCCACAAGAAGAAGCACTTACTACCATCGCTGAAGCACTGGCGGCAGAACAAATCAGACATCGAATACCCAACGCCTTTGTTGTGGATATAGCAAGGGTAGCATTACAACAGAACTATTTCATGTTTCATGGACAGTACTTTTTACAAACCAAAGGTACAGCCATGGGAGCCACTATGGCCCCGGATTTGGCTAATTTATATGTAGCATCATTTGAAAAGAAATGGATTGAAAACAACCAATACAGTGACAACATAAAGTTATGGAAGAGGTACATTGACGATATTTTTATGATCTGGCAAGGGGAAGAACACCAACTACAAGAGTTCTTCCTATGGCTGAACACTCGCAACTCTCATTTGCAATTTACATATCATTTTCACAAACAGACGGTGGCCTACTTGGACATTCAAATTCAGATTGTAGAGGGTAAATTCCTTTTTTCTATTTTTCGCAAGCCTATGGACAGGAACATGTTGCTCCATTACACCTATACGCAAAGCTTGAAAAGTGCGAATTCCACAAGGAGTCTGTAGCCTTCCTGGGATACATTGTTTCTAAGAACAGGTTTTCAGATGGACCCCAGGAAATTAGAAAGTATCCAGGACTGGCCCCAACCTACAGGCCTGAAAGCACTGCGCCGCTTCTTGGGCTTCACCAATTACTATAGTTCCTTTATTAAAAACTACTCATCATTGACCATTCCTCTAACTGCTATGACCAAGAAGGGAGCCAATCCCGCCAATTGGGTTCCTGAAGCCATATCAGTGTTTCTGATGCTCAAAGAGGCTTTTCAAAAGAAGCTGTAGCTCCACTATCCTGACCCACATCATCCGTTCATCATTGAGGTCGACGCATCAAACGTTGGTATGGGAGCAGTTTTAAGCCAGTATAGCGAATCAATGTGCTCCATCCTTGCTCTTTCTTCTCAAGGCGGTTTTCTCCTGCCGAAAGAAATTATGGAATCAGAGACAAAGAGTTACTTGCAATCAAGCTGGCCTTTGAAGAGTGGCGTCCTTGGCTGGAAGGCACACAACACCAAATAGTAGTGTACACCGATCACAAAAATGTGGAGTACCTCAGACATGCTCAACAACTCAATCACCGTCAAGCAAGATGGTCCCTGTTCTTTAACAGATTTGACTTCCTTCTGAAGTATTGTCCGGGAGAGAAGAACACGCTGGTGTTTGCCTTGTCATGATCCTTCTCCCCACAGGATATGCCAGACGAACCCCGTCACTTCATTGACCCCAGAAGAGTGGTTCTTGCAGCCACTCATGCGGTACCCACTGGGAAGATGGTGGTGGCCAGAAATCTAAGGCAGAAGTTGTTGAAGTGGGCGCATGATTCCCATCTGGCCGGCTATCCGGGACTGAGTCACATCCTAGCTATGCTACAGCAGTACTACTGGTGGCCAACCATGAAAAAGGACGTACAAGCTTATGTGGGTTCCTGCGCTGTCTGTGCCAAGCAAAAACCACCAGCCGGACATCCTTGGGGTTTGTTACAAACTCTACCATCGCCGGATGAACCCTGGACACATATATCAACCGATTTCGTGGTAGACGTGCCATCATCCAATGGAAACAACACCATTTGGATCACAGTTGACCGCTTCTCCAAAATGGCACATTTTGTAGCGTTACCAGGATTACCCTCTGCTACGGAGTTAGCAAAACTCTTTATTAAACACATCTTCCATCTTCTTGGGATGCCTAAGCATATCCTATCCAACAGAGGAGAACAATTTACTGCGAAGTTTTGGAGAGCTTTATGTCAAAAATTTGACATCGCCTTGGACTTAACCTCCGCCTACCATCTTCAGTCTAACAGTCAGACTGAGAGAATGAATAGAACTCTGAAACAATTTCTGCGATCCTATGTCAATGCAAGGCAGAACAATTGGGCTGAATTACTGCCTTGGGCAGAATTTTCTATCAACTCGCATCCTGCTACTTCAACGGGGTCTTCTCCCTTCCAGCTCGTCTACGGACAACAACCGCTGCCTATCTGCCTAGTCCATTATCAGTGGCCTCTCCTGTCACACAGACTACTGCAGCAGAGCTATCTCAACTTTGGAAGCAAATGAAGGAGCTACTCCTCAAAGCAGGACCGAAAGCAAAAAGAACCTACAATGCTCATCATCGAAAGGCACCACAGTTTCAGCCTGGAGATAAAGTCTGGTTAAGTACCAAGTATCTTCACCTTAAACTTCCTTCAGCATGTTTTGCACCTCTCTATGGGGTCCCTTTGCTATCCTTCGGCAACTAGGAAATCTGACATACAGTTTGAAACTACCTCCATCAATGAAGATACACAATGCATTCCATGTCTCTCTGTTAAAACCCTTGATGCTCTCCGAATTCTCCAAAAAGACCCCAGAACCAACTATTCTGGACACTGAGGATGACATCGAATATGCCGTGGATGACATCTTGGATGTCCGTAAGAGAGGCAAAACATGGGAGTATCAAATCTCCTGGGAGAACAATGGATGGGAAGAGAACTCATGGGAACCGCTGGCCAACATCACAGATAAAGAGATGGTACGTCAATTCCACCTGGCACACCCATTAAACCCAGACCACCTGGAAGAGGTCTTGGAGGGGGCCCTTTGAAGGGGGGTACTGTTGCATCTGTCGGTCACAGACGGCTGCGACCGCTCTGCCTTACCTCTTTTCTACCCTTTTCCTCCTCCTTGGGCAAGATGGCTGCCTCTGGTGCCGAATGCCGAAACCCTTGGCGTCTCCAACTCAGCATGGGCATCCCAGTCTGCCATGCTCCTGCCCGAGGTCTCCTAGGGCATGCGAGCACACGTTGCCTACGCCTATGTACACATCATGGCGGGAACCTTGGGGATGTCCCCACCGCATGACGTCAATACCTCCGGGTATTTAAGCCTCCGCTACGCTACCTACTTTGAGTTAGCAAGGACTTCGATTTAGCTACTCTGACCGCTCTAAGCTGCTCGCTTAGACGCCTCGCTACCCTCCGGGGAATCTCGCTCCTCGGGGGCCTCTCACTTCCAACTACCCTTCGGGGTTTCTACTAACTTTACAACTGCTCCTTGGGGGTCTCTCTCTTTATTTCAGGATCTTATGTACTATCAGGCACTCACTCCTCAAGGGCCTACCAGTCCAGTGTATTCTGCACCACGGACCTTTGGTCCCACCATCTTCATTGCCAGGAAGATGCTTGCACTACGCTCCAGTAAGTACCTCTATGATTCGGTTCTCCAACTCCATCCACCAGGCTTGGCTTATCCCGCACCGTGGGTTCCTATCTACCTTGAACATCTGGGTGAGACTTCTACATCTGAGACTGTCAGAACGTATTGGCACCTTGCCGGACTCCAGTGCCTTTCCTTCCTGCCTCATACCATCTATCTACAGCAATACAATAAAGCTTTCCACCTACAAGTGTCCGCTTTCTGCATTTAGCCTATTGCTGTGGTTCCCCACAGGGCCCCTCCCCGTGGGAGGAGTCATCTCCACTGCGACTAAGGGTCCACATAATGCCACAAACACAACAACAAGAGATTGTGCAACTAAGAAGTTCATTATGCTTGCCTAACTTTATTTTACTGATGTTGACTGTTATATATAAATAATCAGAACTTCTCATTATCAGTAAACTGTTGGGTTATGGTGTGTTACCTGTTGATTTGTCGGATGGCTTTTTTAAGCACCTGAAAATAACTTGATGATTGCTTTTCAATTGGCCATATCCCTAATGAAGACTTGACCAGTTGTTATTGCATTGTCTTCTGGAATAAGTTATTTTAAAGCAGAAGATTGCAACCACCAGAGACTTTACCTTGAATTTGATACTACACTTCAAATTGGACAATCCATTGGATGATTGATGCAAACGTTGGAGACAGATATTACTGTGAATTTAATGGCTTGAGTAGAGAGAGGGAGACATAGAGAATTGGCCCATTCTAGCTTTTTCCATCAAGTATGGGTATTTTGTTCGTGGTTATATGGGTTAGGAAAGATGGGAATTTGGGGGAGGGGAAGAGAGGGGAGGTTCAGTAGAAAAGATGCATGTGGTCTGTGCAGGATGTGTTTAGTGTGACAGTTTGGTGTGTTTGTACTATATGGATGTTGCTTTATAACATATTATTGAATATGTTTCTAATCATTGCAAAGTTACAGTAGGATATTACCAAACAATTTATTGTGATATATACTGGTGCCTTGCCCAGGCTGGGGGATGTGGGCACATTGGACTCAGATTTTGAATTTATTATTGAATAATGCCTTCTAAAATAACTTTATATAGTGGAATATAAATGGAATACATTCCCCCATGAAGAGAAAGAAGATTCTATTATATTTAAGAAAACTGAACGCATATATAGCCTTCCTTCAGGAAACACATCTAGAAAATGTGGAGCATATTAAACATCAAACTGATTGGTGGAGATGTGTGAGTTTGCTTCCTGCTCTAGAAAAAAACAAGGAGTTGCCATGCTTCCTCTCAAATCTTTACTCTTTCATTGTGAAAGAGCAAAGGGAAGAAAATATTTATGGGGAAAATATATGGCCCAAATGAATATAAACATGATTTCTTCCATGATATATTGACACAAGCTATGTAATTTGAAGTTTAGTCTATTATTCTGGGAGGATATTTTAATATCCCACCCACATATTGCATGTTTCACCTCTGAACAAGAAGGTGGATCATAATTTTGGAAAAGGGGGTACTTATTTAATGCGTGAGTTGTATTTAGCAGATGTATGGTGACAACTGCATCCAGATGATATGGACTATATTTTTTTTTACATGTGTATAGCTCACATTCTAGGATTGATTATTTCTTGATCTCCTAAACATTGCATGCGGAAGGGCAAGCTGCAGAAATTGGAATTAAACTGACATCTGATCATTCCCCTATAGATGCTACTATACAAGTAACCGATTCTATTAGACAGCCCTTTTTGTGGAAATCTTATCTGGTGTGGTTCCAAGATCCTAAATTCAAAGAATATTCGAAAACTAGATGGTGCATCTATAAATCCCAATTATGGGATTTATAGATGCAAAAAATAGATGCAAAAAGTTCTATAAATCCCAATTATGGGATTTATAGAACTTTTTGGAAAATGGCCAAGGTAGTACTTAGGGGAGATATAATATTGTACATGGCTAGGAAGAAAAAGTTGTTTGAAAACTTAATGGCAAACTGTCAGCCGAGCCTTAATTGTGGTGGAGGCAAATCATGTTGGAACTAGAACTGCTAAGATGGGAAAAGCACTGTAAACATGCCAATTGAATATGAATCTTTTACCTCTCTCTTATATTAAAAAGTCACCGAGAGCACCATTTAGCCCCTGTTTGGTCACGCATTTTAGATGAACTATTATTATTACCCCTTTTACTGTAAGGGGTAGTAATAGCACATGGAAAACGCGCATCCAATCCCCCCCCTCCCCCGAAACGAATATCTCTCATCACATGCAAATGCATGTTGATGAGCCTATTAGTTATTCCCCTGGAATACTGAAAGTAAAATGTGCAGTCAAGGGCAGACATTAACTTGAAAGCACCGAGAAAAGTGTACAGAAAAGCAGAAAAAAATGCATCCATTTTCCAAACCCGTGACTGTCAGTGGGTTCGAAAACTGACGCCTGTAAAATTAAGCACCGGTTGTCGGACCCACTGACAGCCACTGCTTCCGCTAATAAGGAGGCGCTAGGGACTCGCTAGTGTCCCTAGTGCCTCCTTATTAGCGCACGGCCTAATTTGAATACAAAATTGCTCGCCCAGGAGAGGTACCTGGGCACACATCAGGAGAGCAGGCACTCAACTCGGAGCGCCGGCTCTCCCGCACCTCTTATTGCATCAGCCTGAATGTTAGAAAAGTTCTAGCAGCTGTGCATAATGAGATGTTCCAGTCAACAAGCTTACTTAGTCAGTATAGATGCTGAAAAAGTATTTGGCAAGGTTGGCTGGGATTATCTATTTGGGGTATTGTAAAGGTTTGGAATACTGGGCTCTTTTTTACATTATATTCATAGATTATATGAAAAGCCATTAGCAAGAATTCTGGTTACTGGAGAGCAACATCACATTTTGAATTACAACATGGTACCAGGCAGGGGTGTCCCTTATCCCCGCTCCTGTCCTGATACTTGAACCGCTGGCAATTAAGCTGAGACAATGTGCCCAATTTCAGGGTATTACAGTTGAAAACTCAGAATCTAAGTTACATTTATTTGCAGATGACATGTTAATAATATTAGTCAAAGAGCCTACAGAATCTATATCAGCAATCTTAAATATCTTTTAACAATTTGGGAAATGTGCTGGCGTGGCCATAAATTACCAGACGTCAGAAATACTGGTTGTGAATTCAAAGAGGCCTGCGTATATACCATGGGCTAATTTTAAATGGCTGGTGCACGTAAAAACAGGGAGATACGCGCATGGCAGGGCCAAAGACCGGCGTGCTGAAAAAGGGGCGGGCAGGGGTCAGTTTGGGGCGGAGTCTTGGAGGGGCGTGGGCAGGCCAGGACAGCGCCACTAGGCACTGTTCCGCTGAAGTGCGCGCCAGTAGCCGGCCAGTCTGCGCAACGTACTACTGCTCCAGAGAGCAGGTAAGTGTAAAAAAAAAAAAGAAAGAGAGAGGGTTTTAGGGATTGGGGAGGATAGGGGAAAAGGGAGGCAGATTAGCTAGGGGGTTAAGGAAGTTCCCTTCCAGTCTGCTCCTTTATTAGAGCAGACTGGGAGGGAACTAGGGAAAGGCCTAGTCTGTCGCCATGCGCATGTACTAAAATTCCCTCCCCTTTCGTATGTTGATATAAAATTGGGTGCACATGTGTGCGCAGGTAGCAGATTTTATAACATATGCGCGTCAATGCACGCATATTATAAAATCAGCACTTCCATGTGCACGAGCTGGGAACCGCGCACACATGGACACCAGTGCACGAGTTTAAAAATCCAACTTGTAGTGCTTGATGTTCCATTTATATGAGCAACTAGAGATATAAAATACTTGGAGATTTATATTTCAGTGGATGAAAACCATTTATATGAAAGAAATTTTAGCACTGTACTGGAGAAAATATATGTCCAAATGGATACTTGGCAACATCTTTGTTTAATGTTGATGGGCAGATGTACACTGTATAAAATGATAATGTTCCCAAAACATTTGTATGTTTTACAAATGCTGCCATGTTGGCTTTGAAGGAAGGATGTGCTTCTCTTAAATAAAAATCTTATGATTTTCCTTTGGAAGAAAAAGAAAACTAGAATACAACTGAATACATTATTTAGAGGGAAAGAATTGGGAGGTACAATGCCGCTTGTCAGTTATGAATAATGGGTGAATGGGTCTTGGGGTAGGAAAATATACAAATCTCAATTTAGAGTTGGCATTGATGGCTCCTTATTACCCTATGTTGAGGTTCAGGTTCAGGAGGAGTGTAGTGGACACCACATTCAGAGTGGCGTGGGACAGCATGATGACTGGAGGTGGCTTGGGCAGTCCAGTGAGGCTGGAGCAAGTGCAGGCAATGCTGGAACTCAGGAACAATATGCAGTCAAGGATGAAGCTCAGGAACAGAGTGTTGGTAAGAGTGGAACTGGAACACTGGAACAGACTGGAGCTGTGTGCAGGTAAGAATGGAACTCAGGAACAGATTGAAACACAGGACTAAGACTGGACAGGACAGAACTGGACAAGAACAACACAGAACATGAAACATAAAGCCCGAAGGCAACAATGAAGGAAGGCCCCAAGGGGCCAGACAGGGAGAGGCCACAGGATCAGGCAAGGTCTGGGTAGGCCAGAGGTCAGGGATGGCCTAGGTAGGCCGCAAGCAAGGAAGGATCAGGAGACCCAAAGGCCACAAGGTAAAGCTACAAGATGAAGGCTGGATAGCTACAAAGCAGACAGAAGCTGAAGGCCAGATGGCCACAAGACAAGGACAGATGTGGAAAGCCGGGTGGCCACAAGGTAAGAAAAGAAAGGGCTGAGGTCAAAGCTACAAGACAAGACAAGGCAAGGCTGAGGTCAGAAGGCCCAAAGGCCATGAGGCAAAACAGAGAAAGGCCTGAGATGGTCGCAAGGCAGAAGTGGTTAGAGCACGGAGCAAGTGCTGAAACACTGAGGCAAGGGACAGACAAGGTTAAGTAGTGCTGGAGTCTGGGTGTGGTGCAAGCAGCCAAGAATAGCTTGGCCAGCCAGGGGAGTGTGCTCATGGAGGTCCCCTGGTGGAGCAGAGGCTGCAAGACCAATTGAGGCATGAAACCAGGGCTGACTGGAGTTCTCTGGTAGAGGGGAGGCTGCACAGCAGCCAGAACCGTAATACCCTATTAATATTGCACAAATATCTGGAGATTTACTGCCATGGCATATAAAAAAACACCTACTGATTGACTCCAGTATATAAGGCATGGAATTATCATAGAAACAAATGGTCATTACCCACTAAATTTTCTTTATTAGTTACACTTAATCACAATCCTGCATTTCATGAGGAGGAGAAGGAATTTTTTGAAAGTGGTCAGTATTGATGATCTTATGACTGAAGATTTGATAGTTGAATCCTTTGATAATCTAAAAAGCCTCATGGTGTCGAGGAAGGCTAAAAAGATAACAAAAACCTCTCTTAGTCCCTGACGAAGATGGGATAGTCGAAACACTGCCAGTGTCGGGCTGACGGCTCCAGTTTCGCTAATATGAATGATCTACATAAGAGAAGACTGCTTCTAACTAAACAGAGCTAAGTACAAAACAATACTAAAAGTTGGCGAAACAAGGAGACCGTACAAGAGAGTGCTATTTGAAAGAGACCATTATTACTTTTTTAAAAAACCACCCTTCAGGTGGAGGGATATTATTGAAGGATAAAAGAATCATGTAGCTGTATGTGAAATAAAATACAAGAAAAACATAATAAAAACGGTATTTGTACCAATAAGGCTATCACCTATTTGTGGTGGAGCCTATTCAGTAATACCGGACATCCGTGTACATAAGAGAATACATTTTCCTCTGTTTGTTGGTATTTTATATATATTAAGAGTGGACTACTTTTGGGTTTTGTCAAGTTTTGATATTCTTATTCACAGCTGTATAAAGTTAGCATAGATGTACATCTCAGAGAAATGCAGTTTAAAATCTTACAATCTGCATTTATTGACAAGGTTAGACTTTTTCATAAAGGTTATAACAGTCTCGGATATTTGTGTTAAATATAAATTGGAGAAGGGTACATTTTTACATTATTTATACACTTACTGTTCTGAATGTTACGGTGGACCCTTGGGCCGGCCTGACGGAGAGAATGGAAGGGTGTCTCCGTGAGTGAGATACAGGCCGAGAGGCGGATAATGGGCGAAGCGAAGTGCAGGCTCTTCACCCTGGAAGCCCACACTCCCCCAGGAGAAGCCTGTAGGAGTCGGACCGCTGGGACTTAGGAATTTGGAGGAGACGACTTCACCCTGGAAGCCCGAGACTCCCCCGGGAGGAGCCCGGGCCGCTGGGACTTAGGCAAATGGCGATGCCAGTAGAGGTGATCCGGGGTTGAGGTAGGCGGCAAGCAAGAGACGTCAATAGCAGGCAAAGGTCAGGGCCGGAGAGGCAATACCTGGACAGGCAGGAAGGTTCTGAACTGGAACAAGGATGGAATCGGGCTACGGGGTTCAGGAACCTGGGCTGGAACTGAAGCAGGAGCTGAAGACAGGTATCCAAGAACCAGGACTGGAATTGAAGCAGGAACTGAAGACAGGAATCCAGGAACCAGGACTGAAACTGAAGCAGGAACTGAAGACAGTGACCAAGAGTCAAGCGGACACCAGGACACACAGCAACTAAGCACCCTGAGGTAACCTCGTTGCAAGGCATCTATCAGGGGCAGACGCAGGCCCTAAATATCTGCCGGCGTCTGACGTCAGGAAGAGGGCCGGGCCGCCGAAAGGCGACAAAGGCCCTTTAAATTCAGCCCCTTCGCGCGCGCGCCTAGGAGGGGAGGGGCTACTTCAGCGACCCGGCGGCGTCTCCCTCTTGGAGACGCCGCCGCCAAACAGGCCACGCCGGCCTGCCCGACCACCGCGACTGCCACCATAGACCCGGCTGAGGACCCGGCGGACCACCGCGGAGCTCCCGGCCCCGAACCCCAGAAGAACGAGGTAAGGTCCCAGTCGCGAGTGCCGCGATCGGGGCCGCAACACTTGCCCTAATAAATGCTTTCTGGATGGATGTCATACAGAAGATTAATCAAATCATTCAAGTCAATTTAGTGTGAAGTGACATGCTGGCAATTTTGGTATTAAGGAAATGGATGTTGAAATTCCTACTGTGCAATGTAATATGGTAGATTTGTCATTGTTAGTCACTAGGAAATGTATAATGTTATAGTGGATTAGTGAAGAGGAACAATTAATGAGAGAGCTCTTTCAAATGGAAAAACAAGCACTATAGAAAGTGACTCAGGTGGAATTTAAAAGGTTTAAGAATAAATGGAAAACATTTCTTCACATTGATCCACCTAAGATAAAGGAGATTCTGGAATGGCTTTGCAAGAAACATAGTTGGAAACATAATTAGGAAAGCTAGAAGGTATATATTTGATGTGTGTGTATGAGAGTGAGTGGAATGTGGAAAATACAAAAATGAAAACAATGGGAAGAGTACAACACCTAAAGGTTTTTAAACAAGTTCTGTATCCAGTGGTAATATTTGTGATGGCAAAACCGAACGACAGTATATAAAACCCACTCACTAAATAAATAAATAAATAAATAAATAAATGTGTTTGTTCTTTTCATTCTGATTTATTTTATATGTACGGGAAAACTGCTGAAATGGACATGTTATTTCTTTGTTATATGAATGTAATTTCTTCCATGTTAATAAACAGTTTGAAAAACAAACAAACTTGTGGCCCTGCTCAATGCAGCAAACTAGTGGCATGCAAATCAAACGGGCGCCAAAAATCCCCCATAATGTTGCGGTCCTGGCCGCGAGCACCGCGGCCAGGCCCTTCCCTCTTGATTCCCGGATCTGCTCCCGCCTCCGGAGTCCTGGCTTGCGGCCTGGTTGGCGGCGTCCCCGCTGGGGCAGCACCGCCGTGAAGCTGCCGGAGGACGCCCTGCTCCTAGGCGCGCGCGCCACTTGGGCGCCTTTGTAGCCTGTTTCCCGCCAGTGCCAACTCCGCCCAATACCTGACGTCAGATGCCACGGCCTTGATAAGCCGGCCGCGGCCATCCAGCCTTTGCCTTGCAATGGGTTAGCATTCTGGTTTCCTGTTGCGTTGCGCCCTGGAGTGACCCGCTTGGCTATATCACTCCGTTCCTGCTACAGTACCTGCTTGGTTCCTGCCTGTTACGGCTATGGCTGCTGTGCAACCGCCTCACCACCAGGGGTCCTTCTAGAGCTGGCTCTCCTGACGGGCCCAGTCCATCTCCCTTGTTCACTCTATGTTCTGGACTTCCCTTTATATCCCTGCCTGGCAGTTCCCTCGGTGCTTCGGCATCGAGCTCGCCTGGGCTCCCTGCTCTAGCCTTCCTTGCTTTGCTGTGCTTGTGGTCTTTGGGCCCTGCTTTGCCTTGCCTTGCGCTGTGTGTGGCCTTCGGGCCTTCTACCCTGCTTCTGCCCTGCCGTATGTGTGTGGCCTTTGGGCCCTCTGCCCTGCTGTGAGTGTGTGGCCTTCGGGCTCCCAGTCCTGCCGTATGTGTGTGGCCTTCGGGCCCTCTGCCCTGCCGTGTGTGTTGCCTTCGGGCTCTTTGCCTTACTACTAGGTACCTTGACCCAGCCTGGACTCTGACACTGTTGCCTGCCACCTGCCCTGACCCAGCCTGGACTCTGACACTGTTGCCTGCTGCCTGCCCTGACCCAGCTTGGACTCTGATACTGTTGCCTGCCACCTGCCCTGACCCAGCTTGGACTCTGACACTGTTGCCTGCTGCCTGCCCTGACCCAGCTTGGACTCTGATACTGTTGCCTGCCACCTGCCCTGACCCAGCCTGGACTCTGACACTGTTGCCTGCCACCTGCCCTGACCCAGCCTGGACTCTGACACTGTTGCCTGCTGCCTGCCCTGACCCAGCTTGGACTCTGATACTGTTGCCTGCCATCTGCCCTGACCCAGCCTGGACTCTGATACTGTTGCCTGCCGTCTGCCCTGACCCAGCCTGGAATTTGACACTGCTTCCAGCCTTACTCTGCTCCACTGTCACCATCATCAGAGACTTTCCAGCCATCCCTATCTCTCTCTACCTGGAGTCACTCCAGAAGGTGGTGTTCACAACACCAGAACACAGCCCGAGCGTAACACTGCCTGCTTGCTACAGTACCTGCTTGGTTCCTGCCTGGTTCCAGTACCTGAGTCTTGCTGCAGTTCCTGCCTGGTTCCAGAACCCGTACCCAGTTACAGTATCACTACTGTCCTAGTCTGGTTCCAGTTACCTGCCCTGATCCACAACCCGCCTAAGTCCCAGCGGCCGGGCCCCTACGGGCTCCTCCCGGGGGGGCTTCGGCTTCCAAGGGTGAAGCCACCTAAGTCCCAGCGGTTGGGCTCCTACGGGCTCCTCCCGGGGGAGCACCAGCTTCCAGGGTGAAGAGCATCTACGTCCTGCCTGAACATCTGCCTCCCGGCCTGCTGTTCATTAGAGACATTGACCACCTTTCCCAGTCTCCAGCAGGTCGGCCCAAGGGTCCACTAAACTGAGACTCCCACAACACATAATCCCAAAAAGTGCATCAAAACCGGCATTAAAGCTGACATGCTGAAAACTGATAAAAAGTGCAGTAAAAGTTGGAATTAGTTTGAAAAATGCTGCAGTGTTCCCTATTGGTTGAAAGAAAGTGACCTAGGCTGACCTGTGGTGTGACTGATGGTGCACAGATGTCCATCTGTTTCCTTGGACACTCCTCCTTGCATGAAAATAAAAGGCAGCTTCTCCCAGGGCCATTTTCTCAGTTGGAGTTGGAGTTGGTAGAAGGATGTGATAATTGTTCAATTATAATTACTGAGTGGTGTCTTTTGTACTGCTGGGTTTTCTCTTGTTGTTTCCCCATCCATTTGTCTTTTGTATATGTTGCCCCAGTACCACAAGAAGTGTATAGGAGTTAACAGTGCTAGCAAGATTTATGGTGAAGTAAAGGTTTCCCCTAAAAGGAAGTCCTGAATGATCTTAAACACTGTGTAACATCTGCTGGAAGTGCACAGGATGTTGAGAGGGCAAGAGGTTATCCTGGAGCCAATGTAGGAATATTCCAGAGCTATGGGGTCTTCTGTGTGTCTTGGTTACTGATGAGAAGTTATAAAAGCTCTGGCTCTACTGAGCTTGAGACTGCTCCAGATTGCAAGGGAAAGAGACTAGTTGGAGCTGTGATCCTCTCTCAGGCTTACAGAAGGGAGTAGCAGGAGTGGGGTAGGGATTTTCCTCTAAATATCCCCAGAGGCCAGAGGAGAAAAAGCAGAGGTTGCCATACAGCCTGGAAGTTAAAAAAAATGAAGCCTGTGCTTAACTGAGGAAAGAACATATCTGGACCAGGAAGCTAAACTGTGCCAGAGGGGCTTATTTTGGAGCTCTGAGGATCCTGATGTTGCATCATAAGGATTTTCCTTGAGCAGATCAGGACTTTCTTGTGAGTAAATATTTTTCTAACTAGAGAAATTAAAGAGAGGACCAGGCTAAGTTGTGCAAAAGATTAAGAAGAGAAAAGAAACAAAGTAACCAGAGATCCTGTGTTGCTGAAAGAAGAAACTGTTATTTAAGAAGTGGAGCTATAAGAAGAGCTAAAGGTTTTCTTGAACTGTAATTCTCTTTAATTTCTTCATCTACCTGAACTGTCATTATGTTTCATTCAGAACATTTTGCAGTAAACTATTTTTTTTTTTTTTAGCACAGCTTGAGTCTGGAGAGTGGTTTGTGTGTGTGGAGTATTCTCAGCCTGGTACTGGTCCTGCAGGTTATCCTGGCCATGGCTCACAGCCCTGGAGATTTAATTCCCCACCTTGGGATAGTGACTACAATGCTCCCCAAACCTGGGAAGATAACCCCAGGTGCACAAGGGGGTTACAAAATGATGCCCAGTGTGGGGCAAGAGTGGCTGGCTGAGGACACTTGGGTTCCAACAGAGTTGACACTTTTTGTCACAAACCACAGCAAAATTGATGCAGAAACAACTTTAAAAAGACCTTTTACAATTTTTCCGTGAAAATGCAAAATGGCCACACTGCCTGTCAGCGCACAGGAGAAAGCATGAGGGAGAAGAGCATGTGCAACCACACCAGGACTGGGAAGCATGAGAGAGAGATGATGTCACCAACTGGGTGACTCAAAGCAACCAATCCCAGCAGAGGTGGCCATGAGTTGCATGAGCAAGGAGTGATTCTGTGCATCCCGCTGGAGCCATTTCTACAAGATTGCCTCTGGGGATAGAGAAATACCTACAGTGCCTGAATGTAAACCGATATGATATCTCAGATCGAATGTCGGTATATAAAAATAATAAATAAAATAAATAAATGGCACGTGGCTGTTGAAAGATACAAAGTGGCTGCACGTTCTTGTCTGTGATTCAGCCAAAGGTTCCATGCAACACACTGCAACATGGCTTACTGACTAAGTGGCCAAATCTGCCTCAACATTGAGAAGGGGGATATGGTGGGACCTGTTAAGTGCCAAACCTGCCACCAATTTCAGGAAACACTCCTATTCAAGTTATGTGCACTTTCTGCCAGGATGCACTCTAAGAACAACAGCCCAGATTGGCTAGGACAGCTGGACTCCGGGTTGGCTGTGAAGCCGCTGCCCAGGATGAAACTGGAGTAGCCCGGGACAGTGAGGGAAGTGACGACCAGGCTAAATCTCCATCATTCTCTGATTGGAGCAGCAGTGTGACTTGATGCAACTCAGTATGGCTAGCCAGAACCAGCTCAAGTAGCACTGAGATCCTGGCACTAACTGTAAGTACCCAGGCTTTTATCCTACCTATCCTTGGAGCCTAAGGCAGAAAAACTGAGAGATGGGAGTGAACCAGAGGAGGAATAGGGAGAGATGGCAGAACAAGAGGTACTCCTGGAAGGGACAGAACTTATGCCAGAGAAGGGTGCATGGGGAGAAGAGGAAGCTGTGGTCACTGTACCTTTGCTGCTGATACCTGCACAAAGACAGAGCAGTGGTCAAATCCAACATCTTCACAATGAAGCTTTGGGACCTAAACCTGCACCTGTAGGGTAAATGCCAGTGACCAAAACATGATGTGCATCATGAACCTGAGGCCTACTGCTATGCACACAGCCTGAGAGGTGCAGACCTAAATCAATGCAGACAAGGAGTTTTCAGCCATGTGATGTTTTTGACAACTTTATATAAGACTGTTTTTACACAGAGGAGAAAAGACTGTGTTTCTGCATATCAGAGAGATGTCATTACCTCCCAAATGAAAGGAGGACCTTGGACCAGAATGGAGAACATGTCCTTGGACCAAAAGTGAGAACATGTCCTTGGCCTAACTTTGTATCCTGACTGATACTAGCTATGAAACGTGTATTGTTCTAATACTTGTTTTGCTGATGGACTCCAATGAGCGTAAAATAATATTCCTATGCATTGGGACCCAGATAACATCATGTGCATCCCACCAATCCTGGGTCTATAGAAGGTAGCAATATCCAATCTGGATCAATATTTGACCCTTATGGAACTAAATATTCAATGAGGTTTGACTGTTACCCAGGTGGCAGCTTTCCTTCACGAACTCCTGAAAGTTCAGTTTGAGAGCCATGCTGCTAGAACTGACTGTGCAGGTCACTATAACTATAACTTGTAAGCTAAAACTGAGTTTGACTCAGCATAGTTGCTCCATAACTTGAATGCAACTGTTGCCAATTATTCCCATTGAAGGACTTTTGGCCAATTAACCTTGTTTTATACAATGAAAAAATGTGCGGCAAACAATATATATTGAATTATTGATCAATATTTCTTAACAACAATTTTTAATATTACAGTCACCTAAAAGGTACATTTTTATAACTAGACAATCAAAAAGTCGGAAAATGAGGAAGATAAAAAGTGAAGCCTGTGTTTAGCTGAGGAAAGAACTTATCTGAACCAGGAAGCTAAACTGCCAAAGGGGCCTGTTTTGGGGCTTCTAGGATCCTGATGCTGCACCAGAAGGATTTTCCTTGAGCTGAGCAGGAAATTCTTGTAACTATTTTGCTAACTAGGGCAATTAAAGAGAGGACCAGGCTAAGTTGTGCAAAAGACAGAGGAGAGAAAAGAAACAAAGTAACCAGAGATCCTATGTTGCTGAAAAAAGAAACTGTTATTTAAGAAGAGGAGAAGAGTTAAAGATTTTCTTGAACTGCAATTCTGTTTAATTTCTGCATCTACCTGAACTGTCATTGTGTTTGATTCAGAAGATTCTGCAGTAAACTATCTAATTTTTGGAGCACAACTTGAGTCTGGAGAGTGGTTTGTGTATGTGGCGTGTTCTCAGCCTGGTAATGGTCCTGCAGTTTATCCTGCTCTCAGCTCATGGCTCTGGAGATTTAATTCTCTACCTCGGGATAGTGATTACAATCTCTCCAAGGCTGGGAAGGTGACCTCAGGTGAACAATGGGCTATATATAGTTCTTGAGTGAATCTTTAGAGTGCATTTGATTGCTGGTCTGTTATTAACAGTTTTCTTGTCCACTTTTGTGTTTAGGCTCCTGAAAGAGTAGAGTGGGTATTCATGCTGTGGAAAGAATGGAGTGTGACAGAGGAGGTGAAAGAGGGGGAGCTGATGAGTGTGACAGGCGGCCGAGTGGTGACAGAGAGAATTAAAGGAACGTAGCCAGGGATGGGATATGGGGCTGGAGGACAGTGGTGGTACATGAGGTAGAGGATGCAGCTAGAGGGGGAAGAAAAGAAGGCAGATAGAGGAGTCAGTGCAAGTGGAGGGAGAGAGGAGAGGGAAACAGGTAGTTGGAGTAGTGCTCAGGGCGGTAGGACCCACATCAGTCATCATTTGGGAACGATGAGCAGGCAGGAACTAGAAGCCAGCAATTGGAGGAGATGCAGCATTAATGTGATGTGTGCTTCACAAAAAAAAAAAAGGTCTGCAAGAAGCACAGTGCGCTATTCAGTCAGAAGACAATATCAAAGAACAAGAGGAAGATCTGGGAAAGCATCACCAAGGGTATCATCAGCCTGCCAGTGATGATCAGCTGAAGTATCCCTGGTGGGACATTGGGAAGTCTGTCAATGCCAAGCTGGCACTCACTGAGAGGTCCAAGCACAGACAAGAGGAGACCCACCATATGAAGTGCAGCTGACACTGGTGGAGAATCTGGTCAGGGATGCACATCAGCAGGACTATTTTACTGGTATCCAAACTGGTGGCACTGATATGGATGCTGCAGAAGGAGCAGGTGAGTATGGTGAGGAATGTAACTCCAGGGTGAAGAGGGCTGGCTGGGGGGGGGGGGGGGGGGGGGGGGTGTCAGAAGGATGCAATAGTACTTGCTCTGATATGTCTTATATTTTCCCAGGTGATCATCAGCTAATAGACACAAATGAGCCTGCCACAGAGGGTGAGCCAAAGACAACCAGCCAGCATCTCTGGATCCACCTCTGATTGGAACAGCAGAGAAACCCATTGACAGTCTGTAGCTGCCAAGTGAGACACTGGCATCTGATATACTAGAAGTCAGACAATTGAGCTCTACTTCATATGGTTAGACACATCCATGATAGACATCTAGGATGTACCACGTGATTCCAGTGTGGGTGGCATTTCTACAGATGCCACTGTGGTTGGGTGGTGTTACAGATCATGGCATTGTCCCAACAACAGGAACAGCACTCTCTGACATTGATGTGATGGCAAACCAGCTTGCAGCATAACTGACTGCGAAACAGGAACTCATCAAAACCTGTGTGACAGTGGGATGGATGGCTATACAAGCCGAGATTGAATGTATGAGGAAGAAAATGCATTGGCTGTGGAGAGAGTCCAAACTTTGAGGGAGAGCACCATTGCAATCAATGTGTTGGTGAATCAAGTTAATGTGTTGTCTGATGACATTGTCAGTGTCCGATAAAGCCTTGACTCATCTAAAGAGTAAATGAACAGGATCCTATCAGCTCATGTGCCCTCAGAAGGCAAGTTCATCATTTAACTTTGAAACCATGGAATGTAGTAGCCCCCCCCCCCCCCCCATGCAGAGCCAGAGTGGTCAAGGCAACAGAACCAGCTTTTCAAACACCAGTATATAAAAATAAATAAATAAATAAAAGGTGCTGCCATTTATACGGGAGAAATCCCGCCAACCTTCAAGATTGACAAGCGGATGTCATGCCTGTGGGCAGACCATATATCCAAAAAAGGTAATATACGTCATAGAGAAACCATCTTAGAATGTTTCAAAATTGACAGATGTAACTGACGTCTGTGCAGGAAGTGTCCAAAGAAGGTGTTATACGTCATCAGGGAGCCATTTTAGAATGCTGAGGATACATGTACGTACATCATATAGAGGCCATTTTGTTATCAAAACATCGCTATGTTATTAAACAAGGGAATACCATTCAACTTTTTCATTCAATCCACGCGGTTCAATGCACTGTAGGTGGTGGATCCATTGATTTTCCTTAAAATTAAGTATTGAGTGTCTGTTTCCACCATGCCATGAGGGGGGGGGGGGGGACATGTTTGATGATAAACCATTTGAAATCTTCAAAAGAATGATTCGCAGTGACGCAATGCTGCACAATGGGAGCTTTTAAATCTTTGTTTTTGACTCTACTTTTATGTTCAGTGAGACGTGTCTGTATCTTCCACTTAGTGTGGCCCACGTATGTCTTAAGACAGGGACATTGTAAACCGTAGATCACAAAATTGGTATTGCAGTCAATATCTTGTTTTCTATACACTTTAATCCCATTTTGGGAATCTACCCATTCTATATCGGTGCACGCTTGCGCACAAAAGGTGCATTTACCACATTGGGTTTGTCCAACCAAACTATCAGCTGATTTAGTCTGAAAGGCAGCTCTAACTACTTGTTGCTTAATGTTAGTGCCTCTTGAATACGCAAACATGGGGGGAGACTGAAAATGGAGTGTGGGCTTAACACATGCCACTTGCCTAATTTGTTGAGTTAATACAGTGTGTTGTAACACACATATAAGATATGGGGTTTGTGTC
This sequence comes from Rhinatrema bivittatum, assembly GCF_901001135.1. Taxonomy (NCBI): domain Eukaryota; kingdom Metazoa; phylum Chordata; class Amphibia; order Gymnophiona; family Rhinatrematidae; genus Rhinatrema; species Rhinatrema bivittatum. The sequence goes on from NC_042617.1 coordinate 120,425,963, forward strand.
CTATGTCGATATTCTAACAGCTGCTCACGGTCAGAAAACATGGCTCTTTTGAAAGCACAGCTAATTGTGTAATTGTGTAATTAGGATATTCTCAGACTGAAGAATCATTGACTTATATAGTAGCCAATGATTATAAAAAAAAAGCCCTAGCGTTCTCTAGAGCTTTACTCAAAAAAAGCTTGTAGCCCTTAGAGGCACCATATGAGGTCACTATAAAGTTAAAAAATTTTCATTCACCCTTGTATAATTTTGTAGCTGGATTTAAGATATATTTGCTAGGGATGTGAATCGTTTTTGAACAATTAGAATTATCGTCAGATAATTTTAAAATCGTCCTAAATCGTTAGAGTGCATGATACAATACAAATGCCCCCGATTTATCGTCAGGGGCATTTGTATTGTATCTTTAAATAGGGCATGGGAATTATTTGGGGGAGGGCGGGAAAACCGGCACACCAAAACAACCCCTAAACCCACCCTGACCCTTTAAAACCAATTCCTTACCCTCCCCCACCCTCCCGAATCCCCCCAAAATGTTATATTACCTGGTAGTCCAGTGGGGGGGGGGGGGGTCCTGATGCGTTCTCCCGCTCTCAGGCCATCAGCGCCATTTTGGCTGCCACTAATTAAAATGGCGCTGATGGCCCGATAAAAAAAAAACCCCACCCACCCCTTTAAATCGACCCCCCTTAGCCTCCCCCACCCTCCCAACCCTTTTTTTTTAGGGAGGCCCACGCCGCTAAAAAAAACAACCCACCCGACCCTTTAAATCGACCCCACCCTCCCGACCCCCCCAAAACCTTTTTAAATTACCTGGTGGTCCAGGGGGGCCTCGGGGGGCCTCAGGGAGAGGAGAGATCCAGGGGGGCCTCGGGGACAGATTTCCCGTTCCCAGGCATCAGCTGTTCTAAAAAAAAATGGCGCCGATGCCCCTTTGCCCTTACCATGTGACAGGGTATCCGTGCCATTGGCCGGCCCCTGTCACATTGTAGGAGCACTGGATGGCCGGCGCCATCTTTAAAGATGGCGCCGGCCATCTTTACTCATCAGTCCCTATTATACTATAATACATCAGCCCCTATTATATTATACAGGGCCCCCAGCAAAAAAGAAAAAAACAGAATATAACTGATTGTGAGTGTGACTGACCAGCCTGTATTTAAATATCTAAAGAGGAGCAGGTAATGTGAACATGGGAAAGACTCATGTTGACAAAACAAAAGCCAAGGAAGCACTCAAAGTCCCACAATTCATTCTTCTTTCCAATCCCAGCAAATCTCGTCTCCTCCCTCCTGCTCCATTCCTCACCCCCTCACAACCCATTCCCATCACAGTCTCTACCCTCTTCTCTCTCCTGCCACCACCAAACTTTCTCAAGCTCCCTTTTCTCTCATTTTCCTAATCTCCTCTTTCCCCTCCCTTTCTTACTCCCACCACTCTCTTAATTCTTACCTCCCTGCATGAGCATACTCTGAATTTTATATTTGGGGGGAGAGGGCTTAAATCCCATCTTTTAGTTCCTTTCCCTACATCCCCTTAGAATGCTCTGCTCCCCATTTCCCCCTTCCATTTCTTCTTCCCACCCCTGGACTCCCCAGCAAGTTCCTCCTTAGTCATCTGTCCTCCTCTGCTGGCTTGCTTCACCCATCCCTTCACTGATTCCCACTTCGCACTAGCACGATAGACTTTCCTTCATTGGTAGGCTCCATTCACCTTTCAATTTGTGATTCCTCTCCTCTGCAAGCTTGGATCACTTCTCTGCTCTGCATTCCCTGAGCCCAAGCACTAATGTTTTCTGTAATTATCCCTGCCTCCTCCCGGTATTCATAGATTCCAGTCCAGAGCCAGTCCCATGCCTGCAGAATGCACATAAGATGCTCCACTACTTGCATATCCTAAGCAATAGCAGCTCAGCGGGCAGCACCACAGATACACGTTGTGCTTCCTGCCCTCGATTTGGAATCCCCAAAGATAACAGGGGAATAGCAAGGGGAGAAATCTCATCTCAATTCAAGCCCTGACCACAGCCCCTTTCAATAGTAGAGCTGCCAATTTTTAAGCGAGATTTTGAGCCTATGATATCACATATCTATAACCTCCTCCTCCTTCCCCATGCTTCCAGTCCTGGTGACTGCCCAGCTGGCACAGAAATCTTCACCAAACTTTGAATAAACAATTTCCAACCTTTGTCTGTAGTTTGAATCTATCCTCTGTCGCTGCTGGCTCTTGGCTTCTTCTCAGTTTCCTCTCTGTCTTAGACTTTCCTTTTCCTTTTAAAGTTTATTTTCTAGTCTTCCTCTCATTTCTTTATCATTTATTATTTTTACTCCATGTGTATATCTCTTTCTGTCTCTCCACAGCTGATTATCTTCTCTCATCCACTCCTGCCACTTCCATTTCTCTCCTCAATTCTTTCTTCTGCTCTGCACCATGATCCCTTCTCTTCTCACAACCCTTCTCTTGGTTTATCTCCCCTACCAGTCCCCCATCTCATCCAGTTAGCTCATTTTCCAGTCCTCTTCACCTCTCTCTTCCTTTTAAAGGTCCCTTCATCTAACCACTCTCCCCCACTCCTCTTCTTATCACAGCCCAAGTCCTCTCCCCAGCTTGATTCCCCTTTCCCTTTTTCTCAGCTACTGTCCCCGTCTCACAGCCTTTCTGTTCACATTCTGCTATTCTCCCAGCCCCTCTCATCCTCACAGCTTGTGTCTATTCCTCTCCCACAACTCTTCTCCCAGTCCCTCTTCCCCTCACAGGTCCTCCCATCCTCCTTTCCCAGCCAAACTTCCTTCTCTCAGCTCCTCTCCCAGCCAGTATCTCCTTTTACAATGAACTCCCTGTTCTCTCAGGCCCTCTCTCACCCCGCTTATAGCTCTTCAGGCCCTCTTTTCCCATCTAGCCTTTCTATTAGCAGCCCAAGCCCATCTCCACTGCTTCTCAGACAACCTGTCTGTCCTAGCCTGCTGCTCTCTGGTTGACCATTGGTCAGATATTCAAGCATCAGCCAATAGACTGCAGGGGAAGGTGGGAACTGTAGCTGGGAGACAGAAGTGCGGTGCCTGCCTCCCCCTCACAAAGCCCATTGATATGACATTCCACAGCCAATGGGCTGCTCTATTTCAAAACACGTGCTCCAGGGTGGGGCGGCCAAAGGCTCCCCTGCCCCTTTTAGTGTTTCAGCTTTCCTCTGATGCCCCCTAGGGAAGCACCGGAGACTGAGAGGGGGAGATGGGAGCAGTAGCGAGGAGACAGAAGCACTTCCTTACTGTCTTCCCCCACATCCTTGCAGCATGGAGCTCTCAGTTCCCGATCCACATGAGTACAGAAGACAACACTGGGAATGCTCAAGTATCCACAGAACTGGTGGGTCTGTGTATATTACCCAGTTAGCTTGAATCGTTTCATGATCTCTTGGACTTTTTTCAAACTTCTTTTCAAATTCTTTTCTCTTACAGTTCTTGTCTGGTATTTAGCATTTGATGGTTTATACAACCTATTTTTGCCTATATTTCCAAGCAAATCAGGTAAGAGAAGGCCTTTTTCCAGCGAGCCACAGGCCACTAAACACCATCCAAAGTTTGAGCTTCAGTCTAAAGGACTTAGGCACACAAGTTGCATTGAGGATGCAGTCTTCTGTATGACACATTTACTCTACCCTTCAGATAGCAGGAAAAGCAAAAGGAAAGTCAATCTCCAAACCTGACGCCCCAGTCACTTCCCCAAGTGATGCTATACAGAAACTACAAGACGTCCATTACAGACCTTCTGCAGAGATTTCCTTATGCCTTCTCCCTGACCATGGATAGCAAGTTCACCACCTTCCAGCTTCTAGATGGCTTGATTAATCATTTTCTTTATACATAAATGAGTCTGAGATCCTAATTATTCACCCTGACCACTACAGACTTTTTCCAGAGTTTTCTTTGGCTTCAGGTCAATGCTTGTGTTGATTTTCCCCTCATGATGATTTAGAGGTTCTAGGAAGGAAGCTGTAATGTCTCGACTGGCTGCTGGAAGGCTCACATCAAGCCACAACTACTCCAAGATGCCACAAGTTTTAACTGCGGCAAGGACACTGCAATGCCTTCCTCTCCTGCTTCCACACTTCCCCACAGGTGAGCACATACACAAGCATACTACTAAAGGCAGCCCTGCATCGGGAAAATCCTTCAGGGTGCTCCCTGATGACATCACTTACACCAGGGTATTTAAGGGACAGTCCAGGCCTGACTCCTCACCTCAGCAACAAATCCTCCTGCTTTGCAGTGCTTGTTGCTATTTCCTGTGCCTTGTCTTGCGTTTCCTGTGCTTGCCTCATTTTTCTGTCTGTCTTGCCCTATCTTGTTCCTTAATGTTTTGTTTCTGTCTGTCTTGGCCTGATTCTCTCGTTCTAACCTCTGCCTTGGATTCTGACTTTGCTCATTGTCTGCCCTGACCCTTGGCCTGGACCCAGATATCATCTGCTCACTGCCTGCCTTGACCACTGCCAGTCCCTGGACTGTCACTGACCACTCCTTAAGGGACACTTGCCAAAGCTTGCTGGCTCCTGGAACCCAAAAGCTTAACCTGTGGGGAATGGGGCTGGTACAGGTGAAGCTCCAGCTCCAGTCCCTGTAAGGGCATCTCCACAAGCTGTTTTTCATGGATCAGGTAGGTTCACCTAGTAGGCTGCATCACACATGCCACAGCCCAAAGGCTCACATCCATGACAGTAGCACAGCTATTCATATAACCTTGACAGAAGAAAGGTACTTAGAATAGAAAAATAGAAACATAATAGCAGAAAAAGACCAAAATAGCCCATCTAATCTGCCCATCCATCCAATTTATCTAGCCCTTACTGTTCCCATCACTCCTTCAGAGATCCTCTGTATTTATCCCATGCTTTCTTGAATTCAGTTATCATTTTTGTCTCCACCATCTTCACTGGAAAGGCTGTTCCATGCATCTACTACTCTCTTTTGTAAATATATATTTCCTAAGATTACTCCTGAGTCTACCCTCTTTCACCCTCATCCCATGACCCCTTGTTCTAAAAACTCCTTTGCCTTGAAAGAGGATAGTCTGCTGTGCATGGAGACCTTTGAGATATTTAAATGTCTCTATTATATCTTCCCTATCTCACCTTTCATCTAGGGTATATATGCTTAGATCTTTAATACTATCCCCATATGCTTTAGAATGAAGACCAATTATCACTTTAGTAGCCACCTTCTGGACCAACTCCAATTTATTTATAACCTTTTGAAAGTGCAGTCTCCAGAATTGTATACAGCATTCCAAATGAGGTCTCACCAAAGACCAATGCAGGGCCATGCTCTTTGAGCAAGTGCAAAGCTTCTGGAGGGATAAGCATGGAGCAGTAAGGGAGGAAGGAGACACCTACCCAACTAGATCACCTGAATCAATATTAGAGATCAATGAAGGGACAGGTGTCACAAACAGATTGCCCTCACATGTATGTCACACTGGCTTGGGGTCTTCATCCCACTGTTGTTGGTGCTCTTTGCCCCTCTTTTGGAGCCTAAGGATATTCTTGCCACTCCTGCTATTGCTTTGAAGTGTTTGATGGTGCCCTTTAATCCTTTCACTGTGCCTTGAAGTGTTGATGCCACTGTTTCCTGCCATAGTCTTGAGTATAGGACTTGGTGTTTGATGCTACTCTACTTGCTGCCATACTCTTCACTTTATCTCTTAGAGGTTTTGAAGCCACATTTTATACCATGGTATTTTGACCACTGTGTTTCCTGCCTTACCCCCCTTTCAATTCCTAGGGTTACTGGTGTCATTGTGTCCTTTTTCCTATTAAGAAAACTTGCTATCTGCTATATGTGTGTATATGAGTCTAGTTTATTTGAGGTATTGTAAGGTTAAAAACGCCTAACTTGCTGCTATACCCTTCACTGTAAGCCTTCGGGCATTGATGCCACTCTTCTTTCTATGTTGCTTAAACAATAGTAATCCTGCTGCTCTGAGACTTTATAATGTAATTGAACCAACTAGCAATGATTCCTTTCTTTGGGATCAGGAAGCGATTCTAGCTTTTCAGGACATTGTAGATGGTGCTTCAGCAAATTGTGCAGCCCCAAGGTGCACAGCGTTTGCTAAAACAGCTGTAAATATGCTTTGATAAATGTGATAAACCTGCTTATACCTTTGAAAGCATCTTCCTTACTTTGATCAAATAAAAAAAGGATTAATCAGAAATGTACAACTTGAAAAGCCTCATGTACCATTTCTACAACTTTCTTCATATTATTATTTCGTGCATGACATCAACTTTGGAAGTGAAGTAGAGATGTATGACATATGATAATCATACTGTATATTCATATTTTTTTGCCAACATGTAAATACTGTTTACACCAGCACTTAATCTCTACCCCTACCAGCCAGACCTTAGCACATTTCACTCAAGTCCAACCCCAGCATTCTCCTTTATAGAATCTGCTGGACTACTTAGTACTTGTATCTCAGACTGGCCATTGTCAGAGACATGATGCTAGCCTCAATGGACCTTGGCCTGACCCAGCATGGCATATTTCTTATCTTATCTTTTTATGATTGCTTATTTATATGTATTGGTTGTCTAATCAAAAAAAAAAAAAAAAAAAGGAACAAGCAAGATAATAAACATGCCATTGAAGTCCTGCATGAGTACAGGGACGGAGAAATAAACCTGAGCAAAATTCACTCTCACATTGAACATAACAAATCCCATGGGTTTGCAGGCACCAAGATAACTAGAATTGCCTGTCAAAAAAAAGGCAGGTAAAAAAAGTCCTCCCTCAGTCCAACCCCAGCACTCTCTTCATCCCACCATTGATGCCGTAGGAAATCTGTCGATGACAGTATCACAATGCACCTCCTCCATAATTTCCTCTGACTTCTGCTCACTGTTCAGGATGCTTTGGGGTCTTCATGCTATTGCTTGTGCTGTTTGACCCTCTATCACTGCCTTGTTATATTTCCTGCAATGGTTGGTACTTTGTTCTCCCAATCATGGTGCCTTCGGCTTTTCATGACATTGCTGGTGCTGCTTTGTTCCTCTCAGGGTGCCTTTGGGCATGGCTGCCTCTGTTTGTGTTACTTTGCCCTGGCATGATGCCTTAGGGTATTTATGCCAATTTGACAGTATCTTGGCATGATCTTCCTTTTTGATGATGATGTTGACCCAGAAATTGCATTAGAACAGATTAGAAAACCTCATTTTTGGAGCCCAAAATAAGGTGTATTACTTCCTCCATTGATCTGAGTAAGAAACAAATAACACTAATAAACATAAATGTTATTTTTATTTGAAACAAATTAAATTATGGAGACATACAAACTAAATTAACAAATTGAAACACAAATTTTTTTCTGCCCACATTCCTAATCTGTTGCTGTTTAAAGAACAAAGTCATGATGTTCTAGCTCCAGGCCTATTTGTTCATTTCTTGAAGACAGAATCTTTGCTATTAACTTGGTCTCACAATTTAGTAGAGAGCTGACTTATAACTTGCACATCTGTTTCACGGTTTATTACTTTTGTAGGTTACTGAGATTTTGGCTTTCAGTATTCAGCTATGTATCAGGCATTCATAAAGACATCAGAAGGTAGCATTTTCCATAGCATGATAAGCTCCAGGACAAGGGACGGTGAAGAGAGGAAGAATTAAAAAAGAATGCAAGAAAACACTTTTGAATTGAGAGGCTGCTGGCCACATAAACAGAAGCCTTCCAGTGGAGTTGGTAGACATCAAAAGAATAGACAGAACCATCTTTAGGTTGGAGTAGGACCCAATGCAGTAATGTAAGGTGGGATGATATCTCTCTCCCCCATTCACTCCTTTCTTTTATCCCAATTTCTCCGACCCATCTCCTCCTTGCTCTCCCTCACAGTAGCAGCTCTGCAGCAGCCACAGGAGCAATTGCTTCTGAGCACATTGCTCATTCTCATACCTCCCTACCCCATTGCTTCTTCAGAGTTAATTTAAAAAAAAAAAATCAGGAAAGAGCAACTGCCTCAAAGGTGTTGCCTTCTGGTTTCCAGCAATTGTAGTCCTGCAGTCTTCCCAGCACCAGCTTTTCTGAAACCCCAGGCCAATGGCAGGTGGGCTAAAATATATATTTACCCTGCCTGGAGCCAGCTCTGTCCCTCCTTCTGCTCCCACCAGTGGCTCCATCTTTAGGTCGGTGCAGATATGAATACTTTGGAGGCTCCTCCAGCCATGGAGTCTGGTGAGTTATCGTACAGTTTGCTTGGTATAAAGACAGCCATGGCAGAAGAATTCAAGCGTACATGGGACAGAAGGAAAGGGACTTTTGTAATTGCTAGGGACAGGAGGAGGGAAGAGAAGATGGCCAAAGATCCAATAAAACCACTGACAGAACCATAGTCTGCCCATTTGTGCCTGCCTAATTGAAGAAGGCAATGCTTATCTGACACCCTATTCTTCAATCACTAGTCTTAATCGCTCCAAGCAAAGCATTAGATCGAGTTACTGTGCCTTGGTTAGTGAATGAGCCATGTGAAAACACTCACCTCAGCATAGTTTCAACCTGCAAGGACATTTATGAACAAAAATATTACTCTGCACATTCTGCAACAGCAACCAGTGAATTAATATACGGTTTTTCATCAGAAAAGAGCTTTCTGCAATGGCAATTGCAAAGATGTGGAATGAGTTACTGCTGGTGATTAGGGAGGTAAATGATTTATTGAAATTTGGAAAGAAATTGAAGTCATGGCTTATGCTTAATGATGGAAATTGAGAGTCTCTGTAATAGGAGTTTTGAGCCACATTGTATTTTATTGTCTGTGCATTGAAGAGATTGGTTTTTCTTTGTTTTTATGATGTTATATTTTAGTGTTGTCCATCACCTTGGATGATTTATCTAAGGCAGTTTATACTGTAAATTTGTATTAAATAAATATTTAGACATTTTGTCTGAAAGGTTGAACTGTATCATCTTTGGATAAGTCTTATCTTGGTTTGATAGAAGGAATCAGCCAATAAAGAATTTAAAATTTGATAAATTTAAGAACAAGGTTCTTGCATCTTGAATCTGTTCTTAAATTCTTCTATGGGCTACTCATTTACATTGTGCAAGTGCTGTGTGTGTATACGCAAATGTATATATTCTGGTAACTGTATATTAAAATTTTAGACACAGCCTCTCCAGTTTTTTTCAAGGCAACAATTAAATTCTTCATTAAAGAATTATTACCTCACTACAAAATGAAACAAGTGTAGGCCCCAGCCAAAACGTCATTAATTCTGTTTCTTAGCCTTCCATGTGCTTTAAGAGTTTCAAGAGCTTCAATTCTAACTTTAAAATTGTAAAGCTTTTTTTTTAAAAAGAAATCTTTTTCTGGATTTCTTGGCATTCCTATTATCTTAATGGAACCATACATCTCGCCCTTGTAGTGCTTATTTGGCATTGTTTCTTATCAAGCAGTGTGAATCAAGTTCTAAGAGAGGAACAGAGAGATTAGTAAATAGAGGTTGGGATCTGAGCTCCCCCCAGTGACAGAAAGAGACAGTGCGTACTTGCACCTTTATATACCCCTGCCACCATCTTAGGGTGTGGATTCCCCCCCCCCGGGTTGTCCTGCTGAGGAACAGCCCTGTTTGTGTAGTCCTGCTTTGATTAATGTTTTGGGAATTTTGTTTCCACCCTTCCTTCCTCTTTTTGGTTACCCTGCTTGAATAAGTTTTTTTTTTCCCCTGATTTTTATTCTATTGGGACTGATTGTGCATTGGTACCAGGTGCTCAGTTTCCAAAACAGTGGAGGAGGAGGAGGTGTCTTTCTCCTGGAAAGAACCTGAGGAAAAGCTCTTTCTTCCAGAGGAATGGATTTCTATCTGTTACAAGAAAGAAGGTAATTTTTTTTCAAGAGATTTTTTACTGAGACATGTGCTACACTTGAGAGGAGAGGGCCCACTTGGTACTTCCAGAAGGAGATCTATGGGAATAGAGAAGACCTCGGAAGATGTATGAGAACTGAGACTTTGCATTTCATTAAATAATTGGTACTATTATTCTGATCATTCCACAGTGGGAAGAACCTGTTATAAATTTGGGAAAAAGTTTACACTTTCTTCGATTGGAGTTATTGGAAAGGAGAAGTTAAATTATCAAGGAACTGGCTATTACAAATTCTAAAGACTTTTATTGCAAGCATAAAGTCACAAATGTATTAATTTTAACTTGTACATCAATTTAATTTAACATCAGAGAGCTGTAAGTAACACTTTTTATCCATTTAATCAACTATCAGTAAAGGAAGTCGGAAATGACTCAGCTTCCTGTGTGTTTATTGCTATCATAGACTGACTGTAGAGATTATCAGTGCTGTGTGCCAAGGGACTTAAGAGACTGTGAACACGCAAAAGGACCTGGAAGCTGCACTTCCTCCCACAAGGAGCCCTACACATCTACAAGCAATCCTGGAGAATTGTTGAAAATAAGGTCAAATCTCCGCTTGTGTGACTTCAGGTCCAGCATCCAGGATTTATTCCATCCAGGGGTTACAGTAATAACGACTGTGGTTTGGTAATGAGTTAAAAGATAAGAAAATGAGGAGGGCTAAAGGATCAGTTTTCCAAATGGAGAAAGGTCAATAGTGGCCTGCCCCAGGACTGGTACTGTTTTTTGTTTTGGTTTTATTTTAACAATATTAATTAATGATGTGGAAAAAAGGCTGACAAGCGAGGTGATCAAACTTGCAGATGAGACAAAATAATTCAAAACTGTTAAATCAGCAGGACTTTGTGAGACTAGGAGACTGGGCAGTTGAAATTTAATGTAGATAAGTTTAAAGTGATGTATATAGGGAAAAATAATCCCAACTATAGATACACAATGCTGGGTGACATATTTGAAATCAGCACCTAGGAAAAAGACCTTAGAATCCTTATGGATGACATTTTGAAATTCTCAGCTCAGTATGGGGTGGTGGTCTAAAAAGCAGGTAGAATGTTAGGAATGATATGAAAAGGAATTGAGAATGAAACAGAAAATATCATAATGCCTCTGTATTGATCTAACACGTGACCACACCTTGACTACTGCATGCATTTCGGTTGCCATTTGTCAAAAAAAAACAAACTTAAATAGAAAAAGTACATAGACAAGCCACAAAAATGATAAAGAGGTTGGAACAGCCCCCTTATGAAGAAAGGTCAGGGCTCTTCAGATTGGAAAAGTAATGAGAGGGGATATGATAGAAGTTTATAAAATAATGAGTGGGATGGAACAATTAAATAGGGAACAGTTATTTACCCTTTCAAATTACACTAAAACAAGGGGCTATTAAATTAACAGAGCAAGTCTGCTTACCTGTAAACAGGGTTTTCCATAGACAGCAGGATGACAACATGTAATGGTGCCAACACAGACCCAGTGCTCAGAACTCAGTAAAAGTCTTACTGAGGATGTATGGATTTCCCATGCACGCATGCTGATTTGTGAGCCCCTCCATCTCATCCAAACCTTCAGCTTTAGCAAGGTAGTTGACTCCAGGGAGGTGGGAGGGTTTGTTTGGCAGATTCATCCTGCTGTCTACAGAGAACCCTGTATACAGTTAAGCAAACTTGCTTTCTCAGTCAACAAGCAGGCATGAATCAGCTAGAACATATGGGGAGTCCATCATTAAGGGTTGCATTGTAGAACTACTGTTCAGACAACTGGACCCCCACTGTGCACTACCAGGTGAACTGGCTGCATAGAACGGCCTATTCAAAGTGGCTGTCTCTTTAAGACATGTTTTCTAAATAATAGTGGGATATAAATTTGTAAATTGATGACTGTCAGCTTTGCATGGTCTTCAATGGAAGTGGCCCTGAGATGAGCCACTGAAGTCACTATGGCTCTCACTTGATGAGCTTTGATAGAGTCTGTAATCTTTAAAACAGCTAGCTCATTTAAAACAAATCGAAGAAAATTCTTTTTCACTCAGTACATAGTTAAGCTCTGGAATTCATTGCCAGAGGATGTGGTTAGAGCAATTAGTGTAACTGGGTTTAAAAAAGGTTCAGATAAGTTCCTAGAGGATAAATCCATAAACTGCTATGATGGTAATTAATAAGCAATAGTAGCTTGTGATCTATCTAATGTTTGAGTACTTGCCAGGTACTTGTGACTTGGATTGGCCACTGTTGGAAACAGGATGCTGGGCTTGATGGACCCTTGGTCTGACCCAGTATGTGCCCTTCCCAATTTATTGGGATTGAAGGACACAAACAGCTGGAAAGTTTGACAGAGAAGTTAAGTCCTCAAGTAATATGCTAGGACTCTCTTGCAGTCCAAAGAGTGTAAAGCCCATTCTCTTTTGCGCGCATGTTGTATCAGAAAAATAAGGAAGCACTCTCCAGCAGCAGCTGCCTGTTAGAGGTCGGCAGAGGGAAAGGCAAGATGTGCTCGATGAGATTGGAAAAAAGTGGAAAAGAAATCTTTGTAAAAACAGATGCTTCCAGAAAAAATTACTGTCAGGCCAGGGTAAGCTGGTCCCCTGCTGCTGCAGACAGTGTGCATTGTTGTTCCTTAAATCAGAGTAACTGTCTCCTGCACTTTATCCTTGAACAAGTTCTCTCCTATATAGGGCACATCCTCAAGATCCTCATGCACATTTTTATGAAAGCCACTGATTTGCAACCAAGCAAGCCTTCTGGCTCCTATAGAAGCAATCAAGATTCTGGCCACATAGTACTGAATTTGAAAGTTTCCTTACACAGCAGAAAAGATGCTTCTTACATTTCTCCACATATCCCATTGCTTGACAGGACTCTGCATACTCAGGGACTGACAGTTCTGTCAAAGACCTCAGCCTTTGCACACATTCATATTGAACTATGTACAAGTGCTGAACTGCACTCTGAGCACAAATCATGGATCCCTGAAGGCTTTCTTCCCAAACACATCTTACGCCTTTGGACCCTTCTCAGGAGTGATCCTGGATGCACTTTGCATACTTCAACGCTGCCTCTACCACCATGGAATGGTGTGTTGCTAGACTACTCCAAAGCCTGGGGAGGCCTGGACTTTATATTGCAGATCAAGCTTTCAGGCTACTGCAAGCCAGAGTGGAGCTTGCCACATCCTCAGTTCCATGTTCGGGATGAGACTATGACTGGAATAGATGTAGAGTCTGCTAGAGCCTGGAGAAATGACGAGCACCTGAAGACATCCATTCTCAGGTCCTGCTCTTTCCTAACACTGATGGACTAGCTTATCCCCAAAGAACAAGCAGCTGAGATTGATGCTGAGGTAAGGGAATCCGAAATCAAATCCTCCTCCCCTGAACTCAGGAGTATGCTGTGCCAGGAACCTGATGAGAATGAGGGAGCAGAAGACCACCAGAAGGCTCATCTGCATACATCACCCAGCAGCCCACAGGAGAGGTCTCCAGAGGTCAGTGTGAGCAAGCCAGACTGCAGGCTTTATAGGCCCAGTCCCGGAGCCAGGAGATGAAAAAGGCTCCAGCAAGGCTCCTATACTCAAAAAGTCCAAAAAATGTACGTGGAGGCATCACCACCCTTGCAGAAGAGGACCGGAAGCATGTGCCTAATGGTGCACCATACCTTGAAGGTCTTTACTATAAATTTAATACAGATTTTATACAGAATGAATTTACTTTAGAACAAGAGTCAATAAGGTGGTAACTAGGTAGGAGCTTAGTTTTTGACTTACAGGCCAGGCCAGCGTTAGCCATGCATGCCCTGTTTGGTGGTCCTGGCCAGGGTCAGCCATTACACAACCTGTCTGGTGAGTGATGCCTCAGAGTACATGTTTTGGACTTTTTGAGTATACGAGTCTTGCTGGAATCTGTTTCAGCTCCTGGCTCAGGGAATGGGGAACCCTAGGACCTGACAGGTTAGGGAAGACCTTCCCCCCCCCCCCCCCATGTTGCCTTGGTGAGGAGGGTGTGCCAGAGACCTGTTGTGAGTCACCCTGGGGCACTCTTCTGTTCTGTAAAGCCTTATTTCAAGATGCAAGTTCTGACTGCCCTTCCTTCCTGCTGGGAGCACTGAGAATCCTGCTTCACGGGATCCTTCCCATCAGGGATTCAAAAGAAAGAACAAGGTCTACACAAGAATAAAGAAGGTTTAAATCATCTAAAAGTGAGTAAAGGCAATGCCTACCATCCAAAAAACACCCATCTGTTGATTCTCCAAGAGTCTGGGGAGAGAACAAAAGTACACGTGTGTGCAGATTTATAAAATCTGCCCCATTATGAAGTAAAAAATTAAGGCCCAAAGAGTTGATCGAAGGCATAAACGAGTCCATCAACTTTTTGGGCCTTAAGGATCCTAAAAGGTCTTTACTTCCATTCAAGTTGCAAGAAATTTAAAGCTAAGAAAGAGAAAGATGTATAAACAAGGGGATAAGTATAAGAAAAATCTTGTGCTAATAAGTGTGGGCTATACTGTATCCTTTATATTGTGATGAGAAAATATTGTTGCGTGAGCTTCGATGACCATACCATGTCTTGTCCTGTATGCAGGAAAGTCTGCCCTAATTGGCACCAGCTAAACAGCTGCCTAGCAATGCCTCCCACAGTTTAGCCACAACACCCTTATTGGCCAAGAGGTTTCGCCAATAGCATCACCTCGACAGCAGTATCTTCCTACCAAGGATGTAGAGTGCATCACCACCCCATGAGTCATAACTGATAAGTTACTTAACTGCATTGAAGTCTATGCAAGAGAGGAATGCTCACTGCTGTAACAAGTTTAAATAAAAAAAAAAAAAAAAAAAAGACTAGCATGCATTTGTCCTTATCCAGTGCCATATACATACCTCATGATGTCTTAAGTCTACTAAAAATGAAACAACTTGCTTATAATTCCTACAGCCTTGTTAGAATTCTGATATTTCCCCTCATATGAGCTCTTAACCTGTGACCTTGTAAAATAGGATGGGATTATGACAACTTGTAAAAGAAAACTGTGCCATCTGGTGTTCATCTATGTGATTTCATTGGGAAAATTACATGGAAATAAAGTTGAAACAAAGAAAAAATAAAAAGTATTTGCTTTTTTTTTTTTTAATTCAATAAGAAAACTACATTTCTGGACTAGCTTTTGGGAGTTGACACTCCCTTCCTCAGATTCAAAACATGAGCAAAATATGATATAACCAAAATACACAAGTGAATCATAAAATACATTCCAATGTTAGTATGACGAAAAGGGGATGGGTTTCATGTGATAAGAAGTGACAGACACGGGAGTTTTGTGTGTCATAGTGAGTTAAGAAACCCAGGTCTCTGTCCTGTGTCAGTTCCAAAGCATCTAATCATTTTAATTTCAAACGGGTTATGTTCCTGGATTGTTTTGAAGGTTTGATTGCGACATCCTTGATGCAGTGGTCTGGTGCTGAAGAGGGCTCCTCCACAGAGGTCACCCTGATCTTCTGGTGTGAGACTCACCTTGTTTGTGGCACTGAATTTATCTAAACTTCTGGCATGTTTCACCACTGTAGTATCCTTGTACGACATTAGAAGAAAAGAATTGCAAAGAATGTACATGTGATCAGACTTGTGTTACCCTAATTCTGTAGGTACCATCGCCCCCACATGAAGCTGTGTAAGAGAGCAGGATAAGTGACCTGGGAACAAAGGCCCACCCAAGAGCATAATTACTGCCCTGGATGCGTGAAAATGCACCCTTAGTAAAACACTGGGTTGAGAGTAATCATACTGTGGCAGAAATTAGGTTTTTTGTGATTAAACAAGTTATGCTTCAACATGGGGGAGATTTGTCCCTAATGTTAAGAAAAATTGAACAGCAATTTATCTATAGTTGGCGCACGATTGCCCCGTCGGGGTTGAATGGACCAATAGAGTGGAGTGCATTTTATTAGCATATGAGTATAATAGCTTTTAGAATGACATTTCATTCAGGGTTGATTGAGTAAGGTCTGTGTTAAACTATAAGAATTAATTGAGTAAAGTATTCTTTGAAATACATTGGTATTGGAATGATGCTGGTTAGAGTATAATTGAATTGATTATTTAAACGCTTATTGTTTTGCTTATATAAGTTTTGTGGGGAGGTTAGCAGTTCACATTTCAGCGGGTGACGGCGTGTTACGTCACTTCCGATCAGACGTGAGTGTTGAAAGTTTTTGCATTTGTAAAACTAGGAGCTTGGGTGGGGGTAATGCCGTTTTATTCCCTATGATAATTCTTTGGTTATATTGTTGCAGAATATGTTTGGCTTGAGATCGCAGGTCGGCGTATTTCATCAATAAATATGTAAAAAAGGAAGGATGTATAGAAATTCATAAGGGCTAAAGGAAACGCCGCGGAACACAGATGGTCGAAAGACGTGACTAATGAATGAAAGGGAACGCTGTGTTGAAGGAACTTTGTAAGAAGTTAGAAGCGTTATAGGTTGAATAAATTGTTGTACTTCAGGTAGGTACGGCCATTATCAAACACATTTGGGGTTTGGTATAGGAAAAGAAGATAGATTTTTGTCGTGATTATAAGCGCATTAGATTTTAGGATCTAAATAAAAGAAAAACAAAGTGAGATAAAATATTTAGAAAAGCGTTGGGTTTTTATATGTGGTGGGTAATAGCCATGTGGTGATTAATGAAGGGGGTAGTGGAGGTGTGAATAGGTGTTTATTAGTTGTTATAGGTTTCAGCAAAATAGGGTTGATATACATCTTTGAAGTGTAATAGTTATAAGATAATGTATGTTTCTTTCAGTTGTGTGATTGTTTACATGTGCTTTTCAGTGTGGCAATACACTTGTAAGTGTACATTTACATCAGTCCCTGAGGAAGCCCCAAATGACAGGGGTGAAACGAAGAGATCTTGCATCTGCTTTTGTCGGACACAAATAGCACATAATTCCAATTTAAAGTTTGTAGTAATTTATTAATTCTCAATTGAAATTTTATAAGTATTTGTAAACTCAATTGGTAACATAAAAAGAGTTATATACTGTATCTCAATACAACATATTTTTTAACTTGTGGGTATGAATGTGTGTGTGTGCTAGCTTAGTTTTATTGTCTATATAGGTATATCTGTGTGATATCTTTAAATAAATTTGGTATATTTCATATATTATTGTTGGGCTCTCTATATTGTGTGTAATTCCCTGGATGGATTTAGGGCAGATAATATCCCTAGGCACTATTAATGCCAGTGCCATGCTACCACTGCCCTCCCTTCCCTGGCAAGCCTCTGTTCTGCTCCCCCACCCTGGACCTGTGCTCTAGTGATGAGATTCTGTGGTGAGTGTGGGGACCATGTCTGGAGGGGCAGGGGCTGGAGTACAGGCTTTGTCACTGCAACAGAGGGGGATGAGGCTATGGTGACTTTTGGACGTCTGGCTATCTTGCAGGGGAAGAAGTTTGCCACCCCGTCCCACCAAACGTTTGCTGCTTTAGGTACAGGTCTATTAGGCCTTATGTAAACCTAGGACTGATTACTGTATTATGATAAAAAGAAAGTTATATTCAGTCAATTTCTCCTTCCCAGAATAAAATGGCCATGGTCTAACAGAATTTATGGAAACACCACACAGCCTGAGTTTTGTATTCTAATTCCCACCGTACAGTAACACTGTTCAAAAACAACAAAAAAAAAAAAAAAGATTTTAGTAAGAAAAATGGATTATATGTGAATTGGAATTCATGGGCTTCTCACAGCTCAGTTTCACGTAATGGCTTATTGCTCAATAACACTTTAATTGTAATAGTGAAGGAAGCAACTAGGCACAAAAGGGGTATGAGAACAGCCTACACCATTCAGGTAGGGACGAGAGGGCACACCTTGCTGTGACATTCAGAGCATGTGCTGATTCATCCACACACCCCCTAATGTCTAATGGTAACTAACAAACATTTACAGTTTCAATAAATCATTCTGTAACAGAATTGCTGCCATGTAGATCAGTGTGGGAAAAGTGTGCTTTCCAAAAAATGCCACCACTTCACCTTACCTACCAGACATAGTCCCACATATCCAATGATGCTAGCTAAGCTATTTTGAAATGGTATACAAAGCATACATTGACTTTATGTATTGCTTGACTTGAACTCTAGAGATTCACAAATGTACAACTCAAAGCTTTAATAATGAATGTTTGTCAAATTCCCAAACCTTTTTCCCCCCACAGTCAGGCTGAAGGTAAAGATTCTCATCTAACAATGAAACTGACCAAAATCTTTGATGCATCAATGCTACATAAAATTGAAAAAGGGTCATTCAAACATAGGGGGATAGAAGTATATTTCACCATCCGCACATTGTAATCATTGGATCCCACTAGTTATTTTACACACACTTCATATGCAATTAGAACAGTCCAAAATTCAAACAAAGCAATACTTCCAAATGTACCTGATGTGGTCCATTTTCAAGGAGTCTCTGCATCGGGGTAAATGGTCAAGAATCTTACATCCTGAAATCCACATCCAAACTTGCAGGGTCATTTATCATTTCACATTAGGACCATAATGTGAGTGTTGTGCCCGCATTACTGACCGAAAATGGATTTATCGCAAATAGTTTGAGAGAGCGCGAGATCCGTCACTCTACTATTTATACCACTTAAGGGAGGGCCCTATTAACTCGGGGTGAGGTAGGTTTGGGGGTCAGTTTTAGATACACAGTCAGAGATATGAACAGCAAAGCTGACATTAGTGAAGATTGTGTGTCATCTGGAGTAATAAAAGGAGTTGATTTGTACAAGGTACTCTGCAGCTAGATAGAAAGTTTATCAAGCTAGGCAATCAAGCTAGATAGAGAGTACCTTGTACAAATCAACTCCTGCAGTGGGAAAAATTAAATCAGCAGAATCAACAGCATTCACTGGCAGAGCTTAAGCAGTGCCCTTTATATCCAAACAGCACACCTCAAAGTGTAAAAAGGTTCCATCAATTCACATCAAAACAAAACACATCCAAAAATGTATGTTTATCAGCCATCTGTAATCAAAGTTCAACTATACTAACTGACATACACAAAAGGCAACAAACATAAGTAAACAGAGGATTTCCTTAGACTGCTCAAAGTAGTCCAACACTATTGATATGTCCATACCTTAAAATCAAATTCATAAACACATCAATATTCATAGATAGTAGGGCAACTGACAAAATTAAAAATTCCAATGTTTTAGGTGGCCAAGACATTTTAATCACTAATGTGCAGTCAGTGGTAACCTGATCAATAACATAAGGTTTTAAAATTGAAGAATCATGTCAGCTGATATACAGTATTCTCCCATAGCAGCACCTAGCTGCTGCAACTGCAGGTAACTATGTTGAATTATAGTCTAGTCTGTCGCTCCTTTCATTCTCCTTACTCGTAGCAGGAAACAAGGGAATATCATCAGACAGATAATGTGAACCACAATCTGTGGTAGATTATGAAGTTTCAGAGACTGGATATGGGACATCAAAAACCAAGCAGCCACCAGAGAAAGTCCATGAGGCTTGCAGTCCAAACACCATCAGTTGATCAAACAACCCTTACCATGCAAGTAAGCCATATAGAGTTCTTATGAAACTGCCCTTTGGTGTTTAGTGATCTTACATACTTAACCTTACTCTGTATGACAACCAAGACCCAGAGAACAAAGCACTTTTAAAAAAGGTACAGTGAATACAGCTTTAGAAGCCTAAGGCTCATTAAATGTAACTTGAACCTTAACCTTATTTCCGTAAATAACCAGACAAATCTGACAGCAATGTTGACCCATGACATTCCATAGTGGGGCTGCAGCGGGGAAAAGAGTGTGTTAAATCTATACCAAACGTTTTGAAAGATTTACTTTTGGGAGGGGCAGCACTGTGTGTGTCAGCAAAACAGTGGGCCGATATGGCACTGCTGAATAAGCACCCATTACATACAGGATGGCATGTTGCTGTGATGGCAGATTATAACCACCAAAGATAAGTGGAGAATGGTGCTTTCCTTATACACTGGAATACCATCTTCAACATATGCTCCAGATCCAATAGCGCTGGTGACCTCAGTAACAATACATAACATACACTGCTTGAAGAGGCTAATTGCACGGTTGAAATAAAAATCTAACACAGTCCTCTAAATAAAGGAAAAGATGGACCAAGCTCTACCCATACAGAAGGAACTGGTGTGTTTACACAAATCTCTAGTATAGTCACTTGCTTACTAAATTAAAAGACTCTTGGCACAACTAGTTCAGTTTTACATTTTCTCTATTTTTTTTTTTTTTAATTCAGACACTTTAATAGAAAGGTGATCTGATTTAATATTAGCTGCGCTTTTTCTACCAGAGAAGCGGGTTTACATTTCTAGTCATGTATTCTCAAATGTTATTCAAAAAACAGATATCAACTATTTGTAGTCTCACAGCCCGCACATATTAGCTCATCAGGAACAGTCACGAAAAGATTTAATTGCAGAAGCATCTACCAGATGTTACCAGTGCTGGTAGCAGTTTTACTGGGTCAGGCACATTGCCATTTTCCTGTATTTTACATCTCTGTTATGAAGTGGCATCCTAGCCCAAATCAGCAAGACTACCAGGAGCATTTTCATCTATGGCATGGGGCCAGCCAGTATTGCAGATCTTAGACATTTCAGCTAAAGAATGACCTGCCGAGATGCTGTTTTCTTTGAAAGCTTCCCAAACCCAAGGATTTAAGTTTGGGCAGGGAAAAGCTAGCTCAGGGGAGTCCAACAGAAGCATGGAGTGGCACTGAACAATTTGTGGAGAACTTGTAACATCTGGGACAAGGCTCCTGCTGCCCTACTTTATTTATAAATAAAGTTATAAACCTGTTAGGTACAGGGAGTAGCAGTGAAATTTAGTTTGTCTCTTCTTCCACTCCCTTGCAAATGATGGTTGATTATTTTATTTGTCCTTCTTTATGGTTTATAAATGCTAGCATCTTATCTACTTTGAAAATATATAGCAGATAGAAATGCTCCCAGTAGGAGGGCAGGCTAGGAGACATTTATATG
This sequence comes from Rhinatrema bivittatum, assembly GCF_901001135.1. Taxonomy (NCBI): domain Eukaryota; kingdom Metazoa; phylum Chordata; class Amphibia; order Gymnophiona; family Rhinatrematidae; genus Rhinatrema; species Rhinatrema bivittatum. The sequence goes on from NC_042617.1 coordinate 120,446,927, forward strand.
ATTTTGAAAACTGCCCCTAAACAGCCTGCAGAGGTGCAAGTTTGGGCCCTTTGACAACATGTAATGAAGAGAAAACAACCTGTTGTATTTGAAAGTTAGCAAGTGCAAAGCATCTGCACACCTTGCATTTGATATCGTGCCAAGGGAGGGCAAAAGTAACAGATGTTTGAAAACCTGATGCTTGCATGCTGTTTCCCTCCCCCCACGGCTAGAAGTACAGACTGTGGAAGCTGTGAGGGTGGCACTTTCCAGCCAAGCCATTTTGCTGAGCTTAAAAAAAAAAATAAAAAAAAAAATCACTATTTGTCCACTGAATTGTTCCAGGCCAGTAATTAAAAAGAGCCTAGGTGGGATGAGCTGGTGGTGTAGCATCCATTTCAGCTTTTTCCATGGCCCATGGTGTTTTGAGAATGAACGGATGTGGGAAAATGATTTCTGAACTCTTCCAGAGGTGGTTCAAGACCACTAATGTACGGTAGTGAGGTAAGCGTACACCACTACTGTGCTACAGGTGCCTGCACTGTAGGAAATCAATGGAAAGTGAAGATCTGAACCTAACAGCTTTAAAAAAGTATAAAAACCAGCACTGCAAAACTGAAGAGATTTGAGAAATTAAACCTTTTAGCCTTGGACACTTCCAATTCTCTTTGCTCCATGAATGACCTGTTATTTGTGAGACTCCATGCTATCTGTACTGTCCAAATATTTATTTTGGTAAATAAAAAAAACAAAACAAAAAACCACAACAAAACACACTCCCAATTCATGTTTCAGTTTATTTTATTATTGTCTACAAGAACTAACAACATTGCATAACATTACAGCCACACACAATATGTGACCTTTACAAGGTGCATCTTTGCTGGATTTTCTCCTAGAGTGCGCTGCGTTTGGTACTAGACTTAAAGAGAACATTTAACCTTTTTGGGGTTTAAATGCATTTTTATATCTGGACATTCTTCTAGTCAAGCAGCAGAAAGAAACTCAAGTGCAGTCTCCTTTTCCTCTGACAGTTCCTTGGCTGTTAAATCCATCTTCTCACGAGAGAAGTTGTTAATTACGAGACCATCTACAATCTTCCAGGTTTTATTCTGTTTGAAAAAAAAAGGTCACACCCCCAAAAAAAAAAAAACAACACACATTAGTAATGCCTGTGGAATTGTAGGAAACCAAATTGCTAAAACTCATGATCAGGATCACCATTCATGTATGAAAGCAGGAGAAAACCCTTTCCACGTCTCTTATGAAGCGTAAAGAAAAACCTCAACAACCTGCAGGAGCATTAAACACGCAGCAGCGCACGCATGTTATAAAATCAGGCGTAGATTTGTTCATGCCGGGTTGCGCAAACAAATCTTCGCCCGCGCATATGTTTTAAAATCTGCCCCTTTGTGTTTTAATAAATTTACTATGTTATTTTTCAAGGATAAATCAAGTTGGTTTACAATTAAAGGCACTAATGAAAGATCAATAAATTAAACGACAGCATACTATCCATGAAGGGGGGGGCCTTGATCTCAGGACCCATCTCATTTATCCTGGGTAGACACTATACTCCTCCCAAGAACCCACTAGTGACCTACTCAGGGCACAGAGCTGAAGTGCATTAGGGAAAAAAAGTGGAAGAACTCAAGAGGAAAAGGTGGGAAAACGTCAGGAGGTATATAAATCAAACAGTGACTAAATATAATCTGTCAGAAACACAGATATATTATATAAAAAGGGCAGTTTATAGACCGAATAAAGACTAAAGTTAAATTAAGTCAAATGTATTCTCATGCCCTACCACAAAAGCACTCAAGGGATAGAACAAGGTATCAAATCATAACACAAGATAGTTTATCGCACTAACCACTCACAAGCGAATCACATTTTTTTTTTTTTAAAGTGTACTCTGGACAGGATAAAACTGAAGCCCCAGACTTGGCCATGCCTGCTTCAGGAGAGCATTAAATAAGTGTTCTAGTGAAGAATCGTCATATGATCTGGAGGACCACACTAAAGACAGCTGGTAAATGTCACACCTTAAAGGTTGGTGTTAAATTTTGTGTGTTCCAAACAAGCATTTGACCAGGTAAAAAAGGTTCACTCACAGTGACAGTTTCACATAGGAGGCTCAATGGCTGGGAAGGACAACATTCCTGCATCCCTTAGGCAGACTGAGAAATGATCTGCTGACCAACTTGCTGCCTCAGGGCCTTTTTTTTTTTTTTTTGGTGCTGCTCCCGTACCACATTCATGGCATTTAAAACCAGCAACCACGCCCACCACTCAAGAGGCTCTGCACCAAAAATAAACAGATTTGATATTTTCAGATGACTGCCGTACACCAATATCTTCAGCGCGGTCCATATGAACCACACAAAAGGATTCTTCACTATAAAAAATGATATTCACTGGAAGCGGGCAAGTCTTATCACCTCTACCGCTTGCATTCCACCACTTTTTCCATTATGTTTGCTTTTTTTGTGGTAGCGCTTCATTTTAGTACATGAATGTTTAAGCTGCCAGGCCTTCCTCGCCTCAGATGCAATAGGTGGAAGGGGAAGGTACAAATCACTTTAAGGGACTTGTTTGCACAAAATGTGCAAGCTACAAGGACTCCAGTCACCAAGTGACCTTTTCCAAGATAGGTATACTTTTTAAATTCCTCCCTAAGCTTTAGTAAGAAAAAAAATAAAAAAAAAAGAGATGTTCTGTATATTATAGCTTTGGACATGGTTCAAGATCTTGGAGGTGACAAGCTAAAAAAGTGCCAAAACTGGTCTGTTTCAAAAGCTATTGGGATTTCCCCCCATGGCTCCTCTCTCCTTTCTTGGAAACTGACATCCGACAGTGTTGGATTTAGTGCAACCTGGAATGTTGTACGGATGCAGTAAATAGAGATTTCCCCTTCGGCAGGCACCAGTATTCACGGCCGTCACATGGTGCAGCATTGGCAGTAATGGGCCTTTTCAGTTATTCCTGAAACTGAGAAAACTGACCAGATCACCCCGTTCTGTTTAAAATTTCACTGAATAGTGATTTTGTGGAAGATTCAATACAAAAATCTTGCTTGCTGTCAATGTATATATTGCACACATGCATATAGATTCAAATTAATGATTTTCCTCCAGAAGACTAAAACCATTCACAGCAATTACAGCTACTAGTGGACTTCTGCTGTTTTCTGAGATAAGTGTAAGAGACAATTTAATTATTTGAAGCATTGTTATATTTGCATATTTAAAAAAACAGGGATAACTGGTCACATGAGCCATTGTCCAGTTGAATGACCGATGATTACATTTGCCCATATCATTATTGGGCATTAGTCATTTAAACAACTCATGCAGTCCTTTGACATTATTATGATGGTCATTCAAGTCCAGATTAATGCTCTTTTGACGTAATCAATCGCATTGCAGAGTTTGGAGTGAAATTCCTTTTTTAAATATTGATACATGAAATTTTACTCTGGGTTCATTTTTGTTCTCTTCAGTCTTCCCAGGTCTCTTCTTGCCGTTTCTCCTTTGCCCGTCTGATATGGGCAGTTCTCAATGTATTTTTTTTTTCTTACCATCTACCATTAGTGTGGAATCATTTTCTGACAGAGACCATGTTAACGAAGGATATTAGTCAGTTTAAAAAACGTTGTCACGACTTGGGTTTTCAGACAAGCCTTTGGTATTTAGCATAATTCACAATAAACATTTTTCTTTCAGGAAGGAAGGGACTCTCTATGGTGACTAGCTTAGTTGATATTAGTCCTTGCTTTGAATTGCTGTAACACTCAAAGTGTCCTATATTAATTTTCAAGATATTGTACATGATGAAAGTTTGCTTTACTTCATTGACTTTGTACTATGCTTAGAGATTTATTTATAAAACATAACTCAAAATTCACACAACTGAATGTTTGTTGTGGCAGAATACTAGCGAGTAGTAATCGTTTGGGGGAACTGCTTTTGGAGCAAGGTGTAAGCGACAAATAAAAAAAACAAAACAGTTACCTTGATGCAGACAGGGAAGGAGTAAAGCAAGTCTTCAGCGATCTCATACGAATTGCCATTCGAGATCACACCCATGGATACAAACTCCCCCTGAAATGGAAGAAAAAAAAATTGCTTACTGAAGGAGTAGCTGCTCTGTGTACTACAGAAGACAAAGTCTTACCTGCACCGCCCATGTTATGTAAACAGAAAAAAACCAAAAAACCTCTTGTAGTGTCTTTTGGCAGATTTCTCCAAGTCCTTTGAAGTTTCTGACTCGGATGCCGCCAGGTGGAGCCCCATTCCCCCCACTGCAGTGACTTCTCTGGAATCGGGTACATGAGGGCTGCATAGTGCACGTGTACATGCACACATACTTTTAAACCAAGGCCTGCATCTATGAAGTCCCCTCTATTTAACGGACTTCACATTAAACAACTGAAAGTGGCAGAACCGAAACATTACACTTACCTCTGGCGTGCCAAACCAGATGTCTCTCACATGATCACAGATGGCTTTGGCAGCAGACATGGCACTAGACAGCTTCCTGGCCTTTATGACCGCAGCCCCGCGCTGCTGCACAGTCTGCAGGAAAAAAAAAAAAAAAAAAAGTTAAGAAATTGCTGATTGTCCATTCCAACTGCTTGGCGATGCTTCCAAAAATAGGCTCAAACGTACTGTAAAAAAAAAAAAAGATTACTACAAGAATGCAACACTCTTTGCTAAAACATGGGCATAAAACTAAGCTGAGTACAAATATAAACCAATCAGCATCTTTACATTAGTAGTACAGGGAGCTTTACTAAAAGCTTTAACACCTATTTTTGTTCGTGTTGAAATGAATAAACTCCCCACAATGAAGCAGCTAAAAAAATAAAATAAATAATTTAAACGTGTGGATGGGGGGTGGGAACATCTACAACCAGGAAAGAAAGAAAACTAGTAAGATCTCCCACCTTTCCTAATTTTTTAATGAGCCTTAAAGCAGAGAACGATAACTGTTCTAGTGTCCTGGGAAACAAACAAGATACAGATCTGCAGTCCTTACACATACACTGCTAGGCTACTGTGCTGCTGGAAACACAGTAGGCAAGCAGCAAACAGAACAGGTTGATAAAGTATGCCATTTTCTTAAGTATTAGTGAAACTACCCCATCTAACATTTTAACTTAATAGATCAGGTACTTCAACAGAAGCAAACAGAATTCCCATATCTTAGGCACCTTACAACAGAAGTCTCTAGTTTAGAAAGAGATAGTTTCCATTGTATACACTTGCCAAAGTAATCAAAACCAAGAGGAAATTGAAGGAACAGATGATAGCTAGCCCTTGAAGACTTATTTAGCAGCCACCAATATTTGTATACTTTATTCCCTTCCCTATAATGGGAAGAGAGATCCCCTAGCTGGTAGCCCTAGAAAGGCAAGAAAGAGGGTCTAGTGGCAGATGTATCCCAGTGAAATGGTAAATCTAAGAAAATTTCAGACCAGTATGCTTGTATCTTGCAACGTGCCCAACATCCCTATCCCACCCAACATCTTTCACGGCCAAGAAGATTCATCTTCTTTGGTAAGGTATAGATGAAAACAGTGGCACAACAACTTGCAACCATTTCCTTAGCTGGTAACAAACAGTTACCTTTGTTACTTTTATGGATAGTTTCCCCCCACCTCCCCCACACTGACTTATTTCCCACCTTTTGAACTCAAGATCAAAGGATCTTTTCTGCCTGAACTAGAACTGCCTAGCACCATTTTGAATGTCTAACATGCTAATACAGCCTTACTGTTAGGAAGAACTTTGTACAGTTTAGTCACGGCTCTTGATTTAATTCAAGTTTAGCCCTTATTGTACACCTCCTTCAGCTACTGATGCGAATCTACACTGCTATTCTAATGTTGTGCCCTGCCTTGGGTGAATTTCTTATGCAAAAGGCAGGTAATAAAGCCAAACAAAGCTCAAGTAGAAGTGCGTATTCTTTTATACCAGGGGCTGGTAACTTGCTCAGACTACATACAGTTGCTTTAACCTCTTACCCTTCTCCCTTTAAGGGGGGGGGGGGGGGGCGAGTCTTGGGCTGCAGATCACAGTTCCACGAGATTGCCTATAGTTCAACAGGGCAACATGGGGCTCTCATCTGTAAATCAAGTTACAGCTGCTAGCCTGTCTGCTAAAATATTATGACATCTGTTGCCAGTAAGAACCTCCGTCCACTAGGGCAGAGCATACAGCATGTATCCAATTACAAAAACATTTTTAGTCAAAGAAAAACTTAAAAAAAGGCTAATGGTGTAGACCCTCCCCCTCTACACCATATCCTATTTTTACATGGCTTGCTAGAGTTGCATTTATACTGCTTCATCAATTCACATCGTTACCAGTCACTCCTAAACACAGAGACTTGCTTCTTACTGTGATAAAATCGCCCTTAAGCCAGGTGTCGTTCTTCACCGCTTCATAAACTCCAATCTCTTTCCCGTGCAGCTTGACAGTGGCATGGTTTGCATCCGGATACTGGGTGGAGGAATGGTTTCCCCAGATGATGACATTCTTCACGTCATCAGAAGCCACATTAAGCCTGAGAGCAATCTGGATGGACGTTTAGATACAAGAAAAACCAGACCAAGAACAAACTGTTAGTGAAAATCTAATTTAAATCAAAACCAGCACACAAATTCAAATTTCTGATAGAGAGCAAAAACAGGCAGGCAGTCAAAAAAAAAAATTCTGTAACAAGTCATTTTTAGGCTGGGTGAGACCAAAGATCCACTGAACCCAGTATTCTGTTTCCAAAAGTAGCCAGTCTGGATCACTAGAAGCACCTGGCAAATACCAAAAAGTAGATCCATCTATTGTTGCTCAGTCCGAGTGATAAACAGAGAATCTCCAAGTCTACCTTACAATTGTTTATGACTCTTCCAACAGGAACATTTCCAAAGCCCCTTTAAAAACGGAGCTATGTTACATGCCTTGACCAAATCCTCCGGAACAAAAATTCCACAGCTTGATTTTGTCAATTGGGAAAAAAAAATCCTCTATTTAAATTTGCCACCTGCTAGTTTCATAGCATGCCCCCAGTCCTAGTACCGCCCGAAAGAATAAAATAACTGTTCCTCCCCGCTTTTATAAACCTCTATATTCCATCTGTCTTCAATATGAAGCATCCTACCGCTCAGTCCTTGCCTGCTGTCATGTTTCTATGTTTCATAAGGAAGGGGTTCCAGTCCCTTAATCTGTGTTGCCCTTCTCTGTATCTTTTCTAGATCTGCTGAACCCTTCTTCATATGGTGAGACCAGACCTGTACACAATACTCAAGATGCAGTTCTACTACAGGTCTATACAGAGGCATTATCATAATCTTGTTTTATTCTCTATTCCTTTTCAAATACTTCCCAACATCTAATTTTTTTTTCTCTTTCAGAACAATGATCTGAGGATTTCAACACTGTCCATAGTGACGCCCGTGATCCTCTCCCTGGGTGATTGATTACTAATATGGAATCCAGCATGCTGTGCCTATAGTTAGGATTATTCTGCTCCCCCAGTCCCATAAGTGCATCACTTTGCACTTATCCACATTGAAATTTTATCTACCATTTAGATATCCAGTTCCCTAGTCGCTTGTGTTTTAATTACATTGAATATTCGTGTCTCATTTGCAAATTTTCACTCATTGCTCCCTTTTCCAGATTATTAATGAAGTTAAACAGTGGTCTTGGTACAGATTCCTGGGACACTCCACTATTTACCTTTCTTTTTTGAAAAAGGAGACCATTTAGTCTGCTTTGTTTCCTTTTTTTTTTTAATTTATGGTAAGTTAACAAGTAAAACAGTATATTAAGTAAGGAAATATCACATCAAGGTACGAAACACGTCATATTCCAAGTAATACATAATGTTCAAAAACAAGGAAATGTTAGCTGGATGGACTGAGCTAAATACAAATTAGAATCTCAGATCAAAAAAAATTACATACACAGGCACTTACCCTAGAATCCTCAGGAAAAATCAATTATACAAACAATTACTAAAATCTTTAACTGATCTGTCTCAAAAGAAAAAAACCACATTCCCCTTATAAAAAAAATACATTTGCAAGGAAATTTTAAGGAATAAAGATGCTCCCATACCAAATACAAAAAAAACCCAACCCATTTTCTTGGAGGTAACTGAAAATTTTATTGATTCCAAAAGCAACATAAATAGAAACATAAAATATGTATACATTACAATAGTTAAGAAATCAATACAATTTTTCCTCCCCAGAAATTCCCCCAACCCCCTAGACACAACCATTTTACAGGACTGAAAAAAACAAAAAAAACCCAAAAAAACCCACACTAATTTCTTCTCTAGCAAGCAGATTAAGTATGTGCAGATTCATTTAACTGAAGCCACGTAACATAAGGATGTCAAATTTTGAAAACTTTGTCCAGAGTACCCGAACGAGCTGCAGTCAGTTTGTTAAGGTAATATATTGAAAATAACGTTCGCTCCACCATGGAAACAGATGGGCAATCCCTTGCTTCCAGGAAGCAGTGATAATATTACTTGCAAAAATACTTGCTTATATTTATCCAGTTCCGAAGGGGGAAAAGACAGCCAGCAATATCGCAAATCTTTAGGCACATGACATTGTAATATTACATATAATAAATGCAAAACTGTATCCCAAAAGATATTTTGTAAACCATTGTGATCTTATTCTGGAACGACTGTTTATAAAAAATCCTAAATAAATAAATAAATAAAACATTTTTGTGCAGCCCTACCAAATATGTAACATGGTGCTCTCCTGTCCACATTCCCTCCAACATTTACCCGATATATTTGGGAAAAATCTTATTTAGCCTTGTTGGTGACAGGTACTAGCAACAAAGCAATTTTCAACCAAAAGAGCTGAAATGGAGCTATAATGTCCCATTCCCCCTCTTCGAAAGACCTACCCAGATCAGCCTCCCATGCCTGAATATGTGTAGGTTTAGACTTCAAGTCTCCCAAGAATTGGAATATATTTTAGATATCAATTTAGTACCAGGTTGAGAAGAAAAACACAAACCTTCAAAGAAAGATTTCTGCCCTTTTAGATGCTGCTTAATAGGAGTTGAAGTCACATAATGGATTAATTGCAAGTATGCATAGTAATCCTTCCTAGTCAGGGAAAATGTTTCGCAAAGTTTATTGAAACTCACGATCCCACTTGCATCCCAAACTTGACCAATTGTCTGTAATCCTGGGCGCCTCCATCTTTGAAATATACTAGATGTTAAACCCGGTGGAAATTCACTATTAAACAGATCAGTGTTCCTGCAGAAAGGGCATGAGAGCCTATAAAAAGCCCTTTCCACCGATCCCATAGTTGTACAGTGTGCAAGGTGAAAGTTGAGCAGGCAATGTTCTGCTATGTCTAGGTAGCCAAAATTGGCCCCAGATAGGCACATTATAAGCCTGAGCTTGCTCAATAAGAGCCCACAGTTTATTATTGTCCAACCTGTGCCGATCCACAACCGCCCTTAATTGTGCTGCAATATAACATTTCTTAATGTTAGGGATTCCCAGACCACCCAGTCCCTTGGTTGATATAAAACCTGGCGCGCTACTCGAGGTGGTCTCCTTCTCCAGATAAAACTAAATATCTAGGACTGAACAGTTTTCAAAAAGGCCTCAGATATCGCTATGAGTAAGGTCTGAAATAGGTATAAAAACCTAGGCAAAACATTCATCTTTAGAGAAGCTATCCTCCTAAACCATGAAAGATTGTGTCTTTCCCCACATACTTAAATCACAAAATACCCTATCTGCCAGCAGCTTATAATTTAAAGAGAATAAATCTGTATGTTCACCACTCATTTTGACTCCCAGATATTTGATAGATGTGGGAGCCCATTTAAATGGAAAAGTAAGATGTAATTGTTGGACTTCTGGCAACAAATAAGACATAAGTTCCCATTTATCAACACTGATTTTAAATCCAGAGACCTGGCCATATTTTTTCAGTTCTAACAATAATGCTTGCAAAGAAGACATAGGGTTGCTTATGGTAAAAAGAACGTCATTAGTGAACATGGATATCTTATCGATGTGTCCTGTACCATGAAGCCTGTAATATTTGTGTGGCCCGAATCCTAGGCAAAGAGCAGTGGTGTTGGCTCCATCACCAAGGCAAAGAGCAGTGGTGACAGCGGACACACCTGTCTTGTGCTCCGCTGAACCAGAAAGGGTGAATAACCAATCTTAATACATGCTGCCAGATGCAAAAATAGTTTCTCAATCCACTGGATGAAATTAGCGCCCTAATCAAGTTTGGATAGTACTCTAAACAAAAATGCCTAATGGACCCTATCAAAAGCTCTCTCAGCATTGGCAGACATCAAAACTGAAGGAATTGACTGATGTGCCCACCAGATCAAACCCACTACCCTCCAGAGATTATCAGATGCCATGTGGCCTGGGATAAACCCTGATTGGTCCTTATGAACTATGGCAGGCAGCAGTTTCCACAACCGATTAGCGAGAGTTTTTGCTAATAATTTAAGGTCTATATTAATCAAAGAGATAGGATGAAATGAGCCATATAAGGTAGCATCCTTCCCTGGCTTAGGCAATACAGTAATAGCTCCTCATACAAATGCTGCAGGTAAGTGTGTGTCACCCAGTAGAGAATTAAAGGTCTTGGTTATTAGCGGTACCACTTGATCTGCAAAATCTTTATAGAATTTACCGTGTATCTGTCTAAACCAAGTGATTTTCCTAGTTTCAAATCTTTTATGGCCTGTAAAACTTCTATTTTAGCAATATTTCTATTCAGCAGGTCCCTTTGTTTCATGTCAATACAAGGAAGCTCCACTGAAGATAAAATATTCATCTACTGCTGCTAGATGAATCTTCTTTGTATAATTCTGCATAAAACTGGGAAAATCTATCCCTAATATGGGACATTTTAAAAAGATAATTACCCCCAATATCTTTGATTTTCAAAATTTGGTTCTCCATCCTTCGATTCTTTAGGGACTGAGCTAGAAGCTTCCTTGCTTTATTGCCACCCTCGAAGTAGCGTTGGTTGACATGGTCCAATTGATAAGTTATTTCTGATACATTCAATTCCTTCAACTCCCGTCATACTTTATACAGTTTTAGTAAGTCCTCAACTTTTTTTTATACTGTTTATGGTGGGACTCCAATAATTTTAATTTGTGCCTCCACTTTACATCTAATTCTATTATTTTCTTTGTTCTTATAGCTGGCTCTAGGAAATCTAATGGCCTCGCAATACTCCTTTGAGGCCTTCCCATAAAGACACTGCTGAAATAACCTCAGCATCATTAAGGGCTACATAATCCTGGATCAGCCCCTGCATGTGCGTACAAAAATCTGTATCCTGTAATAAAGTATCATTACATCGCCAAAAACATCTCCCTGAGTAATCTTCTCGAAAGAATATCGCACAGAATAGGGGCATGGTCTGACCAGGTTATTAATCCTATGGATGTACAGGCAACCCTTGACACCAATAATTTATCAACCAAAAACTAAACTATTGATCCTGGAATACAAATCATGTGGTTTAGAATAAAACGAATAGTCTCTCACATTAGTATTTAGAAATCTCCAAATATCTATTATCCCAAGTTTGTGCAAGAATGCTTTCAAACTGGCCCTCTGTTTGAAAGAGACAGCACTTTTCCCAGTCGATGCATCGAAATATGGATTTGAACAAAATTAACGAGTGTAAATATGCCACCAAATATTCATGTAGGTCTCCACAATGTTTATTTTTATTATAACTTCATTATTGATGATTATTTTTCAAAAAGAGGGAAAGACCTCAGCACTGGTAAAGAATATGATGTTTCAAATTCTGAGTGGCCAGTTGTTATAATCACAGGTCTAAAAACCTTTTCTTTTTTTTTTTTTTTTAATGCAAAAAAAATTTACAAAGCAAGTTTAAGATAAGTGCATAATTCATTGGTTTTAAGAAACATAATTGCAAGTCACACAAAGATGAGATTTCTGCAATGTTCTCTCGCCCTAGCTTGGACGACTCTCTACCAGGCTACTATCAAGCTAGGGTGAGAGAACACTGCAGAAATCTCATCTTTTTGTACCTTTCCTCACTCAAAGTCACATCAAATCTTCACTGATGTGTACTGTGCTGTTCGTACATCTCGCTGTGCATGTAAAATAGGCCCCAAAACCCTAGACCACCACCAAAACCTCACCTGGAGTTACTAGCTGGCCCTCTATGGTAGTATAAAGGAGTTGACTACTATGAGAGCTTTATAAAGAGTCTGTCTGTCTCTCTCGGCCAAAAGTGAGAAATGCCTGTCTGGGTACTTCGCAACTTGTGTGTTTCATATATTTTGGGGTGTGATTACTTTTACGTAATACACGATAAAGTACCTATGCGAAGCATTAATATAGCACACAGTGTGGTAACTCTTAAATCATCATAGCTACACCTCTTTTTCTCATCGCAGGCATTATTCATGCGAAAATTATCGCATTTTGATGAATCTAGGCCTTAGTGTGGTCAATATGGGAAACTTGAAATACCTGGCAGATCTCAGCGTAAAGATTCCCTCCCTACCATCTACTCCCAGATAGCTAATAACGTTAATGGATTTGCACTTCAGAAACTTGCTCAAACATTTTTTTAAAACCTTGACCACATCCTCTGGCAACAAATTCCATAGATTAATTGTGCATAGATTGGAAAAGAACCTTAGTTTTAAAATTTGCTACTAGTTTCATGAAGTGTCCCCTAGTCCTAGTACCTGAGAGTAAATAACTGTTCAATACCACTCATTTTACAAACCTCTCATATCCACTGTCTTCTTCAAGATGAAGAGCCCTAACCTATTTAGTTTCTTTTCATCTGGGGTCATTCCATCATCATCCATTTTTGTTGAACCTTTTCTGTACGTTTTCTAGTTTTGCTTGATCTTTGATATGGACAACCAGAACTGCAGATACCACCCCGAGGCATTATACGATCCACCGTCCTCTATTCCCTTTTGACTAATTCCTTATACCCTACTAGCTTGACTCCTGCTGCACACTCATGCATTGTTCATTGTCTCAAAATCCTTTTCCTTAGTGGTAACACCAGATATGGAACTTAACAGAAAAATATCTTCACTATATGTACGCAGTGCTATCTGCCTCACTTTGCACTTGCCCCAGATTAAGATTTATCTGCCATTTGATGCCTACTTCCCCAGTCTGGCAAGGTCCACTTGAGGCCCTAATCACACAAAGAATTTAAGCATTTCAAGGGCATTTTAACTGGGCCTGAAAACCCACATGATTTAAAATCTGCTTCCTGGGGTTTTTTTGTATGCGCAAGGTCAACTGACCACGACTTGGATTTATTGGCCAGATAGACACAAGGCCTAACCTGGTCATGAATGAAATGCTAGCATAAAATCAGAAGCTGTTGCCTTCTCTTGGACACAGGTAGAACTCAGCGTGATGGTCCGTTAAGGCTATCCAGATGCACCTGGGGCACCTCTAAGCAGCTGGCCTACTTCTGACATCTGAATAGAAAAACAAAACATGTCAAAAGAGGGACTTCAAGAATGGAATTCAAGCAAGCCACAAGTGTTGCACATGGTTTAGTAGAGCTAAAACTCCTCCCCCTGCTGTCTTAGCTTCATGAAAAAAAATTGCCAAAATACCTAGGGTACCAACCAGAAAGAAAAGCCCAGAAAGGCAAAAAAAGGAACCATAAAATAATAGTCAGCACAGCAATCTGGCAACTTTCCTCGGGCAAGCAGGTCCAACAGAGGCAGGAACCTGCCCATGCAAGCTCTGGAAGATTTTGCACAGTACACACTCAAGTGACCCAAAGTGTCATAGTTACTGCTCAAAGAAATATATATTTAAGAGAATACCATGAAAAGATACAAACCAGAATTCTCGCCTCTTACCTGGGCTTTAGCTCTGTTGTGATCCAAGCGAGTTAGACAGCTGAAGTTCTCCTTCGGTATAGATGGAGCAGACTTTAAAGCAGTTAGGCAATTAGTGTTTGCTGGATTTCCCACAACCACCACCTCAAAAAACAAACACAAAAAGCTTTAGTTTCTACAGTCAGAAAGAGCAAATATTCTCTTTGCTGGTTTAAACAGGGCTTTATTTATTTTGTTTTCTGGACCCCATACAGTCACCATGTCGATACCATTTATAAATCGAGTCAGAGAAAGATTTGGGGTTTTTTTTTTTTTAGAAAGGTGATGTGACTAAAAATCAACAAACTGGTACAGAGATGAGCCTCTTTGGCATACCCAAAGTTCAAAATGTGAGCAAAACGTGCACTTACTGCTCTGTTCATCACCCATGTCCACAGTTCCTGTACTCTGCTGGCAGACTTGTGCACACACTGCGATTTTCATGGTCTGCCAGCTTGGGTGCAGCTATCGACATGCACATACCAGATGAGCACATTGTTCCCTTAATGTGCTTTTTTTTTAAAATTGAAAATACAATTCACTACTTCTGAAGTATGACCTTGGAACGAAAGCCAATGCAATAGTGTGTCCATTTAAGATTTTAAATAATCTAGCCAGTGTTTAAACTTTATATTTCCAGAAAACAAGTATATGGCTGCATTCTGGAAGGTTTTCCCACATCTTAAAAAGCATGCTCCCCCACTGGCCGGGGAAGTCTTCCAAAATTCACCCTCACCACTTCCTTCATTGTGTTCCTTAACATTCCTGGCCCCAGACAAGAGACCAAGTGTTAGATTATTAATCTGTCCCTCACTACCCCCACCCTAGATGGAAAAAAAGTGTAAAATCCTTTAGTACACAGTGGGTTCCAAACTTGTCCTGAAGACCCCAGCCCATCAGGTTTTCAGGATACCTGCAACGAATATGCATGAGGGAAATTTGCATGCACTGCCTCCACTGCATGCAAATTTATTTCATGCATATTCATTGTGGATATCCTGAAAACCTGACTGGCTAGGGGTCCTCCATGACAGGTTTGAGAACCTCTGCTTTAGTACATCTGGCCACAAAATGTTAACACACATTCTGAAAAATGTACTATTAAAATTCTAAGGCAATAAATAATTTAAAAAAGATGGAAATATAGGTTGTGTCACCTTACAGGGCTAGCACCCATTTTCCTGATAATAAGAAACAGTTCTACTGTTGTTTTGCCCTGTCTACCCTTCATTGGCATCTCTAGCTCTCTGAACACTGCTTTTAATTGCTATGATCATTTTCAGTGGTATTCTTTTCCTTCATGTTAGAAAAAGCAGAGCTCTAGGAAATGAGCAGTAATGCACTGCAGCTACCAAGTAACTAATGATGCCTGGTAGTGCGCTGCAGCATGGGTCAGCCTGGTGATTCAGCAACCGTGCTATGCACTGCAATTCAGAGGCATAGCCTAGTGGTTACAGCAGGGCTGTGCCCCAGGCTTCAAATCCCAATGCCATTCCTTGTGACCTTGGGAAGTCACTTTGCCCTCCCCATTGCCTCTTGTACAAACTTAAAAATTGTAAGCCCTTTGGGGACAGGGAAAATGTACACAGTACCTGAAATGAACCTACTCTGCAGTACCTACAAGGCAGAATATACATTGAAAGACCTGGGTTTGATTCCTTGGCCAGGCATGCCAGAGGATTCAGGGGAGGGAGTCCTACTCATTGTACAACTGAGGTCCCTACTGGCTGAACTCAGGATACAGTCTGCACAGTTTCATAAGGCGCACTGGTGCACGGACCTCCCAGCTGAGAACTGCTACTGCAAAGGATTGGGCTAAGTGAGTCGGGAGCCCCTTCGTCTAGCTGGTTACTTCTGAAGGCTTGTGGTGCAATAGCTCCCCAAAAAAGGGAGGCTGGTTCCCCAAAGGCACAGGCAGTAACTGAGCCAAAAAACTGAAAAAGCAGAACTTGTAGGGACAGAGGTCTAAAGATGTTCATGTGATTTAAGAGGAAGGTAAAACTTACAAGATATCCTTTTATCACTCTAAAAGCCAAGGATACATGTTCCCATCAGGGAAAGCAGAGAAAATGTTATCATAAATACAGGACTGCTGACAGAACCTAATTCCTCTGCTTTGCATTGCACTGCAAGGCTATGCTTCATAGCCCACAACATATATCTATTTAAGCCTAGTTCTTGCACCAGTGACAGAAGTCTTTAACGTCAAGGTTGAAATTTCCACAACACGCCTCTAACTCAGTGTTCAAAGTAAGGCCTGGGGGCCCACCGTAGGCTCCTGAAGACACCTAGCGTGTCTATTGGTTCACATTTCTCCCCAGTTATCATGGAAAAACCAAAGACTTCTGGCACAGGCCAGTGGATGCAGAGGAGGCATCTCAGCGAGCCCGCAGAGGCTGAGGGGCAGACAAGGCAGTCATGGCCAATGAAGGACAAAGGAGCGATGGCGGCAAGGATTTAAAATTTTCTAGCCCACCAAGACAAGGAGGCCCTGACGATCCTGTGCCACGGTCAGCCTCTACACACTCTCCATGCAGACCACATTAAGAGAGGCCGCCACAAGGATGGTGGGGCATGGTTTGGAGGAGGATTCAGATGCGGCTGCTATATGGGAGGAGGCCGATAGGTTTCTGCTGTGGGGAGGTTAGGGGAGAATTGAGACAGCTCTGTACAGAGTGGGGAGCGAGAGCATTAATGTTATTGGTGCGCACTGGTCAGCAGCATTAGCCTACAGGCCTACATGGGAAAACTTGCCAGCCCTCCTCTAGCCTCAGTGGATTCAAAGTGGCCCCTGCTTCAAAAATAAAAAAAAAAAGGATTAGTGAAGGCCATGGCTCTAAGTCTTGGGGATTTTAAATCTCCCTTTTTGCTGAGAACAGCTTTAGTGAATTGAGACGGTCATTCTAAAACCCAATCAATACTCACTGCAGCGGCCAAATCCTGCAGGAAAAATAAACCTCTCCTGCATCTCTGCAGTTTGCTCTTCAGACCAGAAAAAAATAAAAGAGGAAAATATCCAGAGAACTGCAGACTCTGCAACTATTAGCCACAAGTTTCCAGGGGCCCATCCAGCTCAAGACATTAAAAGCTCCCACCCCTCTCCTATTTCTGAATATGGGGAAAGATGCTTAGGACATCTGCCCATACTCTGATTCCCAACTCTTCAGTTTCAGACCCTGCAGAACAGTTCACCCATGAATCACAGAGCAAATTACCTAATGCTAAAGGTGTCAAGAGGCAGAGCACTGCTTACCCAAGTCCTGGTACTGACCCTTTTATAAATCACTGGTACCATTTAAGAATAGTTACAAGGAGAACATGGTTTCTATTTTTGCTTAGTTCCCTGTCATTTTGTTAAAGAATACATTTTGTGACATCAACTCTTAAAGCATCAAAATTCACTTTATGAATAAGTATTTGCATAGGACAGGTCAGGAAAAGAACCAAAACAAAGACTGCAACATAACTGCCCTTACTGACAGACAGACAATCAGTACAGAGGTAAGTTAGAGAAGTGGTGAGAAAGAAAACCTCAATAGCGAAGTTGACAACTCAGCATCTCCTCCACAGATGTATTCAGTCACGCGGCCTGCCCGATGCCCTGTCTCTGCTGGGATATATATAGATATAGAGATATATAGATATATATAGATATCTATATCTATATAACACCCTTTGCAAAGTAGGTGCTAGAATGAGAAAGTGCCCGCCTCTTAGCCAGCAAGAAACCGTGCACACCAGATGCCGACACACATTCAGTACTATTACTTTGCTATGTTGCTGTAGTAACCTTTAACCAGAGTGATGTTTTGGGGCAAACAAAATCCAGATGACAATTCTACTTAAACTAACATTTTAATTTTTTTTTTTTTAGGTAGTCTGCATTTACCTGGCACATTAGAGCAGCTTATGTCAATGTACATAAAGCATATAATAAAATGGCAATGAAGCCATCAGTTAACAATATCACACAAAGCTTCCCATCAAGTCTAAGCATGCTTTCAAATGAAGCCTTTCAGGCCGCCATGTATTAGTTAGTAATATGAGGCACTTTCGTCAAGGTCATGAAGAGAATGGGACGTCACCATGCTTAGTAAAACCTCAATAAGCTGTTTGTCCTATTGAGTCCCTTTTTTTCAAAAGTGAAAATCAGGCTCTTAAAACTGCCTTGTAATATCCGACTGAATTTGAAGAGGAGGTAGCAGTAAAATTTTCAAATGTAATTGTTGTAGAAGATGTTTCAGATGTGCTAGCCCAGCCATTTGTAGCCAACTATGTTGGCCTTTGAGTTCTCAGATAATTAGGTTCCCAACCCATATTAAAAGGCATGTGCTGAATCTTATTTTTGGTGCTGCAAGAATTTTAGGGGGGGGAGTTAAAGGTGGAAGTAGAGAGATTACATGGTCAGATCACAGGTTGATTTTTTTTTTTTGTTTATTGCAGGGGAGAAAGATTGGAGGAGGGAATATTGACAGAGACATAAGGATAAAACTGAACAAGAGAAGCTTTTTTTTTTTTTTTTTAAATGGAGAGAGAGTTGCAATTTGATTCTGGGTTGAATGTTCTAGAGTTAAGTGGATTGTGGGATGATAATATCCAGCTAATTTTAAGATATAATTAGGGGTCCTTCGTTTTCAGTTTAAACTGATTTTCACCCAGAAATTCCCAGATTTTTCCAAAATGACAAATGGTTTTAACAAATATTCATCCTAACTTTAGGCCGATTGAAAAGCGGCTCCAGAGCTGCAGATGCAGTGTTTCAAGGCCTCTAGCCTCTGATGGAAGCCAGTGTGGGCCAAAGTGCATGCTGTGTTTCAAGTTCTGCACCCTACCAGTGAAAGTGCTCACCTTCCACCGCCGCCCATTTTGTGTTTCAAGTCACACGTCCTCATCCCCTAAGCAGCCAAAGTACCTGCTGTCCCTGGTTCAGCAGGCTCTGGCCACCAGAAGCCCTTCCCAGCAGGGTCCCTGGCCCTGCACATAAGCAGAATTGCAATGCTGCAGACGCGGGAGCATCAGTAAGCATCATGCCACATGAGAAAGGGGAAACCTAGAGCCACCAGTGGTTAGGATAAATTTAGCTGCAGTGTGGGGAGGTGAGAAATAGAGATGGAAATGCTGCTGAGTGGGTGGGTAGGTGAACCTGCTTAATAATGTTTTATTGTCCTAGCTTCTGACAACCAAAATAAACTCAGATATTTACCTGATTTTCTCCTTTTTTTTGTTCTTTCCATAATAAACCCTGATAAATTCCCAAGAAAATAAAGAACAATAAAAACTGATAATGAAAGTCCCTAGATATAGCTGCTACAATAAAGCTTGGGAACAGAGGAATAGTCCTACTGCACCTTGGTTTTCGGTGGAGCTGTGCGACCAGAGAAGGGAGGTGTGGAGGCTGGAGAAAAGATGGATGAAGTCTCGTAGTATGGCAGATAGCCCCCTTATGCTACAACATCCTAACAGATATTATGGGAGGGTGATGGGTGCAAAGAAGCTGTTTTTAGAAGAAAAAAAAATTTTAGCTGCTGAAAATAAACCCAAAGAGATTTTTAGGTTAGTATGCTCATCCTTGAGAGGGGACTGTACTCCCGAGCTGAAGTAAGCTGTGCACGCCAGGAGGCGTGCGCGGCTCCGGGTCAGTGAACAATGACGTTGCCCCAGCCTACCCCGCCCAAAACACACCCTCCGGCCCAACCCGTCCAAGAGGCCCGGCACTTGAGCATGTATCGGCCTTTATGAGCGTGACCAGGCCACTTGGAAGATTCGCCCGGTGCGCGTAAGGCCTGGCCACGCGCGTAAAGGCCGGAATTTATGCGTGCCGGGCATTTAAAATCTGCCCTTTAGTTTCTGGAGGAGATTGGTGGGTTAGATGTAGGCCAGCTGGGATTCAGGAGAGGTTACAGCTCAGAGACGATCTTGCTGGCAGTTGAAGAGAAGGTCTTACATTTTAGATATTGCACTGAATCAGTATTTTTATTTTTTTCATTTGTCCAGTGTTTTTGATTTGGTGAGTCATGAACGTTTGTTAAATAAGTGTGAGGAGTTAGGGATGAAAGGGCAGGTTTTGATGTTGTTAAAATCCTTTGAGGCTGGCAACAGTACAGGTGCGGGGCAGTCTCTTAAGCATTTTGGTTTTCCATGTGGGGGCTACCACAGGGCTCTCCACTTTACTCCTTTGCTATTTAATTTGTTTGGTTTCTTTTGTTAGAGCACTGGGGTTCCCAGGATTTCTTTATGCTGACAACATGCAATTAATTTTCCCAGCAGGATAAATTCCAGGATGATGCAATGGATAGGACCAATCAGAATTTGGGATTGCTTTCACAATTGTTTCCCAGAAATCAGTTAATTTTGAACATAGGGAAGGCAGAGTGTCACACATTGGGCAGATATTATGCGTAACTCTCTGAAGCTGGAGAGTGAAGGGATGGAACTGAGTACCAGTGTAAAAGTGCAGAGCCTAGGTGTGAATTGGGAAGATCGGTGGGGGCCCATCTCTCTATCAGGCCAATACAGAATGGTGCACCTGGCCAAGCGCACCGTTTAGCCGCAAATGCATGTCGATGTGCCTATTAGTTAGTCACCCGCAATACAAGCCACACATTTTACTCTCAGAAATTAACTCCTGCCAAAGGAGTTAATTTCAGATGGCACCATGCAAGTGTACAGAAAAGCAGAAAAAACTGCTTTTCTGTACACCCTCCGACTTAATATCATAGTGATATTAAGTCTGAGGCCCCAAAAGTAAAAAAAAAAAAAAAAAAGGAGTGCCCTGCGGCCCCGAAAAAATACGCTCAACTTTGGTGTCTGTTTACCGAACCCGTGGCTGTCAGCGGGTCTGACAACCGAAGCCGGTAAAATTAAGCATCAGCTGTCAAACCCGCTGATAGCCACCGCTTCCACCAATAAGGAGGCACTAGGGACGCGCTAGTATCCCTAGCACCTCCTTATTAGCGCGGGCCCGAGTTTAAATAATCGCGCACCCAGGAGCGGTGCCTGGGCGTGTGTAGGGAGAGCGGGCGCTCGCCTCGGAGCACTTGCTCTCCCGCGGACTTTATTGAATGGGCCTGTATGGTGGTACAGAAAGTTTTTTTCAAGTTGAGGTTGAAGAGATTAAAGAGGTTGCTTGTACAATCCTATGCTTTGCCTCAGATTGACTACTCTAACGGGCCGTTGGTAGGATTGACGGTTAAAGTATCTGTAGGTGATGCCAAGCATGGCAGCAAGGTTATTAAAACAATTGCACTGGCTTCCTGTTGAAGAATACAGTTTAAAATCACAAGTTTAATGTACAAAGTGTTACAAGAGCAGGGGACAAAATATTTGCAACAGCAAATATTTAATAAGCAGAGAAGAAATCTCCACTCAGTATCTGAGATTCAATTTGTTGATCCATCGGTTAAAAAAGTAGCCAAAAGTTCAATCAGGAAAAGGATCTTTTCAGTTATAGGCCCTGAACTTTGGAATTTGGCACCAAGGGAGTTGAGGGTGGAGCAGACTTACTTGACCTTTCAGAGAAAAGGTGAAATCCCAGTTATTTCCATTCTAAGGCTGAAGGCAGTGAGTAACGGCAGTCTTCATCTATCTCTGAGGTTTTATTTTTGTGATTTAATTTGCTGTTTTTTATTTATATATAATTTAAAACTGATTTAGTTGATTATTGCACTATGTATTATTTTAATTTTTGTGGACTGCACCAGCCAGGTTCTTTCCCGAGTTGTTAAGAATGAATAAATAAAACAAACATTTCATGCTATTAATTTATGAAAAACATGGCTCTCTCCCCCCCCCCCCCACCTCGAGTGGGAGAAAAAAAAAGCTGAGATTAGCAAGCTGCCAGCCTTCAACATTTACATAAATTACAGAGATCAGGTTTCATTTGATACACTGGAAGAATGCAAAGTAAATTAAGAAATTTTGTCACGCATCTAAAAAAAAAAAAAAAAACCCAACAAAAAAAAAACCATAAGTCTTTAGAAAGTGTTTGTTGGGGGCAGCCTTGTGGTTCACTGACCTGGATTTGATTCAAAGTCTAGGTCTCCAGTCCCCAAGAGCACCAGAAGAGTGTGTGTGTGTGTGTGTGTGTGTGTGTCTGTTGAATGAAGATTCCTTTGGCCATCAAAAAAGCAAAAACCTAGGGGTTGCAAGGCTCTTGAGAAGCCCTGCTGCACGACACTACAAGAACATGCCACTACAATGACTAGAGTAGGTAAGCCGATTCGTGTCAGAGGAGGGTTGGATGAACAAAGCAGGAAAGAAATTTCAGCAAAGCGAACGAAGGATCATGGCACCGTAGCCTAATGACAGCTGGTTCCAAATGAGCTAGAAACACAAAGCAGGCGGGGAGAGACACCTGGGCCAAAAACAAAATTGATGCTATTTTTAAAATGTTAGGAAATATTTGCGACAGTCACCTTAACGGACTTCTTGGAATACTTGTCCAAGGCGGCACCTTGTGACTTAAAAATTTTCACATTTGCCCTCAGCAAGTCCTTCCTCTCCATGCCTTCTCTCCTTGGCATGGAGCCAACCAGAATGGCCACATCCAGATCCTTGAAAGCAACGTCTTCTTTGTCCGTGGCAATGATCTCTGCAAACACAAAAAGGACAGTACAACAACTTCAAATCTGTTCAGAGGCAAGACTTTCTTGCCAGTAACATTCAAAGGCTGCTGCAGGATAGAGCAACAGCAAGCTATTAACATCCTTTACCAGATCTTTAAAATAAATGTTAAAATGCATCTTGACAGGTTACGTCAACAGGAGTTAAGTAGTCATGCGAATTTATCTGTCATTTGAGCGTAACTTGCCTGGGAGAAGCTATTCAACAATATGGGAGGTAGTTATCTCTATATCATTTTTAAATATCAGCAACCATCACACCAAACCTTGTGATGCCTCCAGCTGAATGCTCCTAGAGCTATTGAGCTGTAATGTTACTCTAGAACACTTATGAGTTAATCAGAAGATCTGTAAAAATCTGCTTTCTTCCCCTTGGAAAGACCATACATCTTCCCGAAAGGTCTAAAAACAGCAAACAGTCCTTTAAACTAATTACCACCTACTTCTCTGTGTCATTTACTTTCCAGTCTCACCATCTTACTTATTCCAGACCTATATATCTGCATTTCCCTTCTCGTCCCTGAACACATTAAGTTAAGAACATAAGAACATGCCATACTGGGTCAGACCAAGGGTCCATCAAGCCCAGCATCCTGTTTCCAACAGTGGCCAATCCAGGCCAGAAGAACCTGGCAAGTACCCAAAAACTAAGTCTATTCCATGTTACCGTTGCTAGTAATAGCAGTGGCTATTCTCTAAGTGAACTTAATAGCAGGTAATGGACTTCTCCTCCAAGAACTTGTCCAATCCTTTTTTAAACACAGCTATACTAACTGCACTAACCACATCCTCTGGCAACAAATTCCAGAGTTTAATTGTGCGTCAAGTAAAAAAGAACTTTCTCCGATTAGTTTTAAATGTGCCCCATGCTAACTTCATGGAGTGCCCCCTAGTCTACTATCCTGTAGTTCATACATCCTCAGGGGTTTGATACATCCTTATGAGGCTGCAGTGGTGCTTGGAAGATGGCAGGCAGACTCCTCCATTTCCCCAAATGCAGCCTGTGAGGCATGACTCCACTGACTTCCCCGGTATGCTTCATCCCCTTTCACTTAAGTTTGCTTGCATACACGAACCATTTCCCATCACCACATTCCTACCAATCTCAGTAATCAATCTGCTTACAGGTCTGAAGTTAGTCTACCTATACAAGCTTTACCTA
Organism: Rhinatrema bivittatum; assembly: GCF_901001135.1. NCBI lineage: Eukaryota > Metazoa > Chordata > Amphibia > Gymnophiona > Rhinatrematidae > Rhinatrema > Rhinatrema bivittatum. The sequence continues at coordinate 120,470,629 of NC_042617.1, forward strand.
AACGCCCTCACAATAATTCTTCCTAAACCTCAGATACTCTGATTTTCCAGTTAAAGAATCTTACTTAAACCTGAACCCCTACTCTCGTTTGCAATTATAAGTACAAATCAAATGTCACCATGTACTTAGCCAGGTTCGTAGTATGTAAACCCACTGTCACTATTCTCATCTTGTCTATTCCTTCTGCGCATATGAAAACATAGAAAGATGCAGTGACAGTACATGAAAGCATAATAAAATTGAATATTTTAAGTCAGTCCTACTCAGCAAATGAATTCTAAACTGTACACACCAAAACTGGGTACCTGGCTGCTGTCAGGCTGCATGCCCCAAGTGCCTCAGTAAGATTAATAGACTTAGAAAAATCTGACAAACAGAGCGAAAAAAATAGCATCCATTCTTTGCCCTCAGCAGTTCATGGCCAAGTTGATGGTTAACAAGTTCTCAGTGACTTCAATTTGGGTAGTCTTTGCTGTGCTCTCCCGAGATACTGAAGGTTGCTTAATCACTGACAGAGCAAGGAAGATATTGTTCAGAGCATAAAGAACCATCCATTCTCACTATGAACAAAAATGTGAGAAGTCTTACAATACCACAATATCTGGGTTTCAAGATTTCATTTTTCAGCAGGAACGCATGATCACTGCTTTCTCCATCACTTACTACAGCTAATCTCTTACCAATTCTCTTTGCATACCCAACATAACAGCACTTTTTACATGACCTGAACGTCTGAGGCTGCCCTGCTGACTCCATTTCATACCTTTGACTGTAGAAACTAAAATCTGTCAAAGTGTAATAAGCAAATAGTAAGGAAAGTTATGTTTATGCTTTTCAAGTCAAGATACTGTTTTGGACTGAAAGAAAATATTCAGAGAGGCCCACAACATTGTAGGCTAATTACAAAACAGAGTACTGACTATAACAAGACTTAATAGTGAACATAAAAAAAACCAAAACCAAAAACACTTTACTGACAAACAGTGACCTTGAAAAAATACCAGCATGTGAGGTATACAATGCACCTCACTGCATAAGTGGGATAAAATTGGTGCACCCACGATTTAAAGATCCCATGACCAAGCCATGCACTACGGAATAGATAAGATATTTGAAAGCCAATTAAAAAAAAAACAAAAAAACGAAACTGCACCTACTCCGGCCCTACATCTTTCCTAAAGCATCCCTCTTCTGTAATTTGTTGAATTTTGAAAAGCTTCTGTGTTCTTCTCCAGGTGAATTCCAGACATCTCATTACCTTACCTCCAAACACACACACAGGATATAAGCATACAAGCCGTTAAGCCCGTTAAAACGGGCTACATCCCTCTGTCTCTCACCTCCCCCCTCATTCTCTCTCCCCTCCACCCCCTACCTCCCTCCCTCTCACCTCCCACTCCTCCCTCTCCTCCCACTCACTCTCCCTCAGTCCCACTCCCTCCACCCCCTACCTCCCTCCCTCTCACCCACTCCTCCCACTCAGTCCCTCCCTCCCACTCAGTCTCCCTCCCTCCCCCCTCTCTCCCTCCCTCTCACTCTCCCTCAGTCCCACTCCCTCCCTCCCTCAGTCCCACTCACTCTCCCTCAGTCCCACTCCTTCAGTCCCACTCCCTCCCTCCCACTCCCTCTCTCCCTCTCACTCAGTCCCACTCCCTCTCTCTCCTCCCCTCTCACTCAGTCCCTCACTCTCTCTCCTCCCTCGCTGCCACCGCCGTTAAGCCATTAAAAAGGGCTACATCCCTCTGTCTCTCACCTCCCCCTCATTCTCTCTCCCCTCCACCCCCTACCTCCCACCCACTCCTCCCTCTCCTCTCACTCAGTCCCACTCCCTCCCCCCCTCTCTCTCACTCTCCCTCAGTCCCACTCCCTCCCCCCTCTCCCACTCCTACTCTCCCTCAGTCCCACTCCCTCCCCCTCTCCCACTCCCACTCTCCCTCAGTCCCACTCCCTCCCCCTCCCTCTATGTCCCACTCTTCCTCAGTCCCACTCCCTCTCTATCTCCCTCCCCCCTCACTCAGTCCCCCCCTCTCCCTCCGTCCCACTCACTCTCTCCCACTCACTCAGTCCCACTCCCTCTCTCTCCTCCCCTCTCACTCAGTCCCTCCCTCTCTGTCAGTCCCTCCTTCTCTCTCTCCTCCCTCGCTGCCGCCGCCGCCGCTGCCACCGGACGCCACCGCCACCCGCCGCCGCCGCCGCTGGACGCCGCCACCCGCCGCCGCCGCTACCACCCAACGCCGCCGCCGCTGGACGCCGCCGCCGCCACCACCCAACGCCGCCGCCGCTGGACGCCGCCGCCGCCACCACCCAACGCCGCCGCCGCTGGATGCCGCCATGCCGCTGCCACCCGCCGCCGGATGCCGCCATGCCGCTGCCACCCGCCGCCGCTGCCACCGGACGCCGCCACCCAACGCCGCCGCCGCTGCCACCGGACGCCGCCACCCAACGCCGCCGCCGCTGCCACCGGACGCCGCCACCCAACGCCGCTGCCACTGCCACTGGACGCCGCCATTGTTTTTTCTTTTTTTCTGACGCTGGCTCAGAGCGACGTGCTCGCCCGCACATGCGCGGTAGAGCTGGTCTCTACTGCGCATTTGCGGGCCGTCGGTCACAGGCCATTTATAAGGTAGATTCTCCATATGCATCAGTGTAGTGCTTTCATGGGTCCTGTGGATGATCAGCTCGGGGGAGCTCCACTTCAGATTTACAACTCTGGGTTAATCTAAGCAGGAGCAGCTTTCCAAGCCTAAAACCATTGTTGCCAGGAACTGGGGTTTTTTTGTTTTTGAGTAACATTACTGCTTTAAAGTAGAAATAGGTTTTGCCCATTGTATCATGACAACTTACACTCATAAAAGTATGAAGATGGCATGAGTACAGGAGTGGGCCCATAAAAAAAAAAAAAGGTTTAAATTGGAAGGAGGTGGATGGGCAGGGGAGAGAGAGAAGAGTATACAGATTTACTTGATATTAAAGACAAAAAAAAAAAAAAAATTACACACACCCAGGCCACAGAAGTAATTATCATTGCACTATTTAAATAGGAGATGGCAAAGGAAAAAAAAAATCTTTACGCCATTTTAACCCAAAATAAATGAAAATTGTTCATGTAGCCCACTATCATGAAATTGCTGTGCTGATCTTGACTAAACCACCAGATAAGAACCAATGTAATTTTTCCATCAGGAGTTTTATATTCAATTTTTGCTTGCAAATGACATACTATAAATAAAATATTCAACTATGGCCCATGCAAATAAAGAGTTCACCCTTGACTTGGACACACAATTGTGAATTGCTCTGTTGAAAAATGAAATAAAAGGTACTCTATTAGATCCAGGATGTAAATATATTAGACAACTGCAAAATACATGCTTTAGTACAAAAACATCAATGAAAAACAGTAAGATGCAAGAAGAGACCCCCCTGACAAAGTCTGGTCAAGAGGAAAATAAGATTTGCTGGAGGGCAAAGAATGTATGTGATGTTAACTGCCCCAAGTGTTATACAGAGGTTACATTTTTTTTTTAATTTAAATAATTTATATCATGCTGATCCACAAATCTCAGCAGATTACATAAAAACACTGAAATATCATCATCACAGCAATATAACTGATGCGAAATAAACAAGAACCCTGGGGTGAAAGTCAAAGTTTGAAAACCTGGATGAAACAGATGAAGGCTCGGCACAGAGAACTGGCACGCCCACAAATGCCAACTTTTATATCAAAAACAGCACTTGCTGAAAACCCAAGATTTTCTGCAATATACTTTTTACACTGCCTTACTATACAGAACTATTACAGGAGAGCTTTAAGGTTCTTTGGCATGCTGTAATTAAGTACTTTCATGAAATGTGTTGTGGATAAAGGAACTTTTCAGTCTCATGGCCTTTCCAGTTATTCCAATTCTTGCCATTCTAGTTTTTCCTGTAGCTTATGCTCAGTAAAGGTAGTCAGGATCAGAGGGGGAATTCAGTCATGTATTGTAGACATAAGGAGATCCATAGCTTTTTACCACAGACATGCCGAGAGAGAGGCAGACATGTTAAAATCCCTGTGTCTATCCCACCCTTAAGAGAGCATTCAAAGTTGATGCAGTAGTAGGAAAGCTACAGTCCCCCCTCAGACACTGCACTATAACAAAACACATGGGAGCAAATGTGAGCAACCACCGCTGAAGGCTTCTGGATGCTGTCTCCAGAGGTGACCCAAGGAATGCAAAACTCAAAAATCAGATCTTTGGCAAAACCAGCCATCAGATCATCTCATGTGTTGATTCTTCACTTCCTCCCTTTAATTCATGGTCACTTACCTATTCTGTAATATTGCCTGGAGTCTACAACATGAACCAATGCAAAATGCCACAATAATAGGAAAGAGCTTGAGCGTGGACTTGGGACTGGGATGGGTACAGCGGCTACAAGCAAAGGGAACTCAATTTTGTCCTCATCCTCAACGTGCGACACTGGCTGCAGCAATGTGGGGGAAGCCTGCCTGCCTGTGGCTGTTCCTTCATATAAACCCCTGTTGGAAAAGGATCAGAGGGAAGGAGTGCAACAGCCATAATGAACAGCAAGCACTCACTGAGGCCCTGTACTGCTGACCAGCAGCCACAGTGTGAAGGGAGGACACAGGGTAAAAGGCGTACGAAGAGAGACGTTGAGGGAAGAGAAGGGAAGTGAGCAAGGAACAATGTTAAGGTATTTGATGTAGATTTTATGACATGTATTTGATTGTGTATTTCTATGATGACCAGCTGTAATTTGCCTTGGGGACATCAGGCCAGAAGATGAAGAATCAAGTATGATAAACAGGAGAGGGCATTAAGAAACATGAAAGATGGATCAAGATACAGGTAATAGATTGGAAAAAAACAAAAACAGGAGGGAAATACTCCCATGTTGATCACTAAATAAAGACCTTTTATACCTTATGCAGTTTAGATATGGATGTGCATAGTTGGTGTTTAAATACAGATATATACACACATACCTGTACAGCTTGTTCAATTAGATTAGTTTTACAGAAAGATAAACAAGAAAGCAAAATTATATACACAATATGCCACCTCCCCCCCCAACTTTATAATCAAATTCTGTTCATGACAAATCACCTTTCAGCAGTGGAAGTGCACAGTCCTGAAGTTCCATCACTACCCCCTCCAACACAGTCATCATGGGAGTGATGTCCAGCAGCAGAAGAATGAGGCACTGTGGAGAGTAGATTTTAACTTAGTATGTTAATAAAACATATTCATAACCAGAACCTGAGGCTAAACACAGTCAGTCGCAAAGGTCAAACATCTGCTGTTCCTGTGGGAGGAGGTATAGCGAACATCAGCAAAAACTTCTTAAAAGCAGAAGTCCTAGCAAAATGACTTCTAATTAACTCAGCAGCACAAAGGGGGTGAAGACATATGCAATCAAGACTCCCATTACTTCTGGAAAATTTCTAGAATTTTTTTTCCCCATGACGAAAGCATAGAGCATGTTGTGTAGCTCAGTGGTTGGGATATATGAATGCTTCCTTGTTATGAGTAATAGTAGAGGGTGTGCTGTTTTTGAATCATTTCTTTAAAAAAAAAAAAAAAAAAATCTTAAGGAAAATGTCTTTGGGACCCATATAAACATTTATTTTTAAATGAAAGTAAAGACATAATACAGAGGAAGCCAGCAAGATGTCTTTACATTTGATTTAAGATGTTTGGATACAATTTTAGAGATAACCTGAACCGGTTAATGTTCAGATCAAGACTAAATGTAGTGCAAGAATGATGTTCCTTATCTCTTTATAAGTGCCATAGGAAATGTTTGTATTAGATGAATTAAATTGTGGTTTCTTCCTATGTTTTAATATCAGGAATGTCACTAGAGTTGGGTGTGTGTATGTGGGGAGGGGCTAGAATTAACTCTCTCCTCAGCCCTGCTCCTATTTTTCTCCCCCGATATTCAACTCTGCTAGTTTTTTGCTGGGGTAAGGAAGACCCATGATATGCTGAAGACGCAGTCTCCTCCACAATGAAATTCGGCTCTGAAATAATCTATATGCTGCTAACAATGCCCAAGATGCTTTGTGCTGCATGTTCTTTCCTACGAAACTGAAAGAGGGAATGCAGACTGTGAACAAGACATGGAAATATGGGCAAGACTTCCCATAAAAGCTACTCAGCACAGAGTTCATTCCCTTTAAGGATTTTGGACATTGCTTGTGCACTTTACAATTAGATCACAGGAAGAATGGCCTAACAGAGAGCAATGGTCAGAGAACCAGGGTTCAAATCCTGCTTCTCCCACGGACATTCCTTGTGACCTTGGGCAAGTCGTGATGACCAGCATGTCAGATAGCCACTTAAATTGCCTGGAGTTACTGTACCTGAATACTTGTCACCATTGTGCAGTGCTGTGCAAGTCTAGTAGTGCTATAAAAGTAAGTATTCTGAATCTAGAAGCATGCTAAAGGTAGGGATGGGGTGGGAAGTGGAAACTGAGGCCTTTCAGAACGTGATGCAAGTTGAGGCTAGAAAGTAGAAATCTAGTGTAAATTGCTTATAACTTTATTTTATTTAACAGTTTTATAAATCGACATTCATTAGGGATATCACATCGGTTTACAATAAACGAGAAACTATACTTAAATGGCGCTTGACAGTTAACATGAAAACAAATACATACAATGCCATGAACTATATATATATATATATATATATATATATATATATATATATATATATATATTTTGAAGGCAAGTAAAGTTATCTAAACCTACCAGAAACGAATACCTTGCTACCATACATACACCTTCCCCCAAAATCACCAACCTGGCATCCACAAGAGTACGTGCGCTCTCCATAGCTGTGTGTGTGTAAGCTCTACTTTGTACCATTCCACCCTCTTTTCTGTACCTCTTAACTTCAATACAGATCTTCTTCTGTAACTAATAGGTAACTTTCCCCTTAGTATTTTGTAAACAACCTTGTAAGTAATTTTAGTCCTGTGCATATAAGTCCCTGTATGTTTACTCTCCTCGTTTATATATCTAAATGTATATCTCTCTCTCTCTCTCCAGAGAGACATATATATATATAGATATATATAAATAAAACGAGGAGAGTAAATATACAGGGACCTATATACACAGGACTAAAATTACTTACAAGGTTGTTTACAAAATACTAAGGGGAAAGTTACCTATTAGTTACAGAAGAAGATCTGTATTGAAGTTAAGAGGTACAGAAAAGAGGGTGGAATGGTACAAAGTAGAGCTTAGAGATTAGGTAAGAGCAGTTAGGAAATAGAGATTATTGCACATGTATCAAGAGTATAGACAAATGTCTCAAAAATATAAACATCAAAATGAGGGTGGAACAGAGGAGGCGGCTGGGTGATTGGGATGGGTAGGATTAGGTGTAAGCTTGTGCGAACAGCCACGTGTCTAGTTTTTGCTTGAATGTTTTTTGGCAGTCCTCCTGACATTGTGTTCCATAAGGCGAGGCCGGCTATGGAGAGCGCACGTGCTCTTGTGGATGCCAGGTTGGTGATTTTGGGAGAAGGTGTATGTATGGTAGCAAGGTATTGGTTTCTGGTAGGTTTAGATGACTTTTAGATAACTTTACTTTCTCATGATACAGAAGGCACAGCGATTCAACACTATTGGTTGGGCCATGCTGTCGCAGCATCACTAGGCCTCTGGGAGCAGTGCAAGAAGTGCTCAGATGGCAAGTGGGTCGGGACACTGATGCATATCAGATGCATGATGGTGGGTGAACTGCAAAACCACCATGAAAACAGCAATAGGCCATCTAAGCTCAAGATCTATGCAACATGTTGGATATTAAGAGATGTGGTGATTTTTTTGGCTTGCATATTTCTCCTCTCTAAACAAAGGTCATGTTTTGCTTTCTATTAATCCTAGGAAACCAGATTTACCTTTTCATGTTCCACAAGTACTTCTAAATTACTTAGCAATTGTGCTGTGATATGTCTTCCAGTACATACTGCGCTATTTTCAGACACCCCCCTCATAGAAAAAAAAAGACTGGGAATATTAGAAGAAAAACAAAACACTTTCTGAAAGAGTTCACGGATCTTGAAGTACTCTGTACTGTTTGGCAGAGATGCTTTTATTCTGAGGAAATTAGTTTCTTTAAGAATGAAAAATGTCCTCTAATTCTTAAATGCAATAGGAGGGAGGGAATCCCAATTATTGGGCAAGGGTGACATCTACTGGCTGCAATTAGAAAGCACAAGTTTCAGGTTCTGGAGGGATCATGGTCTGTGGCTCCCAGTCAAGGATAGTCATTTCAATGGCAGGACTAGGGAAGCCCGATTAAAACCACTACTCATCCACCCACAGAAGGCACATGCTGCTGCTGCACAAGAAGCTGGAAGCCCAAAGGAGGAAACAGAAGAGTAAAAAATACAATTCAAAATTGGAAAAGGAGAATCCAAGTTAAACCACATGAGGTTTTTCAAAAAAGGCCACAGACATCTTTCACAATACCACTACTCACAGAGTGGTAGTGGATGGGGGACGTGCATGGCATCCCATCTACTACTACACAACAGCAACTCCTAGAAGTGGAATTCATAGTGCATGCATACTCGCTCCCTCAAAAAGGGGAGAGTTATGGAGGGAGAAGTGCACATTTTCTTCCATCATTTTCCACTTAAATTGCTGTAAAACTGGATGCCTTCAGGGAAGGGAGGACATGTATTTAACAAACGTAAACTTTCAAAGTCAGCTCTGCAGCTTGTCAGCATGTGTTGTGCCACAGAGGGACAAGCTTATACTCAGCAATGCACTGCAGGATACCTTCCAGCAACATAAAAGGGAGAGAATTACTGAAAGTCTTGTTTCGACTAGTTTACTCTCGTCACATGAATATGGATTTTCATTACGAAAAACGCTTCAAGTGCTGTTCTCTTTTCACTTTGTTTAAACAATGCTGACCCTGCAGGGATCTGACCACCGCTGGATTACATATGAAACAGGATGGGCTGCAACCATCATGGCTTACAGGACAGAAAGCATTAGAGAGATAATTTAATGGAACAGGTTAGGCTAACTTTCACAAAAAAAAAAAAAAAAAAAAAAAAAATTTCCAGGAGGAATCTGACGATAGAGACTAAAATAAAATGCAAGCTATGAATGCATTTACAAAGCTGATCACCGTAGCACTGAGCAGCTCCAGACTGCAGTTTCACAGGAGGGAACAGTGAATGACACGACGTGGAAGATAAACAGATTTCTAGGACTAGTAAAATGCAGCTCCTCAAAGAAAGGAAATATTTGGGTACAAACCTGCTGATTTTCTTTCCTTGAGTCCTGCCAGACTAGTCCAGACATATGGGTTTTACTCCCCTACAGAGAGAGACTGCTTAAGTCTCAATTTATACACCATCTGAATTCAAAACCCATGCGCCCTTTCATAAGCAGATTATGGGAACAGGAAAGGAAAAAAAAGGGGGAGGGGGCCAGGAAATAAAAGGAATAGAAATGGTGTAAGCAGCGGATATCTGGAATGGTCAATGTTTGTGATCCGCACCCTGCTCTCTGCTGCCAGCCTCTTGCTACTTGGGGAAATTCCGACAAGCTGAACTTCCACTTCGGAAGAGATACTACTGAATTTCGTTTCTGCCTTGCACTGCTAAGACAGCTGCTCTACACTTACACCACCTCCAGATCTCTTATTCTAGGAGAGCTAGAGACCAGGTTTTAAGAAACCACAGCGTCACTTCCTTTCAGACAGGCCGATACAGCCATTGGACGCGGGTTTTCCCTTACCCCTTATTCAGTAAGGGGCGGAAAACGCGCGTCCAACCCGCCGAACCTAATAGCGCCCGCAACATGCAAATGCATGTTGATGGTCCTATTATGTATTCCCGCGCGATTCAGTAAGTAAAATGTGCAGCCAAGCCGCACATTTTACTTTCATAAATTAGCGCCTACCCAAAGGTAGGCGCTAATTTCTTCCGGCACCTGGAAAGTGAACAGAAAAGCAGTAAAAACTGCTTTTCTGTGCACCCTCCGACTTAAAATCATGGCGATATTAAGTCGGAGGTCGCTAATAATAACATTAATAGCCACCTCTTACAATGTTATTTATACAATGCTATTTATACATATATATAATCATCTGATCTTCATTTTCCTTCTCACTCCAAGTTATTGATTTCCTTGTTATATGTAACTGCTTTTCTGCACTTTTGTTCAAATTGTAAAGTCTTATTATTATTGCACCCCTGTTTCTTGTGAACCAGCATGATGGGACTATCGTCCTGAATGTTGGTATATAAAAAAACTTAAATAAATAAATAAAGTTGGCCGGCGGCTCGATAACCGGACGCTCAATTTTGCCGGCGTCCGGTTTCCAAGCCCGTGGCTGTCAGCGGGCTCGAGAACAGACACCAGCAAAATTGAGCGTTGGCTGTCAAACCTGCTGACAGCCGCCGCTCCTGTCAAAAAGGAGGCGTTAGTGTCCCTAGCGCCTCCTTTTGCCCGTTTCTACCGCTGGACCTCAATTAAATACTGTATCACGTGCACAGGCGAGTGGCCTGTGCGCGTGCCGGGAGAGCGAGCGTTCGCCCGCTCTCCCGCGGACTTTACTGAATCGGCCTGTTAGTGAAAAAGCTGCGTTAGCTTTAGCCTTTTAATTTCTTGCACTGTTTGCTTTTCCATCCCATTCGTTTTCCCTCTTCTTTTGTGTGCTTGTTCTTAGAGGTACTAGCCCATTTGCACAGATCACAAAGATTGTGATTTTCATAGAATAAAAAAAAAGGGATGCCCTTTAGGTATAGGAGCCACACTTGCCCGGTCATTGCTCTTCCACGTCACCCCCTTCGCTGCTCCACAATGCTCCTCCTGTTTCAGGGTACTCCATGACAGGCCATTGCTACGTAGAGATCATTGTTCAAAATTTTACCTGCACCCTGGGATGATCATCTTCGTCACAGCAAATGGATGAGGATTTGGTTTAGGGAAATCCGAGATGCATTCCTTTTTGCAAAATTTTAACCCTGCTTCTTAATGAGCGCAATCTGTGCTACTTAATGTATCAGAAGCAACAAAAAAACAAACAAACAGATGCTGAAGCCACAGCATTCTATTTATTCAAGTCAAAATGTAGCAGTCCCTAAAATATTCTACTTGCTTAGAATACTTAAATGCAAAATGTCAATCGGTATTCACATTAAGCTGGAAAACTGCATAAAATAGATTTTCATTTGAGAAAAAAAACCCAACTGCACTTTAAAAGTAAAAGTAACTGACCCCTGCGTCATTGCAGCAGATCTTAACCCAAGTTAATATTATAATTGCCAGGGTGGAAAAAATCCTGGGTGCCAATAGTACCTGCTGCCACCCACGGAGGCCTGGGCTCAAGAGGAGTCCAAGTGAGGGAAGAGAGCCAGAAGAGGCTAGCAGGAATGCAAAACAGCAAACTGGGCGGCAGGGAAAGGGAATCCCCCCAACCAATTTCAAGCAAAAAATTAAAGAAAGAATTGTGACCTGACCCACAAAATGTCACTGGTGACTTAAGTTTTCAAAACCATTTCCACCTCTGATAATCATGAATTTCATTTACATTAAAAAAAAAAAGTACCATAAATATTGGTTCATTTCAACAAGGCAAGAAGTTGCAGCATGGTACAGATTTACCAGCCCGAGCTAGCACTGGATGTTTTACACAGCAAGTTCACACTCACACATTACCTGATCTTTTCCAAATACATCGCCCTTGGCAATGCTGTAGAGCAAAGAGTAAGCAATCTGACCGGCAGCTCCGGTTACCAGGACTCGGATTGGTTCAGCCTGTAAAACAAAAAGTCAGGCCATAACAAATCCACGAGTGCAGTACGTCACAGGGGAAGGTAATTCACTCTCTGCTGCACACTTTATGCACAACACCACTAATGATTATATTTTGCAGCCACAGAAAAATTAGTTGTTGGCATTTGTCTCCTAGCAAAACAGATACTAGCCTGGTGACCACAAACTTCTAACGTACCAAACGTTTGAGATCATAACAAATGGAACTTACAGAGATCATCACCAAGCAATATAGTAGTTGACATTCAGGTCAGAGAATTCCTCCTAGGTCCTTATCAATTACAACAAGAAATGACAAGTAGTCAATAGGTTTTTGGGCCCCAAAAGCAGGATTTTACACTATTTTTTTTGCAAGGACAACTTCAAAACCCAGGTCCTTCAAATCATTCATTTCTGCTGGTATATTTGTCCTGCAAGACCTGCCATATAGTCACAAAATATTAAAGGGTACTGGCTCTAGCACCAAGGGATGCCATTGCCCTGCATCAAAGTGGATGCTACCCCAGCTCCTTCCCCAGTCAATTGTTTTTCCTACTCCCGTTTAACAGTTTAACTGGAATTATGTCAAAAGAATTACTGAAGTCTAAATATGCAACATCCACAGTTTCTCCCTGATCCACTACTCTGGTCTCCTCAGATTGCCAAAATGAATCAAACTCTTCTTTCTCCCTGTGGAAGCATGCAGTTAATTCATTTGTTCTGCTACACTCTGCAGTTTTGTAAAGTTGGACATAACAATAAGTTAAAGCGACAGGCCTCTATTTTCTGCCTCCTCGCAGTCCTGCTCCACAAACGGGGAATATCTGCTCTCTTCCAGTCCCTTTTCAGTGTACCAATTTATCAGTCCAGATTCAAAAAAGGAGAGCAATTTACCCTGGGATAAAGAATTATTCAGTATACACCAAGCCTCCTACTATGGCTTCTTTAACCACTTTAGAAGAAATACAGAGTTCTCCACATAGTTCCCTCTACAGATGGGTACTTTTTGGAATGTCACCATCACAGCTTCCACCTCCCAGTTGATGTTCACGGTTCTGTTAACCCACCTTTTTGCCCTAGATCAGTGATAGCAAACTCCAGTCCTCGAGTGCCACAAACAGGCCAGATTTTCAGAATGTCCACAATGAACATGCTTGAGAGAGTTGCATACAATGGAGGCAGTGCATGCAAAATCCCTCGTGTATATTTATTGTGGGTATCCTGAAAACCTGGCCTGTTTGTGGCACTCGAGGACTGGAGTTCACCATCACTTCCCAAACCTGTCTTGGGAGGACCCAGCCAGTCAGGTTTTCAGGATACCCACAATGAATATGCACGAGGGAGATTTGCATGCGCCGCCTCCATTGCATGAAAACTTATCTCATGCATATTCATTGTGGGTATCCTGAAAACCTTTCTGGCTGGGGAGTCCCCCAGGACAGGTTTGGGAACCACTGCCCTAGATTATGCTTGTTTTGATTCCAAATGGTTCTCCCTACGCTACCAGCACAGCATTCATGACCTGGCTTGCTCCTGAAGCTCTGCACCCCTGCAGGTACAGTGCTCCACCACAAAAATGATTTATCTCCTGGTCCTTTTCCACTGCCACAGGCTCTTGTCATTAAGCCCATGAGCTAAAGGAGGACTCTGGTAGCAAACTCTTCATTAGAAGGCACTCCAGGGAGCGAGCACATCTTTCATCACCCGCACAAACAGGGATGACGACGCCATGTTTTAAAGTTTATGGGCAAGCGCTTCTTAAGAACATAAGAAAATGCCATACTGGGTCAGACCAAGGGTCCATCAAGCCCAGCATCCTGTTTCCAACAGTGGCCAATCCAGGCCATAAGAACCTGGCAAGTACACAAAAACTAAGTCTATTCCATGTTACCATTGCTAATGGCAGTGGCTATTCTCTAAGTGAACTTAATAATGTAATGTAATGTTAGTTAAACTCTGTCTGGAAAAGACAGATGACAAGGGCCCCACTATTCTTAATCACACGGAAGCTTCAACTTTATAGAAGCAACCTTATCAATTTTAAGAGCCACAAGATTGGGAATTATGAGTGTGTTTGGGGGGGGGGGGGGGGGGGTTAGGGGGGTTGGTGGTGTGTGAAAGAACAAAAAAAAAAAAAAAAGGAAGGTTGAAAGAAGATTTCAGTCAGTGCAATGCAGATATATGACACAGACAAGCCAGCCTGCAACAGAACTGCACCTTTTTCTGAGGGACCTTCAGGCAAATGAACGGTGTTGAAACAAACACTTAATTGAAGTTCTCCATAGAACACACGCAATGGAAAAGCTCCTACAATTCCCTAAAGTGCTCCGACAGCTCCTCTAGCATGAGAGAGTAGTTCTGGTTGCAGGTACATTCTATCCTTCGGTCTCCCTTGAGACGATCAACTATGATAGTGGATTTTACTGGCTTGATACTTGCACACTGAAAACAGAAAGAGAAGGGGGCCACCCACTCATTTTAGATATGAAACTGAAAAGGTTTTTGATAATGGTGAGAAATGACTACAATCACCTAAACTAGACAAGAAGATATGACCCAAAGATGGAGGTCTCCTCATCACCTTGCCAATCTGAGTCATTGGTCTCATTATTCATTAAACTTTTTAAAGATGAGAAAAGCCTTCCTAGAATTCAGAAACATGATCTTTATTGGATAATTAACAGCTTTATAAGGTATAGGCACCTAAAGTGTATTTATAAACATTTGATATTCTGCTTTTTCCAAGCTAACCTCAAGGCAGATTACAATCAAATTTATAGTAGAAATTGTTACATTTGTATCAGTTTACATTAGCATAGGGACAAACAAGAAGGCATAGTAACCGTCCTGGGTCTACTAGGCAGATTAGGGAACCAGGATAATGGAAGTGTATTGAAGGCAAGTATGTAATAGACATTAGGTGTGAAAGATATAAGAACACTGGGCCAATGAAGACCTCAGCCTCAACTTGGATCAAAACACAGCATTATTTGCCTGAATGGAGGAGACTGCAGAAAAATAAAGCACACACATTTCTAAAACTGCTGATACTTCACTCGGCACTGGAAAAGGTCAGGAGAGAGAACATAACGCCCTTTCCTTCATGAAGTTCCTGAACTTAAATGAGATACAACATAAGGGAAGCTATTTAGTTGCAATCTCATTTCCCTGGGAGAAAAGAAAAAAAAAAAAAAGAGCACGTTTGTTACCTTAGTCCACTTGAATGCACAGACATAAAGACAAATATATAAAGGGATACATTTTTATTGGACTAATTTAATACATTGCTTGACTAGCACTCAGGAGCTAGCAGTTCCTTCCTCGGGTCAGAGCAAAAGTGTGTGTGTGTGTCTGTGTGTGTTGATGGATGTATGGAAGGTGACCCCTAATAGAATTTCATGGCTCATGAGATAAGAACCCTGGGTGTTTGCCAAGTCCTTTGTCAGTTTCAAAGTTTGATCAACATCTTAACACATGAAAGCAAGTACAGTCATCTGAAGAACCGGATACCATCCCATCCTTCTGTTGGCACCTTCTACATGCTACCCAAAACCTGAGATCCCTGGCAGAACAATCATACCCATTTTTAACTCACTCACAGGCCTATCCTGTAAAGTGCGGCCGCGTTTACCCTGCTCCTAAGCCGCTTTTAACTCACGTTCCGGCCGCGTTAGCCCTTCCTGCGATCCCGAATCCCCTTTAACCTACTCCTACCGCGTCCTAAATTCCCCGGGTAACCCCTTCCGCCCGCGGCATGTATATTGCATGCAAACGAGCGAATTAGCTCGATATTGCATGCAAACGAGCCAATTAGCTATTCCCCTAGCATCCCGTAACCCGCGCCCCGACTAACGCTACCTTTCCCTGCCGTTTTGTCGCGCATTTAACCTGCAAACTTACCGCCTACCCTGACCCAGGCGGTAGAGGCATGGGTAAGGGTAGGTGGCAAGCTTTCCCCCAGCCCCCGCTCACCTGCCCCGGCCGCGATCATGGGTGCCGGTCTCCGTGGCAGCCCCAGTCCTCTCCCCTCCTCCCGAAGCCAAAAAAAAAAAAGCTTTTTTTTTTTTGGCTTTGGGAGGAGGGGAGAGGACTGGGGCTGCCACGGAGACCGCTTTCCCCCGTGCAAGTAAGTTATTTCGCCGCTTGTCTCTTCTCCCCCCTCCCGGAGCAGGGCGCGAAAAGCTGCCTTGCTCCGGGGGGAGAGATGACAGCGGCGAATCCAAAAAATAAGCGAAAAAAAAACTTAAAAGCTAAAAGTAAGTTGCTTCGCCACTGTCATCTCTTCTCCCCCCCTCCCGGAGCAGGGCGCGAAAAGCAGCCTTGCTCCGGGAGGGGGGGAGAGAGATGACAGCGGCGAAGCTTTCCCCCAGCCCGGACGCCGGCAAAAAACTTACTTTTTTGCAGCCAGCCATGAGCAGGAACACGATCTGGCCTGCCTTAGCTCCTCCCGACAAGATGGCCGCCTGCACGGGGAAAGCATGCAATTGGCCGCTCAAGACGTGATGTCGTGACGTCACGTCTTCAGCGGCCAACTGCACGCTTTCCCCGTGCAGGCGGCCATCTTGTCGGGAGGAGCTAAGGCAGGCCAGATCATGTTCCTGCTCATGGCTGGCTGCAAAAAAGTAGGTTTTTTGCCGGCGTCCGGGCTGGGGGAAAGCTTCACCGTTGCTAGTGTTCCCCCTCCTCCCGGAGCAAGGCGGCTTTTCCGCCCTGCTCCGAGAGGAGGGGGGACACTGAAAAGTCGTTTCGCCGCTGTCTTCGCCGTTGCTTCGCCGCTGTCAGTGTCCCTCCTCCTCCCGGAGCAAGGCGGCTTTTCGCGCCCTGCTCCGAGAGGAGGGGGGACACTGACAAGTCGTTTCGCCGTTGTTTCTGTGCTGTCGCCGCCGTTGCTTCCTGTTATCTGTCATTTCAAATGACATTTGAAATGACAGATACCAGCGTGGCGTGAAGCCTTAGGCCCGCGCACCCAGGATCCTGTATAGGCGCTCTATCCAGTATCCTGGGTTGCGCGGGCCTAAGGCTTTTCGGACGCGGCTTACATTTACATATAATTAGGCTTCAGGATCGAGCGGTAGGTGAGTTGCACTGTGCGGGCGGTAACCGCGGGTGCCGTAGGCACTAACGCAGCTCTTCCTAAGGCTCGGTACTGGATAGGCCTGTCGGAGAGGAAATTTCTGGACTTCTAGAGGGGATTCTCAATCCCTTAGTAAACAGCTTCGTACAAGTCACCACAGATAGTCTGAAAAAAAAGTTAAACTGAGGAGCTACTACTCAGCACTTGGTCACAATAGCACAGCAACACTCTCCATGCAGATAGAATAACTACGTGTGAAAAATTTCACAAGCCAGCCAACTTGAACTATCCATTCACACCGGACACTATTACAAAAATTTAAGAAGTTCATTCTGACATAACTATGTCACTTTCAACAATTACATTTGCGATCATGGGCAGCAGGATAGCACCCTGGTATGCAATCTTGTCATGGCAGAACAGGAAGAGATTTTTAAAAAGGCAGGCCAGATTCTTCAAATATCACTAGCATACTGATGATTTCTAAGGGATTGAAGAGACCTACACAAAAATATAATAATTTAATGTACCCCATTGGAAAGACCAATATTGATAGCTTTTAACCGGATTTTATCCTTCGTACCTACACCAGTGGCTTGGACAGAGCCAGGTACTGGGTGGAGTTCAGCAATTAATATACCAAGTAACCAGGGACAAATAAAAAAAAGTTGCTTTGTAAAAACTCCGTTTAATTAGCGGCAGAGAAAAAGATTTCACAAGTACTGTCTTATGCTACATGGAAAGTTTATTTTTGAACTGCACTGCATAATACTAAAACCTTAAAAAAAAACACTGACAATGCCCATTCTTTGTCGGCTCCCACAACACGAGGAAACAGGACTCAAAGGAGACGTCAGAATTTTCATCATTAGAACCAGTTTAATCTGGAGTGCCCTGGAGATGTTGGACTCCATCTTTCACAAGGGTAACCATTAAATTTCCCTTTGAAACCCTCACAACCCTATCAACATTTGCGTTTCTGCTACAGTAAGCACCCCAGCAACTACAAGAGCATTTTAGAAGGAATAGGACTAAACGCCACAAGAGGTATAAAAAAAAAAAAAAAGGGGAGTCTAAGTACTTTCACAAATGATTATCTACAGATACCTTCCAGCTGTATGGCAGAGCACCTAAAGCTCTCTCCCGTGTACCACGCCATTTATCTCCACCAATCATAGGAGTGCATGCATACCTCGCTAATAATGCACAGCTAATCAGAGGCTATACACCCGAAAGGCAACTTAGAAGAGAATCCATATAAAACAATCCGTTCCTAAATTAGAGCCCTAGCATGCTAAGACAAAGGGACAAGGTACATTCATCATTGTTCATTAGAACGAACCTATGATACCGGCATGACCCATAACTGGAAAAAAAAAAAAGCTCAGAAGGAACTCTGACACACTTGAATAAATTCATCCCAAAATTAAATGCATAGTTTCCACGATGCATTTAATTTTGATAAGTTGCATAAATGTATTAGTAATGGCGTCATTAGATTTAGCAAACGTATTCTAAAATGGAACAGGCAGCAAATATATTCCGGGATGAATTCAATAATTGCCTTCCAAACAGTGAAAGAAGAAAGAACCACATTCAAAATAAACGGAACTCGACCAATCCACGCATTCCTTTATTGTTCACGGCGCACACCCCAAAATTACTAACCATTCTGCAGCAAGCTCTTGCAATTCGTCTATGATAGCACCACCGCTCTCACACCGTACAGCAGGTCACCTCTACAAGGAGCACAAGAACCACGAACGCAGGCACATCCGCTCCTGTTTCCGCCGCGTCGAAAGGATCTTGTAGTTTCTCTTAACCCTGGAGCGAATGTAATTCAAGGGAAACCGAGATCATATTAAACTACAACTTCCGAGATGCAGCAGCTGTAGGATCGTTTCACTTCTCGGATCCCTGCGCTATCAGTTATAAAAAATAGTTCTCCGTGGTGCCTGGTCTAATGTACCAGAGTCCACTCTGACGTTCTTAGGTTTGTTTTTTTTTCCGCCACAGGCGGTCGTTCCCTTCCTCTGATTGTTTTTCAAATGTGGTCAATGGAGATATCTGCACTACGGGGCCAGTTATAGTTTAGCAAATGTTATATATTGTATAATAGAAAGGGTAAATCGACATTGCCCCGGGATAGACTCTGAACTCCAGTACTAAATATACCATAAAGTAGAGGATTCACAAAACTTCTTTCTCGGTATCATGACATGGCAATACACGAAGTGAGTAAAGCTCAGACGCCGAGAGGAATGAATGAGAGTTCAGCAGTGAATAGCCAGGCGTAACTGTCAAAGAAGGACGGGGCCAGATAAACTCGGAAGAGAATTCTTTGTCACGCCTACGTCAGGAGCGCCAGAAACTCCGGTGCGTGCGGAAGGAGTATGCGCAGTGGTCATGCAAGGGTGGTAGTAAGACGGAGCAAGCGCAATGGAGCCAGAGGTGTAGAAGCGCGAAGGAAAGGGGGAGGGGCAGGCGGCGGCTTCTCTGGTTGTCAAGTGACGTCGTGAAGTTCGCGGCCGCCCGCCCGCCCGTTGCTAGGCCTGAGGGAAGCGAGGGAGGAACCTTCAGCCTTGCCAGTGATTGAAAACTCCAGTGAAGAGAAAGAAATAGGGCGCCGGCGCCGGTTTCCGCTATCTTCTCTCTGGATCTAGCGATCGATTTGGAGGTGCTGGAGGAAAACCGAGAAGCGGCGGTGATCGGCAGGTAGCGCGGGGTGGCAATACGTCTTTTGGCGAGGGGAGGCGATAGCTGCAGGAAGGCAGTGCATTGACCGCCGGGAGCTGCTGCTTCTGTGCAGGCAGAAGGGTCGAGCCCGGTGCTGGCTGCCGTGTTCATAAGCAGACTTTTGCTCCGGTGGCGATTTTCTATTACGCGTCATAGTTGTCAACTTTTCAAAAAGATTGGTGGTGCTAAAGTTAACAAAAATTACCCCTCCCTGAACACAGTAAAGGAGTTTGCTCAATATTGGGGGGTGCTCAAGCACCCACTGGACCCTCAGAGCTGGTAGCTATGCTACACTTGATAGCCTCAGAAATAGTCCTGGAGGCTGTAATACTTATTTCCTGTAGAAAAGAGACGTTAGCACTTGCATGCCAGTTTTTGGCACAACACAATCACGAAGGTCCAGCTTCTCTGCTCCACTTTTCTTGCTTCTCGCCATCATCTGTTCGCTCATTTTTCTCTGTAATTTTTCCTCTCTCTCTCTCAGGTCTGTGTGCTCCTCTTTCTTCAAGCTCTGACTAGAGTCTCATGTTTCAGGCAGGAACAGATGAATTAATGCAGGGCTTTATCCGAATACTGCAGACATTATGATTCCTCATTAATTTCTCCAAATCCAACTTGAGTCTGACACTTCAACTGAAATTCATAGAACTCTGTTAAACACATCTCAGGCCCTGGTCTATCTCTTCAGTGTTAGGGCCAGTGATATTGTGGCCATGGTGCAAGAGATAATTCTGAGAAAGCAGAGAGCACTTGGTCCAATGCTTGCCTAATGGCAACTGTGGTTCATGTAATTCTCATGGTACTTCTCCATATGAGTTAAGCCCAAGAGACCCTAATGTTCCAGTGGAATCATATTACACAGGGATTTCAAGAGATCATCTGTATTGTGGAAGAGCTCAGCAGCTACTGTCTTGACAACTTTCCTGTTTCAGTTTAACCTGGGGTTTACCATTTCAGATTCCCTCTCACCAAATTATCCTTATTACAGATGCCTCTAGTCTGGGTCGGGGAGCTCACCAGAAAGGCCTTCATACTCATAGCTCTTGTACTCCTGAGGATTAGAGATTACACACCCTTCTGGAGTTAAGGGCAGTATTGGATGCCATAAAGGCTTTTTGGTTAATAAAACTGGCCTCCTATAACTGACAATAAGAAGTTCATGTTCTACCTGAACAGGGAAGAACTGTATCACACCTTCTGAATCCAGAGACTATGGAACTAAGTCATCTCTTGCAGCCTGACCCTAAGCCATGCACATGACAGGATAGGACAACAATCTTGGCAGACAGACTCAATTGTCATCAGAAACTTCACAAGTGGTCCCTGAGCCAGGATGTAACAAACAAGATTTTCCTTCATTTGGACTAGCCAAGGTAGATCTATTTGTAACAGCCCTCAACAGAAAGGCATTACTCTCCTCCTCTAGGTGGATATCAGAAGATAGGATAGTGGCAGACCCTTTTGCCCTTCGTTGGGCTTCTGTATGTGTATTCTCCAATACTTTTAGTGTCCAAACCCTTAAGAAGTCTCAGAAGGTTCCAGGGAACTGTGGTCCTGAATGCTTTCTTTTGGCCAAGACATAATTGGTTTATATTTCTTTGGGAATTATCATCCAGGAAATGAATCAAGTCGGAAGCACCCCCAGCTTTGAACATACAGAATTGGGGATCATTGATGAAAGAATATGTGACTCAATAAGCATAATCTAAGAATTATAAAATAAATAAACCCACAACATCCAGTCTCTGGCTCTCAGAACATGGATGTTGAGGGGTTATAATATGGTCTCTTTGGTTTCTTCAATGAAGTGTTTCAGAACTTTTGAGTTTCTAGAAGGAATCCACTAGTATATCTTATAGCTTTAAAAGGAGAAGGTTTGCTATGTGATACGAGGGCAAGGCATTCAGTTCCTTCTCTTGCCCCTCACAAATCCTGCTTTAATACCTTTTATGCCTTTCATAGTCTAGTCTGGCCTTAAAATCAGCTCTGTTAGGGTTCAACAAAATATAAAAGGGAACCACATTTCTTTATAGTTTCTCATTGTCAGATTTATGTGGGATTGACTCTTGTGAACCTGACCTGGAAAGTCTAGATTTTGGGGGTCTAACAGTTTCCTCATCTGGGCTTCCAACTCAGCTGGAACCAGAGCTGGAAACCTGGTGACATGAGTATTCATTTGCAACTATCTATGGATTTTTCCTCTATTTTATATCCTTTTCCAACTTTAGTCCAGTCATTGCAGCAGTAGTTCTTGACCAGGTACCATGTACCAAGCCTCTCTCTGGAAATCTGCAATCATAGGCCCCACATCCAGCCAATAGGTATTGCTGTTACACACTGCCCATGCCTCCCTCTCCTCCATATTCCCTGCCAGGCACTGTAAACACTGTCTCAGCAACATTCAAAGCCCTGCAATATGGAAGACCTGAGTTGGGAATCAAACTGATCCCTCCACCACAAAGCAACTGGAAGGTCACTTTTTTGGAGGCTGTCATTTCTGTCAGCAGTCAGTGAATTCCAATGACTTATCCAGAATAAACTAAATTCCATCAGAATAGGGTGATGCACTATACACACCCTAAGTTCCTGACTTTTACCTTAATCAGTCACTCATCTTGCCAACATATTTCCCTAGGCCACATGTCTATAAAGACCAAAGGGTTGGTTTATTTTATTTATTTATTTATTTTATTTATTTGTCGCCTGTTGATGAGCCCTAGGTGACTTATAGCAAGTGCATTCATAATTACAAAGTTTTTCAAACTTTGTATTGCAAGAGAGCTGTTGCCTTCTTTCTGGAGAGGACTCGAGCCCATAGAAAGTTTACCCAACTTTTTGTTTCCTTTGACCCCAGAATGCCTGGAAATGCTGTGACAAAGTGCATCCTTTATAATTGGGTAGAGGATTTCATTTCCTTCTGTTAGGGCCAGGCAGGTCTGATCTTAGAGGGGCATATCATGGCCTATAATGTTAGGGCCATGGCAATGGCTGTTGCCTACCTAAGGTCTACCTCACAGAGAAGATTTGCAAAGCTGAGACATGGAGTTCAGTCCACACATTCACATCTCATTACTGTCTAGACATGGGCTCCCAGCAGAATAGTAGGTTTGGACTTTCCATCCTCCATAGTCTCTTTGAGTAGAGTCCATCTCCAGCCCCTAAGGCTCATTTTTATAAGTTCGGGTTGTCTGCCTTGTTTAAAAAAAAAAAAAAAAAGACAACATAAAAAGGGTTTCCAACAAAAAGATTTGTTGTTCACTGGCAGCATAAGCTTTTCTTTCTCCTATTTTGTGAAGACAATTCTTAGCTAAGAAGTCCCCTGTGTGCGACTTTGAACTGCTTGTCTTTAGAGAAAGTGAAGTTGCTTACCTGTAACAGGTGTTCTCTAAAGCCAGCATTCACCTGTCACAGGAACACTATTTCCCCCCCCCCCCCCCACCATAGCAGTATTCTTTCTCCAGGCAAAGCCACATGAGTAAACTGAGAAGAGCTGTGGGGCTACTCCAAATCTGTGAGTACTACTGGACATCTTATTTATTACTTTCTAGCAACCAATTACTTCATTATCTGTTCTGTTTAATAAATACAATATCTGGACCTGCAAACCCAAATTGTCTTATACAGTGCATATACATGCCTCTTCTTTTATCTGTGCAGCATTCTGAATTGTGTCGCCCAGACTTTTTATTTTAAAAACTCTAAACTGTATAGTTGCACTGACTACATTTAACACCCTTCAGTTATCTAGCAACAATATTTAATGTATCTGTTTACCTTCTTACACAATTTCACTTTTTTCACAGTCATTTACTTTATCCCTGAATAATTAACTACTGGATCCCAGTTTGCTATCCCATAAGTACTGGCAGCAGCTTTCCTAGACCCAGTTTCTTACCTGTCCATAAGCATTAGACACAATAGAAAAGAGAGAAGGGTGACCAAAATGATAAAGGGGATGGAATAACTCCCCTGTGAGGAAAGTCTAAAGATGTTAGGTTTAGCTTGGAGAAGAGATGGCTGAAGGGGGATATGATGGAGGTCTATAAAATCATGAGAGGTCTAGAACGGGTTACTGTTAATCAGTTGTTTACTGTTTCAGATAACACAAGGCCTTGGAGGCACGCCGAGAAGTTAGCAAGTAGCACATTTAAAACATATCAAAGAAAATTATTTTTCACTCCGTGCATAATTAAGCTCTGGAATTCATTACCAGAGGATATGGTTAAGGCAATTAGCTTATCTGGGTTTAAAAAAGGTTTGGACAAGTACCTGGAGAAGTCCATAAACTGCTATTAGTTAAGTTGACTTAGTAAATAGCCACTTCTTATTACTGGCATTAGTACCATGGGATCTGTTTAATACTTGGGTACTTGCCCAGGAGACTGGGTTTGATGGACTCTTGATCTGACCCAGTATGGAAACTTCTTATGTTCTTATTTAACAGTAACGTCACAGTTCTTTGGCTCTACTACTGTATTGCAGCTTCAGCAAACAACTGAATTGAACTGCCTTGCTCAGGTGAACAAGCACTCCCCAGTATTCTCAGCGTTGCAGCTTAAATATCCATGTCTGAAGTGACAATGTCTATTATTGGCTAAAGCACATCATGATAATATACACAGAGGATAACTGTTAAATGTGTGCGGCAGAATATATGGCTGCGAGAAGATCTACGCTAGTATTTTCAAACCCAGTGGTGATTCTATCATGAGGTAGGGTAAGGTGGCTTCCTCGGGTGGCAAAACTTTGAGGCAGCAAAAAGTGCCCCCAAAATACTCCTGCTAAGGCTGCCTCACCCTGCATTCAGGCCAATGCCAGTGGTGTGGCTTCAGTGAGCTGCCCACGTGGTTCCTATCCCTCACAGGCAGAAGAAAGAATCCTCGCTGGAATGGTTGCAGTTTCTCTAAGGCACCCATGGGGTTCCTAATCCTGTGGACAGAAGAAAGATTCTGTAGCTGCGCAGCTTCAGGGCATCTTTAGTGACTCGAGCCCCTCATGGTGCATCTTCAGTGATGCGGCACATCTTCAGTAATGGGGCCCCCCATGGTACATCTTCAGTGCTGTGGACCTAGTAAAAGAAACTTGATGGGGCTGCTGCAGAAAAAGCCTGGCAGGCCTCCTGAAAAGGCCCATAAGAGAGCGGGATGCCTTGAGTGTACGTGTGTGAGATTGAGAATGCCTGTATATGTCAGGAAGAGAGAAAGAGAGAGACTGTGTGTGTTTGAGTGTGTAAGAAAGAGGCTGTTTTATGTAAGAGAGGGAGAGAGTTACTGAGTTTGAGAGAGTTCCTCAGTGTATATGTGTGTGAGGGATAGAAATCTATTGAATGTAAGAGAGTACCTGTATGTGTGAAGGACAGAGAGCAACTGAGTGTGAGGAAGTGCCTGTGTTTGTGGGAGAGAGTGCCACTGAACGTGAGAGAATGCCTCTGTGTGTGTGTGAGGGAGAGAGAGCCACTGAGTGTGAGAGAATGCCTCTGTGTGTGTGTGTGAGGGAGAGAGAGCCACTGAGTGTGAGAGAGTGCCTGTGTATGTGTGTTTGAGGGAGAGAGAACCACTGTGTATGTAAGCGAGAGGTTGTGTGTGTATGAGATGGAGAGAGATAGTGAATGAGCATGTGTGTGTGTGAGGGAATGTGCGTGAGAATGAATATTTGTGTTAGAGTATGTGTATGAGAAAGAGAGGATAACGTTTGTGCACCCTCCTTCTTCCCCTCCAGCTCTTCAACTTATCCCGGACAATCTCATGGGAGCTAGAAATCAAAGTTCCCAAGTATGGAGAATGGAATAGTTTGGGTTTTTTTAATCCCTTAGTTTTAAAAAATTGAATGTTATTTGATGTATCTGCTGTTTTAGAAATATTTTATCAGTGTTTGGTAAATTTTTTAAATTTTTTGTATGCATTTTTAATTATTTCGATATTCTATCTATCAGCTGATTTGACATAGTCTTACCTTGATACTCGACTGCTTTGAAACTCGTCGAATTTGGTACTCGACACATTTTGTTGTTGAGCAAAAAAAAAAGTATTAATAAGCAAATATGAGAGCAGTATTCGCATTACTGATCTTGCTAGAGAATATGGTATGCCTAGAACAACGGTCTCCACCATCATTAAGAATAAAGAAGCGATAAAAAAGGCTGATGTTGCAAAAAGATTTAAAGCAGTAACAAAGCAGCGTTCCCAAACACTCAAGGAAGTTAAAAAACTGTTACTAATTTGGGTAAATGAGAAGCAGGTAGCGGGTGACAGTGTATTGGAAGCCATGATATGTGAAAAAGCAAAAGTGTTGCATGCCGGTCTTTTGAAAGTGTTGAAGTTTTTAAGGCCAGCCACGGTTGGTTTGATAATTTTAAAAGAGGACCGGCATCCATAGTGTCATGAGGCATGGCAAGGCTGCTTCAGAAGGTCATACTGTTATTTGGGTAGTGGTCGATCGGTTCTCCAAAATGGCTCATTTTACACCCCTGCCCGCCCTCCCTTCTGCTCCCCGTTTGACTCAATTATTTATGTCACACGTGTTCCGGCTTCATGGTCTACCCCAACACATCATATCTGACCTAGGATCGCAATTCACAGCTCGATACTGGCGGAACCTCTGTGCCAAGTTTCACATTGCTTTAGACTTCACCACCACCTTTCACCCTCAAGCCAATGGGCAGGTAGAACGGACTAATCGTACTCTTAAACAGTTCCTGCGCTCCTATGTTAATGCTCGACAGGATGACTGGGCAGCCTTGTTGCCCTGGGCGGAATTCTCTCACAACTTCCACACCTGTACCTCGACTGGATCTTCTCCTTTTCAAACTGTCTTTGGTTGGCAACCTACACCACCGGTGCCTCTACCCCTATCTGTCCCCTCTCCTGCGGCTCAGCTTACTGCCACACAGTTAAAGCAACTTTGGATCCACACCCGACAAATGCTTCAAAGGGCCGCATATACTGCAAAACGATTCGCTGACCGACATCGGAGACCTGCACCACAATTCCGCCCAGGAGAGAAGGTGTGGCTTAGCACCAGAAATATCCATCTGAGGGTCCCATCAATGAGACTGGCTTCTCGCTATATTGGCCCTTTTCCTGTGACTAAACAAATAGGTCCTGTGACCTATCAATTACGTCTACCCGCCTCACTACGTATCCACAATGCCTTTCACGTATCTTTGTTGAAACCATTGCTCCTCAAGTGGCCCTCTCGGAAGGTTCCCGTTTCTCCTCAATTACAGCTGGAGGACGACACGACTAATCAAGTTCAGGAAGTTCTCGATGTCCGGAGACGAGGTCGTAGATGGGAGTATCTTCTTGCTTGGGAGGTCTTTGGGCCAGAAGAGAATTCCTGGGAACCTGCTACTAATATCCTTGATAAAGAACGTCTCAAGAATTTCCACGCTACTCATCCGGGGAAACCCAAGCTTTCTAGGGGGAGGCCTAAAGGAGGGGGTACTGTTATGGTCACCGGTGGCCGCGACCGGGGCCAAGCACTCACTGGCGCGGCAGACCGCTTCGCTCTTGGTGACTTCTTCAGCATCGATGGGCTCGTCCCGCGGCGGTTCCTGCTGCTCAACATGGCCGCGGCATCGGCCAGTCTCCTGCTCTCTATTGGCTCCGTCCCCGCCGAGCTTCCTAGGGCCGCACACGCGGCAGTAGCCGATTCTTAAAGGGGCCTTGACAGGAAATGGTTGAACACCTTCCTGTGGGCTCCAATGGGGGTTAGATTATTTAAGGCAAGGCCTGGAGCCTCAGACCTTGCCTTGGCTTCTTGGCTCTCGTGCTTGTTCCTGTTCGTGGTTCCTGTTTTGATTCTCCATGTTCGATCCCTGGACTGGCTGTGGTACTTTCTGGCTCTCGACCCCTGGACTGGCTGCGGAGTATTCTGGCTCTTGATCCCTGGATTGGCTGTGGTACTTTCTGGCTCTCGACCCCTGGACTGGCTGCGGAGTATTCTGGCTCTTGATCCCTGGACTGGCTGTGGTACTTTCTGGCTCTCGACCCCGGGACTGGCTGAGGAGTATTCTTCTGACTTTGATCACTGAACTGTGCTTATCTCTTACGACCTGCTGGAGGTGCCAGCTTCTGATCTCCCGACCTGCTGGAGGTGCCAGCTCCTGTTCTCACGACCTGCTGGAGGCACCAGCTTTTGTTCTTACGACCTGCTGGGGGCGCCAGCTATCTGATTACACGACCTGCAGGAGGCGCCTGCATCCAGAAAGGTGGAAAGAAGGCAAAACAATTATCGGCATGGTTAAAAGGTGAGGTGAAAGAGGCTATTTTAGCCAAAAAAACATCCTTCAAAAATTGGAAGGAAGGATCCATCTGAAGAAAATAGGATAAAGCATAAGCATTGTCAAATTAAGTGTAAGTACAAAATATAAAAAATGGTTTGCTGGTAACTCTTTATATCAATACAATTGGCCACATCAATATTAATTAAATGTAATACATTTTGTAGTTTTGTAGGACCAATACGCAAAGGGGCGGATTTTCAGAGCCCTGCTCGCGTAAATCCGCCCAAAACCGGGCGGATTTACGCGAGCAGGGCCCTGCGCGCCGGGAAGCCTATTTTACATAGGCCTCCCGGCGCGCGCAGAGCCCCGGGACTCGCGTAAGTCCCGGGGTTCTCGGAGGGGGGCGTGTCGGGGGCGTGTCGGGGGGCAGGCCCGGTCGTCGCGGCGTTCCGGGGGCGTGTCGGCAGTGTTTTGGGGGCGGGTACGGGGGCGTGGCTACGGCCCGGGGGCGTGGCCGCGCCCTCCGTACCCGCCCCCAGGTCGCGGCCCGGCGCGCAGCAGGCCCGCTGGCACGCGGGGATTTACGTCTCCCTCCGGGAGGCGTAAATCCCCCGACAAAGGTAAGGGGGGGGGTGTAGACAGGGCCGGGTGGGTGGGTTAGGTAGGGGAAGGGAGGGTAAGGTGAGGGGAGGGCAAAGGAAAGTTCCCTCCGAGGCCGCTCCGATTTCGGAGCGGCCTTGGAGGGAACGGGGGGGAGGCAGCGCGGCTCGGCGCGCGCAGGCTATACAAATCGATAGCCTTGCGCGCGCCGATCCAGGATTTTAGTGGATACGCGCGGCTCCGCGCGTATCTACTAAAATCCAGCGTACTTTTGCTTGAGTCTGATGCGCAAGCAAAAGTAGGCTGATCGCGCTTCTTTTAAAATCTACCCCAAAGAGTCTGTATGTCAATCAGACCCACCATGGAATGGTCACATTACTTTATTTTATATTTAAACTATTTGTAGAATTTTTTGTATATTATATCTTAAAATGTTCCATACTGCCACAGGAGACTCAGTGCAAAACAGACTAATAAGCCAGTTTGGTCAAATAATCCAGTAGTCAAAACAACCCTAATAAAAAATCCATTCAAAAGAACACAGTCACAGTACTTAACTCAAGGTAAGGTCCTGACGCGATCGCGTTTCGAACCAACGTTCTGCTTCAGGGGAAACCCCAAATGTACGTCTTCTTCAAAGAAATCATCACATCTTGCAGAAACAATCTTCTCTTAGTGGCATAGACAGTGGCTTTGGCTGCTTAAGTCCTTCCTCAGCGGTCTGCTTTCAGACCTGCAAACTTAGAAAACATGGCAAACTAACAGGGCTTTTATACCTCCTCCGGATGTGACATCAAGCTGACCGTCCAATTAGATCGTCTTATCTCCCAGCTCTTAGTAAGTTTTCAATCAGGTAGTCTTGAGTCTTATGCATGTGATGAGTTCTCAATGAGGTCATCTGTGCACCCATCAGATAATATGAGAGAAAGAGACCTACTAACACTTGTAGTCTTCAACCAGGTCCGTATAGAGGGCCCATTAGGTAGTCTCGTCTCCCAACTCTTAGTAAGTCTTCAATCAGATCGTCTAAAGTCCTATGCATATAGTAAGTGCTCAATCAGATCGTCTGAATGCCCATAAGATGATATATGCAATGAGAACCTTCTAACACTTATAGTCTTCAACCAGGTCCATATCGAGGGCTTCTGATAGTAAAGAGAAATTCAAAGAAAATAAACAAAAAAAAGAAAAGAACTCTTTTGTAAAAATAATCCAAAAAACAAAAATCAAATCAAAAGGAAAATCTCATGAACATTTTTTTTATCCAAAAATCAAAGATCAAATAAAAAGAACATCTCGTGAAAAAATTAATTAAAGAAACCAAAGGTTATCTGAATAACTGAAGAACAAAAATATTTTGAAAAACACAATATCAAAAAAATCAATCCATCTCAATTTGCAAACCAAAAATGAAAAATCAAATTAATGTGTACCAATTGATTTTCTCATTGAGACCTTGAGGACAAACTGACTGCAATGTGAAAATCCAATAATGTTCTTGAGGAACCTTCCATAACTATATCTTGAATAATATCAACCAGTTCCTCAGTTGGATCAATGGACAACTTGCAATAGTATTTAGGGTCCTCCAATTGTCTATATATCTCTGTTACATAATCCGTGGTGTTCTGTATGACAATCGCTCCACCTTTTTCCACAGGTTTGACCACCACCTCTCGATTTTCACTCAATTGTTTTAAAGCTTGATACTGACTATAAGTTGTTTGACGTCTGGATTATTTGACCAAAATGGCTTATTAGTCTGTTTTGCACTGAGTCTCCTGTAGCAGTATGGAACATTTTAAGACATAATATACAAAAAATTCTAAAAATTGTTTAAATATAAAATAAAGTAATGTGACCATTCCATGGTGGGTCTGATTGACATACAGACTCTTTGCGTATTGGTCCTACAAAACTACAAAATGTATTACATTTAATTAATATTGGTGTGGCCAATTGTATTGATATAAAGAGTTACCAGCAAACCATTTTTGATATTTTGTACTTGTACTTAAGGTTTCTGGCGTACACTGTGTGTTTGGGCCAATTTGTTGCAAGTTAAGTGTAAAACATTGATAAGACAGGTGAAGAGAGAATTTGAAATGAAGTTGGCAGTAGAGGCAAAAACTCATAATAAAACATTTTTAAATATATCCGAAGCAAGAAACCTGTGAGGGAGTCGGTTGGACCATTATATGACCGAGGGGTTAGGGAAGATAAGGCCATTGCAGAAAGACTAAATGAATTCTTTGCTTCTGTGTTTACTAATGAGGATGTTGGGAGATACCAGTTTCGGAGATGGTTTTCAAGGGTGATGAGTCAGACGAACTGAACCAAATTACTGTAAACCTGGAAGATGTAGTAGGCCAGATTGACAAACTAAAGAATAGTAAATCACCTGGACCGGATGGTATGCATGCTAGCGTACTGAACTAAAAAATGAAATTTCAGATCTATTAGTTAAAATTTGTAATCTATCATTAAAATCATCCATTGTACCTGAAGACTGGAGAGTGGCCAATGTAACCCCAATATTTAAAAACGGCTCCAGGAGCGATCTGGGAAACCATAGACCAGTGAGCCTGAATTCAGTGCTGGGAAAAATAGTGGAAACTATTTTAAAGATCAAAATCGTAGAGCATATAGAAAGACATGGTTTAATGGAACACAGTCAACATGGATTTACCCAAGGGAAGTCTTGCCTAACAAATCTGCTTCATTTTTTTGAAGGGGTTAATAAACATGTGGATGAAGGTGACCATATATCCATGTATATGCCGCTGCACACATTTGATAGTTTTTCTCCCTGTATGTATCTATATATGTGTGTGTAAGTAAGTATATATACACATATATATATATATACACTCAAACACACACATATATAAATACAAACTGATTTTAAAAAGCAGTTACATGCTTAAAATTGGGTTTTACCAATGCAAGTGGGCTTTTGAAAATTGCTACAATATATGCCATTAAATTGTCCATGGTATATTCATGTGTAAGTGCACTTTACACATGTAAATGACTCTTTAAAATTGCTACAATAGTGTGTTACATTTATATGTGTAACTCCTTTTAAAATTACCTCCTTTATGTATATATATGAGACGAATATTCAGTGCTACATAGCCAGATAAGTAGTAACTTCTCTGGCTAATTGATAACTGCTGAATATCCAGCTACGTTCAGCAGTTACCACTTAGCAGAATAAGTACTTATCCAGCTTACAGGCCGATACAGTAAAAATCGCTTTCCTGGCGCGCGCACAGGCCACTCTCCTGTGCCGAGAGAAATTAATGCGTTGAAAACGTGCATCCAAACACGGGTTAACAGTGCGCTCCGCCGGAGCGCACTGTACTGTATCAGCCTGTTAGTAAATAACTGGTCAATGGGTAGATCAGGGAGGAGCTACTTATCCATCTATCATAGCTGATAAGTGCCGATATTCAGACTTATCTGCCTACGGTAGGCAAACAAGTTAGACCTGCTCAATAACAAGCCTAAACTTAGCCCTAGCTGGGTATGAGTTATCCAGCTAAATGGAGATTTCTACAGGAAGTAGCCATGCTGCTGAATGTCCCATGTAAGTTAGGTAGAAAGTCTTATATAGCTAACTTACAAAGCCAGAAAAATCTGAATATGGGGGCCTATAAATTTATCTTTCTTTCTCTCTGTAATTATAGAGTACAATAATATGGATTTGAACCTTGTTAAAATGCATTAAGTCCATTGTTGGAGAT
This sequence comes from Rhinatrema bivittatum, assembly GCF_901001135.1. Taxonomy (NCBI): domain Eukaryota; kingdom Metazoa; phylum Chordata; class Amphibia; order Gymnophiona; family Rhinatrematidae; genus Rhinatrema; species Rhinatrema bivittatum. The sequence goes on from NC_042617.1 coordinate 120,502,818, forward strand.
TAGATCCCAACTGTAAGCGTAAAAGGATTTGCCACTGTCATTTATGGGGAGAAGCACCCTTTTTAGGTGGTAATCTTTCCAAAACTTTTATACAGAATGCAAATGGATGCATGATGACTACATAATAAAGATATAGCATCTCTTAAATCTATGTTGGTACAATTTATTTGGCAAAGAAAAAGAGCTCATATTAGCCTCGTAAAATTGATGAGGCCTCGATGTTTTGGAGGTCTTAATCTTCCTGATTTTTGTTTTTACATTATCTGTCAATTGCGATCTTTTTGGGAATGACATTCTTCTTATGCTTTTTGTACTCCTGATTTGATTGCTTATAGAATTTTTCCACTTTCTGACATTGGAGCACTTCATTCTATAGTTGTTAAGTTTTATAAAGCATTGTCAAAATGTTTGATTCGCCCATTGTTGTTGTCTTTAAATGGTGGAATTATACTAATTTGTCTACCTTTTTGCCTTTACATGGGAATTTGTTTTTTGCCCCAGGTATTTCAGGTGGAATATTTAAAAACTAGTACACTAAAGGTATCTTAGATATTTCATACGTTTTTTGTACAGAAATCACAACTGTATTTTCTTTTTAACAATTGCAGGAACAATATGATTTGTCAAAATCACATTTCTTCACTTATCTTCAAGCTAGACATTATATAGTAAGTTTATTAAAGGATATTGGTGATTTGTATCATTCTGAATTCCTTGATCCTATTCTTCTTTCTGTGGGTAGAAAGAAAAATAAATTATCATCCTGGTATAAACTATGTTCATTGAAATTCACCGAAGAGTGTCTTGTTGACCTGGCACATTATCGGACTTGTTCCTTAGGGACTGAAATTTCTACGATGACTATGTGACATTGTTTTGATTCAGTGCATAAATTATCTCTAGATGTTAAGTATCAAAGGAGATTTTAATTTAAATTTTACATCATAGCTATGATAATGTGAAAGCATTCAAATTTGGCTTGGTTGAGACTGAACTATGTAAATGTTGCTGTTGTGAGCGACTCCACTCACTACCCTCGACGCTGCGCTGTGGAGTCCCAATGTCGCTAGTGGGGCCGCAGCCCAGGTGGCGACATTTGCAGCTGCCATGCAGCAGGAGGCCGCTGCCTGTTTTCTGTGGCAGGACCACTGCTGTCACTGTCTGTTCTTTGTGGTAGGAGCACCGCCGATTCTGCTTCCAGTGGCAAGACTGTCACCAACGCTGCACATCTTCACGGCCGGGAGTGCCGCCGACTCTGCCATCCTCATGGCCTGGGAGCCACCGATGTCTTCCAGCTCCAGCTCTCCCCGGTATCCTCTAGGCATGCATGCTTCTGCTGTGAATTTAAAGTACCCACTGTGGGAAAATCCCTGTGACCCTTTCCAATGACATCATTGCCTCGTCAGTCCAGCAGCCCTATAAAAGGGCTTTCTGCCAGTTCATTGGGGCCTTCATAAGGGTCCTCATGTTCGTCCATGGTCTCTTTGTCCTGAAAGGTCTTCCGTGGTCATACTCCTGTCTTGATGGTCTCCTTGTTCTTTATGGGAGCTCCTCCATGTGCCACATTCCATGTTCTTGGTCTCTTGTCTGTTCTTTGTCCAAATCTGTCAAGTTCCAGATGTTCCAGTCTTTGTTCCCAAGTTCTGACCGTTAGCTCCTCTTGTAACCGTCTTAATTTAGTCAGGAAGAAGGTCCAGACAACTGATCCGTAAAGAATAGACTTTTATTGCCAGCAAGATGCAGCTAAGACAAAGGCGTAGAACTAAATTAAGACGGTTACACTCTCTCGTTATTCCTTCAGGCATGCCAATGTCGTGGTCTGTGATCAGCCCACGGCAGGTTGTGTAGAGCTCCTCCTGGCACAATCCTGTCTCCAAGTCCGTCTTCGCTGGGTCAAGTCCTCAGAGTCCATTCTTGTTTTAGAGTTCCAAGTCAAGTTCCAAGTTTCTAGTCATGTTCCTAGTTCTGGTCTAATGGAGCTTGCCCAGCCAGCAGAACTCTTTGTTTCTCATTCCAAGGGATGTCTTGTCTCCTGTCCTCGTCCGAGTCTCAGTCCAGAGCCTGTCTCACTCCCGGTGTGGTCTGCGACCAACCTGTGGCCGGTTGTGTAGGGCGCACAGTGGGACAGCATGGTCTGTGATCAACCCTAGGGCTGTGTAGGGCACGCTGTAGTGCAGTGCCCATTGAAGCTGAACTCTAACCTGAACCTTTGCCTTCGTCCATGTTCTTTGTCTCCAGAGCCTTCGTCCAAGTTCTAGGCCTTCAGCGTCTTCGTCTGCGTTCCTCATCATGCCTTGTCCTGTCCTTGGCCTTCGTCTGTCCTGACGCACTCGCCTTCCAAGCGGCAGGGTCGAAAGGGCTATTGAGTGGCCGGAGGTCTACCCCACAGATCAGCATTGCATTGTTGGATCTCACTCTGTGCGTGCAGGTTCAGCGGAGGCTTGAGAGCTATGTTCCAAGTCCAAGCTACGATCCAAGTCCATCCCCTGCCAGGATACGCTTACCTTCCACAGTGTGTACCTTGGATTTCCACCCTGAGATCTTACCGTGATCTAAGGGCTCATTTTCTCTTGAGCAAGCGACTGCACTCTCCTGCGCGCGCAACAGTTGCACAATGGAAAAAGGGTCCTTGCTTTATAAATTTCTTTTATGTCACTTTATATTCCCTTTTTGGGATGAAATGCTTTCTGTTATTGCAAAAATAACAAATTGGTACCCTTTTTCTTAACTCTTTTTTTTTAACCATTTTCAGGCATACATAGAGGTAAAAAAAAAATGCATATCACAGCAGGCTGACATTGCTTGGCTCTTTTCAATTTAATCCTCTCTCAGAGCTATAAAAAATTTGTGTATGTGGCGCCACTGATTCAAACTGGAAAACCAAGCAAACATTGCTTACAGACAGATCTGCGATCTTTCTCATATGGCAGAATATTATGGCAGAATGGATGCATATTGAAAGATTGGACACTAATTTTATGCAACGCCTGCTGCCTAAAGGCTTGGGTGAATTTTTATGATTCTTTTCTGATTTCTTTCCAAGAGCAATATAGAGTTCTATGTTTTTCTAATCAAAGGACTTCTCATTAGAGTTCCCAATTCTAATTTATTTTAATTTAATCTAGTTTTAATTGTTTTAATTTAGTTTCATTTTACTTATTTTGGAATTAATGTGGTGGTGTTTGTGGTTGTCCTGTATCTATGTTATGTGATGTATGTATCACTTTGTGTAGTTCTCGTTAAAATGGTGGTGAGATTGGTCTAGATTTTGTACAGTGTTATATGGTACAGTGTTTTCATTGAGGACAAGCAGGATGGTGGCCCTCGCACATGGGTGACATCATCAGATGGAGCCCCAATGCGGAAAACTTATGTCAAAGTTTCTAGAATTTTGACTAGGCATATACTGAGCATGCCCTATGCCACGTGTCCACGCGGGTCCCTCTCCAGTGTCTCTTTTTCTGCAGTGTGAGTGAGCTCACTTTGGCTGTTTTTTGGCCCTGTGTAAAACCTTTCATTCTCATGGTTTTTGTGGTTTTTTTCTGTGTTATTCTGTCACCAGGTTCTTCTCTGTGCCTTCCCGCAGGACTCCTAGTCAGGGTTTTAGGTGATTCTGGTAAATTTCCTTTCTCTGTTGATTCCCCGTGGCAGCGGGCATCGATGCCTGCTGGCCATCATTGCCCTGCTGCCATCATTTTCAGTTCATGCTCCTTTTGTTTCATTCAACATGGCCACGTCCGATTTTCGGCGAAGTGCCCGAGCACTATGTCCATTATTGATCCACATGAGATATGTGTCCTCTGCCTGAGGGCATCACATGACATTCAGGGTTACCGTTTATGCGCCCAGATGACCCCAAAAGAGACATCGGCTTTGACTTGACAAGGTGGAGTAGCTCTTTGGATCGAAGAAGTCCGAGGCATCGGCATGGAAGGACCAAAATGCTGCTCTGATGGACACGAGCCATTGACATTGGCAGAACCGCTGATGCCATTTGCGGAGAGGGGCGCCAGCGACCGACCACTGATCTCCAGGCCGAGGATGTCAAGTTCCTCGTCATTGGCCTCGGCACCAGGGAAGGACCCAGCCGAGTATTGAGGGAAACCAAAGAAGCATCGGCACCAGTCCCCATCGATGCATGGTGCCGGGCACAGGGATGCACCAACTCATGCTGCGATGCTCCTGAAGTGATTCTGTGGCGAGGAGTGCCAGTCCTCCATTGTTGCTGGGGGTCTGCGATGGTCTCCACTGATCCTGATACCAGTCACCGATCCACCTCGAGGGTCTGAAGAAGATATAGCCATCCCTCCTTCCTCCCAGTAGGTGTTGGCATTGGCAATGTTTGAGGAGGAGCTGGAGTGCCGAGTCCAGCTAGTGGTGGACTGGTGCTGCCCATCCTAGTTCTGCTTCTGGAGAAGCTCAACGTGCTCATTGGTGCGTTACCGACTCAGCTGGTGGAGGTCACAGGTCTGCAGCAGCTCAAAAAGAATAATTTTCAAAGTGATTTATGCAGATAAAAAAGGTGTTTTGCCCACATGAATTGGCTTTCTGAAAAATGCCTTCCATCAATGTGGCTAAAGGTCTGTACTCTAGCACAGATCTACATGCAGAAAAGGCAGGTGCAAGTGTCTCTGTGTACTTTGTACCTGCAGCAAGTTTCCAAGTAAAAGCCAGCGCATATTTTCCCTTTTTAAAAATTGGTGCAAAGACTGTGGGGAAAATGAATGCACAGACTTTGCACCAAAGCATGCAGTTTGCAAATTGCCCCCTGCAGGTACAGTGACTTTCAGTGCAGCTTTAATCTAAAGGAATTCCTTTCCTTCAGACTCCTTGGAGCAATGTAGAAGAAAATCACCTCTTCTTTATTTTTAAATTCCCCAACTTGCAAAGCGTGCCTGGGCAATGCCGACAGAAGAGACGCCTTCTCTATAATGACCCCTCTCAATGTCACTCTGCTATTAGAGATCAATCGTGTCGCCTCGGTGGTGTTCCCAACCCCAGCTGGCCCCGAAAGACCGAAGACTGAAATCTGAGTCTGTAAACAAACCTGCTACTGGGACTCGTAAGGTGCTATTCAATGAAGACAAAAATAGCCTCTGGGTGTTTAATATACTCACAACCTTGTCATATGCTAGCAGTATGTTTAGGTCTAGATTAAGTTTTGGACAAATGTAGGCCAAAAATTGTACAAAGAAAAGTTTCTGGAGTCTATTTTCTGGTACATGCGTAAATGTGCCCCCCCCCAAAAAAAAAATGATGCCCCTGTCAGGAATCTCTTGGATCCCTGACTTGTCCTGAAAATTTGATGAGGATAGGACACAGAACACTCAAGTTATTAGGGAGAGACATATACATTCACACAGATATATGGCGATCTCATAAATCTTCTTCCCTTAACATTGTGCAGATCACTTTGCTTACATAATTCAGAAGTACAAACTTCATGAAGGTAAAAACAGATGTATGAAAAAACATTGTGCAAGTAAAACCTTCTGCAAACAGTGCTGTGGGCTAAAATTTTAAGAACCAGAAAAAAAAGTAACACAAAGCTGTTTACAGAAGGTTTTACTTGCCAGACTATTTTTTTTTGTCAAATGTTTCCTTCTAGACATTGCAGGAGATTTAATCTTTGGGGAAAAGATATTTTATTTCAAAATTGTACAAGCAAATGAATGTTTTGCACTTTTTTTGCACTATTGTTACTTGAAACTTAGATATGGTCCATAAACTTTATAGGTCTAATTTACCAAGAGTTTTGTTTTTTTTTGTCCTATTCTGAGTCTATAGGAAAAGACCTTGATAAATTAGGCTCTCTGTATCCAAAGATTTGGACTGATTGATAAGTCAAAGTTGCAGAATATTTTAGACATTTATCAGTGATAATGCGCACTGCCCCTGAGCCATTAGGCTGGCCCTTAAAATAAAATGAATATACATAGTAAATGAAGGTAACAAAGAATATGTTCTCCCTCATGGTGAATCTGAGAAGAGCAGTCAGGAGGAATAAATAAAAGGTTCATTTAATAGTATTTTCTGAAAGGTGCTCAATAGGCAGAGGATTAACATGTCCTCCTAACACTAAGCCACAAGAGGCAGTGGGGATTGAACCCACAGCTCTGGGTGTTCAAGGCTAGGGGATCTTGCAGTGGAGTCATAGGAACCTCTGATTTGCCAAGAATCCTGCAGAAAATGCTAAGTGAAGCAAAGTTAGGGAGACCTGCCTCCAGAGGCATCCTATTGGATCAGCATTGGGTGTGTCCCAAATTGAGGGCTGTGTACAAGGAGTTCTAGCATGACACACCTTTGCTGGTCAAACAGCCCACACAGAGTTTGCTCTGTGATTTCCTGGTGAATGGTCATCTTCCTGCTCTAGTCCTTTTCCTCAGCTACTCTCCTGGTTGGAAACTCCTTGTACTCTGTATATTTTATCTACCTTGAAAATGCCATATTATAGTCTATGACCATGTAATACTATAAAAGACCTGGCTCATTGGTGCTGTATAGTATTCGGCAGTGCTCTGTGAACTGTAACACTCTCAAAGCAGTTAGTTCTGGCAGAGTGGTGATTTCTTTTCTTCAGCTAAGCCTGGGGTGGATCCCACGCCAATAAATTCTCCCTCTCTCCCCTTGCTTCCGGGGCAAAAGGCTGCCACTGTGGCTTGTGGTGTGCCTAGCCTCATCCAAAATAAATGAACACATGCAGTTCTGGGCCTGTGTGTGATTTCCAGCAGTCAAGTAAGGTCTCATACAAAACCTGTGCCTGTTTCAGTGCCCACGGTAACAACACAGTATTTAGGCTTACAAAAGAGTTCTTGTAGGCTGGCAGTGCCTTACTCATACCACTGCTAAACCTATTCCATCAAACGTTAAACCACAACCTCAGGGTCACTCACTTGCCCTAGGCTAAGTGATTGCTAGAATCCCAGGAAAAGAGAATCCTTCTTTAGGCTTACTTGGTGTCAAGGGAGACTCCTGCTCAGTTGCCCCCAGTGTTCATGTCCATGGCATCTTCAGCAGTGAAGGCTCAGTCCATTATTACCTTCCATGGCTTTCTCCTCTGGCATGAGTAGTACTGTTTTTCCCTTGGCTCTGGGATCTCTGCGCTAATCAGCACCCTGTCCCTGATGCTTGAACCTTTGTCAAAAGGCCTGTGGAGACTTCCGCCCTCCCATCTCTGAGGCCCCTCCCCCAGACTCCCATTGGTTTTGGCTACCCCCCCTCCCCCTGGCCAATAAGAATTGTAGTTCTCAACTCTTTTCCCTTATTCTGGGGGCTGTGTCTACTTTTATGCCCTGTACTTCTACTGCTCCAACCCAGGGGGTTCAAAGCCCTTGGCTGGGTAGTCCTATTACAAACATTAAATGATATAAAAGTGATAACTAGTACTTGGCACATTAGTGCTGACTGTACATTATTTTATACACACTGTTCATTGTTTTTAACTCAACGGATTATTTTTCTGTTGCTATGCTAAGGGACATACACAGGCCTAAGAAGACCATACATGTGCATTAGCTTTGATACTTTGAGACCAGGCAAAGCTTTCATGCTTTGAGAGGAGTTTTAAGCCTTGCAATTTTAGTATTCTTCCCTCTTGCTACCATCCACTTTCCATTACTGTACCAGAAAACGGTATAGTTCAGTGTTGTGCTATGTAACACAGAGGTCAACATTGATAGGGTTTGACCAGCCAAGTTTGGGACTTAGTTGGACAAACCCTGAGTTTTAGCCAGCAAGTCATTACCCAGCTAAAACTTATCTGGATAAAAAAAAAAGAGGCAGAGTAGAGGTGTTGCGAGAGTGGGGCTTAAACTTAACTAGGTAAGTCTGGTCATGATAGAGAGCAGGATTAAAGTTAAATCTATCTGAGTTTATTCATCAGGACCTAACTGATTACATTTCTCACTGAATGTCCTGGCCAAAGTTATCCAGAGTTATCTGCCTAACTTCCCATTGCCCACACCATGCAATATTGACATCATAGTAAGTGATGACAGATGAAGACGAATAATGCTCATCCAGTCTGCCCAGCAGTAAATTTGTCAATTTTAGGTAGATCCATGTACAGATTCCCATATGAAACCCAACATCTATGCCCCCTTTCTCCGTGATCCTCACCTAGCCTTTCAAATCACTGCCACTGCCTTATAGGGTTATAACTGACACTCTGTGCTGGTTACCCCAATACTTTCTCAAAGATTTGATGGAATCGTACTACTGCTGTTTTGTGCCGTAAGTGCTGCTTCTTGCATCGTACACTAGTGCTTCATTTCCATCCCCTTGCCTCTAAGGAAATCAAGCTACTAGTGATCTGTTTTTTAGAAATGCAATAAAAACTTAGCGCTTGATATTCAAAATAGTGCTTAGCCCGATAAGTGCTACTTATCTGGCTAAGTAGAGCTGCTGAATATCTAGTTAGGGATTGCCGCAGCCACTTGGCCGGATAAGTCAAAAGTATTTAGTCAGATACGTCATGGGTGGGGGAACAAGTGTTACAGGGAGGAGTTGAGTTAACTAGATAGGTTATCTGGCTAACTCTGATATTCGGAGTTAATCATATAACTTATCCAGCTAACTCTAGATAAGTGTATCTGGTTAATTTGTTAAACCACACAGTGGCTGAATCTGAACCCCCTTGTTATTTCACTCTGCCTTCCCCTAGGAATGTCATCTTATTTATGCTGCTCATACTTCTTTACTAGCGGTGGTCCTGCTCTAGATATTCCAACAATGTGAATCTGTCTTTGACAGTTTATTGCAGGGGTTCTCAACCCAGGCTCCGGACACATCTAGCCAGTTAGCTTTTCAGGAGATCCACAATGAATATGCATGAGATGGATTTGTATACAATGGATGAAATACATGCAAATCTACCTCATGCATATTCATTGTGGATCTCTTGAAAATCTGACTGGTTAGGTGCATCCTGAGGACTGGGTTGAGAACCACTGTTTTTTTGTATGGGAGGGGTTGAAGCTCCCAAAGGGATTTTTGTCCTGTGGGTCCTGGAGGATTTAGGGCGGATTGATGGATTCTTTGGGCCCTATTTACTAAGCAATATTCCCATAGAAAAAGAATGAGAGAAAACTTTTGATAAATAGGCTCCTTTGTTAGTTGGGCATTATTATAACGTGATTGATAGGATGCTTAGGATTGTACACATGTTTTGTGTAGATATGATTTGATATATTTTGTGCATTTTTTAAATTTGACTTGCTTCAATAAATATTTTTTGAATGACGTGAGACATAAAATTAAAAATATAAGTTAATAAATGTGGATCCTTTGTGTCTATCCCACTCTTTTTGGAAGTTTTACTGTTTTTGTCTTTACTACCTTCTCCAAGAGGTTATTCCAAGCATCCACAACCATTTTCTAAAAAAATAAAAAAAATTCTGATGACATTCGTAGAGCTTTATGTCGTGACCCCTAGTTCTAGAACTTTCTTTCCCTTGAAAAATATTTGCTTCTTGTCCAGTATTAATAGTTTTCAGATATTTAAATATCTCTATCATATCCCTCTTTCTCTCCTCTCCTCTAGGCTATATGTATTTAGGTCAGAACTCATATCATGTGACTTCTGATGCAGACCCACACCATTTTGATAGCCTTTCTCTGGACCACCTCTAATCTCTGTTTCTGAGGTATAGCTTCCAGGACTGAAGAGAGTACTTGTAAAGTGGAATTATCACCTCTGTTTTTCTACTGATTATGCCTCTTCATATGCATCCCAGCATCCGTCTGACTCAGTGTTTTATCACACTGTTTCGTTGCCTTGAGATAATCCATAACTGTTGCCTTAAGATTTTTCTACAAGTCCCTGTACATGCGCTCTAATGGATTTATGCACCCCAAGTGCATGACTATACATTTTTTGACATTGAATCTTCATTGCCAAGCAGTTGAGCACTCCTCAAGCTTTTTTAGATCATGTCTCATTCTGTCTGCTCCCTCAGGGGTGTCCACTTTGTTGCAGATTTTTGTGTCATCCACAAAAAGGCAAACTTTTCCTTCTAATTCCTTTGCTATATCATTCACAAAGATGTTGAACTGAATCAGCCCCAGAAGTGATGGCATTTATTGCTACCCTTTGCTGTCTAGCATTCAACCAGTTTTTAATCCATCCCACCATCTTGGAACCCATCCCCATATTTCTCAGTTTATTAGTGAGCTTCTTATGTGGAACAGTATCAAAAGCTATGCTGAAATCCAAGTAAACCACAATCCAACACATGTCCTTAATCTAATTTTCTGCTTACCCAATTGAAGAAATCAGTCAGATTCATTAGAAGTGATCTGCCTCGGGTAAAAACCATGCTGCCTTAGATCCTGCAGTCCACTGGATTGAAGATAATTCACTGTTCTTTCCTCCAATTTTCCCCATCATTGAGGTAATGCTAACTTACTTCTAGTTTCCCCTCTCACCTTTTACCACTTTTAGAAAGAGGAACCACATCTACCTTTCTCCAGTTCTGCTGAGGCAAAGATGTATTGAGCCAAACCATCAGTGAACCTGCTAGAACCCCTCTGATCTTCCTTAGTGTTATGTATCTCATTCGATCCCATGGCTTTGTCCACTTCCAGTTCTGCTGGTTGCAGATGAATGCTCGCTTCTATAAATTATGTCATATCTATCCCTCTCTGATGTGTACCCTTGGCAACCATCAGCGGTCCATCTCCACATCTTTAGTAGTCTGGTGCTCTAAAAAACCCTAACCATTTATGATAATTCATCCTCTGGGTAATGTGGGAGGTAAGTGAGAGCACTCCTTGCAGAGCATTTACATATTATTACTCTGTCAGCATGAATTTAAAACCACAGGATGCATGGCAGGAGCCTGAAATGCAAGAACATGTGAGAATACTTACTTTTCCATTGTTTCAGCTTTGTGATCAGTTATTGCAGATGGAACATAAGATATGCCATACCGGGTCAGACCAAAGGTCCATCAAGCCCAGCATCCTGTTTCCAGCAGTGGCCACTGTAAGTCACAAGTATTCGGGAAGTACCCAAACATTAAATAGATCCCATGCTACTAAATCCAGCAACAAGTAGTGGCTATTCCCTAGCAGTTTAGGAACTTCTCCTCCAAGAACTTTTTAAAATCCAGCTACACTAACTGCACTAATCACATCCTCTGGCAATGAATTCCAGAGCTTAATTGTGCATTGCGTGAAAAGGAATTTTCTCAGACATTTGCTAACCTCATGGAGTGCCCCCAGTTCTTGTATTATTCGAAAGAGTAACTACTGATTCACATTTACCCTTTCAAGCTTTTCATAATTTGGTAGACCTCTATCATATCCCCTCTCAGTCATCTCTTCTTCAAGCTGAACAGCCCTAACCTCTTTAGCCTTTCCTCATAGGGGAGCCATTCCATGCTCTTTCTCATTTTGCTTGCCCTGCTCTGTACTTTCTCCAGTACAACTATATCTTTTTTGAGATGCGGCGACCAGAATTGCACACAGTATTCAAGGCGCGGTCTGACCTTGGAGTGATACAGAGGTATTATGATATCCTCTGTTTTATTTGCCATTCCCTTTCTAATAATTCCTAACATTCTGTTTGCTCTTTTGACTGCCACAACTATGACACCTAGTTCTTTTTCCTGGGTGGTAACTCCTAATATGGAACCTAATATTGTGTAACTACAGCATGGGTTATTTTTCCCTATATGCATCACCTTGCACTTGTCACATTATATTTCATCTGCTATTTGGACACCCAATCTTCCAGTCTCCACTATCTGCTTGTGATTTAACTACTGTGAATAATTTTGTATCATCTGCAAATATGATCACCACACTTGTTGTTCCCCTTTCCAGATCATTTATAAATATGTTAAAAAGCACCAGTCCAAGTACAGATCCCTGAGGCACTCTACTGTTTGCTTTTTCCACTGAGAAAACAGACCATTTAATTCTACTCTTGTTTCCTGACTTTTTTTTTTTTTTTTGAAAATATGTTTATTAGCATTTTAAACACAACAAAACATTCATAGAACCATAATCATGTAACAACTTTCGCCCATGGAAGGTTTATAGTGTTCACTGTCCATACCTTCAAAAGAACCTTTGTTTCCTGACTTTTAACCAGAAATGCAAGAAGGACATCATTTCCTAGCCCATGACTTTTTAGTTATCTTAGAAGCCTCTCATGAGGGCATCTTATGAGGGACCTAGTCAAAACGCCTTCTGAAAATCCAAACATACCACATCTACCGGTTCATCTTTATCCACATGCTTATTCACCCCTTCAAAAAATGTAGCAGATTTGTGAGGCAAGACTTTTCTTGGGTAAATCCATGTTGGCTGTGTCCTATTAAACCATGTCTATCTGAATGTTCTATGATTTTATTCTTTATAATAGTTTCCATGATTTTTCCCAGCATTGAAGACAGGCTCACCAGTCTATAGTTTCCTGGATCACCTCTGGAGTCCTTTTTAAATATTGGGGTTATATTGGCCACTTTCTAGTCTTCAGATACAACGGAGACAGCTAAGTCTTTTCTTGATGGAGTTAAGGTAGGACTGAAGAGAAGAGCAAAGAGGACAAAATGAAAAAGGATAGAGAGAGTGAAACAGAGTTCCGAGGAGGGAATCTAGTGGGTCTAGAATGAGTAATAGAGGAGTTTTGCTGGAGCTGGATGTACTGAGTGGGGGTTTGAAGGCAGATAGTGAAAAGGGATGGAGAAACTTCTGAGAGAAGAGACATGCACTCCTATCCCCCGTTCCTTGTTCACTGACTAATCTCAGAGTGATCAAAATGCAAAAGCCAAAGAAAGAGGAGAGGTGGAGAGAGGTGCAACCCAGGCTAATGGCAGCAAGAAAGGAAATAAATGAAATTTAAAATAAAAATAATTCAAACCCTACTTATTCATCCTAGTTTTATTCTAGTTTCTGTCTGGGAATTGTCCTTTCTCCATCTTGTCATGTAGTAATTCTGTAAAAACTAGAGCTTTTGGGATGAGGCTTGAGGTTGGGGTTGGAAAACATAGAAGTAGCACTTTAGAAAACTGTGCGACTGATACGCTCATAAAATTACATGCATACACAATGTGAGGTAGATCTGAAATAAGTACGCGCAACTGGCGCGATCAAAAGTAAGCTGGATTTTATAAGATACGCGCGTAGCTTATAAAATCCAGGGTCGGCGCACGCAAGGCTGCGCAAAATCGGCAGCCTGTGCGCGCCGAGCCGCGCAGCCTGCCTCCGTTCCCTCCGAGGACGCTCCGAAATCGGAGCGTCCTCGGAGGGAACTTTCCTTCCGCGTCCCCCCACCTTCCCCTATCTACCCCACCCCCAGCCCTACCTAAATCCCCCCCTACCTTTGTTGTGCAAGTTACGCCTGCTTGAAGCAGGTGTAACTTGCGCGCGCCGCCTCGGCATCCCCCGGCACAGACCGCAGGGGGATGCCGGGGGACTCGGGACCGCCTTCCCGGCCCGCCCCTGAACCGTCGCCATGCCCCCGGTCCCACCCCAGACCGCCCCCTGACCCGCCCCCCAGACACGCCCCCTCCCACTCCTTTTACGAAGCCCCGGGACTTATGTGCGTCCCGGGGCTTTGCTCGTGTCGGCGGCCTATGCAAAATAGGCACGCCAGCGCGCGAGTGCCCTGCGCGCGTAAATCCGGGAGGATTTACGCGCGCAGGGCTTTTAAAATCTAGCCCTGTGTGTTCGTAATTTTTATGCATCTGGGCCGGAGTCTGGGCAGGGTTGAGACATATGTGCATAGTGTTTGATTTTAAAAAGTGTGTGCATAAATTCTCTTGGCAAAATTATGAACATCACATGGCAGGTGTAATTGCTCATAGATTTGCTGAGATAATTTTCCAAGAAAAATGGAATGTGTGAGTTCACTTTGAAAATTGGGGTAAAGTGTGCATATAACAGCCTGCAAATTTGTGCGGCCTATTATAAAATTACCCCTTAATTGTACCTGAGCCTTAAAGTGGTGTTAGAGCACTACTTTACCGACAGAATTATCTTTGAAAATTGACCTCCTATATGCTTTGAAATATATTTTTTTCTTATGCCCATTGTCTACAATGCACTTTGCATATCAAAAGAGTAGTAAAAGCCTTACCAATTGTAGTTTTTGAGCCAGGTGATCTAGTCATGCATTTTTTATTGGATAATTACAGGGTCATTACATCAGTTGGACAAAACCACTCCAGGTACTGTTACATCCCATAAAATTTAATGAATATCAAGCAGAGTAAAATTGACTTTTACCATTTTAGAATTAGAGCGAAGAATAATGTCACCAAATAATAAAGTGACAAAGCTGTTAATGCATTCTTGAGATCTTGTAATACATTTTCAGAATATATTCTTACTTGAATGTTTGAATGGGTATAGATTCATTAACATTTCATGATGAAAAGCTGCTTAGGAAACAGGTAGTGGCTGAGAGGATGAGAAAGGTACTTTAATGAGAAAACATTTCTATGGACAAATTTTTATCTGTCACAACTTTAAGTGCTTCTCAAAAAATAAATGTTCTTGCTTTAAAAAAATGCATGAAAGCTGCCACAGCATAATAATTTTTTTTTTACTTTTTATTTATGCAATTTTAAATTAACAAAGCAAAGCAACACTTTGTTTCGGCAAAATGAGGATAACAGAAACAAAAAAAAAATTATATCCAATAATATGCATAAGAATCGTTTCATAAAATGATTATCCCAGGTATTAAAGAAACACGAGATCACTCAAAGGGGAAGAGTATATAGGGAGAAATGAAATAAGTTAAAGGCCTATAGGAAGTAGGGACCCCCCATATATTAATACAGGTCTCAATATAACATTAAGAATCAGTCAGAACTGGAGAAGAAGTAATAACTCTTCTAGCATTGAGAGAGGATTGTAGCTGCTCAGGTGCAAAAAATATGAAGGTATCTGACGTAACTTTCCAAAACATTTAAAGGGGTAATGTAGAACAAAAGAGGCCCCCAAAGCAAGAGGATGTTTCCGAGAGCTAAAACGCCTTTTCTCCTTTGCTGGGTGAGCCTAGAAATATCAGAAAAAATCCTCAAATTTTGACCATAAAAAGGAGAATTTAAATTTCAGAAATACAGGGACATCACTATATATTTCAGAATCACCAACAAATGATACTAATAAGGTGGCCCTGTCTATGATTTCCAGACACAATGATTCTAGAAGTTCTGAAAGATTCAATGGAGGAAATTGATTTGCAGTGGAAACCCCTGCAGATGCTTGAGGAGATGATAGCAAAAAAGTTATCTTATTTATTGAAGGACATTCTTCGGGTGAAATACCCAAAACTTAAAGGACATTTTTTAAGGTAACCATTGGAAGTTCACCTAAAATCTTAGGAAAATTCAAAATCCTAAGATTGAGTTGAGAAAAATTCTCCAACAATTCAAGCCTGCAAGAAATAGTTCTAGTGTTGTGAATATCCATAGACTTGGACCCCTTGAATTTTAACAATGTCTTGGTTAACAGCTACCAGTTGCCTTGAATGCTCTTGAATGTAATTCTCATGTTGACAACCATAGGATCTAGTTTGGTGACAACAGAGTCCACTTTAAGTATGGAGAGAGAGAGATTCTCCATAGGTTCCCACAGTGATTTTAAATTATAGCTGCCGGCTTAGGAGGAATTTGAAAGGACTCCTGCAGCATTGGTACTGCCAAAGAGGGAGTCAGTGTGGAAAGAAAGTTAATCTGAGCTCCTACAATCCATCGGGAACCTGTGAAGTTGGAGTGAGTGGCGCAGTAATCTCCTCAACTCCCACATGCTCAGACACCGGCACCGGTTTGCCCTCCATCGTCTCAGCAGTGTCATCAGAGGAAGCATGTCCAGCCGGTAGGAAGACCTGTTAAGAACATAAGAACATGCCATACTGGGTCAGACCAAGGGTCCATCAAGCCCAGCATCCTGTTTCCATCAGTGGCCAATCCAGGCTACAAGTACCTGGCAAGTACCCAAAAACTAAGTATATCCCATGCTACTGATGCTAGTAATAGCAGTGGCTATTTTCTAAGTCAACTTGATTAAAAGCAGGTAATGGACTTCTTCTCCAAGAACTTATCCAAACCTTTTTTAAACTCAGCTACACTATCAGCACTAACCACATCCCCTGGCAACAAATTCCAGAGTTTAATTGTGCGTTGAGTGAAAAAGAATTTTCTCTGATTAGTTTTAAATGTGCTACATGCTAACTTCATGGAGTGCCCCCTAGTCCTTCTATTATCCGAAAGAGTAAATAACCGATTCATATTTACCCGTTCTAGACTGCTCATTATTTTAAACACCTCTATCATATCCCCCCTCAGCCGTCTCTACTCCAAGCTGAAAAGTCCTAACCTCTTTAGTCTTTCCTCATAGGGGAGCTGTTCCATCCCCTTTATCATTTTGGTAGCCCTTCTCTGTACCTTCTCCATCGCAACTATATCTTTTTTGAGATGCAGCGACCAGAATTGTACACAGTATTCAAGGTGCGGTCTCACCATGGAGCGATATAGAGGCATTATAACATTTTCCGTTCTATTAACCATTCCCTTCCTAATAATTCCTAACATTCTGTTTGCTTTTTTGACTGCCGCAGCACACTGTACCGACGATTTCAATGTGTTATCCACTATGACGCCTAGATCTTTTTCCTGGGTGGTAGCTCCTAATATGGAACCTAACATCATGTAACAACAGCATGGGTTATTTTTCCCTATATGCATCACCTTGCACTTATCCACATTAAATTTCATCTGCCATTTGGATGCCTAATTTTCCAGTCTCTTGAGGTCGTCCTGCAATTTATCACAATCTGCTTGTGATTTAACTACTCTGAATAATTTTGTATCTTCTACAAATTTTATTACCTCACTCGTATTCCTTTCCAGATCATTTATAAATATATTGAAAGGCATGGGTCCTAGTACAGATCCTTGAGGCACTCCACTGTTTTACACTTTTCCACTGAGAAAATTGTCCATTTAATCCTACTGTTTCCTGTCTTTTAACCAGTTTGTAATCCATGAAAGGAAATCACCATCTATCCCATGACTTTTTACGCTGGATTTTATAAGATACGCGCGTATCTTATAAAAGCCGAGCCCAGCGCGCGCTGCCTGGTCCCTCCGAGGCCACTCCGATTTCGGAGCGGCCTCGGAGGGAACTTTCCTTCGCCCTCCCCCCGGCCCTATCTAACCCCCCCTAACTTTGCGCGCGCCGGCCGGCAGCCCCGCTACGTGTTCCGGTCCCGGGGGATGGTCCGGAGGCCTCGATCACGCCCCCGGGCCGGCGCCACGCCCACCCCGGAAACGCCGCGTCGTTTCGGGAACGCCCCCGACACGCCCCCTCCCCACCACTTTTCCAAAGCCCCGGGACTTGCGCGCGCCGGTGGCCTATGCAAAATAAGTGCGCCGACGTGCAAGTGCCCTGCGCGCGTAAGTCCGGAAGGATTTACGCACGCAGGCCTTTTAAAATCCGCCCCATAGTGATTATTATCCCCAATAATAAAGAAACACGAGATCACTCAAAGGGGAAGAGTATACAGGGAGAAATAAAATAACCAGTTAAAGGCCTATAGCAATTAGGGACCTCCCATATATTAATACAGGTCTCAATATAACATCAAGAATCAGTCGTAACTGGAAAAGAAGTAATAACTCTCCTAGCAAATCACTTAGACCAGATGGCATACACTCCAGAGTTCTGAAAGAACTAAAAACTGGAATTACATACCTATTACTAGCAATCTATTATTAAAATAGTCTATTATACCTGAAAATTGGAAGGTGGCCAGTATAATACCAATCTTTGAAAAGGGCTCCGGGGGCAATCTAGGAATCTATAGACTGGTAAACCTAACATTAATGCCAGGAAAATATTTTTATCATTTAAACTATGAGCTAGCTTACACAAGAACATGAAAATAGATGAACTGGTACACACATTCAGGGTTAAATATCAGTTTTACTATTCTTGATACATGGTAAATAGCAAGCTACTTGGCTAAAGATTTTGTGTATTCATAAAAGGGACTGTTGCATAATAATCTGAAAATAAGTCAAAATGTGAACTCTTAGCACGATCCTTGGTTTCCTGTAATGCTGCAGCACCTGCCAAATGATCTTTCTCCTACTGTAGAATTTACTGGGCTGTGGAATCATGGGAAACCAGTGATATTGTTGCTACTTCTCACTAGCTCTGCTGCAACCAACTCTAACATCCCCCACACACCACTGGGCAGCTTCATTCTTTATCTCCTTGGTCACCCCACCATGCTGCTATCTTCCTTTCCTCTTACTCCCCACCAGAATGCCACAGTCTTAGCCCACCCTCCAGTCATCTGTTCCATCCCTTTACTGGCCTTGTAAGGCTGGGCCACTGAACTGTTCACCTTGAAATGCTGCCTCCTGCCCTTTTGCAGCCATGTGCTGCTGAAAGCATTGTGCCTTTCAGCATTTCAATGTTTAGAGTAATCTGATGACTCTGTGCAGGAGGCAGCATATGTGGAAAAGGGGAACAGGGAAAGAGGAATAAGGAGGGAGGGAAGGAGCACTGCAAAATGGATAAACGTGCTTGAAAGAGGAAATCTGGAAGGTGCTGTGAATCTCACCTTATAAAGTATATAGCTAAGCTACCTATCAGTTTCTGACTGAGGGCGTTTAATAGAATAGATATTTTTCTTACTGTTTCTTCCTGCTCTATTAACACCTACAGTAATCGGGACTGACACTCCCATGAATGTTTTGTTGGGACCCAGATCCATTTAAACCCCATTTTTTCCCCTCCTCCACAAATATTCAAATACACACTTGCTTTTAAAAGAGAAACACTCTTTACATTGGATGACATGGTTGCAGCACACATTAACAATTCAAACGAAATTACACATACATAAGAATTTTGTATAAAACAGTGGACAAACTGTTTTGGCTTAAAACGTTTCTATGGGAGCCCTTTCTCTAATCTGGGCATACGCTGACGCTTGTCAATTTCCAGCACTTCATCTCATAGGAAAATTGTAATGTTATATTGTAGGAAGTAGCCATAAAAGCCAACCTTTTCCATTGTTCCCAGAGGGGCCTGGCCATCCAAACCAAAGCCCCCAACCAATGTCCTGCAATGCCATCCTTTTGGCATTTTAAGAGGAGCACAGTTGTCCAAGCTGCGCTTCCACAAACAAAAAACGGAGATCAAGTTCTGCACTTTTTGAACCAACAATATATAGAATTAGTGCAGAATAAGGTAAGAGGCCACACAATAGTTTTGATATACACTTCTAAGAGTTTTCCTTGGTACGGCAACTCCGCTATTTCTGAAATACGCATCATAATGTTACAGCAGGTCCCCTGCCTGCGCTTTCGCCTTTGTTCTACAATGCAGCCTTCTTGTTCAGTCCCTTTTAGGTGCTGGTCACCATTTCTCTTCAGTGAGGCTCCATCCTGCCCTCACCTGTATATATTTTGGGGTTGTGTTGAACCATTCTGCCCATAAAAGCTAAAGAATAGCCAGCCCCTCCCACCATACTTACATACCTCAAATTGAATAAAAGAGGCAGGAAGACCTGTTGCCACCTCTACCAAAGTCTCCAGTAATCACACCTCATTTACTGGAGACTTTTCTACACCTCTGTGGCCATGTCTAATCATTAAACATTCAATTAACTTTTGAAGACAGGAAAAATGTTAAGGCCCATGTCAGACAGAAAATTCCTATCCTGCTTATTCATACTAGAGCAGCCATAAGATCATGTAAAATTACTAAACCATTGATAATGGATATGAACTTATGCATTCATTTGTTGAGGTTTTTTACCCTGCTTCATTCAGTTGCTGGATAGAAAACTGCCCTATGCCATACTCTTCTGGGGATGATGTAGTACCAGACAATACAAGTAGAAAGAAAAGCCTGGTGATTGTGATGTAATTGCTTTGCATCTTTTTGATGAGCTCCACATTGTGTGTCAGACACCAAATCATTGCCTTCCAAATGAAAGATCACTGCAGGGATATCTTTTTCTTCTGCAGAAGTAACATTAAATACATTAAAAAATAGATAAATTAGTCCTACCACATCAACCACTGACTCATCCAGACTAAAGAGATCCAACAGTTTGCCAGGTCAAGGTGCATACCTATGGGTTATCTAATGTTTTTTTTGTAGGCCCAAAAAACAAAGGAATTCCAACATATTGATAAATGGAAGAATATCTTTTAAAGTACCTGAAGCAGATAAAACTAACAATTTTATGAACTACCAAATGTATGTGTTTTGACACACTCAAGCCATATGTATAGGTGGTAGCACTGTGAGCATCATCTGCCTATGACCATGAACCTTTTTGCAGATAGGACTACAGATGTAGGTGTAGTTGCTGCACCTATACAAAAGGAATTCATGATATATAAACCTTCATCCAGACCTATGGCTGGCAGAAGGAAGGCCAAACGACTGCCGGCATGCTTAAAAGGTGAGATGAATGGTTATTATAGCCAAAAGAATGTCTATCAAAAAATGGAAAAAGGATCCAAATAAAGAAAATAGGTAAAAGCGTAAACACTGGCAAGTTAGATGCACAAACACTGATAAGGCAAACAAAAAAAAATTTGAGAAGTTGGCCGTAGAGGCAAAACCTCATATTAAAAACTTTTTCAAATACATCCGAAGCAGGAACTTGCAGGGGAGTTGGTTGGACTGTTAGATGATCGACGGGCTAAAGGGGCATTTCAAAAAGACAAGGACACAGCAAGAAGACTAAATACATTATTTTCTTTAGTGTTTATTTAGGAAAATGTTGGGGAGATACCCGTGCCAGAAAAAGTGTTTAATTGTGATGATTCCCAAATCAGAGTGAGCCTGGAAGATGGGCAAAAAGAAAAATTAAAGAGAAGCAAATCACTTGGAGCAGATGGGATACACCCCAGAGTTCTGAAAGAACTAAAAAATGGAATTGCATACCTATTACTAGTAACCTATTATTAAAATAGTCTATTATACCTGAAAATTGGAAGGTGGCCAGTATAATGCCAATCTTTGAAAAGGGCTCCAGGGGCAATCTAGGATTCTATTGACTGGTAAGCCTGACATTAGTGCCAAGAAAAATATGTATAAACTATTCTAAAGAACAAAATTGCATAACACATAAACAGACATGGTTTAATGGGACACAGCCAGCATGTATTTATCCAAGGGAAAAACCTCCTCAGTTTGCTACATTTTTTTGAAGGGGTTAATAAATATGTGGAAAATAGTGAGCCAATGGATATAATATATTTGGATTTTCAGAAGGCCTTTGATAAAGTCTTTCATGAGCGTCTCCTGAAAAAATTGAAATGTCATGGGATAGGAGGCAATGTCCTGTTTTGGACTGCAAACTGGTTAAAAGATGGGAAACAGAGTAGGACAAAGTGGTTGGTTTTCTCAATGGAGGAAACAGTGGAATGCTGCAGGGATCTGTACTGGGACTAGTGCTTTTAATCTACAATATAAATGGGCTCTGACCGATGGCCCACAAATGCGCAGTAGAGAGCAGCTCTACTGCGCATGCGCGGAACAGAGAGCTCTGAGCCACGTGCTGACGTTATGCGCAAGGAAGAGAGATCGGACCAGAGTGTCACAGAGGGGAGGAGGAAAGGACAGACGAGCCGCCACTCCGAGAAACAGCCTGAGCCCATCCCTCTGCTGCTGGGGAAGGGAGTAGGGACGGCTGGACAGTCACGCACAGGGACAGAAGGAGGAAAGGGCAGAAAAGTTGCCTAGCCCGTCCGTCCGCCGGCGAAGGGGGGAGGGAGTTGGGACGGCCGGAGCAGAGCTAAATCTCGCCCATTTTAACCGTCACGCAAAGGGACAACAGCCGGCCCTGTAGAAGAGAAAAAGAGAGAGTGGAGGAGGGCTGAGGGAGAGGGAAGGGGTTATGGATGAGGTGAGGGGAAGGAAAGGGAAGATGAGAGGGGATGAAAGGAAAAGGGAAGAGGATATGAGTGAGTAAGTGGGAAGGGTAAGAAGTTGTGCAGAAGAGATGGGAGTGGAGGAGGGGTGAGGGGAGGGAAGGGGTAACATCTGAACTCAAGTTCTGAAACAGGCTGGGGCTAGGCCTCTTGAGTTTACCCAGTAGTACAAGCCTGTTTTTGTCCTTTCCCAGTCCCAGAGGACTAGGTAGAACATGGAGGGAGACTTCTTTTAAGAGAAGAGATTTGTCTTGACCTGTGGAGTTCTCCTTGAGGTGAAATTCCTCCTTTCCCTCCCTCCTTGTCTTCTACTCAGAGGCTTATAATTCTAATCCGAAAAATTTAACATCCCCCCCCCCCCCAAAAAAAAAAACCAAAACCCAGACGTGAGCAGGAGAGGCCTGTTGGGATTTCTTTTTCTGGCCAGGGTATGCACAAGAGCTGCTTTTTGAGTTCAGATTGAGCAATGGGGAGACAGCACTTGTAGTTCCGCAGATTGTAAGTATAACTTGACAGAAAGGGATTATCTGGTGTGGCTCCCTCATGTTAGACCTGATGGACAAATCGGACTGCAACCACTGTTGCACTGCTTGTGGAGGCTGGTGTGTGGCTACGGCTAGTGGGCAGTTGTGCTTGGCCTGGGCACAAGCAGGTGAAATTGCCGGGGAATCATTATGGGCTGAGGTTGTAGGCACTGTGGGTCTTTTGTCAATGAGAGCTGGGGAGCAGTTGGCTGTAGGGGCTGAGACAGAGGTCCATGCAGGAGGGGAAGGTAGTTTGGACGTGCAGGCCTCGATGGGGAAACTCAGGTGCGGCGACCATTTTGTCATCACTTCCTGTGGGTGGTGACAATTTCCTGCTTGAGTCAGCACGCTTCTGGAATGTGTGTGTGTGTGTGTGTGTGTGTGTGGGGGGGGGTGTACCGAGATGGCTCTAGCCTGGAATCTGCCCATTCATTTCACTTCTGTCCCATCTGCAGCAGTCTCTTATTAAAGATGTGGGGGATTTTTCTCCTGAGCTTTTTCAGTTCCTCCACCAGGCTTTCTGTGCCATAAAGAAGCCTAAGGGTCTCTCAAACCCCCCTGCATTGGACAATCAGTTGACTCTTGCATCCCAGGTGCTGCCTAAGTGGTTTAGTGAAGCATTTTGTCCACCTGTCCTTGTTTAGGACAAGGAGAAAGAGGGGTTTGAGAAGCCCTTAGATTCCGCTTCTTCTCTGGAAGAAGGGGAGATACAGCCTGATAGGGAGGATGACTCTGTCATATGCCTTTTCCATAAACAAGAGGTGTCCGACTTGATTGACCAGGTGGTTTCTTGCCTTCAGCTAGAGCATTCTAAGATGGAGAAGTATCCTGTCTTGAATCGTGTTATCAGGGGGGTCTGTAAGACCACTGAGACCTTTCCCCTTCACTCCTGAAGGGGAAGAAATGGCCTTTATGAGTGTGAAGCTCCGGAGTCAGCTCCTAGGGGAGTGAAGAGCTTGCAGAGGCTAAACCCTTTTCCCCAGGTGGCGTTTCAGCATCTTTTCCAGATTCCTAGGGTGGACACCTTGGTCACAGCTGTTACTAGACATACCACAATACCAATGTACGAGAGAGTACATCTCTTAAAGACCCTCAGGATAGGAAGATCGAATTGCCCTTGAAACATTTGTTCACTTCTTTGACACTAGCGGTCCAAATGTCCATTTTTTGGCCTTGGCAGTTATGGCTCTTTTATGATGGATTCAACAGCTTCCAGAGAGTGACAAGGCAGCTTACGTGGCATTAGCTGTGGCGTTTTTGGCAGATGCTCTTTATGATGATCTCAGGAGTTCTGATTGATGGCCTTATGTGTCTGTCGGGCACCTGCTGTGGCTTTGTAACTGGGTGGCAGATTCATGGTCCAAGTAGCTATCTGGGTATAATTTAACCAGACAAAAAAAAGAGCATTTCAGCGGCGTTCCAGGGAGGGGCTGAGATATCTGGTTAACCTAACCGAATATCGGGTATATGCGGCTAAGGGCCAGATTCATTGAGGCTTTTCTCCCATTTTGTGTCTATGGGAAAACCCCTTAGTGAATCAGGTACTCAGCCAGATAACTTTAGACCTGTTTCTGAGCAGATCTAATGTTATCCAGCTTTGTGTGGCTGGATAATGTGCTACTTAACCGGATATCTTAAAAAAATATCCAGCTAAGTAGCGCTGTCATCATCAACCAAAATAAAGAAAAATTGGCCAGCTCCCTCCCTCTCCCCTCAAAGCTTAACACAAGACTGTGCCAGACTGGGTTTCCTAATCTCCCCCCAAACCTTTTTAAAAACCTAGTGAATCTGGGCCCCGTCCTGATTTTAAGTTAACAGGATTGGCCTGCTTTTTCCCCTCCCCCCACCTTTCCACAAGGCTTCATTAGTTTTTAAAAAGGTTTGGGGGAGGGATTAGGATACATGGCCTGACAGGGCCTTTGTGTTATTTTTGAGGGGATTGGCCTGCTTATCTTCTTTATTTTGGTTGATGATGACAGTGCTACTTAGTCGAATATCTTTTAAGGACATAAGAACATATCCGGTTAAGTAGCACGTTATCCTGCAATGTGTGGCTGGATAACTTAAAAAAACCAAAAAAACAACCTATCCAGGCATATTCAAACATAGCTGGTTAGGTTTTTAAGTTATCCAGCTAAATGTAGCTGGATAACTTGAATATATGGGACAAGTAACTTGTCCACTAACCGGTCTACTGAAATGAACCTCTGGAAGTTTTGGTGAAGGAGGAAAACAGCCTTCAGAGCGGCCCTTACTTCTTCCCTCCCAGTTTAGTAAAGCTTTAATATTTCACACCTGTATTGACTGGATTGGTGTAGCAGGATGAAGTTGAAGGAGAAATTTTCTTTCCATTAGTCCTGCTACACCAGTCCAGGACTCTTCCGGGAAGTAGGGCCTTCTTTACATCTGCTATACAGTTTGTTTTCTGTCGAGTTTTTTCAGTCTCATGGTTGTTGCCGGTTGTCATAAGAACATAAGAAATTGCCATGTTGGGTCAGACCAAGGGTCCATCAAGCCCAGCATCCTGTTTCCACTTATCCAAACCTTTTTTGAACCCAGCTACACTAACTGCACTAACCACATCCTCTGGCAACAAATTCCAGAGCTTTATTGTGCATTGAGTGAAAAAGAATTTTCTCCGATTAGTCTTAAATGTGCTACTTGCTAACTTCATGGAGTGCCCCCTAGTCCTTCTATTATCTGAAAGTGTAAATAACTGATTCACATCTACTCGTTCAAGACCTCTCATGATCTTAAAGACCTCTATCATATCCCCCCTCAGCCGTCTCTTCTCCAAGCTGAACAGCCCTAACCTCTTCAGTCTTTCCTCATAGGGGAGCTGTTCCATCCCCTTTATCATTTTGGATGCCATTCTCTGTACCTTCTCCATCGCAACTATATCTTTTTTGAGATGCGGCGACCAGAATTGTTCACAGTATTCAAGGTGCGGTCTCACCATGGAGCGATACAGAGGCATTATGACATTTTCCGTTCTATTAACCATTCCCTTACTAATAATTCCTAACATTCTATTTGCTTTTTTGACTGCTGCAGCACACTGAGCCGACGATTTTAAAATATTATCCACTATGATGCCTAGATCTTTTTCCTCGGTGGTAGCTCCTAATATGGAACCTAACATCGTGTATCTACAGCAAGGGTTTATTTTTCCCTATATGCAACACCTTGCACTTGTCTACATTAAATTTCATCTGCCATTTGGATGCCCAATCTTCGAGTCTTGCAAGGTCCTCCTGTAATGTATCACAGTCTGCTTGTGATTTAACTACTCTGAATAATTTTGTATCATCCGCAAATTTGATAACCTCACTCATCGTATTCCTTTCCATATCATTTATACATATATATTGAAAAGCACTGGTCCAAGTACAGATCCCTGAGGCACTCCACTGTTTACCCTTTTCCACTGAGAAAATTGACCATTTAATCCTAGTCTTTGTTTCCTGTCTTTTAACCAGTTTGTAATCCACGAAAGGACATCGCCTCCTATCCCATGATTTTTTAGTTTTCGTAGAAGCCTCTCATGAGGGACTTTGTCAAACGCCTTCTGAAAATCCAAATACATTACATCTACCGCTTCACCTTTATCCACATGTTTATTAACCCCTTCAAAAAATGAAGCAGATTTGTTAGGCATGACTTCCCTTGGATAAATCCATGTTGATTGTGTTCCATTAAATCATGTCTTTCTATATCTCTACGATTTTGATCTTGAGAATAGTTTCCACTATTTTTCCCGGTTCTTCTCTTGAGTGTTTATTTGTTCCTGTGTAGTTCCAGGGCAGGGGTTGGAGACTTATGAGGATTTTCTCCTCAGTTTGTTTTCTTAGTTGGTTTTTTTTTTTCCAAATTCTAGTTTGCATTATTCCTTTTCAAGGCTATTTCAGATGGATACTGGATTTCTACCAAGCTGCACCACCTTTATGTACTGGTGATGATGTCATGTTGGGGAAAAACAATGCTCTCTGCCTCACATCTGCCAGTAGGGGGGCATAACCCACCTATATTCACTGGACTGGTGTAGCAGGACTAATGGAAAGAAAATTAATAGGTAAGAATATTTCTCCTTCCCTTTTTACCTGTTCCATTCCACTCTTGATTTTATAACTCTCAATCGTATCCCCTTTCATTCATCTCTTCTCAAAGATAAAGATCCCTAATCTATTTAGCCTAATTGCATCAGTAGCATGAGATCTTCTTGGTGTTTGGGTAATTGCCAGGTTCTTGTGGCCTGGTTTGGCCTCTGTTGGAAACAGGATGCTGGGCTTGATGGACCCTTGTTCTGACCCAGCATGGCAATTTCTTGTGTTCTTATGTTTCCCCATCAGGAAATGTTTTCATCCCTTTTTATCATTTTTGTTGCCCTTCTTTGTACCTTTTCTATGTCTGTTATGTCTTTTTTGAGATGGGGTGACCAGAATTGCACACAGTACTCAAGGTGCGGTAAAACCATGGATCTATACAGAGGCATTATGATATTCTCAGTTTTGTTCTCTATTTCTTTCTAAATAATTCCTAGCATTCTATTTGCCTTTTAGAGTGCCGCTGCACATTGAGCTGAAAATTTCAAGATATTATCCGCAAAGACTCTGAGGCCCTTTTCCTGGGTGGTGAATCCTAGCACAGAACCAAGAATTGTGTACTCTAGTTGGGATTCTTTTTTCCTGTGTGCATTACTTTGCAATTGTCCACATTAAATTGCATCTACCATTTAGATACCCAGTCGTCTAGTCTTTCAGGGTCTTCTGCAGTTCCTCACTGTCTGCTCCTCTTTTAATGATGAGAAACAATTTTGTGTCCTCTGCAAATTTGGTTGCCTCACTCTTCCTTTCTTCAGATCATTTATGAAGATGCTAAATAGCACAGGTCTCAGTACAGACTCTGGAGCACTCGCCTATTGACCTTTCTCCATTTGATCATTTAATCCTACCCTCTGTTTCCCATTTTATATCCAGTTATTAATCCATGTTTCTGATCCTGTAACTTTCTAATTTCTCGAGGAGTCTCTTACGAGGGACTTTTTCAAATGCTTTTTTCTGGCCACGCGAGGCGATGGGACTCTTCCCCCTTCTTCCTTCCTTCCTGGCCGACGCTCCTTCTCCTTTCTGCCTGTGCAGGCCCAGATGATTTACTCTTCTGGGGCCCGGGCAAGCACGTCTTTGCTGTACCTGGAGATTTCCGGTGTTGGAATGGAAACCTGGCAGTTCCTTCAGAATTCCAGTCTCTGGGCCAAATCTGGAGAGTTCCCGGGTATGCGTATGGTGGGAATAAAGCTTGCACTTCTAGGTACCGGCACATAACGGCAAAAAAGCCCTGGTTTAAACAGTGCACATTGCTTCATAAATTTCTGTAAAAATAATCTTTTCACATTTTCATAATAAAGTTTAGAACTTATCATTGCTTGAATTCAAAAAGGGGTAATGCGGTATCTTTATTGTGTCATGAACGTTAATAGGAACACCATTTTGTTAAAGGGAGTACAGAGACTTTTTGATCACTAGATGGTGCTGTTGTGTTAAGATAGATTTTGGTAAAAATTTATAAATCTGTGCTTTGTATATGCGAGTAAGAATTGTAAGAAACTTGTATGTTCGAGAAATAGTACTGGATATTTGGCCTACTTAGCAAAACGATGAAAGTGTAAGAATTGTATTTTACTAATGTAAAGTGCGTTGTGCCTGTTGGTCTTGTAGTCAGTGAAAAGGTTGTGACATTTTCTGTAGTACGTGAGAATGTTGTAATTTCCCAAATTGTAAGATATGTTATGATTTTTTTTAGATCCTGAAAAGTCCTAATCCTTGTCATTTTCAAAATAGAAAAAGGCAAAGGAAAACTAAGTCTCATTCTCAGAACCTGGAGTTACAAGCTTTATGCATTGTGATTATGTACTGTAACGAAACAGGCTTCCCTTGTATTACTTCAAATACACCCTAAAATGCCGTAGGATTAAAGCAATTATCTGTAATACTATATTTCTTATGCTCAAGGTTCGTTGTTGATGAGGTCAAAACATGAATTGCAACTTTGTTTCTTGGCACAGACAATGTGTTTTCTTTTTTTCTTGTCTATTTTACCAAAATCTGCATTCCTTATCCTCAGGAGGTACTCATTGCTGCTGTAATGAAATTTAATTGTTTGGTATCCTAAGCAAGGGAATGGTCATGAATATCGGGATGTTTTATGATGAGGACATGGATATATTGTCTTGGCTAAAAAGTATATTTTTGTGTGTGTTCTGTTTTGAATAGGAAGCTTTCTTATATGTTAGAAACCATTTCTGAAAATAATCTGGGATATTTTTAGGGACCTTCGTTTTCAGTTTTTATTTTATTTTCTCTGGGAATTTATCAGCATTTATTATAACGAACAAAAAAAAGGAGAAAGATCAGTGAAAAGAGTAGTTTTTTTCCCCACTGATTTTTCTCCTGTTTTATTTCTTTATGATAAACACTGAAATTCGCAGGGGAAATAAAAACTGAAAACAAAGGTCCCTAGATATTTTTGAAAATGCCTTCCTGCCATGTGATGGGACCTGACTTTGATTTCTGGCTTGGGTCTTCTGCTCCCTGTACCTGCTGGGGTTGTGCATGCCCCCACAGCAATGTCGACAACTGCTTGGTGGTAGGGAATAATCGGTCATCGTGCTTTGGTGACACGTAGTAGCTGGATTTTGGGTCCATGATTGCAGGGTTCTGGAAGATGTCCTGATGCATGACCCCTGGCTTAGGATGGTCACTGCTATGACAGGACTAAAGTTAAGTTGGGAGTGGATATAAATTAATGGGAAAAAAAAACCCTGGGTAGTTGCGAATGAAGGCTCATTGTGCTAGATCTTGATTAAGATGAAAACCCAAAGTAGATAGAGGGAAGTTTCTGGGTAAAAAAAATGTCAATATTTCTTTTTTTTTTTTTTAGGGATGAAGTTTTGTCAGCCAAGTAGAGTACCACAGGTGGAGAAGTGCTAGGAATTGGAAGTGCTTTAATGATCAGATGTTGTGAGAGAAGAAGAAAACACTTGTGCATGACAGAGGATTGATGATGCCTTTTTTTGGCTACTAGAATGATGTCAGATGTCCTGGGGGAAAGGAGAGGAAAGTTAGAGGAGGAGAAAGAGTAGGTAAAAGATGAAAGAAAAGCAGGTCAGAGAGGAGACAGTGGCAGTTATCACAGTTAAGAGTAATTTTTCATTCAAAAACCTTCCCTGTAATTTGTGTAGAACTCTTCTTGACAGTCATTTCTTAAACTGAAATCTGTCCTTACAAATATAGGGTGCTGTTTTTAAAATAGCTTATAACCATTTAAAAAAATTTTGTGGAAGTCATTTCCCTTTCATTTGACATAACTTAATTTGCATATAATCAATACGGTGAGTTATTTGAGAAGGAATGGAATTTAGAATGAGAATGTGGTAACAAGTTGTAAGTAGTAGTTGGAGAATTAAGAAGGTGACTTGACGCACCAGGCAAGCCTTTGAAAGAGATTAAACCAAGTAACTAGCAATAAAGCATTAGATGAATACAAGGGAACTTTATTGACAAATTGCATCAAAAAAGTGAAAAAGCCCATAGACATAATGGCTTATATACACGTTAAAAAGGAATTATGCTTTTTTTTTCTTACAGTGACTCAAAAATAATTTTCAAGCAGTAGGTTTTTTATACTATTGTGGGGCAGGGGCACAATCTAGTGATAGCTTTCTTTCGCCTCACTTGTCCTAACTTTTGATATTTTAATAATCTTCCATTCTTGTAGACACTTCTATGGGTGTCAGAACAATAGTGTATCCTTTAGTAATATAATTCATTTTGCCTTTTAACACCTCTTCTCACTTCAGGCTTCTTTTCCCACTGTCCTTCCTGTTGTCCATCTGGAGTCCAAAATGGGGTTGTGGATGGGAGGAGAGGTTGAAAGATGGGCAAAATAGGGAGCAAGAGAAGAGACATTCTCAGGGAATAAGAAAGGGGAAAGAAAAGAAGGACAAGTTGAGATATAAAGAAATGAGGCTGAGGGGGCAGATGAAGTCAGAAATAGGAGAGAGAGGTTGCTGGATCTTTATTTATTTATTTTTTTACTTACATGGAAATAAGTGAGATGAAACCTTTCCAAAATGGAAAAGAATCGGAAGGTATGTGATGGAGCGGATGAGGGAGAAAGGAAATAATTTAAAGACAACTGAACAAAAAGAGAAATTAGCCACACATTGAAAACCAGCGCTGGAAAACATTTTTAAAAGAAAATATTTTGAAAAATTACGATTTTCAATAAAATGTATTCTTTGTATAACTGTGGGATTAAAACAATGTGCTGGAGTTGCCAGAGACTCAAAAAAAAAAAAAAAAACAACAACAAAAAAACAAAAAAAAATCTGTTACAGATGTTTCTAGCCCTCACCACAAAATCTACCCTCAAGCTACTACAAAAAAAACCTCTGGGCCCTTGAAAATATTGTTCCAAAAATCTTTTAAATGCAAAAAGTAAAATAACAAATTTATATAACAGTGTTCTTCTCTTTTCAGCTTTACAAATTCCTTTTTGTGTTTTGAACACATATTGTTTTCTCAGTATTAATTTGGCAGATTTTTCACTATGACAGTAACTTTGAAACAGTCGCATGGGCGCACATGTATGCGTGTATGCCGGCTCGTGCTAAAGTATGCGGTCATTTTGTAACATATGTGTGTATATGTGTGCATGGTATAAAATATGCAGTACGTGTGTATGTGTGAACACAATTTATATGGATGTGTGCATGTGTGTGCAAATGCTGCCCCTACTTGTATGTGGGGGGATTTTAGTAGACATGTGTGCCGACGCAAATACCAGTTTCCCTAGTTCGTTCCCTAGTTAGTTTGCCCAGGTAAAGGATAGGATTTCCTAACCTCCCCTAGCTAATTAGCCTCCCTTTTAACCTTTTAACCCCTACTCTTAAAACCCCATTGACTAGCTTAGTTTTATTTGTTTTAGGACTTACATGCTATCCATAACAGAAGTAAAGTTACCGGCGCGGGCTTGTGCGTGTAAGTATTTACGCACTGGTTTCATTCATAAATCCTGGAACACCCATGCCCCACTCCTGTTTGTGTGCGCTGCGTGAATTACGTGTGTATGCAGCCACCTTTTAAAATCCACACAGAGCGCACTGACCCAAATTATGCGCGTATCACCCTGCTTTTGGCACACGCCAGGCTTTTAAAATTCATCCCTTAGTATTATTGCAGCTAATGCATAGGAGAGAAAATAACACCTTAGTCCCTACTTTCTAATGTACTTTTCTACTGGCATTGGGAGGACAATGCTCAAAGCCATTTACCTGATTTTACCTGGGTAAATCAGTCTTTCTGAAAATTGCCCCCTGTGGCTGGCTAAGGGTAAGCATGTACTTTTATGGGGGTTAAAAAAGAGGTGTACCAGGGGTGTGTTTCGGTCGGGGGAGCAAGACAGAGCGTGCACGTTCACAATTCCCATGTCTGCTTGCTATGTTGTGTCAGGGCTATCAGGGTTCTGCAATCAGAGGCCATCTTGGAGGGAAGATGCATACCTAGAGAGGCAAGGCCAAAGCATGGAGGGGGCTGGACAGAAGCCAGGAAGTAGATAAAAGAGCAGGGGCACTGGAAACAAGATCAGGTTTAGAGGTCAGCCAGATAGCACTTCCACAGAGTGGATGCCGAGTAGGTTGATTGGACCAAGACTGCCTTGTATGTTGGTATTAATTTGGGCCACACCCCTGACTACTGTAGAGGCATCTAGCTCTCCATAATATAGAGCAGAGCTTTCCAAACATTTCATGTTGGTGACACATTTTCTAGACAGAAACAAATAGAACTGTATATTGCTTTGAGGGATTTTACTACAATGCACTTAAACAAATAACAGTATCACCTCTTAATAAAATAATTCTTTTTTTAAACATTTGAAAAAACTTTACCAAAAGAAATTTCAATCCCACCAGGGATAAATTCAATATTTATATGTTTCAAAAAGATTTTCCAACAAATCTTTTTCACAGAAGAAAACATTTTTTAAGGATGGCAGGAATATATTTAATTTCCTTGCTTTTCGCCCAAGTTATACAAACCCTATTCTCTATACTTGCTTCACCCATTTTATGTTTTCCAGGTTATTTCTTCCCTGTTCTTTGTTTTATCCAGGTTATTATTCCCTGTTCATTGTAAAACAAGACTTTGTCTATGTTATTTTGCTGGTTGTAATGTAAACCGAAGTGATAATTAATCTTGTTAATTGAACCTCGGTATATAAAAGTTATAAATAAATAAATAAAATAAATAACAATAAAATTAATCTTAGAATATTATATATTTTTAATATAAATGAAAGGTTTTCACAAGATAGGTTGTGTTGTGAAACATTTTATTTATGTATATATTTAAGGAAACATACATGCACTTCTCACACCAAAAAATATTGTGGATGGAAGGGGGGACGTTAATGATTACATACATTGAATAACACCTGGGTGGTATTGTATAATACAATATATGAAACGTTCCTGCCATCCTTAAAAAATGTTTTCTTCTGTGAAAAAAATTTATTGGAAAATCTTTTTGAAACATATAAATATTGAATTTATCCCTGGTGGGATTGAAATTTCTTTTGGTAAAGTTTATTCAAATATTTAAAAAAAGAATTATTTTATTAAGAGGTGATACACTTTTTAGACAAACATAATTTCGTGACACAGTAATTCAGTCTACTAGCAAACCAGAGGTTAAAGGTTAAATGAACGAAATGTATTTCGACAATTTAGGTATGTTTCCTTAAATCTTTCTATATAAATAAAAATGTAAATGTTCGTTTGTTCAAAATCTTATATCTCCGAAAGTTCTTCACCAATTGCTTTCAAATTTTGACACAACGTTGCATTCGATTTCGCGTGTGTTTTTATATACCTATATGATATAGATGTCACACCTGTGACAGGTAAAAACATGCTTTTTGGGAAAAACAGCGCTATCTGTTGGACGTAAAAGCAACACACGCTATCTCTGACCGACGGACCGCAAATGCACAGTAGAGAGTAGCTCTACCGCGCATATTCGGACCATAGAGCTCTGCGCTACGTGCTGGGTGTCACAGAGGGGAGGAGAAAAGGGCAGACGAGTCGCCGCTCCGAGAAACTGCTCAGCCCGTTCCCCCGCCACTGGGGAAGGTGGGAGGGAGTAGGGACTGCCGGACAGTTACACACAGGAGGAGGAAAGGGTAAAAGAGTCGCCGAGCCGGTCCGTCCACCGCCGGGGAAGGGGGGGGGGGGAGGGAGTTGGGACGGCCGGAGCAGAGCTAATGCGCATTGTGAAATTAAACCTGACTGAGCCACGGCAACGTGTGGCCGGGTACAGCTAGTATATACATAAATAAAATGTTTCACGACACAACCTATCTTGTGAAAACCTTTCATTTATATTAAAAATATATAATATTCCAAGATTAATGTTATTGTAATAATTTATGAGTAACAATAATAAAACAAAGTTATTGTGTTATTCAATTTACCCCTTTAATGAGATATATGAGCTTGATGGGATGAACACAGCTTTTAAATATTTGGTGTTAATAAAAAAGTCCAAAGGGTCTTCTGCGTAATTTAAAAAAGCTGGCCAGTTTCAAACTATAAAATTATTCGATAGCCTCATTGAACTAATTCTATATGGCTATGAAAATGAAGTCTGAAATATATAGGAAGTGACAGAATGTCAATATAAATCCTGCACCTCCAGTTCTCTAACTCTGTGCATCCACTGAAATTCCCCCAAACAATGGAGCTTGGATGTTTCCCTTACAGCTCATCATACTAAAAGATATTTTCAAATTCTGGTGTCACCTCACAGTAACAGCAGCACAAACACCTTCCACTGCCAGGCACATTGCGAACTAACACAAAACCTCGCAAAAAAGACACTCAAAATCTATACTGCAATCCCATTGTAACATAACAGTAATAACACCAAGGACTCAAACAACAATAACCCTACCTGTGAATAAGCAAGGGTAAATATTACACTGGGTCCTAGAATACCAATACACCACCTACTGAGGAAACAAAACAAACCAGATTGCTATAGATCCCTATGCTAGCAGAATCTCTCATCATGGTCACACACACAGAGCAGAGACAGACCCTCACCAAATACAGAATACAAAATAAAGGAGCACAAATTAGACAAAAACTGAAATGGAAACCCCAAGAAGCCAGACTCTGTGTATTAACAATGGAAAAACAGAACCACCATTCCTCATAAAACAATAAAATCAAGAAACATAAAGCATCAGTTATAATAGTAAAACCATACTAATAAAAGAATATTTTAAAACTACTGATAAATAGAATTTCTATTAATTAAAATCATATACATTTTTTACAATTTCCCAAACACCAATAAAATATTTCAAAACAGCACATATATCAAATAACACCCAATAATTAAAACTAATAAGGATTTAAAAAAGCCCCTGCTATCCATACGTGGGAGCTCTTGATTTCCAGTCACCCTGATATTGTCGAGGATTAGGAAGTTATCTCTCTCTCTCTTACACATACTCACATGTCCATTCTCTCTCACACATACACTGTCACATACATACACATTCATGCTCTTATACCCACCATAACCTCTCGCTCTCACAGACACTGACACACTCTCAGGCTCTAAGACACACTCTCCCCCTCCACACACACCCCCCCCCCACACACAAACTCTTACTCCCTTGGATTTTCTCATACACACTCATGCTCTCACTCTCTCTGGCTACCTCACATACACACAAACACACACACCCAGGCAAGCTCCCAGTCATTCTCACACCACTCCCTCACCATCCCCCAGGCATTCACACATTCATTCTAACACACACAGACCCCAGGCAGGGACCAATTCATTCTCACACACATATACACCACACACAGGCAGGCACCTATTCTCACACATTCATCCCCAGGAAGACACCCATTCATTCTCATACACAGACACACCCTCAGGCAGGCACCCATGCATTCACACACATACACCCCCAGGCAAACTCCGATTCAAACACATGCACACACTAAAGGCAGACCCCCTCTCTTTCTTTTGCCAGCAACCTCAGAGCCTCTCTCATTCCTCTGCTGCCACTGTTACTGCTACTGCATGGCTACTGGCACTGAAGCCCATTCTGCTGCCTCCTCTGTACAGGCCCCATGGGTTTCTACTTCCTTCATGCTGATCTCGTACATTGTGAGATCCACATAGAGAAAGTGCTACTGTTGCACATTACCAAAGATTACATGTACCAATCAGTAAAAAGTAATTTATTTTTTTTACCTTTGCTGTCTGATCTTAGTTTTCTAATCAGTTGGTCACAGGCTTTTTTGTTCCACCTTCCCTTTCTTATTTTTTTGCCAATTCCTTTTATATTGCCTTTTTTTCTATTTCTTTTCTCTCCATCTATCTTCTTCCCTCAAACACACAGTCAGGTTCTCATTCTCACATGCTTTCTCTCTCTCACACACACACACACACACACACACACACACACACACAGAGGCTCTCACTGTCACATGCTGTCTGACTCACACACACACAGGCTCTCTCTTACTCCCACATGCTGTCTTGCTCAAGCACAGGCTCTCACTGTCACATGCTGTCTGTCACACACACAGAGGCTCTGACATGCTGTCTCTGCAAACATTCAGGTCCTCACTCCCACACAGTCTCTCAACTCATCTCATACATACACACACACACTCTACAGGCCCTTAGCCTCTCTCTCACCTCTGGGCCTCCTCTTCAAGGGTCGCTGCAGGATGGGCTCTGCCTCGGCCCTGATCTTCTTAGGCCTCCTCCTCAGGCTGCTGCAACGAGATTCGCGGTGGCCCGTAAGCGCTGCTCCTCTGCACGTGGCTGATGCTCCTCCTCCTTCCTGCCCGCTCGGCTCCGGCAACGTTTTCTTCCGGGGCCATTCAGGCAGGAAGGAGGAGGAGGAGCACCTGCATTGGACGTGACCTTTTTCTTCGGGCTGCCGATCTTCCTGCTGTGCGTGTCCGGTACACAGCACAGCGGTAGCTCTCAGCCGCCAGTGGGATGAGGTCCACCAGCAGCCACATTGGCTCCCCCTGACCTCCCCTCTGTATACCATTTGCTCCGCCCCCTCATATGCACCGGGCTTGCACAACACACTGGCACACTGCAGGCGACACACTAAAGTGTGGCGACACATACTTTAGAAAGCTCTGATATAGAGAATAAGAATACTAGGACTTATGTAGTTCTGCAGCAGGTTCACTGCCTGAAACTCCCAGGGCTGTGGGTTCAAACCAGTCTCCATCAACCCTCCAAGCCTGACAGAATGCTCCCCCCTCCCATGGGTGGCCTCCGGCCATCCCAAAAGACCTTCGGAGTCTCAGACCCAACCCAGAGAGGTATAGTTTAGAGTAGAATGGGGCCAGATGTTTCCAGGCTGAAATCAGGACCTGGCCTGGGATCTGAAGCTGAAGCAAGGTCAGGACCAGTTGCAGTCTTAGTGGCAACTGGAGCATAATTAGGAGCAATTGCAGTCTTGTGGGCAACTGGAGTACAGTCAGGAGCAGTTGCAGCTCAGGTAACTGAAGTAAGGGCCAGAACTATATAGAGAGTTGATGCAGAATTTACTGGTACAGAAGCAGACACTGGAGCAGTACTGACAACTGGCGCTGGCCTTACCGGTTCAAGGACAAGAACTGGAACTAGAGCTGGATCTGGAGCTGAAGAGACAATCGGAATTGAATTTATGGACACTGGAGGTGGAGCTGAAGCTGTAGAGACAGCCAAAGCTGAATTTATAGACGCAGGAACCGGAGCTGAAGTTGTAGATACATCTGATACTGACTTCAGTAAAAGAGCTGGACTTGCTGGGATAGCTTTATGTGGAATCTTAGAATTTGCTGGCGCAGTCTGGAGTGGAATTGTCACAGGAGTGGCAGGCGTGGCCTAGGGCAGAGTCGTTCAAGGAACTGACTTGTCCTGGAGTGGAATTATTGAAGGAACTGGAGCAGCGGGAACCTATTTCACTTTTGCAAAAGTCGGAGCTATGAAGATGATTGGCATTGGATTAGCTGGTGCTAGAGTGACCTGGTCACCCAGTGCTGGCCTTAGCTGCAGGAACACTAAAACTAGATAGGGAGCCAGAGCTGCATAGACAGCAGGTGCTAGACATGCGGCAGTTGGAGCTGTATAGACAGCAGGAGCTGTATTTGCCAGAGCTGCACAGATAGCAGGCTCTGAACTTGAAGGAGATAGGGCTACATGTGCAGCAAGCACTGGATTTGCGGGA
This sequence comes from Rhinatrema bivittatum, assembly GCF_901001135.1. NCBI lineage: Eukaryota > Metazoa > Chordata > Amphibia > Gymnophiona > Rhinatrematidae > Rhinatrema > Rhinatrema bivittatum. The sequence continues at coordinate 120,540,586 of NC_042617.1, forward strand.
GCCGCAGCTGCACAGACAGGCTCTGGATTTGTAGGAGCCGTAGCTGCATGGACTGCAGGAGCTGTATTTTCTAGAGCTGCACAGATAGGCTCTGGACTTGAAGGAGATGGAGCTGCACAGACAGCAGGCTCTGTACTTGAAGGAGATGGAGCTGCACAGATAGCGGATGTTGGACTTGCAGGAGCTGCAGCTGCATGGATAGAGCTGTATTTTCTAGAGCTGCATAGGTAGGCTCTGGACTTAGGAGAGCTGGAGCTGCATAGACAGCAGGCATTGCAGGCAAGGCCTGGAGTATAGTCTTTGGCACACAGACTGAGGCTGCTGGGGCAGCTGGAATCTCCCGGTCATAGACTGAGACTGCAGCTACTGGGACAGCTGGAATCATTGGTGCACAGGCTGAGGCTATCTGAAATAGTCTTTATATTTGCTGGTTAAGCCTGGAGTAGAGCCACAGAAGTCTGTTGCTGTAGGCTGAGAGCCCACTTTGTAAAGCTGATTGCCAGATAGAGTTGTGCATGACCATGGTCATGTGTTCCCATCCCTCCATAGGCATGACAATCATAAGCTAAAAGCCTAGTCAAGCAGCCACTTCATTGCTTGGTTCCACACAGATCTTGCTGACGTATAGAGCCACAGACACCAAAAAGGAACCCACAATACTTTTTTCTCACAATTTATCTTTTCCAGAAATGGCATCTATGGTTCTAAAAAAAAAAAAAATTAACTGGGTGAGACCACCTTTCGTTGAAAAGTAGGGGACTGGACCAGAAATTCTTAAAATACTTTTTGTAAAGTCTCATGCATTTTTAGGACTGCTCCATCCAAATCTTGCCTCTAGTTTGGGCTGGTCCAAACTGTCAGCTCTATTAGGGGTTGGTAATCGGAGGCCACCATGGAGGGAAGGTGCGAACCTGGAGAGGCAAGGCCAAGGCACAATGGTGCAGCCCAGGGGCTGGACTGATGCCAAGAACACAGGAACTAGATAGAAGAGCGGGAATACTGGAAGCAAGGTCAGGATCAGAGGTCAGGCGGATAGCACAGGACAGATGCTGAGAGAATTAGCTAGACCTTCACTGTGTGTCTTATGAGCGTGCCTTATATGTTAGTGTCAGTTTGGGACACACCCAATGCTGGACCTTTGGAGAGGCATGTCTAGCTCTTCATGGAATAAAGACTAAAAATACTAGGACTCCCTTGAGAGCCAGCAGCCTCTGTAGCTCTGCGGCAGGCTCCTTGCTTGAAACTCCCAGGGCTGTAGGGGGTTCAAACCCCATTGACCCTGACATTCTGTCTCTGCTCAGCTGCTCACACAATTAGCAGGTGCAAAGTACGTCGGCATTTTTAATGGGTGGGTTCTCTCTGAAAACTGCCTGCAGTGTGCACATGCTAAAAGTGTCTGTGTGCATTACAAACAACCTGAGCTCTTGAAAATTGCCTCCAGTGTGGTTAGTAAACTGAGCTCCAGATGTGAAAAGTCAGATAACATGTTTTACAGCTACCTGTGAATGACAGAGGAAACCAGCATAGGGAGAGTGTTAGAGTCTTGAGAAAAAAAACAGATGATTGTTAACTTCAGTCTGTTGGCTGCAGAACTCTTTTTTGTAAATCTGTTTGTTGGACATGTCGTATCAAGATTCATATTTTTAGAGCCGAATTGAAGATGACTGACTATACTGAGCGAATAATATAGTTTACTATGCCATGTTTTATGGAACTTCTTCAAAAGTATAAATATTATATATATATATATATCATTGGCAGCTGCACTTTCCATCCCCTCTCCATGCCAAATTCTGAACACTGACAATGAACACTGCTGAGAGGGTTAGGTAGATCAAACTATGGCGGCAGCTTTTATTAACATAACAATTCCAAGCCTCATGGCAAATGACTGTAGCAACAGTGGATATCACTGTTATATTTTATATATAATAACTGACTGTATTAAAACAACTATGAGGACAATTGTCAAAGCCATTTATGCTCATAAATTGGCTGCCTGATAATTATCCTTCCTACATATAGCTGAATTTATATGCATTGTTCCACAACACTCACACTTTTAGCCACATTAAGGGGAGAGATGTTACTGGGGAGGAGGAGGGATTTGGATGGGATCAGAAAATAACGCACATAGACTGCATTTTCAAGTCTTCATGCATTAATTTCTATAGAAAATTTGCCTGCACAAAAAAGTGGGTACAAAGCAAAAGTACGCACAGTTTTTCTTTGAAAATTGTTGCCCAAAGTATCCACAGAATTTGTCACTATATGGGCATTTTGAAAGTTGCTGCCTATGAACAGAGAAAGCAGGTGAATGCTTTGTAAATTGACCATAAAAAGCTCCGTCTCTTTACATAAGATCATAAAACTAGCCATACTGGGTTAGACCGAGGGTCAACCAAGCCCAGATTCCTGTTTTCAACAGTGGTCAATCCAGGTCACAAGTACCTGGCAGGATCCCAAACAATAAATAGATTCCATGCTGCTATTGTGCAGTGATAGGTGGTGGTTATGTCCTTGCAAAGGAGTTATGCATGCAAATGTAACTTATATCGAAGCAATGTTCAAAAGTCATTTACCCATGCTAAGTGCACTTAATGCAGTTAAAATCTATTGACAATTCAATGGATTATATTGTAGCAATTTTTAAAAGTCCACTTACATGGGTAAAGTACATTTACACTTGCAAAACCCAGTTCTAAGTGTGTAAATCTTTTTGAAAATTTCCCCTATAATCTACTTGGTTAATAACAATTTATGGACTTCTCTAAGCTTTTTTTAAACCCAACTGCATTAGCTGCTGAATGTGCTACTTACTTAATGCAGTGTCCCCTAGTCTTTGTATTTTTTTAAAGAGTAAATAACCTATTTATATTTACCCATGCTATCATATTCCCCCCTCAGCCATCTCTTATCCAAGTTGAACAACCCTAACCTCTTTAGCTTTTCCTCATAGGGGAGCCATTCCATCCCCTTTATCTTTTGGTTTCCCTTCTCTGTACCTTTTCCAATGCAACTATATCCTTTTTGAGATGCGCTGATCAGAACTGCACACAGTACTCCAGGTATAGCTTTATCATGGAGTGATACAGAGGCATTATGATTTCTTCATTTTATTTTCCATTCCTTTCCTAATAATTCTTAACATTGTGTTTGCTTTTTTGACCGCCACTGAACTCTGAACTGATGTTGTGTGAAGGGGTATGCAGGAAAAAAAAACCGCAGAATACCTTAAAGAACCAGCTCCAGAGATCAGGCCCGGTCAACCTTAAGCCTGATTGTGGAGGGAATCCTGGTCCTGGGCAAAGGTCCGTGGGTAAGGAGTATAATTAGCCAGGCCCCAGGAGTGAGGAAAGGCCCAGATGAGAGAAGGAAGCCTAAAGAAAGAGAATACTGCTGAATTGTATTATTGCTTTTGTTTTGTTGAACTGTGAAGAATAGCGGAGCTGTTTTGTTTGTTCTGCTCACAAATAAAGGAGTTTATGAAAGATTTCAGAGTCCAGCCTGAAATCTGTTCTCTGGCTAATGTTGCTCATGGTGCCACACTTTTCACCCAGGCTTCCCTTGTCTAAGTTGAATGAGGGACTATTAAGTGATTTATTGTTTTATTATTGTATTTTAAGATTGGATTTTAGTTTGTTGAGTTATTATGTTTTATTTATTTGTGAAATATATTGTAAGTTGCCTTTGGGATGTAGATGGGAAAGCATCTAATATATAAAGATGATGCTGGTGTGATCCTGCCTATTGACAGTCAAGGTGCCACCTTTCATGTGGTTCTCCTAGCTCCCTAATTATTTGAATGCTTCTGGTTTCGCCATCACTGTTTGTTCCAGTATTCTCAACACTGTAATACTGATATTTACATATTTAGCATTGGAAGGTACCATTTTCTAGAGAATGAAAAGTTCAAGGGCAAGGGATTGTAGGGTACTTTGAAAATGTTTTCCTAAAGCTATCATTACTGCACTGTGAAATAGCACTAATCAGATGTGTAAAAAATATCCAAGGTTGCTGACATGCTAGAATATGTCAGCTTTTGATTGCTGAGGGCAGAAACTTAGGTTCATATTGCTCAAACTCACTGCTTTGTTTCTAATGACTGGCCTTGATTCTAATTTTGAGTATATTAATACTATAAACTGCCTATAACTCTTTATAGGCAGCATATACATTTCTGTAAATAAATAAAATAATGGTGAAATGCTAGAAAGTATGCTAAAAGTCAAAAAGTATGTTAGAGTTCAACATGAAATTTTGTGCCTACCTTCTGGGCTCAATTTACAAAAAATCACATGACTTACAAGAATTCAATCCTATTAACATATATGAGATAAAAATATAATACCAACCAATTAGGAAAATTTTATGCAAATAAATTAGCTCACTGGTGTGTAAATTGGAACTGTGATCTATTTGTTATTTTTATTAAAATTTATGAATCACTCAGTGCACAAGTCTCTGAGTGATTAACAAAGATACAGAAAGCAAAGCGGAAGCCGAGCCAGTTGACTGTGTAGCAGTGAAGAGAACAAGAGTCGGATGATGGAAAAAGCCCTTTATTGAAATTTTGCCTGAAACTAGACTAGAAACAAATATATAAAACGTTAAAAAATGAATGAACACACTTAAAATTTAAAATCAATCAACAACATATATAGGTGTACAACTCCAGAGATTGAATAAATCATAGCATATATGTGTATTTGACATCATAATGGTTTACAGAAATGATGCAGAAAAGGAACACAAGGCACAATATGTGTACAGATGTAAATAGATGAGACACTGATTGTAAACACAGACAAGATAGTACTGGAGAGGATAACTTTGTGTTAGAATGGACCGTGATGCAATGATCATGCTTAAAATGTGAATAGATGTCAGGGAGTCAGTGATCATGTGGAGGGGATTATAAAAATCAAAACAAAAACTAAAACTAAAAAAAATAAAAAATAAAAAGTGATGATGTGGAATAAAATGGTTACTCAATTTGGGCAGGACTTATTGTGTGCCTGCAGGGCCGATGCCACAGTGTCGTACATAAACTAGAAACTTATAACCTATATAAGATGAATGAAAATGAAAATTGAGAAACCTGTAAAAGATAATATAGGAATGGGTAAATTAAAAATGGGTAAATTAAAAATGAACTTTGCTGATAAAACAAGATAAAATAAATGATAAAAGATAAAATTAGGTATAAATAACAACAAATAAAAAGATAATAATATGAATAAAAATAAACATTAAATAACTTATAAGAACCCGAGTGAAAAAACAAGAAGAACAAGAAAAATTAAAAAACAAACTGTGCTGAAAAAAATAAAACTAATTAAAGAATGTAAAGTATGAATCTTACATACTTAAATCTGGAACACAGTGTGTAATACATCATTGGAGGTTAGGCTACCTACAAATCTGCCAGTTTACCTGTTGTGTCATGAATCTCTACTTTGATTGTGTGGTAATGCCATGTAGCACCATTAGTGAAGATGACTTCATTCAGTTTGCATCGTGAAACACAGTTAGAAATTGTGTGACTAAAATACACAAAACAAATGAATACCTCAATTATGACATGTTGCTGCAGACTGTGTTATTGAAAAGCTAATTACAAACGGCAATAAAAACTGACATGACGGTTTGTAGATGTGGATGAGAATTGACAAAATAGATAATCTTGACTGACATGCTGTATAACTATTAAAAGAGAAAGTACGAGAGTGCTATGTGTATATACCAAACTGGTCGCAGTAGTATGGCTGCGGGAATGTGATGACAACATACCGAATCCTGATGGTCAAATTATGCAAAACTTAATTCAAGATAAAATATAGGAAACTAAAAACTATCTGCCAAACACTGAAACCGGATGATAGTCGCATGCCTACGATGTTTAATATTCTAAATATGTGCATGTGACTTAGGGGGTCATTTTCCAAGGAGTTACCACGGGAGATTTTTAATTTTGTATTCAGGGGGCGGAGTTGGGGCGGAGCATATGTAAAGTAGGAAAGAGTTATCGTGTGCCGCGAAACAGCCGCAGTGTTAGCGCGGCTCCTAACGCGGCCAATAGCTACACCTCTATCATTTGCGGTACGTTGTGCGCTAGAGGCCGGTAAAGGTTTATCGCGGTTCACGATGTTTCCGGACAGCCTGTTGCAGTATGAGAGAGAGAGAGAGAGAGAGAGAGAGAGAGAGAGAGAGAGAGAGAGAGAGAGAGAGAGAGAGAGAGACTTGCTATAGTGTCTCTTCCCTAGACAGGTATTTGTATCCCTATGAGAGGCCCACCTAGTAACTCGAGGTGGGGATTAGGTATTAGTGTAGGGGGCCACTTTCACATTCAACATGAGACGTACGAACAGAACAGTGGTCTCTTGTGAAGATTTGATGGCCTTCGGAGTGAGGAAACTCACTCCAAGATGAGATGTGGACAATGTTCTCTCCACCTAGCTTGTTGTTGCCCAGGTAGAGTGTCCATCAAGCTAGGTGGAGAGAACATTGCCCAAATCTCATCTTGGAGTGAGTTTCCTCACTCCGAAGGCCATCAAATCTTCACAAGAGACCACTGTTCTGTTTGTACGTCTCATGTTGAATGTGAAAGTGGCCCCCAACCCCCTACACTAATACCTAATCCCCACCTCCATCATATCTCAAGGTTACAAACTCAATTTCCTATCAATTCCTACAGAACTTCAAGCACCTCAGATTTCTCTCAACAGAAATCACATTCCTCAACTTCAAATAGAATTATCCACCCTTCTGAAAGCCAGGGCCCTAGAACCAGTGCCCCAGTCTCAGCAGGGCAGAGGATTCTACTCCCGATATTTCCTCATTCCAAAGAAAACGGGAGGTCTACGTCCCATCCTAGATCTCAGAAATCTCAACAAATTTCTGAGGAAGGAAAAGTTCAGAATGGTCTCTCTAGGCACCATGCTTCCACTTCTTCAAAAAGGGGATTGGCTTTGTTCTCTGGATCTGCAAGACGCTTACGCTCACATTCCAATATACCCTCCTCATCGCAAATACCTGCACTTCATGGTAGGTCACCAACATTTCCAGTACAAGGTACTACCATTCGGACCTGCCTCTTCTCCCAGAGTTTTCACAAAATGTCTGGCAGTAATAGCAGCTAACTTACACAAGCAAGGTGTACATGTCTTCCCATATCTAGACGACTGGCTCATCAGGAGTCAATCTCAATAAGGAGCAATAACTTCTCTCAACCAAACTATTGCTCTACTGCACTCTACGGGTTTTCTCATCAACTATCAAAAATCCCATCTCATACCGTCTCACATGCTCCAATTCATAGGAGCAAGCCTAGACACCATCCTTGCAAAAGCCTTTCTGCCAGAGGATCGAGCAGAAACACTGTCCTTGGCAAAATCGATTCACTCAAGGGCACGAGCAACAGCTCATCAGTTTCTCATGTTACTAGGCCACATGGCTTCCACAGTTCATGTCACTCCTATGGCAAGGCTCGCCATGAGGATAACTCAATGGACTTTAAGATCTCAATGCATCCAAGCCATTCAGCCTCTACATGCTACAATTCAAGTAACCCACCAGCTACGTTCTTCTCTACTTTGGTGGGTGAACAAGGACAATTTGCACAAGGGCCTACCCTTCCAACAACCAGTCCCTCAGATAACATTAACTACAGATGCATCCACCTTGGGTTGGGGAGCTCACATAGACACTCTCCAAACTCAAGGGACTTGGACAGAACTCGAAGCAACATTTCAAATCAATTTTCTGGAGCTTCGAGCTATACGTTATGCGCTACATGTGTTCAAGGACTGCCTTTCACACAAGACTGTTCTCATCCAAACGGACAACACAGTAGCCATGTGGTACATCAACAAACAGGGAGGTACGGGCTCGTATCTCCTTTGTCAAGAAGCTGCACAGATTTGGGACTGGGCCCTAAACCACTCAATGTTCCTCCGGGCCACTTATCTGGCAGGCATACACAATGTAGTGGCAGATTGACTCAGTCGTCAGTTCCAACCACACGAGTGGTCCCTGGACCCCTCAGTAGCGACCAGGATATTTCAACGTTGGGGACAACCGACAATAGACCTCTTTGGTCACATCTCAATCACAAAGTGGACAAGCTCTGTTCTCTACACAAACAGAAGAATCAGCCAGCCAGGGACGCCTTTGCTCGCCCTTGGAACTCAGGCCTACTATATGCGTATCCTCCAATACCGCTCATAACCAAAACTCTAGTGAAACTACAACAGGACAAGGGGTCCATGATACTCATAGCCCCATATTGGCCTCGTCAAGTATGGTTTCCCACACTTCTAGATCTCTCGATCATGGATCCCATTCGCCTGGGAATAGCTCCCACTCTCATAACTCAGGATCAAGGTTGGCTGCGCCATACCAACCTTCAATCCCTATCCCTGACAGCATGGATGTTGAAAGCTTAATCTTGCAACCACTCAATCTTTCAACCCATATCTCCCAAGTGCTTATAGCTTCACGTAAACCTTCCACTCGAAAGAATTACGCTTCCAAATGGAAAAGATTCACCTTGTGGTGCAAGCAAAACAACATTGATCCCTTCACTTGCACTATTACTTCGCTACTAGGCTACTTATTTATTTACTTATTTATTTAGAATTTTTATATACCGACATTCTTGAAAAAAATATCAAATCATATCGGTTTCCATTGTAAAAGAACAATCGCGGCTAAGGCGTTACATAAAACAAGTCGTCAAATAATAAATAAAAGTAGAACAGCAAAACAGTGGTAATAGGTAGTAAGTCATCAAGTAACAAATATAAATAGAACAGCAAAACAGTGGTAATGGGCGAGACATAAAATAAGGCGTCTAAAAGGGTATCGCTATAAATCTGAGAAGTAGCAAAGGTGTAAGTGGGGCCCTAAAGGATAGCGGGTGGCAATGAGGAGAGGGAGGGGTAGGAGGAGCAGGCTGAAGGACGGAGGGAGGGAGGAGGAAGAAGAGAGGAGGGATGGGTGGCACTAGATCGTGCTAGGGGGGAACATGCTAAGGTGGTTGAGGATGGTCATGGGTCCCCATAATGTCCTGTTATGACCTTTGACCAGTGTCCGAGTGTTCTTGAGACTCTGGGAAGGCTTGTCTGAAGAGCCAAGTTTTGAGGTGTTTCTTAAATGTTTGAAGACAAGGTTCTTGGCGAAGCTCCGCAGGCAGCGAGTTCCAAAGGGTGGGCCCGGTTGTAGAAATTGCGCGTTTTCTTAAAGTGGTTTTGACCGGTGGTGCGTATAAAGATCTGGTCTTCAGACTTCATCTGTAAGAGTCCATCTAAATGCAATCTCTGCTTACCATAACAAAGTGGGAGATGCGCCAATTTCCACACAACCTCTCATCAGCAGATTTATGAGAGGCTTAACACATCTTAAACCACCAATTCGACCTCCAGTCACAGAATGGGACTTGAATCTGGTATTAACAAGACTTATGCGTTCTCCTTTTGAACCCATAAGATTCCTGTGATCTCAAATTTCTCACATGGAAGACTACCTTCCTCATAGCCATTACTTCAGCTAGAAGAGTTAGTGAATTACAAGCACTTGTCATGTACGCACCCTACACAAAGTTCCTACATGACAGAGTCGTCCTTCGTACGCATCCAAAATTCCTTCCCAAAGTAGTCACAGAATTCCACTTGAACCAATCCATAGTTTTACCCGCATTCTTTCCAAGACCTCACGCCCATCAAGGAGAATCAGCCTTACATACCTTGGACTGTAAACGTGCGCTATCCTTTTACTTAAACCGCACTGCAACACACAGAAAATCAAATCAGCTTTTTGTTTCTTATGATCCAAACAAACCGGTAAAGCAGTGGGTAAACATACACTATCCAATTGGCTAGCAGATTGCATACAGTTTTGCTATGAAAAAGCGGGCCTTCCTCTCCAAGGACGAATAAAGGCACACTCCGTAAGAGCAACGTCAACCTCAGTAGCGCACTTCCGTTCAGTGCCAATCCTTGACATATGTAAAGCAGCAACATGGACTTCTCTTCACACTTTTGCAGCTCATTACTGCTTGGATAAGCAGGGAAGACAAGATTCTGCCTACGGACAATCTGTCTTAAAGAACTTGTTTCCAGTATAATCCCAACTCCTTCTACAACCAATCTGCTGTGATCTTCGGCTGACTCATTTCCACAACAGCACATCACTGTTGCCTTCATATAAAATGACTCAGCCTCTAGCTTGCTAATCACCCATATGTGAGGACTAGCATCCTGCTTGTCCTGGGATAAAGCAAAAATTGCTTACCTTGTAATAGGTGTTATCCCAGGACAGCAGGATGTAGTCCTCACGAAACCCACCCGCCACCCCGCGGAGTTGGGCCTCTTATATTTTTCTAAATTTATTTTTGCTAACGCTTATTGCTACATACGAGACTGAAGTGAGACCCCTGTGGCAGAGAATATCATGGTATGCTGGGCATGCTCAGTAGCCTCAGGCTGCCAGTCAAAAGTTTTTAGAAACTTGGACAGAAGTTTTTCCCGCACTAGGGCTCCGTTACTGACGTCACCCATATGTGAGGACTACATCCTACTGTCCTGGGATAACACCTATTACAAGGTAAGCAATTTTGCTTTTTCCATCATCCGATTCTCGTTCTCTTCACTGCTTAACAAAGATACATACATATTTGCATAAAAATATATATTGCAAACAGAGACAAAGATAACAGGACAAATAACACCTGCCCTATTAAGAGTCCTTCTATAAAGTAAAAAAGCAGCATAATTATAAAAATGTTAGTCCATGTAAGTAAGTTTTTAGCTCAGCCTTGAATTCTTTGTGTCAGTCTCTAGCTGTAGATGGATGGAGAGGGAATGTGTCAATAGTGCACTCTGAGACTGCTTCTAAATTGCCTTGCTGGTAATCTCACGCTTTCCTGGATATCCCATACTTTATCTAAATAAAGATCTTTCTTTAAGCTTCCGGTATTAAGTGTTTATTTTACAGCCAACAACAGAGTTATCCTATGAGACTGACGGAATGAAACCACAATAGAAATATGAAAAATTTCATATTCCTTGAGAGTGTGGTGGACACTTGGAACATACTTCCAACAAAGTTTATAGGAGCCAAAACAGTGGCAGAATTCAAGCATGAATAGGATATACATGTAAAATTTTACTTTATTGTGACTGAGAATAAAAAACCCAGCAATTTACACTTAACTCAATTTGAAAGCCAAAGATTTCCGTATTACAATTCCTTAGGATAACTCTGATTGGTTATGTAAAATAGCACAAACCAGGATTCCCAAAAACTCCACAAATTGCTACAATAATAAAGCATATGGGATGAAAGTATGCACATCCTAGCTATGTTTTTAAGGAGTCATGAATATTTTTTAAATATTTTTGTTTCCATTGATTTTGGTATTGATTTTTTTAATAATGTGACTGCTTAGAACAAGGGCAGCTTTAAGGTAATGTGCTGCCTGAGGCGAGGGATGAGATGGAGCTCCTCCCACCCAAGGCAAGGCACAGGTCAAATCATTCAGAGGATCAAAGTGAGGAGAGGGGCTCCCTTTGAAATCTGGCTCTTTCAGTGATTTGAAATGCTGCAGAAGGGGGAAAGTAGACATTTCCAGAGGAGTGACAGAGTGTCAGTGATAATTTTCTAGGAAGCTGGCAACCTTAAGAACATAAGAACATGCCATGCTGGGTCAGACCAAGGGTCCATCAATCCCAGCATCCTGTTTCCAACAGTGGCCAATCCAGGCCATAAGAACCTGGCAAGTACCCAAAAACTAAGGGCCTCATTTTCCAATATCGCATTGGTAACGCAGTAGGGGGCGTTACCAATGCAAATGAGGCTTCTTTCGTGCAGTGGGGAAACATCGCCGCACGCGATGTTGTCGCCATTTGCGAAAACATTAGCGCAGAGAGAGAGAGAGAGAGAGAGAAAGAAAGAGAGCGCCTTACTATAGTGCCTATGCCCTAGACAGGTATTTTAACCCCTATGGGAGGGCCACCTACTAACTCGGGGTGGGGATTAGGTATGAGCGTCGGGGGTTGGGGGCCACTTTCGCATTCCACATGAGACCTACAGAAAGAACAGTGGTCTCTAGTGAAGATTTGCTGGCCGTCGGAGTGAGGAAACTCACACCAAGAAGAGATTTGGGCAATGCTGTCTGGAACTATCGTGGACCGCGATAACCCTTTACTTGCCGGTAGCGCAGTCCGTAACGCAAATTTGAGGGTTGTAGTTATTAGCCGCGCTAACACTGCGGCTGTTTCGTCGCACACGATAAACTGGTTCCCGCTTTACATATGCTCCGCCCCAACTCCGCCCCCTGAATACCAAATTACTAATTTGCATTCGCAAATCGCGTTAACAGCTGTTAACGCGATTTGCGAATTTATCGCACGCGGTAAACTGCTTGGAAAATGAGGCCCTAAGTCTATTCCATGTTACCGTTGCTAGCAATAGCGGTGGTTATTATCTAAGTCAACTTAGTTAATAGCAGGTAATGGACTTCTCCTCCAAGAACTTATCCAATCCTTTTTTGAACCCAGCTATACTAACTGCACTAACCACATCTTCTGGCAACAAATTCCAGAGTTTAATTGTGTGTTGAGTGAAAAAGAACTTTCTCCGATTAGTTTTAAATGTGCCACATGTTAACTTCATGGAGTGCCCCCTAGTCTTTCTATTATCCGAAAGAGTAAAAAACCGATTCACATCTACCTGTTCTAGACCTCTCATGATTTTAAACACCTATATCATATCCCCCCCTCAGCCGTCTCTTCTCCAAGCTGAAAAGTCCTAACCTCTTTAGTCTTTCCTCATAGGGGAGCTGTTCCATCCCCTTTATCATTTTGGCCACCCTTCTCTGTACCTTCTCCATCGCAATTATATCTTTTTTGAGATGCGGCGACCAGAATTGTACACAGTATTCAAGGTGCAGTCTCACCATGGAACGATACAGAGGCATTATGACATTTTCCGTTTTATTCACCATTCCCTTTCTAATAATTCCCAACATTCTGTTTGCTTTTTTGACTGCCGCAGCACACTGAACCAACGATTTCAATGTGTTATCCACTATGACGCCTAGATCTCTTTCTTGGGTAGTAGCACCTAATATGGAACCTAACATTGCGTAACTATAGCATGGGTTATTTTTCCCTATATGCATCACCTTGCACTTGTCCACATTAAATTTCATCTGCCATTTTGATGCCCAATTTTCCAGCCTCACAAGGTCTTCCTGCAATTTTTCACAATCTGCTTGTGATTTAACTACTCTGAACAATTTTGTATCATCTGCAAATTTGATTACCTCACTTGTCGTATTTCTTTCCAGATCATTTATAAATATTTTGAAAAGTAAGGGTCCCAATACAGATCCCTGAGGCACTCCACTGCCCACACCCTTCCACTGAGAAAATTGTCTATTTAATCCTACTCTTTGTTTCCTGTCTTTTAGCCAGTTTGTAATCCACGAAAGGACATCGCCGCCTACCCCATGACTTTTTATTTTTCCTAGAAGCCTCTCAAGAGGAACTTTGTCAAATGCCTTCTGAAAATCCAAGTACACTAAGAGGTAGATCTTAAATAAGTACGCACGCGCGTACTTTTGTTCGCACAACTGGCGCGAACAAAAGTACGCCGGATTTTATAAGATAAGCGCGTAGCCATGCGTATCTTATAAAATCCGGGGCCGGCGCTCGTAAGGCTGTGCAAAATCAGCAGCCTGCGCGCGCCGAGCCACGTAGCCTGCCTCCGTTCCCTTCCGCGTCCCCCCACCTTCCCCTCCCTTCCCCTATCTAACCCACCCCCCCAGCCCTACCTAAATCCCCCCACCCCAACTTTGTTGTGCAAGTTACACCTGCTTGAAGCAGGTGTAACTTGCGCGCGCCACCTCGGCCCTCCTGGACATGCCCCCTCCCGCCCCTTTTACAAAGCCCCGGGACTTACGCGCTTCCCGGGGCTTTGCATGTGCCGGCGGCCTATGTAAAACAGGTGCGCCGGCGTGCGAGTGCCCTGCGTGCGTAAATCCAGCAGGATTTACGCACGCAGGGCTTTTAAAATTTACCCCATATCTACAGGTTCACCTTTATCCACATGTTTATTAACTCCTTCAAGAAAGTGAAGCAAATTTGTGAGGCAAGACTTGCCTTGGGTAAAGCCATGCTGACTTTGTTCCATTAAACCATGTCTTTCTATATGTTCTGTGATTTTGATGTTTAGAATACTTTCCACTATTTTTCTTGGCAGTAAAGTCAGGCTAACCGGTCTGTAGTTTCCCGGATCGCCCCTGGAGCCGTTTTTAAATATGGGGGTTACATTAGCTATCCTCCAGTCTTCAGGTGCAATGGATGATTTTAATGACAGGTTACAAATTTTTCTAATAATTCTGAAATTTCATTTTTTAGTTCCTTCAGAATTCTGGGTTGTATACCATCTGGTCCAGGTGATTTACTACTCTTAAGTTTGTCAATCAGGTCTACCACATCTTCTAGGTTCACCGTGATTTGGTTCAGTCCATCTGAATCATTACCCATGAAAACCTTCTCCAATACGGGTACCTCCCCAACATCCTCTTCAGTAAACACTGAAGAAAAGAAATCATTTAATCAGTTGGACCGTTAGATGACCGAGGGGTTAAAGGGACTCTTAGGGAAGATAAGGCCATTGCAGAAAGAGTAAATTAATTCTTTGTTTCTGTGTTTACTAATGAGGATTTTATTTATTTATTTATTTGGTGCTTTTATATACCGTCATTCATGACAGTGTCATATCATGTCGGTTTACAGGAAACTGGGGTACAATAACCTTAAAAAAACATTATCTTAGTAGAGAAGTAAGAAAGTTACAATAAAACAAGGATGAAAAAACTGGGGGAGGAATAAGAGAGCATAGGTAACTCAAATAGAGTGCCAGTTATTTGAAGTGTGCTGAGAGTTCTAAAAAAATCAGTGAATTTATGTAAAGGCTTGTTTAAATAATAATAAGAATGTTGGGGAGATACCAGTTCTGGAGATGGTTTTCAAGGGTGATGAGTCAAATGAACTAAACCAAATCACTGAGAACCTGGAAGATGTAGTAGGCCAGATTGACAAACTAAAGAATAGTAAATCACCTTGCCAGATGTTAGGCATCCTAGGATTCTGAAGGAACTAAAAAATGAAATTTTTGATCTATTAGTTAAAATTTATAATCTATCATTAAAATCATCCGTTCTACCTAAAGACTGGAGGGTGGCCAATGTAACCCCAATATGTAAAAAGGGCTCCAGGGGAGATCCAGGAAACTATAGATCAGTGAGCCTGACTTCAGTGCTGGGAAAAATTGTGGAAATTATTCTAAAGATCAAAATCACAGAGTATATAGAAAGACATGGTTTAATGGAACACAGTCAACATGGATTTACCCAAGGGAAGCCTTCTTCACAAAGCTGCATCATTTTTTTGAAGGGGTTAATAAACGTGGATAAAGTTGAACCGGTAGATGTAGTGTATTTGGATTTTCAGATGGCATTTGACAAAGTCTAGCATGAGAGGCTTCTAAGAAAACTAAAAAGTCTTAGGATAGGACAGGAAACAGAGAGTAGGATTAAATGGTCAATTTTTTCAGTGGAAAAGGGTAAACAGTGGAGTACCTCAGGGATCTCTACTTGGACCAGTGCTTTTCAATTTATTTATAAATGATCTGGAAAGGAATATGACGAGTGAGGTTATCACATTTGCAAATGATACAAAATTATTCAGAGTAGTTAAATCCCAAGCGGATTGTGATACATTGCAGGAGGACCTTGTGAGACTGGAAGATTAGGCATCCAAATGGCAGGTGAAATATAATGTGGACAAGTGCAAGTTGTTGCATATAGGTAAAAATAACCCATGCAGTAGTTACACAATGTTAGATTCCATATTAGGAGCTACCACCCAGGAAAAAGATCTAGGCATCATAGTGGATAACACATTGAAATCGTCAGCTCAGAGAGCTGCAGCAGTCAAAAAAGCAAACAGAATGTTAGGAATTATTAGAAAGGGAATGGTGAATAAAACGGAAAATGTCATAGTGCCTCTGTATCACTCTATGGTGAGTCCGCATCTTGAGTACTGTGTACAGTTCTGGTCACAGCATCTCAAAAAAGATATAGTTGCACTGGAGAAGATACAGAGAAGGGCGACCAAAATGATAAAGGGGAAAGGCTAAAGAGGTTAGGGGCTGTTCAGCTTGGAGAAGAGACGGCTGATTGGGGATATGATAGAGGTCTTTAAAATCATGAGAGGTTTTGAACGAGTAGATGTGAATCGGTTATTTACACTTTCGGAAAATAGAAAGACTAGGGGGCACTCCATGATGTTAGCATGTGGCACATTTAAGACTAATTGGAGAAAATTCTTTTTCACTCAATGCACAATTAAGCTCTGGAATTTGTTGCCAGAGGATGTGGTTAGTGCATTTAGTGTAGCTGGGTTTAAAAAAGATTTGGATAATTTCTTGGAGGAGAAGACCATTAACTGCTATTAATCAAGTTGACTTAGGGAATGGCCTCTGGTATTACTGGCATCTGTAGCATGGGATCTTCTTAGTATTTGCTATTACTGGCATCAGTAGCAAGGGATCTTCTTACTGTTTGGCTACTTGCCAGGTTCTTGTAGCCTGGTTTGGCCTTTGTTGGAAACAGGATGCTGGGCTTGATAGACCCTTGGTCTGACCCAGCATGGCAATTTTTTATGTTCTTATAAAAACCCTGACTACACTTGGTCTGGGGTTTCTCCAGAACCACCAAGCAAGCAGGGGTTACAGGGGTGAAGAAGGAATTAGGCAGAGGTACTCCTAAAATATCTCAGGAAGCCTGAGGAAGGTAAAGTGACAACTGAAAAGCCTAATTGTAGAGCTTATAAAGTGTAAGGAACTATGAGAAGGGCCAGCAGGTCCAGAAAGCCACCTGTGCCTATATGGGATTTCTGAGCAGGGCTGGGAACTGCCTTCCAACTACAGAAGAGGGAGTGAGTTGTCTTGCAGCTATTCAGACAAGTGTTATGAGCCGAGAGTGAAGTTTGGGGCCTAGTACAGGCTGAAGAGGGAAATACTAAGTAAACTATGATTTGGATTTTCCTGAACTTCTGATATTTTTCTCTATTTTTGCTGTTGTCTTTTGTTCTGGAATCGATTGAAGAAGTTTTTTTTTTTTATAAACTGGACATTCATAGTCTTCGGATGTAAAAATATCCCAATATATATATATTATTTCTATATGCACTGCTGAGGTGCCAGGCACCCATTCTGCCACACACACACACAAAGCTGCAACTCACGCACCCAGGCACACATTCTACCACACACACACACAAGCTGCCACTCACATACATACACATACAAGTTTCCGCTCTCATGTGGAGCCTCTTCTCATTGTTCAACCCAATAAGCCTGGCCTCCGGCAGTGGCACACAACATCACTGCACTCTTTGGCTAGCCTGTCTTCTGGCAGCGGCATGCAGCATCCCTCCGCAACCAACTGAATCGGCCCACTGGGGGATGACTGATCCACAGATAGGCTAATCCACCCCTGGGGAGAAGGAAAGCACAACCGGGGCAGTGGAACACCGGGAGCCACGACACCTGCCGGTGCTTGGCAACACACTGGTGTGCCGCAACACACCGGTTGAGAATTGCTGTCCTAGAGAATAGCATGGGTAGGAGAAGAAAACTAAGAAATCAGAGGAGTGGAAATGTAGAAAAGGGGAAAATGGAAAATAAGGAAAAGACATAAAAATGAAAAAAAAAATCAAACTAAAAGAATAAAGTAAATACATGAGAGCAACTGAGGATCTGATTTATTTATTTGGAGATTTATATGCCACAAAATACACAACTCTTAAGTGGCTTACAGAGCAAACATACATAATTAAAACAAACAGATCAAACTTTCTTATAAAACAAAACACTCCTTCTGCTAACTCTGGAAACTACTAATAAAACTGCAAGGCACAACGAATCCCTTTTTAAAACTTGTTAAGCACTGCAAATCACAATAAAATCAGTCAATAAAAGCTTGCTGGAATAAAAAAGTATTTAAAAGCTTCTTAAATGTCTTTGAGAATTCCACAAGTCACAATTATACTGGCAGAGAATTCCAGAAAAGAGGGCCAACAACCGAAAAGGTCCTCTTGTACTTCCACCAAACAGACAGAGCGGATAGAGGATACATAAAGGAGACTTTTCTCTATTATGATCGCAGATCACGTGAGGGATTATAGATATGCAATATTCGGTTAATCCATGGGAGAGCGTCAATTCTTAACATCTTGTGTACTAGCAAAATGATTTTAAATTGTATTCTTTGCTCTATCGGAGGCCAGCGAAGCTCCTTTGGAACTGGGGAAATGTGCTGTATCCTTCTTAACCCAGATATTAAACAGGCAGCTGAATTCTCTAGGACTTGAAGGGCACACAAAGCATTTTTGGAAGCCCATTGTAAAAGCACATTACAATAATCAAGGGTTGATAATATTAAAGCCTTCACAACTGACCTAAATTCATAGGCATTCAAAAATGATTTGAAAGACTTCAACAAGTGTAATTTGTAATAATCAGCCTTAGGTTGGTTGTAATAACCAGCCTTAAGTTGAATCTGAAAATTCATAGCTAACATTATATCATTATTATTCGCTGTTTAAGTTGATAACTTCTTATTTATGCCTATTTGCTTTGCTTTTACGTATATTACTTCCTCAACTCCTAGTTTTTCTGCTCCTTGTTTATTGTAACTGCTTTCACCTCTCAGCCTCTCCCTTGTTTGATGTAAACCGGCATGATGTCCCTGACGAATGTCGGTAAAGAAAAGCCTTAAATAAATAAATAAATATATATCAAGGGTTTTTTGCACATGACACAATCGGGATTGCCTGGTTTTCAAAACAAACGATGAAGGAATACTTAATTTATCAGTCCTCTGTAAAATCATAATTTCAATTTTCTTTAGGTTTAGAGCCAACCTGTTATGTGTTAGCCATAGCTTCACTGTGGACAGGCAAATTGAAACTAGACCATACATCTCAGTTCATGTAGATGGCACTGGTAAAAAGAACTGGTCTGGATGTCATCAGCATAGAGATGATTTCCCGCACAAAGCCTGGCTAAAAGCTTACAAAGCAGGGCCATATAGATGTTAAACACAGAAGCAGATAACACTTAGTCCTGTGGGACACCAGTATCCAGAGGCAGCCAAGGCAAAAGACTAGTAGACAATGTTACTCGATGTAAACTGTCAGGTAAATAAGACAAGCCAATCCAATACTGTGCCAGCAATACCAGATTGCCTTAAGCAATGTAATAAAATGGCATCAAAAGCTGATGTAATGTCAAGAAAAACCATGACAAAGCCTTGACCATTGTCAAATCCACATCACAGCACATTTAGACATGACAGAAGCAACAGCTCAGTGTTTAGAGACTTTCTAAAACCAAATTGAAATTCATCTAAAACCTGGTGTTCCAAAATAAAGCCAAGAAGTTCTCACAAAACAGCGGACTCAATTTTAGGTAAAAAAGATAGTGATGAAATAGGCCTAAAATTCATCATTTCATTGGAATCCAACTTTGTCTTCTTTAACATTGGGC
Organism: Rhinatrema bivittatum; assembly: GCF_901001135.1. Taxonomy (NCBI): domain Eukaryota; kingdom Metazoa; phylum Chordata; class Amphibia; order Gymnophiona; family Rhinatrematidae; genus Rhinatrema; species Rhinatrema bivittatum. The sequence continues at coordinate 120,560,209 of NC_042617.1, forward strand.
AAATGGTTGCATGCTTCAAAGAAGTGGGCAAGTGATCGTCTGTTAATGAAAGATTCACAATTTTTGTGATAACAGGTCCAATCATATCTTTCACACTCTTCAGTAAACTAGTGTGGCATGGGTTCAACGAATAATTAGATTTATAGAGCTAATAATATTTGCAACTTCTATCTTAGCCACTGGTTAAAAAGTTGCCATATTGTTTGTACAGATTCAGATGGGCTCTGGGATAAGACAGATCTAGATGGAAAAGAGACACAAATATCTGAAACCTTAGTCATGAAATGCTTCATAAAAAGCTCACAGCGTATTGAATGTGGCATATCACACTGGGTGTGGTCACCCACCTTGCAGGTTGCCACCAGAGAATGAATAATACAAAAAAGCTCATGTAGATTATGATTCGTAAGCTGCAGTTGTTTTGAAAATTTTATTTAGCATCATCATATGCGTTACAATATAGATCTAATTGGTTTTTATACTGTTATAATGCTTCTATGATTTGCACTTGATGCCAGCACCTTTCCAACTGGTGTAACTTATGGAGCTGGGAGATAAGTTGTGACAAATATCAACTTCCCCTTTTACTCCGCTTAACCAAGCAGGTGTTCTTGACTGTCTTGCAACTGCTTTGCTCCTCTGATGGTGCCTTGAAGAATTCCTGCCATTGCTGGAATTCCTTTCACTCCTTTACGGTTGTAAAGATCCATTGCCAAGTGCTCCTCTGGGTCTGCATGTGGTGCAGTGGGCTGCTTGGATTATCCAGTCTATCTTCCCAGCTCTGTACTCCTTGCTTCTTTCTGGCGGCCATCATGTTTCCTTTATAAGGCTTGTATTCATACTGAGGCATTTTCATTAGTCAGTTGCCAGAGCTTGATCCTACCTTATGGTCTTTGTACTCTGGCTTCGTTCCTGCATACAGAAGACTTCTTCGACTTCCGATTCTACATTCAGCACTCTTGTTCTCCTTCCTGGATTCATAGTTTGTTCCCGCTCTAAGTCTCTCGCTCCTTGTTCTTGGCGGGCAACTCCCTCTTCTCATGCCTCACCAGCCACCAATACCAGACAGCTCAACCAGAAGGGAAGGTGCCTGGCCTAGCAGAAGTCCCTCTACTGTCAGTGGTCTGTATTCAATGCTTCTGGCACTAGGCCACTCGTTTCTGGGGCAACTCACAGATGACAACTGTCACAACGGTGCCTTTGGCTATTAATACCACTTATGGTGCTCCTTTGCCCAAGGCTTGATGCCTTGGAGTTCTCTTCCCCCTTCTTATATTGTCTACCTACAAGTTTCATTATAATTGATTAGAAAACCCCAATTTTGAAGCTCAAAATATGCTGTATTGCTTCCCCATTGACCTTAATGGGAAGCAAATGAAACAAAATGTTTTTCCATTTGAAACTAAAATTAGTATTATTTATTAATTTCTTTGGTTTCTTTTTTTTTTTTCCTGAGAATATGGCCGCTACTAGTCAACAAAATCCAATTTCAGCTGTCACCTGTCATTGCCGATATGGATCTGACTGTCTGTTGCCTCAGAAGAGACTTTCCCATGCATGATCAGCTCTCTCATTAATGTTCCATTGCTTTGCTCTCGCTCTATTGTGTTCTCTGCTTCTCTTGTTATTCTTCTAATAAATGCTCAATCAGTTTCCAAAAAAGCTACTGTTATATTCGATTCCCTTTCTATAATTAAACCAGACTGCTTTGCCACGTCTTGAATGTGGCTTTTTATAAACTAAAAATGGTTAGACCGCTGAGGTTTGTATTATCTCTCAATCTTTTTGTTGCAGTTGGGTGCTGCAGGCAGGATAGTGGACCCTTGGGCCGGTCTACCCAGGGTGACAGGGTAGGCCGGGAGGCAGAGCCACAGGCTGGCGGTGTTTACCCGGGAACCAGTAGCCCCCCAGGAGGAGCCCGTAGGGTCCTGGAACCTTGGGACTTGGGATATCAGCTGAGAGTCAAATAGCAGATAAAGCCTGGGCAGGGAGAGTAGTAAGAAAAGTCCAAAGAGTGAAAGATAGTCCGTAGGCCGGCAGTGCAGGTCGAGGGCCAGCTGATGACAGGACAGTGGGCGACAGCGATACCTGTAGCAAGCCGGACCGTGAGGCAGGGTTTGTAGAATACTGGACCGGGAACAGGCTGAAGGCTGAGGTAGAATCGATAGCAGACTGTGGACTGGAACAGGCTGTAGACTGGAAGGGAGTCTGCAGCTGGCTGTGAACTGGAGCAGGCTGTAGCCTGGAATGGAGTCTGTAGCTGGCTGTTGAACCGGAGCAGGCTGTAGACTGGAACGGAGTCTGTAGCTGGCTGTGAACTGAAGCAGGCTGTAGCGGAGTCGGGAACGGACCAAGGTCAGAGGCAGGCGGCAGGCTGAAGCGAAGTCAGGAACGGACCAAGGTCGGAGGCAGGCTGAAGCGAAGTCAGGAACGGACCAAGGTCGGAGGCAGGCGGCAGGCTGAAGCGAAGTCAGGAACGGACCAAGGTCGGAGGCAGGCGGCAGGCTGAAGCGAAGTCAGGAACGGACCAAGGTCGGAGGCAGGCGGCAGGCTGAAGCGAAGTCAAAGGCAATCCAAAGGTCAAGTCAGGAATGAGGAGCAGACGAAGCGCAACTCAGAACTACTAGGCAGTAGTGAACCTCGTTGCAAGGCAAAGAGAAGGCGTCCGGACGCCAGTTATATCAGGCTTAGGGCGTGGCGTCATTAGCACAGGCGGGGCCAGACTTCCGGGAACTGTGCGCACATAGTGTGCGTCTCACGCGCGCGCGAGGCAGCGGGGAGACGGGCAAGCAATGGCGGCCGCCACGTGGAACCGGCAGAGCCGCAGGAGTCCCGGGCATGCGGAACGCGGCGTTTTCAGCAGCGGAGGTGAGCACTGTTCAGAGCTAAAGAAGGGGAAGCGGTGGAGACCGCAACACTTTTTCATTCAGTGATACAGGCCCCAGTTGTCTGTTATCTAGATTATTGTGGTGTTCTGTATATCGGCCTTCCCGAGATCTTAACACATATCCTACAACTGGTCCAGAATGCTGCTGCTCAAGTTTTGCCTGGTCTGTCGAGGAGGGATCATATCACCCCAATTCTGCGGAACCTCCACTGGATTCTGGTTAAGTGGAGGATAAGATTCAGGTTGTTGAACATATTGTTTAAACTGTTGTTAAACTCTCACTCATGTGCCTTAAGAAATTTCATTGATTGGTATACTCCAAAACGGTTCTTAAGATCAGAAAGTATCCACTTGCTGGCTATCCCTCCTGCCAACAAGTATAAATTGGTTCAGAAAAGAGCACAAGTTTTTTTTTCTTCTGTTGCTGTTGCTGAGTGGAATAGGTTGCCAGTAGAGCTCTGTGAGCAGCAGGAAATAAACTGCTGGCTTTTGCTACTATGAATTTTGGATGACTTAGCTAGAAAATCTCTATCTAAAATTTTATAGTAGGAAGAATATCTTAATATTTTGGGGCTTAAATCACGAAACATTTTTCCCATAGACACAGAATGGGAGAAAAGCCATTGTAAATCAGGACTTTGATTTGTAATTTTATGTTTGGCCATGGGTTCCATTGAGTTGGGAGGCTTTATTATGACTTTTTTTCTTGAATTAATTGTTTTAGTCTTTATGTCTAGTTTATGAATTATATATGGATTCTGGCAATTTTATATAAGGAAGGAAATTTTAATATTATGAGTTTGTCTTGTGATTTATTTTGATTTATTTATATTGAAATAATTTTTAGTGTGTATGTCTATTTTATTAATTTATGTCATCATCCAGCTGAAAAGTGTTTATACTTAATGGTGCTATCCTTCCTGATGCAGCCTTTGGGTGAAACACGGGGGTCTGTGTCAGGGGACCTTGGCGAGAGATTGTATACTTGGATTCTTTGTACATAAGGAGCTGCCTATCTAATTGAACAGAAATATCTTAAAAATGTAGAAGAACCCTTACTTTCTCCACACTCTTCCTGACTTTATGATATTTTATTATAAACTGCCCATATCTAAACATAACATTATTATTATTATTATTATTATTATAATCCAATCCTGGTTTTACCCTATTGCATATATGAACTAGCAGTCCTGCTTTTTGGAGTACAATTCTATACATGCAGTAGGGTAAAACTACGAATGGATCAGACTGTTCCCTATGACATAGAGCCAGATGGCAACCCTATGTATACCTCCAGTTTATAGAGAAAATAACTTTGCACAATTTACTGTTTTTTTATATTAAAAAAAAGGCTAGTTATTTTGATTTGTAACTTATTTATTAAAGCATTTTAGAATCACAAGACAAAAGCACAGTACAGATCAATAGATACAAGAATTGTCAAAGACAACAGGCAATATCTTTTCATTTTTCCTTATAACATCTCATCTCTAATCCACCCTATTAAATCTGAACATTTATTTCCATATAATGAACTAAGCAGAAATACCGATGGCTTCACTGAGGTACAACCACACTCTGGCTAAAAACAAAAAAAGTCCCCAAATATATATAATATATAAGATGAGTATATATTCAATTTCAATTTATTAATTAATTTCCTTAAATTATTAATTGACATTTTTTATTTACATCTTCCTACACATAGGGGTAGATTTTCACAAAGCGCGCCTTAGCGTACTTTTGTTGGCGCATCAGGCGCAAACAAAAGTACGCTGGATTTTAGTAGATACGCGCGTAGCCGCGCAAATCCTGGATCGGCGCGCGCAAGGCTGCCGATTTCGTGTAGCCGGCGGTGGAGCCGCGCAGCCTGCCGCCATTCCCTCCAAGGCCGCTCCGAGGGAACTTGCTTTCACCCTCCCCTCACCTTCCCCTCCCTTCCTCTATCTAACCCACCCCCTCGGCCCTATCTAGACCCCCCCCTTACCTTTGTCGGGGGATTTACGCCTCCTGGAGGGAGAAGTAAATCCCCGCGCGCCAGCGGGCCTCTAGCGCGCCGAGACGGGACCTGGGGGGCGGTTCCGGAGGGCGCGGCCACGCCCCCGGACCGCCCCGGCCCGAAACCACGCCCCCAGGCCCGCCCCCGAAACGCCGCGTCCTGCCCCGAAAACGCCACGCCAATCGGCCCCGCCCCCGACACGCCCCCTCGAAAAACCCGGGGCCTACCGGCGCGCGTCCCGGGGCTCTGCGCGCGCCGGTAGGCCTATGTAAAATAGGCGCACCGGCGCGCAAGGCCCTGCTCGCATAAATCCGGGCGGATTTACACGAGCAGGGCTCTTAAAATCCTCCCCATATCAAATATCTTATCATGTAAACAAATTTAATTAAAGCTTAACAAACATGTTCTTTAATTTCTCAAAATGTTATTTCTCAAATAATACAAACTTCACATTTCATTAATAAATCCCACTGATAAAATACATACATACACACACATTTATATGAAGTACTTCCTCACACATCAAACTAACATTTAAAAACATGAAAAAAAAGGACCATATTACAAAACAAAAAATGCCTTAATATAAAATATACTCCATCATAGGAGCTTCTACAGATGTTACTCTCGGCATAAAGAGACTAATAGTTTGAAGTAATCTTAACAAACCCTAATGTCAACTACAAGTATCGCTATTTCAAGCCCAAAGACTACCATTGATAACAATCCCGTCACTCAGCGAAGTCTGATGAAAGATTAAATTTCAATCTCGATTTCAGCAACTGTCGAAAGAGTAGATTTCATTCCCAGTAGATTTTATTCCTGTTTCCAATAGATTTTATTCCCGAACTATGGCCCAAGTTTCGCTTTATACCAGGCTGCTTCAGGGAACTAAAAAACAGATACAAAAACAAAACAGAACAAAAAAATAATTCAACATGCCACAGTATTACAAAATTTTAACTCCCATACATATCCATGCACTTACCAATGATTCAAACGAGTTCTATGAGTTAGAATCCAATATACATATAAGCATGAACTATTGCCACTGAACGTGAGTCTGACAGAATGTGGGAAACTCCTATAGTAACATGCTAGATGATGGCAGAAATAGTTTCCCATTTAGTCTGCTCAGGAAATATCCCAGCTGCTAGCCATAGAACTTGACTTCCTGAAGGATATTCTTTTTCCAAGACAATTTTTCATCTGCTTGGTAATCCATCTTCCTGAATTACATTCAGCTTTTTGGCACATAAAGCCAATTACATTCAGGTACTGTAGGTATTTCTGTGTTCCCAGAGGGCTTACAATCTAACAGGGTCATTCATCAACATGCGTTATTGCATTAACGCCATAACACATGCGATAATAGTACTATCGCACAGCGCAAATGCAAATTTTTGGAAGGGGCAGGATTTGGGCGGGATTAATTAAAATGAGGGATAATATCACATGGTTTTAACGCCGGAAATAACTACACCTTTTTTCCTGGTGTTAAGCTGTACGATATGCCCGAAACGGCCGTAGTGAAGTAGGGAAGTGGAGTGGAGTAGAGAGAGAGAGAGCACCTCTGGGGAGGCCTTCACAATATTCAACTATTTATATGACTATAGGAGGGCCTGCTAATAGCTCAAGATGAGGTGTTGGTGGTGGTGTAGGGGCCAGTTTTTCATGCAGAGTGAGACGTATGAACTGCACAGTACATCTCTGTGAATATTTGATGTCATTTGGAGTGAGGAAAGTCTCATAAAGATGAAATTTCTACTATGTTATCTCACCCTAGCTTGATGGTACCCTGTTATAGAGTCCATCAAGCTAGGGTGAGAGAACATTACTGCACCACATGATACTACCTATGCCAAGCACTATGTTACCACGCAGTGTGGTAATTCTGTAAATTACCCTAAATGTGCCCCTTTCTCTTACTGTGGGCATTATGCATACGATGATACAGCATTTCGATTAATCTAAGGGAAAGTACCTAATTCACTAAGGGTTTTTCCCATAGAGACAAAATGGGAAAAAAGCCTTAATGAATCTGGCCCTAAGACAGTGGAGGGTGATAGGACTTGCCCAAGGCCACAAGGAGCAGCAATGGGATTTGAACCCTGGTTCCCTGGTTCATAGCCCACAGCTCTAACAACTAGGCTACTTCTCCACTCCAGCACCACTGTTGCCTCTAAATTTTGTGGGCCATGTGCGCACAAAGGGGTAGATTTTAAAAATTTGCGCGATCGTGTACTTTTGTTCGCGCTGGATTTTATAAGATACGCGCGTATCTTATAAAATCCGTGGTCGGCGAGCGCAAGAGGGTGCACATTTGTGCAACCTGCGCGCGCCGAGCCCAGCGCACGCTGCCTGTTCCCTCCGAGGCTGCTCCGATTTCGGAGCGGCCTCAGAGGGAACTTTCCTTCGCCCTCCCCCCACCTTTCCTTCCCTTCCCCTACCTAACCCACCCCCCCGGCCCTATCTAAACCCCCCCCCTACCTTTGTCGGCAAAGTTACGCCTGCTGAAAGCAGACGTAACTTTGCGCGCACCGGCCGGCAGCCCCGCTCCATGTTCCGGTCCCGGGGGCTGGTCTGGAGGCCGCGGCCACGCCCCCAGAACACAACCACGCTCGAGTCACTGCCCCCGAAACGCTGCGTCACGCGCGACACGCCCCCAAAACGCTGCATCGCTCCGGGCACGCCCCGACACGCCCCTTTTAGAAAGCCCTGGGACTTACGCGCGTCCCGGGTCTCTGTGCGCGCCGGCGGCCTATGCAAAATAGGCCACCGGCACGCGCAGGGCATTTAAAATCCGCCCCAAAAGTTCTAATATACAATGTGTGTAGAGTTCTTTGAAACACCATTCTAGTTTCCTTTTCTTGTGCATACTGTGTTTTCCTGTGTGCATTTGTTTTATGACCTATGTGTGCGCACACAGCTAGCAGGGAACATTTGGCCAGCGCTCTTCTCCTCCCACGCACAGTGTTCCACGTGCTCAGAAAATTTCCCACAAAGCTCTGGAAGATGTCCTCTCTGCCAGTATGAGATCATCTGTTACACCATTGTGATAGAAACTTATCCCAAATTTTAAAAGGCCCACATGCGTAAAAATCGAGGGTTGCGCGCGTGGCCAGGCCTTGTGCACGCATTTTAGAATGGGCCCGGCCACGCGTGTAACCCCTGATACGTGCATAAGTGTCAGGCCTGCGGAAAGGGGTGGGGTCTGCATGGGGCGGGGCCAGGATAGCACGCGCCGGCAGTTGGCCGGCGCACAGAGTTTACTTCTGCTCCAGAGGAGCAGTAGCACAAAAAAAAATGGGGATAGAGAGGGTTAGTTTAGGGGGTCAGGGAGGAGAGGGGAAGAGGGAGGAAGGATAAGCAAGTTCCCTTCCAGTCCACTCCTTTATTGAGGAAGCCCTACTTGCGTTGCCGCACGTATTATTCTAACATCTCCCCAGCGCATGGAGCAGGCCAGCCACCCACACATGCACGCGCGGACATGAAAATCCGGTGTGCATGTGTGTGGAAAACGTATTTTATAACATGTGCGCGCCGATGTATGCATGTTTATAAAATAAGTGCGTCCATGTGCGCGCACTGGGAACTGTAAGCACATGGATGCATGCGCGCACCTTTTAAAATTGACCCCTTAGTATATTCCAGATCTAAGATCACAAGTTCCATTCAGTCTGCCCATTTTCCTTCCTGTTTCAGGAGCACAGACTTTTCCTAACCTTTGGTTTTATTATTATTATTACTACTACTACTACTACTACTACTACTACTACTACTACTACTACTACTTTGACTGTAAGACATTTATGTATTACTTTCTCACAACTAAAGTGCTATGCCTGTCCCATGCCGTTTTAATTCTGGAACTGTTTTTACCTCACCACTTCTATTGGGAGGTTGTTCCAAGCATCCACTACCCTTCAGTGAAGATATATTTCTTTGTTACTCCTCAGCCTTTCAACATTATTCTTGACTTTTGCACATTTTTTATACCCTTTAGGAAACTGAAATGTCAACATCATTATCTTCTGTTCCCTCTCATCTAGGGTTCACATATTTAGGTCTTTAATTCAGCTCATATCGCTTATTGTGCAGACTGCACTATTTTGGTGGCCCACCTCTAGACTGCCTCCACTCTATCAGTGTCCTGATGGAAATGTGACTCTCAGAATCGAACACAATACTTTGGATGAGGTCTCGTCAATTATTTGTACAGAGGCACTACTATCTCTTTTTTTCTGCTGGTAATACTTCTCCCTGTGCACCTTAGTGTCACTGAGGCTCTTGCTACTGCTTTTAGCCATCGGGAGAGTATTACATACGATCACCCCAAGATCTGCCTCCTGTTTAGTGTACATCAGTACCTCACATCTACCTCCCTATCATATACTGCTCTCTTGAAATTTTGTGGCCCAAGTGCAAGATTACATTTTTTTGCTTTGAATCTTAGTAGCCAAACTTTTGACCACTCCTCATACTGTCATCAGGGACATTTCTTACCCATTATGGGTAAGAAATTTTGCTCTCTTGTGTGGTATGTCATTGCTGATTTTATGCATTCACTTTCATGTTGCTGCTATCAGATTTTCATCAGCCCTGGGGAGATCTTTACTAAACTGTGTATGAACTTTTCAACTTTTAACCCACTATGCACCCACAGCCCTGGCTAATGAGACCTGAATCTTCTTTGACCTCTTTAACTTTTCACACCCGACCCTGTTGACTGCTTTTGCTGACTGTATTCGTGACCTGCAGTATCAGATGAGCAATTGAATGCTGGACTTCAATAATGTTGTCAGAGGTGTGACTGATATCTAAAGAGAACAGGTTTTCATAATGAATAGTATTTCCTTAAATTCATTCTGTTCAGTTGTCTGTAATCCTCTTACCCTTTTGGTTAGTCAGTAGGTGCTTCTCAACAGAGTATATCAACAGTTCAGTAATAAATGTATGCAGCATGGTATTTTTCCCTAGGTAAGTTTAACATAGACATATGTGTTTTTCTTTTAACCTGGAAACTGGTGCCACAATATCATCTATATTTGGACTATAAATGAAAGTAGCTTTATAATTTTTGTAATTGTATTCCTCCATAGAAATTAGTTTATGCATGCATAAGTCAAGAATAGACAAAAGGTTTTTCAAAGCTAAAAGTATGTTTTTTTAAGTTTTTATTTCAAACTACAAGGTATTCTATTTATTGGCAAAGGGTTGACTGGAAAAGTGTCACAGAAATGCTAGTAACAGAAATGTCACAAACATCAAAGTGAAAGCATTGCCAGTGACTTAAATGTGGCCAAGGATAAAAATAGTATGGAGTCACCAAGCTCTGTCGTAATGCTATATAAAATACTTTGTAGGTTATGTAAAAGAAGTAAAATACACATGAAGTCTCAATCATAAGGGGTGTTTAAGAAAGATGTTCCATTAGGGCAGTATCCTATTAAAAATAAAATGTGAAAACCATAAAATTATCAAATTCATAAAATTTATTGAGGTAATTTTCAAAGGAGTTATGTATAAATGTAACAGAAAATCATAGCAATTTTCAAAACTCATTTATTCGAATAAAGTACACTTTCACGAGTAAATCCTATGGACAATTCAATGGCATATATTGTAGCAATTTTCAAAAGCCCATTTGCACGGGTAAAGTGCATTTACATGTGTAAAACCCAATTTTAAATTCCTTTTTAAAATCAGGCCTTAAGAGTCCTTTTTTTGTTTTTTTGTCCTGCTTCCTCTTCTTCCAGCACAGCTAGCACATCCCATCACTGTCATTTATGATTTGACAGAGGAGATGTCCAAAACTGTTATATCATGAGGTTTCATTCACAGTTGTTGGAAACATTTTCCTGGTTTAGCTACACTGCCTGCCTTTATGACATTTCAAACTCCCTTTGGAACCTGGCACATGTATCCCCAGAATACAACTTGCGTTGTCACTATTGAGAGCTGCAAAGATTTTCTTCTCTTTTGCACTGTACCCAAGCCCGACTGGTCCTGTAAGCAGAAGCTGAATCTTTAAATCAAACTCAGGTCTCTTGCTTTTCTGTGCACCCTCCGACTTAATATCATGGCGATATTAAGTCGGAGGTCCTGAAAGTTACCAAAAGTAAAAAAAAAATAAATAAATTTGAAGTCGGCCGGCGGCTGTCGGGTCGAAAACCGGATGCTCAATTTTGCCGGCGTCTGGTTTCCAAACCCGTGGCTGTCAGCGGGCTCAAGAACCGGCGTCGGCTGTCAAACCTGCTGACAGCTGCTGCCCCGGTCCAAAAGGAGGCGCTAGGGATGCGCTAGTGTCCCTGGCGCCTCCTTTTGCCTGTTTTTACCGCCGGGCCTAATTTGCATAGTGAATCGTGCGCACAAGAGAGTGGCCTGTGCGCGCGGACTTTACTGTATCGGCCCGAATGTCAGCAGCTTGTTTCTTTAGGGCCGAGAATATTTTCTTCCTCTTAATGGGGGTATCCCATTAAGAGGATCCCACATGTATCCCACATACATTCCATGAAACGAATTTCAGTTTTTTTTACCCATGATTATCTACCAAATGGTTATGCCACAGAGAAGAATAAGAAAATTACCACTCAAGTAGAAAGTGTCCCATATAAAATTTTCAATGATACCTTTAAGAATATTAAACAGGGACTGAAAAATCCTCTTGTGTCTTCAAATAACTTTTTTTAGTTGAACATTCATTGCAAAGGAAAATTGTTGAAGAGGGAAGTGGATATTTTCATAGAACTTCAATGCATTACTAATTTGTAATGCTTTGTATCGGTTTTAATCATGAACATTCCACCTCCTACCTTCTTTGTTTTTTGAAATATTTTTTGTGAATTGCAAGGTGCTTTAAAAACATATCATAAATAATCTTTAATGGCAGTGATCAGTTAGAGTCCCACTTGTTTGTTTGTAACACCAACTGTGTGTCTAAAAATTCACTAACCACACTGATAATACCGACTGTCTCTAAAAGTCTATAATCCACCCGACAAGGCCTTGTTTCTGACCCGATAGGGTCTTTCTTCAGGGGAAATCAACAGATATTATCTGTTGATTAATGTTCATGATTAAAACCGATACAAAGCATTACAAATTAGTAATGCATTGAAGTTCTATGAAACTATCCACTTCCCTCTTCAACAATTTTCCTTTGCAATAAATGTTCAACTAAAAAAAGTTATTTGAAGACACAAGAGGATTTTTCAGTCCCTGTTTAATATTCTTAAAGGTATCATTGAAAATTTTATATGGGACACTTTCTACTTGAGTGGTAATTTTCTAGTTCATACATTAAGTGCACCCTTAAATCTTTGATGCATAGTATCTTGGTTTGTTACAGAGAAGAATAAAGCATCAATACAAGGCGATTGCTCCCCCAGCTAGGGTAAGCGCCCATCGTACCCCCAATCCTTCAGAACCATTCCCAAATTCAACCTCTCCACTCAGGTAAATCATATGTAAACAATCTGGTACCCCTCTGTCCATCCCCCCATTACCCCCATACCTAAATATGCTCAACCAAATAATAGGAAGTCACCTTGATTACCTAATCTAAACCACATGCCGCCATCCATCCCTAGTTTCCTCAGTAAAAAATTAAAAGTCAACAAAACGTTTCCTACAACCCATAGAAAAAATTCTCTCAAACATGAATAAAACAGATTAATAGGAGTAAACCCTTAAAAACATATAGTTCATATTCAGTTTCAGTGTTTGCAGTCGCACCATGATGAGAAGGGAGAAAAAAAACAAAAAACTCTGTGTTCCAGGTACAGAACTCAAACACTCTTGCAGTTCCTAGCGCTTGAAATAATTATAATGAATACTGTCTGGGAGTCAGTAGTCCAACATGAAGGGGCTCCAAGTAGAGAAGAGGTAATTCCTCTCTCAAGCAGGCTCAGTCTTGTTAAACCAAAGGCCTCTCAAGAATTACATACGATAATCAGAGAAGAAAAAAAGATATAACACAATCTATTAACCGGTTTGAGAACATGCTTGGCCTTCTCCACATGATCAGCCAAGGTGGCTGCATCTGTGATGGAGGAACACCAATGGACTCTCTCAGTGAGGTGTACTCGGAGCTTCGCTGGGTTTAACAAGGCAAATCGCAGGCCCATTTTGTGGCAACAGGTACAGACCGGTTTGAAATCCCTCCGCAAAGCAGATAGATTGGAAGAGAAATCTTGAAATACCAATATTGTCTTATTTTCATACGTTAACTTCCTTCCCGATCTTAAGGCTTGAAAAATGTCAACCTTGTGGTGAAATCGAGCAACTTACCAATGAGCACCTGCGGTCTTTCTGCTTGTCATGGTGTACTCCTAATCAGTGGGCCCTTTCAGCTCGTACTAGGCCTCGGGTCCCCTCCAGATGTAACTCACTCAGCCAGGTTTCCAGAAATGAGACCAGATCAGCATCAGGACTCAGAAAGGCTGACAAACCACAGGTTATTTTGCCTGGAGCGATTCTCCAGCTTCTCGAGGTGTTCCTCCTGTTTAGTGAGCAAAGCTTTCAGGTCATTTGCTTCCGTTCGACAAGCTGTGATCGCATCTTCCTTATCAGAGACTCATTGTTTAATCTCCCTGAATCGGGTTTCAAAAGTAACCATCCTATCAGTTACCTCATCCAGTTTATCAGACAGTTTCTGAAATTCAGGTTCCAAAGCACCAACGACTGCTGCTTTTAATTCAGCTATCGCTGTACCCGTTAGAAGGGGAGATACCTGCAGTTGTTGCAGCTCCGCCATCTTGGCAGTGCACGGCTGAGATTTTCCTTTCTCTTTCTTTTGTTCCCTCTTGTTAAATGAGCTGACATTCCAAAGGTACCAATGGCCTGGTGTAGTGTAGGCAGATAGCCCTTACTCCAGATGAGAAAATTGTGAGAAAATAAGTTGATGGGGATGGATGTAGCAGGAAGTGATTCGGAGCAAGAAATTTCACAACCTACTCTGTGCACGGTATTGAGAGTATACTTATAATTGCATGGTGAGCAATTGATTTTGGCTTCTTCCTCTTAGTTCACACTGATATCTTGGTCTGAACATGCTCCATGCACTTCCTCTACCTTTTTCTATAGAGGATTAACATTATTAGAACAACTTTGTATGTCCAAAGAGGCTTAATGGAGCTTATGCATATTGTAATGAGACTAAAAATGCATTTTGCAACTTGGAGTCCAGCTCACCCTAAATGCCTCATTATATGCTCAGTATCAGTGTATTAATCATATTAATCCTGAAGCCAATCTGTTGAAACCCAAAATTGAATTTTTACAGTTTGGCAGATCCTTCCATTTGGCTATTCATTACAACTTCCTTTCTGACCTCAAATAGGGTGAATTAAGCCATAAGTTGTCTGTATTTTCCTTACTGTGATGTTCTCTGTCTCGTCTCCTTGTCCCTATTTTTCTTTCCGTTTTACCTTTCCATGTGTGTCTGTCATTTGTACTCCTTTTCTGTGACTCCCTGACTCTCATCCCCAGGAAACACTCTGCCCCCTACCTTCTCTGGAGGCTTGCTGCCGATGCCACTTCTGAAATAGTTCCATTTTCTTCTAGCACCACTCAAATTCCCCTTGAGCAGGGCAGCACTGGAAGAAAACAACTGCTGTTCTGGAAGTGGCTGCCGCAGCGAGCCTCCAGAGAAAGTGAGAGGGGATTAACAAATTGGGCTGGGGTTGGGTTGACACTGACTGGGATGGGCTTAGCGGAAGACAAGTAGGGTTATGGAAGAGGGAACTTGAGGGAGAGAGAATGAATGTGGAGATTTTATATTAGTTACACAAGTGTGATCTGGGTGTACCTGAGAAGCTGAGCTGGCCATATCAAAGGCAAACACCCTTCCTCCCACTCCCCATTCTCAGGTCAGCTTTGTGATTGGAGGGGAACACACTCCCTCCCCCCCCCCCCCCCCACACACACATACACACCACTTGCTCAGGGCAGTAGTCACTTTGGCCAGCTATGGTTCTGGCTCTTACACTGAAGATTTATTTATTTTTTATCAATGTAATCTCTGCTTGAAAAATAGCAAAGATAATTGCTGTATCCTATAACTTTTCTTGCTTCTTCTTCTTATTCATTTCTATCTCTGTTCCTGCCATCACCCCTTTTTAACCTCTCCTTCCTTTCCATGTCTCTCACGCTCCATTTCCCTTAAATCTTTTTCTCCATCTCTTCTTTTCCAACTTCTTATCTTCCCCACCTCTTATCCACATTGCTTGCTTCTAACTCCATTTCCCTTAGTCCTTTTGTAGCCCTCCTCTCACTCCCTTCCAGTTCTCTCTGCCTCCCTAACTCATCCTTATTTCAGCCCTTTATCTTCATCTCTTGTCCCCTGCCCCAGCCCTATATCTCCATCCTCACTTCCCCTGTAGAGCCCTTTTCATTTGTTTCCCTCTTGTGCTCCTTTTATCTTCTCTCTCTCCTTCCCCCAGTACTGATTTTCTTCCATGTCACCAACCTAGAACCTTTTTAACTTTAGCCATTTGCTTCCTTTTCCCTTCTGCAACCAGTATGGGCCACCACTGATCTTGACCTGGCAATTTTTTTTTCCTAGGGAATCACCACTGGCTTCTTCTGTTCCAACCCCCTGACCTCCACCAAGGCAGCATCAAATTTTCCATAGGTGGGAGCCACTTCCCCTTCCCACCAGTTCTATCTCTATGCAGAAATAATTAGGGGGGGGGGGGGGGGGGGGGGGGGGAAGATGTAGGTAAGCCAAACCAATATGTCCATACACCTTGTGCACCTCCACTGTACAACCTGCTGTCTGTTTTGCAGGCAGTTAAGGCCCTTGCCATGCTGCACTATTGCCTTGGACAAGATATTAATTTCGTTTTTTTCATCATCCTCTTTTTGTATTCCTCCTTGCCTCTTACAGCTTTTTGCATCCCTCCTTGTAATCCTGTATATCTCTCTCCTAGAAGCATGTGCACTGGTTTTTTTTTTTTTGAAAAGGGGCCAATATGTGAAAAAATGCACAAAACTGCTGGAAACACATCCTTTGCATTCTACACGTTGTTTTCCATTTAGCTTCATTTCATTTGCTAAAAAATTTGTGAAATATCCCTTTCACAAGTAGTAAACTTATGTTCATAGTCTGTTACGTGCAAACGTTTTATTAACATGTTTTAATTACTGCGCTGCTGTGATGCAGTATTGTGCAAAGTAGCTCATTAATTCAGAATTCAGTGAACATTAGCATATGAAAATGCCTTCACAAAAAATAACTGCACTACAAAAAAATAGCTTTCAGTGCATTGGTTTTTGCTTCCTTTTCTTTCCATTTGGGTGCTCTTCCTGGTCTTATCCCTCCCTCTTTTCCCATCTCACCCATTTACCCGTTTGGTTGAGATTGAGAACCTGTACAATATAGGGAGTTCACTTCCTGCCACTTGACTCCATTGGAGCTATGATGATATAATGACCATTGCCAAAAAAAAAAAATTAATAGTAATTTAAAACTTTCAAAAGTCACAATCTTTAATTTAAAAATAGAAACATAAAAACATGACAGCAGAAAAAGACTGCCCCTTCGTCCAATTATTTTAGCTTTATAATTCCCATCACTTCCTTAGAGATCCCCTCTATTTATCCCATGCTTTCTTGAATTCAGATACTGTTTTTGATTCTACCACTTCCACGGCCTTCCACCACCCTCTCTGTAAAGAAATATTTCCTAAGATTACTCCTGAGTCTACCTCCTTTCACTCTCATCCCATGACCCCTTATTTTAGAGCCTCCTTTCTGTTGAAAGAGGCTCTTTAGTGTGCATGGAAATCTTTGAGATATTTAAATGTCTCTGTCATATCTCCCTTATCTCGCCTTTTCTCTAAGGCAGAGCTTCTCAACCTTTTTTATATCAGGGCACATTTTCAAGTTTGCTTGACCCTCGAGATACTGAATTCAATTTTACATATTTTCATACCCGCTGATCATTGGTCATGTGACTGTGAAAATGTCAGGAAATGTATTTTTAAAGAAATTGAACAGTCTAAAATGCCTAAAATATAATTAGACAAGTTTAGAAATATAGGATGGGGATCATGGCAGAATCAGTGGCAATGTATGCTCTTCTAATATTTTTGTGATATTAGCTTTTTTTCTCCAAGCGAGCTTTGCATTTTTAAAAATTTTTTAAAATGTTTCTTCCACATTCCCCTGCAGGCTTCCACTCTCCATTGATATTTAAATTTCTTAACAGTGGTCTTTAGACCGTTCCAACAACACTGGTCTCATCCCAATCCCCTCTCCAAAAATAATCCACCAGACTACAATAAGAGAACGCGTTCTGTCTGTGGCCGGACCCTCTCTCTAGAATAACTTACCATTACATCTAAGGCTAGAAACAACAATGCAAACCTTCAAAACAAAACTTAAAACATGGCTTTTCCAAAAAGCTTTCACAATAACCACCTAATACCCCTGCAGATGCTACCGTGCGAAAAGACACTAGATAAGGACATATAAGTTACATCTCAATATTCACGTTATTATACGACAAGGCACTCAACAAGACGTATTGTCGTAAATGACCCATACAACAATCTTTCCAAAGACTCTACGTAGGACGTACTGCCGCCACTGTTTCAGGTTTCATCTCCTAGTGAGAATTTAATGAAGTGAAAAGTTACAATGTTAAATAAAAATTAATTACAATGTTAAAAATTATTTGCAATGTTAAATAAGACTATATTGATGTTATAATGTAAAACAGGAAGCCCCTACTTCTTGAATACAGTTACAACGTAAACCGATGTGATATTCCAAATTGAATACTGGTATATAAAAACTAATAAATAAATACATAGAAAATCCAAGCCACTGCCTTCTTCCCTCCTTACCACTAACCCCAGCTCTCTCCTCCTCCTCCCCTCACATTCAGGCTGAACCTCAGTACTACCTACAATCTCCCTTCACCCATTAAGTTAGATCCCAGCACCCCATTCAACCCCAGCACTCTCCTCCTCCTCCCCTCACATTCAGGCTGAACCTCATAAGAACATGCCCTCAGACCAAGAGTCCATCAAGCCTAACATCCTGTTTCCAACAGATGCCAAACCAGGCTACAAGAACCTGGCAAGTACCCAAAAACTAAGATCACATGCTGTTGATGCCAGTAATAGCAGAGACCATTCCCAAAGTCAACTTGATTAATAACAGTTAATGGACTTCTCCTCCAAGAACTTATCCAAACCTTTTTTAACCCAGCTACACTAATTGCACTAACCACACCCTCTGACAACAAATTCCAGAGCTTTATTGTAAGAACAGAAGAACATAAGAAAATGCCATACTGGGTCAGACCAAGGGTCCATCAAGCCCAGCATCCTGTTTCCAAACAGTGGCCAATCCAGGCCATAAGAACCTGGCAAGTACCCAAAAACTAAGTCTATTCCATGTAACCATTGCTAATGGCAGTGGCTATTCTCTAAGTGAACTTAATAGCAGGTAATGGACTTCTCCTCCAAGAACTTATCCAATCCAACACAGCTATACTAACTGCACTAACCACATTCTCTGGCAACAAATTCCAGAGTTTAATTGTGCGTTGAGTAAAAAAGAACTTTCTCCGATTAGTTTTAAATGTGCCCCATGCTAACTTCATAGAGTGCCCCCTAGTCTTTCTACTATCCGAAAGAGTAAATAACCGATTCACATCTACCCGTTCTAGACCTCTCATGATTTTAAACACCTCTATCATATCCCCCTCAGTTGTCTCTTCTCCAAGCTGAAAAGTCCTAACCTCTTTAGTCTTTCCTCATAGGGGAGTTGTTCCATTCCCCCTTATCATTTTGGTAGCCCTTCTCTGAACCTTCTCCATCGCAATTATATCTTTTTTGAGATGCGGCGACCAGAATTGTACACAGTATTCAAGGTGCGGTCTCACCATGGAGCGATACAGAGGCATTATGACATTTTCTGTTTTATTCACCATTCAAGGTATTTTTTTATTCACCATTCACAGTATTCAAGGTGCGGTCTCACCATGGAGCGATACAGAGGCATTATGACATTTTCCGTTTTATTCACCATTCCCTTTCTAATAATTCCCATTGTACATTGAGTGAAAAATAATTTTCTCCGACTAGTCTTAAATGTGCTACTTGCTAACTTCAGGGAGTGTCCCCTAGTCCTTCTATTATCTGAAGGAGTAAATAACCGATTCACATCTACTCGTTCAAGACCTCTCATGATTTTAAATACCTCTATCATATCCAAATCCTTGGTGGTCTGTGGGTCCTTGCCATACCAAGACCTCCCAGCCTTTGAATATTTGCCTTGAAAGCTTGTGACAGGCGTGAGTTTTTCTCCTGCTCCTGCTGAGTCAGATTCAGTGGTGCTGGCTGTCCTGACTGCAGTATTCCCCACAAGCATTCATGGGCCTCGACCATGCTGAGAGTGTGTGCCAAACTGGAGGGGGGAGGGAGGTTATGGTGTATATTGCATGATCTTGAAAAGGAAGGCATTTTCCAGATCAGGACACCAGGGGTTGGAGGGGAGTGAGTATTGTCTCCTGGGAGGGATGCTATTTTGTAGGTGAGGCTTCCAAGACACATAGGGTAAATTTTCTATAAGCTGATCATCAGCTAAATTGCAGGCTAAATTATCTTAGGGGCATGTTCATCCACAATCTATCTAGTCACTTCCTGAAAATTTATTCCAAGGTGTGCTTCAGAATTCACAAGTTTGTAGGATTCTGACAGTGACCACAATATTAGAAATATGTCTGCTCTGACCACCAAAACCAAATTATGACCTCCAACAGATTTTACATAGGCCATCTATTTTTCTTTTTTGTTTTGGTCTAATCAGTTTCCTCCTTTTCCTTTGGGCTTCCAGCTCAGCCAGAATTAGGGCTGGGATCCTGGCACCATAAGCCGCATTAACTTTCCCCTATTTTATAGCCCTCCCATTCCCAACTTAGCCAGTCCAGTCTTTTGCTGGTGGCCGTGCACCAGAACCCTACAGTCATGGCCTTGAATCCAGCCACTAGGTGTCACCCTTGAGCAATGGCCACAACACCCTTCATCTAAGGAACAGTGAATGCTGCCTATGTACCATTCTCAGCCTCAGCCGACCAGGGAATTCAAAGAACCGACTTGAGGACTGAACCGTGGAACTTCCAGCAGTGTCTCTGAGCCACCGGTTTAGCCCAGACTATCTTTTTAAGTCCTTACTTACTTGAACTGGATTTGGTGACCTAGAAGTGAAAGGCTCTGTAAAACACTATGATAATTCTCTTGATCCATGCTGTTCCCATTGACCACTCTGAAAGCAACTATTGCTGACATCTGTCACAACTGATTGGTTAAAGATGGCTGCATTCAGTTGCAGAGCACAAAGTTTATGTAAAGATCCCTGGAAACTTATTTAATATTTGCTCAAAAAATGTTTTGTTTTTTTTAATGAAGATAATTGAACCACAGAGCCTGATTTTCAAAAGCATTTACATACTTAATAATTGGGTTTACACATGTAAATGCACTTTACCTAAATAAGTGGGCTTGTGAAAATTTCTACAATATATGCCATAAGATTCACCCACATAAATGCACTTTACACAAGTAAATGGCTTTTGAAAATTGTTACAATAGTAGTTACATTTACACATGTAAATCTTTTTGAAAATGACCTCCCCAATGTATATATGCATAACAACATAAGAAGTTGCCAAACTGGGTTAGACCATCCCTTGTTCATTAATTTTGGATGATCATAGTTTTCCCATTCTCTCGCATACCAAGAGCCTTGAGGTATGTCTAGATACTAAACTATCTTTCCATCATGAGATTAGAATGGTCATAAGAAATCTTGTTTTCAAGCTCTGGGTCCTTTGTGGCCTAATGAATTTATTGGAACTGATGACTTTAAACTGGTGGTACAGGCATCCATGTTAACTATGCTAGACTGTATGCAGGATTGCCAACCTTATCACTGAGACCACGATAGCTGCTTTTGAACTCTACAGCTAATCTAATAAGTAGAAAAATACATATTGACCAATTACATCAATCCTATTTCAGCTTCGTTGGCTGCCTGTCCAGTTTTGGGTACGGTTTAAAGTACTAATAACTCACAAACTGCTCGGTGCAAATTCTTTCCCATGGATACATTTTTTGTTAAGAATTTACCAACCAACACGAACCCTTTGATCTCAGCAAAGAGGACTCCTTGAGGTACCCTCAGCGAACGCAGCATGATTGTCTGTGACAAGAAACTCTGCCTTCTCTGTGACAGCGCCCTCTTATCTGGATTACAATACCTGAAGCTTTTAAGACTTATGGAATGCACAAAACCTTTAAAGCACTGCTGAAATCTTTTTTGCTGGGACTAGCTTTTGCTTGATTTTGTGTGTTTAGAACACTTTTGAGTTTACAGATCATTGGATTATGATCTTAGCAATGGTTGCTTTTGCCTTAAATTTTAATTTGTCTTATTTTTGTTTGTCTGTCTCAAGTTTGAATCTTTTGTACTAATCATGTATGTTATTATGTATATTGCTTAGGGCCCAGGCACAAGCGATTAATAAATTTTAATCAAGCTCAGCATTCTGTTTGTAACAGTGGCCAATCCAGGATACAAGTACCTGGCAAGTACCCAAACAGTAAATAAATCCACTGCTACTAATGCCAGTAATAAGCAGTGGCTATTCCCTAAGTCAGATTGATTACTAGCAGTTTATGGATTTCTCCAGGAACTTATCCAAAACCTTTTTTAAATCCAGCTATGATAACTGCCTTAACCACATCTTCTGGCAATGAATTCCAGAGCTTAATTGTATGTTGAGTGAAAAAGAAAATTCTCTGATTTATTTTAAATGTGCTACTTGCTAACTTCATGGAGTGCCCCCTAAACCTTGTGCTATCTGAAAGAATAAATAACTGATTCACATTTATCCATTCTAGTTCTTTCATGGTTTTATAGGCCTCTGTTATATCCTTCCTCACTCATCTTTTCTCCAAACTGAACAGTCCTAATCTCTTTAGCGTTTCCTCATTGGTGAGCTGTTCCATCCCCTTTATCATTTTGGTCACCCTTCTCTGAACGTTTTCAAGTGCAACTATATCATTTTTGAGGTGCAGCAACCAGAATAAGAACATAAGAACATGCCATACTGGGTCAGACCAAGGGTCCATCAAGCCCAGCATCCTGTTTCCAACAGTGGCCAATCCAGGCCATAAGAACCTGGCAAGTACCCAAAAACTAAGTCTATTCCATGTTACCGTTGCTAGTAATAGCAGTGGCTATTTTCTAAGTCAACTTAATTAATAGTGGGTAATGGACTTCTCCTCCAAGAACTTAACCAATCCTTTTTTAAACATACCTGTACTAACTGCATTAACCACATCCTCTGGCAACAAATTCCAGAATTTAATTGTGCGTTGAGTGAAAAAGAACTTTCTCCAATTGGTTGTAAATGTGCCACATGCTAACTTCATGGAGTGCCCCCTAGTCTTTCTATTATCCGAAAGAGTAAATAACCGATTCACATCTTCCCGTTCTAGACCTCTCATGATTTTAAACACCTCTATCATATCCCCCCTCAGCCGTCTCCAAGCTGAAAAGTCCTAACCTCTTTAGTCTTTCCTCACAGGGGAGCTGTTCCATTCCCCTTATCATTTTGGTAGCCCTTCTCTGTACCTTCTCCATCGCAATTATATCTTTTTTGAGATGCAGCAAACAGAATTGTACACAGTATTCAAGGTGCGGTCTCACCATGGAGCGATACAGAGGCATTATGACGTTTTCCGTTTTATTCACCATTCCCTTTCTAATAATTCCCAACATTCTGTTTGCCTTTTTGACTGCCACAGCACACTGAACCGACGACGACATTTGGTTACCTCACTCGTCGTATTTCTTTCCAGATCATTTATAAATATATTGAAAAGTAAGGGTCCCAATACAGATCCCTGAGGCACTCCACTGCCCACTCCCTTCCACTGAGAAAATTGTCCATTTAATCCTACTCTCTGTTTCCTGTCTTTTTAGCCAGTTTGCAATCCATGAAAGGACATCGCCACCAATCCCATGACTTTTTACTTTTCCTAGAAGCCTCTCATGAGGAACTTTGTCAAATGCCTTCTGAAAATCCAAGTATACTACATCTACCGGTTCACCTTTATCCACATGTTTATTAACTCCTTCAAAAAAGTGAAGCAGATTTGTGAGGCAAGACTTGCCTTGGGTAAAGCTATGCTAACTTTGTTCCATTAAACCATGTCTTTCTATATGTTCTGTGATTTTGATGGCACTGAAGTCAGGCTAACCGGTCTGTAGTTTCCCGGATTGCCCCTGGGGCCCTTTTTAAATATTGGGGTTACATTAGCTATCCTCCAGTCTTCAGGTACAATGGATGATTTTAATGATAGGTTACAAATTTTTACTAATAAGTCTGAAATTTCAATTTTTAGTTCCTTCAGAACTCTGGGGTGTGTACCATCTGGTCCAGGTGATTTACTGCTCTTCAGTTTGTCAATCAGGTCCACCATATCTTCTAGGTTCACCGTGATTTGATTCAGTCCATCTGAATCATTGCTCATGAAAACCTTCTCCAGTACGGGTACCTCCCCGACATCCTCTTCAGTAAACACTGAAGCAAAGAAATCATTTAATCTTTCTGCGATGGCCTTATCTTCTCTAAGTGCCCCTTTAACCCCTCGATCATCTAATGGTCCAACTGACTCCCTCACAGGCTTTCTGCTTCGGATATATTTAAAAAAGTTTTTACTGTGAGTTTTTGCCTCTACGGCCAACTTCTTTTCAAATTCTCTCTTAGCCTGTCTTATCAATGTCTTACATTTAACTTGCCAATGTTTATGCATTTTCCTATTTTCTTCATTATCTTATTTTCTTCTGTTGGATCCTTCTTCCAATTTTGAATGAAGATTTTTTGGCTAAAATTGCACACAATATTCAAGCTGCAGTCTCATTAAATAGAGAGGTACTATGACAAACTCTCTTTTATTTACCATTCCATTTCTAATAATAAGACCCACCCTCGATTATACTACTATTTACACTATTAGTTTACTGCGTTCCTAAGCCTTTGTTTCCAGCTGTCTATGCTCCCAAGTTTAGCTACCTTGTTAGATGTAACTTTGTTCTTCCGGTTCAATTCACTATTTTTTTACTGTTTTTTACTGTTTATGTCACAGTTCCCCCTGTTCGATGTAAACCGATCTGATATGGTCATCTAACCATGAAGGTCGGTATAGAAAAGTGTTAAATAAATACATAAATAAATTTCTAACATTCTCTACTTGCTTTTATGACCGTTGCAGCAGACTGAGCTGATTTCAATGTATTGTTCACTATGATGCCCAGATGTTATTCTTCGGTGGTAACTCCTAATATGGAATCTAACTATGTGCATCACTTTGCACTTGTCCACATTAAATTTCATCTGACGTTTGGATGCCCAGTATTCCAGTCTTGAACGGTCCTCCTGCAATTTATTGCAATCTGCTTGCAATTTAACAACTCTAAATAATTGTGTCATCTGCAAATGTAATCATCTCTCTCGTTGACCCTCTTTCCAGATCATTTATAAATATATTAAAAAGCTCCAGTCCCAGTACAGATCCCTGAGACACTCCACTGTTAACCTTCCTCATAATTTCTGTTTCTGATCTTTTAGCCAGTTTGCAATTCACAAAAGAACATTGCCTCCTATCTCACGACTTTTTAATTTTCTTAGTCACATGAGGGACATTTTCAAACGCCTTCTGAAAATCCAAATATTCTAAATCCATTGACTCACCTTTATCCACCTTTTTATTAACCCCTTTTAAAAAATGTAGCAGATTTGGGAGGCAAGATTTCTCTCAGGTAAAACCATGCTGGCTGTGATCCATTAAACCATGATTATCTGTATATTATGTGATTTTGAGCTTTAGAATAGTTTCCACGATTTTTCCAGGCACTGAAGTCAACCTCACCGGTCTATAGTTTCCAGATCACCCATGGAGCCCTTTTTAATTATCAGGGTTACATTGGCCACCCTCCAGTTTTCATGTACAATGGATAATTTTAATGAGAGGTTATAAGATCTGAAATTTCATGTTTTAGTTCTTTAAGAACTCTGGGGGGCAAACCATCTGGTCCAGGTGATTTGCTGGTCTTTAGTTTGTCAGTCTGGCCTACCTCATCGTCAAGGTTCATCGTAATTTGGTTCAGTTCATCTGAATCATCGCTCTTCATGATTCATTTAGAGGGGCATATTCAGTAAGTCGGTGAGTAGACAAGGTATTCGGCCAAAGTTAGCAGGATAACTGAGTTCCATAGGGTTATTGTCTATCAGCAATATTATTTAATATCTTCTTGTTACTATTATGTAAGCTGCAAGAGCAAATGATTATGAATTTTCAACTATATCCTGATGATTTGCAAGTGCTTTATTCAGTAAATAATGATATGCAAGATACTATGTCACGTGTGAATAAGATATTGAAGAAATAGGATTATGGATGAAGGCTAGTGGTTTACAGATGATTGTGAAGAAAACTGAGATTTTACCAGTTAATTTCGATGGAGATGCCCATCTCTCCTATTTCCTGTCAGTTAGAAGGTGATACTATTTCAGTATTGGAGACGGTTCGTGATCTTGGTGTTCTGTTAGATTCTAGATTCTCTTTACAACCTCAATTGTGAACTATGGTAAGAAAGGGCTTTTTAAACTATGGAAGCTACACAGGTTAAAGTTTATTCTAGATTGCGATGATTTTGGGATGGTTATGCAAACTTTTGTTCTAACATGTTTGGGCTATTGTAATGCACTTTATATTGGGTTACCCAAATGTTATGTTGAAGCTTTACAAATTTTGCTGAACTCTGCAGCTCGAGTGATCTCAGGTCGTCCTCTATCTGCTTATATTTCCCCTGTTTTGCGTGAGTTGCATTGGGTCCCCACTGAGTAACGGGTCCGTGAGTGCCCAGCCTATCTAAAACAATTAATTAGTTTATATCAGCCTTCTAGATCTTTGCGCTCTGAATCTCAGTGATTACTAACTGTTCCGAATGTTAGTCAAGAATGCAGGAACCAGACCTTGAAACGGGCATTCTCCTGTATAGTACCCAGATTATGAAATACAATCCCATTAGATTTGTGCTTTTTAAGTGATTACAAAAAATTTAGGAAGATGTTGAAATCTTACATTTTAGTGAAGCTTTTATGTGATATTTTAGTTTTATGTTTTAATGTTTGGTTATTTGTAAATTGTATGAATTATTGTAATCTGCCTCGAACAATTTGTTTGGTAATGAGTGCAGAAAATTAAGATTTAATAAATAAATAAATGGCCTGTCCCAGATATACAGCAGGATAAATGTTTCTTTGACTATATTTGCCTTAGGTTATCAGGCTACATGTAGCCTGATAATTAAAAAAATCTAACCGACTGTGTATGAATATAACTGGTTGGAATTTTTTAGTTATCTGTCCTTATGTGGCCAGATAACTTGCTACTTAACCGGATATCTTCAAAAGATCCCCAGCCAATAGAAAATAAAAAGATATAAACGGGATCCTCTCTCTATAGTTAGTTTACACTTCCAGTGCTGCTTCTGTTAGAGCAGCACTGGAGTTCCAGGAGCAGGTAAGTTCCTTGATCCCAGTAAGGGTTATGTATCGGAGGGGGGGGGGGATGGAGAGGTCTGGAGGGGGTGAGGGACAGCCTGAGACTGGCATTGTGGGTGGGTGGGAGTGTCTGGGATGAGGGCATCATGATTTAAAATATTACAGACTAGGTAAAGGGTTGGGAGGGAAGCCTTGACCTACAGACCTGGGATAGGATTATTAAATTTTGTACAGGTTTGGGTGATGGGGGTTGCATGGCCTGATATGGCCTTATGTAACATTTTGAGTAGGAGAGGGGATCAGGCCAGAGGCCTGTTTACATCTTTTTTTGGGGCTGCAAACAAAAACTATTTAACCAGATATTTTTTGAAGATATTTGGTTAAGTAGCAAGATAAATTGGCCTCATAAGGCCAGATAACTTTAAACCTGCTCTGAAGCAGATGCAAAGTTATCCAACTAACTTAGCCTCTTTTAGTTAAAAATCTCCTAAATTAGTTAGATAACTTAACTTGTCCCCAAAATGCTCCAGGAATGCCTCTTTACTATCTGGTTAGATTTTAACTGGATAATGATTCACCAGCTAAAATCTAGCCAGATAAGTGGTTCAGTATTCTAAAACTTTGTTGCGGATGTGGATCCTTGAGCCAAGATGGAGTTGGCACAACCTGCAGAGCCTTGCAGGTCCCCACTGTCAGTAGGTGGAGCTGGCTGGAGCAAAGGTCCTACTGGAGCTTCACCAATGCCAGGCTACGACCCCTTAGGTTGAGCCTTTGGGTGTCAGGGCAAACTGGTCTTAGGTATGGGCCTCTGTGAAGGTGATGATCCATCGCGATGAAGACTTTGCAGGCCAGCACAGATAAAGAACCGATGTTAGGGCAAGCAGCGATCAGACATGGTCAAGTTCAGGCTGTGGTTGGAGGCAGGTAGAGTTCAGAAAGTGTCATCCAGGCAGTGATCGAGGCAGGCAGAGTTCAGTCAGAGACAGTGAGAAGGCAGTGGTCAGTGGCAGGTGGTGGTCAAGCAGTGTCGAGGTCCAGTCTGAGTGTCAAGCCAGAAATCCAGTCCAAGTCAGAGCCAGTCTGAAGTCAAGGATAGAAGTCCAATCCAAGGGGGACAGAAAACAAAGAGGAGGACGGAGCACCACAGGAGCAGGAGACGCTGAAGCAGACAAGGGAAGACTGACCACAAGGACAAGAACTTAAGACAAACTGGACTGCCAAACAGGATCAGGAACAAGACACAGGAACTGATGAACACACAGCAGGAACAAGGATCAGGAACAGGAATGCAGTGGCGAAGCACTTCTCGAAGCGAGACGACCTGTTGCCAAGGCACTGGAAAGAAGTCAGACTCAGCCTTTTATAGAGCTCCGGAGGTTTCCCGCCACTGGCCCTTTAAGGTTAGGGCAATTGGCATGCGTGCACCCTAGGGATGGGCTTGTTCCAGGGATCCGGCGGCATCCTGCTGTGCCGAGGAAGAGTGACTGTGGCGCGGTACCTCGCCGGACTCAGGAGAGAACCCAGCGCTGGGGAGCCAACAAGAAAGTGGTGGACGGTCATTTATTTATTTGTTTTTATATACTGGTGTTCGATTTGCATATCACAGTGGTTTACAAACAATTTGAGAGGTGCGGGAAGGGAGTCCCTTCCTTTAGAAAGGTGCAGTGAATGATTAGAGAAATGTCATAATAATATAGTAGCATTGTGGGTAAAAACAGTGCTAACATAGATAGCATAAATGATAATAGTGTAATACAAGGGAATAGATGGTATAAATAGTGGTATAGTAGCAGTAATTAGCATTAGAGTAACAGGGTAACAGAAATTATCATTAGGTATATATACATATGGCATACTTACCCACCCACACACACATATACATACACACAGCATATATATATACATATATATATATATATATATATATATCATGGCTCACAGGGCGTCGGGAGGTGGTGTGAACGGGTCTGGGCTTGGAGGTAAAAGTGGTGGGCCGCGGAACGGGCCTGTGGTCCGCCGAATGCAACAAACTTGCCATTTAGATAGATAACGTCTGAATTATTCGTCTAAATGGCTTTGAATATTGACCTCTTAGTATAGATGTATTTGTTCAGAAGTCATATGCCTGAATTCAGTGTGTCTAAAGTTACTGCAGTATTTTATAAGCTGAGTGGCAGAAGCTGCACAGTTTATAAAATGCTGCATATCTCAGACGTGAAAGTACATGTTTATATGTTAGTATACATATATTTGTGTTATGCAGGAATAATATACTATTTCTTTTTTATAACCCAGACCTCCTACCCTAAGCTACAGTCAAAACTGTTCCTGCCAGTGAACAATACACCTTTGAATGTCAGCCACAGCTGCATTACAAGTGGTTACTCTCCTTGGGGAAGGAGAAATTAGTTACAAGGAATCCGCAAAACTGGATGATCATTTCTACACTCGCTATTACATTGTAGATACATTGACTGAATTGTTGAGATCCTTGTTGGCTGAAAAGAAGAGCACCCTGTACTGTGTCTGATTAGTTATTTCCCTGACAATGTCAATGAGTTCTAGTGATTCTAAAGATAAGATTCTAGCATCTTCAAAAATAGCATCCTGACGTGGAAATATATTCCTCCATTTGTGAGGCGAGGAATAGATTTCTTATTCCCTGTGATGCTAAGGTAGACCAGAATTTAAAGCAATAGAAAGCTAATGTTGAAATGCCTCATTTTTCGTATTTCTGATATAACTGGATTTTTATTTTTTATTCTATTATATTATCTATCAGTGTAGTTCATTTGAAAATACCATGATCCTTGTTTTTTTTATATTGTCTTATAAGTGATTGAAAACATTTTTTTATTTACAATATAATCTTTGTTTGATAGCTATTTATTTTTATGTATTCATATTGTTCCTGCTTTTACCCGGTAGACTTTTTCAGTTGCTTCTCTCCCTGTTGATACTGTTTGACAATGAATTAATTTAGTTGTTCTGATCTCTGCTGCAATTGGTCTTCTTTTCTGTTTTGGAACTAAACAGACAGCAGCAAACAAAAAGTCTAAATAATATGGCATTTTGCATTTTCATCTATAATTGATTTGTGTGATTGTGTTAAAGTTTTAGTTTATCTGAAAATTTAGCACTGTGTTGCTCTTTACAGATTTACTCATTTACTTTTTTGTGCATACATGATATTTGAAACTAAGAAGTCTCACTCGCCAGCAGTGGATATGGCACCATCATTGTAATATTCAGCAAGGATCTTTTCAGCTATCGTTGTAACCTTGTTAATAGCAGAACACAGATCACGCTTGCTGGTCCTGAGTTTATGGCAGTATTGTGCTCCTAAATGATCAATGACGGCCTCTTTTACCATTATTTCTAAGAAACTTTCAGTTTTACTGGTAGGGGGAAGGTAATTAATTTGCACGTTTCTTTCCTTCTTTTGACAGAACTGTGTTTCCTTCTGCCATCAGATGTCTTTCTGCCTGACAGAGTTGCACCTGTGGTCTTTGAAGAATACCTTACATGTTGGGGGTAAATCAGCTGCTGCCAACTTCCATTCTTTTCCTGCCACAAATAAGAATGCTATTCACTGCACTTTCAGCTAATGCACAAGTCAGAATCCTCATGTGAAGATTGTCTCTTTGATTTGCACTGCAGGGAGAGCAAGTTTTAGAACATTGTTGTGTTGACTGGAGAGATGGCCTTTTAGTTCTGTCTTCTTAATTAACTCGAGACAGACTCAAAAGATCCTTTTCAGTTCTGAAAACAAATATTTTGGTATAAAACAGTTTTTGTCTTCCTTTCAAAAACTAGTGCCCTGCAATTGATTTCCAGTTATGACTACAATGACTGTTTCTGATTTACAGGTAGTTACTATGCTCTTCAGTAGAACACATTGGGTTCTTGTTGTCTTTTTATAAGAACAATCAAAAATCCCAAAATTTCATGTACTTCCCTATAGTATTGTCAAAATAAATTGTGATCACAGGAACAGTTTCATCTTATTTCAAAGTTGCTCTGATGAGAGGAAGCCACTGTAAATACCATTGAACTGTAATAACAGAATGGGTAAATTACTGTAAATTATAATCTGACCCAGTATAGCAAATCGTATGCTCTTATGTAAGCTAAATAGAATGCATATTTTCATTCCAGTAAAGCTGATTGGTTGAAATGTGGGGGTTAGGCAATAATTGTACTTGCTTTGGTTTAATTTTTTTAATTTAAAAAGGTGGATAATAAATCCAAATAATAAAAATACATGTAGTATTAAGCTTTATTGTTAAGCAACTGCCCATATTGAAACTTAGGTGCCCTCTGCTGAATGAGGGCCTCTAATAAAGAGATAAGGGCAGTTATTTAATAAAGCTGGGTGCTATATCAATATCAGAAACTGGAATTATGAAAACATTTCAAATATTAACTTTAATCTTAATGATATGTTTTAAAAATGATATATGAATGGCAAGATTCAGTTGACTTCTGTCATTTAATGCCCACATAATCTGGCCATTTATTGATTGATGGCAAAGCTCCATTCTCTAGTGTCCTTTACATTATCAGCTTCACAAACTTAACTGATTAGAATGTAATGAAATGAATCTAGAAAATTTGTGTGATACAAATTTTAGTTTAAGGGAGGTCAATATTCAAAGCTCTTTCAGCGCTATGTAGCTGGATAAGTGTAACTTATGCAGCTAAGTAGGAGCTGCTAAATTTGCACCTACGTTCAGCAGCTGCCACTGCTGGGACGCACCCTCACACCTGGCCTGATCGGCACCATTTTCGAAAATGGCACCGACCTGACCTTGCTCCAGCCATGTGACTGGGGCAAGGTCTGAGGATCGGACCATGGTCACTTGATTTTAAGGTTTGGTGGTGGGGGAGGTTGTCTGAAGGGGTGGGGTCAGGGCTTGGAGGCCTGTTTTTTTTTGTATTTGAGCTTTTATGGGTATATGGCAGTGGTCCCCAAACCTGTCCTGGAGGGCCACAAGCCAGTCGGGTTTTTGGGATATCCACAATGAATATGCATGAGAGAAAATTTGCATGTTATGGAGGCAGTGCATGCAAATTTTCTCTCATGCATATTTATTGAGGATATCCCAAAACCCGACTGGCTGGTGGCCCTCCAGGACAGGTTTGGGGACCCCTGGTGTATGGCGTCAGGGGCTCAGGAGCCTATTTGATTTTTTGCCACCTTTGGGGAGGGAGGGGTTTGGACTACCTTCATGTTGGATTTGAAGGGGACTGGGCCATCACTATGCGACTATGTGTCTGTTATTACAATGATCTTCTTTGCAAGCCATTTGCATGCATGAATAATGCAAATGCTTACAAAGAAGGTCATTACTAGGCATGCTGATAAAAATATTTTATCGCAGCTGGCCAAGAAGGTGGTCAGACGCAATAAAATACCTACACCTATTTGAAATGCAGTAAATGTGAGGCGGAGGTCTGGGACCCTAATGTGGGTCCCGAGGCTCCTGCCACACATTTAAAGTACCGGCCCAAAAATAAAAACCTGCAGCTCGAGAAAAGATTGAGTTGCGGGTTGAGACAGGGGTCAACCCTGACCCCCCTGCTCAATCTTTTTCTCCAGCTGCAGGTTTTTGGGTTTTTTTGGGCTGGTACTTTAAATGTGTGGCAGGAGCCTCGGGACCCACATTAGGGTCCCAGACCTCCGCCTCACATTTACTGCATTTCAAATAGGTGTAGGTATTTTATTTCATCTGACCACCTTCTCAACAGGCTGCGATAAAATATTTATATCAGAGTGCCTAGTAATGACATTCTTTGCATGCATTTGCATTATTCATGCATGCAAATGGCAGGCAAAGAAGATCATTGTAATAGGGGAGGGTAGAAGGGTGGCGAGATATGCTGTTTAACATGCATTAGAGCACTACCACGGCTTGATGCATTTTGCAGTAAGATAAGAACGTAGCTGGCTAAACAGTAATTTTTCAATTTGCCACTACAGTCAATGGCTCATTTATCCAGATAAAGTTTTAGCTAGATAAAACTTACCCATATAAATTATGGGCATTATGCGGGTATTTCAGGGCAAGCCAAAATTAGCTCAATAACTAGGATTCTTTGTTTTCAGCTTCTACTGATTTTCACCAATAAGTTCCCAGGTTTTTGCAAAGCTGAAATTCGTTTAATCTGATTTTCACCCTAATTTCAAAAACATCGCTGCAGGCCAGTGATACTTTCTAGCATCTCCTCTCCTAGAAGACTAACAGTGGGGCATGTACAGGATCTGGGCCCAGACCAGACATGCAGGAAAAATATGCTAAAGCAGCATGCATACTCATACTGCAGCCATGATGGAATGTCCATACTACACGAGGAGGAAGACCCAATCTACCGCCAAAACTGGAGTCACCACTGGAGATGTACCAGAGGGGGAAGGACAGAGCTGCTGGAGAGGGAGGCTGGAATGACCACCAGAACTGCCCTGGCAGGAGACCCAGAGTTGCTTTTGGAAAGTAAAGTCAAAGCTACCACTGGAGCTGCTGCTGAGTGGAGAGGCACAGGGAACTGTGCTTTTTTGGACAGAGAGGGAGAAAAGAGGAGACACTGGGAGGGGTGATGAAAAAAGGGAGTAAAGGGAAGGAAGAGGTGAGATACTGGTTAAGGGGAAGGGGAAAGGTGGAGAGATGCTGGAAGATGGGAAGGTTTGAGAGGAGATGCTAGAAAAAAGGGAGAGAAAAGGGAAGATGCTGGGAGAAGAGATCATTAACATTTCCATCCATCCCTGTCAATAATTTTGAAATCTATGTGGCCCTCATATAAAGTTTGGGAATTCCTGCTCTAGGATGTTAATCTGCTTGGCTTTTTTTTATTGTCCTGGCTTCTGACCACCAAAATAGACTCTGGGCCCAATATTCAGACACCGGATAAGTGGGACATTTGACTATCTAGCAGCCACTGAATATCCGGTTAGGTTCAGCGATTGCTAGATAGCTGGCTAACTTGGGGGCGAGAAGTAGGTGGATCAGGGCGGCGCTACTTAGCCGGATAACTTATCACAAAGGTAAGCATTTGGTAGGTTTCCCCTTCCTCAATCTGTCCTTAAATCCACATCACTGTGACAGTAAGGAAGCATGCATGGAGTCTTTGGTTGCATTTCCCCTTCAGCTGGTCTCTGTTTTCAATTTATCTGCCATGCCTCCAATGCTTTCCTAACCCTAAGCCCACCAGGAAACAGAACTGAATGTAAGTCTTCATGACCAAGCCCCTTCATGTAATCCCATCCCCACCAAACAGATGGCACAAATCATTAGGCAGGGTGTATATATTTTCTCACAGGACAAGCAGGATGGTAGTCCTCACATATGGGTGACATCACAGGATGGAGCCCAATCACGGTACACTTCTGTCAAAGTTTCCAGAACTTTGGTTAGCCCCTACTGGGCATGCCCAGCATGGCACTAACCCTGCAGCCAGCAGGGGTCCCCCTTCAGTCTTCTTTTTTCCGCGCAGCAGTAGCCACGCGGTTAAGGAGCTCTGCAGAGATTCCTGACAGGAATTTTCCTCACAGAATTACTAAAATTTAATTTACCCCACAGGGGTCCCTCCTTCAACGTTTTCCGTCAATTACCGTCGAGTTTGGCCCTCACGGCTACTAGCCATCGACCGTACCGCGGCTCAATTTTTTCATAGCCATGGTGTCGGGGT
Source organism: Rhinatrema bivittatum (assembly GCF_901001135.1). Classification (NCBI taxonomy): domain Eukaryota; kingdom Metazoa; phylum Chordata; class Amphibia; order Gymnophiona; family Rhinatrematidae; genus Rhinatrema; species Rhinatrema bivittatum. The sequence continues at coordinate 120,594,376 of NC_042617.1, forward strand.
TCCGCCGGTGCCCGGACTGTAATCGCACCATGTCCATCACAGACCCTCATAAAGTCTGTGTAATGTGTCTCAGATGTGAGCACGATGTCCTAACCTTCATCAAATTTGCCCTTATGACACCAAAAGGTTGCAAGGCTAGAATGGAAAAGACGGAACTTCTCTTCCATGCTCAAACCCCGACGGCGTCTATTGCATCGATGTCGTCAGAACCGGCATCGTCAATTTCGCGCCAGCATCGACCTCCGGCCTGTGACCGTCCGGGATCGACGACCTCTCGGCCTTTGACATCCTCTACTCCCCCTCAGGACCGAGGGGATCGTAGAGATAAACATCGCCACTGGTAACGAAAGTCTCGGACCATCAAGGGAGCGAAATCATCGACCTTGCCATCGTCCGAGCTGCTGTCGAAGAGGCCCCGTCCAGAAAAGGCACCGACCTTTTCGGCGACTGGGTCACTGAGGCAACCCTCACCCGACAGGGTATCGGGAGCCGCGACTCCGCCTTTAACGGTGGTCCCTCCAGCTATGCCTCTGCCTCCTTCTTCTGTTCCGGAGCTGGGGCTGCTTGCTCCAGGTCTCCGAGAAGAACTGGACTGGATGGTTCAGGAGGCCATCGACAAGGCGACGCATCGACTCCAGGTTCCTCCAGCACCGACACCGGTACTGATTGCGGAACTGACCACTGACCCGATTCCAGCAGAGATGGCACCGCTGCTCTCGAGGATGGAAGTGCTTATGACCGCTTTTCCACCGATGGACCCCGGGTCACTGATGGCTCTGGTGCCCTCCCCGCTTGCTTTGTCATTGGGAGGAGAAACACCGTTCCGCATCCCTCTATTGGGAGTTCTGCCTCAGCCATCGATGCCGATACGTCCGGTGCCACCGATCCACCCATCGGTGCCAACGCATCCATCGGCACCACCGAGCCATCCATCGATACCCTCGATGCATGCACCGGTGCCTTCGATGCCCTCATCGGTGCCTCCAGTTATTCTTTCGAGCCCTTCGGAGCCTCGACCAGGACCTTCAGGGATACCACCGCCCTGTCCTCCTCTAATTCCTAGAGGAGCAGGTGCTGATCCCTACGACACCTGGACTGATGATTCTTCACCAGACACCGATGATTTGCCTGAAAGCAATGTCTGAAAGCAGAAAGCGTTCTCCTCCAGAGGCCCTTTCCTTTATAAATTTTGTGAAGGAGATGTCTGAATTGGTTCCCTTCCAATTGCAGACTGAACAAGATGACAGGCATCAAATGATGGAGCTGTTACAATTCTTGGATGCTCCCAAGGAAATAACCTCCATCCCTATCCACCAGGTTCTTCTGGATCTCTTCAAAAAGAACTGGGAACATCCTGGCTCTGTTGCTCCAGTCCACAGGAAAGCTGACACCACCTATCTCGTTCAGTCAGCTCCAGGCTTTTGCAAACCTCAATTTGATCACCAATCTGTGGTTGTTGAATCTGCCCAGAAAAGAGCAAGGAGATCAAAACCTCACACTTCCTTTCCCCCAGGCAAGGAACAGAAATTTCTAGATGCCATTGGTCACCGTGTTTTCCAGGGATCAATGGTCATCTCCAGAATTGCTTCTTATCAGCTCTATATGACCCAATATAAGAGGGTCTTATTTAAGCAGATACAAGATTTAACAGACTCCCTGCCTCAGCAATTTCAAGAGCAACTCCAAATCCTAGTAAATAAGGGTTTTGAGGCAGGCAAGATTGAGATAAGATCATCTTATGATATATTTGACACTGCTACCAGGGTTTCTGCAACTGCTATCTTGGCAAGACGATGGGCCTGGCTCAAGTCTTCCAACCTTCACCCTGAAGTACAAGACAGATTATCCGACCTGCTTTGTGTAGGAGATAATCTGTTTGGCGAGCAGATTCAATGAACAGTGGCGGAACTCAAGGACCATCATGAGACCCTAAGACAGTTCTCTCTGATGCCTTCTGAGTACTCTTCAAAACAGCCCTTTCGGAAGGACTCTTAAGAAGTCATTCTTCCGCCTGAAAAAGTCCTTCCTGCCACCAACTGGAACCCGTTCTACGAGATCGTTTCAAAAAGCCCAGTCTCGTCAGACACAAAAACAAAAACCGCAAACGGCTCCTCAGCTGGGCCCTGCTTCCAGATTTTGACTCCTGCATACAGAGCAGCAGCCAGCTTCCATTGCCCCACATACCAGTGGGAGGTCGATTGCCATTTCAACAACAGGTGGCACTCAATCACCTCAGACCAGTGGGTCCTAGCGATAATTGCTCAAGGTTATCATCTGAACTTTCTCTCCATTCCACCGGACTCCCCACCTCTACCGACGAGGAAAACATCCGATCACTCCATCCTTCTGGAACAGGAGGTCTCCCTCCTCCAGTCCAAAGCAATAGAACCAATGCCCTATTCCCAACAAGGCCTAGGGTTCTATTCCCGGTACTTTCTAATCCCCAAAAAATCAGGAGGCGTTCGTCCAATTCTGGATCTACGTGCCCTCAACAAGTACCTCCAGCGAGAGAAGTTCAAAATGGTAACCTTGGCTCTCTTCTTCCTCTTCCACAAAGAGGAGACTGGCTCAGCTCTCTAGACCTACAGGAAGCATACATTCATGTCGCGATAATTCCATCTCATCGCAAATACCTGAGGTTTCTAGTAGGCCCCAAGCACTATCAATACCGAGTGCTTCCATTCGGCCTTGCGTCTGCACCACGAGTCTTCAAAAAAATGCCTCGTCGTAGTTGCAGCCTTCCTCAGGACTCAAGGTGTTCACGTCTACCCCTACATAGACAATTGGTTAATCAGGGCTCCCACTCAGCAAGCTGCTCTGTCGTCCCTACATCTTACTTTACACACTCTAATTTCACTCGGATTTCTCATCAACTACTATCATTCATTGGGGCAGACTTGGACACCTTGCAGGCAAAGGCTTTTCTGCCTCGACAGCGAGCTCTCACTCTCGTGTCTCTTGCACACCAGCTGCAGTCTCAGCACTCCACACTGCACACCACTTTCTCATCCTCCTGGAACACATGGTGTCCTCAGTTTAGGGCACCCCAATGGCCCGCTTGGCCATGAGAGTCACAAGGTCACAATGGACTCAATCCAGTCAGCCCCTGTCGACCACTGTTCACGTAACAGACTCACTCCGTCAGTCTCTTGCCTGGTGGAGAAATCAGGTCAATCTCCTCCAGGGCTTGCCCTTCCAGGCTCCAGACCCTCAAATAACTCTCGCCACCGATGCTTCCAACCTCAGCTGGGGAGCCCACTTGGCCGATCTGCAGACACAAGGATCTTGGTCTCCAGAGGAAGCCAAACACCAAATAAATTTCCTGGAGCTGCGAGCAATCAGATATGCTTTCAGGGTATTTCAGGATCGCCTCTCCAACCAAGTCATCCTGATCCAGACGGACAACCAGGTGGCCATGTGGTACATCAACAAACCGGGAGGGATGGGCTCCTACCTTCTGTGTCAGGAAGCTGCGCAGATATGGGCGGAGGCCCTCTCCCACTCGATGTACCTCAGGGCCACCTACTTGCCGGGAGTGGACAATGTGTTGGCAAACAAGCTGAGTTGCACCTTTCAACCGCACGAATGGTCTCTCAACCCCTCAGTAGCGAACTCGATCTTCCAACAATGGGATTATCCTCAAATAGACCTCTTTGCGTCACCTCAAAATCGCAAAGTAGACAACTTCTGCTCTCTCACTTGCAGCCAACACTATCAGCCAAGAGACGTGTTCTCCCTATCATGGGCAACCGGTCTCCTATATGCATTCCCTCCACTTCCACTTCTCTCGAAGACACTCGTGAAGTTACGTCAGGACAAGGGAACCATGATCCTGATAGCACCCCACTGGCCACGCCAAGTGTGGTTTCCAATACTTCAGGATCTCTCCATTCGCAGGCACATTCCCTTGCGAAAGGACCCGCTTCTAATCACTCAAAACGACGGGTGCCTTCGCCACCCCAATCTTCAAGCCTTGTTCCTGACGGCATGGATGTTGAAAGGTTAATCCTTCAGCCACTTAACCTTTCTGAACCAGTTTCCCGTGACCTGATTGCTTCACGGAAGCCTTCCACGAGGAAATTGTATTCTTACAAATGGACCAGGTTCACGACATGGTGCTCTTCTCAATCCCTTGACCCCTTTACCTGTCCAATCATGAAGTTTCTGGACTATCTCTGGCACTTGTCACAGTCAGGTCTAAAAACTTCCTCCATTAGGATGCATGTCACTGCGGTAGCCGCCTTCCATAAAGGTGTCGGGGATGTTCCCATATCAGTACAACCCCTTGTAACACGTTTTTTGAAAGTCTTGCTTCACCTCAAGCCTCCTCTGTGTCCTCCGGCCCCTTCTTGGGACCTCAACCTAGTTTTGGGTCGGCTCGTGAAACCACCATTTGAGCCTCTTCAATCCTGTGACCTTCGATATCTCACATGGAAAGTGATTTTCCTTTTGGCAATCACTTCCGCTAGCAGAGTTAGTGAATTACAGGCTCTAGTTACCTATCCGCCTTACACTAAACTTCTGCAGGATTGGGCAGTACTCCGCACTCACCCTAAATTCTTACCTAAGGTAGTTTCGGAGTTTCATCTTAATCAATCCATTATTCTAGCTGCCTTTTTTCCCAGGCCCCATTCCAGTCCAGGAGAGCAGGCTCTGCATACACTTGACTGCAAACGGGCTCTAGCGTTCTACCTAGACCGTACAGCTGCCCACAGGAAAAGCACTCAATTGTTTGTCTCTTTCCATCCTATCAAATTGGGGCAGCCTGTGGGTAAGCAGACTCTCTCTTCCTGGTTGGCGGACTGCATATCCTTTTGCTATCAGCAAGCGGGCATTCCATTTCAAGACCATGTTAAAGCACACTCTGAGAGGGCCATGGCAACTTCAGTAGCACACCTACGCTTGGTGCTGCTTCCTGACATTTGCAGGGCTGCCACCTGGACTTCTCTCCATACCTTTACAGCCCATTATTGCTTAGACAAAGCCGGAAGACAAGATTCCATCTTTGGCCAGTCTGTCTTGTGCAACCTATTTACAACGTGACATACCAACACCCTTCCGCCTGCCCGGTGGGGTTCAGGATGTCCTCGGCCAAATTTCATCCCAGGCCTAGTGCCTTGCATGCCTGAGTACATTTGATACATACTCGGACATCCTCAGCTCGGTACTCACCCATATGTGAAGACTACCATCCTACTTGTCCTGTGAGATAGCAAATGTTGCTTACCTGTAACAGGTGTTCTCACAGGACAGCAGGATGTTAGTCCTCACGAAACCCGCCCGCCACCCGCGGTGTTGGGTTCGTAACGTTTTCGTATTCTATTTTCGGCACTACCTGTAGCTTTTTAACAAGACTGAAAGGGGACCCCTGCTGGCTGCAGGGTTAGTGCCATGCTGGGCATACCCAGTAGGGGCCAGTCAAAGTTCTGGAAACTTTGACAGAAGTGTTCCGTGATTGGGCTCCATCCTGTGATGTCACCCATATGTTAGGACTAACATCCTGCTGTCCTGTGAGAACACCTGTTACAGGTAAGCAACATTTGCTTTACCTCCTTTATTATGCACATACAGATAGAACACAGTGTTCTTAAAAGCTCATAAGGTGCAGAGTCCTCTAACCCTTACATGCAACAAGGGTGTCCCACATAAAAACTACTTGATTAACTTCCACATTTGTCAGAGTATGGCCTGAAGACCAGCTCTGCCAGGGTTTACCTTGGTGCAAATGGTTCTCATCATCATGTTAAAGGTAATCCCAATGCTAACCCCTAGTTGTCAGATTAGTGCAAGATTTAACTTCAAGTGAAGCCTCTTATTAAGCAACCTGCTATTTCTTGTGCTTAAAATGTGATACTTGCTCAGCTGATGAAAGCTTCTTTCAAGCCTTTAAGATCTTGCAGGATCAAGTACCTGACCTGGAAGTTCATATTTGTGGTAGTGATCATTTCAACACCCAGAGTTAGTGAACTCCAGGTCCTAGTGACTTATCCACTTTATACAAGATTTTATCATTGCAGCATGTTGTTGTGCAACTATCCTAAGTTCCTATCTAAGATGATTTTGGACTTTCAGCTTAATTAGCCAGTTTGTCTGTGAGCATTTATTTGCTAGGCTCTGTGCTTATACCAGAGGTGTTAAACTCATTTCAGTGATTGGCCAGGTTTGTTAACAATATACTTAAAGTGGATCTGGGCTGGATTGGGCCCCCTCCGATGCTGCAGCCAACTGAGAAAGGGTAGAATTAGCTAACACATATGAAAGTTGTAGGACTGCCATTGGTTACACACACACGTGCATGTGGACTCTGGCCACTACTGCTCTGAAGATGAAGTCTTAGAGCCATTACTACAGCAGCACTGGGATACCAATGGCCACCGGCTCAGGCACTGGGCAGCTAAGGTCAGAAGAGTGGGGGTAGCCCAAGAGCAACAGCACTGAAAGGACACAGGAAGCTGATGACCCCTGCCAGCCTGTCTTTGTCGGGCTGCCTCCCCCTCCCCCATTGCTACAGCCCCCACACCTTCAGGAGATTGTTGCTGCTGTCCCTCTTTCTGGTGACTCCTCCTTGCTTTTCCCACAGTTTTTTTTTTAATTTATTCAATAAAGAAGGAACCATCTTTGATCTATCTTTCCAGGCTCCCACCCCATAGGAATCACTTTCCCCCTCCTGTGGGAACACTTGAAGCAGTGGCGAGAGCCGCCTCAACCCTCCCGCTACTCACTGTATTTCTCTGCTGCCTTGGTAGCCTCTCTCTCTCTCCCTCCTCCTTAACTGCCTCAGCACTGCCACTCAACTGGCACTTCCATGTTTGTGTCCATTTACTTTAGGCCTCATCCCTGGCCAGAGCAGCTGATTGTGGCAGGAATGGCAACTATGCTCCCACTGGCATTTGCCACCACTGTCAGCTTCTGATTCCAGCAAGATCCCCCACTTATGGGTTCACCCTCTGAAACTATTCCCACTCCCCCTGAATGCTTTTGAGGGGCACCACCCTCAATGAAGAGGTAAATAAAAAAAAGTTTTATCGAGGGGTAGAGTGCTGGCGAGGAAGATTCCTTCTGTCATCCAGTAGGGGTATGGCTCTTTTCATTGCAGCAGGTCGACAATGTACTGTACCAGAAGGAAATCTGTGAGTGCATCAGCAGAACTACAGAGGCAGGGTGAGATTCTACAGGCTGAATATATGGCTATAATGGGCTGGAAATCGCCTCTTGCCACATGTTTGAAATGCTTGATTTGCACAGTTTGGATTGCAAGAGAACCCTTGCCTGCTATCTACAGTGAACTCAGGCCCTAAAAAGGGTACCTAGCTTTTTATTTCTTTTGACTGAAAAGGCCTGAGACTGCTGTAGCAAAACATACCTTTACTAATTGGATAGCAGATAGTAGATTGTATCTCCTTTTGTTATGCAGGTCTAATACTGGATGGGTATGTCAAGGCTCATAAAGTCAGAACAATGTCTGCTGTTGCCCATCTAAGATCGGCTTCTATTGAGGAAATTTTCAAGTCTGTGAAGCGGACTTCTGTCTACACATTTACATTCTATTATTATATATAGTAACATAGTAAATGACTACAAATAAAAGACCAAATTGCCTGATCCAGTCTGCCAAGTTGATCATCCACTTGAGATAGATGCAGTTGCTGGGTAAATTTTCATATGCAACTCAACACCAATTTCCCCCTCCCCCATGTCTTTTACCTAACCTCTGAACTCTTTTCCTACTACTACCATCCTAGTCTGTTCTAAGGATACCTAAAATTTGTGGGCTCGACCACCATTCTGCCATCCCTAACTTTGTTTCTTACAAGACTGATACTTATACTGCTGCTGTTTAGGGTTGTAACTGCTGCTACATGTAGGTTATCCCAGTGTTTCATTACCATCCTCTTGATATTCAGGATACTTTTATTGAATTCTGATATCATTTTTGTCTCCATTACCAACTCTGGATTGGCATTCCAAATATCCACCACCCTGTCAGTGAAAAAAATATTTCCTGACATTGTACCTAAATCTGCCCCTGTGGGTATTCAGATGATCAGGACTGACTGAGACGAGGCTTAATCCTACCTAATAAACGACGCTTGACCGACGTGCCGCAAATGCGCAGTAGAGAGCAGCTCTACTGCGCATGTGCGGGCGAGCACGTCGGTCTTTAGGCAGCGTAAAAAAAAAACAAAAACATGGCGGCGGCGGTACCGGCAGCGGGCGGCGGTAGTGGCAGCGGGCGGCGGCAGCGGCCAGTAGCGAGGGAGGGAGGGATGGACTGAGTGGAAGGGACGGAGAGAGAGAGTGGGAGGGAGGGACTGAGTGGGAGGGACTGAGTGGGAGGGAGGGATTGAGTGAGGAGGAGGGACTGGGGGGGAGGGACTGGGGGGGAGGGAGGGAGGAGTGGGTGAGTGTGTGGGAGAGAGGTAGGGGGTGTGGGAGAGAGGTAGGGGGTGGGGAAGAGTGAGGGGAGAGTGAGAATGAGGGAGAGGTGAGAGTCAGGGATGTGAGTAAGTGGAAGGGGGAGAGGGAGAATGAGGGAGAGGTGAGAGACAGGGCTGCAGCGGCGGCGGCGGCGAAGATGGGCAGCAGCAGTGAGGGAGGAGAGAGAGAGGGAGGGACTGACAGAGAGAGGGAGGGACTGAGTGAGAGGGGAGGAGAGAGAGGGAGTGGGACTGAGTGAGTGAGAGGGAGGGAGGGAGTGGGACTGAGTGAGGGAGGGTGGGAGTGGGACTGAGTGAGAGGGGGGAGGGAGGGAGTGGGACTGAGGGAGGGAGTGGGACTGAGAGAGAGGGAGGGAGGGAGTGGGACTGAGGGAGAGGAGGGAGGGAGTGGGACTGAGTGAGAGTGAGTGGGACTGAGTGTGAGTGAGAGGGAGGGAGAGAGGGGGGAGGGAGTGAGTGAGACTGAGTGGGAGGGAGGGACTGAGTGAGAGGAGAGGGAGGGTGGGGAGGAGTGGGTGAGTGTGAGGGAGGGAGGTAGGGGGTGGTGAAGAGTGAGGGGAGAGAGAATGAGGGGGAGGTGAGAGACAGAGGGATGTAGCCCGTTTTAACGGGCTTAATGGCTTGTTATTCCATATTTGAACCCATTGTCTGTTAGGAATTTAGCTTTTTTGAGTTTCATTCTAGTCTGTATATTCTGTTAAATATTTAGCAGACCTAAAGTTAGACAGATAAACTTATCCAGCTAACTTTGGATGTATATTCAATAGTGTAGCCTAACTATAGCCAGCTAACTTTAGGATAGCTCTTTGACCCGACCAGACTTAGCTGGCTAGTCAACTGGCTAACTCTGAATATAGGCGATAGCCAGTTAACTCCTCCCAGTTATGCCCCTGGAACACCCCTAACTTATCCAACTAAATTCTAGCCAGAATGTAACTGGATATGTGACTAGATCACCATTGTGATCTAGTGATTCTCACGTGAAATGATGGTATGCAAAAATCTAAATAAATAAATAAATAAATATTCATTTAGCCAGCTATCTTTTAAGTTAGCTGGCTAAATGCTTTTGAATATGGACCTCAAGGAAATTAAGAAATGTGTAAATTGCATGTATAGAAGGAACGGAATAGAGATAGCTCCAAAACTATTCTGGAGATCTCATCTGAGTAAGAAGGAACTTCCTTCTATAATATCACTCGCCCTACAGACTCTGCTTTCAGTTAGCTATTGAAACCTTTGAGGAGACTCAATACTGGAACTGAATAAAATATTGTAAAGCAGAGGTAATATTAGAGAGAGTTTTGGCAGTAGCTTGAGTGATTAAGTTACAATATCCCCATTCTAAAAGATAGATTAACAATTAGCGAATGCATGCAGCAACATGGCTTTGGGAATGCTTTTCAACCTAAAGTGTAGAAGGGCATACTGGCAGTTAGTGCTCTTGGAATGTTGGTGATCTCTCCATTCCAGAACAACCCCTCTGTGCCCCACTGCTCACAGCCTGCTGTCCTACCTCAGCATATAGGGACAGGGAGGGGAAAATTAAAACACCCTCTAATTTTTCTAACCCTCCAGCCTCTGCTGAATGTGGGAAGGGGTTATCCTGCCATCCCTTTCCTTCTCTCATAGAACTTACTAGTACTCTGAGGAATTGATTAACTTGGAAAACATTTCTAAGATCAAGCCTCTACATGTTCTTCCTGCCTTTTTTCATTCTAGGGGCCTTTCTTCACAAGAAACAATTGAATACTGCTGGGATATTGCATTGGGAAATAGAAAATCATATATATAAATCAATTATATCATGCAATTTTTATGGCTGTTCACAACTGTGACAGGTGCAATTCGCCTCCTTCCCCCAGCCTATTTTACTGCCCCAATCCCTTCCCGCACTCAAGCCTCCCATTTTAAACTTGACCTGTGAAAGAAATCTAATCACACTGCTATTCAAAAAAGAAGATCTTTATTTGATGCATGCTTGGATTTAGGAATAGGCATCATAGGCAATTTCCTCAGGTGCCAAATTTTGATAGGTTCTGGAGTGTTGCTGCTGTTGCTATGCTTCCATTGGAGCCTACCTCCTCCCAGTCACTTAACCTGAAGTGGCACCGTTCATATCCTATGGCATCGGCAACCTAGAAGAAATTCAGCATGGGGCTTACAGCCTGAGGCCACATGCACAAGGCCCTGCCTTTTGCAAGGGTTCCATAGTAACAGGAAGTCTGTGTGGGAGGAGGGGCAGAGCTTTGAGGGTGTGACCATGGGCTACAGATCCCATGCTGAATTTCTTCTAGATTGCTGCTGCCACAGCTGTGGGATCAGAACAAGGTTGCTTTAGATAAGGGAGTTGACACCCTCCCCCCCTCCCCCCCGCATCTCAGTAGAGAGGAGGGGAAGAGGACACCTTTCACCCCTCCCCCGCGATGCCTTATGGGTGTTGGCAATGGAAATCCGGCCCTGATTGGATGTATATGGCCACAGCATTGGTCAATTGCATAAAACAAATCAGTACCTAAATATAAATAAGCAATGCCATTTAAAAACTCAAATGCCCATAGGGTGACCATATCCTCACCTGCCGATTTTTAATTCACAAACACTCAATAAGCAACATGCTGCCGCAGGGTTGCCCGTAAAAGTCAACCCCCTTTACACATTCTGCTGTCCAGGACACCTAACCCCTCAAGATGTCCTCAGACCTTGATTACTGAGCAAAAGTTCTTTGGTCCATACAAGAGTAGGAGTCACTTATGAATAAGCAACATAATTCTTGGATGGTGAGTGAACCAGTCCCAGCCGTCAAAGTCAAAGACTTAACAGGCAAATCGTCTCAGCTCTCACTCACCCATGCAATCTAGGGACAGGAAGATGGGTTACTTGGCATTCCCTGCCCAACCAGCTTTAAATACAATACTTGCTGTGTGCCCTTGGATTTGGTCAATCTTGCCACAGTCTACAGCAGTAAAACCTTGCTTGCTGAGGGCTCTGCACCAACTTAGCTGCGGCCATATCACAAACTCAGTAATGCTGCATATAGCTGTAAACACCACATGGCCCATGTTCAGAACTTGGTAAAGCAATATATTACAGTAAAAATTATACTGAGTATTGCTGTATGCAAATTAGGGCCTGTATCTGAAAATCATGCATATTGGATTTTGCAACAAACATATCCAGGTCCCATCCAGTAACTGCTACCGCCACTTCTTCAGTGTATTCGATGGGGGGAGAAGGGCTGATGTGCACGGAGCAGGAGAGAGACCTTGGGGTGATAGTGTCTAAAGATCTGAAGTCGGCGAAACAATGTGACAAGGCGATAGCTAAAGCCAGAAGAATGCTGGGCTGCATAGAGAGAGGAATATCGAGTAAGAAAAGGGAAGTGATTATCCCCTTGTACAGGTCCTTGGTGAGGCCTCACCTGGAATACTGTGTTCAGTTCTGGAGACCGTATCTCCGAAGAGACAGAGACAAGATGGAGGCGGTCCAGAAAAGGGTGACCAAAAAGGTGGAAGGTCTTCATCGAATGACTTATGAGGAGAGATTGAAGAATCTAAATATGTACACCCTGGAGGAAAGAAGGAGCAAAGGTGATATGATACAGACTTTCAGATACTTGAAAGGTTTTAATGATCCAAAGACAACGACAAACCTTTTCAGTCGGAAAAAAATCAGCAGAACCAGGGGTCACGATTTGAAGCTCCAGGGAGAAAGACTCAGAACCAACGTCAGGAAGTATTTCTTCACGGAGAGGGTGGTGGATACCTGGAATGCCCTTCCGGAGGAAGTGGTGAAGCCAGAAGTGTGAAAGACTTCAAAGGGGCGTGAGATAAACACTGTGGATCCATAAAATCTAGAGGACGTGATTGAATGTGATTGAATGTTGTCAATACTATGATGAGTTAAGAAATTCTGCAACAATGAATACAATGGGAAATGTCATGCTACATCAACTTTGAATTCTTTTCACTTTGGACTCACTAAGGATATAAAATTATTTTCTGACCCATGATTATACTACTGGTGTAAAATGTTATGCAGAATAGCATTCACATCTACGCCTATGTATGAGGTCTACTTAATGATACAAACAAACATAATTCACGGTGATTTGTGGTACTTTAGCCTTCTTATTATTACGATTTTATACATGGCTACTACTTGTCCATAAATTTTGAGAGAGCGGTTGTGTAGCATATATTTAAATTGCTAACATCTCAAAATAATTTTTTTTTTTACCTTTGTTGTCTGATCTTTGTATTTTTCTAATCAGTTGGTCCTGGTCTCTTTTTCCCATTTTTTCCCTTGTCGCTCATTTCCTAATTCCTTTTCAGTGTCTTTCTTCTATTACTGTCTTCTTCCCCTCCACACACACACACACATACGCTTTCTCTCACAGACTCCCCCCCACACACACAAGCTCAAATTCTCTGTAGACACACATACAAGCTCTCACTTTCTCACCCCTCCCCAGGCTTATATTCTTATGCACACACAGACGCACATCCAGGCACCCATTCTCACCCACACACATAAACCCAGACTCCCATTCTCACCCACAAACCCATGCTCCCAGTCTCATCCACACATACACATATTCAAGCTCCCATTCTCACCCATACATACACACATTTAAGGTCCCAATCTTACCCATATATACACACATTTAAGGTCCCATTCTCACCCACACATTCAAGCACCCATTCTTACCCACATATTCAAGCTTCCATTCTCACCCACCCACACAAACCCAGACTCCCATTCTCATCTATACACAAACCCAGGTTTCCATTCTCACCCACACATACATACATTCAAGCTCCCATTCACCCACATATTCAAGTTTCCATTCTCACCCACCCACACACACACACTCAGACTCCCATTCTCATCCACACATACACATTCAAGCACGTGAACAGCTTCCACTTCCTCCCCCCAAAGCAGGAAGATCAGCTGGCCTCTTGCTGCCACCGGGCCTCCTGCTATCTTCAGGCATCGGGCCATACGGCCCGCCAATCTTCCTGCTGGGGGGGGAGGAAGCAGAAGTTGTGCGCTGCTCTTCCGCCTCCCCCCCAACAGGAAGTTCGGCGGGCCGTATGGCCCGATGCCTGAAGATAGCAGGAGGCCCGGTGGCAGCAGGAGAGGCCAGCTGATCTTCCTGCTTTGGGGGGAGGAAGTGGAAGCTGTGCACGTGCTTGAATGTGTATGTGTGGATGAGAATGGGAGTCTGAGTGTGTGTGTGTGGGTGAAAATTGGAGCCTGGGTGTGTGTGTGGGTTACTGCTTTCGGGGGAGGAAGCGGAAGCTGTGCGCGGCGCTTCCGCTCCCCCCCCAACAGGAAGATCGGTTGGCCATATGGCCGCAGCAGCGCTTCCCCATGTGTGCAGTGATTGCGTGCGAGGCGTGGGTTCTCTTGTTCGCTGTTGCGGGGATGGGATCCCGCGACAGCCTTGCAGTTCCGGTGCCAGATGGGTGGGCCTGGGTCTAAGTTGGGTGGGCAGCTGCCCACCCATGGCTATGCCACTGCTAGGTAGCCTATCTGTATTAGAGACTGCATCAGGAATGTGACTAACCATACCTAACTTAACTTGTAAGAATGAAGTAACTAACCAGCACATAGCACCACTGTCACCTGATCTAGCATGTCAATAGAGCAAGTTGGTGCACTTAAAGATGAATTATGCCCTGAGAGAATAACTGGTCAGTAGCTGAGGCAATCACTTGTGGTAGGTAACGTGAACCTGGCAATGACAAGTAATGACAAGCTTGTAATAACTACAACCGCTGGAGAACGTCACAGGATATTCCTAAAAGAAATGCTGAGAGTACCAGTTCTTAGCAGGGAATATGTTGTCTGTGAAAAGGATGACTATCCAAAGCTTCGATGATCTCTGACATGAGAATGCCTGTACTGCTTCAACTGGGACAGGTACTACAATCTCTTCCAAAAATGAGAGAGAGAAAATATCTAACCAACTCACTCAGAGCAGCAACACATATAGAATAGGTGCCTGAAGAGCAGATGCCACAGGTGTCCATATGAATAAATAACTTACTGACCACAGGACAGCCTAGAATTTCTAACCGCCATGAGTAAGATCACTGAAGTGTATACCAGTGAAGACAAAGTGAAACATACACTACTGCCAGGGAGACAAGTCACAGCAGGTAAACAATGTCCCAGTGCCATAAATGACCTGTTGAAGAAAAGAAAGATGACATATAAAAGAATGCTGACATATGTGCACTGAAGAGAGGGCTTCACCATCCTTATCTATAGGAAAACATGCGAGATCAGGCAGAGGACTGGAGATGGGGGAAGAGCGAATGCCCTTTACAGAACAAAGATAATAGAACTATGGCCATTACCCCCAGTCACAAGAAGTGCAAGCTCATATGTCAAGGACCCAGATGGAATAAGTGACTTGCTGACAAAACCTAATACACTGGATTTCACTTATTCCTATGCCCAGAGACTGACATCTATCTATCCATCTATTGACAATTTCAGTTTATAAAGCACCTGTCCATTCAGAGCTTATTCAGTCTCAGGAAGAGTTACTGTGGCATCAAGCTTGATCTTATCAGAATCATTCAGTCTAAGTAGGTATATTTTATTCAAAATATGTTCCATTCTGGATTGAAATTAAATAAATTAGGAAGGTTTTTGTTTTTTTTAATAAATTAACAATGCAAGACATTTTCTTCTGATAAATACAAATCTCCCTATTATCACAGGACAAGCAGGATGGTAGTCCTCACATATGGGTGACATCATCAGGATGGAGCCCAGTCATGGAACACTTTTGTCAAAGTTTCTAGAACTTTGGCACCTACTGGGCATGCCCAGCATGGCACTAACCCTGCATCCAGCAGGGGTTTTCTTTCAGGCTCTTTTTTTCCGCGCAGCAGTAGCCACGCGGGTTAAGGAGCTCTCTAGAGATTCCTGACAGGAATTTTCCTCATGGAACTTCTTTCAAAATGTTCAAAAAAATTCTACCCCATAGGGGTCCCCTATCGATTCCATACTCCGCGGTCGAAAGGTAAGGCTTTACCTTCGTTTGCGGTTGATTCCCATCAAGTTTTCTCTTCGGGGCCTACCGGCCATTGACCACACCGCGACTACATTTTTGTCGAAGCCATGGTGTCGGGTTTTCATCAGTGCCCCGACTGCCCTCGGACAATGTCCATCACAGACTCGCATAGGGTTTGTGTATTGTTTGGGGTCCGACCATGACGTCCTAACTTGCACCAAATGTGTCCAAATGACACGAAGGGCCGTAAGGCCCGCTCAGAGAAGATGGAGTTTCCTTTTCAGTCAAAACCTCCGACTCCATCGACTGCTTCGACATTGTCTGAGCCAGTGCCATCGACCTCTCACCAGCAGTGGGACACCGGTGCTGCCCTACCGGCATCGACTACTCTGAAGGTGTTGACTTCTTCCTCATCGCCTCAGAAGAAGGACCGAGGAGAACATCGTGAAAAGCGTCGACACCGTCATCGGAAGGCTCAGTCTGCTGATCCAGGTAAGCCCTCGGCATTGGCGTCGACAGAGCCACCGACAAAGAAATCCTGTCCAGAGAAGGCCCCATCTTCCTCTGTGACTAGATCACCGAGGCGTTCCCCACCTTCATTGGTGTAGGGAGCCGCGACTCCACTTTCACCGGTGGATCCTCCGGCTACTCCAGTATTGCCTCCCACTCAGGACCTGGGGTTACATGCCCCAGGCTTCATCGAGGAATTGGATCGGATGATCCAAGAGGCCATCGGTAAAGCACTGCAGGACTTCCAACCTCCATCGGCGCCAACACCGATGCCAGCCCCAATCGCCAACCCGATACCCATGGTGCTCGCACCGCTACTAGGCAGACTCGATGTGCTGATCGGTGCACTTCCACCGGTGGAACCGAAGATACCGGTTTGTCTACCGCCTTCCACGTTGATACCTTTATCATCGGAAGACGAAGAAATACCAATACCGCCGTCTGGGATCTTGCCATCGACTCACCCGTCGATGTCACCGGTTCCATTGGTGCCTATTCTGCCATCAAAACCGCATCATCCTCAATCGGTGCCACCATCAATGCCATCGGTGCCACCATCGATGCCGTCTGTGCCACCTCTGATGCCGTCGTTGCCTAGGCCTGATCCTTCAGGAATAGCACCATTACTCCCCTCTGGAGATCCTATGGGAGCCGGTGATCAACCTTATGATCCATGGACCGATGATTCTTCCCAGGATTCTGATGATCTATCTTCAGAGCTGTCTCCCCTTGAGGAGAGAAGACGTTCTCCTCCAGAGGACCTGTCCTTTATTATTTTTATAAAGGAAATGTCTGAAGCCATACCATTCCAACTTCAAACGGAAGAGGATTCCAGACATAAAATGCTGGAAATACTGCAGTTCGTAGATGCACCCAAGGAGATCATGTCCATACCTGTTGATGAAGTTCTCCAGGACTTGTGAAGAGAAATTGGGAGCATCCAGGGTCTGTACCACTGGTAAATCAGAAAATGGATGCCACCTACCTGGTATAGACAGACCCTGGCTTCCAAAAACCACAGCTGGATCACCATTCTGTGGTTGTGGAGTCAGCACAGAAAAAAGCAAGACGTTCTAAACCTCATTCTTCCAGGAAAAGAACAGAGGTCCCTATACGCATTTGGCCGTCGTGTTTTCCATGAATCTATGCTTATTTCTTGCATTACTTCCTACCAGTTATACATGACCCAGAATAACAGAGACCTGTTCAAGAAGATTCAGGATTTCTCTGAATCTTTACCCGACCAGCTTCAGGATCAACTGAATGCCCTGGCTCAGAAGGGTCTAGATGCTGGCAAGCACGAGGTCCGCGCTGCCTATGATATTTTTTACACTGCCTCTAGGGTGCCTGCAGTGGGAATTAGTGCACGACGGTGGGCCTGGCTAAAGTCCTCTGACTTGAGACCAGAGGTTCACGACCGATGGACTTGACCTACCCTGTGCTGGTGATAATCTCTTCGGGGACAAAATTCAAGAGACTGTAGCACAGCTCAAAGACCACCACGAGACGTTACGCCAGCTTTCGTCCATGCCTACTGATTTCCCATCCACATCTAAGAGGACATTCCGAAGAGACTCTAAGTGGTCGCCCTTCAAGCCACGGAGATATTATCCTCCTGCTACTCGAGGTCGCCCCTCCAGACCTTACCAATAAGGTCAAGCCAGACTATCCCGGCCTCAGAAGACTCAGCCAGCCCCTCCACCGGGCCCAACTGCTGGATTTTGACTCCTCGCTGGAGAGCATAAGCCAACCTCCTCTACCGTCCGTACCCGTCGGCGGTCGGTTGTGCCACTTCACCAACATATGGCACACGATCACTTCAGATCAGTGGGTACTTGCTGTACTGACCCAAGGCTACCACCTCAACTTCCTGTCTGTACCAGCAGACTTCCCACCTCGGCCGGCGTGGGGATCATCCGACTGCTCCTCTCTTCTGGAAGAGGAGGTTTCAACCCTCCTGAAATCCCAGGCAATAGTACCAGTGCCCCTCTCCCAGCAAGGGCAGGGGTTCTATTCCAGGTATTTCCTCATCCCAAAAAGTCAGGGGGCATTCGCCAATACTGGACCTGTGTGCCTTAAACAAATATCTACAGGATGGTGACCTTGGATTCTCTACTGCCTCTTCTACGAAGAGGAGATTGGCTTTGCTCTCTAGATCTGCAGGACGCGTATACACACATCTCAATCACTCCGTCTCATCGCATATTCCTTCGATTCCTGGTCGGCCCCTGGCACTTTCAGTACCAGGTACTGCCGTTCGGCCTATCATCTGCTCCTTGAGTCTTTACCAAGTGCCTCATAGTGGTCGCAGCCTACCTGAGATGTCAAGGCGTCCATGTCTACCCTTATCTCGACGATTGGCTGATAAGGGCTCCGACTCAAAGGGATGCACTAGCCTCCTTACGTCTAACTATCCATATGTTGCTGTCTCTCGGGTTTCTGATCAACTACCCAAGTCCAGCCTAGTTCCGTCTCAAACCCTATCCTTCAAAGGAGCCGACCTGAACACTATGCAGGCAAAAGCATTCCTCCCTCAGGATCTAGCTCCTACTCTCATATCCCTCGCACAATGCCTCCAGAATCGGCGTTATTCGACAGCTCGTCATTTCCTCATTTTGCTTGGTCACATGGCATCCTCTGTATTTGTCACTCCAATGACACGCCTCGCCATGAGAGTCATGCAGTGGGCTCTGAAGTCCCAGTGGACTCAGGCTTACCATCCAGTGTCCAGCATTGTCTAAGTTACCAAGCAGCTCCGCCTGTCGCTAGCCTGGTGGATGCAGCTCTCCAACCTCCTTCAAGGTCTTCCTTTTCAGGTTCCAGAGCCTCAAGTTATCCTAATGACAGATGCTGCCAATCTAGGTTTGGGTGCTCATGTCAACGGCCTACAGACTCAGGGTCCCTGGTCTCCAGAGGAAGCCAAACATCAGATAAATTTCCTAGAACTTCGAGCAATCAGATATGCCCTCAGAGTCTTTCAGGATTGCCTCTCAAACAAGACCATCCTGATTCAAACCGACAACCGGGTAGCGATGTGGTACATCAACAAGCAAGGGGGAACAGGCTCCTACCTTCTGTGTCAGGACGCTGCACATATATGGGCATGGGCTCTTTCCCACTCGATGTACCTCAGAACAACCTACTTTGCAGGCGTGGACAATGTTCTAGCGGACCAGTTGAGTCGAACCTTCCATCCACACGAATGGTCTCTCAACCCTACGGTAGCAGACACAATCTTCTAACGTTGGGGGTATCCACACATAGACCTCTTTGCGTCCATCCACAACTGCAAAGTAGAGAACTGCTCC
Source organism: Rhinatrema bivittatum (assembly GCF_901001135.1). Taxonomy (NCBI): domain Eukaryota; kingdom Metazoa; phylum Chordata; class Amphibia; order Gymnophiona; family Rhinatrematidae; genus Rhinatrema; species Rhinatrema bivittatum. The sequence continues at coordinate 120,613,668 of NC_042617.1, forward strand.
CTCACTCGCAGCCTCCACTCACAGCTGAGGGATGCTTTCGCTCTCTCATAGTCCAGCAGTCTCCTCTACGCGTACCCTCCACTTCCACTCATATCAAAGACTCTCGTGAAGTTACGAAGGGACAAGGGCTTAATGATTCTGATGGCCCCTCACTGGCCATGCCAAGTCTGGTTCCCAATCCTCAGGGACCTATCAGTTCGCCGGCGCATCCCTCTAGGGAAGGATCCGCTTCTGATAACTCAGAACAACGGGTACCTGTGCCACCCCAATCTCCAGGCCCTGTCGCTGATGGCCTGGATGTTGAAAGGTTAATACTTCAACCCCTTAACCTTTCAGAGTCAGTATCCTGAGTCCTGGTAGCTTCACAAAAGCCCTCCATGAGACGGTCTTATCATTCTAAGTGGAAAAGGTTTACGGTCTGGTGCACGTCCATATCCATAGACCTCCTTCGCTAGTTCCACCGTGAGGTTTCTGGACTATCTCTGGCATCTGTCTGAATCAGGCCTGTAAACTTCCTCTATAAGAGTGCATGTCAGTGTGGAAGCCGCTTTCCACAATGGCGTGGGAGATGTCTCTATTTCGACACAACCCCTAGTCACACGCTTCATGAGAGGTTTGCTCCACCTGAAACCTCCATTGCGTCCTCCGGCCCCTGCTTAGGACCTTAACGTGGTCTTAGCACGGCTCATGAAACCTCCGTTTGAGCCTCTTCACTCCTGCGATCTCTGCTATCTTACTTGGAAAGTGATTTTCTTTCTCACTATCACATCCGCTCGCAGAGTTAGTGAATTACAGGCATTAGTTACCTACCTGCCTTACACTAAAATTCTGCAAGACAGAGGAGTCCTCCATTCACACCCTAAGTTTTTACCAAAGGTAGTGTCGGAATTTCATCTTAATCAATCCAAAATCTTACCTACTTTCTTTCCAAGGCCCCATTCAAACCCAGGAGAAAAGGCTCTACATTCCCTTGACTGCAAATGTGCCCTAGCCTTTTATCTAGAGCGCACGTCAGCCCACAGGAAGTCCACTCAATTATTTGTTTCTTTCGATACCATCAAATTGGGAAATCCAGTGGGAAAACAGACCCTTTCCTCCTGATTGGTGGACTGAATCTCTTTTTGCTACCAGCAAGCAGGCATTCTGCTAAAATGCCGTGTGAAAGCACACTCTGTTAGGGCCGTAGCAACCTCAGTGGCACACCTTCGTTCGGTGCCACTTAGAGATATTTGTAAGGCTGCAACCTGGAGCTCACCCTGTACCTTCGCAGCCCATTATTGCTTAGATGAGGCTGGCAGGCAAGATTCTATTTTTGGCCAGTCTGTTCTACGCAACTTATTCTCAGCTTAACTACCCAACATCCTACCAGTGACCCGTTCTGGGTTCTCAGGATGCCCTCCTACCCAAATCCACCCCTGTTGTTGTGCCTGTTGCACGTCTTTGGGTGCATTTGGTGCATTGCTCGGGCATCCTCAACTCGCTACTCACTCATATGTGAGGACTACCATCCTGCTTGTCATGTGAGAAAGCAGAGTTGCCTACCTGTAACAGGTGTTCTCACAGGACAGCAGGATGTTAGTTCTCACGAAACGCGCCCGCCACCCCTTGCAGGTGGGTTCGCTTGCGATTTGTTATTTTATTTTTCGCACGTACTTCTTGCTATAGACGAGACTGAAGGGGGACCCCTGCTGGATTCAGGGTTAGTGCCATGCTGGGCATGCCCAGTAGATGCCAGTCAAAGTTCTAGAAACTTTGACAATAGTGTTCCGTGATTGGGCTCCATCCTGATGATTTTATTTATTTATTTATTTTGAACTTTTCTATACCGACATTCATGTGGCAAGATACATATCATATCGGTTTACAGTGTAACACAAAATTGCAACAGGCATTACATGGAACCGGGTTACATAGAACTGGGAAAACAGAAGATACAACTAGGGGAAGAATTAGCAACTGTTAACAAGTGAGGCATTTGGAGAACGAATGATGTCACCCATATGTGAGGACTAACATCCTGCTGTCCTGTGAGAACACCTGTTACAGGTATGCAATTCTGCGTACTAATTTTTAATTGACAGTCATGTTTTGTGTGCACCTATGATGCAATTGCATCATGAGAAACTTATCAGTCTGTGAGGTAGCACCTATCTCAGTAAGTTCTTTGGGTGGGGATTTCTTTCCCCTTCCCAGAGATAAAGTGAAAAATGCAGGCATGATTTATCGCTTTATTTTCACTCAGGTTACAAATCAGTTTTACAGCCTAGGTCATCAAGGCATTTCAGGTATGCATATAGGGAGTTAAATATGAGGCAATATAACACCATGCAGTGAAAAATAACCCTTGCTTCTGTATATTGGCAAACTGCCCAAACCCCTAACAGTTGTCTGCACAGGCTTTTTCAATGGAAATTATCTACCTGTTTGTTGGCTCTCAGGTTAGCCGGTCCAGAGTCTGAAGTCTACCTTCTGGATTGCATCCCAACCCCTTTTTTTTGCCCTCTGTCTGCTTCCCTTCCAGTTTTCCACCTTTTTCTGTTCTTCTGTCAGTTTCTTAATTACTTCTACTTGCCTCCCCCTGCCTCTAAAGGTGATTCCCTTGAAATTACAATTCCACAAGCTTTATTCAAGAAAGATATCTCCTTTCTGTTGCACTTCCCGGTACGTTCCGTGGCTGGGCCTGCTCACCTCGCTACGCCTTCTACCAGCTCCGGGCACGTTCCCTCCGCAGCCACTCCCAGCTTGCGGCGTCTCCGGTCCCCCTGCGCTCCCGCTCCGGACCAGGTTTCACGGCGGGGCTCAGCATCCTCCGTGGCGTTGGCCCTGCCCCTAGGCGCGGGTGGACCGCCCGGCCTCTTAAAGGCCAGGGGCGGGACCCAACTCTGCGGCGTGCCCTGATTGAGTGCTGCTTATAAGGAAGTGGTCTGACCCCACTTCCTTGCCTTGGCAATTGGGTCGCAACTTGATAGCAAGTTTGCCTTCCTGATCCAGTGTCTTGTTCCAGTCTCCTGTTCCAGCATCTTGTTCCAGTCTCCTGTTCCAGCGTCGTCCTGTTCCAACGTCTACCCAGGTAGTACCATTCAGACTGTCCTCTCAGTACTGACCTCTGCCTGTTACTTGACTATGTTTGAGCGCCGCCTGGATTTGACCTTTGCCTCTTTCCTTGACCAGTCTGAACGCTGCCTGGAACTGACCTCTGCTTTGTCCATTGACCACATCTGCACGCTGCCTGGAACCAATCTCTGCCTGATCACTGACCATGTCTGACCGCCGCCTGGAACCTGACCTTCACCTGACTGACTATCCTTGGACTGACCACTGGTATTGACCCCTGCTTTGGCTGACCACGCTATCCTTGACTCTGGCCTTGATCTTCGCTCTTCATTCAGAGACTCTGTTCTGGCCTTCTATGGCTCCTGAACATCGCCCGCACACCCTTGTTCGTGGTAGGCACACCCTTGAACTTTATCTCTCGGAGATCCTGCGAGGCCCACCTAAGACCAGGTGGCCTGGGTAACCAAGGGCTCAACCTGAGGGAACCCCGGGTTGCTATTGGTGAAACTCCAGCTGGCCTCTGTTGCCTCCTGTGCTCCGCCTCCTGGTGGCAGGCGCTGTCTGTTCTGACCAGGGAGTGCACCAGGCCAAGGGTCCACCTCCCGGTGGAACAGGTTGCCAAGACCATGGACTCGGCAGAGTCTCCCGCCATATGGACCATCCCGAGTCTGGATGCAACTATCCAAGAGCAAAGACAAGCCCTAGAGACTCTAGCATCTTCAGTAGAAGAGCTCCGCTCTCAATTGCAGGATGCAATAATGGCCAATTCCATGGGCCTACCTTCCACCCTGCTACCGAGGGCATCACTGGCTCTGTCAGCTCCTCCTTGTTTCAATGGGGATCCACGCCTCTGCCGAGGCTTCCTCAACCAGTGCTTCATGCAGTTCTCCCTTCAGCCTTCATTGTTCCTGAAGGAATCCACCAAGATCACCTTCATCTCTCACGCCTTGAGGGGAAGGCCCTGGCATGGGCTTCTCCACTGTGGGAGCGTTCTGATCCTATCCTCACCCAACTGTCTCAGTTCATCACCGCCTTTAAACGAACCTTCAAATACACTGGTCGTCAGGCGGTTGAGGGCCATCATCTTCTCCACCTCTGTCAAGGCTCAAGATCCCTCTCTGAGTTTATGGTGGAATTCCGCATGTTGGCCACAGAACTGGGATGGCAAGAGGACTGTCTACGGGCACTGCATCTAGAAGGCCTGTCTCCCTCTCTCAAAGACGAGCTCGATGTCCGTGATATTCCCATATCTCTAGAGGACCTGATTTCCCTCACTGGGAGAATCGACTTCCAATCTCCCTCTGCATGGAATCCCGTTCCTTCGCCACCACTGGCCTTATTGGCACTGGAGCAAGTGGCAGCTTCATCATGGACGACATTGTGAACTTCCTGAAGATTCCACTGCAACCCCTAGAGGTGCCTCTCTGCATCGCATCAATCCAAGGGGAACATCTCCCCGGACAAATCACTCATCGCATGGTGGCCTTCCGCCTCACCGTGGGAACCCTCCATGAGGAGGAAATATCCTTGTATGTCTTGAAGCATTCAACACATCCAGTCATCCTAGGGCTTTCCTGGCTCCAGGTACATGGACCACAATTTGATTGCTAGTCCCTCCAACTGGTTCAGTGGGGTCCTCAATGCCAGAAACACTGCTTGAAACAATGTCCCCAGCAGTTACCGTCTTGAAGATTATGATTTTCTCCAGTCTACCTTCCCAGTACTCTGACTTTGAGGATGTCTTCTCGAAGCAAAAGGCTGATATGCTGCCTCCACTTTGAAAGTTCAATTGCCCTATTGAACTTCTGCCGGGCACCCTTGCTGGTACATACATCGGAGCACGCGCGAGTGCGCCCGCCCACCCTACGTCATCAGGAACATGGCAGATCCGCAGCGTCGAGCCGGTCTGGGGATGCCGGAGAGAGACGGCATGGAGACGTCGTGGCAGCAACCGTCCATCAGACCCTGAGGGAGTCGCCACAAAGGTAGAGAAGGCGGGGTGAGGGCGTCGAACAGCGACGGACGCAAGAGGCGTCCATGGTTGGAAGGAGCACAACACAGATTTACCATATTCACAGTGTTGTGTGCCACGACCGCTCATGGCTGTAACCCCCTACCTGAGCTGCGGCGTCGGGTCGCTGCGACAGCGCAGAGGAATCCAGCCCCATTCGTCCCCACACCTCACCGCACCTTCCCACGGTGATTACGGAAGGGGGAGATGCCCCAGGCCTCCCCTCGTGGCGTCGGGCTGCTCTGCAAGGGCTTCCAGGATCCAAGATGGCTGCCTCCTCCTTAGGCACGAGGCCGCACCTCCTGTGCTGATTTAAAGGGGCCTTGTCCTCCTTATTGCTTGCAGCTGTTCCTAATGGACTAGACCAGGGGAAGTATAAAAGGAGACTTCCTCCGCTCACTCTTCGACTTGGCAACTTGTTTGCTACAAGTCTGCTTGCTTCGATGAGTCTTCTGGTGCCTCGGGTTCCTGATTCCTGGTTCCTGCTTCTTCTCAGTGATTCCTTGGTGTGTGACTTCGGACTGGCAAGCAGTGATTCCTCGGTGTGTGACTTCGGACTGGCAAGTGGTGATTCCTCGGTGTGTGATCTCGGACTTGCAAGCGGCAATCCCCTGGCACTCGACCTCGGACGTCTTCTGGACCACCCGTCTTCAAGGGCCCACCTAAGTCCCAGCGGCCTGGGTCTCTACCGGCTCCTCCCGGGGGGGGGGGGGCCATGGGCTTCCAGTGGTGAAGATCCAGTTGGCCCTTGCACCGACCTCATGCCTCCTTGACCTCTCAAAGGACCACCTAAGTCCCAGCGGCCTGGGTCCCTACGGGCTCCTCCCGGGGGGGCCGCGGGCTTCCAGTGACGAAGATCCAGTGGGCTCAGCTCCAACGTCACGTCTCTTCGTCCCCTCGATGGTCGCCTCAGTCTTCAACGCCGAGGGACCGCCAGTCCCATCTTCTGTTCCGCCTCACCACCCGACGGGGGAACCTAAGGAGCCATCTCCTAAGGTCATTCAACCTCCCGTCGGTCCAAGGGTTCACAAACCTCCTGATCATAAGAGATTGCCAAGACCATGAACCCGGCGGAGGCATCTGCCCAGCAGGCCATCCCTGGAATGGCCCAACTTATGATGGACCAGCAAAAAACCCTGGATGCCCTGGTCTCCGTGGTAGAGGGCCTGAATCAACGCTTCGAGGCGTTAGGGCCCGTGAACCCCACCTTGCCATCCCCATCCATGGTTGCCAGGGGCCGCTCAGTGATCCATCTGCCTACACCGCCATGCTTTTCTGGGGAACCCTGGGCCTGCAGAGGTTTCATTAACCAGTGCAATATGCACCTCTGCCTGCAGCCGACCCTTTTTCCCGACGATGCTACCAAGACCACCTTCATTCTCTCTCTCCTCGAAGGGAAGGCCCTAGAATGGGCTTCCCCCCTGTGGGAACGGGATGACTCCATCCTGAGTAATTTGAGAGAGTTCTGGGAGCTCTTCCGGATGAGTTTCGGTGATCCCACTCAGGAGGTTTCCGCCGGGCCCAAACTTCTTCAACTGCGGCAGGGTTCAAGGATGCTGGCCGAGTTTGCCATTGAATTCCAGACCCTCTCTTCAGAGCTTGGGTGGGGCCCGGACTGCCTACGAAACATCTTTCTACAGGGACTCAGCCCCAGAATCAAGGACGAGCTCGTGGGCCGGGAGCTACCTAGGTCTTTGAACGCCCTCATTGACCTGGCAGGGCGTATTGATAGGCGCCATCAAGAACGCCGCCAAGAGGCCCAGACGACCATGAGAATCTCAAACCCGTCTAGATGCCCACGACGCTCTCCTTCTCCCAAAGGTGAATCAGGAGCCTCCCGGATACCGGCCGAAGAACCCATGCAATTGGGCTGAGGGAAACTCTCCACGCAAGAGCATCGATGGTGAATTAGAGAAGGACTCTGCCTTTACTGCGGCACTGCGGGCCATCAAGTAGCCGCATGCCTGGTGCGGCCGGGATACTCCTGGGCCTAGGACCTGAAGAAGGTCTCTTCCTGGGCCTAACATCACCTGCACCTCCTCTAACCCTACCAGTTGCACTGACATCCACGGACGGCGAGTTCCATACGTTACCCTGGTAGATTCAGTAGCCGCGGGCAACTTTATCATAAGAGTCTAGTGGAGCACTTAAAAATCCCACAGGTTCGCACCCAGGCCCCATTGGTCATCTTGTCTATCCAAGGCAAGCCCCTCCCGGGGCGAGTGACACACCTCACGGAACCCGTCCAACTGCGGATTGGTCGTCTTCACCTCGAATGGATGTCCTTCCACATCCTGGAACACTCCATACACCCCTTCGTCCTAGGACTTCTCTGGCTCCAAAAACATTGCCCCCAGTTTGACTGGAGAACCTTACAGTTAACCCAATGGGGGCCGACTTGTCATGACAATTGCCTCCAACCGGTAGTTCCAGTACAATGCTCGACCGCTCTTTCCAGTCTTCATGGCTTGCTGACCTCCTATGCCGTTTACTCGGACGTCTTTTCCAAGCAGAAGGCCGAGACACTCCCAAGACCTGCTATATCGTTGTGTGGTTGTGTACCTCGATGACATCTTAATCTTCTCCGATTCCCTCGCCGCTCACCGCCAGCACGTCGTCCAGGTAATTCAACGACTAAGAGAAAACCAACTCTACGCTAAGCTTGAAAAATGCCTCTTCGAGCGAGAGTCTCTTCCTTTCTTGGGGTATATCATCTCCAGCGAAGGATTCCGCATGGAATCTCAGAAACTAAAAGCCATTCAGGAATGGTCCCAACCATCCGGGCTGAAACCACTTCAACAGTTTTTGGGTTTCGCCAATTACTACCGCTCATTTATTTCCCATTACGTGTCCATTGTTGCACCCCTGACGGCCTTAACTCGAAAAGGCGCTGACCCCAAGAATTGGCCTCCCGGAGCCATAGCCGCCTTTCTTCGTCTTAAAGAAGCGTTCCTTTGCCAGCTGTGCCTCCACCATCCTGACCCTCAACGACCATTTACCATAGAGGTGGATGCATCCTCTGAAGGCGTAGGAGCCGTTCTTAGCCAGACTTCGGACTAACACAAGCTACACCCATGCACCTTCCTATCTCGTCAGTTCTCCCCTGCAGAACAAAACTACGCCATTGGCGATAAAGAACTCCTAGCCTTCAAAATGGCCTTGGTGGAATGGCACCCTTGGCTGGAGGGAGCTCAACATCCGTTCACGGTCTACACGGACCACAAAAATCTTGAGTATCTGCATCGGGCACAGCGACTCAACCCCCAGCAGGCATGATGGGCATTATTCTTCACCCGATTCAATTTCGTCCTACGTTATAGGCCGGCCGTCAAGAACCTTAAGGCCGACGCCCTGTCCCGGGTCTTCAAGGCTACAGATACCCCAGACCCTCCTCAATTTATCATTGAGCCGTCATGAGTCTTGCTATCCGCCACCACAGCTATCCCTCCCGGGAAGACTTTTGTTCCACCGCATTTATGGAAACAAGTTCTGGTGTGGGCCCATGACTTCCGTTGCTCTGGCCATCCAGGACAACATCGGACCTTGCAGGCCCTTCGCTGCTACTATTGGTGGCCCAAGGTCAATAAGGATGTCCCATCCTATGTGGAATCCTGCCATTCGTGTGCCCGACATAAAAGAATTCCAGGTTCGTCTCCAGGCTTGCTCCAGCCCTTGCCAGTACCCACCGAACCTTGGACCCATCTCTCAATGGACTTCATGGTCGATCTACCTTCGTCTGGTGGCAACACTGTCATTTGGGTAGTCTTTGACCGATTCAGCAAAATGGCACTCTTCGTACCACTCCCCAGTCTACCTTCCACGCCACAGTTGACCCAGCTGTTTGCCCAGCACATCTTGAGGCTACATGGACTACCCAAAAGTATCCTTTCAGACTGAGGCCCCAATTTACCGCAAGATTCTGGAGGGCCCTCTGCCAGAAATTTGACGTCACCTTAGACTATACTTCCGCATACCACCCACAAACCAATGGTCTAGCTGAGAGGACGAATCAAACCCTCAAACAGTTCCTTCGCATCTATGTGAATAATAAGCAAGATGACTGGGCAAGTCTACTTCCATGGGCCGAGTTCGCCCTCAACTTGCATTCCTCCACTGCCACCGGATCTTCTCCCTTCCAGTTGGTCTATGGAAAGCAACCTCGTCTGCCGCTGCCGGTTCCCATCATCATCACGTCTCCGGTGGCCCAACTCTTGGCAGACGAGCTCCATCGTCTTTGGATCTCTACACGGCACGCACTGCTCAAGGCCAGCCAGATGGCAAAAAAGTATGCGGACTGCCGACTGAGACCGAGTCCGCCGCTGAGACCCGGTCAGAAGATATGGCTGAGTACCCAATTTATCTGACTGAAATTACCTTCCGCACGACTTGCCACGCGGTTCATTGGACCATTTCCCATCCTCCAGATCTGTGCGGTGTCCTATCAGCTTCAGTTACCACCGTCACTTAAGATCCATAACACCTTCCATGCCTCGCTTCTGAAGCCCTTGGTGCTATCTTGGCCTTCCAGCACACCTCCAGCACCCCAACCCGACACCTCCGACGACGACCTCACTATCAGGTCCGAGAAGTGCTGGATGTTCGGAAACATAGGAAGAGATGGGAATACCTAATAGCCTGGGAGGGGTTCGGTCCCGAAGAAAATACATGGGAACCACTAGCCAAAATCCTAGATCGGAACCTTCTTGCTCAGTTCCATCGGGACCATCCGTCCAAACCCAGACCTCTTGGGAGGCGCCCTAAAGGGAGGGGCACTGATGTGTGCTGCAGCCGCAAGCGGCCGCAACCCCCTACCTGACCCACAGTGTCAGGTTGCTGCGGCAGTGCCGAGGAATCCAGCCCCATTCGTCCCCGCACCTCACCGCACCTTCCCGCGGTGATTACAGATGGGTGAGACGCCCCAGGCCTCCCCTCGCGGTGTCGGGCCGCTCTGCAAGGGCTTCCGGGATCCAAGATGGCCGCCTCCTCCTTAGGCGCGAGGCCGCGCCTCCTGTGCTGATTTAAAGGGGCCTTGTCCTCCTTATTGCTTGCAGCTGTTCCTAATGGACTAGACCAGGGGAAGTATAAAAGGAGACTTCCTCCGCTCACTCTTTGACTTGGCAACTTGTTTGCTACAAGTCTGCTTGCTTCGGTGAGTCTTCTGGTGCCTCAGGTTCCTGATTCCTGGTTCCTGCTTCTACTCAGTGATTCCTCGGTGTGTGACTTTGGACTGGCAAGCGGTGATTCTTTGGTGTGTGACTTTGGACTGGCAAGCGGTGATTCTTTGGTGTGTGACTTCGGACTGGCAAGTGGGGATCCCTCGGTGTGTGACCTCGGACTGGCAAGCGGCGATCCCCTGGCACTCGACCTTGGACTTCTTCCGGACCCGGTTCTTGTGGCCTGGTTTGGCCTCTGTTGGAAACAGGATGCTGGGCTTTATGGACCCTTGGTCTGACCCAGCATGGCAATTTCTTATGTTCTTAAGGGCCCACCTAAGTCCCAGCGGCCCAGGTCCCTATGGGCTTTTTCAGTGGCGAAGATCCAGTTGGCACTTGCACCGATCTCACGCCTCCTCGACCTCTCAAAGGTCCACCTAAGTCCCAGTGGCCTGGGTCCCTACGGGCTCCTCCCGGGGGGGGCCGCGGGCTTCCAGTGGCGAAGATCCAGTGGGCTCAGCTCCGATGTCACGGCTCTTCATCCCCTCAACGGTCGCCTCAGTCTTCAACGCTGAGGGACCAGCCAGTCCCATCTTCTGTTCCACCTCGCCACCCGACGGGGAACCCTAAGGAGCCATCTCCTAAGGTCATTCAACCTCCCGTCGGTCCAAGGGTTCACAAACCACCTGATCATAACACACAGATCATAAAATCTTGAACATCTAAAAGAAGCACAATTGTTGAACCCAAGACAAGCCCGATGGGCGCTGTTCTTTGAACGATTCACTTTCAAGCTGCACTACCGGCCAGCATCGAAGAACCTTCGCTCAGATGCACTTTCGCGTACCCTCGAACCAGAAGATACACCAGACTCCCCAAGACACATAATTGATCCAGCCTGTGTGTCCCTCGCAGTTACCACCATGGTACCCGCCAGAAAAACAGTCGACCCACGCCGACTACGTGAGCGTGTACTCCACTTGGCCCACGACTCAAAGATGGCTGGACATCCTGGCCGAGCTAGAACCCTCGAGATGCTGAGGAGGTTCTACTGGTGGCCCAGTTTGGTAAAAGATTCACGCAACTATGTTGATTCTTGTCCTATATGTGCTCAACTGAAGCTCCCAACTGTTTGACCATGGGGACTTCTCCAACCGCTTCCAGCACCCACCAAACCCTGGTCTAGTATATCACCTGATTTCATTACTGACCTACCTCTGTCTCAAGATAACACTGTCATCTGGGTCATCATTGACCGCTTGTCTAAGATGGGTCATTTTATTCCTCTGCAAAGCCTTCCATCAGCTCTACAACTCGCCAAATTGTTCCTGAAGCACATCTTTCGCTTGCATGGCCTGCCCAAGGAAATAATTTCAGGCCGAGGGCCGCAATTTGCCACTAAGTATTGGCGATCACTATGCCAAAAGTTTAACATCACCCAAAACTTCACATCGGTCTACCACCCTCAGGCAAACGGCCAAGCGGAGAGAACCAACCGTACACTGAAAACCTTCCTACGGTCATATGCGAATGACCATCAGGATAACTGGGCAGACCTATTACCCTGGGCCGAATTGTCACACAACACACACATTGCCGCTGCCACCGATGTCTCTCTGTTCTCCGTGGTGTTTGGCCGCCAACCACGCTTGCCTCTGCCTGTGCCTCTCTCCATGCCTTCGCCAGTGGCTCAGTTCACGGCGCAAACCATCCGACGCGTATGAAACCAAGTCAAAGAGCGTCTCTCTCAGGCTGCCGAATGGTCCAAGAGAGTAGCAGATACTCACAGATGGTCGGCCCCACTCTTCCGACCAGGACAGAAGGTATGGTTGAGCACCAAACATATCAGGTTGCGATTAACCTCTCAGCGCCTGGCACCTAAATTCATTGGGCCATTCCCCATTCTCCGCTGTGTCAGAGCAGTAACATACCAACTCCAGCTACCAAGATCCATGGATATCCACAATGCCTTCCATATTTCTTTATTGAAACCTCTCGTACTGACGTGGCCATCTCACAGGACTCCTCTTTCTCCTCTTCAAGTCTCTGCAGAACCAGAAGAAACCTTACAGGTACAAGAGGTCTTAGATGTCTGCAAGAGACATGGTCATTGGGAATATCTCCTGTCGTGGGAGGGCTTATGGCCTGAGGAGAACTCGTGGGAGCCCTCCCACCACATCTATGACAAACAACTCCTCCAGGACTTCCACAGAGACCACCCTGACAAACCAAGGCCGGTAAGGGGGAGGCCTAGAAGGGGGGGGTACTATTGCGCTTCCTGGCCTTGTACGCTCCGCAGCTGGGCCTGCTCACCTTGCTACGCCTTCTACCAGCTCCGGGCATGTTCCCTCCACAGCCGCTTCCAGCTTGCTGCGTCTCCGGTCCCCCTGTGCTCCCGCTCCGGACCAGGCCTCACGGCGGGGCTCGGCGTCCTCCGTGGTGTCAGCCCTGCTCCTAGGCGCACGCGCGGACTGCCCAGCCTCTTAAAGGGCCAGGGGCGTGACCCAGCTCCGCTGCATGCCCTGATTGAGTGCTGCTTATAAGAAAGTGGTCTGACCCCACTTCCTTGCCTTGGCAATTGGGTCGATCACATTGTGATAGCTAGTTTGCCTTCCTGATACAGTATCTTGTTCCAGTCTTTTGTTCCAGTCTCCTATTCCAGCGTCCTCCTGTTCCAGCATCCGTCTGTTCCAGCATCCTCCTGTTCCAACATCTACCCAGGTAGTACCATTCGGACTGTCCTCTCGGTACTGACTTCTGCCTGTTACTTGACTATGTTTGATTGCCACCTGGATTTGACCTTTACCTGTTTCCTTGACCATGTCTGAACGCTGCCCGTAACTGACCTCTGCTTTGTCCATTGACCACATCTGCAAGCTGCCTGGAACTGACCTCTGCCTGCCTACTGACCATGTTTGCACGCTGCCTGGAACCGACCTCTGCCTGATCACTGACCATGTCTGACCACCGCCTGGAACCTGACCTTCGCCTGACTGACCATCCTTGGACTGACCACTGGTATTGACCCCTGCTTTGGCTGACCACGCTATCCTTGACTCTGGCCTTGATCTTCGCTCTTCATTCAGAGACTCTGTTCTGGCCTTCGCTGGCTCCTGGACTCCCTGACCTGAACATTGACCGCGCACCCTTGTTCGTGGTGGGCACACCCTTGAACTTTATCTCTCGGAGATCCTGCGAGGCCCACCTAAGACCAGGTGGCCCGGGTAATCAAGAGCTCAACCTGAGGGAACCCCAGGTTGCTATTGGTGAAGCTCCAGCTAGCCTTTGTCTCCTCCTGTGCTCCGCCTCCTGGTGGCAGGCGCTCTCTGGGTCCGACCAGGGAGCCTACCAATCCTGCACCAGGCCAAGGGTCTTCCTCCCGGCGCAACACTCTCTAGCTTACAGTTACTCAAAACCTGGCTATTTGAACAGGCTTACACGACACGCGTTGATTAAATTTTAGTTTCCACTTAAAATTTTATTTACCACAGTTTTTACAGACTACTGTTATTTTATAATTTTATATTTTTATTGATTTATTAATTGTATTTATGACTATGAATTTTGTATTCTTTTTTATGTTTTTGTATTATCTTGTTTTACTATTACATTTCATTTTATGTTTAGATATATTTTATTGGAATTTGTATATTTTTTAAATGTTTGTAAACCGTTGTGATGGCTAGACTAAACAATGGTATATAAAAGCCTAATAAATAAAATAAAAAATAAAATAATAAAGTTCCCCCTAGTGGCCAGCTGTCTATAATTCAGGAAAGACATGTATGCTTTCTTACATGGTCTTGTTGCCCTTATCATAATAAACCTAATCGGCTTATCTCATTTGGAGTTCAGCTTCACTAAACAGTAGTAAGTTAATTTTACTCCTCAATGTTGCAATCCTGAGAGTAGGATTAGGTTAAGGATCCTTTTTACGATGCTTCTCAAGAACCCTCTATTTCTTCACCCAAATTATTTTCTTATTGGATTTCTTTTTAGCTCTCAAGCACAATGCAAGCATTTTATCACACATTACTGCTTTCATGGCATCCCACAGAATTTGAAGAGAGGTGCCTAGTTGATCTCATTCTACAAGAGCCAATTCAGAGCAAAAGGAATCTTCTTTAAATAAAGCGTTATTACAGAACCAGGGTTTACACAAATAAGTATTAATGGGAGAGTTAGTTGATGCTAAATTAACTGATCAGACCATGTGCCTTGTGGTCTATAGTACATTTTGAGATTCCATCATGGAGGTTAAGGCAAAAAAAAAAAAGTCTGTGTGAAAATATGAATGATATACTTAAAAATAGCCGGTGGAGTCTTGCTTGCATGACCTGGCTTTGCGTGTCACTATTTATGATTTCTATTTACTGTACACATTCGATTGATTGCATATCTCACATTTAGTAATCTAAGTGATGTACAATAAGAAAAGCAAAGAAGAAAACCAAGCTAATTCATTTAAACAATAACAGGTAAAACATTAATTATATGTAAACATAACAATAAAGGATAAAAGAAACAAACAGTATTAAATTTAAACAATACAAAATAAAATCACCAATCGTAACTAAATATTATAGACCAGTGGTCCCCAACCCTGTCCTGGGGGCCCACCAGCCAGTCGGGTTTTCAGAATATTTGCATGGTATGTACATGCAAATTTTCTCTCATGCATATTCATTGTGGATATCCTGAAAACCTGACTGGATGGTGGGCTCCCAGGACAGGGTTGGGGACCACTGTTATAGACCACCAGCAATTAACAAATGAATGAAATATAATATTAAAAATAAAAGACAAAACAAAATCACAAAAGCCATGGGAGTATGAACTAAGAAAATAAGAAAGCCCATTATCAACTAAATTAAACATTAAAATATAAAAAAAACCCCCTATAATTAATTAGATGAAAACGCTTGCAAAAAAAGAAAGTCTTTATAAGCTTTCCTGAACTTAAAGTTATCTTTTTCTAGACACAAGTCTAAAGGAAAAGAATTCCAAAGACTTGGAACAAAATACAAAAAACTAACTTCCCTGGTAGTTTCTAATCTCTTTCGGAGAAGGTAAAATTAATAATTCCTGTTGCAATGAGTGCAACAAGCGATCAGGCAGATGAAGAACAATTAGGCTAGAGAGGTATAAAGGTGTTCCCCAACATAAGGCTTTAAAAGTCAAACCTATTTAAATTGAATGCTGGGAGATATTGGGAGGATTTAAGATTCTCCTAAATTTTTCTAGCATAAGAGTAGGAGGGTTTTTTGCATTTTTGGAATCCTCCCCTTGCTTTATCTTCACCTTTTTGTGGGAGGCTGTTGAGGATTATAAAAATATCCCAGAGCATGTAATTTGGGTCTTTGCTATCCCCCAACGACTGACCAGGAGGAGAGAGAGTTTCTCTGCTTTGCAGTAGAGGATACCTAAGGAGCAGATTTTGGAGATTTGAAGATTTTTCCAGTTTTTAATATTTTGTATTTGAACTATTTATTTATTTATTTATTTTAAAATTTTTCTATACCGTCGTTTAGTAATGTACCATCACAATGTTTTACATTTCGGTACGAAATAGGTTTGGTTAGGTTTCTAATTTATCCACAGAAGGGAAGCTGCTAGTATCTGAAAATGATTGGTTAAGTTTTCTTTTTGACCTTGTTCTGAGTCAACAGCAAGGGTGAAGAGAGTATAGGATTTTTGGACGTTCCAATAGGAATTGCTGGATTTGTTTTGTTTCTGAGGACTAGTTTTTGGAACAAGGATTTTTTTTTTTGTTTTATCTTTACCTTTTCTCAGCCGGTGTATGCTGGAACTGGAACAGGACTACCCTATCCTTCAGGGGGAAGGATTATTGGAGATAGATGCTGGTGTAGTGGAAAGAAGAACACCAAGGAGGAGTGCTATAGACAAGGAGACCATGTTGTTATGCCCGTCAGTCGCAGACGGCTGCGACCGCTGCTGCTCACCTCTTTCTTCACTTTCCTGACTCCGTGGTGTAGGCTGGCAGCCTCCGCCAGCTGCCGACAGCCTACCTACCGCTCCCAGGCCTCCCGGGGCGGCACTAATGCAGCCGACTACCATCTTGCCATCGGAATCCCTTAGGCGCGCACGGGCCAGTCTTAAACACGTCATGGCGGGAACCTCGGGGGCGTCCCCTCCGGATGACAACATCCCTTCAGGACATTTAAACCATCTAGCCCTGCCTACCGATGACTTGGCAAAGAGATCCGTCCTTGCTAAATCTGCCTCGCTCTCAGAGGACCCTGCATTCCAGTTCCTGCTTCCTGGCATAAGACATCTCAGGTACCCGCTCCTCAGGGGCCCTCCTCATGTCTTGGCTATCCACTCATCGGAGGGCCTATTGCTTGGGACTTCTGCCTGCCCCATTCCCCGGTGCTTCCCTGGAACCATCGTTACTCTCTTCGTGAGTACCCCGCTCTGCGGACTACTTACTGTTCTACTGAGGACCTTTCTGGTGTACTTCGCTTCGCAGACCATTACCATCTCTACTAAGGACATTACCAGCGTACCCCACTCTGCGGACCACTACCGCCTCTGCTGTGGACCTTCTTCGGTGTACCCCACTCCGCAGGCCACTACCATCTCTACTTAGGACCCTCACTGGTGTACCCCACTCCGCGGACCATTACCATCTCTACAAAGGACCTCACTGGCGAACCCCCTTCTGCGGACCACTACCGTTCCTACTGAGGACCTTCTTCGGTGTACCCCGCTCCGCGGGCCACTACTATCTCTACTGAAGACCTCATCGGAATACCCCGCTTTGCGGACCATTACCAACTCTGGAGGTATCCTCTCTGGTTATCCCCCATTGTACCAACCCTGTGTCTCTGGGTCTGTGAGACCTCCTCTCTGGCACCCCCCCGCTCCAAGGGAGGTGCCACTCTATTTCTTTAATAAAGACTCTAGACTGATATTGTGTCTGATGTCAGCTGAGACCTCGCCTCCCGACGGTGAGGCTCACGGGGCTCCTCCCTGTGGGCAGTACCATCTCTCACCTCGGCCCAGGGCCCACACACTACTAACCCTAACACATGTGTTGTGAGTGGCGTAAGCATGAGCCTCTTTTGCTCTGGTGTAGTTGACGCAACATCGTGGGCAGAACCGCAAGTTCTTTGCATGGGTCAGGCCAAGGTAAGGGCTAGGTGTCTATAGCTAAGGTCAGATCCGAAGAGCAGGCTAAGGTAGAAGACCATACTGAAGCTGAAGACAAGACAAGGCAAGGCTGAGGCTGAAGACAAGGCAAGGTTGAGGCAGAAGGCAAAACAAGGCTGGAACTGAAGATGAAGCGAGGTTGAGGCAGAAGGCGAAGCAAGGCTGGAGCTGAAGATGAAGCAAAGTTGGAACTGAAGATGAGGCAAGGCTGAGGCTGAAGACAAGGCAAGGTTGAGGCTGAAGACGAAGCAAGACTGAGGCCGAAGACTATGGCTGAAGACAAGGCAAGGTTGAGGCTGAAAATGAAGCAAGGCTAGAGCTGAAGACGAAGTAAGGCTGAGCCTAAAGACAAAGCAAAGTGACTTGTTTGCTGAGGTGACGGGAAGGAGTCGCAGCTGGGTTTAAATACCCAGCTGCCTGATGTCATAAAGAAGTGCCCACTAGGAAGGTTCCCGCAGCAGTGCCTTTAAAAGGTGATCCATGGCGTGTGCATGCGCCTTTAGGGAACCAGGCAGGATGACTGTGTCCATGCAGCATGAGTGTGGCATTGTCGTTGGCAGTGTCCTAGCTACAGGCCGCTGCTGCGGCCATTGGGGTGAGCATAGGATTTGGTGAGAGAGATAACAGTGGTGGGGCCACTTGCCAATAGGGATCATAACATGATCAAATTTGAATTAATGACTGAAAGGGGAACAATAAGTAAATCTACTGCTCTAGCACAAAACTTTCAAAAGGTAAACTTTGATAAATTGAAAAAAAAAATAGAAAAAAACTGAAACATGCAACTGCAAAGGTTACGAGTGAACAACAGGTATGGACATTATTAAAAAATACTGTCTTAGAAGTGCAGTCCAGATGTATTCCACGTATTAAGAAAGGTGGAAGGAAGGCAAAATTGTTGCCAGTATGGTTAAAAGGTGAGATGGAAGAGGCTATTTTAGCAAAATATCCTCCTTCAAAAATTGGAAGAAGGATCCATCTGAAGAAAACAGGAAAAAGCATAAGCATTGGCAAGTTAAATGTAAAACAATGATAAGACAGGCTAAAAGAGAATTTGAAAATAAGTTGACTGAAGGGACAAAAATTCCTAATAAAATCTTTTTACAATATATCCAAAGCAGGAAGCCTGTGAGGGAGTCAGTGATCAAGGGGTTAAAGGGGCACGTAGGGAAGTTAAGGCCATCACGTAGAAACTAAGAAGTAGATTTTCAGAACCCTACATACGGCCAAGCCGGGAGATACGCTCGTGACTCGGAAGCACGCGGGCTACATGGATTTTAAAAGGCCCGCGACCACATGTGTATCTCCTGATACGCGCATTGGAAAGATTTTTGCAAAAAGGGGCATGCCGGGGTGGGGTCTGGGAGAGGCGTGGGTGGGGCATGGGTGGGCCAGGTCAGCACCATTAAGTCAGGTGTCACCCACAAGCACGCGAGTGGAGTTTTAGGGGTCAGGGTTAGTAGGGTAAAAGTGTCACCGTGCACATCTACTAAAATCCCCTTATTTATGAGCTTGAGATGCCATTCGTGCGCACATGCGCTTGTCAATATAAAATATGGGGCGGATTTTCAGAGCCCTGCTCGCGTAAATCCGCCCAAAACCGGGCGGATTTACGCGAGCAGGGCCCTGCGCGCCGGGAAGCCTATTTTACATAGGCCTCCCGGCGCGCGCAGAGCCCCGGGACTCGCGTAAGTCCCGGGGTTCTCGGAGGGGGGCGTGTCGGGGGGCGGGCCCGGTCGTCGCGGCGTTCCGGGGGCGTGTCGGCAGCGTTTTGGGGGCGGGTACGGGGGCGTGGCTACGGCCCGGGGGCGTGGCCGCGCCCTCCGTACCCGCCCCCAGGTTGCGGCCCGGCGCGCAGCAGGCCCGCTGGTGCGCGGGGATTTACGTCTCCCTCCGGGAGGCGTAAATCCCCCGACAAAGGTAAGGGGGGGGGTGTAGACAGGGCCGGGTGGGTGGGTTAGGTAGGGGAAGGGAGGGTAAGGTGAGGGGAGGGCAAAGGAAAGTTCCCTCCGAGGCCGCTCCGATTTCGGAGCGGCCTTGGAGGGAACGGGGGGAGGCAGCGCGGCTCGGCGCGCGCAGGCTATACAAAATCGATAGCCTTGCGCGCGCCGATCCAGGATTTTAGTGGATACGCGCGGCTCCGCGCGTATCTACTAAAATCCAGCGTACTTTTGCTTGAGTCTGATGCGCAAGCAAAAGTAGGCTGATCGCGCTTCTTTTAAAATCTACCCCTATGTGTGCGGGTAGCAGATTTTATAACATGCACACATAGATAGCGATGTGCGCACGCTGGCAAATGTGCGCCCATGCACAGCTCTTAAAATCTACCTTTAAATGAGTTCTTTGCTTCAGTGTTTACTGAGAAGAATGTTGGGGAAATACCTGTTCTAGAGAAGGTTTTTAAGGTGAAGATTCAGATGAACTGACCCATATCACAGTGAACCTGGAATATAGTAGGCCAGATTGACAAACTAAAGAGTAGCAAATCACCTGGACCGAATGGTATACATCCCAGGATTCTGAAAGAACTAAAAAATGAAATTTCAGATCTAATACAAGTCAATTGTAACCTATCTTTAAAATCATCCATTGTATCTGAAGCCTGGAAGGTGGCCAATGTAACCCCGATATATAGAAAGGGCTCCAGAGGTGGTCCAGGAAAGTATAGACCGGAGCCAGACTTCAGTGTCAGGAAAAATTGTGGAAACTATTATAAAGAATAAAATCACAGAACATATAGATAGACATGATTTAATGGGACACAGCCAGCATGGATTTACCCAAGGGAAGTCTTGCCTCACAAATCTGCTACATTTTTTTGAAGGGGTGAATAAGCATGTGGATAAAAGTGAACAGGTAGATGTAGTGTATTTGTATTTTCAGAAGGCGTTTGACAAAGTCCCTCATGAGAGGCTTCTAAGAAAACTAAAAAGTCATGGGATAGGAGGCGATGTCCTTTCGTGGATTACAAGCTGGTTAAAAAACAGGAAACAGAGAGTAGGATTAAATGGTCTGTTTTCACAATGGAAAAAGGTAAACAGTGGAGTGCCTCAGGGATCTGTACTTGGACCGTTGCTTTTTAATCTTTTATAAATGATCTGGAAAGGAGTACGACAAGTGAAATGATCAAATTTGCAGATGACACAAAATTATTCAGGGTAATTAAATCACAAGCAGATTGTGATAAATTGCAGGAGGAACTTTGTGAGGCTGGAAAATTGGGTGTCCATATGACAGATGAAATGTAATGTGAAGTAGTGCAAGGTGATTCATATAGGAAAAATTAACCCATGCTGTAGCTACAAGATGTTAGATTCCATTTTAGGAGTCAGCACCCTGGAATAAGATCTGGGTGTCATAGCTTCTATTACATTGAAATCATTGACTCGGTGTGCTGCAGTGGTCAAAAAAGCAAACAGAATGTTAGGGATTATTAGAAAGGGAATGGCAAATAAAACCACACTTTGAATACTATGTGCAATTCTGGTCACTGCATTTCAAAAAAGATATAGTTGCACTGGAGAAAGTACAGCATTGGATGACCAAAATGATAAAGGACATGGAATGGCTTCCCTATGAGGAAAGGCTAAAGAGGTTAGGCTGTTGAGCTTGGAGAAGAGATGGCTGAGGGGGGATATGATAGAGGTCTACAAAATCATGAAAGGGCTTGAATGGGTAAATGTGAAACAGTTATGTACTCTTTCGGATAATACAAGGACTAGGGGGCACTCTGTAAAGTTAGCAAGTAGCACATTTAAAACAAATTGGAGAAAATTCTTTTTCACTCAATGCACAATTAAGCTCTGGAATTCATTGCCAGCGGATGTGGTTAAGGCAGCTTGTGTAGCTGGGTTTAGAAATAGGTTTGGATATGTTCCTGGAGAAGAAATCCATAAACTCCTATTAATCAATAGGGTATAGCTTCTGATTGTTGCCAGCATTAGTAGCATGGAATTTATTTAATGTTTGGGTACTTGCCAGGTACTTGTGACTTGGATTGACCACTGTTGGAAACAGGATACTGGGCTTGGTGCACCCTTGGTCTGACCTAGTATGGCACATCTTTTGTTCTTATGACTTTCACATAGTTACATATTCCTCACAATAATATTTGCACTTGGAAAGTTTGGATGCAAAGATCTCTAAGTACATAAGCTCAGACATTTGGAGTTGCCAGATATTTAGAGTGAGTGGCATATCTTCTCTCCATTTAGCCAAGAAACACTTGCATATAACCTGAAGAGCTAAAAATATTAACTGTTTCTTACCCCTGTCAATACCTAGAATACTAGACAGATCCTCCCAATAATAAAATTTCACCTCTTTCAGGCAGCAACACCCATTATAATTTTGCAGCACTGAAAGTATGATTTTCCCAAAAAGGAATTATGACAAGGCAAAGTAAAAACCTATGTATTATGTTGACACAATCAACCTTACATTTATTACAATTAGAAGACATCCTACTTAATATGATACCTTTTTACATTATCAATAAAAGCATGATGAATCAATTTAAACTTAATTTCTTTCATTGTGGTATCTATATTTGCCTTGTATAGAATTTGGAACTGTCATATATCTCCCATGGCAATCTATATTAAGCTCCTTGCTCCAGTATTTGCTAAGGTCTACCAATACACAATCATTAGCCTTTTGTTTACATAAGAAAGGCCATTGGGAAATGGAATTCTTTTTGCTACCTACCAAACTTGGTATGTCCTCAACCCTCTTCTCTCCCATGAGAGTGCCTTCATTCCACTGCAATGTAGATGAATGTGTGAGTTTGGGAGACAATATTTTTCCTTCCGCTGTGAAAATGTTGGCAAGATAAACTTACCCTCTTTGTACCAGTGAATTGTACAATGCACATATTTAGCCTTCCATGATAAAAAAATACCATGGTCCATGCCTGGATGAAAATCCTTAGTGCCCACAATGGCAAGAACATAGAAGCATCACATTTCATACTACCCCCCCCCCCCCCCGTTCTAATCCAGTTCCATGCCATAATATTCCATAAAATATGTTCTTTTGATAAATTTAACATATTGACATTCTTTGTATGTAAAAAAAAAAAAAAAGTGGAGAATTTGGCTTAACCCTGGGGCTGATGTATTAAAACCCACACTAAAATTGGAGTAAAATTGTATTGCAGGTTTTACTTAGAGCTGGCGGTAAAAAATGAAGTCCCCGCAGAATGCAGTAAGCTAATGGAATACAAATACCCCACGAGTAAAAAAAAAAAAAAAGTACACTTTTTTTTACTCTGAGGCTATTTGCATGTCCATAGAACTGCAAATTCGCGCTAAAAATAATAGAGGAATAACAACCAAGCAGAAGAGCAGACAGTTGAGCAGTGAGCGACCCTCCTTCCAGCCCACCTGTATTGGTCAGAGCACAAGTTCCCTCAGAGAGGCGGAACGATCATCTTATTTCTTTTGGCCAGGAACACTATTTTAAGAGTTATCCTATGAGGCGGGAAGGGACTCCGGGGATGTGATCGCTATGCCACTCTCGGACATTTTGGGCAAACATGTGCCTCGGTGTAAGTGAGAGAATCAGGGCTTCGTTGTAGCAATACACCCAAACTCCAGCCTAAGGAGGAGAAGAGTTACCTTGACATTAGCAGTCATGGCACAAGCCCCTCTGACACCCAAACTCCAGCACAAAAGGAAGAGCTTACCTCTTCCAAAAGCAGTGGCCACAGCACCAGTTCCCTCCTGACACCCAAACCCATTTTGAAGATGAGGAGTAGAGCTTACCTTTTCCCTCCCTGCAGCCCACTACAGCAGAATTATTATTAATTTATTCATGTCACTGCTGGCCACCCATTGGTTCATTCCATGAACTGAATAGGGATTGGTCCTTTCACTGTCAGCTATCAGTGAAAGACCCAATCGTGACCAGCAGTGAAGTGAATTTAATAGTAATTCTGGTAGAGCTGAGAGCTGCAGCAGGCTAACTGGCAGGAGGAAGTAAGCTCTTCTTCTCGTGCAGGCCCAATTAATTTTTTTAAGGTGAAAGAGGGGGAGGGAAGATAGACCTGATCCAACCCTTTTTTATGGTGAGAGGGGGTGGCATTCTTGGAAGGGGAGGAGAACTCCTTGGGCTGACCCACCCAACCTGACCTGCCAGCTCAAGTGGGGTTGGTTTGGTGCCTCAGACCAGGAGTTAAATTTCCCACAGTAGAAAGAGGTATGCAAGACAGTTTCCCCACTAGCTTTCCTCCTTGCTTTGCAGGGTAATAGCTAATAAGGATTAATACCCTGCAGTTAGCATGAGATGTGCTAACCTTGCCATGGGTTTTATAGACTGGATTTTCCTCTGCTAAAACCTCTATTACATACTGGGGTTAGGTTATTGCCAAAAAACCCGTACTAAAACAGGAGTTAAAACCCGTGATAGGGTCAATGTGGCTTATTATATCGGTGTAAAAAAATCATAGCAGAGTGAAACAAAATCTACAGTCTTGCACCGGAGTTGGACTCTTGGGCCGAGGTGGGATTGACGCTACCCGGAGGGATCCTACAGACCCCACCGTCAGCAGACAGAGAGGGCTGATGGACGGAGGCCGGCTGGCGCTTCACCAATATCAGCCCTCTTTCACCACGGGTTGAGACTTTGGGTGCCAGGGCCGGCTGGACTTAGGTGGCCTCCGTCAGTGGTTGTCGATGGATGGATCGAGGTCAGCCCAGAGGCAGCAACAGGTGAAGGTATCAGTCCGTACTGGACGAGGTAAAGTCCCGGAAACCCGGGCGCCAATAGGGACACAGTCAGATAGGGGGCGCCAGAGCAAGAGCAGGCCGAAGGCTGACTAAGGCATGTCCAGGACAAGGGCTGAAGAGGTGTCGTTGAGCAAGCTGGGTTCAAGGCTGGTGGCAATCTGGAAGTGGTGGCAAGCAAGGCTGAGGTCTGGACAAGGAGAGAAGCAAGTGGATGGTCAGACGAAGCAGAAGTCCAGGGCTGGAGAGAGGCAACGGAGTAGTCAGGCAATGCAGATGTCCGGGGCTGGAGAAAGGCAACGGAGTAGTCAGTCAATGCAGAGGTCAAACCAGGTCAGCAGTCCGAAGGGGAGACGAAGGAACAGGAAAACAGGAACGAGGAAACAGGAATGAGGATACTCAAGATCAGTAGAAGCAACGAGCACTCGATAAGCGAGGGGACCTGTTGCAAAGGCAATCTGAGGTAGCGGGGCCGTGCCTTATATACCGGAGCTCCGTTGACGTCATCATTCGGGGCCTGTGGCTAGGCTCCCGCCACAGGCCCTACTTAAGGTCTGGTTGTGCATGCGCACGCCTAGGGAGGGGTGCTGGTTGAAGCGGTGTCTCTCCGCAGACCACGCAGAGAGGCCTGGTGCGGAGCGCCGGGAGCAGTAGCAGAGCTGGAGGCACCAGAGGCGGCCCGAGGACGGAGCCAGTGGCCCACAGCCGCCAGAGACGAGGGACCAGGCACTGGATTACTCTGATAGAAGTGAGGGGGACCAAGCCGCGGGTCTGCCACGGCTGGCTCCCGTAACACACTGCAATGCATAACCTTTTACATTCCACAGGCAAATTAGACATTTGAACCAGAAAAAAATAGCCATTTATGCTGGCCAAAGTAAGATCCCAACTTCAGCCAAAGTACAAAAACATGAATATCCATAAATATCAGTATCAAAAGGTTAGTGGCAAATCAAAAAATGTATAGCCACGATGACAAGTTGTCCATACAAGTTTAGAATATATTCAAACTCAGCATAGAACTCTGGTGCACAGCAGATGAGTCTAAGTTGTATAAAAAAAGACTTAGATGGCAAAATCGTCAGTCCTCAATTACAGGGACATTTGTCAGCGCAGCCAGAAAGGAAGCTGCTTCCTTTTTAGAAGAAAAAAGAGCACATTACCATTATATGGAACCCGAAGTTTGACTGGGAAAAGGAGAGCACACCAAACTCCCTTATGATATAGATCAGAGCACACAGGTACCATTTCCTATCTTAGCACTATAACCCACGTAGAGTAATCATTAAATATTACTATCTTACTATCTTGATAATCCACAGATTTAGCTTTCTGATAAGGTCATATCAGTTTATCTTTGCTGGACCAATTCAGAATTCAGACTGTTTCCGGCCGGGGCCTGTCCTGTCGACACTGAGCCCCAAATTTGTGCACTCTTTCACATCATGGCCTGTCTATGTGTGAGTGATGCCTAGCTCATCAGGAGGCATTTCTCTATAAAATCAAGAAAGTTCCTTTTCATTTACTGACTCTGGGAGCCTAACAATCCTGACGTTGTTCCTGTGACTGTGATTTTCCTGGTTTTTGGACCGTTTCAGTGACTTTGCGGTAAGGCTTTGCAGTTCTGTAATGTGACATTCTGCTTGCTTCATTTTATCTTTCTGAACAGATTTATTTTACTGGGTTGTGGCAATACATTTAGCATGGCTCTGTAGTCCTTCTTTAATTTAGTCTATTAGAGACTGAAGCTTAATAAAGTGATCTTCCAAAACAAGCAAGATGCTCCTCAAGATATGTTGTACGACATCTTCTGTCATTATCATTGCAGCTTTCTCTTTCTCTTCCAGTGCTGCCATTTTAGACTTGCCTACTTTTATTTTGTCATGCGTGTTCTTTGGAGTCTTAGAAGACATACTCATTCTTTGCAAATCAGAAGCCAGTCACTCAGAGTCTTTAGGATATAGAGGAGATTTTCCACTATACAAAAAATATTTTGGGTTAGAGACTTGCTTTATGAAGAATGTGTTAGAGAGTCTGAGAGAGCTCCAGCCCACTGCATCTGTTCAATTTTATTTGTAATTAGCGGTACCCGGCCACGCGTTGCAGTGGCAGAGTCAGGTTCTTTACCCTTCCTCCCCCTTCCCCTTGCTCATTTACCTCAGTCACTCATCCTCCTCCCCCTTGGTCACTCACCCCCCTTCCCTCCCCTGTCCCCACTCCAACTCTCTCCCCTCACACTCACCTCTCCCCTCATTCTCCATCCCCTGACACTCACCTCCCCCCTCATTCTCCCTCCCCTCACTGTCACCTCCCCCCGCCTACTGCCTACCCTTCAGATCAGAAAACCTTTGTCTTTCTATTTCTGTGGGAACCCCAGACCCCCAAACCCCCCCCAATCCCAACCCTTTAAATCAAATAATAACTCCCCACCCTCCTGCCCCCTCCCAAGACCTGGGAAATTTAAATTGTTGGTGCTACATGTGGTCTGTCCCTGGGCGTCTGTGCGTGTTATGTAGCCAAATAGGGGAGTGCCTAACCAAATTTGCACTTCCAAATTTGTTTTGTGGTCTGGGGAGGGCTCTTTTGGTGCGTTCCCGAGATCGTGCAAGTTTAGTGTATGTATTTGTGTGTGAACGTCCCCCAAAAAACAACCCTATGAGAAAAGTTCTCTTAAACTAACCACCCCACACTCTCCTGCCCCCCTCCCCCAGCCCTGCGAAAAACAGAAGCCCACCTCCCTGCCCCCCCAGAGTTGCTGAATGAATGAAACCTGCCCCCCCTCGTGACCCCTCCCCAAGATGTTCGCAATAAATTCATTACCACCCCCCACCCTCCAGACTCCCAGAGACCTGATAAAAATGTCAGTCGGTGGATCAGGCGTTCAGGAGCGGTCCGGGAGCGATGTATTGGCGTTGGTCCGTCGGCTGCGAGCACTGAAACGGGTTCCGAAGGCCCTTACTATGTCAGTGGGGTGGAGCAATGGCAGCGGTAGGTCCTCTGACATAGTAAGGGCAAAGGTCCGCTGGCTGCCAGTCCTGAAAATGGCGCCGAGGGGCCCTCGCCCTTACTATGTCACATGGGCTACTGCCGCCATTGGTGTTCCTGAGTGGCATAGTAAGGGAAAGGGCCGTCGGCGCCATGTTGATTGCTGGCAGCCGACAGCCGTAGTGCAGGAGATGTGTCCCGGACCGGTCCTGGACCCCTGCTGGAGCCTCCCAGACTTCTGTCAGGTTTTGTGTGTGTTAGGAGGCTGTGGCAAGTAAATCAATTTGGCATGTGTGTGGGGGGTCTGAGGAGGGTGGTTTTGTGTGTGTTAGGAGGCTGTGGGAAGTAAATCAATTTGGCATGTGTGTGGGGGGTGTGAGGAGGGTGGTGGGTGTATTTTATCTGTAAAGGAAATAGTTATCTTCCGGTGAAAAATGTGCGCGAATGTGTTAAAATGGAAGTGAAACGTGGACCTGGACTGGCGAAATGATTAGTGTAGCGTGTGTTAGTGTAAGGTGTAACAGATGGCGCTTACGTCCAGCAGATGTCGCTGTTTTCTCGAAAATTTTTTAAAACCTATTTTACCTATCACAGGTGTGACATATCTGTAATGTAAGTACAGAATAACCTTCCTGTATGCGAAATGAAGGTTGTGTCCAAATTTGAAAGCAATCGGTTCAGTGGTTTCTGAGATTAGCGATTTTGTCCAAACTATTTAACATTTTTATTTATATAGATCTGGTGCCTGAGACCAGTATGCTTCCCATACTTCATACCCAAAACTCTCGTGAACCTACAACGGGACAGAGGAACAATAGTCCTCTTAGCCCTATACTGGCCTCGACAAGTATGGTTTCCCATATTCTTCGACCTCTAGATCACAGACCAGTTCACCTGGGCAGAGCACCCACTCTCGAAACTCGGAATCAGGACAAGTTGCATCATCCCAACCTAACAACTCTTGCCCTGACAGCTTGAATGTTGCAATTCTACAGCCACTTAATCTTTCAACACAAGTCTCTAAAGTTCTCGTAGTTTCATGAAAGCCTTCCGCACGTAAACCTTACCACTTTTAGTGGTCTAGATTTACCAAGTGGTGCACACAAACAGGTTTTCACCTTTTTTCTTGCCCCACTCCTTCTGTACTAGATTATCTATATCACCTTTCGGATTCTGGTCTCCAGTCATCCTCTGTAAGGGTACACCTAAATGCCATAGCGGCATACCACATGGAAAAAGGGTATACGCCAATAACAGCGTAACATAAGAACATAAGAAATTGCCATGCTGGGACAGGCCAAGGGTCCATCAAGCCCAGCATCCTGTTTCCAACAGAGGCCAAAAACCAGGCCACAAGAACCTGGCAATTACCCAAACACTAAGAAGAACCCATGCTACTGATGCAATTAATAGCAGTGGCTATTCCCTAAGTATAATTGATTAATAGCCATTAATGGACTTCTCCTCCAAGAACTTATCCAAACCTTTTTTGAACCCAGCTACACTAACTGCACTAACTACCTTCTCTGGCAACAAATTCCAGAGCTTCATTGTGCGTTGAGTGAAAAAGCATTTTCTCCGATTAGTCTTAAATGTGTTACTTGCTAACTTCATGGAATGCCCCCTAGTCCTTCTATTATTCGAAAGTGTAAATAACCGAGTCACATCTACCCCAGGTATGTCGGGTTATGAGAGGCTTACTTCACCTTAAGCCTCCCATTCGACCACTGGTCATTAAATGGGACCTAAGTGTAATATATTCCTGCGACAAGAAATTTCTTACATAAAAAGTATTGTTCTTAGTAGCCATTACATCGACTAGGAGGGTCACTGAGTTGCAACCTCTCGTCACATACTCATCCTACATAAGGTTCCTTCATGACACAGTAGTCCTTTGCACTCACCCCAAATTCCTACCAAAAGTAGTCACAGATTTTCACTTAATCAGTCAATATTCTTGCCTACTTTCTTTTCAAGATCTCTCTCTAGCCAAGGAGAGAGAGTCTTATACACCTTAGACTGATAGCGTGTACTAGCTTTTTACCTGAACCGCACGGTGGTCCATAGGACATCCAACCAACTCTTTGTTTCTTTTAAATAAATAAATAAATAAATAAATAAATAAATAAATAAATAAATAACCAAGAGGCGCGGTAGTAAAACGGACTCTCTCCTACTGACTAACAGACTATCGAAATCTGTTATGAAAAAGCAAAGTTCCTCTCCAAGGGCGAGTAAAATCAGACGTAGTAACGGCTATGTCTACATCAGTAGTACACTATCGTCCAGTGCCCATTATTAATATATGTAAAGCTGCAACATGGAGTTCCCTTCACACCTTTGCAGCTCA
This sequence comes from Rhinatrema bivittatum, assembly GCF_901001135.1. Lineage (NCBI taxonomy): Eukaryota > Metazoa > Chordata > Amphibia > Gymnophiona > Rhinatrematidae > Rhinatrema > Rhinatrema bivittatum. Next base: position 120,643,119 of record NC_042617.1, read on the forward strand.
TTATTGCTTGGGCAAAGAAGAACGACAAGATTCGGCCTTTAGACAATCTGTCTTACAGAACTTGTTTCCAATATATTCCCAACTCCTTCTACATCCAACCTGCTGTGATTTTGGCTTCCTCATTTTTACCAACAATACTGCAATGTTGATTCACTACAAAATGACTCAGCTTCTAGCTGTTGCGGCCCGGACCGCCTTCCCCACGATCGGGGTCGTGGCCACTTACCCCCGCTCCGGACCGCAGAAGAAAACGCCAGGTTCCCGGCCTGGTAGGCTGCATGGCTGCGGCGTCTCCACGTGGGAGACGCCGCCGAGCCCATCTCTGACTCCGCCCCCCCGCGTTGCTACGCGCGCGAGAACGGGGCATTTAAAGGTCCAGCACCTGGAAGTGCTGGACACCCCCCTGGATGACGTCAGACGCCGGCAGAGTATATAGGCCGGTGTCTGACTCAGGAACTTTGCCTTGCAACGAGGTCCCTCTTCTGAGAGTCTAGTTGCCGTCCTGTTCCTGTTTCCCGCTGGTCCTGTCGTCCTGGTTCCTGGTGTTCCTGTGCCTGTTCCAGTCCCTGCTCCAGCTGTTCCTTCATCTGCTGATCTCCTGGTTCCTGACTCCGGTTCGCTCCTGACGTTCCCTGTTCGCCGCCTGCCTTGACCTTTGGATTTGCTTCACATCTCGTCTGCTCCAGCCTCGTAAATCCCAGTCATCCGGATCCCTCGGGCCCCTCCTGGGAGGATCCATGATTCTCTGGGTGAAGTTCTCTCCGATTCCCCTGCCTGAGATTGCCTAAGTCCCAGCGGTCCAGATCCCTACGGGCTTATTGAATCGATACTATTGGTGGCCCAACCTGCGACGAGACATCCGAACCTATGTAAGTTCCTGCCCCACATGCGCCAAACAGAAACCTAAGGTCGGATCTCCCTGAGGTCTATTGCAGCCACTTCCCGTGCCCACAGAGCCCTGGACCCACATAGCCACGGACTTTGTAGTGGATCTACCAATGTCTATGGGGAAGACCGTGATCTGGGTCACAGTAGACCGCTTCTCCAAGATGGCCCACCTTGTGCCATTGCCCAAGCTACCATCTGCCCCAGAACTAGCACTACTATTCGCCCAACACATCTTCCGTATCCACGGACTTCCTCAGGACATAGTGTCCGATCGGGGGCCGCAGTTAACTCCCGATATTGGAAGGCCCTATGTAAGTGTTTTAGGGTCCAACTCAGTTTCTCCACAGCATTCCATCCCCAGAGCCACGGCCAATCGGAGCGAATGAATCGCTCTCTGAAGACATTCCTCCGAGCATTCGTGAACGAGAGACAAGACAATTGGACGGAGCTTCTTCCCTGGGCCGAATTTTCTTATAATAATCAAATCCATGCTGCCACGGGAAGCTCCCCATTTCAAATCGTCTATGGGAAACAACTTAAATCCCCTTTGCCCCTATCTACACCAGTTTCTTCACCGGCAGCACAGTTATCCACACAACAACTTCGGGGTCTTTGGAGATCTATTCAGAGCAAACTCACTTCTGCTGCCAAAACTGCAAAGGGATATGCTTACCAGCACCGTCGACCGGCACCAGCATTCCGTCCGGGAGACCGCGTCTGGCTCAGCACTAAGAACATCCATCTAAAGCTGTCCTCTAACATATTAGCACCCAAGTATTGTGGACCCTTTCGTATAGCAGAAAGAATTGGAATGGTGTCCTATCGACTACGACTGCCATCCACCTTGCAAATTCACAATGTTTTCCATGTCTCCCTCCTTAAACCAGTGATCCTCTCCCGCTTTCACCGCAAACCACCAGAAGATGCAGCAGCACCTACGGCTGAGGATCCTACATACCAAGTGCGGGAGGTTGTTGACGTGCGCTTTTTTAACCGTCGATGGGAGTACCTGTTAGCCTGGGAGGGTTGCGGAGATGAAGACAACACCTGGGAACCTGCCCGCAACATCCTAGATAAATCACTCCTCCGACAATTCCATCTAGATCATCCTGGAAAACCTGGTCCTTTAAAGAGGGGGCGTAAAGAGGGGGTACTGTTGCGGCCCCGACTGCCTCCCCAACGATCGGGGTCGTGGCCACTTACCCCCGCTCCGGACCGCAGAAGAAAACGCCAGGTTCCTGGCCTGGTAGGCCGCATGGCTGAGGCGTCTCCACGTGGGAGATGCCGCCGAGCCCATCTCTGACTCCACCCCCCTGCGTTGCTAAGCGCGCGCGAGAACGGGGCAGTTAAAGGTCCAGCACCCGGAAGTGCTGGACAGCCCCCTGGATGACGTCAGACACCGGCAGAGTATATAGGCCGGTGTCTGACTCAGGAACTTCGCCTTGCAACGAGGTCCCTCTTCTGAGAGTCTAGTTGCCGTCCTGTTCCTGTTTCCTGCTGGTCCTGTCGTCCTGGTTCCTGGTTCCTGGTGTTCCTGTGCCTGTTCCAGTCCCTGCTCCAGCTGTTCCTTCGTCTGCTGATCTCCTGGTTCCTGACTCCAGTTCGCTCCTGACGTTCCCTGTTCACCGCCTACCTTGACCTTTGGATTTGCTTCACATCTTGTCTGCTCCAGCCTTGTAAGTCCCAGTCGTCCGGATCCCTACGGGCCCCTCCTGGGGGGATCCAGGATTCTCTGGGTGAAGTTCTCTCCGATTTCCCTGCCTGAGAATCGCCTAAGTCCCAGTGGTCCAGATCCCTACGGGCTTCTCCTGGGGGGATCTAGGATCTCCAGGGTGAAGCCGCCGCCAGCTCTTCAGCTTGGTTCCGCCTCCCGGCCTGTCCAAAGGAACTCCCCTTTTCACTAGGCCGGCCCAAGGGTCCACCTCATCCCGCAGCCGCAACACTAGCTTGCTAATCACCCATATGTGAGGACTAGTATCCTGCTTGTCCTGGGATAAAGCAAAATTGCTTACCTTGTAATTAGTTATTGTTATTAGTAAACACGGAAGTAAAGAATTCATTTTGTCTTTCTGCAATGGCCTTATCTTCCCTAAGAGCCCCTTTAACCCCTTGGTCATCTAACGGTCCAACCGACTCCCTCATAGGTTTCTTGCTTCGGATATATTTTTAAAAGTTTTTATTATGAGTTTTTGCCTCTACGGCCAATTTCATTTCAAATTCTCGCTTTGTCTGTCTTATCAGTGTTTTACACGTAACTTGACAATACTTATGCTTTATCCTATTTTCTTCAGATGGTTCCTTCTTCCAATTTTTGAAGCATTTTTTTAAATTAAAATAGTCTCTTTCACCTCTCATTTTAACCATGCTGGTAATCGTTTTGCCTTCCTTCCACCTTTCTTAATGCATGGAATACATCTGGACTGCGTGTCTAGGATTGTATTTGTAAACAATGTCTCTGCATGCTGAACACATTTAACCTTTGCAGCTGCACCTTTCAGTTTTTTTCTTACTATTTTCCTAATTTTTTCAAAGTTTCCCTTTTGAAAATTTAGTGTTAGAGCTGTAGATTTACTTATTGTCCCCCTTCCAGTTATTAGTTTAAATTTGATCATGTTATGGTCACTATTGCCAAGTGGCCCCACCACCATTAGCTCTCTCACCAAATCCTGCGTTCCACTAAGAATTAAATCTAAAATAGCTCCCTCTCTCATTGGTTCCTGAACCTCTTGCTCCATGAAGCAGTCATTTATTACATCCAGGAACTTTATGTCTCTATCAAGTCCTGTTGTTACATTTACCCAGTCAATATTGGGGTAATTGAAATCTAATAAAAAAAGGGGACCAAAAATATACATGTAAAGAAAGCCTAAATGACGGTGTCAGCAAGCCTGTCGTTGTAGTTTATAGCAAAGAAACCCAACCGGTCTTTTCAATCATTCACCATCATTGTCAAAATTTTATTTACTTCAAAACGTTTTTTTGTATATTTTTCTCTTTTCATTAAAATTATAATAAACCATCAACTCTCATCTGTAAGAGACATATAGCCAGCAGTCTCTTTGTCAAAATGATAAACACATCCCTATACGGCTGGTGTTTCGTGGTAAATGTGTCTTCAGGGGCATATGAAGACGTTATCACAAGAGTTATCAGCAAAGACTCTTGTGATCACATCTTTATATGCCCCTGAGGAAGCAGTTACTGCGAAACACCGGCCGTGTAGGGCTGTGTTTATCATTTTGACAAAGAGACTGCTGGCTATATCTCTCTTACGGACGAGAGTTGATGGTTTATTATAATTATAATGAAAAGATAAAAATATACAAAAAAACGTTTTGAAGTAAATAAAATTTTTACAATGATGGTGAATGATTGAAAAGACCGGTTGGGTTTCTTTGCTATAAACTACAATGACAGGCTTGCTGACACCGTCATTTAGGCTTTCTTTACATGTATATTTTTGGTCCCCTTTTTTGATTAGTTTACTATTTGGGTTACCATATTGACTCTCCTTGATATCAATTTTGCGGTAATTGAAATCTCCCATTATTGCACTGCCAAATTGGTTAGCTTCCCTGATTTCTCTTAGCATTTCATCATCTATCTGACCATTTTGTCCAGGTGGACGGTAGTATACTCCTAATACTATACTCTTACCCAACACACATGGGATTTCTACCCATATAGATTTTACTGAGCATTGAGTCTCTTGTATGATCTTTATCTTGTTAGGCTCTATACCCTCCTGAACATAAAGTGCCACACCCTCACCAAGTTGATCCTTCCTATCATTGCGATATAATTTGTACCCTGATATAGCCTGTCCCATTGGTTATCCTCGTTCCATCAGGTCTCAGTGATGCCAATTATGTCAATCTCATCATTTACTGCTATACACTCTAACTCTCCAATCTTACTTCTTAGACGTCTAGCATTGGCATACAGACATTTCAAAGTGTGTTTTTTGTTTGTATTAACAACCTGTTTTTCAGTTGTTAGGGATAATTTGGAAATCTTTAGCTCAGGTGATTTTTTACTTAAAGGCACATGGACTATGTTTGCTTTTATTGGAACCTCTCTTTTGGGATGCCTTAACTCTTCTGTTTCATTAGTAACCTTCAAGGATACATTCCTCCAAACCATGCACTGCTGAGTGACTGTTGGCTTTCCCCTTGTTCTAGTTTAAAAGCTGCTCTATCTCCTTTTTAAAAGTTAGTGCCAGCAGCTTGGTTCCAATCTGGTTAAGGTGGAGCCCATCCTTTCAGAAAAGTCTCCCCTTTCCCTAAAAGTTTCCCCAGTTCCTTACAAAACTGAATCCCTCTTCCCTACACCATCGTCTCATCCACGCATTGAAACTCTGGAGCTCTGCCTGCCTCTGGGGACCTGCACGTGGAACAGGAAACATTTCAGAGAATACCACCCTGTAGGTTCTGGATTTCAGCTTTCTACCTAAAATCCTAAATTTGGCTTCCCGAACCTCCCACATTTTCCTATGTTGTTGGTGCCCACATGTACCATGACAGCCGGCTCCTCCCCAGCACTGTCTATAATCCTATCTAGGTGACATGTGAGGTCTGCCACCTTCGCACCAGGCAAAGACCACAAGCTGCTAGACGACTTCAGCAAGAAAGTCTTCCAAGGCTCTATGTTAGTGGATAGGATAGAACAATATCAGTTCTTTATAATTCAGTACTTATATGAATGCATACAAAATCTGATACCAGAGTCGGACAACAGAGTGCACCTCTTCTCCTTCATGACCTGGAGGAGGGTCTACATAATCTCCTCCACTCAGTCTATGAGGTATTCAACACCATGGCCAGAACTTCATTGGACTCCATAGGTACTAGGAGAATGGTTTGGCTGTGTGCAAGTGGCATAAGGGAGGATGTGCAAGAAAAGCTCTCGGACTTCCCATGCCTTGGAGAAAACCTATTTGGAGAGAAATTAAGAGAAACAGGTGCTCAAATCAAAGAACAGAGCAAAGCCATACAGTCAATATCAGGTGAGCAGTCAAGGAGTAATAAAAATTACTTCCCTCAGCATAAGCGTCCATACTACCCACGCAGACAATACCAGTCATACCAATCCTACCATCTGCCAACTTTTCAACAAACATGTTAACTGCCACAGTCTACCAAGCAAAGAGGGAGTCAGATAAACTGACTCACGCCAAAATCACAGCCACAATCACCTACGAAACCACAATAGAGATTTTAATCAACCCATTGCCACAGCCACAGGTCCAGGTCAAAGGCAGAATACCACAATTCCTGCAGGCCTGGACAGAAATTCAACAGACAAAAGGGTCCTAAAGATAATCCAAGCAGGATACCATCTCAACTTCTCCAACCAACTGAAGTTACCTCATATGGCACTTCCACCTCCAAATCCAGACCATCTTGCCCTCCTGACACAGGAGGCACACAAATTACTTCATCAGAATGCAATACAGGACATACTAAAGATTACAACAAGGGATACTATTCCCATTACTTCCTTGTTCCCAAGAAAATGGCCAGTTCTGGATCTCAGATCAATGAACAATCATCTGTGCTGAGAGAAGTTCAAAATGATGTCACTCAGCACAATTTTGGCATTCATCCAGCTCAACAACTGGATGTGCTCTCTCGATCTTAAGGATGCATATTCATTCCTCATGCTGGCGCTTCCTCTACTTCAGGCTGGGATATTATACACTACCAATGCAAAGTTCTCCCATTTGGATTCTCATCTGCCCTGAGAATCTTCACGAAATGCCTAATGGTGTCTGTGGCAAACTCGCACCATTCAGGAATATGGCTCTACTCTTATCTGGATAATTGCTTGATAGTGGCACTGGACAACAGGATGCTGCATTCTGACACTGGGATGACCATTCACTGCCTGGAATCCTTAGGTTTTCTCATAAACTACTAGAAGTCGCTGCTCCACCCAATGCAATGATTCCAATTCATAGGAGCACAAATAATCTCCATCTAATCCAGAGTCTTTCTTCCCTGCGAGAGAGCAATCAGACTTTGCTCCTTGGCTACGATGCTTCTATGGCAGAAAAGAACAGTGGTTCATCACGTGCTAGAATTGAATGGCCACATAGCAGCTGCCATTCATGTAGTTCCCCTAACTCGATTGCATATGCCTCTTCCTCAATGGGGGCTCAAAAGCTAATGGTTCCAATTTCTTCAGCCATTGTCGACGATGAGACAAATAACGCGATCAATGTCACAGTGCATAAGATTATGGCTAAGCCAAGAAGTATTAGACGAGGGCACCCCATTACATCCCAGTCAATACCAGCTGATCCCAATCATGGACACCTCCACTTTAGGGTGGGGCGTGCATCTACTCCAATACAAAACACAAGGCTTTTGAAATCACATGAAATAATCAATGTCAATAGATTTTCTGGAACTCAAGATCATGCTGTACTCTCTCACAGCATTCTTATACCTCCTCAGGGGACCTGCACTAATGATCCACACAAACAACCAGGTAGCCTTGTTGTATGTAAACAAATGGGAATGTTAGGAGTTATTAGGAAGGGAATGGTGAATAAAATGGAAAAATGTCATAATGCCTCTGTATCACTCCATGGTGAGACCACACCTTGAGTACTGTGTACAGTTCTGGTCATCTCATCTCAAAAAAGATATAGTTGCAATGGAGAAGGTACAGAAAAAGGCGACCAAAATCAGAAAGGGGATGGAAGACATCCCCTATGAGGAAAAGGCTAAAGAGGCTAGGGCTGTTCAGCTTGGAGAAGAGTCAGCTGAGGGGGGATATGATAGAGGTCTTTAAAATTATGAGAGGCCTAGAACAGGTCAATGTGAATTCAGATAATAGAAGGACTAGGGGGTACTCCATGAAGTTAGCAAGTAGCACATTTAAAACTAATCGGAGAAAATTCTTTTTCACTCAATGTTCAATTAAGCTCTGGAATTTGTTGCCAGAGGATGTGGTTAGTGCAGTTAGTGTAGCTGGGTTTAAAAAAGATTTGGATAAGTTCATGGAGGAGAAATCCATTAACTGCTATTAATCAAGTTGTCTTAGAGAATAGCCACTTCTATTACTGGCGTCAGTAGCATGGGATCTACTTAGTGTTTGGGTACTTGCCGGGTACTTATAGCCTGGATTGGCCACTGTTGGAAATAGGATGCTGGGCTTGATGGACCCTTGGTCTGACCCAGTATGACAATTTCTTATGTTCTTTATGGGGCAGGGGATTGTGGAAACTTGCAAAGAAGCCTTGAGAATATGGAACTGGATAGACCAAGCTAAGGTAACTCTGCAAGCCTTGTACATACTGAGCATTGCAAATATGGGGGCAAACCGACGCAGCAGAATATTTCACTCACATTAATGGTCCCTGTCGCAAATGGTAGCTAACAACTTATTCCGGCATTGGGGTCAACCCTGGATAGACCTTTTCACCACAGAGCGAATCAGGAAGGTTCAAAATTTCTGTTCAATCCGCCCTAGCCCTTATTGAGAGGCACCAGACCTTTCCTGCTGCCATGGGACACAGTCTGCTTTATGCGTTTCCCTCCGCTACCACTCTTTCCCCCATCAGTACAGAAATGCATACAGGATTGCGCCGAGGCAGCCATGGTATGCGTATTTCATAGAGCACTTCTTCTGTGGCCCCTTGGAAGCAGTCCAGATCTATTGACACAGGAAGAAGGGTGCCTTCTCCATCCATTACACTCACCTCTGAATCTAACAACATGGATGTGGAACATGCGGCCATAGCACACTGGAACCTACCGGACCCAATTCAGGATATCCTACTGTTGGCAAGAAAACCATCCACCCAGCGTAACTATGCATTTAAATGTCAAAGCTACTTTAGATGGTGCGCACATCAATCTCTTGTCCCGTTCTCTTATGGGCCAAAACAATTGCTTTTCTATCTACACCACCTCTTGCAAACCGAGTTGGTAACCAATTCGGTGTATGTACACTTAAGCGCTATAGCGGCATTCCATCAGGAAAATGGAGCACCAATCTCCATGCATCTGTTATTCTCATGCTTCATGAAGAGCCTTCTTCACCTATGCCCTCCAGTGAAACAGCCTCCTGTCCCATGGGATATCAACATCTTCCTGACCACTTTGATGGAGCCTCCCATTCAAGCCCTTAGAGTCAGTCACTTTGAAATTCCTCATTTGGAAGGTACTTTTCTTAGTAGCAGTAACTTCTAGAGATGTGAATCGGAACCGGTTCGGATTCCGGTTCTGATTCACATGTGGTTTTTTTTTTCATTGGGCCTGATCGCGGTTTTGTTTATCAGCTGCGCCCGAGCCGATAAACAAAAAACCCACCCTGACCCTTTAAAACTAATACCTTAGCTTCCCCCACCCTCCCGACCCCCCCAAAAACTTTTTACAGGTACCTGGTGGTCCAATGGGGGTCCCTGGAGCGATCTCCCGCTCCCGGGCCGTCGGCTGCCACTAGTCAAAATGGCGCCGATGGCCCTTTGCCCTTACCATGTGACAGGGTATCCGTGCCATTGGCCGGACCCTGTCACATGGTAGGAGCACTGGATGGCCCGCGCCATCTTGTGCTCCTACCATGTGAAAGGGGCTGACCAATGGCACCGGTAGCCCCTGTGACATAGTAAGGGCAAAGGCTATCGGCGCCATTTTGATTACTGGCAGCCAATGGCCCGAGTGCAGGAGATCGCTCCTGGACCCCCGCTGGACCACCAGGGGCTTTTGGCAAGTCTTGGGGGACCCTCCTGACCCCCACAAGACTTGCCAAAATGTCCAGCGGGGGTCCGGGAGCGACCTCCTGCACTCGGACCGTCGGCTGCCAGTATTCAAAATGGCGCCGATAGCCTTTGCCCTTACTATGTCACAGGGGCTACCAGTGCCATTGGTCAGGCCCTGTCACATGGTAGGAGCACAAGATGGCGCCAGCCATCCAGTGCTCCTACCATGTGACAGGGTCCGGCCAATGGCATGGATACCCTGTCACATGGTAAGGGCAAAGGGCCATCGGCGCCATTTTGATTAGTGGCAGTCGACGGCCCGGGAGCGGGAGATCGCTCCAGGGACCCGCACTGGACCACCAGGTACCTGTAAAAAGTTTTTTGGGGGGTCAGGAGGGTGAGGGAAGCTAAGGGATTAGTTTTAAAGGGTCGGGGTGGGTTAGGGGTTATTTTTGTGTGCCGTTTTTCCTGCCCTCCCCCAAAACGATAAGAGAACCCCCACGATCAATATCGTGGGGTTTTCCTATAGTTTTGGGGGAGCCCCCGATTTCTGACGATTTTGAAAATATCGTCCGATATTTTCAATTGTCCGAAGCCCGATTCACATCCCTAGTAACTTCCGCATGAAGAATAAGTGAAATCCAAGACTTAGTCCATTTTCTACTTTATCTCCAGTTCTACTATGTCAAAGTCGTCCTGTGACCCCACCCAAAATTCTTACTGAAAGCGGTGTTGACTTTTCACTTGAACCAGAGCGTCTTGCTTTTGTTTTTTCAAAACCACACAGGCATGAGAGAGAAAAACTACTCCATACACTAGATTGCAAAAGAGCCCTAGCATACTATAAAATAACTCAGGCTCATAGAAAAGTATCATAACTATTAATTTCCTACGATCTAAACAAACTAGTTGCTCAAATGATGAAATGTACACTTTCAAACTGGATCACAACCTGCATTAGACACTGCTACTCCAAACACTCACGCCACCTCCCAGACCCTATGAGAGTGCATCAAGTATGTGCAATAGCTGTTTCAATTGCACACCTAGAAAATGTGACCATCGAACATATTTGAAAGGCCGCCACCTGGTCATCTATTCACACTTTTACATCACACTATTGTCTCAATAGTACAGCAGCTACTGATAGCTCAGAAGGAAAAGCGGTTCTCAATTATGCCACCATATCTTAATCTTGCTGACCACGAAGGAGTCTGGGTTGCAAAAGAAAAAAAAAAGAAGAGAAAATAACACTATTCAGCAGCCCTTAGCTTAGAATTCCCCATTGAGCATGGCTAGTTTCCTGCTTATCAACATACAAAGCAAGTTTGCTTACTGTGAATGGTGTTTTCCATAGATATCAGGATGAATTAGCCATGTGAAACCTGCTCCTCCTCCCTTGGACAGCAACTACAGTGAAGAAATCAACTAGCTTTGTTATCAACTAAAGAGAGTTCTGGAGTGATCATTCGCACAGGAAATCCTGCGCATGCTCGATAGACTAAAACTTTAATACTTTGAGAGACAGCTCTGCCTCGTGCTGCCTGATGACGTCACCCCTATTGAGCATGCCTAATTCATTCTGCTATCTGCAGAAAGCACCATTCACAGTAAGCAAACTTGCTTTATTAATGGCACCTGACTCCAACACTGTCTTGGCTCTTAAGGGGGTGTGGTAAAAGAATTTGGGCTTTAGCTAGGATGATGAGGAACGGGAGGAGATTTTCCTCAGGCATTGTAAGGGGAACTCAATCAGCGCTTCCATTTAGGAGTCTGACTATAAAATTTTCCACCATTGGTATTTTATCTCTGTGAAGTTACATAAAATGAATTTTAAAAGGATTCCTCTTGTTGGAAAGAGTGTGGGGTTAGAGCCACTTTTTTTCATGTCTGGTGGGAGTATCCTGTCAGCATACCTTTTTGGTCAGAAGTAATTTTGTGGATTGATAAAATTACCAATGTGAGGCTCCCTCAGGATCCTGCATCTCCTTTGACATAATTTGAAAACTCATTGCTCTGACTCTCCTAGGTCACCTGTTCACATGTTAGTGGCAGCAAGGTGTCATTACTTTATACTGGAATTCCTCCTCCAAACCTACTATCTCTCTGTGGTTTCAAAACCTCTGGCATATTTACTCTAGAGAACTATTGACTCATCAGATAAGATATTCTTAGCCTGATGTCTCAAAGATTTGGTAACTATTTTTAGATTTGCAGAGGAAGGAGGTTTGGATACTTACAGGGGTTCAATATCTCCTCTTTTTTACTGCTGATCTGCTCATCTTTTGCTGGCATATATTTAGTCCCTTTGCTCATTTGCTCATTTTTTTCACTCTTCTTACTACTTTTGGACCAAATGGTAAGTTTTATGGGTGGATTTAGTTTACTATGGGGGTTGGTCTGATGTTTTCTTTATCTTTTGTTTATTTTTTCTTCTGTATATCCTAATGTTATATTAAGGGGTTGTGGTTTATTTGTACTATTGCTGATCTTGAAAATCTTCTATTTGCTATTTGTTTGACTTAGTTTATTTTAGTATGCCTTTTTATGCTTTTTACAGTTTGTTCAGCAATTGAGTTCTCTTCTTTATATGTTACATATTGATTCTGAATTAGTTACTACAAAATGTTCAATAAAAATTATTAAACAAATAGAACTGCTCATTATTCACCCTTGATATTGCATGTATGGCAATGAGCTGCTTTGCAAATGCATGCAAAGCAACTCATTACTAGGCAATTTCATGTCAATAAGATAATGCGGTTGCATGAAAAATTGTAAGCTATGCATTTTTCATGGAAGTTAATTACAACTCCTGAGTTGTAACTAGTTTTCCCTAGGAGCATCAGGACCCTAACTTGGGTTCTGTTGCATTAAAGGGGTCAGTCAGCCTAGAATAAACCCCTCCAACTGAGGAAAATACCTGTGGGTCTCTCGACTCTCTGTCCCACCTCACACTGCCCCTTGAGGCAGCCAGACTCCCCAAAATAAATTTTAAAGGCCATTAAATTGTAGCGCAAGCCCCAATCCCAAATTTTTCAAAACCCTCCCCCTGGAGGCCTCTCCCTTGGGCTTATCAAAGTTGCCCTGGTAGTCTAGTAGAGGCCTGGAAGGCCTCATAGGCTCTGGACCTGGAAGCAGTCATTTTCCAAAATGACACCAGCTGGCCAATAGCTTGTCTTTGCCCCGTCTTATAATAGAAGTAGCTGGAAGTTTCAGAGCCTAGGGGGCGCGCCAGGCTTCCACTAGACTACCAGGGCAAGTTTGGTAAGTCCAAAAAGGGTCAGGGAGGTGGGTGGCCCTGTTTTAAGGGAGGGGGAATTTTTTTAAAAAAAGGAGGGGGTATGAGGGCAAGGTCTATGCCTTTAAGGTTTATTTTGGGGTCTGTGGCTCCCTCCAAGGGTGGGGGAAGGAACTTGGGCAGAGAACTTCAACAGTCTTTGTCACATTAGAGGGTGGATATACTTGGGGGCAGATCAGCCTCTTTAATTCATAGTGGCCCCACAGCCAGGACCAACATAACACAGAATTTGCAGAAACAGCTAAGCTGTGGTATTCTACCAGTGGCATTTAAACATTGGGGAAAATACCACAGGGCATACAGCCCCCTTTTGGGAAAATACCACAGCTTAATAAATGAGCCCATTAGATTGGAAGCCTTTTGGGGACAGGAAAATATCTACAGTACCTGAATGTAATCTTCTTTGAAGTGGCTGACCAGTTGCAAAAGGTGGAATATAAATCAAAAACTATTTTTCTTACTGGGACATGGATGCCCTATGGCAAAAAAATATCTTGTAATCATAAACTGTGGCAAGACTTTCACAGATGTTACCCTCAGATGCAGAGCAACCCACAGAAAAGCCTTATTAGATTAAGAAGGCAGGAAATCAAGACTCTCAACTTCTGAAACTGTTGAAAGAAATTGATGTGGTTCATGTCTTTGCCAATAACATTAGGCTAATAAAACGATGTCCTGATCTAACAATACAGCAGGCCATGACATAGCTGGGATGGTACCAAATGATTCAATGCCAGTATGTTGGTGGATGAGTATTGGCCTGAGGGGTTCCAGAGGGCCGGGTGTTTAAGTAAGAACCTTACTAGCTTTTATAGCTCTTTAGATTATTACAAAGCTTGGAGATAAGACATGGGATGCTGGATATTGGATTAATGCTCATCTACCCTGGATGGCAGAAAACTGATTAGGAAGACAACAAAAACTGACCTGGATATGGAATGATATCGTACAAGTGGTCAAGCTTCTACATTTATCAGCTGGTATATATTCTTGCAGTATGGTACAAATGGGCAGAAAGAATGGGCTGATTGGTCTTTTTCTGCTGTCTTCTACTATATTACTAATATAAGAAGTGACCCTATGCTCTTACATTGTTATCTGTCTGGATTGGCAGACCTGTAGGCAGTCTATATACATATTTTGCCCTCAGCAGAGGCTGGTGATAGATGAACTGGATCCAAGGCTGGTGAACTAGATCCAAGAACAAACTGTGAAATTGTGGTTCCCTTGGAGATTTGGGGCTTTTGGCTGGTGACTCTGGGATTCTGTCCAGACTTTGCCATGATTCTATCTGCTCTCACAGTCTTATCATTTAGTTTTCAATTGCCTAGACCAATTCATTCACTCTGTCGGAGTAGTCTCGCACTTACATTAGAGTGTCTATGATCACTTTTTGAACTGGCATAAGCTGTCAGGATTTGACAGTGCTGTAGGTAGTCTACTCACTTGAAGTTCATGTAACTTGATTGGAGGGGAAGACCAGAGGCACTTGGAGCTGGAGAACCAGAACCAGGGGCATCCTATAACAAGGCTAAATAGTAGTCCAAAGTATAGTTCAGTGAAGTGTCACAAAGCGGACAAGGAAGTCTACTTGTGAACAGTCAGCAATCAAAGCAGAGGATCCAGCAGTAAAGAGTCAGCAGTGACAAATCACGAATCAGGAAGTCAGACTAAGAGCAGGAAATTGTCCCAGGATTCTGATGTGCTAGCAAAGTTCATCTGTAATGGCTGGCTTTGTATGCTGCTTATTAGTGCTCTATCTTTCCTTGATCCCATCCCCTGTCATGTCAGGCTATGTGCTAATCTTTCCCTTAGAAGATGTTTATACCAGGGAATCCACCTTACTTGTGCCTTGGTGGCTTTCTCCCTGCTTTGGTGCCTTCCCACCACCACCCTGTCTTTCCAGGCCACCAATTCAAATCCAGATGTTTCCAATATAATCACACAGGATTGTACATGAAGTCTGTTATGCAGTTCCACAGATACTGTGATAAAACTAGTTTCAGCTCCTCAAATGTAATGGATCAGATTCCAATAATTTTGACCAACTATTGTTTGTTGCTAGGAACTCCTCAGGAAAAATATTCAAAGTTCCAATGGGGCAATTTTCAAGCAGCCCATATAGTTGCAAACTGTATGGGAACTATTAATACATGTACTGCATGCAAAGTTTTCAAAGAAAAACTACCTGTGGTATTGCTCTCTGACAATATACAAGTGCAAAGTATGCATGATAAAAGTATCCGCAGACTTTGCACCTGCTATTTGTGCAGGCAGCAGAGAAAACAAAATAACACGTACATTTGGGGATAATTTTCAAATGCATTTCCTTGCGCACAACACTGTTTGCACTTACATGCATACTTTTCAGTTGTAAAAAGTATGGGCGGATTTTCAAAGGGTTACATGCGTATATTACGCATGTAACCCCGAAAACCCGCTCCTACGCGCGCCGAACCTATTTTGCATAGGCCCGGCGACGCGCGCAAGCCCCGGGACGCATGTATGTCCCAGGGCTTGAAAAAATGGGCGGGGAGTGGGGGCGAGACCGAGGCCTCCGGCACAGCGGTCGTGCCGGGGGCTCGCTCAACCTACGCCTGTCCGGAGGCAGACGCAACTTTGTCAACAAAGGTCAGGAGGGTTTAGATAGGGCTGGGGGGGGCGGGTTAGGTAGGGGAAGGGAGGGGAAGTGGGGGCGGCGGAAGGAAAGTTCCCTCCGAGGCTGCTCTGATTTCGGAGCGGCCTCGGAGGGAACAGGGAAAGCCACTGGGGCTCCCCTAGGGCTCAGCGCGCGCAAGGTGCACAAGTGTGCACCTTGCGCGCGCTGACCCCCGATTTTATAACATGCGCGCATGTTATAAAATCGGGCGTAGATTTGTGCGCGCCGAGTTGCCTGCACAAATCTACGCCCGCGCATAGGTTTAAAGATCTGGCCCTATGCGTATTAGTATATTTGGGAAATTTATGTGCTCTATATAGCAGGTGAAATTTATGTGGGTACTTTCAATGGGATGAATTTCAAAGCGAATCAGTTCTTATGTTCTCTTTGAAAACTGGTGTAATTTATGCATGTATTTGTTTCATAGATTACCTATGATGTTAGAAAATTATCTTCTTGAAAATCAAAACTATATGCACTGTATTAGTTCCTTGATCCAAACATGCCGACAGGGATGCCTTTTTTTTTCAGTAGCTAAAGATAAACACACTGGGGTAGATTTTCAAAGGGTTACGCGCGTACCCCTCCGAAAACCTACCCCTGCGTGCGCCGAGCCTATTTTGCATAGGCTCGGCAGCTTGCGCAAGCCCTGGGACACGCGTATGTCCCAGGGCTTTCAAAAATGGGCGGTTCGGGGGCGGGTCCGGGGGCATTCCTGAGTCCTCTGGCACAGCAGCCGTGTTGGAGGTTTGCGCGCCGGCAGCTGGTCGGTGCGCACAAGTTATACCTGCCTCAGGCAGGCGTAACTTATGAAACAAAGGTAGGGGGGGATTTAGTTAGGGTTGGGGGGGGGGCCCGAAAAAAAAGTTCCCTCCAAGGCCGCTCCGATTTCGGAGCGGCCTTGGAGGGAACGGGGAAAGCCATCAGGGCTCCCCTCAGGCTCGGCGCGCGCAAGGTGCACATGTGTGCACCCCCTTGCGCGTGCTGACCCTGGATTTTATAACATGCGCGCGGCAGCGGGCGCATGTTATAAAATCGGGTGTACATTTGTGCACGCCGGGTAGTGCGCACAAATGTACCCCGCGCACGTAATATTTAAAATCGACCCCACTGTGGAACTTGCCTTTTACTATTCCATACATGGCCCCAGCTCCCAATATATCAGAAACCTTCTTCCTTACACCAGGTTTGAGCCATATATTGAAGTTGTATATTAGAAGACCCAGAGCTGAATGAGCTCTTTTTCGTACTTCTAGACCTGCGTGTCTTTTTAGACCTTTTGTCCCCCACCTTTTTGCCACCAGAACTCACCACTATACCACATCCAGCTACAACCCTTGTCTAACCCCTGTTCTACCTCCTCTGAGGCCCCTAGTTTTGCCCTAGTGCTTGTCTTGCCAGCTGTCATACAAGCTGCCTCAACAGTGTGTTCATATGCCACCACAGCATGCTCTGTATGGACCTCCATACTGTAGGCTGCGGCTGCTATCCTGCACAATACAGTGTGACCTGGTGCCACCTTTGTGGACCATTGGGGCAATTAAGTAGCCTTAGGTGCTCCAAGATCCTAAACCTTAAAACAGAATGGCGCATTGCTCTCTCAGAAATGTTGGGACTCACCCTCCTCTTACTAGCAGGCTGGCAGCCACAGAAAGGATCAAGAGAGGAAAACTGTGAGGGATACTTGATGCATACGGTTTCGTAAGAGGGGGAGACCAAATTTACCCAAGAACAACTCCATCTAGCAGAGAGCACTAGTATTGTGAACAGTGCAGCCAGACTACGCGGCACTGGCCCTTTAAGGGCTGATGTTTTTTTCTTTCCTCCTATGTCTAAAAATTGCCCACTCTTTCCTGGGTAAAAGTACATGCGAGTTCGATAATGTGCGCATTTCTGTCTGCAGGAAAGAGTAGACGGGCTCAGAGGTGGAGTTAGGTCAGGGGAGGGCAAGAACACCTGTGGTTTTTGCATTTTCAAAATGCAAATCTCCACGGGTGCTTTTTCGAAAAGGGGAAATGCATGGATATTTTCCTTTTAAGAACTGATGCAGAGCCTGCAGGTTAAAGTGCCTGCGTTATTTTTAAAATTTCTCTCATAATTGTAACCCACCTCATTCCTTGACAGGACAAGCAGGAAATTTAAAATTGAAGATAAATAAATAAGTACAATTCTTCAGAATCAAATAACCTTAATGAATGTTTTGGTTTTTTTTCTCATTCTGTCATGTAGATGAAGATCTTGGAACTTACCAGTATTACGACAAGAAAGATCTAGGTAATATATCCATTGTAATAAACTTAAACATTAAAATATTAAACATTTGAAAATGTTTATGATATTATAGAAAATATATTGTTTATCTAATAGAAAACTTAGATGTTTGATTCATTTTCCTCAGCTTTACTGTGTCAGGAATTTTTCATTTGTAAAAATGAAAGTGCCTCCTGCTTCATTTCAGTTTGTTAGCTCCTTTTATTGAGATTTAAATGCACAAATCCAGTCAATAAATCAGCAGTACAAGTGTGTTAGTAGTGTGACACATTTAAGCTGTCTGACTTTTTATTGTTTCTTGCCTGTGTACATCTGCACTTGTTTTGAATTAGCAGAACATATTTCAGGAGACAATGTAAGAAAACAGTAATACTTCCAACATAATGGGCTGATTATGCTCCTTCTAACCCAGTAGATGGCATCATAAATGCATGTGAAGGCTCCACTGTTGGGCCTCCTGAATCTTTACCTGATATCTGAAATGGGCATTTCGGAGTGAATGATCAGTTTTCTTTATCTGATTAATTCTGTTAATCCTAGAAGTTTCTCGATGGGCCAAAACTTATTTCCAGCTAGAGTTACTTCCTGTTTCAGGTCAGGTTAAAGTTGGGAAGCTTGTATGGGTATCCCTTGTACTTTGGTGGGTGATTAATATTCTGACTTCATAGTTATGATGACAGACCGACTCAGCTTCTGTTCTGGATTCAGTTTCAGATCACCTCGATATTTGATGAGATTGGAGACTGAGTATTACTGGCCCACCTGTTGGGCTGCATAAGCTTTTCTTTCAATGCAAATTTAAAACATCTGACAAAGAGGTGAAAGCACCAATAGCATCTTAATTCTGTAGACATTTTTGCAAGTATATTTCCTGTCAACATTTTTAAGAATCTTTTCTTTAGAAGGGATATTAATATGCATGAATTGCATTAATATAAGATACTAATAATTGGTGACAGCAGTTTTAGTCATTGCTGTATTTATAAAAATCGGTATAAATGTATTTTTTTCTAGCATCTCAAACAAACTATGGATACATTGAAGAGAAACAACAACTGGCAGAATGTAAGAACCAGTTGCATGCTTCTTGTTATTATATGCTTCTAATATTTTATTATTTGTTTTCACTATTGTATTTGTAAATTATAATTTATCCAATATAAAACTGTTTCTGCTTATATATTTTCTTTAGACAAATAAATAAAAACACATTTGTGGAAAGCCTAGAATAAGAGAAACATTTTGAAAATTGAGCCCTTTATTTGCTGAATTTGAAAGGAAATTGCTATAGACAAAATCTAATTTCGATAAACTATAATAGTAGATGCTCGATGTGTGAAGTATTTTAATCCCTGCCAAGTGTCACTTTCCCTTCCAAGGCATCTGATATACATTTGACAAAGTAAAATAACATTTCGTATAACAATTACATTTTTATTGTGATGCTTGTATCAAAATGGCATTTAATTAGCTACGGTGAAATAAACATCAGTGTGTATATAGCACTATATATTCTGATAGGGAGAAAATAACTTTTAGAAAATGCATATATATTCCCTTTGTAATATGTGGCTGAGTTTTGGTCCTTTAATTCCAAATGATTCCTGACCCTTCTTTGGTTTGGGAGTTTGGGTTTTCCTGGCAAGGTCCAGAAGCAGATTATATCGCCATCAAGGAAGAAATAAATAACTTCACATGTATGTGGTTTACAATTGTAATACATGAGTAATACTAGAAACCTTTCCTGTGTCAAAAAAACCTCTGAGGCAGAAGCTGGATGGGAAAATGGTCAGTGATAATATATTTTTTATGGCAGAAATATTAGGAATAGCTTTCCAGAATGCATTCTGAAAGATGGAAATCGTACCTACTTGTGATTTATATATTTTTTTGAGAGCACATATTTTTCGTCAGCATTAAAGAGGCACATCATACTCTACCAAATTGGTGTTTGTGAATCCTCTGAATTGTATGTATTTTTAGGTAGGTGATGGTCCAGCCAATCAAAATAATATTTTAAAGGCTAATTAAAAAAAAGATTTACTGTACTATTTCAGAAGCCCCATAGGTCTCAGGCCACTGCCGATCAGCTTTGGAAACCTGCCTGGCTTGTGATGTCATGGCACAATATCTTGTTTTCTTTGGCAATCGGCTTAGCCAGCATTTTTCAAAATGACCTTTAAAACTATGTATATTTAACTGGAAACATACGTGTGCATATATTGGACACTTGGTAATAGACACCTAAAGAAGCTGAATTAGCACAGGATTATAACTTGAAAGCAGTACCACCAGTTGTCCAGGGTTGAAGTCTGCTCACAAGCTTCAAACTTGTGGTAATTCAGCCCCATTATGTGTATTTCACTGGACAAAAGCTCAGCTGAAAATAATGAAATTTTAAAAAGCATTCACAATTACTCTATATATGTGAAGGAAAAAAAAATCTCAGTGCAATATGAAGTACCCTTTTATTTTACTATTCCTAGTCGCTTGTTGTTAATGTTAAAAGTTTTGCTTGCCTTCTCACTTTTCATGTTGCATCTGCTCCAGTACTTGTTGTCTTTATTATTACCCAAACTGCCCAAATGAAAATATTTTCATGGTAGTCATTTTTTTTTTTATTTTGTTGGCCAGCTCGAGATTATCCCTGGATCCTCAAGAACAGACGTCCAGAAAAGCTTCGAGACACGCTCAAGGAGCTGGAGGTACCTTTCAGAAAATTACAAGAATGGCAACAAACAATCCCGTTTTTTAAATCCTCTTTCAACAGCTTTAATTTTCATAAAGGATCAGCCCTCACGGTGATGATAACTGTGCTTTTGTCCAGCGGACCTTTCTTAAACAGTTGCATCTTTGTTTATGTGGCATGCTAATCTCTCCCTTCTTGAAAACCAGAAGCACTTTAACCAGCGGTGACAACATGTACAGCCCACTCCACTCTCTATTTTCTGTTGTTCTTCAGGAGCTGATGCAAAACAGCGAGTGTGTACTGAGCAAATGGAAGAACAAATATGTCTGTCAGGTAAAATGTTTTGACATGCTGTTGCTATCTTGAGTCGGTGAAGCTGAACAACTCTTCTGCGATTGATCCCGCTGTGCTGGAAATGGTTAACTGCTAGAGAAACAGCATTAGGTGGAAGATTTTGGTATCACTTGGATTCAAATTTTAGATTATTTGCAAATAATAAGCAGACATGATTAGACAATCTAACTCTGGTAATTTTTAGCAACTAGATTCTTTTTGTGAACATTAGTAAACCAACAGTCAAAATAGTATTTTTTTTTTTTAATGATATTAACCCGTGCTAGACATTGATTTAAGGTTTCAGGGTGCCCCAATAACTTTAAGAGGTTTTATTTTTCTGAGGGGAAATATTTTCCTTGTTTAGAACAGATTCTAATGTCATTTTCATGTTTTGGAGGCATTTTTTTCAAATAGCCTGCATAGTTGTGAAGTACCCAGGTACTTTTACTATGCACATTTGTGGCTAAGTTTTAAAGAGATACTACCCAGGTAGGATATAGTATGTGAACTAAAAGTATCTGTGTTGTTGTGCACATCCTATTTGTTCAGTTGGCCAAGATTGTTCAAAATAGTGCACATGTATTTAAAAATCAAAGGTATTTATATTTGCATATATTTAAATTTATATTAGATTTTATATTTCACTTTTTAGACACATCAAATCTGTTTTACTCCTCTGACCTAAATACCGGTACCTCTTCTTAAACTGGCTAAAAGCATGTGCAGTATGGAAGCCTTTGGCTACTTTCAACTGAGTAAAGGAGAGTAATTTTCCCGGGTAAAATGGCTTTGAAAATGACCCTCCTCCGAGTTCAGATGTACATTGTATATACAGTTTAATATGCCTAAAAATAATGACCATGGATTTTGTTTTAGTTTAATGGACCCAACCTACTGAACACGGATGATGGGTGCTATTAATACTATTCAGTCGCTGACTTAATAGCAAGATAATTTTAGGGAGGGTTTATTGTACTAAATCCAGCCTCACATCCAACCGTTCCTATCTATTTTATAGACATATGTGTGTATATTTTACTTGTGAATAAAAATTCAACTTGCTTGCATAAAACCCCGCTTTATGCGCATAGGTTTGGCACATTTTAAAACATGTGTGCATAATGGAAATCACCAGTTTTCTGATTCCACTATTCAGCCAGTACTTCCCCAGGTCATTGAGACCCTCCTGATTCTTCAGCCTGAAAATCGTCCTAGTTCACCCAGGCCTCCCACCCAACCAATATTTGACAACAGACCTGTCTGATATCAACTATGCGAGATAATTAGCAGATGTAAAATTGCACAAATAAGCACGTGTACTCATGTAAGTCTTATAGCAATTTACACATGTACCTTAGCCGCACCTCGAATGCCGCTAAACTGCCCCTTTTTGCGGAGGTAAAGTGTGCACAAAAGTGAAAATATGCATGTATTTCTGATGTTTATAAAATAGGATGTCAATAGAATAATGTACTGGTCTCTTTTCTACATACAGCACTCTATCGCCAAACTGCTTATGTAAGACCCTCTGTTCACGAGTAAGCATATATTATATCATCTCGATTACCATAGGGGTCTAGATTACTTTTAATAAATCCTGCAAACCTTTTGCTTAATTTTTCAAATTATCTTAAAATGTCTATACGAGAATTATAGGGAAACTCCCAATTGATACCGCACGACTGAAGAGGAATACTTATCCACGATGAACAAGTCCCATAAGTTTGGGACTGATGAGCCACGGCCAGAAAAGGGACGAAGGGGGCGATAGTGTGCAGCCAGCCACATCGTGGCAGTGTGTTTTCGCCCACCGTGGTTGCGGCCACACCACACCCTATCGCCCCCATAGCGCCCCTGCAAAAGGTGGTTTTATTTCCAGCGCTACTGCCAGCAATAATGTGTAAAACATTATCACCAGCAGCGGTACCGGCATAAACATTTTTTTTGCCACGTCCCTTTCCTGAATTTAAATGTTAAAGTTTCGACAACGGCCCATCATGATTTGAAAAATGGCCCCCTTTGAAAGTTAGCCGGTCAAACTGAGCAGTTAGACTTTTTGTCCTGGCAAACCATTGCCTGCACAGAATTTACCTACATAGGAAGAGGCAGGAATGGAGGCACTCCCAGGGCACTGTTACACTTTAGCCAAACAGCACTGAATATCAGCGGTCTGTCAGAGCTAGCTAAGTAAGTCTGATCCTGGTAGATGTCTGTCCCAAAGTTAACTTGATAACTAGACTACTGAATATCCTGGTAAAGGTACCTGGGTAACATTCCCGATCACCGGCCCAGTGAATGCTTATCCCTCCTTTATTGGAGCGGACTGGGAGGGAACTGGGAAAAAGGCAAATCGCATCACCACACATAATTTTAAAAATCCCCCCCCCCATGCAGAAGAGCCCTCCCACCCGCACATGCGGACAAGAATTTTAAAGTCCAGTGCGCATGTGCACGTGGGAATCCTATTTTATAACATGCGCACGCCGAAAAGCGTGAACTCTGAATGTACTGCAGAAAAAAAGAGGTTTAAACTCTGAGTGCTACACTTTTAATTTGCCTACTTAAAAAAAAAAACCAAAAAAAAAAAAAAACCAAGCCTGGAATGTAGCTTAACAACCAGAGAACCTGCAACAAGGGCTTCAATCAGGAAAGAGACAGGCATGCAGGGACATAGACAGATTTGAGAAAAAAAAAGCCAGAGCCTAGAAGTTTATACCTGGAAAAGAGAGAAACCATAAGAACTTCCCTACATCCCTACCTGGTCTTCCTACCTTTTCCGCTCTCCTCCCCAACCCCTAAACCTCTCTAACTTTTCTAAATTTTTGTTGTTGCTTTACTTACGTGCTTTAAAGATCAGACGTAAGATCTGCGTGCCGCCCTGCTGCCGGAATGCACTTCCCCAGGACAGCGTCTAATGGCGCTGTCCTGGCCAGTCCCTCCCAGCCCCCCCCCCCCCTGGCCCGGCACTTGTGCACGTATTGAGGATTACGCGCGTGGCTGGGCCCTTTCAAAAATGCGCACAGCGAGCACAGGACCCGTCCACGCGTGTAACCCTCAAATTTTACGCGTGTGGGTCTTTTAAAATTTGGGCATATATGTTTACTTTTGGATCTTTCACAAAAAGGAGTTTTGCATACAGCATACTACACAATGTAAATCTGGATACTGAACATTGTATGACTAGGTTTAAGAAATTTCTTTTAAAATAAATGTGAAAAAGGCACCTATGCTATCTCTAAATATCATTTCATCTGGATAAGTCTTGTGTCAGTCTAGTAAAAATGATCAAAATCTGCAAAAAATCATTCCATTTCTAAAAATAGTATTGATTTTAAGATGATTAACACATTATACAGCATACAAATAAATTTCAAATCCTGATGGCATCTCTTCCTGAAGAGTACAGGTATTACTACAAGTGCAGTACATGAACTAAGTTACTGTATGTGCAATAGTTGATTACTGTACTAGAATTAGATAAAATATATGGAGATTATGTTGTGCTGACATTTTTAAATTCTGGAGTTGACTTTTGCTTTTAACTCTTTTCCCCCTAATGTATATAATTTATGGTGGTAAATGCAACTCAGTACAGTTATACAACAAGGTTAGACTATTCTAGTCCTTGAGTGCCACATGCCAATCAGGTTTTCAGGATATCCACACTGAATAAGCATGAGATACATTTGCATGCAATGGAGGCAGTGCATGCAAATGCATCCCATGGATATTCAGTGTCCATCTCTTGAAAACCCAACTGGCTTGTGGCATTCGAGGACCAGAGCTGCCTACCCCAATTTTATTTATTTATTTATTTATTTATTTATTTATTTATTTATTTATTTATTTATTTAAAGGCTTTTATATACCGGAGTTCATGCACTAGTGCATACCACTTCGGTTTACACAGAACAAGGAACAGAAAATTACATCAAACAGATTGAACAATTAACAAATATACAATTACATCCAACGATTGGGTATAAATAACAGAAAATTACATCAAACAGATTGAACAATTAACAAATATACAATTATATATACAAATATACAATTATACAATTATCAAATTATACAATATATACAATTATATATACATAAATAAATTATACAATATATACAATAAATTATAAATTATAAATAAATTATAAATTATTAACAATACATAAATAAATTATACAATATATACAATTTTATATACAAATATACAATTATACAATTAACAATTATACAATTAACAAATATACAATTATACAGTATAGAGTATAACTACACGTTCAGAATATATTTTTTTCCTACAGAGATTTAAAATATGAAGAGAGCCTTTTCATCTTTGTTGTAATCTACTGAGTCCTTTTGTAATGAGCAGTTTCTAATGATGGGAGGAAGAACAAGAGTGCTTCTACTGCTGGGCCAGTAGGAGGCTGTCCTATCTGCTGATTGATGGAGCCGTTCTCTTTGAACCAGAAAGCTGATGGTTCTAAACCTGAATGCAACACATATCACAGTGATGCCTGAATGTGGATATTGTTTTGTCCATTTTAAATACTAATAAAAGCCTGAGTAAGTGGAAAAAAATAATGACAATGCCAACATGGCTGAATTTGTGTGCTATTGATTCCATAATTGTTAAAGCAGGTGTCATGGTACATATGGGTACCAGCAACATATGAAGGTGCAGGAGGTAGGTTCTAGAGACTAAATTTAGGTTTTTAGGTAGACAATTGAAATCCAGAATTTCCAGGGTTGCATTCTCAAGAATGCTTCCCATTCTGCCCACAGGACCCAGAGGAATGGTTCCAATCAAAGTATCCTAATTCAGACTGACAAATCTGGAACTTTTGAGCAGAGCTGCATTCTTAGAAATTTTCTCCATTACACGCATAGCATCCAGAGGCAAGCTGAGCTCCAGAGTCTTAATGCCTGGAGGAGTCGGTAGCACAGGGAAGAGGGCTTTAGATGTCTTAGGAACTGGGGAACATTCTGGGGAAGGGAGAACTTATGCTGTTGGAATGGTCTCCACCTTAACCAGGGCGGAACCCAGCTGCTGATGCTAACATTTAAAAAGGAGATAGAGCAGCTTTTTAACTGGACTATTGGGGAAAGCTGATAATCACTCAGAAGCACATGGTTCAGAAGGAACTATTTTTCAAGGATACTTGCAAAATACAGAAATTATAATATCCCAGTAGAGAGGCTGTGATATAGGCCGAGGTAGCCCTGATTGATTTAAATAAAGGCCACACAGATATGAATGACTCCAAGCTGCCTGTATCATCCACTGATAAGCAGGTCATGAATACAAATAAAATAAGAAACACAAATAAAATAGATACTTTAAAATGTGGGTATGCTAATGCCAGAAGTTTGAAAAGTAAAATTGGTGAGTTAGAATGTATGGCATTATATGAGGATATGGACATTATAAGCATTTCAGAAATATAGTGGAAGGAAGATAACCAGTGTATACATTATATCAACACTACAGGGCAGATCAACTTGTTGGAGGGTTGGAACTATAAAGGATGGCATAGAATCAAGCAGGATAAAAGTCATGCAAGAAACAAAATGCATCATGAAATACTTGGAAATTCAATGTGTGATGGGGAAAAGAAAAGTACCTGGCCAAGATGAAGAAATGGACTTTAAAATACTAGCAGAAATTAAGCAAATAAAAATGATAATAATGGGAGACTTCAGTTACCCCAGTATTGATTGGGTTAATGTCTCATGTGGACATGCTGGAGAAGTTAAATTTCTAAATACCATAAATGACTACTTCATGAAGCAGCTGGTCATAGTATAGATGAGAGGGTAGGCTGCTTTAGATTTAGTTCTCTGTGAAATGTAAGACCTGGTGCAAGGCTTTATTGTAGCGGGGCCACTTAGCAATAGCAATCATAAAACAACTAAATTTAACATAATCCTTGAAGGAAGGACATTAAATAAAGATACTACAGTAACATATAACTTTAAAAAGGGAGACTGACAGACTGAGGAAATCAGAACGAAACGAAAAGGAGTAGTTGGCAAAAGATTAATGGTTTGTGTGAGGCACAGATATTGTTTAAAAATACTTTCTCCTAGGACAAGCAGGATGGTTGTCCTAACACATGGGTGATGTCATCAGATGGAACCCGGGGTCTCTCTCCAGTCTCTGCTTTTCTGCGGTGCTGTCATCTCGCGGTTGTGCAGCTCATGCTCTGTTTTTGGTATTGGAAAGCTTTTTCCCGATCGCTTCATTGACTTTTCCTGCGCCGGGTCCCTTTCCATCCCCCGGCTTAGTTGGTGGGCGGTGCCGTAAGTTTTTCTCCTTCTGTGTGGTCGATTCCTGGTGGTTAACCTCTTCAGTGGCCACTGGTCATTTTTTGTAATGGCCTCAGGGTTTCATCAGTGCCCCCAGTACCCCTGGACCATGTCTCTCATGGATCCGCATGAGATATGTATCCTTTGCCTGGGAGCATTACACGACATTCAGGGGTGTCGTTTTTATGACCAGATGACTCCCAAGGGTCGGCATGCCTGCCTGGATAAAATAAAGAAGTTCTTCGGCTCGAAGAAGTCGGAATCCTCAACTCCAGCGTCAGGGGCTTTGAGGCCGAGAGGAACCAATGGACACCGAGCCTTCACTGTCCGCCCCTCCACCAGGGCCCTCTATGAAGAGAGGCGCAGGAGATTGGCCGTTGGTGTCTTCGCTCTCCAGGACATCATGATTGTCTCCTTCCTCCTCGGCGCCGAGGAAAGACCAGGCCGAGCACCGTGGGAAGTCCAGGAAACACCGCCATCAGTCTCCATCTGCACACGGTATCGAGCTCATGTCGGCACCGGTGCCTGCTGTGATGCCCCCAAAGCGACCCCGTGGAGAGGAGACACCACCCTCCATTGAACCCAGGAGTCCCAGGTGTTCCCCACCAATACCAGTGCTGAGCACTGATCCCCCTCAGGGCTCCGAGGGAGATCTGGTGATGCCTCCCCTTCCTCTGTCCGTCCTGTCTTCGGCAGATTTCCAGGAGGAGTTGGAATGCAGGGTGCAATTGGTGGTCATTCATGCCCTGCAGGGCATCATGCCTCTGGCCCCAACACTGTTTCAACAGGTGCCAAAGCCTGCACCCTCAAAGTTGGCACTGCTCCTAGAGCACCTCGATGTCCTTCTTGGCGTCCTCCCTGTGCAGTCATTGCCAGTGCCTGGGGGTCCATTAATACCCCGGCAGCTACCATTGCCTCCTCCATCTGGGGTGATCCCCATTGTAGGTTCCTTCAAGGAAGAAGGTCCATCGCAGCCTGCAGCACCATTGAAGCCCTTGGTACCGTGACCGGCATTACCCAGACCAGTCCTGGGTCCTTCGGGGACCTCGATGCTCTCTGTTCTCTCTGTGCCCAAGCCAAGAGGCCTGGGCAGGGGAGCCCCACTGGTGTCTCCAGGTGATCTTAGTGAAGAAGACGCCCCTGGGATGATACCATAGAGTCTTCATCTGATGACTAGGGGGATCTCCCCTCGGACCCGTCTCCTCCAGAGGAGCGGCGTCGGACACTGCCCAAGGACCTGACCTTTGCGGGGTTTGTCCAGGCATTGGAAGAAACCATTTTGTTTCAGCTTCTGACGGAAGAGGATGCCAGGCACAAGATGCTGGAGGTTCTCCAATTGTCGATGCCCCAAAGGAGGTGGTGGCTGTTCCTGTCCATGACATTTTCAAGGAATTACTCCTTAGGATTTGTGAGCATCCCTGCTCTTTGCCACTGGTAAATTGGAAGGCTGTTGCAGTTTATTTAGTGCAGCATGCCTTGGGGTTTGAGAGGTGTCAACTCCCTCATCAGTCAGTGGTAGTGGAGTCTGCCCTCAAAAAAGTCAAGCGTTCCCGCACCCATGCCTCCACCCCTCTGGGACTGGAGCTTAGGGCGCTGGATGTGCTGGGAAGGAAGGTATTTCAGGGCGCCATGTTGATCGCCCGTGTTGCTTCCTAACAGCTGTACATGACGCAATACTCGAGAAATCTCTGGAAACAGGTCCAGAAGTTCTCCAAGCACCTGCCCCAACAGCAGCAGGATGCCTTGCAGACAATCATCCAGCAGGGCCTGGAATGTGGCAAACATGAGGCGCGCTCCACCTACTATGTGTCTGAAATGTCAGCTTGGCAGCAGCAGGCAACAGTGCCTGCAGGATGGCCTGGCTCTGAGCCTCTGACCTTCAGCTGGAGGTCCTGGAGAAGCTCGCAGACCTACTGTGTTCTGGTGAAAACTTCTTTGGTGACAAGATGAGGGATGCTGTGGCTCAGTTGAAGGATCACCATGAGACCCTTCAGCATACTCTGCATTGGATCCACCGTGCTTCGCCAGGAAATCCTCGCAGCAGAATCCTAGTAGGTCTTTTTATTGCCAGAGGAAGTATTATCCTCCTGCCTCTTGCGCCCATTCTCAGCATGTGGTCTCTAGGGACCACTCCTGGCAGTAGCGGACCCCCAGGCCTCAGCCGGCACCCCAGCCGAGTGTCGCTATGGGGTTTTGACTGGCTGCAGGGGAGCATAAGCCAATCGACCATATCCTTCATGCTGGGCCCTTCGGTTGGAGGCTGGCTGCGGTTCTTCATGGACTGCTGGCCCAGTGTCACCTCAGACTGGTGGGTCCTCTCCATAGTTCATCGATGGTAATGGTTGAACTTCCTGGGTGTTCCCTCGAACTCTCCTCAGTGCGCTTTTCGGGGTCTATCCTCACTTCAGAAAATACTCTTGATGGAACTCTCCACCCTAATAAGGCCAGAGCAGTCAAATTTGTTCTGCTGCACCAGCAAGGGCAGGGGTTCTACTCTCTATTTACTGATTCCAAAGAGAACTGGGGGACTCCATCCTATTTTGGACCTGAGAGCCTTGAACATGTTTCTAAGAAGAGAAAAGTTCAAAATAGTCTCTCTGGGCACCCTGATTCCCCTCCTACAAAGAGGGGACCAGCTTTGCTCTCTGAATCTGAAAGATGCATATGCCCACATTGAGATCTTCTCAGGCCACAAGAAGTATCTTCAATTCATTGTAGGCAAGAAGCATTTCCTTTACTGGGTGTTGCCGTTCAGCCTCACCTCAGCCTCACATGTCTTCACCAAGTGTCTGGCAGAAGTGGGTGCACACCTCCACCGTCTGGGGGTGTATGTGTTCCCCTACTTGGACGATTGGCTGGTCAAGAGTGCCACCAAGTAGGGAGCACTTCGGTCGCTGCACTTGACCATTTGGATGTTGGAGTCCCTAGGGTTTGTCATCAACTATCTGAAGTCCTATCTTACTCCGTCACATCAGTTGAGCTTTATTGGTGCCCATCTGGATACAGCTCAGGCCAGGGCCTATCTTCCTCGTGATTGGGTGCTTGCTCTGGCCTCCCTGGCGGGAGTGGTTCACCAGAGCTAGCAGGTCTCAGCACGCTACTTTCTCTGACTCCTGGCTCACATAGCTGCATCTGTCCACGTTACTCCCCTGGCTCGCTTACATATGTGCAGAGCTCAATGAACATTGCGGTCCCAATGGCAGAAGGCCATCCAAGACCTCTACATCCACATCCATGTTACTCTGGCTCTCTGGATCTCCTTGTCTTGGTGGGAAAGCCTGCTCAATTTGGAAAAGGGAATGCCATTTCAGTGTCCTCCTACCCAAGTTGTGCTTACCATGGACACTTTTACCCTGGGTGGAGCGCCTATGTGGAGGGGCTCCGCACTCAGGGTCTGTGGTCTGCTTAGGAAATCTAGTGCCAGATCAACTTCAAGCAATCTGTTACGTGCTTTGGGCGTTCAGGGATCGCCTACTCAACAGAGCAGTCCTGATCCAGACCGACAACCAAGTAGTTATGTGGCATATCAACAAGCAAGAAGGCACAAGTTCATTCCTCCTGTGCCAGGAGGCAGTTCACATTTGTTCATGGGCTTGGTCCCAGGGAATACTGCTCCGAGCTATGTCTCTTGCCGGGATGGAGAATGTGGTGGCGGACTGGCTGAGTCGAGTCTTCTGGCCCGAGTGGTCCCTGAATCAAGAAGTAGCAGATCGTACCTTCTGCTTCTGGGGAACCCCAGATGTGTATCTCTTCACCTTCACCTGCAACAGCATGGCAAAACAATTCTGCTACCTGTACAGAGGGGATGGCAAGTCAGCCTTGGATGCCTTCGCCCACCATTGGGGCGAGGGCCTTCTGTATGTGTATCCTCCGCTTCCCCTGGGGATGAAGACTCTCCTGAAGCTCCGACAGGACAGGGGGACCATGAGCCTCATAGCCCCTCATTGGCCGAGGCAGATCTGGGTCCCAGTCCTGCAGGATCTCCCCTGACCTTGTCTTACAGAATCAGGGCAGGCTGCACCATCCCAACCTCAGGGCATTGTTTCTGACAGCTTGGATGTTGAGAGGCTAATTCTGCAGCCCCTCGACCTGTCGGACAATGTGTCTCAGGCCCGGTGGCTTCCAGAAAGCCTTCCATGAGGAAGTCTTCTGACCTGAATTAGAGGAGGCTTTCCATGTGGCGGGAGCATCACGACTTAGATCCGTTCTTCTAATCCATACCAAAGCTGCTTGA
This sequence comes from Rhinatrema bivittatum, assembly GCF_901001135.1. NCBI lineage: Eukaryota > Metazoa > Chordata > Amphibia > Gymnophiona > Rhinatrematidae > Rhinatrema > Rhinatrema bivittatum. Next base: position 120,674,513 of record NC_042617.1, read on the forward strand.
ATACTTACTATATCTGTCAAAAGCTGGCTTGAAAACCAACTCCGTCTGAGTACACCTGAGAGCTATCTGTGCCTACCACCAGGGTTTAGATGGTTTATTTACCCATCTTTTTGCAACCTGTAGTAGGACATTTTATGAGAGGTCTGCTTTAGTCCCCTGCAGCCTCCGGCTGTGTCCTGGGACCTCAATGTGATGTTGGCTTGGCTCATGACAGATTCTTGCGCTCATTGTGCTCCTGTGAACTGAAGTTCCTGATCTGGAAGACAATGTTTTTGGTCGCGGTCACTTCAGCATGCAGGATCAGTGAGCTTCAAAGGGTGGTGACGTACCCACCATATACAAAGTTCTTTCATGACAGGGTGGTTCTGCTCATGCATCCAAAATTCCTGCCTAAGGTGGTGACGGATTTTCATCTTAACCAGTCCATTGTCCTATGTACCTTTTTTTCCTAGGCCTCATTCGCACCAGGGCAAATGTGCTCTGCACAGCTTGGATTGCAAGACAGACTTGGCCTTCTACCTGGAGTGAACAGTAGGCCACAGGCAGTCTATGCAGCTCTTCTTTTCTTTTGACAAGAACAGATTAGGAGTTGCGGTCACCAAGCAGACCCTGTCTAACTGGCTAGGGGATTCATTTCCTTTTGCTAAGAGCAAGCAGGACTGTAGCTTGAGGGCCATGTGAAGGCTCATTCTGTCAGAGCCATGATGGCTTCAGTAGCTCACTTGAGTGCGGTCCCTATAACTGAGATCTGCAAAGCTGTAACGTGGAGTTCCACACTTTTGCAGCACATTACTGTCTGGACAGGGATGGCCGACAAGATAGCAGCTTTGGCCAGTCTGTCTTCTGGAATCTATTTCAGCTATAGAACCCAACTCTTCCTACCTATGGCCCATTGTTCAGGTTCAGGATATCTCCCTCTGTTACCAACTGCATCAGTGTTGTTGTGGCCATTAACACCTGGTTAAATGCTGGTTGGTCCTGCTATTTGGGAACAGCCTGTAGCTAGGGATTCACCCATGTATGAGGACTACCATCCTGCTTGTCCTAGGAGAAAGCAGAGTTGCTAACCTGTAACAGGTGTTCTCCTAGAACAGCAGGATGTTAGTCCTCAGAAAATCTGACTGCCACCCCGCAGAGTTGGGTTTCTTCTGTGTATGTTGTTTTATTTTTTTATAATTCTATGTTACGAGACTGGAGCGGGACGCCACATGGACACGTGGATAGTGGCATGCTGTGCATGCTTAGTGTGCCAGTCAAAGTTTCTAGAAACGTTGACATGTTTTCCTTGCCAGGCTCCATCTGATGATGTCACCCATATGTGAGGACTAACATCCTGCTGTCCTAGAACAACACAAGTAAGCAACTCTGCTATCTTGGAAGCCCAGATAAAATGATTCTCCAAGCATAATGGCAGTCCTCACACTTAGATGACATCATCCGATTGAGCCTGGTACAGAAAACTTATGTCAAAGTATCTAGAACTTAGATTGAACCTCTCTGAGCATGCTTGAGCATGCGTTATATCACACATCTACGAGGGGTCCTCTTAGTATCTTCTTTTCCGTGGAATATCACGTGTCATGGCAAATTTAATCTCTCTGAACTTTAGGAAGTTAAACTTTTTCATTGCTGGTATTTTGGTACTTCTTTTGCACATTTTTTGTGGGATCATGTGGTCGATGCAGGATGCCTCTCTGGTTCACCTCTAGCCAGGTTTCTCAACGTTTTTGGATAAGTTTTATTTTGCAGTTGATCCCCGAGTTGGCGATGCGCTTGGTGCCTTCCTGCTGTTGTGTGCCGCCGCCATCAATTTTGACATTGCATCCCTTTTATTTTGAGACATGTCCATGTTTGGGTTTAAATGGTGCCTTCAGTGCAAGAGGACCATATCTATCACGGATCCTCATGAAAGATGTGTCCTCTGCTTGGGTGCATCACATAACGTCCAGGATTGCAGCAAGTGTGCCTGGATGACCCCCAAAAGGACTTAAAATCTGGCTCGACAAGATGGAATGACTCTTTGGATCAGCTAAGACCGATCCATTGACATCAGCATTTGAGGCATCGGCATCGATGGACACCGAGCCATCTACGATTTGTGGTGGGGAAACAGCACTTCTAGTACTGCATTCTGCCATTTGGTCTAGGGTCAGCCTCACGTGTCTTCATTAATTGCTTAGCCGTGGTGGCAGTGCACATTCACAGGCTGGAAGTCCTTTTTTTCTCCCTATCTGGATAATTGGCTGATCAAGAGCACCTCTCAGGCAAGGGCCGTAGAATCTGTGCACTCGACCATCTGATTGCTGGAGTCACTAGGATTGTCATCAACTACCCCAAATCCCATCTCATCCCATCATCGCAACTGGAATTCATTGGAGCCCTGCTAGATTCGGCTCAGGTTAAGGTCTTCCTGTCCCAGCAATGGGCCATCAATTTGATGACCATTGTGGCAGAGATTCAAGCGAGTCAGCAGGTTTCAGCATGGCACATATTGAGGCTGTTGGGCCACATAGCCACAACACTTCATGTCACTCCCTTGGCACGTTTGCACATGCGTAGAGCCCAATCAATCCTGAGATCCCTTTGACAACATCAAAGAGAAAAGACTAAAGAGGTTAGGACTTTTCAGCTTGGAGAAGAGACGGCTGAGGGAGGGATATGATAGAGGTGTTTAAAATCATGCGAGGTCTAGAACGGGTAGATGTGAATCAGTTATTTTCTCTTTCAGATAATAGAAAGACTGGGGGGCACTCCATGAAGTTAGCATTTAAAACTAATCGGAGAAAGTTCTTTTTCACTCAACTCACAATTAAACTCTGGAATTTGTTGCCAGAGGATGTGGTTAGTGCAGTTAGTATAGCTGTGTTTAAAAAAGGATTGGATAAGTTCTTGGAGGAGAAGTCCATTACCTGCTATTAATTAAGTTAACTTAGAAAATAGCCACTTCTATTAAAAGCAACAGTAACATGGAATAGATTTAGTTTTGGGGTACTTGCCAGGTTCTTATGGCCTGGATTGGCCACTGTTGGAAACAGGATGCTGGTCTTGATGGACCCTTGGTCTGACCCAGTATGGCATGTTCTTATGTTCTTATTGTGAGGAAGTTCAGAAGGATCTTGCAAGACTAAGAGACTGGGCATCTGAATGTAAGATGAAATTTAATGTGAATAAATGCAAAATGATGCACATAGGTAAAAATAATCCCAACTACAGGTCCACAATCCTGGGTTCCATATTAAGCATCCCCTCCATAGAAAAGAATCCTGGAGTCTTTGTGGTTAATATATTGAAATCCTCAGTTCAGAGTGAAGCAGTAATCAAAAAAGCAACTAGAATGTTAGAAATGATCTGAAAAAGGAATAGAGAATAAAATGTGGAATGTTATATTGTCTCTGTATCGAGCCATGTTGAGACTGTACAGTTACTATATGCAGTTCTGGTTGCCTCATCTCAAAAAAGCCGTAGTGGAGCTAGAAAAGGTGCAGAGAAGGAAGACAAAAATCATTAAGGGGATGGTATGGCTCCCTTAGGATAAGTTACACAGGTTAAGGCTTTTCAGCTTGGAAAAGAGATGAATGAAAGGGTACATGAAAAAGTTTATAAAATCATGAGTGGGTTGAAATGGGTAAATAAAGTACAGTTGTTAACCCTTTCAAATAATACGAAAACAGGGGATGCTTCATGAAACTAACAACCAGCAGATTTAAAATAGAAAGTACTTTTTCACTCAATGCACAATCAAATTGTAGACAAAGATGTAGTCAAGGCAACTAGTATAGAGCGGTTTAAAATAGATTTTGACAAATTTCTGGAGGAAAAGTCCATAGAACATTATTAGCTAGGTAGATGGGAAAGTCATCACTATCTCTGGAAGTGAACAACAAGAAATAAATCTGTTGCATCTGTGAACCCTTGGACTGAGGCGGGATTGGCTGTACCTACAGGGAGGAGCACTGCAGGTTCCCAAGTCAGCAGATTGACCCAGGTGAAGCAGAGACCAATCAGGGCCTTCGCCTATACCAGCCCTCGTTCCCCTCAGGTTGAGCATTTGAGTACCGGGGCCAGCAGGACTTAGGTAGGGTCTCTTCTATTAAAAGAAAGGTGGTCCATGGATAATTAGGGTCATAGGAGGCAGCGGTCAGTCATCTCAGAGGTGCAGGCGATGGTCAGAGACAGGTGGCGGTCAGGTGTATCTGAGGTACAGGCAGTAGTCAGGCGTATCTGAAGTATAGGCAATTGTCAGAAGCAGATATCTGTCTGAGAGAGGCGAGAGGGCGGATAGGAAGTGTGGACAGGCCAGGAGAAGAACAGGCTGGAACGAAGACAAGAGAACAAGCTGGAGAGAAGCTGGAGAATGAACTGAAGATAAGGCTGGAACGAAGAAGCAACACACACTACACAGACCTAGCTGTTGATGAAGCATTGGGCAGACACCCGGGCTAGCCTTTTATAGGGCAGGCTAGATGGTGTCATCTAAGATGCCGCAAGGAATTTCCCGCTTTGGGAATTCTTGCAGCATCGGCGCATGTGCACCTTAAGGAAGTCATCAACAGCTACGTTTGCTGGTGGCATCCTGCTGCATGCATGACTGGTGGTATTCTCTTCACCGGAGGCAGCATAACAGGCTGCAGAAGTGCTCTACATCAGGACAGGGACTGGAGAAGCTTCCCCACATCAGGATGTAGCTTGGTGGGCCTGGAGCTAGAGATGACAGCTGTGGTCCATGGGGTTAGCCCGTGGACCGCCAATCCTAACAAGATCTGTTTTTTGGGATCGTCCAGGTAATTGTGAAACAGATTGGCCACTGTCAGAGACAGGATGCTGGGCTCAATGGACCTTGGTGCTACCCAGCATGGAATATCTTATGTTCTTATTTTCTCTTACCCGCAGTACTTATATGTAATCAGCTTTGAAAAGCAGAATATAAATCAAAATAAATAAATTTTCTAAAATTTTGTATTTGGTATGGATCAAGTATTTTCCATGTTATTTTGCTTCTTTTCTATCTAAATATAATTTTAAGAAATTTGGCAAGGCCTCAACAAGCTTTCAGCAGTTGCCAGTCTTTACTGTTATCCACCTAACTTGTTTCCTTGGAGGGCCCCCTATCTCCTGTCATCTTTTATGATCAGCTGCTCATTGTGTAGGTGATAAGAGGAAAACTTCTGCTGCTTGGTTAAAGAGGACTTACATTTTTTGATTGTTAGAGATATTAGGGTAGATTTTAAAGGAGCGCGCGCGGCGTACACGTGCGTGCGCTACCCGGCATGCGCACCTGTACGCCCAATTTTACAACATGCGCACGCAAGGGGGTGCACCAAGCCCGCACTGCCTTCCCCCGGATTTACGCGCGTAACCTTTTGAAAATCCGGCCCATTGCCTTTAAACGAGAAGGTCACTGGTTCTAGTTCCCATTTCCTCATACTCAGGGAGCCAATTTTATAACATCATTTAGGAGTGAAACATGCAGACTTCAGTCATAATTTTCAGTACAGATGTATGCCCATAGTTCTGTTTTGAAAATTAGTTGGTATGCACAAACCCTTGTGCAGCATACATGTGCACATTTACGCCAGCATCAGAACAGGATGGATCACTCCCTCTGCATCACCGAGGGAGTTTTGCCTTGCTTGTCTGCTTGCTGCTGGGATTTTAGCTGCTCATACCATCAGCAGTCTCCTTGCCGCCTAGAATTGTTCCCACTCCTCTGACGTCATCAGTGAGGCGCTAGTTAAAGGGCCCAGCGCATCACTGGAGCAACATTGAACATTCACTGATTCTGCCTGTTTGGATTGCTCCCTCTGCATCACCGTGCGAGCTTTGCCTTGCCTGCCTGCTTGCTGCTGGGATTTTAGGTGCTCTTACCATTGGCAGTCCCCTTGCCACCCGGGATTGTTCCTGCCCTGCCTTTAACATCGTCAGTGAGGCGCTGGTTAAAGGGCCCAGCGCGTCGCCCCTTTGTGCGACCTCCTACGACCTCCTCCCTCTTATCCTTGGAAACCTTGATCCCAACTATATCTACATCCAGGTTGTACTTTTTATATGCTCCATTTTACTTCTGTTTGTATAAGTCTGTTTACTGGAATACCATGGAAATTTGTCCCATCATTGGTAATGGACGTTATGGTTATTTGAACACATACCATTGCAAACCTCCTCACCGCCCTAAGTCTTCTTTAATTTCCATTCTACCGTCCTTTAAATCAACTGCTTTAATACTGCCAGCTCTTTTAATCTTAGTTTTTAAACCTCAATCTATCAAGAAACAAATGCCGATTATCCATGACCTTATATTCACTCACTCCCCTGACATTGTCATCATCACAGAAACTTGGCTCTTTGATTATGACAGCATAATTTTAAATAAAATCTACCCAAATGGTTATATTCCTTTTTCAGAACCTCGGCCGGATTGGCGTGGAGGAGGTTTGCTTACAATTGTCAAGGCCGCCCTGCACCCTAGCAAGAAGGCCCTGACATTTAACAGCCCCTTTGAACTATTGCTTATCTCTACTACTATTTCAAACTTTTGTTCTGTTTACTGTCCTCCCAGTTTACTCAATCATGATTTATCCCCTCTGTTGGAGTCCTTAGCCACTCTATCAATTGGCTTAATTAATACCATTATTGCTGGTGACTATAACTTACACTTCAACAATAACCCACGTTCTCCAGCAGCATTACATCTGCTTGAACTCTAACTTGGTTAGATTGGACACAATTGATTAATGAACTTACCCACAGATTAGGTCAAACTCTTGAACTTTTATTTTACAACTTGGACAACGCTAATTTGACAGTGACTACTCAGAGTATAGCCTGGTCAGACTATTTTATTATCCAAATAACTGGTAATCTTAAACACGAATATTCCAGAACATTTAACGAATCCAAAAGAATATATAAAAGAAAAAAAGGTGGATCCTGAAGCTTTAATGTTGTGTTTGTGGCATTGTGGACCCTTGGTCGCTGTGGAGATAGCAGAAGTGTAGGCATCTTCCTGGTAGTGAGATGGTCCTCGAGGAACAAGTACCTGATAGTCCGGAAATCCTGAAAAGAATAAGAGAGAGAGACCCCTAAGGAGCGGTTGTCTCAGTTAGTAGAGGCCCCAAAGGGTGATGGAAGTGAGAGACCCCCGAGGAGTGGGTGTCTTGAGCTTCTAAGGAGCAAGGCCCTTGCAGAGTAGAGCGGCGTCTAAGCGTGCAGCTTAGAGTGGTCAGAGTAGCTTAAACCGAAGTCCTTGCTAACTCAAAGGTGGTAGCAAAGCAGAGGCTTTAAATACCCAGAGGTATTGACGTCATGCAGTGGGCACGCCCCCGAGGTTCCCGCCATGACGTGTATTTGAGCGTAGGAGATGTGCACGCGTGTGCCCTAGGAGGCCACGGGAGTGAGCGTGGCGGACTGGAACGCCCATACTAAGCTGGAGATGCCGAGGCCCTTGGCACCAGAGGCAGTCATCTTGCCCAAGGAGGAGGAAAATGGAAGAAAAAAGGTAAGGAGAGCGGTTGCAGCCATCTGTGACCAATGGACGCAACATTTAGCTACTCTTCTTCCTCATATTTCAGCTGTTACTAATACCGATACTCATACTGACCTAGATCTTCTAGTTGAGGAATTGAATTATTCCATTTCTAGCTCTTTAGACTCTATAGCCCCTAAAAAGCTCTGTAAGTCCTCTCCAGGCCTAGTGCCCCATGGTTCTCTCCACATCTGCGCAGCCTAAAACTCAAATTACAATGCCTGAAAAGACGATGGTGGAAAAACCATCTTCCTGGAAAAATGATTATTTCTGTCATTTACACAGATACAAAAAAGAAATTGACCATGCTAAAAAACTGTTCTATGCAAGCAAAATAAACGCAGCCAACGGTAATTCTAATACCTTATTTAATATTGTAAAATCATTAACCACAATTAAAAATGAACCTCTTGATCATATCTCTGATGCTTTTTGCAATAATATTGCTCTATTCTTTAGAGATAAAATTAACTCAGTTTCCTCTGAATTTACATATCTGCCTATCCCTTTAGTTAATTTTCCTCCATCTACTTGTGGCTGATCTGAGTTTTCTACCATAACTCATATTTTTACAAAAATGAAGGTATCCAATAGCCCATATAACCCCTGTCCAGGATTATTAATAAAGAAGGTCTGAGAATATATTTCACTTGCTTTAGCCCAAATTGTTGACCTATCACTTACCATCAGTACCTTTATGAATACCCTAAAACAAACCTCTATCTTACCTATTCCCAAAAAGAAATCAACAGATCCCACAGATTTTTCAAGCTATCGTCTGATAGCCTCTTTACCTACCCTAGCCAAAGAGATTGAATCCGTAGTTCTCTATTAGTTCTCCATTAGCTAAGTGAATTCATAAATGGTAACAACATTCTTCACCCAAATCAACATGGATTCCGTAAAGGACACGGTACTGAATCTCTCCTTCTTTCCTCTTTTGACTCTATTATCCATGGCTTTGACTCCAACATAGACTATCATAATTTTTCTGTACATGTCTGCAGCATTTGATACTCTAAATCATGAAATTCTTTACGCTAACCTTCAGCATATTGGTATCAATGGTACCTTTCTTCAATGGTTTAAGTCATTTGTATCTTGCTGTCCTTGACAAATCAGTCTCGGGCAATTTCATTCAAACTGGCACTATACTAATTCAGGTGTTCCACAAGGTTCTGCTCTGTCAGCCATCTTTTTCAATATTTACCTGTTGCCTCTTTGTCATCTACTGTCTGGCCTAGGTATAAATTTCAAAATATGTGCAGATGATATTCAATTCATTCTACTTTATACTTCTTGCTGGTCTGATACACTGTTGCTAATGAACTTATATCTCAAAACAATAAAAACATGGTTATCTCACAATCTTCTTAAAGTGAACACTGCAAATACTGAGATAATACAGTTATCCACCATTCCAAATTCATCATTTGCTCCTCCCTCAAAATTTACTTTTGAAAATTTTACCATTCCCATTCTGAGTCATGGGCATTATCTAGGGATTGTCCTAGGCTCTAACTTATCAATGTCTGCCAATATCTCATCAGTAGTTAAAGGTTCATTTTACAAAATCCACCTGCTAAAAAAAACTGAAACCCCTTCTATATCCAAAAGATTTCCACTCTGTATTACAAGTTTTAATTCTGACAAGCTTAGATTATTGCAACTCACTTTACCTAGGCTTTCCAGATTCTGCTCTACATCCCCTTCAATTAGTTCAGAATACTGCTGCTTGACTCCTCACCAATACCAATCTTAGAGGTCACATTACCCTAGTTCTTCAATCATTTCATTGGCTTCCAATATGTCAGTGCATCCAATATAAAGCTTTATTGATTATACACAATCTAATACACAACCCCCTCAACAGTTTGGCTATGTTCCTCACTGCGATTATATCAGCCTCCACGACATCCATGCTCCATTGACAAAAACAAGTTCCAAACATTAAGGGGGTCATTTTCTAAAGGGATCGCACGCGATAGATAAGTCGGGGTGGAGTCCACACCGGAAGGCGAGGAGTCGGGGGCGGCATAGGGGCAGACTCTGCGACCTTAGAAAATCCAGGCCTAAGACTGCTAGTTTAGATCTAACTAGGAAACAGGCTTTTTCTGTGGCAGGTCCAATATTATGGAACTCATTACCAGACACACTCTGACTTCTACCGAATACAAAAGAGTTCAAAAAAGCTGTAAAATCTTACTTATGCTCTGCTGTATTTAACAAATCCAAGGCATGATGGTTTTTGCTTTTATATTTTATATTATTTTAAAGTTTGTCTCTTTTTAATTTATTATGTAATCTTTTTTATTTTATGTTATTTTTTTGTCCTGTTTATGATTATGACCATTATTTTCAAGTAAACCACTTAGACCTACCATAAATTGTATTGGCGTATAAAAAAGATTTTAAATAAATAAACAAACAGGTCTAAAGTTTTACATGACATTTACGGGCATACTTTTTTTTTTTTAAATAATTCAGGATTTGTTGTAGAAAACAACATCGTATGACAATATGGAAACATATGAATAAAACAATTCCATATTTCAATATACTGATGAACAGAATTACTTGTCTGATGTCAAATACCACTAGAGACTTAAGGCTCAAACTACTCCATTGCATATGAAATACAACGGAACCAGGAACACTTAAATTCCATTCCTCATAAAAGCACAGTATACACATTACAATATTAGGTATAATGAATGAATATAGAACAGACCATAATAATCAGGAAAACAATATAATAAGTCAATTTCCACAGTAGAAATTTCCCCCCTTTTTTTCGAACACATGTCCCCCATCCCATCCCAACCCTGCCCTCCCATCCCCCAAAAGCTATGCATTATCCCTCACTCCTTCCAAACGTGCTTTCGGGTGCTATACCTTCTCTTTCCAAATAATATAGTGATGCCATATTTTGTCGAATTTCCCCATATGCTTCCATTTCACTGCAGTTATTTTATTCATATAATACACTCTATCGGGACAGGACGAGGCGTATTCGTATTCTTCTAATAAAAGGCTATTTCTCCTCTGGCCACCATTATGACATGTTGGAAAGAAGAGATAACATCCAAATCCATGCCAGATTTTGGATCTTTAGGTATTCTTACCCCCTATAATATCAAATATAAGTTGCACTATAGAATCCCAAAGCAAAACAATCTTAGGGCAACCCCACCAGATATGCAGAAAAGTGCCTTTCATCCCACACCCCCTCCAGTGGAGATCATTTAAATTGGGATATATCTTATGTAGCTTAGCAAAAGTAAGATACCAAGGAAATAGCATCTTATATCTCTGTTCTACTATCAATGCAGAGATGGAGCTCTTTTTTATATGAGAAAACAGGTCTCGCTGTAAATCCTTCTCCTAATCTTTAATATGAGTTGTTACCAATCCTAGGTCTTTATTTAAAAAACTGTAAATTCTGGCTATCCCCTGTGACACCATAGATGCTTTAGGGCAATAGCCTTCAAACAAGGATTTCTCTTTAATCAGTGCTGCTCTGATGTTCTTTTGGGAGAAGAAGTAATGTAATTGTAAATAGAAATAATAATCGGTAGATTCCAAGTCGTATGTAAGCATCATCTCATTGAAAAATTTAAATTGTTTACCATTCCAGATATGTTCAAAATTGCTACAACCCTTCTGTTCCCAACATCTAGCCAAGATTTTAGAACAACCCGGTACAAAGTCATTATTAAAGAAAATAGGAGAGCTATAAAAATAATTCCTATTTCCTACCAAACTACTCTTCCTCTTATCCCAAATCCTCAGAGTGAGAGCTACAGTGGGGGGAACATCAGGAGGTAACCCTCATGCCTTCTCGGATAACCACACCAATCTGTCAGGAAAAATGCCCCCAGCATTGCCCCCTCTAATTCAATCCATCTTCCCCCCGCTCGTGCCAGTCTAATACATTTCTAAGTTGGGACGCCACGTAATACCAAAGTAAACAAGGTACCCCCAACCCTGCTCCCCATCACGCGAAAAAACATAACTTTACTACTACCTCATGGGGGCCTTCGTTTCCAGATAAAGTGAAAAGGTTTACGCTGCCAGCGCGTGATATAGACATCCAGGAAACAGATGGGCAAAGTCTGGAACAGATAGCTAATTCTCGGCAGGGCATTCATTTTTACAGCTGAAATTCTACCTAGCCATGATAAATCACCTTTACCCCATCTCTGTAAATCCTCCATAACTTTCTCCCAAACTTCATCATAGTTAAGGGAAAAAAGATTATCTAAATTGGCTGCCAGTTACACCCCAAGGTTCTTCACTGCTGATGCTACAATTTTGAAGGGAAATCACTCCCTAATACCCTCATCCTGGGCCAAAGATAGTGAAATATTCAGTATTTCAGACTTTTCTGCATTAAGTTTATACCCTGATACACTGCTGAATTGCTTCAAATTCTCTACTTGAGCACCCATAGTGGTCTCAGGGAAAGCTACTGTAAAGAGAACATCATCCACAAATAATGATAGCTTGTATTCTTGGTCCCCTATGCATACCCCTTAAATATCCCTGCGTTTCCTAATTATGGCCGCCATTGACTCTAAGTAAAGCGCAAAGAGTAGCGGGATGAGGGGGCACCCCATCTTGTTCCTCTTTCAATAAGGAAGACCCTTGAATAACCCCCATTTACCTTTATGCAAGAGCTGGGACAACTATACAACTTCCTGACCCATAAGGAGAAATTACCCCCCCAAGCCCATTTTATCCAAAACTGAAAATAAATAATCCCAATGAACTAGACCAAATGCCTTTTTGGCATCAATTGTGAGCAAAGCTACTGGGATCTGATATGTCCAGGCCCACCATATTAAAGTGATCACCCTCCTGATGTTGTCTGCAGCGAGACGGCCTGGCACAAAGCCTGTTTGATCAGGATGAATCAATACACTTGCCACCCCACCCTAGCGCCTCCTTTTACCGCGGGCCCTCATTTGCATACTCGATCGCGTGCATGGTAATTTGATGTGAGCGCCTTCAAGCTAAGGCCGCTATTCCTCGAATGCCAACTTAATAGCCAGGAGCTCTTTGTCACCGATCCCATAATTCTTCTCTGCCGGAGAGAAACGTCATGAGAAGAAAGAGCAGGGACATAAGGGCTTGGAATCTCCAGTCTGGCTCAGAACAGCCCCCACACCTATGTCAGAGGCATCAACCTCTACGATGAATGGCTTGTTGGGGTCCAGATGAAGTAAGCATGGTTCCGTGGAAAAGGCAGTCTTTAAATCTTCGAACGCGGAAATGGCCTCCGCAGACCATTTAGAAGCATTGGCCCCTTTCCGGGTCATAGCAGTCAAGGGCACCATTAAAGAGGAATAGTTTTTTTTATAAAGCTTCTATAGTAATTGGTGAACCCCAAAAATCATCTCAGGGCCTTTAGACTGGTAGGTTGGGACCAATTCTTGATACTTTCTAATTTTTGGGGATCCATCTGGAAGCCATCTTTCGACACAATGTAGCCAAGAAAAGGCACGGTGTCTTTATGGAATTCGCACTTGGATAGCTTGGCGTAGAGTCGGTGTTCTCGGAGTCTTAGTAGAACTTGCTTGAAGTCTTCTAGATGAGTAGACAGATTCTGAGAAAATATCAGGATGTCATCTAGGTACACTATGACACTCTTGTACAAAAAATCCTGCAGAATGTCATTCATTATGTTCTGGAACACAGTGGGTGCATTGCACAGGCCGAAGGGCATTACTAAGTACTCAAAATGACTGTCTCAAGTGTTGAAAGCCATTTTCCACTCGTCACCACTGCGAATCTGAGCTAAGTTATAGGCCCCTTTCAGGTCAAGTTTCAAAAATATCTTGGCCCCTGAAGCTGGTCAAACATCTCTGAGATTAAAGGCAGGGGGTAACGGTCTTTAATCGTAATCTCGTTCAGACCTCGATAGTCGATACAAGGACGTGAGGTTCCATCCTTCTTCCCCACAAAGAAGAATCCTGCGCCGGCTGGCAACTTTGAAGGTCTAATGAAACCTTTCTGTAAATTCTTCTTGATGTACTCGGACATAGCCTTATTCTCTATTGCAGAGAGTGGATAGATACGTCCTTTAGGAGGTTCAGTGTTTGGTTTCAGCCGAATGGCACAGTCATAAGATCTGTATGGAGAAAGGATGTTGGCAGCTTCTTTGGAAAACACATCACTGAATGATCCCTATTGAGGCGGAAGTCCTGCCATCACTGGAGTTGTAGGCGATCTAAGAAAGCTATTAGGAGAACACAAAAGGATTAGATGCCCAAGTCTTTTTCAATCTTTATTGCGGTGGAGACGGGAGTAGCCTGTGGACTGCCAAGTGTAATAACTACCACATACACTGAATACTAGAAGTGTACCAAAAGTATGGAAAGCAAAAAGGAAAAGAACAAGAGACAGCACTGAACAATCACAATATATCTACCTCTGAACCGATAAATCCTTCAATGCATAGGTGTAGAGCAATTGCCCTTACTGCATTGACAATTTTCACTTCCTCAGACACCTGCCTTTTTATATAAAGAGGCATATATCAAATGATGGTATTGGTTGGTACTGGACATGTACAAATAAAGATACAATATTTATTGCTCCTGAATATCACGCTTGTGCTAGCTACCACATCTTCCTGGACCCATGTGATATTTACCGTGCCTTCTCTTTTTTTAACACACTACTTCAGCCAATAAATCTATTTATTTAAAAACTGTTTTTATTCCACCTATAACAGTTTCCTTTGCTAGGCAGATTACATTAATTAAAATACAAACCAGTATATCACTGTTATGTGACACAGGTATTTTGTGTGCCCTTGGGCCTCGGCCCGACCCCAGACGGATCCAGGACTGAACCGAGGGTTGGCGACGTGTCGCAGCATGGCAGAACACGGACTTACCCTCTGCCGGGCCTGCAAGCTCCCAGAGCCAACAACAGGATGATGTTGGTAGGGGAACAGTCTTCCGACCATTCCAAGCCCTTTCGGACCTGCTGCTTGGATCGGCATGGAGCAGCAGGCCGGCCTGAGGATGAGGGCAGATGGAGGCCTTGACACGAAGACATGACACCAAGGTTGATGCGACGGCATCACAGACGAGGGTTGATGCGAAGACATGACACCAAGGCTGATGCGACGGCATCAGAGACAAGACGAGGGACTTGACAAAATCCTGACGAGACGAGAAGCTGGGAAGGTAGACATTGGCACAGTCTCTCAGGGTGCCCTACTCAGCCCACCTTCACAGGAGGACCCAATGGGCTGGTCGCGGACCATCCTGTCCCACTGCATGCCCTACACAGCCCGAGGAGGCTGGTCACAGACCACGCGGAGAGCGGGACAAGCGCAAGAAGGAATCCAGCCAAGGCGGAACTTTGACGACGGAGCCGATGTCATCTGGAGCACCACAAAGGCTGGCAAGTCAGGATGGCTGAGGAGCACAGGACACCAGTCCACTGCCGGCATCTCCCAAGACGGAGAAGCGTCACCTAGAGATCCATGGCCGGCAGAACAGAAGGCTCCAGAGCACAAGAACAAACACCAAGGAGGGCTGGAACATTAGGAAGCGAGACATCAGGAGACCTGGACGAGGACCTCAGGCAATGAAGACATGGCAAGACGAGACGAGGAGCTCCACGAAGATCACCAAGGACCTGTCGGAGCGCTGGCAGGCAGGATCCTCCAGGACTGAAGTAACTCCGATGCAAGGCCAACAGGAATTGCAAGAACAGCCCTTTTATAGGGCTAGCACAGGAAATAGTCTCAAGGTGGGGCCCAGGGCATATCCGGCCATGGGCCCTTTAAATCTTGACGAGAGGCGCGGCCGCGCGCCTAGGAGCAGGAAGGAAGATGTGCAGGACCGTGGACAGTGGTCCTGCACTGGCGTCAGCGATGCAGCAGCAGGGCTGGGCCTGGAGACAGGCCCCGATGACGGCAGCGGCTCTAGCCGCTGCAGGAGGCCCTGAGGGCGGCTCCAGCCACCAATCCAGCTTGGGGCTTGTGGCCTCCAGCCGCGAAGATGGCAGAGACGGTGGCAGCAGCTCCAGCCGCGTAGAAGGCAGGGAAGTCCACGGCTCCGGCCGCAACAAGGGAGGAACGTGATGGGCGGCCTCCGGGCCATGTGAGATAAGTGAGTCCGCGGCTCCAGTCGCGATAAAGGCCCGACTTCGGCGGCGTCCAGCCACATCGGGCAGCAGCAAGTCAGCAACGGTAAGAAGCCTGCTCGCGGGGGGACTCGCGGGCAGCGTTTATAACAATCACCAATAATATACAAAATAAAACAATCCATAAAATAAAATCAAAAGTATACAACACCGAATCTTCATTGTTTGCAAAATAAAAATGCCTTCAGCTGCTTGAGAAATTTAGAAACATCATCAGTATTTCTCAGTACTTCTGGTAAAGTATTCCAAAAATATGTTCTGGTAGCACAAAAAGCTCGTTTACTAGTTTCTGCTAACCGTGCCTGTTTAGTAGAAGGTTATTGCAATAGAAATTTTCCTCAAGAGTGTAAATTCCTAGGAGGTATATACCTTTTAATCAATGATGTCAGATAAGATGGACTTTGAGTATTTAAAGTTTTAAAAACAAGCATTAAAACTTTAAATTCAACACTTTTACTAACTGGTAGCCAATGAAAATCAGTTAGCAATGGGGACACATGATCCCATCTATAGCTCCCAAAAATTAAGCGAACAGCTGAATTTTGTAGCACTTATAGAGGATAAATAGAGGACGCAGAAAGACCAATATACAGAGAATTACAAGTCAATCACACTAAGCACAAAAGATTGAACAATTGTACGAAAGTCATTCTTCTCCAATATGTATTGCAAATATCTCAAATATCGCAGTTTATAATAACCCACTCTGAATATTTGAAGAATATGAAAAGTTAACTGGGAGTCGAATAAAAAAACCAAATTACAAACTGTAGCTTTAATAGATATATCCTTTCCCAGTATAGTGAGAGAGTTAACAATATGTTTTTGCAGATAATTTGAATCCTTTGAAAAGCATATAATCTCAGGGTTTTTTTTTAAACATTCAGCATCAAATGATTTTTGTGCATCCAACATTAATGATTTTAAGAGTTTCATAGATCAGAATCGAAGTTGCTTGAAATGATATATCCACTGGAGAATACACTGCATACATTCTAAACATAATGGAATGTTCTTCTAATATAGTACACAAATAACACATAAATACATTAAACAGTTCTGTAGACAACACCGATCCCTGTGGAACCCCGGATGGAATAAAAAAACCAATTAGAATATGACTCACCAATCTTGACTTGTTGTTTTCTATTATGAAGATAGGATACGAACCACTTATGTACTATTCCCCCT
Source organism: Rhinatrema bivittatum (assembly GCF_901001135.1). Lineage (NCBI taxonomy): Eukaryota > Metazoa > Chordata > Amphibia > Gymnophiona > Rhinatrematidae > Rhinatrema > Rhinatrema bivittatum. The sequence continues at coordinate 120,691,389 of NC_042617.1, forward strand.
ACGCTAAAACCTTTTAGACAATCTAATAGGATATCATGGGAAACCATGTCAAAAAATACATCCAGAAATATGCTAATGACTATTTTACTTTGATCAAATACTCGAAGCAAATAGTTCTTTACAGAGACAAGCAAGTTCTCAGTGTTATGTTTCTGTCTGAACCCACATTGAAATTGATGTAATACATGACTTTCTTTCAGAAAATCTAAGAATTGACACTGTATCAGTTTCCCTAATATCTTTCCTAGCATACTTAAGATTCAAAATTGTCCGAAAATAAGAAGTGGAATCATTTCCCAAACAACACGTTTAGACACTGGGCAAATGATAGCTCTTTTTAGTGTAATAGGAATATATCCTTCGGATAGCAAAGAATTATATAAAGAAATGAAAGTCTCTAAAAAATCATCCTTAAGTGAATATAATACAACTGAAGGACAAGGATCCAAAATGCAAAATGTATTGTTAAGATGAAACATATTTTTGAACTTGCAATTTACCTACTTCTTGGAATGTTTCCCATAATACAGGGGCTTGGCCCAATAAAGAAATGCTAGCTCCTAACCCGGTGCTTGCTGCCTCAGAATTAAATTCAGAAGGGATTGAAGATTTGCCGTTAGAAACTCAGTCTTCCTACACAAAAAAGAAGCAAAATCTTCTGGTGAAAACTTTATGGAAGAATGAATTCTCTTTAGTCACTTGGGTGATTTTCTTAACTGTGTGACTTATTTAAGTCATGTGGCTGAGAGAAAGTTTTTGAAGCTGAGAGGAATAATATTTTTCCTTGCTGTTTCAAACATTCTTTTATAATTCTTCCTAGCTTGTAAATATTGATCTTGTGTAACATGGGAATGATATTTCCGCCACTTCCTTTCACACTTTCTCATCAATCTTTTACTGGTGAACTAGAGCTTGATCAAACCAGGAAACTCTAAGGTGCTCTCAATGGATCACTTTGCATGTAACTGGAGCAACCTTTTCAGTAATAAAATGCAAAGCAGAATCTAAGGAATCAGCAAAATTATCAATTGAACTACTGTCCAAGCAGTCTTTAGCTATTAATCATTCAGACTGGAATAAACAATAATCAATTGGAGCCCAAGCTTTGTTAACACTAGCTTCAATAGTAGTGAGTATTCCATAAATGCTGAAATGTATTAGGTCCTATTTTTGTGCTCATTAACTTAGTATATGCCATGTTAAAATAATGATTTTAAGGCTCAGCGAGTGTTATTATTTCACCTTCTATACAGCTTCATTGTACCCTGACTATGACACCTCCCCACTAACAGAGATCTCCTCGGTTCTCCATTCCATGCTATCCCCATGAGCTCCTCACAATTCATCAAACTCAGCCTGTAGTGCAGCTTCCTAGCCACCAAGAGTCCTCAGTGAACCATGCTCTTCCTCTTTGCCTGCACCACACCCATCCCTCAGTCCTACATAATCCATCCTTGCCAAACACTCCTAGCTTTTGCATCGAGTCACCCTTGGCTTCTTGCCCTAGCCACTGTTGCTTTGCAGTCTACCCAGGCCTATCCTTGTGGCCTCTGGGCCTTCTTGCTCCTTGTTTTGCCTTTTGGCCTAAGGGCATTCTTGCTCCTTGACTTGTCTAATGGCCTATGGACCTTCTTGCTCCTTTTCCTGCCTTATGGAATTTCTAGGCGTTCCCCTGACCTCTGGCCTATCTAAGCCTTGCCTTGCTCTGTGGTCTATTTAGGCCTCTCATTGCCTTGCTCCTCAGGGCCTTATCTTGTCTAGCCCCTACTGACTTCCTGTATTGCTGCCTTTGGGCTTTTATGTTCCTTGTTCCATGCTGTATTTGTCTCACCCTGTCCTGTCTTATCTTCATCCAGTCTTTGCCTGCACTCAAACCCCAGTACCAGTCCTTTCCTACACTCAAGCCCCAGTTCCAGTCCTTTCCTGTACTCAAGCCTCAGTTCCAGTCCTTGCCTGCACTTAAGATCCAGTTCCATTCCTCGCCTGTTCTCAAGATTCAGTTCCAGCCCTTACCTGCACTCTGTTCCTATCCAAGTCTTGCTCCAGACTCACCATGATTTACTGCTGTTGCAGAGACCTGCTGGCTCCTAGAACCCAAGGGCTCAACCTGTGGGGAAGGGGGCTGGTTAGGAAGAAGACCAGCCATAAACTTGCCCTGTTGTCCTGTGCCACTCCAAGGGTGATGTTCCCTACATCCAGCCATGACTCTACATCTAGCGAGTATGACCCACTCTATGTGATACTTTGCTACTTATAATGCACTTTACTATCTCTTAACCAATGAGTTGCTAGACAGGTAGTGCATCACATAGCAGCGCAAATATATTCTAGTTTTGCACTGATCAATGACTATTTTTTTTCTTTGCATACAATTCCTCTACACAGTGATGCAAACACTACTGATATATTTAATCCTTTACTTTAAATATTATTATTCAAATTAGTCCCATGATGTGGTTCAGTGAAATAAGAATGCTTAAAGCTAGCACCTGTGAAGAAAACAAACTTCTTTTATTAAAATGCTACAAAATAATATAAGGTATACCTTGGAGAGAGAGGCAGCCTGCTATGCAAAGCACCAATATAACACTTTCTTTCTCTCAAATGATTTTGTTAGCAAGACTATATATAGGATTTATACACTTGCTTCATTTACCCCTAAACTAGGTTACATAATTGCCAAAATTTCTATGCTTGGTTTTCTACTATAAACAAATAATCTGAATGGACATATGGTAATTTGCTCTTGGCTTCCATGCTAATTATCCTCGTTTCATATGTAAATGAGATTATCTATTAAATGGAATGTAAACTGGCCTTATTACTGTTCAAAAATGTCTAATCTTAGATAGAATGCCAACTGACCTCCTATCTGTTCAAAATGTTCTATAACTTTTTAGTTCAGCATTTTTTATCTAATTTATAGCATCTTTTTGCCTAGGAAAACAAGTACAAAGCTGAAGCTATAATGTTAGTACTTACAAAACTGCCTATGATCAAAAAAATTAAAAACTTAGTAGAACAAGAATAATGACTTCATGTGTGACATGTCAAAAAGTGTTTCATTGCTTCTTCACTGCCTTCATATCTGTGATGGGGGCTGTAAGCACCACAATAATTCCCCCTTTTCATTATTTTCATGATGACATAGCATAATAAGCTCCCTTCATTGGTCTCTCCTTCATGTCAAATCTTGTTTATTTATTTATTAATTTAATTGTTTTTGTATAGCGACATTCGATCGAGATATCACATCGGTTCACATACAACTGAACAGTAAATAAGACATGGGCTGCTTATTTTTACAGTATAACTTAGAACAGATTAGCAAGTAACTAATTATAAAACATGCGCTGCTTAATATAATACATGGGCTGCTTATTTTTACATTATAATTTAGAGGAGTGGTTAACAAGAACTAATTATAGTACATATAATACATGTGCAAAGGGATTGGGGGCTTGCATCATAAGAACATAAGAACATGCCATACTGGGTCAGACCAAGGGTCCATCAAGCCCAGCATCCTGTTTCCAACAGTGGCCAATCCAGGCCATAAGAACCTGGCAAGTACCCAAAAACTAAGTCTATTCCATGATACCGTTGCTAGTAATAGCAGTGGCTATTTTCTAAGTCAACTTAATTAATAGCAGGTAATGGACTTCTCCTCCAAGAACTTATCCAATCCTTTTTTAAACACAGCTATACTAACTGCACTAACCACATCCTCTGGCAACAAATTCCAGAATTTAATTGTGCGTTGAGTAAAAATGAACTTTCTTTGATTAGTTTTAAATGTGCTACATGCTAACTTCATGGAGTGCCCCCTAGTCTTTCTATTATCTGAAAGAGTAAATAACTGATTCACATCTACCCATTCTAAACCTCTAATAGATAGATAGATTAGGAACGGGTTGCATAGATAGATTAGGAATGGGTTGCATTTCCAGGCTAGGAGGGGTTTACAAGGGGCTGATTTGCCAGAGAGGTGTGGGTAGCTATGGGGAAGGAGGGGAAGTGGTGGTGGAGATGGGGGTGAGGGAGGTAGGGGGGATAGCGAGGGGGGCTTTGGGAAAGGATTTCACTTGCAGGATTGTCTAGGGCCGAGGAGTGTGTTATTGGTTATGTGAGGTGGGGGTGGGGGTGGGGGGCTAGGTCTCTGGCGGGAAGGCTTTCGGGAAAAGCCATGTTTTGAGGTGTTTTTTAAAGGTTTGCATTGAGGGTTCTATTCTGAGCCGGGGAGGGAGGGAGCTCCATAGTGTGGGGCTGGCTACTGATATGGCGCGTTTTCTGACTGAGGAGAGGTGTGCTGCTTTGGGAGGGGGGATGGCGAGGATTCCGGATTCGGTGGATCGGAGGCTTCTTTGTGAGGTGTGGGGGCGGAGGGCAGTGGTTAGCCAGTCTATCTTGTTGATCATTTTTTTGTGGATGAGGGTAAGGGTTTTGTATTGGATTCTGTAGTTGATGGGTAACCAGTGAAGATCTTTGAGGATGGGGGTGATGTGGTCGCATTTTCTGTTGTTTGTGATGGATCTAGCAGCAGCGTTTTGTAGTACTTGTAGAGGTTTGATGGTAGAGGCAGGGAGGCCAAGGAGGAGAGAGTTGCAGTAGTCGAGCTTGAAGAAGAGAATCATTTGGAGGATGGTTCGATAGTCTTGGGCATGGAGGAGCGGTTTGAGCTTTTTCAGGGTTTGCAGTTTGAAGAATCCATCTTTGATCATTGTGGAGACGTGTTGTTTGAAGTTTAGTTCGTTGTCGATTGTTATTCCAAGGTTTTTTATGGTGTGTTTGAGTTGGGTCCTTGTGCAATTAGGTGTGGGGTCCATGGGGAGGAATGTGGAGTGGTCGTTTGCAATGTATATGATTTTGGTCTTGTTTTGGTTGAGGGAGAGGGATAGTTGTGAGAGTAGCTCGGTTATTTTAGGCAGGAGTTGGTCCCAGGTTTTTAGTGTGTTTTCAATGGTTTATTTAGGGGGAGTAAGATTTGTAGGTCATCTGCGTAGACATAGTATGTGAGGTTCGATTCTGAGAGGAATTTGCAGAGGGGGAGGAGGTATAGGTTGAATAGTGTGGATGAGAGGGATGAGCCTTGAGGGACGCCGTGAGGCAGTGGAATTTTGGGGGGATTCTGTTGTGTTTATTTTTATCTTGAAAGATCTGTCTGTGAGGTATGATTTGAACCATTTGATAATGGTGTCGCATAGTCCAATTTCTATGAGTCTGTTGATAGTGTCAAAGGCAGAGGAGATATCCAGGAGTATCAATAGGTATGATTTTCCATGGTCGAGTCCTCGTAGGATGGTATCGGTGAGGGTGAGGAGGAGTCTTTCTGTGCTGAATAGTTTCCTGAAGCCATGTTGTGCTGGAAGTAGGATGTTGTGGTCTTCTAGGTAGTCTGAATCTTGTATTAACTTGTTACTGTTGAAGTATCTGTTAACAGTTTATTACTTCTAAGTTCTAAGTTTACTTCTAAGTTTATTACTTCTAAGTTCTAAGGACATTTTTATATGTGGTCTTGTTTCTTGTACACTTTGGTTGATAATACAATCAGAGGGTTGCAGCAAGAAATAATTCACTGAGTCTTATGTTTATGTATAAACGGTTTTTATTGAAATCAACTCATAACCTCAGAACAAACAAAGAGACATAGCATTTTTCCCTTTTTCCTACATCTCCAAACATAGCCAGTGCAGTGAGTGAGAAGATAACAGCTACGATGTACAATCCCCCCCCCTCCCCGCTCCCGCCCCCTGGGACCCTTGCAGAAAATATCTATAGTTCACGAGTAAGTGTGAAGCCCAATTGATGTCCAATTCAGCAATTGATGATCAAGCTACGTGTCCTGTGAGGTAAGTGTTGGAGGTATCCATCCCAGACCTGTAGAAACGTCTTCCGCCTCTGAGGATTCTCCCGAGAAGCCACATTGTCCATCTGCATCATCCGGTGCAAGTGGATGCGCCATAACCAATATGAGGGACCTTCCGCTGATTGCCATGTTATTAATATGACTTTTTGAGTTCTATTTGCAATATATCATTTTCTTCTTCAGGGAAAGCAGGAGGGCAGTCAAATTCCAAATGGCAAATGTCCACAGAGAAAAGTTCAGGAATCTCAGTGTAGTTATAACTACAGGAGCAGTCAGCTTGGAAGTGGATTAATGGCAGAGGTTCAACATGCATTGGCAAATGAGACATAATACAATACAAGGATTAATATAAGAACATAAGATATGCCATACTGGGTCAGACCAAGGGTCCGTAAAAACCAATATCCTGTCTGCAACAGTGGCCAATCCAAGTCACAAGAAACTGGCAAGTACCCAAACATTAAATAAATCCTAAGCTACTAATGCTGGCAAAAAGAGGTGGCTATTCCCTATTGATTAATAGCAGTTTATAAACTTCTCCAGGAATTTATCCAACTCTTTTTCAAACCCAACTATACTAGCTCCTTAACCACGTCCTCTGGCAAAGAATTCCAGAACTTAATTGAGCATTGAGTGAAAAAGAATTTTCTACGATTTGTTATGGAGTGCCTCCTAGTCCTTGTATTATCCGAAAGAGTAAATAAACATTTCACATTTACCTGTTCAAGTTCTTTCATGATTTTGTAGACCTCTATCATATCCCTCCTCAGCCATCTCCTCTCTAAGCTGAACAGCCCTAACCTCTTTAGCCTTTTCTCATAGGGGAGTCATTCCATGCCTTTTATCATTTTAGTCGCCCTTCTCTGTATTATCTCCTGTGCAACTATATATCTTTTTTGAGATGCAGCAACCAGAATTGCACACAGTATTCAAGGTGCGGTCTCACCATGGAGCGTTACAGAGGCATTATGACATCATCTGTTTTATTTGCCATTCCCTTCCTAATAATTGCTAACATTCTGTTTGCTTTTTTGATCACCACAGCATGCTGAGGAGACAATTTCAATATAATATCAACAATGACGCCCAAATCTTTCTCCTGGGTGATAACTCCTAAAATGGAACCTAACATCGTGTAGCTGCAACATGGGTTATTTTTCCCTATATGCATCACCTTGCACATGGCCATATTAAAATTCATCTGCCATATGGATGTCCAATCTTCCAACCTTGCAAGGTCCTGCTGCAATTTATCACAATCTACTTAATTACTCTGAATAATTTTGTGTCACCTGCAAATTTGAGTACCTCACTTCTTGTAACTCTTTCCAGATCATTTATAAATATATTAAAAATCACTGGCCCAAGTACAGATCCATGAGGCATTTCATTGTTTGCCTTTTTCCATGATGAAAATGACCATTTAATCCTACTCTCTGTTTCCTGTCTTTTAACCAGTTTGCAATCCACAAAAGGATATCACATCTTATCCCATGATTTTTTAGTTTTCTTAAAAGCCTCTCATGAGAGACTTTGTCAAATGCCTTCTGAAAATCCAAATACACCATATCTACCAGTTCACATTTATCCACATGCTTATTCATTTGTTGTTTTAATGTTATTTTTAATGTTTCAAATTTTACTTTGGTTTTTTATTTAGTTAATTATGTCTTCACAATTTTGTATATCTTTTTTGTTGGGTTTTTTTAATGATTATGTATGTTTTCTGTTCATCTCATAGGCATTTTTGTGTTAGGTGATTCATAAATTTTAATAAATGTAAATGTAAATTAATCCCATCAAAAAAGTGTAGCAGATTTGTGAGCCAAGACTTCCTTTTGGTAAATTCATGCTGGCTGTGTCCCATTAAATCATATCTATCTATATGTTCTGTGATTTTATTCTTTATAATAGTTTCCACAATAAAAAGTATTAGATATATTAAATTCTTTCCCAGATTTCCAAACTAGACCCCTATACCTAGAAAATTCCAATCCCAAGAATTAAGTGGGGTATGTGAGCTTGGTGGGCAAGGTTTCGAAGAATAGTGGAGGCTTTTTGTATTTTCCCAGATTTATCAATAAAGCTATAGCAAGAAGTATTAATGAATTGGCAAACTCTTCCTTTCTCAGCTAACAACATATCAAGGGCCTATCGGTTTTTCAAGACTACTCCAGCTAAAGATTTGCACATTTTCAATTCCATGAATAGCTAGTGTTTGTTAGCTAGTGATTCTACTATTGCTAAAATTTTGCAGATGGCAGGTTCTAATTCTGCCATTCCTAACTGAGGAAATAGCTCTAACAAAACTGTGAAAGCCAGAGGCTCTTACAACTAAGGGGTTGGTTTGATGACGTGGATGTGTGGAATGATAATGATAGGTTAGGTTAAAATTAGACCAATTATATGCAGTAAAATGGAAAAATTGAGTTGTTATGAAACCTACAGTGACTGTGTTATTAGTACATTTTCTTCCTCATACATGTCCCAGAAAGTAAACTCCTGGGGAAATAATTAATACATTTGCTGCAGAATTTTTATCAATAGTTTATAACCATTCCCTCATTGTAAATGATAGAGGTCAGATCTCTTTTTTACCAGACGTATCATAACTTTGAATAGGAGAGATATTTAAAAAAATGGAAAAAATGTGTTTGATTAATAAAACATATATGTGTAGGTTTAGTACCATTATGAAAACAGTCTGAGCAATTCCAGGCCTTTGACATGGTCCTGGTACCTTAATGGTTTTATTTACATTTAAGTTCAGTGAAAAATACTTCTGCATTGACTTGATCCATTGAACACATATTTTTGCAGGAGAGTCAGGAAACTGTAGTGGGAAATATCAGCACTGGGTAGCATTAGTATAAAGAAGGTAATCTTATTCAGTGAATCAATAAATTGGATGAAATGACTCACAGCTTTTTGTATAGCTTGCAAAAAAATCCATCAGTTAAGTTAAAGGAATTGGTCCAATTCATAGTTAAAGTAGTATAAGTGTTTGTAAGGTATGCTAGTGAACAGAAGACAGATATATAGAAATGCCATGGTGTGATCTTGAAAAGCAAAAGGCAAAGGAGGAGGGATTATTATGACCACCCTCCTTGTTTTAAGAATTTGTCTGCCTCTGTTCCTGGTCTGTAGTTTGGTCTGTGCAGTCATCTGCTTCCCATCCTGGTCTATTACCATTTGCTTCTGTTCCTTGCATTGGCTTGCAAGCTTTGATATGGGAGGCATATATCCAATCTTTTTTCCCTTTGATCTTTACAGCTGTGAATTTTCTGAGAAGAACTTGATAGGGCCCTTCCCAGTGAGATTCAAGTGTTGTTCCTCGAAGGAAATTTTGAATGAGAATGATATCATCAGGTTGTATTCCATGTGCAATATCCACTCCGGGTTTTGGCAGGGCCTCTTTGACCTGGTGAGTTGTTCTAGAAATAGCTTCAGTTAGTATCTTGCAATGTGAGATCATTGAATCAGTTAATTGAGATAAATCACATACAATTAGATTCATCCCTGGAGCAGGCATCCAGTAACTATTTCAAATGGAATTAGATGTGTGGTTTAAGCTATTGTACCCTTAATGCTAAGTAAAACTGCTGGTAATACCTCTGGACAAGGTAACCCAGTTTGATCTACAGCTTTAGCCAGTCTAGTGTTAATAGTCTGGTTCATCCATTCCACCTGTCCGGATGACTGTGGATGGTACAGACGTTGTAGTCTGTTTTATACCAATTGCAGCAGTTACTTGTTCAATTACCTTATGAAATTCTGTCAATATAGTCAGGTACTCCCCACCTAGAGATATATTCTTTTAGTAAAATCTTGGCCACCATGGCAACTGCATTGTTGCATGTGGGATAGGCTTCAACCCATTTGCTAAAGCAATCTAAGATTACCAAACAATGTTGATAATCTGGAGCTTTTGGCATATGTATAAAATCCATTTGTAACTGCACAAATGGGCCCCAGGGTGGCGGTGCAGCTTGTTGAGGAAGATAAGTTCCAGAAGCAACATTGTTTAGCACAAGCTAAGCAGTTCTGTACAAACTTTGTAGCTATTTGTCCAAACTCAGGGCCATACCACACTGTATGAAAGGATGAAAGCATTGCATTTTTTCCTACGAATGCCAAAGTGTGATTCATAGGAGTAAGAAGAGGTAACAAAGAGTGGGATGCAACCGGGTGACTATTATAATGGTGCCATACTCCATCTGCATACAAGTTACAATTATTATAAATCTAGTACCATTTTTCTTCATTAGGAGCAGCTTTCTGTAGCTCAATAACATCTTGTGCCATGAAAGAAGCAACGGCTGCCAAAATGAGAGGGGGGCTTGCATTCAGAGCAGCATTTTTTATAGTGGCATTTCCTCTTGACACTGCTTCTTGTGTATTTGTATGAGCAGCACATTTAGCAATTGCAACAGAATCAGGAAGTAAGACTGCATCCTGAACTGCAGGAATGAGTAGGCCATGATGAATGGGGGTGCCTGCCGAGATAAGAAATCCTTTCTTCTTCCACAAGCTCCAAAAGTCATATACCATTCCTCATACATACCTGGAGTTGGTAAAAATATTAACACACTTATGTGCCTTCTAGAGTGTACTGGTCAATGCTTGTAATTCTGCAACTTGAGCCAAAGTCCCAGGGCGTAAAGGGGCTGAATCAACGATATCATGCACTGTGACTATGGCTTACCCTGCATGTTTAACTCCATCTTTAACAAAGGCAGAACCATCCACAAACAGTTCCAGATCAGGCTTAGGTATTGGCTCGTCATGAAGATCTGGTAGGGGAAAAACTGAGATGCAAAGTTGAGTAAGACATGGGCAGAAACAGAATCATTGTCTTCTGGTTCTGGTAAAAGTGCAGCTGGTTTTAAAGTGTGGCTAAATTTATAGAGCCTTCTAATAGGTCAAGTTCCCATTGATAAATGATTTTGTATGACAAATTGAGTGCGGTCTTGTGTGATAATGGCATACAGAGCATTAGGGCTATATGCGTTTAAAGGATGTAATAACAATATTAGCTACTGCTCTGATAACTGTAACAGTAGCAGGCACTGCACACAAGCAGGAAGACATGGCATATGCCATAGAATTCTATTTAGAATAGAAATATTCTACAGGATACTGTTGAAGTCTGTGAGTCTGGGTGAGAAATGACAGAGAACAACCATTGCATTCAGTCACGTATAGATTAAATGGTTTACTTTAATCTGGCAGGCCTAAGGCTGGAGCCTGGGCCAGAGCAGATTTTAAGGTATCAAAAGCTTTCTGAAGCTCTTCATTCCATTCAAGAGTATCAGATGGTGCTGGAGATTCCTGAAGTAGAGCCTACAGAGGAGCTGTCATGAGGGCATACTCACTAATCCATTGACAACAATATCCAGTAAACTCTAAGAAGGCTCTGAGCTGTCTGATTGTTTTGGGGGATGGGATCTATAAAATAGCAGCAATTTGATTAGGGTAACAGCATGAGCTCCAGGGGACAAGAGATGTCCTAGGTATCATACCGTTTCTTGGACATGTTCCAATTTTTTAAGGTCCACCTTATGGCCTTTGTGAGCTAAGGCAGTGAGTAATGTTGCTAAATTTTATAAATGGCTCTGTCGATCTGTAGAACAGAGCAAAAGATCATCTACACATTGTACCAATGTACACTGGAGGGTCACATCAGCCAAATCTTGATGTAGAAGTTTATTGAAGATAGAGGGGCTTTCACTGTAACCCAAGGGTAAACAGGTCCATGTATATAGTAATCCCCTCAACATAAATGAAAAGAGAAAGTAAGAATAGGGGTGTAGGGGCACCATAAAAAAGGTGTCAGTATGATCTATGACTGAATATCATTGTTGTAGATGGCATGGCAGACAGGACTTTGGCTGGATTAGGAACAATAGGACAACAAAGAATCACACACTCATTAATTTTCTGTAAATCTTTAGTGAGGTGCCACATGCCATTGCCACATGCCATTGGGCTTAGGCACAGGCCAAATGGGGGTGTTACTGCATATATGAATTAGAATTCCTTGTTTAAGCAAGGAATGTATGATGGTTTCTATTCTTTCTTATGCCTCTGGATGGAGGGGATATTGACATATATGTGAGAGCTCTTTGGTTGGGTCCAATTTGATAAATACAGGAGCAGCAGATTTCATGAATCCTACTTTTCTGTTTTCTTTTACTCACAGGCAAGGTGGAATATGCAAGGATTGAATTAAGGCATCTCTTTCTTTCTGAGTGTTGTGATTGACTCCTATAGAGGTGGTAGGACCCAGCTAGGCTGGGAAATTCCCATGGGGACAGTCTAGGGCTACAGGACAAGACAGAACTAAGTTCTGAGGGGAGAGGATCACCTTGCTGGTGGCTGAAAGGAATCAGTAAGTTTTTGCTTGGGACATTGTCTTTTTTAAAAGTATTGGGGCAAAGCTAACTATTTGGTAATATTATTTAGTGTGTTGGTGTGTTTGTGCTTTTAATAGTCAGTAAGGCAGCAAATAAACAGAAGTTAGACTGTATTTTTAAATAGTCAGTCAGTAAGGCCGCTAGTAAGCAGTAGTTAGTGTGTTCATTTTTAAAAGTCTGTAAAGCAGCTAGTAAGCAGAAGTTAGAGTGTTTGTACACTAAAAAAAAAAAAAAAAAAAAAGTAGCCAGAAGCTAGAAATAAGCTAGGAGCAGTGTATACCTAGTAAAAAGGTTGAAAAGCTCAGTTCAGTTACTCACCTTGGAAAGGTGTTGAGGTAGTGTGATTTGGTTTGATTAGGTACCAACATTTGTTAATCAAGAGAGCAGTGAGTCACTCTGGATGACTAACTGAAGTTAGACTCTTTGTAACTAAAAACTCAGCTGAGCTAAAAAATTCTAACTTATCCCTATCAATTAAAAAGCAGAATGAAAATACAAACAAAAAACAAACTTTGAAATGTTTGTATGCTAATGCCAGAAGTCTAAGAAGTAAGATGGGAGAATTAGAATGTATAGCAGTGAATGATGACATAGACTTAATTGGCATCTCAGAGACATTGTGGAAGGAGGACAACCAATGGGACAGTGTTATACTGGGGTACAAATTATATCGCAATGACAGAGAGGAGCACCTGGGAGGCGGTGTGGCGCTTTATGTCCAGGATGGCATAGAGTCCAACAGGATAAACATCCTGCATGAGACTAAATGTACAATTGAATCTTTATGGGTAGAAATCCCTTGTGTGTCGGGGAAGACTATAGTGATAGGAGTATACTACTATCCACCTGGTCAAGATGGTGAGATTGATAGTGAAATGCTAAGAGAAATTAGGGAAGCTAACCAAATTGGTAGTGTGATAATAATGGGAGACTTCAATTACCCCAATATTGTCTGGGTAAATGTATGATCGGTACATGCTAGAGCAATTGATCCAGGAACCGACAAGAGAGAGAGAAATTTTAGATCTAATTCTCAGTGGAGCACAGGATTTGGTGAGAGAGGTAAAGGTGGTGGGGCCGCTTGGCAATAGTGATCATAATATGATCAAATTTGAATTAATGACTGGACCGGGGACAGTAAGCAAATCCAAGGCTCTCGTGCTAAACTTTCAAAAGGGAAACTTTGATAAAATGTGAAAAATTGTAAGAAAAAAATTGAAAGGAGCAGCTACAAAGGTAAAAAGTGTGCAAGAGGCATGGTCATTGTTAAAAAAAATACCATCCTAGAAGCACAGTCCAGATGTATTCCACACATTAAAAAAGGTGGAAAGAAGGCAAAACGATTACCGGCATGGTTAAAAGGGGAGGTGAAAGAAGCTATTTTAGCCAAATGATCTTCATTCAAAAATTGGAAGAAGGATCCAACAGAAGAAAATAGGATAATGCATAAGCGTTGGAAAGTTAAATGTAAGATATTGATAAGACAGGCTAAGAGAGAATTTGAAAAGAAGTTGGCCATAGAGGCAAAAACTCACAGTAAAAACTTTTTTAAATATATCCGAAGCAGAAAGCCTGTGAGGGAGTCAGTTGGATCGTTAGATGGTCGAGGGGTTAAAGGGGCACTTAGAGAAGATAAGGCCATCGCGGAAAAATTAAATGGTTTCTTTGCTTCAGTGTTTACTAAAGAGTATGTTGAGGAGATACCCGTTCCAGAGAAGGTTTTCATGGGTAATGATTCAGATGGACTGAACCAAATCACGGTGAACCTAGAAGATGTGGTAGGCCTGATTGATAAACTGAAGAGTAGTAAATCACCTGGACCGGATGGTATACACCCCAGGGTACTGAAGGAACTAAAAAATGAAATTTCAGACCTATTAATAAAAATGTGTAACCTATCATTAAAATCATCCATTGTACCTGAATACTGGAGGATAGCTAATATAACCACAATATTTAAAAAGGGCTCCAGGGGCGATCCGGGAAACTACAGACCGGTTAGCCTGACTTCAGTGCCAGGAAAAATAGTGGAAAGTGTTCTGAGCATCAAAATCACAAAATATATAGAAAGACATGGTTTAATGGAACAAAGTCAGCATGGCTTTACCCAAGGCAAGTCTTGCCTCATAAATCTGCTTCACTTTTTTGAAGGAGTTAATAAACATGTGGATAAAGGTGAACCAATAGATGTAGTGTACTTGGATTTTCAGAAGGCATTTGATAAAGTTCCTCATGAGAGGCTTCTAGGAAGTCATGGTATAGGTGGCAATGTCCTTTCGTGGATTACAAACTGGCTAAAAGACAGGAAACAGAGAGTGGAATTAAATGGACAATTTTCTCAGTGGAAGGGAGTGGGCAGTGGAGTGCCTCAGGGATCTGTATTGTGACCCTTACTTTTCAATATACTTATAAATGATCTGGAAAGAAATATGATGAGTGAGGTAATCAAATTTGCAGATGATACAAAATTGTTCAGAGTAGTTAAATCACAAGCAGATTGTGATAAATTGCAGGAAGACCTTGTGAGACTGGAAAATTGGGCATCCAAATGGCAGATGAAATTTAATGTGGATAAGTGCAAGGTGATGCATATAGGGAAAAATAGCTCATGGTATAGTTACACAATGTTAGGTTCCATATTAGGTGCTACCACCCAAGAAAGAGATCTAGGCGTCATAGTGGATAACACATTGAATCGTCGATTCAGTGTGCTACAGCAGTCAAAAAAGCAAACAGAATGTTGGGAATTATTAGGAAGAGAATGGTGAATAAAACGCAAAATGTCATAATGCTTCTGTATCACTCCATGGTGAGACCCCATCTTGAATACTGTGTACAATTCTGGTTGCTGCATCTCAAAAAAGATATAATTGCGATGGAGAAGGTACAGAGAAGGGCGACCAAAATGATAAGGGGAATGGAACAGCTCCCCTCTGAGGAAAGACTAAAGAGGTTTGGACTTTTCAGCTTGGAGGAGAGACGGTTGAGGGGGGATATAATAGAGGTGTTTAAAATCATGAGAGGTCTAGAATGGGTAGATGTGAATCGGTTATTTAGTCTTTCAGATAATAAAAAGACTAGGGGGTACTCCATGAAGTTAGCATGTGGCACATTTAAAACTAATTGGAGAAAGTTCTTCTTCACTCAATTAAACTCTGGAATTTGTTGCCAGAGGACGTGGTTAGTTCAGTTAGTATAGCTATGTTTAAAAAAGGTTTGGATACGTTCTTGGAGGAGAAGTCCATTACCTGCTATTAAGTTGACTTAGAAAATAGCCACTGCTATTACTAGCAATGGTAACATGAAATAGACTTAGTTTTTGGATACTTGCCAGGTTTCTTATGGCCTGGATTGGCCACTGTTGGAAAAAGGATGCTGGGCTTGATGGACCCTTGGTCTGACCCAGTATGGCATGTTCTTATGTTTTTAGGGAATCTTCGGCCTATACCAGACACCTCCCACGTAGATTGAACCCTTGGGTTCTTGTGGCTGGCAGGACTTAAACAGGGGCTTAGACTGAGGCTAATACTGGACTGGAGCTAAGGCAAGGCTGGAACCAAAGGCAAGCTTGGAGCTGGAGTCTGAAACCAGATGCTGGGAAACGTGGCACATCGAAGCAGGCTGGGATATTGGAACAGGCTGGAACACAGGAGTAGGCTGGGACTCTGGAGTAGGACTGTAACTGAGACAAGACTGGGACAGGAACAATGGCTGGATACTGGGGCAGGACAAGATAGATAAGACAGAAACCAGCCCAGACAGATAACACAAAAGGCTAGGAAAGCCACAAAGCAATATTAGAACAGATGGCTTAGAAAAGCCACAGAGAGGTACTGGAATGAGAAGGCTTAGGGAAGCCACAGAGTAATACTAGAATAGAAGGCATAGGAAGCCATAGAGCAAACTAGGAACAAGAAGGCCTAGAGCAATCTAGGAATAATAAGGCTTAGGGAAGCCTCAGAGGAAGCCAAAAGCAAAAGGCCCAAGAAGGCCTTAGCACATACACAAATGTGGGGTGAAGTAGGGAGCCAAGCGGACTCTATGACAAGACCTCGAACATACGCAGGGGTAGGGTTAAATAGGCTGGGACCTGCTGAGTCATGATGCCACAGAAACTATAGTTGGAGAGTGGGTAGGAACAGCTCCCCGAGGACCTCTGGTGGTTGGGTGTCTGCACAAACAGCAGAATCACAACAGTACCCCCCCTTAAGCGCCCCTCCTCCCGTGTCCCACAGGGAAGGAGGACTAGAGTCTTTGAGGCACATGACTAGGCTGTTCCACTCCTGGGGCAGCAGAACCTGGCTGCTCCTGCTCCAATCCCGGGGGACCTGGACGGAACTGGGCTGGGATGCTCCTTTCTTGAGGCACCTGGACGGAACTGGGCTGGGGATGCTCCTTTCTTGGGCCAACTGGACAGAACTGGGCTGAAGCTGCCCCCCCTCTTGGGGCACCTGGATGGAACTGGGGCCCACTAGGGGTTGCTGGGAACTGGTCTAGACAGAATCTGAAATTAGAATAGAAACTGGGAGAGGATTAAGCTTTTCCTTAGAGTGTAAGGGCAAAATCGGAGTGCAGAATACCAAATTCTTTTCAGACAGAGAGTTTTTTTTCCAGAAGAGGAAAGCAGGAAGTCTAAATTAGATCCTAGGAAGGACAGTGTGCCGGTTGCCTACTGTGGAGCTTGAGCACTGATTATCTTAAGATTGGGCACAGCTAGAGAGTCAGACTTCAGAGCACGCCTTTCAACATTTGTCAATGGAGTAGAAACCATAGAGGCTGTAGCATGAAATCTTACCACCTCTTGTTCAGGCACTGATTCTGCAGATAAGTCAGCCAATGTTAGGGAAGGAATACAGGCAGGTATGCCCATTAACCTGGTAGAATCAAAGGTTAAATTGGTGATAGGTGAAGCTGGAACACAAGGAACAATTAATAGAACAGGTACCTTAGAAACTGAGTGCTTTTCAGAGTCATGTTTCTTTTCCTCAACTTTTAGCACAGGGTTATTTTCAGGAAAATTCAGAGCAGATATTTTAGGAGTAGAGTGAACCTGCATTTCCTTTATTAATACTTGATACTGAGGATCAATTCTTGTGCAAATCAGAGGGTCCTACAGAAGTGTTTTAATTAAAAGCAAGAGGGAATCAGATCTCAGCTGCGTGGCTTCCTTCTTGTTGCTACTGACAAGAATACTAGAGTCCTCTAATAAAGAATTTACCTTTTTTTTTTTTAATTTATCTCTTTATTACATTTTTTATTATGTTTACAAAGTAAACAAACTTTGCAACTGAAATACAATAACTGTTTGACATATTGCTTAATATTTTACATTTCAACAATAAGCTTGATGTATATACTGTTTGATGTATATACTGCACCCCTGTTTTATGTATATACTGCACCCCTGTGTATATACTGCACCCCTGTTTTATGTAAACCAGCAAGATATGTTGTCATGATTGCCGGTATATAAAAACCTTAAATAAATAAAATAAAAATAAATAAATAAGATATTACATAAAAGAGACTTCAGATCATATTTAAGCATATATCATTCAGCTAAATCATCATAGAGGTAATATTTGCAAGAGAGTTTTTGTAAAATTATAATTTGGGGGATTAATAAAGAAATTAATAAATCTTAATGGCAACAAATTTGGACAATATGAGGGACTGGCATATATTATTTAATTACCTCTATTCACATTTTCAATTGTCAGAGCTTGTCTCTTAGCACTCAAGAATTCTGTTAACTGATTCATTTCAAAGAAAATGTATATTGCCCCTTGAAGTTTTAACACACACTTACAGGGATATTTTATTATCATTAAAGCACCTAATGCAGTAGCTTCGGGCTTCAATGATAGAAGCCTTTCTGCATATCTGAGTGTTTCTAGCAAGATCAGGAAAAATCCTGACCTTGCTACCAAGAAAAACATTTTCTATATTTTTGAAGTAAACTTTCATCACTAAATTCTTATCCTGATCGGATTGAAATGTTATCAATAATCAATAATGTAATCAATAATCAAATCAGTTATCAATAATGTAATATGTGCAACAATTTCCACCTGGGATTCCTCTAAAAATCTTGTTAGGTTTTGAAAATCTATAGGGTTCCCCGTCATATTTTCATTACTAGAGCTTTGCTTGCCCGAAAACTGAACTATCCTCTTAACCTCCGGTAAATTATCCGGTGAGAATTTAAAACTTTCCACCAGATATTTCTTAAAAGTAACAAGCAATTGTTCTTCTTTTATTTTTGGAAAATCAAGCACCCGAATATTTAAAAATGTTATGGAATTTTCAAAAAATTCCATTTTTCTAGATGTTGCCAATTTATCTAGGGTAAATGTTACAGATAAATCTTTCAAACCCTTTACTTCCTCACCCATAGATTGTATTTGTGCACATTGCTCTGTAAGTATTTTCTGATGATCTTGTGATACGAAATCTAACTTCTTAGAGACATTATTAAGGATTAAAGAATGAATGCTAACTGCTAGCTTTCTGATCAAGTCCGCAAGAGACTCTAAAGACACAGCTGATAGTTCTTTAATCCCAGTTAGCATCTTATCCTCTACTGCTCTTTCCTGTTTTTGCCCTTCCATACCTATATTTAATAGGTCCCCTCCAAGAAGAGTTCCAGCTCCCTTAGGGGTCTTACTACCACTTTCTGTTGTAGAGGTCCTAACTATATCCAAAACCTCTACTAAGTTTCCAGTCGGCTGGTGTAGTGTGGTAGTAGTACTTCCATTTCCACCAGCAACTAATAAGAGGTTTGGAGGGGAAGTTGTGAGCAGCTGGCGAGGTACAGGGCGGCTTAAAGATATTTCTCCCGGTGATAGCGGAACCCCACCCACCGCTACACCAATGGGACTAGCATCTCCCTGAGTGACTGCTGGAATTGTAAATTCAGGAATGAGACGTTGATGAGATAAGGTAGAGGGTTCGGCTGGAAATACCCTTACCTTGGCTTTCCTTTTATGCGGCATATTCAATTTAGGAAAAAAATTTAACAATACCTCAATTTCCTGAATTACCCTCATAGGCCAAATTACATAAAAACACAAAAATTCTCTCTATGAGGTAGTTCAGAATAATTCAAAATTCCTAAGCCTCCAAATCCGTACAAACCCAGACTAAGCCAGACAAAGCTGCGTGCCCCTTAGGCGCGCGTGGCTTTGGCGGTGCGCCGGCGGCAGCGGTGCACCGCTATGGCACGGGTCTTATGCGCGCCTCTGGCTCCTCCCACTGGCGTCCAAATTGGAGACAGCAATTACTTGTGCAGGCAAAAACTCACATTGCGACGCAATGTCCCAGTCAGTAACCGATGAGACTTCACAAAGAAAAGATTCCAAACTGCCCAGTGAGCATTTCTTGGGCGCGGGTCTTATGTGCGCCTCTGGCTCCTCCCACTGGCATCCGAATTGGAGACAGCAATTACTTGTGCAGGCAAAAACTCACACTGCGACGCAATGTCCCAGCCGGTAACTGATGAGACTTCACAAAGAAAAGATTCCAAACTGCCCGGTGAGCACTTCTTGGGCGCGGGTTTTATGCGCGCCTCTGGCTCCTCCCACTGGCGTCCGAATTGGAGACAGCAATTACTTGTGCAGGCAAAAACTCACACTGCGACGCAATGTCCCAGCCAGTGACCGATGAGACTTCACAAAGAAAAGATTCCAAACTGCCCGGTGAGCACTTCTTGGGCGCGGGTTTTATGCGCGCCTCTGGCTCCTCCCACTGGCGTCCGAATTGGAGACAGCAATTACTTGTGCAGGCAAAAACTCACACTGCGACGCAATGTCCCAGCCAGTGACCAATGAGACTTCACAAAGAAAAGATTCCAAACTGCCCGGTGAGCACTTCTTGGGCAAGAATTTACCTTTTTAACCTGATTGCAGAATTCCTCTCTCTGTGTGCTCTGAAATATATTTTCTTCAGAAGGATTTAACACAGGTAACCTTTAACACTGGTCAAGTTTTTCAGTCTGGTGCTGCATATTAACTACAGGTTGATCTTGGGCTTGCTGTGAATGCATGTTATATGAAACCAGGGCAGAAACAGGCTTTCTTTGGAAGGCTTTTGAAAGATCAGGTATTTTGTCAGAGATATATTTAGGCACCTTACATTTAAGGTAATACTCTAGAGATATGTAATTCACATATAGACATGTCTTTCACTCCCAGTAACAGGGGACAGAAGACTGTGCTCTAGGAACTGGAGTTTTTGGGAGAGCAGGTATCCCTGATACAACAGGTACCTTAATACCTGGGTTGTAGCATTTCCCATCTACTGCCTTCTGAGGAGAGGGATTATCTCTGCAAGTAACATTAAATGGTTGTAAATCAGATTTACCAGAGTTCAGTCTAGGCACAGGCTTTACTGGTTTGGGTTTCTCCTTAGTGTAGAGAAAGGAAATATCAGTAGTGTTTAATACAGAAGGTATTTTAAGGAACAACTTCCTTAGGGGCTAATGACACTATGGCTGAATCCTGGTTTGGTGAGGCTCCACAGTGGAAACAGACTACTTCATACCAAGAATTTTCTACAGAACATTCCTCACACTTCCAAAAGGCATTTGCAGAGTTGGGAAAGCTGTGAGCATAAATTGGTTTAATTGGCGATGTCATCTATGGGAAGATGGAACTCTCCCCATAACCCGGGGTTGAAAACAAGGTTCTAGGAACTGGGGTTTGTGGAAGAGCAGATCTTTTAACAAAAGCAGGGTTAGACATTGGAGATCTATAACAAACTCTCTATACATGGGATTTATAAAAGCACACTGCTCACACTCCCATATGCCAGTAGGGATAGCATAACTCATGTGGGAGTTGAGAACTCCTGTGGGTTCTAACAAGTCCGAAAAATTTTCTGTGGACTTACCAGATGGACGGGAAGTCCTGGAATCGTTGCCGCAGGGATAGTTTGGCCTTGTCATCCTGTTGCGGTTCACTCCTGTAGAGGTTGAGGACCTACCTAGGCTGGAGAATCCCCATGGGGACAGTCTAGGGCTACAGGGCAAGACAGAACTAAGCTAGGGAATCTTCAACCTATACCAGCCACTTCCCCCACAGGTTGAGCCCTTGGGTTCTGGTGGCCAGCAGGACTTAGGGGCTTGGACTGAGGCTGGTACTGGACTGGAGACTGGAGTAGAGGCAAGACTGGAACCAAAGGCAGGAGTGGAGCTGGAGTTTGGAACTGGATGCAGGGAGACGTGGCACACTGAAGCAGGCTGGGACTCTGGAGTAGGACCGTAAGTGAAACAAACTGGGTCAGGAACAATGGCTGGATACTGGGACAGGACAAGATAGAAACTAGACCAGACAGATAACACAAAAGGCTAGAAAGCCACAGAGTAATAATGGAAAAGTAGTTTTAGGAAAGGCACAGAGCAGAACAGGAACTAGAAGGCTTAGGAAAGCCACAAGCAATAATGGAACAGGAGGCTTAGAAAACCACAAAGCAAACTAGGAACAAGAAGGCTTAG
Organism: Rhinatrema bivittatum; assembly: GCF_901001135.1. Taxonomy (NCBI): domain Eukaryota; kingdom Metazoa; phylum Chordata; class Amphibia; order Gymnophiona; family Rhinatrematidae; genus Rhinatrema; species Rhinatrema bivittatum. The sequence goes on from NC_042617.1 coordinate 120,713,164, forward strand.
GGAAGCCACAGAGCAAGGCAAAAGCAGAAGGCCTATGGAGGCCATAGCACATACACAAAAATGGGGCCAAGCAGGGAGCCGAACATACGCAGTGGCAGGGTTAAATAGGCTGGGCCCTGCTGAGTCTTGAAGTCTCAGAAACTATGTTTGAAGAGAGGGTAGGAGCAGCTACCCGAATGGTTGGGAGGCTGCTCAACAGGCAGAATCACAACACTGAGTCTGCTCAAGGTGTACCAGACCAAGTTAAATGCAGCTCTGGTCCCTAGGGAGAGAAAGCTGCAGGGCATTTGATGGAGTGTGGGATATGTTTTCCTTACAGCAATCAATCTGACACTCCAGGGTTTGGAGAACATCTAGGCCCGGAAGTGAAATGTGAAAGGAGGGGTGACTAAAAAGGGAATAACTATTTGAGAGGGAGCAATTGTAAGTGTCAATGGAGGTGTAAGAGAGCAAACAGTGCTTTTATTCCCCACTTCCTTCACAGTGAAGCCCCTATCTTATGATGATCACATACCGTGAGGAGAGACTGCTGAACTCAAGTGTCAGTCATCATACTGAGAGGAATACCTTCCCAATAGACTTCTGTAGTTAAACCATTAGAAGTAAAAGAACCAGACGATACAAAAACAGCACCAACAAAAGAAATGCCAGTGCATGCCCCCCTTTCTAGTCAACTGTAATTATTAAAATTTTGGGTCTGTGTAGGTGGAGCAACCCAGGACTGTCCTTGGCCCACTGCAGGAGATTGCTGTCTGGCACCTTGCGAGGGCATTTGTGGCTGAGCGCCTGGTTGTAGCCAATTTGGTTGTGGCCAGGGTGCAGTGTTCCAGTATCCTGGCCCCCTAACATTTCTGTCAGCTTCCCTCATTTTACATTCATGTTTCCAGTGACCTTGCTTCCCACAATGATGGCAATAGCCACTTCAGTGGTTTGGGTCTCCCCTACCTCTACCTTGGTTATTTCGTCCCCTTTCATCATTACTTAGGGGAGGAGGTGGGAGTGATGGAGCTAACACTTTGTCTGCTACATCTATGGTGTTGACAGTTCTTTCAGCTTAGACAGCAGTTTTAACAAAGTCCTTCCAATTTGTGGGAATATAAGTAATCAAGGCTTGATCCACACTAGCCTTGATGTGTGGTGTGAATCCACATACATATTGGGTATTTAAAGAGTCAACAGGAATTATATCTGTGCCAGTATTAATTTTCCATACTTAAAGAAATTGTGCACAAAAATCACTAACTGATTCATCTTTTCCCTGAATAGCTCTAATCACATTCCAGTTTGGTTTGAGGGGTAACAAATTACAAGAACCCCTAAAATTTGTAAAATAACAGCCACTTCAATAAATCAATTCCATCATTTGGAGTTATCCAAACTTTACCAGTAAGTACATTATTCATATGTATCAATTTTTTGCAAAAGCTGCTTCTGTAGCCCAATTTTCAAATTGCTTATCAGTTAAATGTGATCTTAAAATATGTACCACATCATCAAATGTAAGACCTTCAACTCGTACCTCTTTTCAGAGGGCATCTAATTGTTTACCACCTTGTATTTTCAGTTTAGGTAATCTTTTATGGATAGAGCAAATTTCTGTAGCTGTCAAAGACTCTCTCACCTCATAATTCATAACCTTTGGGGACAGAGCTATTTTTAATCTCAAAGGTGATAATGTAACCAGACTCTTATGTAGTGTATCCAAAATGTTCACTAAGGGGCGATAAAAGTCTGTAGATGGATCTAAAGGTGGGGGAGAAGAAGGAGGAAACAACTCTGGTTCTGGAGCAGTAGGAATGGATTCAACAGAATCTTTCTTAACAGATAGCTTTTGCAATTCATTCCGAAATAACCTCAATTGACTTTGATATTTCCTTTGTTTACTTTCTTCAAGAAAAATGGTTAATAGCATCTTAGCTATTTTCATTTTAATTTCAAAACCTTTCAGCCCCATTAACGCATGAGAGAGAGAGAGAGCGAGAGAGACTAGCCATAATGTCTTCTCCGTAGATAGCTATTTGTATCCCTATGGTAGGCCCAGGTTTAGGTATTGGTGTAGGGGGTTAGGGGCCACTTTGACATTCAACGTGAGACGTACAAACAGAACAGTGGTCTCTTGTGAAGATTTGATGGCCTTCGGAGTGAGGAAACTCACCCAAAGTGGCCCCTAACCTCCTACACTAATGCCTAAACCTCACCTCGAGTTACTAGGTGGGCCTACCATAGGGATACAAATACCTATCTAGGGAGAAGACATTATGACTAGTCTGTCTGTCTGTCTCTCTTTTTTTTTTGTCTCTTTCTCTCTCGGTTCCCCAGTGGCTGAATGCAATGTCTGAAAATGTTATTGTAATTTGCGCTAACTTAGCTCTTCGCATAGGTAATTAGTGCAAATTGCGATAAACTGTATATTAGCATAAAACACACCCCTTTTGCTATCGCATGCATAGCATTTTGATAAATCCAGGCCTTAGTCATAAAGAGATAAGTTTTGCAAAACCTTTGCAATCTTATCAGCATCAAAAGTCACCCCAGTTGGCCTCTGAGGGTCCTACTTCTTATTAATCCATTTTGTAATTTTTTCTATATCAAAAGCTTTCTCATATTTCAACTGTATTATGTCATTAGGGGTTCTAGTATTTCTTTTCTGTGTCATTCTTTCTAATTTTTTTTAAACAGGTTTTCTTCCTTTCATACACACACAGAATCTGTAGCAAGTTCGGTTCTGCTGGATACATACACATATAAATCAGCATGCTCTTAGAGCTAGAATGTACAGAGATTTTCACATCAACTGAGAAAAAATTCAGTGCAATGAATACAGTTGTAAATATTGCATGGCATGACACAAACAATTGCAGCTTTTTTTCTTAAGTGTCAGCACAAGTGAGGTTACTGCTTCTTGGCTCTCATATCTTTCTCTTCCCCCCCTTTTTTTCTTCCAACATGTGAAGGTTGGCAGAAAGCAAGAGAGAGATAACATTCTAAACTGAAAGTTAAGCTTGTTTACTCATATGCTGAGAACAGCTTTATCAAGGGAAAGCAGAGGGTTAAATGGAAGCTTAGAAAATTCTTTGCAACACACACACACACACACACACACACACACACACAAGCACTGCCAAGCATGTAAGCACAGACAGTCATGCAATATGTCTTTTCAATGAAACAATTTTACTCTGCAGTAAATTGTATTCATATTTCATGATATCCATCCATTAGTTAACCTTATCTGGATAAACAGCTTATTATTTATCACTGCATTTTGTCTCATATTGTGTTAATGTCAACACAATAGACCTTTTGCGTGATTTATCTAGTTAACGATTATCAAAGATGTATTCACATTAGAAGATTTTTATAATGTCCAAAATCTTGCTATTGAAATTTTTAGCTATCAAACAGAATTAGTCTGCTTACTGAGGCAGCATTTTAGTCTTCTACTATGAAGTGGAGAATCCTTATACATGCTTTTCAGTAAAGAAAACCTCCCTAATCTTAATTATTATTTTTTTCTCTTATTTCAAGTCATGAGTGCCAAACATAGAAACAGATAGACAGGACAACCTCACACAGGACATAAAACACCTTCAAATATTAATCATTACCTTGAATTTATAAAAACTTATTAAAACTGTTAATTACCTTAAGTTTATAAAAACTATTAAACTGTATTCATACATTACTCAGTAACACGCATTACCCGGAGAAAGTTACATCATTTAAAATACATTACATTAACAAGTACTACAGTTTTTCATACTCTTGCACACTCAACACACATCTAGACATCCTATTATGCCTTATCTTAAACTTGAGTGCTGTACCTTTAAAATTTTAAACCTGTTAGTTCTGTGATCTTCTTATCTTATCTTAATCTTATCTTAACACTACCAAGTTAGTAATCACAAAATAACCTTTATTTCGACCCCAGTAAACTGCTACATCCTAGTCTGATGGCTCAAGTAAACTGTATGCATTCTAGTCTGATAAGGATCCTAACATCCCTAGCTATTCTCTGTGCCTGTCTTAAACTATAAATCATAAATCTTATCCTAATGAAGTTTTCTCCAGCTGTGGCTGTGCAAGACAAATCCTCAAATCAAGGAGAGAGAGAAAAAAAAAACAGCCAGCAGGGGAGAAGGCATACCTCCCTTAAATAGAGCAGCCAAGCAGGCAGTTCCACTCACCATCTCTACGGGTCTCCAGTCCCATCTAGGTCACCAATTGATGTAGTTCACTGAAATAAGAATGCTTAAAGCCAACAGCTATGGAGAAAATAAACTTCTTTTATTAAAATGCTTTAAAATAATATAATATAAGGTATACCTTAGAGAGAGAAGTAGTGTGATATGTAAAGCAATGATATAACTCTCTCTCAAGTGATTTTACTGATAGCAAGATTATGTGTAGGATTTTTATACTTGTTTCATCTACTCCTAAACTAGATTACATAATTGCCAACATTTCTATGATTGGTTTTCTATTATAAACAAATAATCTGATTTGACATATGATAATTTGCTCTCGGCTTCCATGCTAATTATCCTTGTCTCATATGTAAATGAGGATATCTATGGCTCACTTTTAGATGGATTATAAACTGGTTTTGTCTCTGTTCAAAAATGTTCTAATTTTAGATGGGATGTCAACTGGCCTCATGGCTGCTCAAACATTTTCTATAATCTTTTAGTTCAGCATCTTTTACCTAACTTACAGCATTTTTTTGTCTAGGAAAACAAATACAAGGCTGAAACTATAATGTTAATACTTTCAAATCTGCCTAAAATCAAAAACTTAGGAGAACAAGAATAATGACTTCAAGTGTGATATGTCACACTGCTTTTCACCGCTTTCATGTCTGTGATGGGGGCTCTATGCACCACAACACCTGCTCTACGCAATATTGAGGGTTTTCTTTATAGCTGAGCACAAAAAATATATATTACTAAAACATAAAAACATGAAGCAAAGCTATAACCTGAAAATATACAGAGCAATATTAAATTTCCTATCAGATTAATCACAGAGTAATTACTAGAAAGAATGTGAGAGTTGCAGGAGATGAGGTTTTTAAAAAAGGTCATTAAAGCCCTTCTTTTAATGAATCATATGGGTACGATAAAATGATTTACTCAGTTAGGTTTCATACAGATGTATCATTTTAGCATTTAATTCTTTTATTTGTCATATGGAGTTTTGTAAAGAAAATGTTTTATGAATACATTCTTGTAATCTACTCTGGACTGATACGTGGAAGCAGTGAAATATAAGAGATTTCAAATTTTATTTATTTTATTTGTGTTTTTCTATACCGGCATTCACGGAAATTCGTATCATGTCAGTTTACATAAAACAAGGGGTGAGCAATACATTATAACGTACATAACTAAAACATAAGAGTATACATTACAAAAGTATAACAAGTGCATGGAAGAAAAAGTTACAATAAAACAGGGGTTATTCTAACTGGGATTAGAGTTAGAGGAAAGATAAAAAGTTTAACAAGAAGTAAAACATTGTAGTGATTGGTTGGTAGTGTCTGTTTCAGTTTAATAGAAAATGTTCTATTAGATAAATGTTCTATTAAATAAATTTTCTATTTGATAGAAAATGTTCAGTATTGCTGCATTTGATGGAAGTGAATCATTAAGGGTCTGGAAATGCTCATATATAATAATATATAATAATATATAATAAGTAAAATAAAATAAATAAATAATGACCTAGCAAAGAGAATGAAAGTTATTATATTGTGTTGCAGTGTGTTCAGGCAACTAAACCATCAGAGTAGTATTGCAGGCAAATGAACTGTATGGTAAAAACAGTAAAAGTTAGGGGAATAACTAGGGAAGTGCAAGTAGGCAGCCATTCAGAGTGCAAAACCTTGGGAGAGAGTGTGGGACCTTAGGCTGGTGTGACTGCACCATAATGAGTGGTCAGGAGAGTTGGGGCAGACAAGGTTTCTCTTCCTCAGTTCCCACCAACCTGCCTCACACCCCCCCGCCCCCAATAGTGTTGTCCCCATTCTCCCCACCCTGACTTATTACAAATCTGATCTGCTTTGTTCTGATTGCACAAGTAAAATGCAGAATATAAATATGTAAATTAAATTAAATTTAACTTTACTCCCCCCGAGACTTGGTAGGCAGGAAAGCAATGGCAGCAGGGCTTCATATCTGCTCCAACTGCTGTACCCTTTCTTCCCCCTTCCCAGCCCACATGGACCTCCACTCTGTTCCCCGGCCAGCCCACCTCCAGGTCACTTCCTGAAGTGCCTAGAGGAAGCTGCAGGAGTGGTTCTGGATCTGATAGAGGCAGCAGATCTGATTGCAAGAAATCATAGGCCAGGGAATAAGCTAGTGCAAGCTTACAGGCTCTGCCTTCATAGAAAAGCCAAGAGAGGAGTGGACCATTATGGACCAGTGCAATCATCGGGCCCATGCTCTCTTGCATGGAGAGATGATCTTGGGGTGTTCCAGTTTAGGAACAAAGTGGAAGCTTATGTAGTGGAGTATGATGGGGTGGGTCAGAGAAAGGACTGAATGATGGTCATGGGAAGAAGTGGAGAAGAAAGGACTAAATAGGATTTCATGGTAAGGAGGGTAGGGGATTTTGTGGTGTTCAGGGTGAAAGAAGAATGGGGGTCCATAGAGGGAGGATGAAGAAGAATTGGAGTCCTTGGGGGTAGGAGGGAAGAGAAAATGATGGTCCATGGGGTGAAAGAACATGCACAGGGGAAGGGGAGAGAAGAAAAAATAAATGTTTGTTGTCGGGGGGGGGGGGGGGGGAGTGAATGGGGGTCCATGGAGGGAGCGAGTAGGAATTTGGAGTAGAAGGAATTAATGGAAGTCTGAGGAGGAGGCTTACAGCAGCAAGGGTGGTGGAGGGAGGAATTGAAGGAAAGAGGCTTACAGATGTAAGTATTGGAAAGAGATAACAGAAAGACTGCAGAGGAAAGATAGAAAGAGAAAATTAGAAGAGGGGAGGTGAGTTTGTGGAAGGAAAAGAGAGAACAGTTAATAGCTAAACAATGAGAAAAAACAATTTTTTAAAAATTGACTACAATATGCTGCCAATGACTGGGTGCTGCACAGCGTGGTCCTGAGTTCAACATGGTTCCTGGCATCTTGATCATCTGATGCATCCTGCAGCTCTGTCTAAAGGGTCTCACCAATTCAGCAGTTTTATAGGCCCAGTGCGCGGGATTTCATGTGGGCATACTATGATGAATCTTCACTGCTTTCCTATAAAAGAAGCTCAATCCTATGAGCCAATGCCTGAGCAACAGGTTTTGGTTCTGTGTATTTCTGTTGCTACTTTCACCTGTGAGCTGGCCCGACACTTGACTCTGCCTTGTCTACTACCTATCCTGACTTTTTGCTTGCCTCTTGATTGCGATTAAACTCTGCCTGCCCTAACCTTAGCCTGCCACTGACATTACTGGCCTGCCTTGACCCTGCCTGTGCAGTTATGCCTCTGCATCCTGATTCTGTTCTGGTGTCTTGGTCCTGACTATCATCTAGTGTGTGTCCACCTTTAGTTCTGGACAGTTTGCTCAGGCCATGGGCGTGGCTGATGTTCCCCTGCCAGATTTTCTGCAGGGTCTCTCACAGATTGTTCTGCAGCAATAGAAGAACCAAGACCACATTCTTGGTGTCATGCAGGACCTGTCTGTGATTGAACAAGCTGTAGTTACCACTAGTAGTGGCTATGCCACTCCTACTCGATCCATGACTGGTCACTGCTCCCACCTCCTCACAGACCACAGCTGCACTACATCTGCCCTTACTGCCCTGGTATGAGGGCAGCCTTAAGACCTGGAGGAGTTTAATTAACCAATGCATGATCCATTTTGAGCTTCTGCCAGCCAGATTCACATCACAATGAGTGAAAGTGGCTTTTATAATCTCCCTACTCTCAGGCCAGGCCTGAAATGGGCCTTCCCTCTATGGGAAAGAAACGACCCCAATCTTGCTGATCTGCAAACATTTCTGACACAATTCAGGATGCTCTTTGATGAGCACGCCCAAGCCTTTTCCTCAGCATCTGAGCTGTTCTGCTTGAGACACGGGTCTGACAGTGGGACAGTACACAGTAATATTCTGGCACCTTGTCCTCTGAGCTCTCCTGGAATTATGAAGCATGAGTTGCTGTTTTGGCAAGGTCTGTTGGACTGAATCAAACATGAACTGGCAGGCTGTGATGTCTCTGCCAAGTTGGACCACCTTATATCCTTGTTTGTGAAGGTTGACATCTCGTTCCAGGAATGATCCTGAGAATGGGATCTGTCGTCACTGTGGCCATCTGGTTCCCAGGTTTCAGAGACCAATGTTGTCCCCTGTCTGGTCTCTGCCACAGCCACCCTCAGAGGAGGAATCCTTGCAGCTGGTAAATGCCAAGCTCTCGGAAGAGGAGAAACACCAGCGACAATTGCTCAACCTGTGCATATACTGTGCAGGCAAGAGCCATTACGCTGCCTTGTGCCCCGAGAAGTTGGGAAACGCTAATGGCTAGGGTTAATGGAGAAAGCTACCCTAGGCAATACCCACGTCACTCCGCCACAAAAACTATTTTGATTGGACAGTTGAGCTCCAGACAGGAGATTCTTCTCGGAGGCCTTCTTGGATTCTGGCATGGCTGGCAACTTCATTGATAACATTGTAGTCAAGGAACTCCAGATACCATTAGTACCATTGAACAACTCTATGTGCATAACATCTATCTACGCAGAGCTACTACTTGGTGCTATTCACCTGTGATTCTAAAGGTGTAACTTTTAAATGAGGAACACATCTCATTCTTTGTGCTCCGGAAGTCCATCTATCCTGTATTACTCGGCATGCCACTAATCTTAGAATTGTATGACTGCCTGCAAGGAGCAACCATCTTCACAGACCTTAAAAAGCTACAATATCTATGAACTGCTAGAAGAATCAATAGGCCAGATGGTCTCTGTCCTTTGCCAGATTTGACTTCCTTAACTTATCGCTTGGTGGAAAGAACCATCAATGTGGACACCCTGTCTAGATCGTTCGACCTCCATAGACCTCTTCAACATCCCTCAGCATCTCTGACCCAGCCTAGATTGTTGCTATCACCCCCATGTTACCATCTAGAATTCCTCCTGGTAAGATATTTGTGCCTGATTGCCTCCAGTAGAGAGTCCTGAAATGGGCCCATGTATCCAAATTGGCCAGCCACCAGGCATCCATAAAACTGTAGACCTCATCTCTCACAACTACTGGTGTACCAGTTTGGCCAAAGAGGTGCAGACTTACATTTCTGCCTGCAATAACTGTGTGCAAAATAAAACGACCCATCAACAACTACCAGGCTTACTTCAGCCGCTGCTGGTGCCCCAGAAACCCTAGACTCATGTCTATTGTATTTATTACAGACTTACTTCCCTCAGCAGGGCATACTGTTATCTGGGTGGTCATGGAATAGTTTTCCAAGAAGGCCCATTTTGTCCCTCTAGAAACCTTATCCATAGCCATGGGCCTCTCCGACCACTTTAAGCATCATATATTTCGCCTACATGGGCTCTCGGAACACATCAATTATGGAATTCAGTTCACTTCAGGGTTTTGGTGGGAGTTTTATAAAATGTTGGAAGTGATACTAAACCTTTCCTCTATCTATCACCCTCAGACTAATGGTCAGATGGAGAGGATTAATCAGATCCTAGAGAGATTCTTCAGAACCTTTGTGTTGACTAGGCAGGATGATTAGGCATAACTATTTCCATGGGCTGAATTCTGTTACAATGACCGTGTCAGTGAATCGTTGGGATCTTCTCCATTTTATATCATATATGGACAACACTCTAGAGGGCCTCTACCTCTCCATGTGTCTATAGATATCATGGTGACGGACCATCTTTCTACAATCTACAGGAGATATGGAAGAAGTTTCAGATCTTCTTGGGAAGCAGTTAATCACTTCAAGAAGAATGCTGACAGAAAGCATAATCCCGCTCCACAATTCATTCCTAGGAACAAGGTCTGCCCAGCATAAGCAACATCTGGATGAAGGTGCCTTCTCATAAATTTGCCCACTTTGACTCATTGTTTACCGGACCTTATGAGGTAAAAAAAACAAATAAACCCAGTTACGTTAACAACTCAAGATCCCCCCCCCCCTCTCTGTATCCATAATTCATGCCATGTATCTCTGCTCAAACCTCTGACCCACAACAGATACTCTTAAAAGAAAACCTCTCTCCACCCTCTACTGATTCAGAAACAGTTTGAAATTAACAAAATCATTGACTCCAAAACAGTGAGAAACAAACTTTATTATTTAGTGGATTGGAAGTGCTATGGTCCCAAGGAAAGATCCTGGGAACCAGCTGAGAACCTCAGTGCCCCAGTTCTCTTTCCATACAAGCCTAAGAAGAGATGGCCTAGAGGGGCCCTTGGGGAAATATACTGCTGACTGCTGACTGCGGAGTCCAGAACATCAATCAGCATTCTGTACCTCAAGGTCCTAAGTCTAGCATGGTTCCTGGCATACTGATCAACTGATGCATTCTGCAGCTCTGTCTAAAGTTTTATAGGCCCAGCTCCCAGGATTTCCTGTGAATGCACCATCATTGCTTTCCTATAAAAAGCTTAGTCCTTTGAGCCAATGCCTGAGCAACAGAGTTTGGTTCCATGTGTTCCCGTACGTTGCTGTTCTTTGCTGCTTTCACCTGTGACACGGTTTGACTCTTGACTCTGCCTTGTTTGCTACCTGTCCTTGCTTGCCTCTTGACTGTGATTAAACTCTGCCTGCTCTGATCTTGGCCTGCCTCCTGACCTTGCTTGAACTCTGCCTGCCTTGACTCTGCCTGTCTGATTATGCCTCTGCCTCCTGATTCTATTCTGATGCCTTGGTCCTGGCTGTCAACTGGTGTGTATCCACCTCTAGCCTGTGACAGGTTAAACTGAGAAGTATGATTAATATATGTAATCACTGATACTTGTCAGCAGTACTCTTTTTACTGTCTTCATTGCTGAATATAACTGCAACATTTCATAAATATGCCACTCTGGTGACAAACACTGTTATGCAAAATGAACTTGAGATTGCCATAGGTAAACTTCCAACTCACATCTGCTCCATTTACTGGTTAAATCATTCTTTACAAATTAATTTACTATACAAAGAAAGTAGAAGTGGAGCTCTAGCAGGACCATGTCAAGGCATAGGCAAACCAGGTAACCTAAGGTAGCATGTTATTGGGATTCGAGAGGTGGTGCTGGCAATAATCACTGAAACCAAGCTCTAGCACTGTTGTAAACCGGCTGCATTGAAAGAGGGTTAAAGAGAAGAGGACTGGTTGTGCCAAGAGAGGCATAATTGAGAAGCTAAGAAATGCTCAGGTTAAGTGAATTAGTGCCAGCCCCAACAGCAGAGCAGTTCTGGACCTGCCCTTCGGTCCTGGCAGAGTCTGAATGTAAAATGAGTAGCTGCCTAGCAAGTCAGTGAGCCAAAGTTGCCCTTATACTTCCTGCCTTTTCTTATTTCCATGACAGAGTGAAGCTGATCCTGCTGGGTGAGTTTGGTTTATTTGCTATGGCAGTTGCTGCAATTACCACGGATGCCATCATACACGTTTAGTGGAGGAGTGGCCAAGATGATAGGGAAGCAGATGAAGCTGTAGCCAGGCTTTGAAAGAAATTTAAAAAAAAAGGGACTGATGAGAAAGATTCAGTTGTGGAGGGGTGGGAGGCGGCAGTAGAAGAAACATATGGACCGGCATTGGGAGAAAGAGGAGGAGGGAACTGACAGTCACCAAACTGATGTTTGTGTAACCAAAAGAAGCTTAAGTTGACTCTAAGCTCAGGATATTTTTTATTTGTATGTAATGTCATCAAACAATAGGATAGTCATTGTTTATTGACTTCAGCTGAAGACAACAGCTATAGAAAAAACTCATTATCAACTTTTTATGTTTTCTCTGCACAGAAACTGAATGTGCAAAAAGGATTTTTAACCAGTAATGATGAACCTATGATGTAAATGCCCACAGTAGTACTCCTGGCCAATAATACTAGCATTCAAATGGCACAGTTCTGAATTGAATGGATTCCCATTCATCACTCATTAACCTGATAATTCTAAATGTCTGATCAAAAATAATGCTACCTGTGCTGTTCACATCACAAATGTAAAAATACAGATGCAGCTAAAGTTAACTGTTACTTTTGAGCAAGCACTATTTTGCTTGAAACACTGTTGGGGGAGGTTTAGTATTTATTTCTGGCTCTGGTAAACTTTTTTCAGACTCTTCACAAAATAATTGACATCATTTCCCAGGATGTCCGCAGTTGCCACTTATCTAACATGGAAAGAAAACATTATGGCAGACTGGCTATCAGTACCTACTGGACCTTTACAAGTGGTCCCTGATCAGGAGGTATCAAATAAGATTTTCCTCAAGCAGGGAAAATTAAGGTAGATTTGTAATGCTGATAGTCTAAATGAAGTGCTAGAGGGTCTACTTGAACTAGAGGAAGACTGAGTGAACTGGTGGAAGTATTGGCAAACTGGTGATTCCAAATATATGTGCAAGTATTTTCAAAACGGTATACACACATACTTTTTAAAATAGTTGCCTCCGCATTTAATTCTGGGTGCTTTTTCATGCAGTGCCACAATTACTTTGTGCATAAAATATATACACTTATGTTTATAAAATGGTTAGAAAAATTATACATTTTCTTGCATTGAAAATATACACACATACTTTCACAGCAGAAATACACAGTATTTTATAAACTGTGCAGCTTCTGCACACAGTTTATAAAATATTACCATTATTATCCCAGGACAAGCAGGATGCTAGTCCTCACATGTGGGTGACATCATTGATGGAGCCCTGATACGGAAAACTTTCTGTCAAAGTTTCTAGAAACATTTGACTGGCCCTGTGAGGCCACTGAGCATGCCCAACATGCCATGATATTCTCTGCCACAGGGATCTCTCTTTAGTCTTCGTTTTTCCATGCTGCTGTAAGCATCGCGGAGCAAGGAGCCTTGTGAGTTAATCTCACAGTATTACTGACTAAAAAAGTCATATAGTTCTCATTTTTTTCTCTCCCATAAGGGATCTCTCCCAGATTGCCACCGACTGGTGAGTAATCTTAGCCTCATTTTTACTTTGAGTAAAAACTTTCTCTCATATTTTCTTCCCTCTTTTCATTGATGGCTGTCGACAGAAAATGACTTCCGGATTTAAAAAATGTCCGGTTTGTAATCGGACAATGTCCATAACAGATCCACACCTCGAGTGTGTTCTCTATTTAGGAGATAAACATGATGTCTCAAACTGCCCTCAATGTGCAGAAATGACTCCCAAACGAAGAAAACTTCGACAAGAGAAGATGCAACATCTTTTTCACCTTCAGCTTCTTCCTTCTCCTTCAACATCAACAAAATCGTCCCCGGTGGGGGTTTCAAAGCGAATTTTGTTGAAAAATCATCGTCTGGAGGGGTCTGGAGATCATCCATCGCTATCAACATCGACGGCATCATCCAGAACAGCGATCGCACATCGACCAAAACATCGGCACTGACATCGGCACACACCGACACCTCTCTCGCCGGAGGAACCGACCGCTAAATGGCTTAAACCTCAGGAAACTCCGCTACCTTCGGCGCCGAGGCCTAACTCCTTCGGTCGAACCTCCACAGGGCGCTATGGAGAAAGTATCGACGCCTACACCGCCACCGCGTTCAGCTGCTGTGCCTGCACCAGCTGTTTCACAGGAATTGTCAGACTTTATCAGACAAGCGGTACTCCAGGCCCTTAAAGAACAGACGCCTATTCCGGCGACTTCGCCGATGCTGGTGCCGTCACCGATGCCGGTTCTTGAACCGATGCCGGTACCCTTACCGATGCCGGTGATTGCACTGAACCCAGTGACTACACCAATGCTGACGACCCTGTAAATGCCGGTACCGATACCGATGCCGACGATTCCGTCGATGTTGTTACCTCCACTGATTCCAATTACGGTGATGCCGGCATGACCACCGAAGATACTGACGCCATTGTCAATTCCGGCGCCGACACCATCGATGCCAATCTCACCTGGGGACCCAGGACATCCAGAACTGGCACTCACCAAATTCTAATGAAGAGATTTGATGAGGTGGTGGGTGCTCTTCCTTCCAAACCTGGGAAAGAACACCCTGAGGAGTCACCCTTTGTTGACCCACAACCAGGTCCTTCAGGGCTTCCTCGGCTGTCTAGAACCTCTCCAATTTCTTCACCTAGACAAGATCCATATGATACTTGGAGCGATACACACTCAGATACCTCATTTGAAGCTTTCATGTCGGATCCCTCACCACCGGATCCAAGGAAAAAAATCTCCACCAGAAGATTTATCATTCACAACTTTTATACAGGAAATGGCTGACACCATACCTTTCACTTTGGTCACAGAGCAGGATGTAAGGCAACAAACATTGGAGGTTCTCCAATTTGTAGACCCTCCAAAGCAAGTGGTATCCATACCTGTCCATGATGTCCCTCTGAACTTACAACATCAGATTTGGGAAAATCCATGCTCAGTGCCTGCTGTTAACAAAAGAATGGACATTACATATTTGGTGCAGTCTACTCCTGGCTACCAAAAATCACAGCTTCCCCACCAGTCAGTAGAGATAGAGTCTGCACAAAAGAAATCCAAGAGGATAAGGCCACATTCCTCAAATTCCCCAGCTAAAGATCACAGGTTCTTGGATTCCCTGGGGCAAAAGGTCTATCAAGGAGCCATGTTAAATTCTAGGATATCTTCGTATCAATTATACATGACTCAGTACCAAAGAAACCTGTGGAATCAGATGCAGGATTTATACCATCGCTTCCATCACAACATTAGGAAGCAGCCCAGGCAATTATCCACAAAGGACTGGAGGCTGGTAAGCATGAGGTCCGTGCTGCCTATGACGGCTTCGAGACAGCATGTAGGGTGGCTGCATCAGGTATAAGTGCAAGACGTTGGGCTTGGCTTAAAGCCTCGGACCTCAGGCCTGAAGTCCAGGACAAATTAGTCAACCTCCCATGTCTTGGAGATAACCTCTTCGGATCCAAAGTACAGGATGCAGTTGCTCTATTAAAGGAGCACACGGAGACTCTGCGACAGCTTTCATCAATTCCGGAGGATCCACCTTCACAGCCATCTCGAAGGCCTCAAAGGAAAGACCCTAGAAGACCCTTCTACCGGCAGAGGCGGTATTACCCTCCAACAGCTAGGAGCAGATCTTCTAGGCCACAACAGAGAACTCAACCTAGACAACCTAAGGCGACTAGACCTCAACCTCCGCCACAGACATGACCAGCAGCAGGCTTTTGAGGCCTTCCCCAGAGACCGAAGCCATCTCTCCAATCCTTATCCAGAGCTTCCGGTAGGAGGTCGAGTATCCTCCTTTTACAACCATTGGATTCAAATACAACAGACCAATGGGTACTCGCAATAATATCTTGAGGTTACCAACTCAACCTCCTCTCAATTCCAACAGATTCTCCTCCAAGACCTATGTCTCTAACCAAAAATCACAAAACCCAATTACAAGTAGAATTATCCACCCTTCTGAGAGCCAGAGCAGTAGAGTGGGTGCCCCGGACTCAGCAGGGCAGAGGATTCTATTCCCGTTATTTCCTCATTCCAAAGAAAACCGGAGGCCTACGTCCCATCCTAGACCTCAGAAATCTCAACAAATTTCTGAAGAAAGAAAAATTCAGGATGGTTTCTCTAGGCACCATGCTTCCACTTCTTCAAACAGGAGATTGGCTTTGTTCTCTGGATCTTGAAGACGCTTACGCTCACATTCCAATATTCCCTCCTCATAGCAAGTATCTGCACTTCTTGGTGGGTCATCAACATTTTCAATACAGAGTACTACCATTCAGTCTTGCCTCTGCTCCCAGAGTATTCACCAAATGTCTAGCAGTAATAGCAGCACATTTGCACAAGGAAAGTGTCCATGTCTTCCCATATCTAGATGACTGGCTCATCAGCAGTCAATCTCAACAAGGAGCTCTGGCTTCTCTCAGTCGAACAATTACTCTACTTCACTCCATGGGTTTTCTCATCAATTATCAAAAGTCCCATCTCATTCTATCTCACCTGCTTCAATTCATCGGAGCAGAATTGAACACCATCCTCTCAAAGGCCTTTCTACCCGAGGATCGGGTACAGACACTTTCCCTATTGGCAAACTCGCTACATTCAAAGAAACAAGCAACAGCTCATCAGTTTCCAACTTTACTAGGCCACATGGCCTCCACAGTGCATGTTACTCCTATGGCACGGTTAGCCATGAGGATAACTCAATGGACATTAAGATCACAATGGATCCAAGCCATTCAACCACTGTATTCTCCAATTCAAGTAACCCACCAGCTACGTTCCTCTCTACTTTGGTGGGCGAACATGGCCAATTTGCGCAAGGGCCTACCCTTTCAACAACCAGCCCCACAGATAACTTTAACTACAGATGCATCCACCTTGGGTTGGGGAGCTCACAAACAATCTCCAAACCCAGGGTACTTGGACAAAACTTGAAGCAACATTTGAAATCAATTTCCTGGAACTTCGAGCTATACGTTATGCGCTGCATGCGTTCAAGGACTGCCTTTCACACAAGACTGTTCTGATCCAAACGGACAACACAGTAGCCATGTGGTACATCAACAAACATGGAGGTACGGGCTTGTACCTCCTTTGTCAAGAAGCTGCACAGATTTGGGACTGGGTCCTGACACACTCAATGTTTCTCCGTGCCACTTATTTGGCAGGCATTCACAGTTCCAACCACACGAGTGGTCCCTGGATCCCTCAATAGCGACCAGGATATTTCAAAATTGGGGACAACCAACAACAGACCTCTTTGCGTCACACCTGAATAACAAAGTGGACAGATTCTATTCTCTACACAAACAGAAAAACCAGCCAGCCAAGGACGCCTTTGCTCGCCCTTGGAACTCAGGCCATCTATACGTATATCCTCCGATATCGCTCATAACCGAAACTCTAGTGAAGTTGCAACAGGACAAAGGGTCCATGATACTCATAGCCCCATATTGGCCTTGACAAGTATGGTTTCCCAAACTTCTAGACCTCTCGATCAGGGATCCCATTCGCCTGGGTGTAGCTCCCACTCTCATAACTCAGGATCAGGGTCGGTTGCGCCATCCCAACCTTCAATCCCTATCCCTGACAGCATGGATGTTGAAAGCTTGATTTTACAACCACTCAATCTTTCAACCAATGTATCTCAAGTGCTTATAGCTTCATGTAAACCTTCAACTCGAAAGAACTATTCTTCGAAATGGAAAAGGTTTACTTTGTGGTGCAACCAAAAGAGTATAGATCCTTTCACCTGCCCCACAACTTCTCTACTAGACTACTTATGCCATTTTTCAGACTCTGGTCTCCAAACTTCATCTGTAAGAGTCCATTTAAGTGCAATCTCAGCTTACCATAACAGGATTGGAGATGCACCAATATCCATACAACCTCTTGTCAGCAGGTTTATGAGATGTTTAACTCAACTTAAACCAACAATTCGGCCACCAATCACAGAATGGGACCTGAATCTGGTCTTAACAAGACTCATGCGTTCTCCTTTCGAACCCATGAATTCCTGTGATGTTAAATTTCTCACATGGAATACTATCTTCCTCATAGCCATTACATCAGCTAGAAGGGTTAGTGAGTTACAAGCACTTGTCACGTACTCACCCTATACAAAATTCCTCCATGACCGAGTGGTTCTCCGTACACATCCAAAATTCCTCCCCAAGGTAGTTACGGAATTCCACTTGAACCAATCCATAGTTTTACCCACATTCTTTCTAAGGCCTCATTCACACCAAGGAGAACGAGCCTTGCATACCTTGGACTGTAAGCGTGCGCTAGCATTTTACTTAGACCGCACTGAAGTCCACAGGAAATCCACTCCACTCTTTGTATCTTATGATCTAAACAAACTGGGTAAAGCAGTGGGTAAACATACTCTATCCACTTGGCTAGCAGATTGCATACAGTTTTGCTATGAAAAAGCAGGCCTTCCTCTCCAAGGACGAGTAAAGACGCATTCAGTGAGAGCAATGTTAACCTCAGTAGCACACTATCATTCAGTGCCAATTCTTGACATATGTAAAGCAGCAACATGGAGTTCTCTTCACACCTTTGCAGCTCATTACTGTTTGGACAAACATGGATGACAAGATTCAGCATATGGACAATCTGTCTTAAAGAACTTGTTTCCAGTTTAATCCCAACTCCTTCTACATCCAATCTGCTGTGATCTTCGGCTGCCTCATTTTCAACAACAATACTTCACTGTTGCTTCACTACAAAATGACTCAGCCTCTAGCTTGCTAATCACCCACATGTGAGGACTAGCATCCTGCTTGTCCTGGGATAAAGCAAAATTGCTTACCTTGTAATAGGTGTTATACCAGGACAGCAGGATGTAGTCCTCACGGAACCCACCTGCCACCCCGCAGAGTTGGGTCTAATACGTTTTATTATTTTATTTTTGCTAAAGCTTATTGCTACATACGAGACTGAAGAGAGACCCCTGTGGCAGAGAATATCATGGCATGCTAGGCATGCTCAGTGGCCTCCAGGGCCAGTCAAAAGTTTCTAGAAACTTTGACAGAAAGTTTTCCGTACCAGGGCTCCATCAATGATGTCACTCACATGTGAGGACTACATCCTGCTGTCCTGGGATAATACCTATTACAAGGTAAGCAATTTTGCTATCTCTGCAGTTTGAAAGTTAGGCTCATACTTTTTAAAATTATGCACATAAGTACCATCTCTGCCCTCTGGAATACCTCTGCTCAGTTTCAGGTGCATTTTCAAAAAGGTTGCGCATAAAAATCATATAAGCATGTAAGTAGCAAATACTCGCATATATGCTATTTTATAAACCTCAAAATACATGCATAGGTAAGAGCCATGAGTAAATTTGTATGTGTAAAAAAAAAAAAAAAGGAGCAGGGCAAGGCCAACATATACATATGTAAGATGCTATTTTATAAGCAATTAACACATGTACATTTAGCAGCTTAATTGTGTATATTTACACCTGGTTTGTTTCTGGAGCAAGTGATTGTAAATGTCTTAAAAGTGAAATAGGGACTGGGTGGGGAGTCTGGGTGAAATGGTGGGAGTTGAGGCTGAAGAGGGTCTTGCTGATCTGCAGATGAACTGGGAGAACTAGTAGACTAATTGGTAAAACTGGTAATTTCATTGCCACACACATGTAAATTGCGCAGGTAAAATCTCCACGTATATATTTTTAAAGCTAGATGTAAAAATACATGAGTACAGCAGTTGTGTACTACTTATCTTTATAAATTTTGATTTATCTGGCTAAGTAGGGGCATTACTGCTATTTAGCTGGATAAATCTTAAAAGCAGCACTTATCCAGACAAATTCCAGTTTATCCATCTAAGTAGCAGCAGTAGCCAAATAAATCTTAAAAATGCTACTTATCCGGACAGGTAAGACTATAAGAAATTGCCATACTGGGTCAATGTGAGGGTCCATCAAGCCCAGCATCCTGTTTCCAACAGTGGCCAATCTAGGATACAAGTACCTGGCAAGTTCCCAAACATGAAATAGATCCCATGGAACTAATGCCGGTAATAAGCAGTGGCTATTCCCTAAGTCAACTTGACTAATAGCAGTTTATGGACTTCTCCTTCAGGAATTTGTCCAAACCTTTTTTAAACCTAGCTAAGCTAACTGCCTTAGCCATATCCTTGGGCAACATATTCCAGAGCTTAATGGTATATTGGGTGAAAAATAATGTTCTCAGATTTGTTTTAAATGTGCTACTTGCTAATTTCATGGAGTACCCCCTAGTCCTTCTATTATCTGAAAGAGTAAATGTTATGACTGTCTGCCGCGACCGACCCAACTCACGTCATGTCCTGCCCTGCTCTCCTCTCCGGGCGAACTTGCGGTTGTGGCTAGCCGCTGCTGCCGCATGCCGTCTGCCTCCCACGACTTCTCATGGCAGCTGGGACGTCGTCGGCCTCCATGCCTCCTCTGGGCCTTCCTAGGTGCGTGCGTGCCACCGAATCTCTCTTTAAAGACGCTATGGCAGGAACCTCAAGGGTGTCCCCGATTGATGACATCACAGCTGGGATTTATAAGCACCTCCCTTGCCCTACACTAATAGACTTGGCAATGAGTTCCTTCGCCTACTGATGCTTGTTCCTGTCTGCTCGGACATTGGTGCCTCTCTCGGATCTCTCCTTGCAGTTCTGGACTCTGGCTCGAGTACCTGCTCCTTGAGGGCCTTCATGTGCTTCCTTGGGAGACTTGTCTCCAGACTTCCCCACTCCTCTGGGTAGTCCCTGCGCCTCTCCAGAGGTCCTGCCTGCTGGCCTTCCTGCTCCTCGGGGTTGCCTTAAGAACTGCCTTACAGAGACTCCTTCTCTACGCTCCCCGCTCCTCGGGGTAGTATCTGCCTTGCCTGGAGACTTGACTCTGCTCTTCCCTGCTCCTCGGGGTAGTGCCTTCATATTTACACCAGAGACCTGCTTCCCTGCTCCTCGGGGCAGAGCCTACGTCTCTTCACCAGCGACTTGCTCTGCACTTCCCCGCTCCTCGGGGCAGTGCCTACATCTATACACCAGAGAATTGCTCCACACTTCCCCACTCCTCGGGGCAGTGCCTTCGTCTCTACACCAGAGAATTGCTCCGCACTTCCCCGCTCCTCGGGGCAGTGTCTACATCTTTACACCAGAGAATTGCTCCGCACTTCCCTGCTCCTCGGGGCAGTGCCTTCGTCTCTACACCAGCGACTTGCTCCACACTTCCCCGCTGCGCGGGGCAGTGCCTACATCTCTACACGAGTGACTTGTTCCCGCTTCCCCACTCCTCGGGCACATCACTACTGCTAAGATTGACACTGTGCTTCCCCGCTCCTCAGGGCAGCCCCTACGTCATCATACCAGAGACTCTGTTACCACGCTGTCCCGCCCCTCGGGACAGTCTCTGCATCTCGCCTACAGTAGACCCTGTCCTTTTGCTCCCCGCTCCTCGGGGTCTGCCTCACGGCACAGCTCTGGGCTACTCTGCGATCAGGTGTAGTGACGCAGGATGTTATCTCTCCAATGAACTACAGTTTTGTTCCCTGCAGCAGCTGACCTCACCTCCCGACGGTGTAGACCTGTGGGGCTCCATCCCTCAGACTTAACATCATTCACCTCGGGCCAAGGGTCCACATAACACACGACTCCTAACAGTAAACAGCCAATTCACATTTACCCGTTCTAGTCCCCTCATCATTTTATAGACCTCTATCATATCTCCCCTCATCTGTCTCTTCTCCAAGCTGAACAGCCCTAACCTCTTCAGCCTTTCCTCATAGGGAAGCTGTTCCATCCCCTTTATCATTTTGGTTGCCCTTCTCTGTACTTTCTCCAGTGCAACTATGTCTTTTTTGAGATGCAGCGACCAGAATTGTACACAGTATTCAAGGTGCGGTCTCACCATAGAGCGATACAGAGGCATTATGAAATTCCCCATTTTATTTACTAGTCCTTTCCTAATAATTCCTAGCATTCTATTTGCATTGTTTGACTACTGCAGCACCCTGAGCCGGCAATTTCAATGTATTGTCCACTATGACGCTTAGATGGTTTTCCTGAGTGGTAACTCCTAATTTGAAACCTAACACTGTGTAACTACAATGGTGGGTTATTTTTCCTTACAAGCATCACCTTACATATGTCCACAATAAATTTAATATGCCATTTAGATGCCCAATCTTCCAGTCTTGCAATTTATCACTGTCCACTTGTGATTTAACTATTCTGAATAATTTTGTGTCATCTGCAAATTTGACCACCTCACTTGTCGTTCCCCTTTCCAGATCATTTATAAATATTTTAGAAAGTACCAGTCCAAGTACAGATCCCAGAGGCACTCTACCATTTACCTCTCTTCACTGAGAAAACTGACCATTTAATTCTACTCTCTGTTTCTTGTCTTTTAGCTAGTTTTCAACCCACAAAAATACATTGCCTTCTATCTCATTAATTTTTAATTTTCTTAGAAGCCTTTCATGGGGCTATGTCCAACACTTGAAAATCCAAATACACTACACCTACTGGCTCACCTTCATCCACATGTTTGTTAACCCCTTCAAAAAATGTAGATTTGTGAGGCAAGACTACCTTTTGGTAAATCCATGCTGGCTGTGTCCCATTAAACTATGTCTATCTTTATATTCTGTAATTTTGTTCTTTAAAATAGTTTCCACAATTTTCCCTGGCACCTAAATCAGGCTCACCGGTCTACAGTTTCCCAGATCACCCCGAGAGCTCTTTTTAAATATCAGAGTTACATTGGTCTCCTTCCAGTCTTCAGGTACAATGGACGATTTTAATGATAGGCTACAAATTACTAATAATATATCTGAAATTTCATTTTTTAGTTCTTTCAGAACTCTTTGTTGTATACCATTTAGTCCAGGCAATTTGCTACTCTTCAATTTGTCAGTCTGGCCTACTACATCTTCCAGGTTCACGTAAGTGGGCCGCAAGGGAGCTACGCAAATTTTAAATAGCTGGGAAGGACGCATGTAAATCTATGTACACGTGGTCAGAAAAAGTAGGCAGAAAAAGGGCACAGGGGTTCCAACATTGACACACATAACCCCTAATTTTCCTTAGCCAGCATGTGTATATTACATGTGCTAATTTGCTACAGCTCCTTAGTGTGAGAGAGAGAGAGAAACTATTTATAAGGCTCAGCCTGACACTCAATATATGGACCATTGTAAGGAGGCACTGTGATTCAGGGTGAGTTTTCGGGAGTTGGTTTGGGGGATGGTGTTACAGAAACATTCAGAGGTATTCCTTGTAAAATTGACCTCATTAAAGAATTTTAGATAGAATTTTCATCGCTTATAATAACGAGGAGTTGATTTGTACACTGCAGTCTCTGCTAGCTGCATTGGACAAATCAACTCTTTTTCATTACTTATAAGGTCTAGATTTCTTTAATGATGTCATTTTTACAATGAATACCTCTGAATATGACTGTAACAACACCCCCCCAACCCACCTCCCAGAAACTCACCCCAAATGAAAGTGCCCTCTTACCATGGTCTATATATTGAATGTCAGGCTGAGCCTTATAAAGAGTGTCTCTTTCTCTCTCTCTCTCTTTCTCTCTCTCATGCGCAGAGCTGCAGACATGCACATGAAGAGTATTTGATAACCTGCTTATATACTTTATAAAATAACGCGTATCTTTACACGCAGCCTTTTTAAAATCTACCCAACAGGTTATAAAATACAGGAGCAGAATTTCATGCGCCAATATACATGCACCTATGGGTGTGAGCACAGCTGTTTGAAAGTTAGCCTTCCTGTGTAAAAGGATGCACATAGCTTGGTTATGTACCTACCTTTGCACACACTCAGCCCCAGCTTATTTTAAAATGGCCATTTACACATGGAAAACTGGGTAGATTGTAGGCCTGAGTATAGGTTTATACCTACAGTATCTGAATGTGGTCCGCTTTGAAGTGTCACAAAAGCCAGAATATAAAATTAAAAATGTATTATTATTGTTATTAGCAGTAGTAGTAGTAGTAATAGTAGTAGTATATCCAATGGTGGATAATCTGGGTTTCTTGGAAGTACCCAACAGATCTCAAACCTGGCTAATAATTATTTATGCACATTTCCTCCCATAACTTGTCCAAACTCTCTTTAAACAAAGCTATGCTAGATACCTTGACTACATCCTATGGCAACAATTTCTCAAATGTATGTATACATTTGATTTTGAAGCATTAGATTATGTATTATATAGGATGTTTTATGTATTATATAGGATGTTTCTGATTATGTAGTTTTATAATGTATTTGATTATTTACTTAGTTTTTATTTGTTATAAACCATATTGGGTGGACCCTGGTGGACCAGAAAGACAGTATATAAACTCTAAATTAGATTAGATTAGATTAGATTAAAACTGCTAACATTTAGGGTAAACAAACATTCCCTATTACCTATTCCACGCCACTCATGATTTTATAAACTTTCAGATTTCTCTTTCACTTGTTTCTTCTCCAAACTGGAGTATTAGACTGTTAAACCTTTCTTCATGTAGATACCATTTATTCCATCATCGTTGTTCCCTTTTCAGTACTTTTTCAAGTTTAGCTGTAAAAAAAACAACCTAGAAAGCTTTTATTGACATAGGCAGAACTTCCTGTCTTGCTACTGCCTCCTGAGGGCCCCCTTAGTCTTCTCAGATGCCTTCTGCCTGACTCCAGTCCTTTGGAACCACTCCCGATTCTAAAAAAGCATTGAAAAAGTCAGACAGCGGAGCTGCCAGAACTTCCGTAGGTTGTCTTAGAACCCTCGCATGTATCCTGTCTGGCCCATTGCTTTATTTTCTTTTAACTTTGCTAGCTCCTCATGAACAGTCTTCTGAAAATTGTTCGAAATCTACCTCTTTCCCATTCCTAGTTGCAACGGTTTTCTGTGGTCATACTCCAAGTCCTTCCTTGGTGATCACTGAACAGAAATATGTGTTACATGTCTGCTTTCTCTTCATCAGCCTCTTCATATTATTCCTCTTGACCTTTGAGTCTTAAAATCCCACTTTTGCACTTCGTTCCTACTGTCTGTAATATATCTAAAAGATCTTGTCACTTTATTTTACTATATTAGCTGTTTTTCTTCCATTTGTGCCTGTGCTCTCTTGACTACTTTCCCAATCTACAATATGTGGAGAAGCCAAGAGAAGCTGGCTGCTCAGCATGCAGGAGGTGCCGAGCTCTTTAAAAAAGCCAGTCTTCAGCTGCTGCCGGAAGGACTGAACGTGCAGCATGATTAAAGCAGTTAGTGGGTAATAGCTATACTAAAATAGCCTGGGGCTTAGTGGATGTAGAACTGACCACATAACCCAGTTACATTTGTACTTTTTCACAAACTGAGCAGATATTCTCCAAGGGATGGCATTGTGACAGAAACAGCACTTATATGCATACATTTTGATGTTAAAAAATATGCACGTATGTCTACATGCATCAGTGTGTGCACGCACTCTGCTAATTACCCAAGTATTTTCAGAGCAAAATTTGTGTGTGTAAGTTGGCTTTGAAAATATTTGGTAAAGTCTGCATATGCAATACACACGCAAACTTTACCACTAAGCAGGCTGCTTGGACATTACCTTCTTTCTCTGCACACCAGTTATTTCAGTTTATATTTGCAGTCACTGAATAACATTTTTTTAGTTAAGGTTATTATATTTTTTTAGTTTTTTCCTGTTAAAGGGGAAACAAAGTTTGTTTCAGGAGAGATCTCTCCCTGCCTCTCCCCCCAAGTGGAAATCAGTTGTCATGGATCTGAAATAGGCCTTCTTTTCCATGCATTGTCACCTATTTCTTTGCTAAACAAAGCTTCACAGTTAATTTTGTTTCAGGGATTTCTTTCTGGGGTGAAAATACTATCTGCCTTAGAAATTTTCAGCTTGCTGACTGTTGATGCCTTGTTGTTTTTGTTTTTGATTATTTTATTTTAGCTCCTCTTCGGTTCAGGTATACTGGTGTCTTTAAGCCTTTCTGGACCACAGCTGGAAAGAGTGGTGATTGACAGGACTCTGGTGGGGAAGCTCATCTCCAACACTATCAGTGATGGTAATTACACCCATGTGCAAATCGATTGCCTACATTAACAGTAGCACAGGAGAAATAGTGTGTCCACGGGTAGACTAATTATTCCCACTAGGGACTTGCAAACACAAGTAATTGCGTGTAATGCTATAGTTATAACCCTTGAGACCAAGAACAATTTTAGACTAATATTTAATATCAAAGTTTTTAGTCCTTTCAGATTCTGAGTGCTTAATGTGAACATTTTTACAGGTTTTCTTTTCTTTTTGTATGTTATTTCAAGGATCGTAAATGTATGGCTGTATCATGTATAGTATTACTCAATTTAGAACAGCATGCAGGGAAATATATTAGAAGAAAATAGAGACATTGTTTTTCAAGTGTTCCTACTAAACGTTTCTCAGAACTCTATTCATCAATAAACATCTTTATTTATTTATTTAATATATATTTCTATACCGGACTTCACGAATAGAATTCACATCAGGCCGATTTACATGGAACTTAGGGGATAAACAAGTGTAACCAAGAACAAGAAGGCTGAATCAAGCAAAGTTACATAAAACAGGGGCATTGAACTTGGGGGCTAGAGTAGCCAGGAAGAAAGGTAGAGCGGAAATAAGCAACAAATAAATAATATATAACTGGTTATGAGATTGGTAATTATCTCATTCCTTGAGGCTCAACAATGTGAATTTTACTATGAAACAGGTATGTAATGAAATATCCCTTATACCTAGGGAAACCCATTGAAAAATAACACAGAACTTAAAGTCAGCCTATAAGAATCAGGTCTTGGAAAAAAACCCACCCATATTTAGAGTCTGAACAACTGCAGAGTGTATATGCAGGAGAAAAAAAAAGTGCATTCTGTTGTGCAAGTACCTACATATAGTCCTTCTCTATGAGCAAGTTTTCAAAATATAAATGTTAAGTATAACTTGACACATAAAATAGAGGCAAATGCAGTGTTTTACCTGCAGAATATTTTTTTTAACTGGTCCCCCGATATGATGTAAACTTTTAATCTGGCGCACATGTGGTCATCAGCCCATGTCCAGGGACGCAGCCATTTGATAACATACACGCAAATATGTGCTCATGTTATAAAACAGACTGACCACATGCACAAGTGTGCACAATTTTAAGTGGGCGCATGCCTATGCATGCAAATGCTGCTTCTAAGTAGGGGGATTTTAGTAGACACGTGCACCAACGCCATTTCCAGTTTGCCCAGTTCGTCCCCAGTTTGCCCTGGTAAGGGATATGACTTTGAAATCCCTCTAGTTTAATAGCCTCCTCCTGTTAGCCCCTAACTTTAAAACCTCGCCAATCTATCTGTTTTTCTTTATTTTCTTATTTATACATCCTTCATAGCAGAAGTAAAGTTATGCAGCAGGGGACTTCAGCGCGTGCTTTTGAATTTGAAATCCAGGAACGCCCATTCCCCGCCTCTTTTCAGAACTTTTCATTGGTGCTCTCTGTCCTACAGTTTAATTTTAAAATATTTCTGTGATAATTAGTTTGTAAATAAAATGATACTGTGTTTTGCCAACTAAAGCTGTGTCAGTCTGCAACTTTCAGACTTTTATCTGCTTGGATTATTAGTTTAAATTCCTGTTCTGCAAAGAGTTACAGCAGAGCTCAGATTGCCTCTAATTTTGGTGCCAATATACAAAAGGACAATAACAGTAGTGCAAGTCTTAATGTGCATTAAATGCCTGCATTATCTATTGCAAGTGGTTAACGCACGTTAGCAAGGTTGCATTAGTTTTAATGCAAAATCTTTGCAAATAAGCAAAAGTATGCAAAATCGCTTGTTATCTATTAGTGTTTAAAAAAAAACACCAAAATGTAACACAGATGTATTACGGTTGTAGTATCCTATTAATTTTTTTGTAAACCGCTTTGATGTTTTGTCAGAATTGTAGTCAATCAAGTCAATAAACTAAATGTAAATGCACCAGCCTGACATATTTGCATATCTCCCGATTTTGGCGTGTGCTGGGCTTTTTAAATGTACCTTTCTGTGGGTAAACTTACACGCATATGTCCTGTTTGTGCATACGTTTTCATGGACTGAAGGGAAGAATTCTTGCGGGTGGAGTTCAGGAGAGGTTTCTACTTGCATGCATACTTTTGAATTATAAAAAGTATTGAGTAAATTTTTAAAGGGGTTCCACGTGTAAAATTAGCATATAATTGTGTAAGTAGCCTATATTCACACACATGCTACTTTATAAACATCGATAGTACGCACATATTTTCAGTTTTGCATGCACATTTTACCTGTGCAAAAAAGGGGTGGTTTAGGTGAAGAAGTACATGTGAAAGTTGCTATTTTATAAGAGATTTCTGCATATACATTAGTTAATGTGTTTGTACAGTTTTAACGTATTAATGGACTACTACAAGTGAAATCTGGTATCTGTTGTCTACAATTTATGGGTAGGAGGACTAGGTGGACTGGGGGCGATTGAAGGTGAAGTGCTAAAATGTCTAGGTAACTGGAGATGGACTAGGTGGACTGGTGGCAGTATTAGTAAACTGATTATTTCAAGAATGTGTGGAAGTAAGTATTTTCAAAACAGAGGGACGGTAACTTTTAAACAGGCGAGTGGGAGCACATGTGCGTGTGTTTGGCGGCCTGCACCTAGCAGTGCGACCATTTTATAACATCAATGCATATATGCGCATATGTTTTTAAAATAGCCTGAACGCATGCACATTGCGCACAATTTTAAGTAGACACGTGCCTGTGCATGCAAATGCCGCTTCTACCATGTAAGAAGTGGGATTTTGAAACACATGCATGCTGATGCCATTCCCAGTTCTCCCAGGTAAGAAATAGGGCTACCAAACTTCCCTAGTTTATTGTTCAGATTGTTTATTAAACTTGAATGCAACATATGTATCAAGCAGGCGCTGTGAAGCTTGCCACATATAATAGAAAATACAATGAATTTTTTGATTACAGTCATTATTTAAATCAACTCTCTGAACTCTGAAAGAACTCCCCCTCCCACCCTTCAAATCACCAAAAATCAGGTTCCATTACTTACCAAATCAACCATATATGTTATGTCCAAAATCCCATATGACTTCAAAGTGTACAAAAATATGGCAAGATTCACAATAACATATCTTTAAGCACAAACCTATGGATCTTAGCTGGGAAATTTGAAGATACACATTCTAAGTTTATAAGAAAAACTTTTGTTGTTTACTTAGGTGTCCCGCCCCCATTTTTTCCAGTAACATCAACTCATGGAAGGCATTTCTCCAGGCCCAATGTGATGGAGCTTTCTCTGTTGTCCACATCAAGAGAATACTCTTTATTACCCCACTAAACAGGCCGTATTCATTAAAAGCCTATTACCTTTACCCTGTATTTGGAAAGAAGCAGAATCATCGAAAAGGACTCCCTCAAGTGAAAAAGAAATGTTTTGCCCAAGCATGATTTCAAAAAAATCTTGAATCCCTTTCCAAAATTTTTTAAGGGGCTCACAAAACCAAAAGACATGTCCCAAAGTCCCCCGATCTTGTACATTTCTGATAGATATCAGTTGTAACAATACCAGATCTATACGCCCTTATGGGAGAAATGTAAGCACGCATTTGTTCAATGCTGCTCCTCCAAGGGGAGGAGCTAGTAGTTTATAATACTGTGTAGGCGGAGCTAATGGTCTGTAGTGGTTGAATCCCACAGTGGCAGTAATGTAAGGAATGGCCACTTAGGAATTGGTGAATCCCTGGGCCGATGGTAGATGACAGCGCCCCCAGGAGGAGATCCTGAGAGGAACCACCGGCTAGGCTAGAATATGAGATAAGCACAATAGTTCTTTATTTAGACTGGAAGCTGGACCACCCGGGGTGGCAGTAGTAAGTCGCTGTGTTCGGCAAAGCTGAAGTCCTTCTGATACTGGAATATAATCTCTGGGTCGCTGAGCTGTAGAGAGAGACTAGAAGTAGTGAGTAAACAGGGTATACTGGATACAAGATGGTACACTCACAATAGTAGATGTCTGCAATGGTCTCTAGGCCACAGAGAGTCTTCAGTACATTCAGGAACAGGAGCCGTAGGCGAGCACTGGTTCCCACAAACAGTCTATAAAGTGAACTCACAATTGCCGTATGTGAAATGGCTTCTAGAGTAGAAGAGAGTCTGTAAAAGATTCTAGGAACATGGGCCCTTGTGGAGCAAGTACCGGTTCCTATCTGCAATCTTGAAATGTAACTCGTGATCTGTGTACCTGCGATAACGTTTTGGACGGAAGGAAATCTTCAGAGCAATAGGAATGTAGGCTCTCATGGAACGAGTACCGATTCCTATGTAATAGAACTCACCGAGTTCACATCCGCGACCGCTTCCAGGCAATGAGGAGTCTTCTGAGTGTTCTGGCAATCTGAAATCAAGAAGAGAGAGCGGAGCCCTCGTGGAACGGGTACTCCTGGTAAGAAAGAAAGCAGAGTAGCTAGGCGAATCGTAACCCATGTAGATACGAGTCCTTGCTAACTCGTTAGTGGGTAGCAAACAAAGACCTTTTAAAATGCAAATGGATGACGCCACTACGGGGGGATGCCCCCGAGGTTTGTGCCCTTGCTGGTACAAAGTCTGGAGCGTGCACGAGTGCGCCCTTACGTCATCAGGAACATGGCGGATCCATAGCGTCAAGCCAGCCCGGGGATGCCGGAGAAGTGCAGCAGGGAGCTGCCGTGGCCGCAAGCCATCCCTCAAACCCGGAGGGAGTCGCCACCAAGGCAGAGAGGGTGGAGCGAGGGGCGAGAAGAGGCACGAATGCAACAGTACCCCCCTTCAAAGGGTGATCTCCTCTTCAGGTACCAGGCTTAGGCTTCAAAGAATGTGCGAGATGGAACTGATGAAACATTTCTTTATCTAGAATATTGGTCTGAAGTTCCCAAGTGATCAGATCGGGACCACAGCCTTCCCAAGCTGCAAGGTATTCAAAATTCTTGCCTCTGTTACGAACATCCAAAATCTCTTTAATCCTGAGTTCAACCTCCATAAAGGTTTGAGATTCGGAAGAGTCCTGCCAAATTTCGTTATAACTATCAGTAGTATGAGGTGGAACTATTGTAGCTGTCTCTGAGGGATTCAGTGGAAGTGGTGATGTAGACATGGGTCCAATATCCACTTCTGATGTAGCTGTTCCGTAGGATGCTGGAAGAGAGTGCTCCGAATTCACCTCTAAAGATGACTCTCCGATAGATGTAACGGGGGATGAGTGTTGACAGCATCACTGGTGGAAACGGACTGGCTGATAGCTAGAAGTATCCTCTTTGGATCTATTATGTGTTGAGGTTCCTCAAGTACGTCTTCTGAAAGAAAGGAGCGAGATAATGCATCTGCTCTGGTATTCTTGTCCCCAGGGCGGTACTTGAGCACAAAATCAAAACGATTGAAAAAGAGGGACCATCTGGCCTGTCTGTAATTCAGATGTTGTGCGTGGTGGAGATACTCAAGATTCTTATGATCCGTAAATACGGTTATTTGATTTTGAGCGCCTTCAAGCCAAGGCTGCCACTCCTCGAATGCGAGCTTTATAACTAAAAGCTCCTTATCGCCGACTCCATAGTTCTTCTCGGCTGGAGAAAATCTTCGTGAGAAGAATGAACAGGGGTGTAAGGCTTTCGAGTCTCCTACTTGGCTTAATACGACCCCTACACCCATATCTGAAGCGACAACTTCAATGACAAAGGGCTTATCGGGGTTTGGGTGCCGCAAGCACGGTTCAGTAGAGAAGGCCGTCTTCAATTTCTCGAATGCTGAAACGGCCTCTGCTGACCATTTTGAAGCGTAGCACCCTTACGAGTCATTGCAGTCAAAGGTATAGTCAAGGATGAATAGTTCCTAATGAAACTGCGATAATAATTAGTAAATCCCAGAAATCTTCTCAAGGCCTTCAAACTAGTGGGTTGAGACCAGTTCAGGATACTTTCAAGTTTGTGAGGGTCCATTCGAAACCCTTCCTTGGACACGATGTAGCCTAAAAAAGGCACTGAGGCTTTGTGAAATTCACACTTCGAGATTTTAGCATACAACCGATGTTTGCGAAGACGGGAAAGTACTTGTCTAACATCAGCAATGTGGGTCTGTAAATCCTTAGAGAAGATTAGTATATCATCCAGATAAACCACCACATTCTTTTATAACAAGTCCTGCAAGATATCATTCATCATATTTTGGAATGTTGCAGATGCATTGCACAACCCAAACGGCATTACAAGATACTCAAAATGGCCGTCTCGCATGTTGGAGGCCGTTTTCCATTCATCACCACTACGAATGCGGATGAGGTTGTAAGCCCCTTTCAGATCAAGCTTAGAAAATATCTTGGCCCCTTGCAGCCGGGCAATCAACTCCGAGATTAATGGCAAGGGGTAACGGTCCTTGATGGTTATCTCAGTTAGACCTCGATAATCGATACATGGACGTAGGGTACCGTCCTTCTTCCCCACGAAGAAAATGCCTGCGCCGGCTGGTGACTTAGATGGTTGAATAAATCCTTTCTGGAGGTTTTCTCTAATGTACTCAGACATAGCTTTGTTCTCCAGGACTGAAAGAGGGTATACTCTTCCTTTAGGTGGTTCTGAATTAGGTTTTAGTCTAATTACACAGTCATAGGATCTATGTGGTGGAAGAATATCAGCCGCCTCTTTAGAAAATACATCCCCAAAGGAGGCGTATTCACGTGGTAGTCCTGGCACCGCTGGAGTCGTAGTCATGCAGTTTGTAGATTAAACCTCCTTAAGGCATTTCTCATGACATTCAGAGCCCCAGTGTGAAAGGTCCATGGAACCCCAATCAAATTGAGGTTGGTGTAACTGCAGCCAAGGCAATTCTAATACAACTGGGTGCATCGCCCTTTCCAATACAAAGAAAGAAATGATCTCCGTATGAAATGCTCCAGTGCGAAGCGTAACTGGCACGGTCTCACAGGTCACGTCCCCTGGCAAGGGCTCCCCATGGATAGAAGACAACAGTAGCGGGTACTTTAATGTATGGTTTCTCTGCCTTTATTTAATCTAGTCTATTAATTGCCTTATTTATTTACTTAAAGTTGAGCTTAGTTTTTGGTTTTTACCTATTTATTTAGATCTAGTGTTTTTTTACTTGTTTCAAGTCTTGTTCAATGTAAACTGTTCCATGTAAACTGTTCTATGTAAACTGCCCCCCGGCAGTAGTTCTTCTGTTAACTGTGAACCGGAGTGATATGTATTGTATACAGGAACTCCCGGTATATAAAAACTATAAATAAATAAATAAATAAATAAATAAATAAGTTGATGAGAGGAATTCGTAAACATTCCACTAGCCGTCTAGTAATGAAATTGCCTCCTGCCCCTGAATCCACCAAGGCAGGAGTTTGAACCATGACTGGTCCGTAGGTTAGGGAGACTGGAAGAGAAAGTGGAGGAGAAGATGCAGTAAGTCCCACAAACAGTCTTTCCGCCGAGCTAGAAATTCTACCTTCTCCAAGTGACGTAGAGACATAACGGCTGAGCTGACCACAGTATAAGCACAGACTGCCTTTCTCCCTGATTCTTCTCTCTTTAGAACTCAAATGACCATGGCCAAGTTGCATAGGTTCTTCTTTATCTACAGCAGGAATTGTTGGATCCGTCTGAAACACAGGGGTTTTGACCTGTCTTAACACAGGGACCACCTTAGGCTGGAGTTCCTTCACCTTATCCCGGAGCCGCCAGTCAATCCGAGTGGCTAAGGATATCAATTCTTCCAGCGAATCAGGTGTCTGACGAGCAGCCAGCTCGTCCTTTATGCGGGTGTCCAGGCCTCTGCAAAAGAGTGTCTTCAAACATCTGGAGTCCCTACACAGCTCTGCTGCTAGAGTTTTAAATTCAATGGCAAATTCCGCCAGGGATCTGTTGCCTTGCTTTAAGTCCACCAGAGCAAATCCAGCAACAGACATACAAGCAGGATCATCAAAAACGGATTTAAACAAGTCCATAAATCCTTCTATGTCCTGCAAGATAGGGTCCTTGCTTTCCCACAAGGTAGAAGCCCACGACAAGGCTCTCCCATCCAAATAAGACAGAATGTAGCTGGTCTTGGAGAGACTTGTGGGAAACATTGAAGGTTGTAGAGTGAAGTGTAAGCTGCACAGGTTCAGGAAGCCTCGAGTCTTCTGGAGTTCTCCGGAGAATCGAACAGGCGCTGCCAGTGGAACAGCTGACTTTAAAGTTATCTCTGGTAACTGGTGTTCTTGTATAGAAGCTGTGCTTTGTACCTTCTGTGTACGAAGCTGGTGAAAGGCTGCAGTAAGTTTCTCCAGGGTTTCCTGCTGTTCTGAAAGGCGTTGAGCTAGGCCCGGAATAGCCTGTAAGGCAGAAAGATGAACTGGGTCTATGGCTAGTGACCTCTAACAGTCTGTAAAATGAACTCACAATTGCCATTTGTGAAATGGCTTCTAGAGTAGAAGAGAGTCTGTAAAAGATTCTAGGAACATGGGCCCTTGTGGAATGAGTACCAGTTCCTATCTGTAATTTTGCCAATGTAATTCGTGATCTCTGTACCTGCGATAACGTCTTGGACGGAAGGAAATCTTCAGAGCAATAGGAATGTAGGCTCTCGTGGAGCGAGTATTGATTCCTATGTAATAGAACTTACTGAGTTCACGTCCGCGACCGCTTCCAGGCAATGAGGAGTCTTCCAAGTGTTCTGGCAATCTGAAATCAAGAAGAGAGAGTGGAGCCCCCATGGAGTGGGTACTCCTGGTAAGAAAGAAAGCAGAGTAGCTAGGCGAATCGTAACCCATGTAGATACGAGTCCTTGCTAACTTGTTAGTGGGTAGCAAACAAAGACCTTTTAAAGTGCAAATGGATGACGTCACTATGGGGGGATGCCCCCGAGGTTCGCGCCCTTGCTGGTACAAAGCTTGGAGCGCACGTGTGTGCCCTTACATCATCAGAAACATGGCGGATCCGTAGCGTCAAGCCAGCCCGGGGATGCTGGAGAAGTGCGGCAGGGAGCTGCCACGGCCGCAAGCCATCCCTCAAACCCGGAGGGAGTCGCCACCGAGGCTTGAGAGGGTGGAGCGAGGGGCGAGAAGAGGCATGAACACAACAGCATTAAAAACTTAAACTGTGTCTCTCTCACTTTCACAAACGACACTAAAGTCTTGATACAACGAAATCCCTCCCTCAACTGAGTGTCCAAAAGTACTATGTGTTGAGCTGGAAGTGGACCCTTGGCCTGGTGCAGGATTGGGACGGCCCTCCGGTCGGACCCGGAGAGCGCCTGCCACCAGGAGGCGGAGCACAGGAGAAGACAGAGGCTAGCTGTAGCTTCGCCAATAGCAATCCAGGGTTCCTTCAAGTTGAGCCCTTGGTTACCCGGGTCGCCTGGTCTTAGGTGGGCCTCACAGGATCTCATTGAGAGAAAGTTCAAGGGTGTGCCCACCACGAACAAGGGTGCGCGGTTGGTGTCCAGACAGGGAAGGCCAGAGGTCACAGGAGGCCAGAAGAGAGTGTCGGAGTGAATGGCGAGAATCAAGGCCAGAGTATCAGTCCAGAGTGGTCAGCCAAAGCAGCGTCGGTAACAGAGGTCAATCCGGGCATAGTCAGGTCAAGCGGCAATCGAGAGTAGTCTGAGTTCAGGCAGAGATCAGGTCAGGTGGCAAACAGCGTAGTCGGAGAACAGGCAAGGGTCAAGGTCCGGGCACTAGTCAGAAGAGGTCAGCGGACAGACGAGCCAGAGGAACAACTAACTCCAAAAGGAAGGGAGAAGTTGCTAAGGCGAGCCCTGAGTGTCAGGAGCCGCCTTAAGTAGGTCTTCAGGGGTGACATCATCTGAAGGCACCGGCAGTTCTGGCACGCTGCGGGCCCTTTGAAAAAGGGAGAGGAGTGCACGCGCGCAGCTAAGGGACTGCACAGAGGAAGTTGACGGCAGCGTCTCCGCCACGAAGCAAAGGCCTGCAGCAGGGAGGAAGGCCTGGAATGTGCCTGCAATTGCCAGAACGCTTCCCCTGCCCTGCTCAGGAGCAGGGCTAGCTCTGGAATGGCGGGGGAGGACAGGTATGAGGGGCCGGTCGTGAATCCTGTGATGGCTGTCGAAACACTATGGAGAGTTCACTATTCCAATTATCAAGCAAAGAAGCTAGAGACCTTAATGACTGAATCTTCAGTAAGGATTTATAGAGCTGAGAAATTCTCATCCTCCTAAAATCCTCAATTTGAAAGAAATCTTCCAATTGCTTACAAAATACTTCTTGAAGTTGTACAGTTGGCAAACTACCCACATAGTGCCTCAGTTGTACGTAAGATCAAACATTTGTTTAGTTCCGAAAAGGAAAGTATCTGCCCTTCAACCCCAACAACTTGATGTAAATAGGTGACCCCCTTAGTTCTCCAAGAATTAAATACCCTATATTGGGACCCTGGCAAGAACTATGTCGGCTGACACGGAGAAATTAGGGAAGAGTGAATTTTAGAGATGACTGTAAATCCTTGTTTTCAACATGCAAAACAGGGTGTAAGTGTGTTGCGATGTGGACCCTTGGGCCAAGACGGGATTGATGCTACCTACAGGTTGATGCCCCACTGTAGGTCCCCGCCATTGGCAGGTGGCCCGGGATGGTGCGTAGACCCTACTGAACTTTCACCACTACCAGCCCTCATTCCCTGCAGGTTGAGCCCTTGTGTGCCAGCTGGACAGGTGTGGGTCTTCGTACGAAGGTTCCAGGTGGACTTCAGGCGAAAGCAGAGTCAGACAGGCCAGAGTCAGTGCTGGCAGCGAACAGACGAATCCAGAAGACAAGCCAAGGTCAGGGCAGGCAGCAAGCAGACGAATCCAGGGAACAGGCCAAGGTCGGGGCAAGCAGCGAGCAGAGGAATCCAAGAGATATACCGGGGTCGAAGCCAGAAGAGCAGTCCGGGGAGCTGGAACTGGAGCAGGAGCTGCATCAGGAAATGGCACAGGAGGTGGATCAGGAACTGGAGCTGGATCAACACACTACCCACACGGAGCTGAGCCAATGTTGAGGTGATTCTGGGAGGGCAGAGCTGCCCTTATATAGGTCTTCCTGCTGATGTCATCAGATGGGGCCGCAAGTGAGTTTCCTGCCGTGGCCCTTTAAAGGTTGGGGCGAGCCATGTACACGCACCTAAGGAGCCCCATGGGGGAAGGTGCGTCAGTGTCGGTGTCGGGTTACTGTGGAGGAGGGTGGCGATGGTGGCTTCCTCAGGCCGTGTCCACAGGACGAGGTAAAGAGCCTCGGCGGGGGGTGAGTAGAGCTGGCCGCGGAACATGGCAGTCAGCCACCACAACAGTATCCCCCTTTAACCCCCCTCCTGGAGGTCTGGGTTTCCTTGGATGCTGGGCACGGAACCTCTGGAAGAGCCTTTTATCCAGGATTTTATTTTATTTTATTTATTTATTTAGTGCTTTTTTATACCGACATTCATGATACAGATCATATCGTATCGGTTTACAAAGAACAAGGGGGAAAATAACGATAACATAAACACAAGGATAACGAAAAGTTACAATAAAACAGGGGTACTCAAACTGGGAGGATGAGGAGCCAGTGGCAGAGGTAACTCAGAACTAAACAGAAATTATTCATAGTCATGGTAATGGGGATGTTGGCTGCAGGCTCCTCTGGGCCGTACTCCTCCCAAAAGTGTAGGTACTCCCACCTCCTGTTCCAACGGCGGACATCTAGCACTTATTTTACATGGTAGAGTTGATTCTCAACAGAGGAATGGGAGATCTTCTGGCTGGCTATGAGAGGAGCAGTGGTTTGAGGAGTGATATGTGAAACATGTTGTGGATCCTGAGAGTTGGGGGAAGCTGGAGCTGGTACGAGACCGGGCCAATTTGATGCAGAACAGGGAATGGGCCGATGTAGCATGGGGCCAACCTCATGGACGGGACCCTGAGACATATATTACGAGTGCTTAACCAGACCTTGTCGCCAGGGTGGAACGGGGGGGCCAGACATCGATGCTTATCCATAAAGCCTTTCGTTCTCAGGGCGGCTCTTTGGATCATCTCCTCGGTTCTCACCCACAGGTCCCAGAGTTCTTGAGCTGTTAATTGGGCTGCTGGAGGGTGAACAGTAAGGGGTAGCGGAAGCTGTGGCAGCAGCTGCCTTCCATATATGTGAGAATTCCACCCATGGCAAGAGAGTGGCCCAATTGTCCTGTTGCTTGTTCACGAAGGTTTGAAGGAACGTTTTAAGTGTCCGGTTTGTCTGCTCCACTTGCCCATTAGCCTGAGGATGATAGGCCGAGGTGAAGTCCAAATTGACGTTGAATTTGTGATAGAGGCAGTGCCAGTACTTGGAGGTGAACTGTACCCTGTGATTCGAGGTGATATGACGTGGTAGACTGTGGAAGCGAAAGATGTGGGTGGTAAACAGCTTGGCCAACTCAAGAGCGGATGGAAGACTGGGCAGTGTGACGAATTGAGCCATCTTGGAGAAGCAGTCTATGACGAACCAAATAATCCGATTTACCACTAGAGAAAGGAAGATCTATGATGAAATCCATAGATAGGTGGGTCCAGGGTTCCTTGGGGGCCGGTAGTGGCTGTAACAGCTCCCAAGGTCGCCCCACCATGGGTTTTTGATGAGCACATGTGGGGCAAGAGTCCACATAGACCTTTACATCTTGGTCCATTTGGAACCACCGGTAGTATTGTTTGAGCAGGGAGAGTGTGCAGGCCCGGCCCGGATGACCCGCTACTCAAGAGTCATGGGACCACTCAAGCACTTGCTGGGTACCATAGTCTTCCCTCCGGGAAAGGAGTGCGAGGCGGCTAGCAGGATTCAAATGGGGTTGATCATGTATTCAGGAGGATCTGGTTCCCTATCCTCTTCGAAGGCCCTCAAGAGGGCATCGGCTCTGAGATTCTTTGCCGCTGGTCGATATTTCACCACGAAATTGAATCAATTGAAGAATAGGGACCAGCATGCCTGGCAGAAGTTCAGTTGCTGGGCTCATCAAAGATGCTCTAAATTCTTGTGGTCAGTATAGACTGTGATGGGGTGCTGGGCTCCAACCACTGGTGCCATTGCTCAAAGGCCAACTTGATGGCAAGGAGTTCCTTGACCCCTATGCCATAGTTTCTCTCTGCGGGGGAGAAGTATGAACAGGGAAGGAAAGTTCCTTTCAGTGAAGCCTGGCCTAGGACAGCCCCAACCAGAATGGCAGAGGCATCGACCTCCAGAACAAAGGTGGGTTGGATCCGGGTGGCGCAGACACGACCCTTGCAGAAAGGCTTGCTTTAGTTGGATGAATATGGTGACCGTGTTGGGATGCCTGTCTCTGGGGTTGGTGCCTTTCTTGGTCAGGGCCATCAGGGTGCGACCAGCTGGGAGAAGTTAGGAATAAAATGCCTGTAAAAGTTGGTGAAGCCCAGGAACCATTGTAATGCTCGGAGTCCAGAAGACTGAGGCCAATCTCGGAATCAAGCCACCTTCTCAGGATCCATGAGAAACCCAGAACTGGAGATGATGTAGCTGAGGAAGGGGAGTGATTCCTTCTCGAATACACACTTTTCGAGCTTTGCGTAGAGCTTGTTGGTGTGTAGCCATTGGAGAACTTGTCACATGTCCTGTCGGTGGAACTAGAGGTCCTTGGAGAAAATCAGGACATCGTCCAAGTACACCACCATGGTACAATAGAGAAGATCCCGAAAGATATCGTTCATTAAGTGTTGAAAAACAGCAGGTACGTTGCACAGCCCAAAGGGCATGACAAGGTACTCATAGTGGCCATCATGCGAATTAAATGTGGTCTTCCACTCATCTCCGGGTTTAATGCGTACCAGGTTAAAGGCTTCACGAATGTCAAGTTTAAAAAAGATCCTCGCTCTCTGTAGACGATTCAAGAGCTCGGTAATAAGGGGTAGCGGGTACAGGTCCTTCTTGTGATAGCATTAAGGCCACAGTAGTCAATATAGGGACGAAGTGAGCCATCCATTTTAGCGACAAAAAAGAACCCTGCAGGCGCGGGGTTTGAGGAGGGCCAAATAAATCCTCGATCTAGATTCTCTCGGATGTACTGGGCCATGGCTTTCATCTTTGGGAGGGAAAGCAGGTATACTCTTCCCTACAGAGGAGTGGCCCCGAAAAGGAGGTTGATAGCACAGTCATAAGGGCGGTTTTGGGTAGGACCTCCACCATCTCCTTGGAGAACACATCCGAGACATACGCGTATTGCAACGGCAGTCCTGGAATGGTGGTGGCCAGGAGCGCCCCGGGAGGGCGTCAAATGGAGGATAGGCAAACTGGAGGGTTCCCCAATCAATAACCGGAGAGTGCTGTTGCAGCCATGGAAGTCCGAGCATGATGGGATGTATCGCCCTCCCCATTACATGGAAGGTGATCTCCTGGTGTAAAAGTCCCGTCTTTAGGCATATGGGAAGCATCATTGTGGTGATTTGTCCAGGGAGGGGATCCCTTGAGATGGAGGAGATTACCAGAGGGGTCCACTGGGCCACAGTAGGTAACTTAAGATGTTCAACGAGGCTTTCCATAATGAAATTTCCTCCAGCACCTGAGTCCATGAGAGGCAATGTCTAGAACTCTTGATCGCCAGCTAGGAGATTCAAAGGAAGTACAAGTTGTGGAGTAGAATGAGTAAAACCTAGGGCCACCTCCCTGATAGACCCTAGGCTCGGGAGTTTCCCAGCATCTTGAGGCATTTGGCCAAAAAGTGCCCCTTACCAGCGTAATAGAGGCACAGACCCAATGTCTGCCACCGTTGTCTCTCTTTGGTGGTCAAGGGGCTTCGTCCTAGCTGCATAGACTCGTCAGAGCAGGTAGAAGCTGCGGCTGTGGTGGAGAGAGGACGAGAGAAGGAAGGCGCCAGGGTGACAGGCCGGCACAGTGGCCGGAGCTCCCGAGACCTCTGCTGAAGACGGTGATCCACTCTTCTTGCTAGGTCAATCAAATCATTGATGGACTCTGGGAGATCCCTGGCTGCCAACTCATCCTTAATGTAAGGTGAAAGTCCCTCCAAGAAGATGCTCTTGAGGCAGTCTTCCCGCCAGTTGAGTTTGGTGGCCATGGATCGAAACTCTATTGCATAGTCTGAGTGGCCTTGCCCCTTGATGGAGATGTAGGATATCAGAGCCGATGGCGGCCAGCCAACCGGGATCATCGAAGGCCTTCTTAAAGGCCCAGATAAAGAGTTGCAGATCCTGTAGGAATGGGTCCCCACACTCCCATAGCTGGGAGGCCCAAGCCCCAGGGCCTTACCATCGAGGAGAGACAAAATGAATGTAGTCTTAACCATGTCCATGGGGAATTGTGAAGGTTGTATGAAGAAGTGCATAAAGCACTGATTAAGGAATTCTCGGCAGAGCTTGGGGTCCCCAGAGTATCGAGGAGGAACCGGGAGGTGAAGTGAGGAAGGAGAAGAAACCACTGGGGTAGGTGACGGTGCCGCAGGAGTGGCAGCGGCGTAAAAGGCAGGTGTTGATCTGGTCTAGAGATGAGGCCAGCATCTTGAGAAACTATTGCTGCTGCTGGAGCTTCTGCGCCAGTCTGGGATGGTCTGGAGTCCCGAGAGGTCTGCCGGGCCATGGCCTCAGCAAGCTGTTGCGATGTGGACCTTTAGGCTAGGGTGGGGTTGATGCTACCTAAAGGGGGCGAGCCCCCCTGTAGGTCCCCGCCATTGGCAGGTGGCTTGGGGTAGTGCAGAGACCCTACTGGACCTTCACCACTACCAGCTCTCGTTCCCCGCAGGTTAAGCCCTTGAGTGCTGGGGCCAGCTGGACTTAGGTCTGGGTCTCCGTATGAAGGCTCCAGGTGGATGTCGGGCGAAGGCAGACAGGCCAGAATCAGGGCAGGCAGCGAGCAGACGAATCCAGAAGACAAGCCGAGGTTGGGGCATGTAGCGAGCAGAGGAATCCAAGAGACATACCAGGGTCAAAGCCAGAAGAGCAGTCCGGGGAGCTGTAATGGGAGCTGGAGCAGGATCAGGAGCTGGAGCAAAACACTACCCATGCGGAGCTGAACCGTTACTGAGGCGATTCTGGGAGGGCAGAGCTGCCTTTATATAGGCCTTCCTGCTGATGTCGTCAGATGGGGCCATGGGTGAGTTTCCTGCCATGGCTTCTTTAAAGGTTGGGGCGAGCTGCGCATGCCTAAGGAGCCCTGTGGTGGAAGGCGCACCAGAGTTGGCGTCGGGTTGCTGCGGAGGAGGGCGTTGACGGAGGCTTCCTTGGGCCACATCCGCAGGACATGGTAAAGGGCCTTGGCAGGGAGTGAATAGAGTTGGCCATGGAACATGGCGGCCAGCCGCTGCAACAAAATGTAAGGGAGTAGCCAGAACGTTTTCGATCTCTAAAGGAGTGTAGTGAGCCGTACCCCATAGTCAATCTCTTAGATGCCATAGTTGACATGCCCTATATCTGGAAGCCCAATCGTCCTATTTTCCCCATGTACCCATCAGCCAGGGCAGTTTTAAA
Organism: Rhinatrema bivittatum; assembly: GCF_901001135.1. NCBI lineage: Eukaryota > Metazoa > Chordata > Amphibia > Gymnophiona > Rhinatrematidae > Rhinatrema > Rhinatrema bivittatum. The sequence goes on from NC_042617.1 coordinate 120,755,296, forward strand.
CTAGATCTCCGACCCTGCCACAGAAAGTGAGGCAATGCCCTATATAGCACCCGAACATCCCTTTTTAAAATTCACAGTGACAAAGCTGCATCATGTACAATCACTTGGGAAAGAGAACCATCTTGAACAAATTTACCTTACCAACTAAGGAAATTTTTCCAGTGCTTGAACTTAGCCTTCATCTGAACTAACATAGATGGGACATTTAATTTATAAAGCTTAGTAACATCTGAAGGAAGACTGATCCCCAAATTCTTACATGAATCTTTTACCCATTTTAAGAGAAAATCTTGAACCTAGTTGTTACACCTGTAGTGTAGTGTTATAACCTCAGACTTGTCCAAAGTAATCTCCAATCCTGAAATAGTGCCACACTCAAGAAACTCCCACATTAATGCCTGCAATGAATCAACAGGATTAGTCAAGTGCACTAGCATACCATCAGTGAATGCAGCTGTTTTACATAGAAACATAGAAATGATGGCAGAAGTAGACCAATAGGCCCACCCAGTCTGCCCAGCAAGCTCTCTCACTTATTTTCCCATACCTTTCTGTTACCCCGACCGCTGAATTCAGGGCCCTTATTGGTAACTTTTTGATTCCAATTTCCTTCAGGGCCCTTATTGGTAACTTTTTGATTCCAAATTCCTTCCACCCCCGCCATTGATGCAGAGAGCAGTGTTGGAGCTGCATCAAGTGAAGTATAAGGCTTACTGTTTGAGGGTTGAAACCTTCGTATCGATAAGTTACCCTGATGTTTATATACTCATACTGCTCAGATCAATGCCTTGTTAGGTGTTATCTGGATGTAAATCCTCTTTTCCTCATTCCCCTCCAGCCGCTGAAGCATAGAGCCCCGCTGGATATGCATTCAAGGTGAAGTATCAGGTGATTGCTTTAGGGTAGTAACCGCCTCAACAAGCAAGCTACGCCCACGTTTATTTGTTTAACCAAACTGTGCAAATCACTACATGTTGGTTGTTGTCTGAATGTAAATCCTATTTCTTCATTCGCCCTTGCCATTGAAACAGTGAGCTGCTCTGGATATGCATTCAAGGTGAAGTATCAGGCTTAATTGATTAGGGGTAGTAACCGCCGCAATAAGCAAGCTACTTCCACGCTTTTTTGTTTACCCAGACTGTGCAATTCAGTCCTTGTTGGTTGTTGTCTGAATATAAATCCTCTTTTCTTCATTTTCCCTGCCATTGAAGCAGTGAGCTGCACTGGATTTGCATTTCAAGTGAAGTATCAGGCTTAATTGGTTCGGTGTAGTAACCTCCTCAACAAGCAAGCTACTCCCATACTTATTTGTTTATCCAGACTGTGCAATTCAGTCCTTGTTGGTTGTAAATTCAGCGGTTCTAATAGGAATCCCACGAATTTCAACTGAATGATGAATCTGCCTCAACAAAGGCTCTAGGGAAAGAAGAAACAATAGAGGAGGGCGTGGACACCCTTGTCGAATTCCTCTCTGAAGTTCAAACTCCTCAGTCTGCCCCCCATTAATCAAAATGGATGCTCAGGGTGCAGAATATAGAAGTTGAACCTTCTTCAAAAATGTACCTGTTATCCCCACTTTTTCTAAAACAGCTAAAAGAAAGCTTCAATCCACATGATTGAAAACTTTTTCCACATCAAAACTGATGAGAAGGGAATCTAATTTGGAAAATCCTAGTTTAATAGCCTCCCTTCTCCCCTGTTAGCCCTGACCCTTAAAACCCTGCCGATATGAGTGTTTGTCTTTATGTTATAACTTGCATGTCATCCATGGCAGAAGTAAAGTTACAGGGCAGGGGACCCGGCGAGCACCCGTGTGCATAAATATTTACGCACTAATATGAAGTTGAAATCCAGGTGACGTGTCTAGCACCCAGATCACAGGAGAATGCCACAATCTGGGCCATATCGAAAAGGCAATTTAAGGTAAGGGGTGGAGTGCACTCACAGAAACAAATAGCCATTTTTTTAAAAAAGCCAGAAACCTACTGTGGGGGCAGAGGGGGGAGGATGGGATGCGCTCGCAACTGACTCCATCAAGATGCGGCTAGTATGAGGAGGGGATACCAGGATATTTAAACCTATCATGGAAGGGAGGAAAGGGTTCTAGTTCGGGCATGTAGGCTTGTCTGCGATTATAATCTTTTTTTTTTTTTTTTTTTTTAAGTGAAGTGCCACTTAACGGGCTACATTCTTTTCAACATAGCTGGTGTCCCCGGGCTGGCTTGACGCTACGGATCCACCATGTTCCTGATGAAGTAAGGGCGGGCGCGTGCGCTCCACACTTTGTACCAGCAAGGGCGCGAAACTCGGGGGCGTCCCCCCGTAGTGACGTCATCCATTTCCACTTTAAAAGGTCTTTCTTTGCTAACCTCTAACTAGTTAGCAAGGAACTCCAACAGGACTTGCTTTGGCAATCCACGATACTTGCAACAACGATCCAAGTCAGCCAGGGGAATCCTTCTCCACTGCTCGGCCTTTTCAAACTTACCAGGAGTACCCGCTCCACGGGGGCTCCGCTCTCTCTTCTAGATTTCAGATTGCCGGAATACTCAGAAGACTCCTCATTGCCTGGAAGCGATCGCGGGCGTGAACACAGTGAGTTCTATTGTAGATAGGAATCGGTACTCACTCCACGAGGGCCTACATTCCTATAGCTCTGAAGACTCCCTTCCGTCCAAGACGTTATCGCAGGTACAGAGATCGAGAGTTATATTGGCAAGATTGCAGATCGGAACCGGTACTCGCTCCACGAGGGCCCATGTTCCTAGAATTCTTTACAGACTCTCTTCTACTCTAGAAGCCATTTCATATACAGCTATTGTGAGTTCTTATTACAGACTGTTTAGAGGAACCAGTGCTCGCCAACGGCTCCTGTTCCTGATTATACTGAAGACTCTCTGTGGCATAGAGACCACTGCAGACATCTACCATTGTGAGTGTACCATCTTGTATCCAGTATACCCTGTCTACTCACTACCTCTAGTCTCTCTCTACAGCTCAGCGACCCAGAGATATATTCCAGGATCAGAAGGACTTCAGCCCTACCGGACACCTCGACTCACTACTGCCCACCTCTGTTGGTCCAGCTTCCAGCTTAATAAAGAACTATTTGTGTTTACTTCATATTCTAGCCTAGCCGGTGGTTCCTCTCAGGATCTCCTCCTGAGGGCGCTGTCATCTGCCATCGGTCCAGGGATTCACCATTTCCTCCTAGTGGTCATTCCTTACACTACTATCACTCTGTGGGAGCCAACCACTACCGACCACTAACACCGCTTACAGAAGTATTATATAGATAGCTACCTTCTCTTCTATGGGACTTGCCAGCAGCCTATATATAACAGATTGCTACTCCGTAGTGGAGGCATGATAGATTGCTATCTCAGTAGCAAAGTACAATATACCTATTGTTAACTCCTCTCCTCAGAAGAGTGTCATAGAACAGATTGTCAACTCCTCTTCCCTGGGGAGTTGATCCATAAAATTGCTACCTCCTTCCCTTACAGGAGCATCTAACAGCAGTTCGCTAACAGATTACTAACTCTGCCCTCCTGGCGGGGTCAGCACTACAGATAGCTAACTCCTCCCGTCTGGAGGAGCAGATCATGACAGATTGCTACTCCTCCCCCTTTCAGGAGAAAAGCAGAACAGTTTGCTTACTCCACCCTCCTGGTGGGGTGAGCGAAAGCAGATTGCTAACTCCTCCCCTCTGGAGGAGTAGAGCGTAACAATTGTATGTTGACTGAAAAAAATAATTTGTTAAATTTGTTTTAACATCTGCTACTCATTAGTTTTATGGAGTATTCCCTAGAATTTGAAAGGGTAAATAACCATTCCTTATTAAACTGTTTGACTCCACTTACAATTTATAAATCTCATATTCCTTCTTATTCTTTCTTCTTCAAGCTGAAGTATTATAACCTGTTGGATTTCAATGTATTGTCCACAAAGGGGGGGGGGGGGGGGGGAGGGAGGGAGAGAGAGAGCGCACTGTAGGAGAGACTATATGACACTATATATTACCACCGTAAGAGAGGTACTTTCAGTTCAGGGTGGGTTTGAATCATAAGAACCTTATCCAAACCATTTTTAAACCCAGTTACACTAACTGCCATAACCACATCCTCTGGTAATGAATTCCAGAGCTTAATTATGCGTTGAGTGAAAAAGAATTTTATCCCAGGACAAGCAGGATGACAGTCCTCACATATGGGTGACGTCACTGGATGGAGCCCTAGCGCGGAAAACCTTCTGTCAAAGTTTCTAGAAACTTTTAACTGGCATACTGAGTCCACTTAGCATGCCCAGCATGCCATGATTCCTCGTGCCACAGGGGTCTCCCTTCAGTCTTCTTTTTTCCGCACTGCTATTAGCCTCGCGGTGAAGGAGCCCTGTGTGATAGTTTTCACACACTATTTTTCTCAGCGGAAAAAGTTTAAAGTTTTTCAAATGTATCCCCTTCATATGGGTCTCCCTTTCTCCACCATTCGGTGAGTAATCACATTTTCTCTGGTCGATACTGTTTTTCTTCTAGTCAGAAGGCCATTGACGGCTGTCCGGCCTTCAAAATGGCAACCGGGTTTAAAAAATGCCCAAATTATCCTCGCACCATGTCCATTACGGACCCGCACGTTGAATGTGTTATGTGCTTGGGCGAGGGACACAACTTAGCGACATGCCCACAGTCTCTTCCATCTTCAGTTACTTCCATCGACGTCAACATCAACACAGTCGTCTCCGGCTGGAGCGGCAAAAAAGTTAGTGCTTAAAACAAGACGTCGTCCCGATGGAAGTGGTGACCGATCATCTCCGACTCCATCTCAGTCATCCATAAAATCCACTTTGGTGCTCGAGAAAAAAGGCACCGAGCATCATGAGAAACATCGGCACTGTCATCGAAGAGCTTCGAACCCCGATCTCAGATCGATGCCCAGAGAGCCATCGATGCACATCGAGCCACCTCCGAAAAGACCTCAAGTAGAAGAGTCATTGATACCCTCGATGCCCATCACTCCCAGGCGATCGACACCGGTGCCGGATACCGTGCCACCACAGAGATCTGTGGAAGAGCCGGTTCTGCCTTCTTTGCCACCCCCTATAGCTGCTCTCATCTCACCAGCTATAAGGGAGGAACTGAATGGTTTCATCCACCAGGCAGTTAAAGAAGCTCTGCGAGATATTCAACCATCGATCCCGATGCTGGCACCGACACCGATTCCATCACCGATACCGATACCATCACTGGCACCGATGCTGCGCTGACGCCGGACCTATCACTATTTGCACCGATACTCGCCAAGCTCGATGCCCTTATCGGTGCCATTCCAGTGCAACCATTGCCATCGGGATCGAAGACTCCGATTCCCAAACCCAGGGAAGATGATGCCTCGAAGGGTTTGTCGATGCCTGAGACAATACCAGGACTGTCGGGGATTTCACATCCGACACTCCCTTTTTCTCCATCAATTCCTCCATTGAATCCGCCGATGAAACCGTCGATGTCTTCGATGCCACCTTCCATCCTCACTCCACTCCTCCACGACATCCTTTCTCGGACACCTGGGATGAGGGAGACACCAGTACTTCATCGGACGATATCTTATCGGATCCATCTCTCCAGAAGAGAGGAGAAAATCACCTCCAGAGGACCTCTCTTTTTCAAATTTTGTAAAAGAGATGGCAGATACCATCCCTTTCCAGCTGGTGGCAGAAGAGAAACACGAGACAAAAAATCCTAAAGGTTTTTACAATTTGTAGATCCTCCTAAGGAAGTTCTTGCAATACCTGTGCATGAAGTACTCGTGGATCTCCAGCACCGACTATGGGAACACCATTGTACCATACCACCAGTAAACCAAGCGGACTGACGCCACTTACCTGGTTCAACATATACAGGATTCCAGAAACCTCAGCTTCCACACCAGTCTGTAGTGATGGAGTCGGCCCAAAAGAAGTAAAAAAGAATCCACCCACACTCGTCTACGCCTCCTGGAAAGGAGCAAAAATTCTTAGATACTCTTCGCTGGAAAATGTTCCAAGGATCCATGCTGGTTTCCAGAATTGCATCATATCAGTTATAATATGACTCAATACCAACACAATTTATGGAAGAAAATACAGGAATTGTCTGAGTCACTTCCTCAACAATATCAGGATTCCTTTAATAATATCATTTATAAGGGCCTAGAGGCAGGAAAACATGAGGTCCATGCAGCCTATGACAGCTTTGAAACATCGTCCAGAACTGCTGCAATAGGAATTAGTGCTCGTAGATGGGCCTGGCTGAAGGCTTCTGACCTCAGGTCAGAAATTCAAGAGAAATTGGCAGATCTCCCTTGTACTGGAGACAACCTCTTTGGAGATAAAGTACAGGATGCTGTGACACAGCTGAAAGAACATTCTGAAGCTCTACGCCAACGCTCCTTTGTTCCAGCAGAGACACCATCTTCTGCACGATGAACAGCCAGGAAAGACACCAGAAAACCCTATTGCAGAACACGGAGATGCTATCCCCCAGCACCCTGTGGTAGGGCATCAAGACCAGCCCAGAGAGGTCAATCTAGACAACCAAGGGCATCTAGGCCTCAACCTCCTCCTCAGACAGGCCCTGCATCGTGATTATGAAAACCTGCCAGAGGACAGCAGCCAATCCACCAACCCGACCCCAAATCTACCAGTGGGAGGTCGGATCTCCTTTTTTCGTCCCAATTGGTTGTACATCACCACAGATCAATGGGTAATATCCATTATATCTCAAGGTTCCCATCTAGATTTTCTCACAGATACCAAAAGACTCTCCACCAAGCTCGCTTTGGGTACACCAGCATCATTCCACACTTCTGCAAACAGAATTGTCCACCCTCCTGAGAACCAGGGCCGTAGAACCAGTTCCCCAACCTCAGCAGGGCAGAGGATTCTACTCCCGCTATTTTCTCATTCCAAAGAAAACAGGAGGCCTATGTCCCATCTTAGACCTATGAAATCTCAACAAATTTCTACGAAAAGAAAAGTTCAGGATGGTATTCTTAGGCACCATGCTTCCACTTCTTCAAACAGGAGATTGGCTCTGTTCTCTGGATCTTCAAGACGCTTACGTTCACATTCCAATTTTTCCCCCTCATCGCAAGTTTGTGCGTTTCCTGGTGGGTCATCAACACTTTCAATGCCGAGTACTGCCATTCGGACTTGCCTCAGCACCCCAAGTATTCACAAAGTGCCTAGCAGTGGCAGCGGCCCATCTACACAAGGAAAGCGTACACGTATTCCCTTATCTCGACAACTGGTTCATCAAAAGTCAATCAAGACAAGGAGCTCTCAACTCACTCAAACGCACATTCAATCTGCTTCACTCGTTGGGATTTCTAATCAACTACCAAAAATCTCATCTTCTACCATCTTGCCTTCTGCAATTCATCAGAGCAGAATTGAACACCACCATATCCAAAGCCTTCCTTCGAAAAGACTGCGCAGAGACTTTGTCCACTTTAGCGAACTGTTGTGCACGAAGCGAACAGCAACAGCCCATCAGTTCCTCACTCTGCTCGGCCACATGGCTTCTACAGTTTATGCCACTCCTATGGCCAGATTAGCCATGAGAATAATACAATGGACATTGAAATCTCAGTGGCTCCAAGCTATTCAACCACTGTCATCTCCAATTCAAATATCCCACCAGTTACGTTCATCTCTCCTCTGGTGGGCGAACATGAACAATTTGCTCGAAGGCCTACCTTTCCAGCAACCAGTTCCACAAGTAACCTTGTCTACAGATGCATCCACCTTGGGTTGGGGAGCACATACAGAAGGTCTTCAAACTCAAGGTACTTGGACAAAACTCGAAACAACTTTCCAAATCAACTTCTTGGAGCTTCGAGCTAGAGGTTATGCTCTCTATGCGTTCAAGGAATGCCTTTCACACAAGACTGTGTTAATACAGACAACACAGTTGCCATGTGGTATCTGAACAAACAAGGAGGCACGGGCTTTTATCTCCTTTGCCAAGAAGCCGCACAAATTTGGGACTGGGCCCTGACACATTCCATGTTTCTCTGGGCCATTTATCTGGTGGGCATTCACAGCGTAGTTGCAGACTGCCTCAGTCATCAGTTCCAACCTCACGAGTGGTCCCTGGATCCTTTAGTAGCGACCAGGATATTTCAACGTTGGGGGTCAACCAACAGTGGACCTCTTTGCATCCGAGTGAAATCACAAAGTGGACAGATTCTGCTCCCTGCACAATCAGAGAAACCAGTTAGCCAAGGACGCCTTTGCTCGCCCCTGGAATTCAGGTTTTCTATACGCGTATCCCCCGATACCGCTAATAGCCAAAACTCTAGTGAAGCTACAACAGGACAAAGGGTCAATGATACTCATAGCCCCGTATTGGCCTCCCATACTCCTCGACCTCTCAATCAGGGATCCAATTCACCTGGGCACAGCTCCCACTCTCATAACTCAGGATCAGGGCAGGTTGCGCCATCCCAATCTTCAAACCCTATCCCTCACAGCCTGGATGTTGAAAGCTTGATCCTGCAACCACTCAATCTTTCAACTAATGACTCTCAAGTGCTTGTAGCTTCAGGAAAACCTTCCACACGAAAATCCTATCATTGTAAGCGGAAAAGATTCACCACATGGTGCACGCAGAAAAGTACGGATCCCTTTTCCTGCCCCACATCATCTTTATTAGACTATCTCTGGCACCTTTCAAACTCTGGTCTCCAGACTTCTTCAATAAGGGTGCACTTGAGTGCTATTTCAGCTTACCATAAAGGAGTAGGGGATGCACTGATATCAGCGCAACCCCTAGTCAGTAGATTTATGAGAGTTTTAATTCAGCTTAAACCCCCATTATGGCCACCAGTCACAGAATGGGACCTTAATGTAGTCCTAACAAGGCTCATGCGTTCTCCCTTTGAGCCCATGGATTCCTGTGATGTTAAATTTCTCACATAGAAAGTTCTCTTCCTAGTGGCTATTACATCTGCTAGAAGAGTTAGTGCATTACAAGCACTTGTAACTTAATCACCCTATACCAGCTTCCTACATGACTGAGTGGTACTCCGTACTCACCCTAAATTCCTTCCCAAGGTGGTTATGGATTTCCACTTGAATCAGTCTATAAATTTGCCCACATTCTTTCCAAGACCTCACTCTCACCAAGGCAAAAGAGTTTTCTCACAGGACAAGCAGAATGGTAGTTCCCAAAAAGCAAAGAGGTAGGCGATCTATAATGGCCATCAGGTAAACAAAGAAAGATAGATGCCTTAATCTTTTTCAATTGTTTATTAAAGTAGAGATGTATTCATAAAATTGCCCAAATTGCCCGACGCAGGCCGAGTTTCGCAGCTCAACAGCCGCTGTCTCAGGGGCTTTGGTAATCAAGAATCTCAGATGAATTACTATGGTATGAAATCATCGAGGGACAGGTAACTGTGGACTAAGAGTAGAGACTGAACTACTGACGGCGTTTCATAAGTTGTCTCAATTCACTGGTTCACAGTTACCTGTCCCTCGATGATTTCAGACCATTGTAATTCATCTGAGATTCTTGATTACCAAAGCCCCTGAGGCAGCGGCTGTTGAGCTGCGAAACTCGGCCTGAGTCGGGCAATTTGGGTAATTTTATGAATATGTCTCTACTTTAATAAACAATTGAAAAAGATTAAGGCATCTATCTTTCTTTGTTTACCAAGCAGAATGGTAGTCCTCATATATGGGTGACATCACAGGATGGAGCCCAATCACGGAACACTTTTGTCAAAGTTTCTAGAACTTTGATTGGCACCTACTGGGCATACCCAGCATAGCACCAACCCTGCATCCAGCAGGGGTCCCCCTTCAGTCTCTTTTTTTCCGCGCAGCAGTAGCCACGCGGGTTAAGGAGATCTCTGAGATTACGAACAGGAATTTTCCTCATGGAACTTCTTTAAAATTTTCAAAACATTCTACCCCATAGGGGTCCCCCTATCAATATCCATACTCTGCGGTCGAAAGGGCAAGGCTTTACCCTTGTTTGCAGTTGATTCCCGTCAAATTTACCCTTCGGGGCTTACAGGCCATCGACCGCACCACGGCTAAATTTTTGTCGAAGCCATGGCGTCGGGTTTTCGTCAGTGCCCCGAATGTCCTCGGACAATGTCCATCACAGACCCATATAGAGTTTGTGTATTGTGCTTGCGGTCCGGCCATGATACCCTAATTTGCACCAAATGTGCCCAAATGACGCTGAAGGGGAGGTAAAGCCCGCTTAGAAAAGATGGAGTTTCTTTTTCATTCGAAACCCCCGACTCCATCGACTGCTTCGACTTCGTCTGAGCCGGTGTCATCGACCTCTTGCCAGCAGAGGGACACTGGTGCTACCTGACAGGCATCGACTACTCAGAAAGTGTCGACTTCTTCCTCATCGCCTCAGGAGAAGGACCGAGGAGAACATCGTGAAAAGCGTTGACACCGGCATCGGAAGGCTCAGTCCGCTGATCCAGGCAAGCCTTCGGCATCGGCGTCGACAGAGCCACCGACAAAGAAATCCCGTCCAGAAAAGGCCCCATCCTCCTCTATGACTGGGTCTCCGAGGCATTCCCCACCTTCATCGGTGCAGGGAGCCACAACTCCACTTTTACTGGTGGACCCTCCGGCTATGCCTCTATTGCCTTCTACTCTGGAGCTGGGGTTACATGCTCCAGGCTTCTGTGAGGAATTGGATCGGATGATCCAAGAGACCATCGGAAAAGCACTGCAGGGATTCCAGCCTCCATCGATGCTAGTACCAGTGCCCGAGCCGATCACCGATCCGATTCCCATGGCGCTCGCACTGCTACTGGGTAGACTGGATGCGTTGATCAGTGCCCTTCCACTGCTGGAACCAAGGAACCAGTATGCCCTCTTTCTTCGACGCCGATACCTTTGTCATAGGACGGCAAAGAAACACCGATACCCATACCGCCGTCTGGAATTCTGCCACCGTCTCATCCATCGATGTCGCCGGTTCCATCAGTGCCACCATTGATGCCGGCGGTGCCTCCATGGATGCTTTCAGTGCCTCCATGGATGCCGTCAGTGTCTCTTCCGATGCTGTCGATGCCCAGGCCTGGCCCTTCGGGAATAATGCCATTTCTTCCCTCTGAAGATCCTCAGGGAGCTGGTGATCAATCTTATGATCCTTGGACTGATGATTCTTCCCAGGATACAGATGATCTGCCTTCAGAGCCCTCTCCTCCTGAAGAGAGAAGGTATTCTCCTCCAGAGGATCTGTCCTTTATTAACTTCATTAAAGAAATGTCTGAGACAATTCCATTTCAGCTTCAGACAGAAGAGGATTCAAGGCACAAGATGCTGGAAATACTCCAGTTCCTTGATGCCCCTAAGGAAATCATGTCTATTCCTATTCATGAAATCCTAATTGATCTTCTAAAGAGGAATTGGGAACACCCAGGTTCGGTTCCACCTGTCAACCGTAAGACAGATGCCACCTATCTTGTACAGTCAGCTCCTGGGTTTCAAAGATCACAACTGGATCACCACTCTGTGGTTGTGGAATCAGCCCAGAAAAAGGCACGGCGTTCCAAACCTCATTCTTCCATACCTCCAGGAAAGGAGCAAAAATCCCTAGATGCTTTTGGCAGATGGGTCTTTCATGGCTCGATGCTTATATCTCGCATTGCTTCTTACCAGTTATACATGACCCAGTATAACAGAAACCTTTTTAAGAAGATCCATGATTTCTCTGAATCTCTTCCTGACCAGTTCCAGGATGACCTTAATGATCTGGCTCAAAAAGGCCTGGATGTGGGCAAGAATGAGGTCCATGCTGCGTACGACATATTTGACACTGCCTCTAGGGTGTCTGCAGCGGGGATTAGTGCAAGAAGGTGAGCCTGGTTGAAATCCTCCGACCTAAGACCAGAGGTACAGGACAGGTTGGCTGACCTGCCCTGTGCTGGTGATAATCTCTTTGGAGACAAGATCCAGGAGACTGTGGCGCAGCTAAAGGACCACCATGAAATGCTGCATCAACTTTCTTCAGTGCCTGCTGATTTCTCATCCACCTCCAAGAAGATATTCAGGCGAGATTCTAAGAGGCCGGCCTACAAACCAAGAAGGTATTATCCTCCGGCTTCCCGAGGTCGCCTTTCCAAGCCTTATCAAAAAGGTCAGTCCAGACAATCCCGACCTCAGAAGACCCAGCCAGCTCCTCAGCCGGGACCAGTGACAGGGTTTTGACTCCTCCCTGGAGACCATATGCCAACCTCCTTTTCCATCTGTACTGGTCGGCGGCCGATTGTGCCACTTCACCAATATTTGGCACACGGTCACCACCTTGCTTGCGGTAGTCACTCAGGGTTACCACCTCAACTTCCTGACTGTACCGGCGGACTTCCCACCTCAGCTGACGTGGGGGGATCCTCCGACCACTTTCCCCTTCTAGAACAGGAGGTTTTAAACCTTCCTCCAGTCCCGGGAAATTGAACCAGTACCCCTCTCCCCACAGGGGCAGGGGTTCTATTCCCTGTATTTCCTCATCCCAAAAAAGTCAGGTGGCGTTTGTCCAATCCTGGACCTTCGTGCCCTAAACAAGTATCTACAAAGGGAGAAGTTCAGGATGGTGACCTTGGGCACTCTACTTTCTCTTCTACAAAGAGGGGATTGGCTGTGCTCTCTGGATCTCCAAGACGCATACACACACAGCTCCATTATTGACCTCATCTCAAATTCCTGCGATTCCTAGTCGGCCCTCGCCACTTCCAGTACCGTGTACTACCATTCGGCCCAATGTCCACTCCACGAGTCTTCACCAAGTGCCCCGTGGTAGTTGCAGCCTTCCTCAGGAGTCAGAGTGTCCATGTCTACCCTTATCTCGACGACTGGCTGATAATGGCTCTGACTCAACAAGCTGCATTGACGTCCTTGCGTCTCACTCTCCATACCCTGATCTCCCTAGGGTTTCTAATCAACTATCCCAAATCCAAGATAGTTCCATCCCAAATCCTATCCTTTATAGGGGCCGCCCTAAACACTATACAGGCGAAAGCCTTCCTCCCTCAGAATCGAGCTTTCACCCTGGCTTCCCTGGCGCATCAATTACAGACTCGAATATCCTCAACTGCTCGTCACTTCCTCATACTGCTGGGTCACATGGTGTCCGTGCTGCATGTCACTCTGTTGGCCCACCTAGCCATGAGAGTAATGCAGTGGACCTTAAAATCCCAGTGGGTTCAGGCTTGTCAGCCAATGTTCAGCATTGTTTATGTTACCACACAGCTCCACCTGTCGCTCGCCTGGTGGATACAACACTCCAATCTAGTTCAAGGCCTTCCATTTCAGGCTCCAGAACCTCAAATTACCTTGACGACAGATGCCTCCAACCTAGGGTGGGGTGCTCATGTTGGCGATCTACAGTCCCAGGGAACCTGGTCTCCAGAGGAAGCCAAACACCAGATAATTTCCTGGAGCTTCAGGCAATCAGATATGCCCTCAAGGTTTTTCAGGATTGCCTTTCGAACAAAGCCATCCTGATTCAAACCAACAATCAGGTGGTGATGTGGTACATCAACAAACAAGGGGGAATGGGCTCGTACCTCCTGTGTCAGGAAGCTGCACAAATATGGGCGTGGGCCTTTTCCCACTCGATGTGCCTCACAGCCACCTACTTGCTGGGCGTAGACAATGTGTTGGCAGACACGTTGAGTCGCACGTTTCATCCGCACGAGTGGTCTCTCAACCCCACGGTAGCAGACACAATATTCTACCGTTGGGGTTACCTTCACATAGACCTCTTTGTGTCAGTCCACAACCGCAAAGTAGAAAACTTCTGCTTTCTGACTCGCAGCCACCACTCGCAACCGAGGGACCTTTTGCCCTCTCGTGGGCCAGCGGTCTCCTCTACGAGTACCCTCCACTTCCACTCATATTGAAGACTCTCATGAAGTTACGGAGGGACAAGGGTGTAATGATTCTAATAGCCCCTCACTGGCCATGCCAGATGTGATTCCCAATCCTCCAGGACCTCTCAGTGCGCCGGTACATTCCTCTGGGGAAGGATCCGTTTCTGATAACTCAGAACGACGGGTGCCTTCGCCACCCCAACCTCCAGGCCCTATCCCTGACGGCCTGGATGTTGAAAGGTTAATACTCCAACCTCTTAACCTTTCAGAGTTGGTGTCCCTAGTCCTGGTAGCTTCACGAAAGCCTTCCACGAGAAGGTCTTATCGTTCTAAATGGAAGAGGTTTACGTTCTAGTGCACTTCCATGTCCATAGAACCCTTCACCTGTTCCACGGCGAAGTTTCTGGACTATCTCTGGCACCTGTCAGAGTCAGGCCTGAAAACGTCCTCCATCAGGGTGCATGTCAGCACGGTAGCCGCGTTTCATAAGGGCGTGGGGGATGTCGCTGTTTCAGCACAACCCTTAGTAACACGTTTCATGAGAGGCTTGCTCCACTTGAAACCTCCACTGCGCCCTCCGGCCCCTGCTTGGGACCTTAATGTAGTTTTGGGGCGGCTCATGAAACCTCCGTTTGAGCCTCTCCACTTGTGATCTCCGTTATCTCACCTGGAAAGTAGTTTTTCTTCTCGCTATTACCTCCGCTCGCAGAGTTAGTGAGTTACAGGCTTTAGTCACCTACCCGCCTTACACTAAAATTCTGCATGACAGGGTCGTGCTCCGCACGCACCCTAAGTTTTTACCGAAGGTAGTAACGGAATTTCATATTAATCAATCCATCATCCTACCTACCTTTTTTCCCAGGCCTCATTCAAACCCAGGAGAACAGACTGCATTCCTTGAACTGCAATCTTGCCCTAGCCTTCTATCTAGACCGCACGTCGGCCCACAGGAAATCCACTCAATTGTTTCTTTCGACACCATCAAATTGGGAAAGCCTGTGGGAAAGCAGACCCTCTCCTCCTGGTTAGCGGACTGCAAGCAGGCATTCCGCTGCAAGACCATGTGAAAGCACACTCTATCAGGGCCATGGCGACATCAGTAGCTCACCTCCGTTTGGTGCTGCTTGCTGATATTTGTAAGGCTGCTATCTGGAGTTCTCTCCATACCTTCGCAGCCCATTATTGCTTAGATAAGGCTGGCAGACAAGATTTCATCTTCGGTCAATCTGTTCTACGCAACTTGTTTTCAGTTTAACTACCCAACATCCTTCTACCAACCCATCCAGGGTTTCAGGATGCCCTCCTTACCAAATCCCACCCCTGTTGTTGTGCCTGTTGCATGTCATTTGGGTGCATTTGGTGTATTGCTCGGGTATCCTCAGCTTGCTACTCACCTATATGTGAGGACTACCATCCTGCTTGTCCTGTGAGAAAACAGAGTTGCTTACCTGTAGCAGGTGTTCTCACAGGGCAGCAGGATGTTAGTCCTCACGAAACCCACCCACCACCCCGCGGAGTTGGGTTCACTTACGTTTTCTTATTTTATTTTTCGCACATACTTTTACTAAAAGACGAGACTGAAGGAGGACCCCTGCTGGATGCAGGGTTAGTGCAATGCTGGGCATGCCCAGTAGGTGCCAGTCAAAGTTATAGAAACTGTGACAAAAGTGTTCCGTGTTTGGGCTCCATCCTGTGATGTCACCCATATGTGAGGACTAACATCCTGCTGTCCTGTGAGAACACCTGTTACAGGTAAGCAATTCTGCTTTACACACCTTGGACTGTAAATGCACGCTAGCATATTATCTAGACCGCACTAGAGTCCAAAGGAAATCCAGCCAGCTCTTTGTTTCTTTTGACAAAAACAAACCGGGTATGGCAGTGGGCAAACAAACTCTCTCCAACTGGCTAGCAGATTGTATAGACTTCTGCTTATGAAAAAGCAGGCCTTTCTCTCCAGGGACGAGTAAAGGCGCACTCAAGTTAGAGCAATGGCAACCTCAGTAGCACACTATCATTCAATACCGATTGCTGACATATGCAAGGCTGCAACATGGAGCTCTCTTCACACATTTGCAGCCCATTACTGCTTGGACAAGGAAGGACGACAAGATTCAGCCTTTGGACAATCTGTCTTAAAGAACTTGTTTCCAGTATAATCCCAACTCTTTCCACATCCAACGTGCTGTGATTTCAGGCTTCCTCATTTTTCCAACAGTACATCAGTTGTTGTGCCCATTGCACAAATTGTACGCTGTTGGTCCAACACAAAGATGACTCAGCCTGTAGCTTGCTAATCTCCCATATGTGAGGACTATCATCCTTCTTGTCCTGGGATAAAGCAAAATTGCTTACCTGTAATAGGTGTTATCCCAGGACAGCAGGATGTAGTCCTCACGAAACCCACCCGCCACCCCGTGGAACTGGGTCTGAAATGTTTTATTATTTTATTTTTTGGCTAAAGCTTATTGCTACAAATGAGACTGAAGGGAGACCCCTGTGGCTCGAGGAATCATTTATTTATTTATTTAGATTTTTTTATATACCGGCATTCGAGACAGCAGTCACATCATGCTGGTTCACATAAAACAGGGGTGCAAAGTAAACATAACAATAACAATGGTGCTGAAAAGGCAGTTACATATAACAAGGTGATAAGAACTTGGCTTAGAGGAAGAGAAAGGACAGATTATTAATTTACACAAGTAAACGATAGGAGATAAGGTCATCATGGCATGCTGGGCATGCTCAGTGGACTCATGCCAGTCAAAAGTTTCTAGAAACTTTGACAGAAAGTTTTCTGCAATAGGGCTCCGTCCAGTGACGTCACCCATATGTGAGGACTACATCCTGCTGTCCTGGGATAACACCTATTACAGGTAAGCAATTTTGCTTTCTCCAGTTTGTTTTAAATGAGCTACTTACTAACTTCATAGAGTGCCTCCTAGTACTTCTATTGTCTGAGAGAGTAAATAACTGATTTACATTTACCTGTTCAAGTCCTTCATTCCCTCCCCCATGGTCAGGGTGCAAGGGTCAGTGCACCCCACTCCCCCCAACCCACTCTGAGTTAAAAGTGCCCCTCTTACAGTGGTAGATATATATAGTGTCATATTGTCTATCTCTCTCCTTCCCCTCCAAATAAGGACATGAAAAACTGGTTTTCCCCTTGTGCAAGCATATGTGTGTAAAAGCCACTATAATTCTGGTAGCAATATGTGTGGGACATTTATTTGAGCCACCTTTTATGATCACATGCACACATGCTTGCGGAAGGGGTATTTTAAACGATACATGCGTATGTGCGCACGATATAAAATTGCAGCATATCTCTGCTTGCGTGCTGATACATGTATTTATGGGTACATGCGCATTCTTTTTGAAATTAACTAGATAATAATTAGTATTATTTTTCCCTGTGTGCATCATTTTGCACTTACCATATTAAATTTCCTCTGCCATTTAGATGCCAAGGTCCTTACATTCTGCTTTCAATAATTTTGTGCCATGTGCAGATTTGATAACCTTACTCATTGTCCTCTTTTCCTGATTATTAATGAATAAGTTAAAAAAAACCCAACCTTTTTTCTCAGCACAGAAGCCTTATGTATTCTATTTACATCTCTGCATTAGGAAAACTGACCTTTTACATAGTAGCTTAGTAATAGAATAAATTACATCAGAAAAGACCACTTGGCCTATCTAGGCTGCCTAGTTATCCTGTCCAAATTGCTAAGGTTATATCAAAGCTGCCAATCACAGAGAATGATCATCTGAAAGATTTCTTCCTTCCATACTACTCTTGGTTAGAATCCAAAATCTCCACTTAATTTCCTCTAGGACCCATCTTTTCCATTCCTACCACAATGCTCTATAACAATGCAGCCTCTTATGTCCCTTGCAAAGCCTGCCAGACAGAACGAGTTATGTGAGTGCCTGTGCTAGTCCTAGTTCTTTACTTCCTATCCTTTAGCCATTTAACAGTCCATAATATGACAATACCTCCTATCCCATGACTTTTAATTTCCCGAGAAGTCTATCATGAGGAATATTAGCAAATGCCTTCTTAAAATGCCTTCTGGCTCACCCTTATCTACATACTTATTTACAACTTCAAAGATTTCCTGCAGATTAAGGCATGACTTATGTTTGTTTAATCTATGCTGGCTCTTCTTCATTAAGTCAAGTTTATCCATATGCCCAATCATTTTGTTCTGAACAATACTTTCCACCATTTTAGCTTGCATCAATATCAGGCTCACTTCTCTATAGTTTCCTTGATCACCTCAGGAGCCCTTTTTAAAAATTGGCATTATATTGGCTACCTTCCAGTCTTCAGGCTCAGTGGAAGTTTTGAATGATAGATTATAGATTACTAGTAGCAGGTCTGCAGTTTCATTTTTTAGTTCCTTTAGATCTCTGGTGTGAATGCAGTCAGTTATCCAAAAAATGAACTAACTGTGTAAAGTAGCAAATCGTACAGACATTAATGTTTAAAAACCAATCTTTATTTTACTATGGTCATGAATTTAGAAAACGATTTTTAATATAGAGACAGAAACCTCAGAACTGGTAAACCTTGTTGTTTTTTACAATGGTTTTTTGGAACCAGTAAACTCAATCATGGGTTTCTATGTGTCTCTCTTTTTTATATTTTTTTCTTAAAAATGGTTTCACTTGTAATTTTCATTAATCTTAATTAGCGTTGTTTTCTCAATATTTGGTGAAACTTGGCATATTATGTTTGAGGTGAACTTCCCGTATAGTTGAACTAATTGTTCTGCAGTTGTTAACACGGCAAATTTTTTTCTTTTGCTTGCTGATTTCTAGCATAATCGGCTTGTATGCCACTGGTTAACTTCAATGTATATTTTTTTATAACCAGAGTTTCTCAACTGGGAAGTTTCTCTACTTGCTCTTGTCATGAATTCTTAAAAGCAATGTCCGTATCGGCTTGAGTATAAAGCCCGAAATTGGAAAGGCAAAATGACCCTTGTAATTCTTTGCCTTAAACAATGTAACACTGAATTTAAAGACTTGTTACTTTGCCTTGTACAATGTAGCACTGGATTTAAAGACTTGTTACAATCTTGTATATTTTAGACAAGTCTGTGCTTCTAATCCCCGCCACAGTATTGCACTTATCTTTCAAACTTGTTGCGGTTTCTTTAAACGCTTGAAACAAGTGTGTGCTTAGAATCGCCGCCAACGTCAATGTTTCGCATGTTGCTTCTTCAGGGCGGATTCTAGGAAACAGCGGGATAACAAGAAAACATTAATGTTTTTAAAGCAGCAACAATTTCATCATCTTGAAATACAATTGTACTCACGATACTGTCTGTGGCTTATAACACGCGGGCTTCTAACTGCCGACCATCTCGGCTAAACTCATTTTATAATACTCCACCGTTTTGAAGGGTGACCAATCAAATCGTTCCATATAAACGTGCTGCACGTAGCAACTTAACTTTATTAGGTTTTTTTGAAACAATGGACATCTTTAAATCTCCATCAGAACTGAATAGGAAATGTCATTGTCATGATTTTTTGATTTTTTTTAAACGGCTATAAATATTAGCATGAAGTTGTTTTAGTGAAATTCTTATGATAATGTTTTTAAAAAAATATACAGTAGCTACAATAATTTTATTTGACCCCAATGTCCTTCTATCTGATTAAACTAGTCCATTCAATTTTGCTGTTCAGCCCTGAAGGTTCCTCCGCACCTAACTTGAAAATCCATTCCTGTTCCCTACTGTATAGTATTTTCTCTCTATTTCCACCTCTAGCATCAGCTGTTATGTGATCTATTGCAAACCAGCGAAGCTCGTGAACTTGATGATTTTCTGATAAACAATGCTCTACGATCGGTGCCGTTAGTCTTTTGTTTTTTAAACAGCTCTTATGTTCGCTGATACGGGACTCATCACCTACAAAGAATGCTTACAGTGGGGTTATCTCCTCAACATTCTTTGCAGTGAAGACTGAAGCAAAGAATTTTTTTTTTTTCTGCTATGGCCTTCTCCTTCCTAAGTGTCCCTTTACCTCCTAGCCTTCTAATGTCATGACTGTTTTGTATTGTGAGTTTTGTTGGTTTTAATTTTTTTATGTATGTACCAATTGGTTTGTAAACTACATTGACTTTTTGTGATACTGCGGCATAGACACGATTTTTAAATATATAAATAAATAACTGATTTCCTTGTAGGTTTCTTGTTTTTATGTACGTGTTGCGTCCGTCGCTGCTCGATGCCCTCACTCCGCCCTCTTTACCTCTGTGGCGACTCCCTCCGGGTCTGATGGACAGTTAGCTGCCGTAGCGTCTTCTTGCCATCTCCCTCTGGCGTCCCCGGACCGGCACGACGCTGCGGATCCGCCATGTTGCCTGATGATGTAGGGTGCGCGCTCCGATTGATGTTCCAGCAAGGGCGCGAACCTCAGGGGCGTCCCCCTGAGATGTCGTCATCCGCTTCCAATATAAAAGGTCTCAGTATTCGCTAACGAATCGAGTTAGCAAGGGGATTGCTTCGGCTTTTCTCCCAAGCTACTCTGCCTCCTCGGACTTACCAGGGGTACCCGCTTCTCGGGGGCCTCGCTCTCTTTTCTTTATTTCAGATTGCAGATAGGAATCGGTACTCGCTCCTCGAGGGCCCATGTTCCTGAACACTCTGAAGATTCTCTACTGCCTGGAAGCTATCGCAGATACAGACATTTGTAAGTTACCATCGCTCTCTCAGAGCTTTCCCTGGAACCAGGTACTCGCTCCTCGAGGGCCTAACCCTTTCCAGCTACTGAGCTTCCTTAAGACCTTATGTGAGTTTTGTCATCCAGTTCTGACTATAAACACAGTATACCCTGTCTACTCACTATCTATAGTTTCTCTACAGCTCAGCAACCCTGGGATCACTGTTCCAGTACCTGAGGGACTTCAGCCCTGCCGGGCATATCAGCTCACTACTGCCACCTCTGGTGGTTCTACTAATCTGTCTAATAAAAGAATTATCTGTGTCTGTCTCCATACCCAAGCCTAGCCGGTGGTCCCTCTCAGGATATCCTCCTGGGGGTACAGTCATCTGCCATCGGCCCAAGAATCCACCTATCTATATTCCTCTACAGCTGAGTGCCCTCTCCAAGCAATCTGCTGGTAACAGATTGCTACTCCTTATCCATCAGGAACCTTCAGCAACATATTCATAACAGATTGCAACTCCACAGTCTATACCTTAACGGATTGTTAACTACTCCCTCTACAGAAGCAGAGCATATCAGATTGCTAACGCCTCCCTTCTTGAGGAGTAGAGCATAACAGATTGCTAACTCCTCCTTCGGCAGGAGCCAGTTTCATAACAGATTGCTAACTCCTCCTTCCACAGGAGCCGATTCATAACAGTACGTAAAGTTTTATTAGTAGTTTTTGCCTCTTTGGCAAGTCTCTTCTCAAATTGTTTCTTGATCGGCCTTATAAGTGATTAACATGTAATTTTCCATTGCTTATGCTCTTTTTTTGCTTTCCTCATTAGACCCTTCTTTCCATTTTTGAAAGGATGCCTTTTTCACAGTACCAAATAGTCATGCTGGCAGACATGACTATATGGTGACCTTTTTAACTTGTGGAATACATTTTACCTGGGCTTTCAAAATGGTATTTTTACTGCAGTCTATGATCCTATCCAAACTCGACTACTGCAACGCTATTCTACTAGGCCTCCCAAAAAATACCCTTCAACCGTTACAGCTCCTACAGAATGCTGCCGCCCGCATTCTCACAAATACTCACCGTCACGACCACATCACCCCAGTCCTTAAATCCCTACACTGGCTCCCAGTAACCTCCAGGATAATCTATAAATCCCTCACACTCATACACAGGAAAATCTATAAATCCCTCACACTCATACACAAAGCCATTCACAACCAAAACATGCACTGGTTCCCTGAACATCTCCACTTCCACAGCACAACCAGACCAACTAGAAAACAGCACCAAGCCAAACTCCTGACACCCTCCCCCAAAGTCATCAAACATGCCACGATCAGAGAAAGATCATTCATTATAGCAGGCACGTCCCACTGGAACAAAATGCCACCCCACCTACGCCAGGAACCTTGCCATAAAAAATTCAAACAGAATCTCAAAACCTGGCTCTTCAAACTAGCATACCCCGACTAACCATTCACGCCCTAAGTTACATACCTGACCCTCATGCCCCCCCCTACGGACAGTCCTCTAATAAACCTTACAACCATGACCCCCCATCAACCCCAACCCCCTCAACCCCACCCCCTCCCACTTCCCTATTCCCCATTCCTCCCACCATCCCCTCCTCCTCCTCCCAACCCAACAACCCCATCCTCCCCCTACCCCCCCTTATCTGCCTTCTTACCTGCCACCTTGTGAATAATTAAAGAACCTATTTTCCTTCAACCTCCTTAAGAGTCACCTCTCCTTACCCGCCCTCATCCCTATCACCTTGTGAATAGTTAAAGAACCTTTTCTCCTCTACTCTCCTCAAGAGTTTTCATCTGAATAATGAACAGAAATTCAACTTGTGAATAGTTAAAGAACCTTTTTACTAATGTTTATCTATCCTTATCTATTCTAAATTTTTGTAAAGCCTGTTGCTACGTTACGTTACACTGTGAACCGAGGTGATGTTTTTTAACGTGCCCCGGTATATAAGAAATTCTTAAATAAACAATCCCCATGCTTCAGACAGACTTTTAACCCTCAGCATTCAACCTTAAGCTTTATTTAGCACAGTGCCTTACCACCTTGGAGCGCAAAGAAAATTACAACAGTTATAAAAACAAAATTGCATATTTGTATTCGTATATAAAACAAATACATAATATAAAATTAAAACAGTACCAAAATACTTAAAAAATTACACAGTAAATTGAGCTGCCCTTAATAGCTATAGAGGGTATAACTTATAGAAACATAGAAATGACGGCAGAAGAAGACCAAACGGCCCATCCAGTCTGCCCAGCAAGCTTCGCACTTTTTTTTCTTTTCTCTCATGCTTATCTGTTACTCTTGGCTCTTAGTAACCTTTTGGTTCTATTTCCCTTCCACCCCCACAATTAATGTAGAGAACAGTGTTGGAGCTGCATCTAAGTGAAATATCTAGCTTAATTAGTTAGGGGTAGTAACCGCCGCAATAAGCAAGCTACCCCCATGCTTATTTGTTTACCCAGACTATGTAATTCAGTCCTTGTTGGTTGTTTTCTGTATATAGATCCACTTTTCTTCATTCCCCCTGCCGTTGAAGCAGAGAGTTATGCTGGATATACATTGAAAGTGAAGTATCAGACTTTCTCCCCTGCCGTTGAAGCAGAGAGCTATGCTGGATATACAAATGGTCCATTTAATATTCCAGCATATAATAACACAGTAATTACATAAAAATTATATAACATAAGATTGATATATAACAAATAACATTGGAACATAAAAAATCACAATGGCTAGTCTAGGTCATAAGTACCTAGCAGATCCCCAATAGTTGATGTATTTCATATAATCTGACTCCCAGGGATGAGCCGCGCTAAACAAAGGGGTGGGGGAGCAAAATTGTGCAGCTGGCTGCCTCGTGGCAGTATGTTTTCACCCACCACGGTTGCGATCGGGCCATACACTTTCGCACCCATAGCACCATGGGAAAAGGTGTAGTTATTTCCTGCAGTGTTGCTGGCAATAATGTGTAAAACACTATCGCCCATAGCACTGCTGGGACATAACTCCACCTAAACCCCACCCATACTTCTCCCCTTCCCCTGATTTGAATTGTACTGCCACAGTGTGGCTGGTATCGCATGCAGTAGGGCATTATTGCACGCGATAAGACCCTAACGCACGCGATAAGGCCACATTGCGGTTTGATGAATGAACCTGTATGTTAGTTGCCTTGATCTTATCCTCTGGTGACAGCTTCCATATTTTGATGGCGTGCCAAGTGAAAAAAATTCCTATGATTTGTTTTAAATTTGCCAGTTGCTAGTTTCATGGAGTGTCTCCTAGTAGTCATAGTGTTATTTCAAAGAGTAAATAACCATTCCCTATTTATTTGTTTACCTTACTTATGATTTTATAAATCTCAATTGTATCACTTTTGACTCTTCTCTTTTCCAAGCTGAAGAGCCCTAGTTTGTTTAGCTTTACTCCATCCTCTTTATCATTTTGCTTGGCCTTCTCTGAATCTTTCCTATATCTGCTTTGACTTTTGAGATGACAAGAACTGCATACAATATCCAAGGTGCGTTGTGCCATGGATCTATACAAAACATTATCGGCCAATTTTAAAAAGTGTATGGCTGGGCCCTGTGCGTGCTGCGCACATTTTCCAAGGGGCCAAAGTGCCAGGCCTCTAGAAAGGGGCGAACTGAGAGGTGGGGCCAGAGGGTGGGCTGGGACAGCACCATTAGGCCCTGTCCCAGGGAAACACGTGCCCACAGCCTGCCAGCGAGTAACTTACTTCTGCTCCAAAGGAACAGGTAAGTTAACAAACAAACAAAAAAAAAAAAATAGGGTTATGGGTTGGGGAGGAGAGAGGAAAAGGTAGGAAGGGTAGGGTTAGGATTAGGGAAGTTCCTTAATTGGAGTGGACTGGGAGTGCTATGATCCTGCCCGCGGCTGGATCCGCAGGCAGTCCCCTACCTTTTTGCAGCTAGGCCGTCCTCCACAGCCCGGAGGCTGTGGCTGTCTTCTGTCCCTCACGGCAGGCTGTGCCGCCCAATGCCTCTTTCCTTTTTTGTGGCTGGAGCCGCTGCTGGGGTCCTTGAGCGGCAGGGAAGCCGTCTCAGCCGGTGCCTGCCTGTCTTCATCCTCTTCATGGCAGAGAGCTGCTGTCTGTCGATCCTTCCACGTGGCAGGGACGCCGCTGATGTCTTCAGCTTCTCAGCCTTTTCATAGGTGCGGACACGCGCCTCTTCAGCACATTTCAAGGGCCAGCGACGGGAAAAGCCCCATGGCTCTCAGCAATGACATCATCAGCCTTTGACAGGATCTGCCCTATAAAAGGGCTCTGCTTCTTTCCCTCAGGGCCTTCGGATCCGGTCTACACAGCGTCTGTGGCCTTCTTCCTGATCCAGGTCCTCTATGGTCTTCCTGTGCCTTGATGGATTTTTGTTCCATGTTCTTCGTGTTCCTGAACTTCATCATCCTGATGTTCCTGGTCTCATCCCTTGTCAGAGCTCCCTTGTTGCCTGTTCCATGTTCCTGATGTTCCAGATATCCAGTTCTCTTGATGTCCAGATGTTCCGTGTCCAGAAGTCCTGATGTCCCGTGTCCTGAGGTGCTATATTCCATGTTCCTGATGTCCAATGTTCCTGTCCTGACTCCATCCATCTCATCTTCAGCTCTTTGTCCAGTTCCCAAGTCCCTCGTCTGTTCACCCTTCCTGGTGTGCCACCGTCGTGGTCCATGACCAGCCCATGGGGGGCTGTGTAGGGCGCCTCGTGGTACAAGGCCTTCTTCTCATCTGCAGCGCAAGCCTCCGGAAGACTTCTGGTTTTAATGCCTTGCTTCTGAGAATCTTGAGTCTTGAATCCTGAGTCTTGAACCCAGTCCCGGTCTTCGGAGTTCCTTGTGCCTGCTTCCGTCCATGTCCAAGACTCTGCCAGAACCTGCTCTACTCCAGCATGGTCCACAGCCAGCCACAGGCGGCTGTGTAGGGCGCGCCCCATTGCAGGTCTCTACTGAATCTTCGTCATGTTCCAGTCTCAAGTTCCACTTCTTCCCCTGGAGTCTGCTTTGCGTTCAGCGTGGTCCGCATCCAGCCATGAGCGGCTGTGTAGGGCGCGCTGCGATGCAGTTCTCACCCAGTACTTTTGCCTGACTCCTGAATCCTTGCCTGAAACTTCCGAGCAACCTGAATCCTTGTCTGAGTCTTCCGAGCAACCTGAATCCTTCTCTGAGTCTTCTGAGTAACCGGAATCCTTCTCTGAGTCCTCTGAGTCTTCTGAGTATCCAAGTCTTCGTCTGACTCTCCTGAGTATCCAAGTCTACGTCTGAATCCTCCAAGCATCCTGAGTCTTCGTCTGTCTTCTTGTTCCAGCCCTCAGCCTTCATCTGGCCTCACGCACTCATCATTCCCAAGCGGCAGGTCTATCGAGTGGCTGGAGGGCTGCTCTCGAGACCAGCATTGCGTTGCTGGGTCTCATTGGTGCATGTAGGTCCAGTGGAGGGCTCAGTCTGCCTTGTTCCTGTTCTGGATATTCCTTGCCTTGTCTTCAGTCCAGCCTTGCTCCTGCTCCAACTGTGCTCGTACCTGCTTACCTCTCGCGGTGTGTCTTGGGGCTCCTCCCTGATCCGTGCCGTGACCCAAGTGCTCACATCCTCCCTTGAGATGGGACTGCGCCTCTGCACTCCCTAACAGGGAGGGAACTGGGAAAAATGAAATCATGTCACCGCGCGTAAAGTAAAAAATACCCCCACCTGTGCACGTGAGCCAAAGGCCGACCACACATGTGCCCGCAGATTTTAAAATCCTGCAACACGCACATGCTATAAAATCCACACACACATGGACACACGCTTGTTCGTTTTAAAATCTACCTTTATATTCTCAATTTTGTTCTCTATTCCATTCCAAATAATTACTAACATACTATGCCTTTTTGACTGTCACTGCACATCTGGTCGAAGATTTTAAGTTATTGTCCACAAGGAATACAAAGTCCATTTCCTAGGTGATGATTCTTAACATGAAATCCAGCATCACGTATCTGTAATTGGGATTATTTTTCCCTATACACATTATTTTGCATTTGTCCTCATAAATTGTATCTTCCATTTAGATGCCCAGTCTCCTAGTTTCATAGGGTCCTTCTGCAGTTCTTCACAGTCTATTGCTGTTTTAGTGACTCAAAACAATTTTGTGTCATCTGCAAATTTAATTGCCTTACTCATTCTCTTTTCCAGATCATTTATGAATATGTTAAACAGCACAGGTCCCAGTACCAATCCCTGTGGTACTCCACTAACGACCTTTCTCCATTTGGAAAATGACCATTTAGTTCTACCTTCTGGTTCCGGCCTTTTAGTCTGTCACCAATCCACAATAGAACACTGCATCATGACTTTTTAGTTTCCTGAGGAGTCTCTTATGAGGGACTTTGTCAGATGACTTCTGAAAGTCCAATACACTATGTCAACCAGCTCACCTTTATCTACATGTTTGTTTATACCTTAACAAACTTCTAAAATATTGATAAGACAAGACTTCCCCTTGCTAAAATCATATTGACTCTTCCCCATTAAGCCGTGTCTATCTGTATGGCCAGTGATTTTGTTTCTAAGAACAGATTCAACCATTTTACCCACCTGTCTATAGTCTCCTGGATTACCCCTAGAACCCTTTTTAAAAATTGGCGTCACATTGGCCACCTTTTAATCTTCAGGAATCATGGCTGTTTCAATTGAAAGGTTATAGATTTTTAGTAACAGATTAGCAATTTCATGTTTTAGTGCTTTTAGAACTCTAGGGTGGATGTCATCTGGTCCCAGTGATTTGTTATTCTTTAGTTTGTCAGTCTGATCTATTACATCCTCTGTTGTCACAGATATTTCTTTTAGTTGCTTAGAATTTCTACCATTAAGGAATGTTTCTGGTGTGGGTATGTTCCCAATGAGCAAAAGGGAAAACCAATTAATGAATTAGAGTAAATGCTCACTTTGTATTTTTTATCGTTTATAGTTTTAAATTTTTAAATTTTTAATTTATTTAACAATTTTATTCATAAACATTTTTTTAGGAAAAAAGTGCACTGCATCAGCAAACCAGTCAGCGTCTCTCCTACAACCTGGAGAGCGCTCGGTCTTCTCAATCACTTGTAGTCACTTAGATGTACAGTTATTGTTGTCAACGCATTTAAATCATACAACTCAAAATGAGATCCTCGTTGAACGCCAGCAAAGGTGACTGAATTGCCTCAATGTGATATAGACAGCTTCCATCCGATATAGGCGGTATTGAAAACTTTACAACCAACGTGGGTATGTTCCCAATATCCTCCTCCACAGAGAGTGAGACAAAGGATTAATTTGGTTTTTCAACTATTTCTTTGTGTTTTCTGAGCACCCCTTGTACCCCTCGGTCATCTAGTGGCCCAACTGACTCCCTCACAGTTTTTTTTGTTTCAAATGTAAAAAAAATGTTTTTATTATTAGTTTTTGCCTCACTGGCAAGCATTTCTCAAATTGTTTCTTTGCCTATCTATCTACTGTTTTACATCTAACATGCCAATGCTTAGGCTCTTGCCTATTTTCATCATTTGGGTCTGCTTTCCATTTTTTAAATTATACTTTTTTAGCTTTAACTGCCTCCTTTACCTCACCATTAAACCTTACTAGCTGTTGTTTTATTTTCCATTAACCTTTTTTTAATTTGTGGAATACATATTATCTGGTTTTCCAAAATGGTATATGCACAACTGATGGATACTTTTAAGCCTTGCACCTTCACCTTCCTTATTCTATCATAGTCTCCCTTTTAAATACCACTGTGGTAGTTTTACTTAATGTTGCGGAAGTGGACCCTTAGGCCGAGGTGGAATTGTCCCAACCCACAGGGAGGAGCCCTGCAGGTCCCCACCATCAGTAGGTGGAGCTGGCTGGAACAGAGGCTCAACTGGAGTTTCACCAGTACCAGCCCTCGTTCCTCTTAGGTTGAGCCCTTGAGTGCTGGAGCTGGCTGGACTTAAGTACAGCCTCAGTGGAGGTGAAGTTCTGTCACATAGAATAAGTTGAGGGCCAGCACAGTGAAGAAAGAGGAGTCAGGACAAGCAGCGGTCAGGACAGGCAGCAGGCAAACAGAGTCAGGTTCAGGCTGTGGACAGAGGCAGAGTACAATCAGTAATAGTGAGCAGGCTGTGGTCAGAGGCAGGCGAAGGTCGAGTAGTGTCATGGTCCAGTCTGAGGTCAAGCCAGAAGACTGATCCAAGGTCAAAGCCAGAAGTCCAATCCGATGAGACAAGGTACAAAAAGGAGGAAGGAGGATGAGAGACCACAGGAGCAAGATGAGATGCTGAAGACAGACAGAGGGAAGACTGACCATGAAGACAAGAACTCAGAAGACAAACCAGATTGCCAAGGAACCAGGAAAGGACACAGAAACTCAGGAACACACAGCAGGAATCAGGAACCAGGAACAGACATCAGGAAGCAGGAACGCAGAGGCAATGCACTTCTCCAAGGAGATGACCTATTGCCAAGGCCCGGAACATCAGCAGAAGTGGCCTTTTAAAGGTCCAAGGCAGAGACCTCATCAAAAGGGGCCACAGGGCTTTTTCTACCATGGTCCTATTAAATTTAGAGCAGGGGTACACACGCCTAAGTAGGACACACCGCCTCAAACCTAGTCAGTGGAATCTTGGACATGAGTCCAGGCAGCCTGAAGCTGAATCAACTGGCAGCATTTCCACCGTGGGTGGTGGCGTGGTGCTCAGAGAGCAGCTCCTCATGCTGAAACACGGTGCACCTATTCAGGCCGGGCCAGAGTTGAGAGCGGCAGTCCACGAAAATAGCCCACGGACCGCTGTGCGTAAGAGTACCCCCCTCTTAAGCTCCCCTCCAGAGGCCTTGAGTTTGCGGGGGTACAAAGCATGAAGAGTCCTTCAGACTCTTATGGGTCTCTTGGTTTGGGAGGTAGGTTCTACAGCCAAATGATTGGTTTTGTCTCCTAGTTCATGCAGTTCTAGGGACTGAACCTCAGCCACAAACAAAGGGATGGTCACTTCTGGGTTACTTTGACAGAGAACAGGCCCCAATATTGGGGTGAAGATAACTTTTTCCTTCTCAAGGTCCAGGTAGGCAGAATCAAATAGAAAGGAAGATTTCTTTTCCATCTCTTGTTGCAGAAGGGCATTCAGGTTTTGTATTTCTTCATCTTTCTCGGTAACTAATGACTCAAATCTTTTCATAGCCTGGTTGTATTCCTTTGCCAGGTTTTTGTGTTCTGATCAATCTTGGTCTTTCAATTGTGAAAAAATTACCTTAAGATTATTCTCCCGGAGGCACTGTGGGACAGTTTGTGTTTCTCTAGACTCCCTGCTAGGGGTGAGAAGGTTAGGAAAGGTGGAAGCCACAATCAGCGAGACAGAAGGCTCTTCAGACCTCAAACACGATCCTATGCACCCTGGTCCCCAACGGGTGATTTCCGTTGTGGACCAGTCAAATTGTGGTTGGTGTCTCTGCAGTCATGGCAGGCCCAGGATGAATGGACTCACAGCTCCTGGAAGAACATGGAAGGTGATGAGTTCCGTGTGTGCGGGTCCTACTCTTAACGTGAGTAGCACAGTGGTATGAGTCACCAAACCAGGAAGGGGGGTCTCCATGGATGGAGGACAGTGCCATTGGTGGTGTGAAAGGAATCGTGGTGATTCAGTATCAGTCAACAAACTCCTATTGCACAAAATTCCCTCCAGCGCTGGAATCCACAAAAGCTTGGGTGGTGAAGCACATGGGGGTTTATTCTAGGGAAAAGGACAAGAGTAACTGGGGAGACAGAGTAGCCAGACCGAGGGTCACTTGCTCCAGTGCCCCTGGACGTAAGATGGTTCCCCTTCTCTCTGGGTACTGAGCTAATAGGTGACCAGGAGCTCCACAATAAAGGCAAAGGTCTGATTGACGGTGTCGAGCCCTCTCTTCGGATGTGAGGTCGGACCGACCTAATTGCATGGGTTCATCTGGCAAAGGCCCCAATGGCATGATGGGATCAAGCATAGATGGAGATGGTGTCCTGGTAACACCTTTTTCTGCTGAGTGTACTTCGCGGGCTTGCTCCTGGAGGCGTCTATCAATCTTCCCTGTGAGATCGATGAGCCTTTAGAAAGAGGTGGATAGTTCCCATGCAGTGAGCTCATCCTTTATTTTGAGAGCCAAACTTTCCAAGAATATAGTGTGTAAGCTATCTCCCTACCAATTCAGTTCTGCGGTCAGGATTTGAAACGTGGCATAATCCATCAACAATCAATTTCCTTGGTGCAAATGCAAGAGGTCAGAGCCCATCATGGGCAGCCGTCCAGGCTTGTCAAAGACTTGCTTGAAGGCCGAGACAAATTGTTGGAGATTCACGAGAAGAAAATCTGAGTGTTCCCATGGGGGGAGACCCAGGCCAGGGCTTTACCATCGAGAAGGGAGAGAATGAATATCATCTTAACAGAGTCATCTGGGAGAGTGCCAACTGGAGGGAGAAATGCATGTGGCATTGATTAAGAAATCCCCAGCACTGCATAGGATCCCCTGCATACGGGGGTGAAGCTTGTAATGGAATTGTTGGCCAACAGGTTCCTGAAACTAGTGCTGGAACTGCAGCGGGCGGTAATGGGACAGTGGGTAGGGTGACTGAGTCCAGGTGTGCAACGAGGTGGTTCATATCTACGGCCAGAAGTTCTAAAGCTGTCTGGAGGGCCTGTAATTTCTGGGCTAAGCCAGGAATGGCCTTAAATGTGGCTAAATCTGCCAGGTCCATGGTCTCGGCAATCGCTTGCGGAAGTGGACCCTTAAGCCGAGGTGGAGTTGTTGCAACTTGCAGGGAGGAGCCCTCCAGGTTCTCACCATCAGCAGGCTGGAGCAGAGGCCCAACTGGAGCTTCACCAATACCAGCCCTCCTTCCCCTTGGGTTGAGCCTTTGGGAGTGGGGGCCAGCTGGACTTAGGTGCAGCCTCAGTGGAGGTGAAGATCCTTCACTTAGAAGAGGTTGCAGATCAGCACAGTGAAGAAAGCGAAGTCAGGTCAAGCAGCAGTCAGGACAGGCAGCTGGCAAATGGAGTCAGAGGCAGGTGGAGTTCACTCAGTGTCGTGATTCAGGCAGTGGTCAAGGCAGGCAGAGTACAATCAATAACTGTGAGCAGGCTGTGGTCAGAGGCAGGCGAATGTCAAGTAGCATCAAGGTCAAAGCCAGATGTCCAATCAATGAGATGAGGTATGAAGCAAGATGAGGCACAAGCAACATGAGATGCTGAAGACAGATGGAGGGAAGACTGAACATGAATGCAAGAACTCAGAAGACAAGCAGACTGCCAAGGAATGAGGAATGGATGCAGGAACTCAGGAACACACAGCAGGAATTAGGAACCAGGAAAAAATGTCAGGAAGCAGGAACGCAGAGGCAATGCACTTCTTCAAGGAAACAACCTATTGCTGAGGCCCAGAGCATCAGCACTAGTGGCCTTTTAAAGACCCAGGGCAGTGACCTCATCAAAAGGGGTCGTGGGACTTTTCTTGTCGCAGTCTCTTTAAATTTAGAGCAGGGGCGCTCGCCCACCTAAGGACAACACGCCACCTTTAGCCCCATTTGGCGGTGTCTTCTCAACCACAGTAGCACTTCCGCCACGGGTGGCAACATGATGTTCAGGGAGTCAATCCTCGCACCGGGACGTGGCGCATCTGTTCAGGCCAGACCAGAGGTGAGAGCAGCAGTCCATGGAAATAGCCTGCGGACCGCTGAGCCTAACACTTAAAGTCCTCCCTCCATTGATTATGTCATATTTGATTGCATTATAATTTCTATTGCTAAATGCCCCCAGCACAGTAACCCCTTGTACCAGGTCATACATTCCACTGAGGATTAGATATAAAGTATCTGTTCCTTTCATCAATTCTAGGACTAACTGCTTCATGAAGCAGTCATTTATGGCATCTGGAAGCCTAAGGGGTAGATTTTAAAAGAAGCTTGCACCCACATGGATGCGCCAATGTTATAAAATCCATGGGCCACATGCACATATGCACCGGATTTTATAATCCGCGCACGCATATGCGGGCAGCACGTGCAGGGAGGCCTAATTTTAGAAAACTATGTGCGGTGACGAGTTTGGGCCTCTCCCAGTTCCCTCCCAGTCCGCTCCAATTAAGGAGCGGACTACCTTTCTTTTGTTTTGTTCTGTTGCTTACTGCTCCACTGTAGGCCGGCACGCACTTCCCCAGCACAGCAGCAAATGGCCACTATACTGGCTGCCTCCAGCCCCACTCCTTCCCATCCCCCAGGCCACCCCTTTCCTTTGACCCGGCACTTCTTTGTGTAACAGGAGTTACGTGTGTGACCATGCCCCTTTGAAAATGCATGCAGTGTGCGCAAGGCCCGGCCAACCGTATAACCCCAGTTTTTTATGCGCTTGGCCATTTAAAAATGTACCCTTAACCTTTTAGCATGTCCCAATGAGACTTTGACCCAGTCAATACCAGGATAATTGAAATCTCCCATTATTATTGTTTTGCAAAATTTATTAGCTTTTTTAATTTCAGCCAGCACTTAATAGTCTGTTTATTCATTTTGACCAGGTTGCTGGTAGTTTACACCTGCTGCTATATTCTGTTGCGTGGACCCTTAGCTTGAGGTGGGGTTGGCGCCACCTGTGGGGGAAACCCCCACAGGTCCCCACCGTTGGGTGGTGAGACTGGATGGGAAGCAGAGGCCAGCTGGAGCTTCACCACTACCAGCCCACATTCCCCGCAGGTTGAGCCCTTGGGTACCAGGGCCAGCAGGTGGGCCTCTGCAGGATGATCCCAGGGAGTTGACAAGGGAGCACAATGGCAACCAAGATAGTGAGGTATAAGGCCGAAGCCAAGAGCAGTATCAGATCCAGTCCAGTGGGCCAGGCGAGAGGCAGAGAGTGAGGCCAGACCTGATCCAGGAGGACAGAGGCACGAGGTGTAGTTGGATCCAGTCCAGAGGTCAGAGGCAGGCAGAAGAAGGCGTAGTCAAGTCCGGTCCAGAAGTCAGAGGCAGGCAGCAGAAATGCATGATCAAGTCCGGTTCAAAGGTCAGAGGCAGGTAGCAGAGACAGGAGCGCAGGAACTGGAACAGCAGCTCAGGAACTCGAGCAAACTAGAGCGAGGAGACCCATTGCCAAGGCAAGCTCTGGCTGACAATGTCATCACTAGGAGCTGCGGGAACCTTTCCCGCCGCAGCCCCTTTAAATTCTGACTGGCGGCATGCGCGTGCGCCTAGGAGCAGGGACCAAGCAAGGCAGCATGGCATCATTCCTTCATCGCAGCTGGGAGGCGGTCCGTGTGGAGATCAAGGCGGTGGCACCCCTCCGCTGCGGAAGGGGATGTGAGGCGCAGTCCTGGGCCGAGCCGGGAAGCAACAGGACCGTGGCAGCGGCTGACAGGCATGGCCAGAGAGAGAAGGGCCGCGGCCCGGGCCCGGTGCTGAGAGGTACGAACAGGCTTCTTGAGACCGGGAATTGTAACATATTCTTATCTGTCACACATGGAATTTCTACCCATAAGGATTCTATACTGCATTTAGGAAAGTAAATATTGAAGCATTGACTGTATATTTAAAGGTTAAGATTGGCACCTCAAGATCCTGTGATATCATTATAATTGTTCTCTCCATTTATTCCATTCTTGGTTCCTTATGATGATTTCTGGACATTTCAGATTCTCTCCATTCTTATTGTGGTAATTGTTTTATTATAAATTTTGTATATGTACTTATATTTTGCCATGCTGATAAAAGTATAGGTGGCAGTGAATATGATTTCATAGGACAGAAAAGTTAATTTCACTGGTGAGTTTCATAGTACTTACAAATATCTTGACAAATATTTAGCTGCTCAAGTCACATGTAAGTCTAAATACCTGCAGCTTATAAGCTAGGACCTAGAAGCTTGCTGCTACACGTACACTGATAACTCAATGCGACTAGTCAAGCATTAATAATAAACACAAATAGGCTATTTACTTTGGCTAGGTCTGGATACAAGCAACACTAGGGTGGAACTATAACCTCAAGACAGTATTCAATGGCAGGCCTGGTGATTCAGAGGTGGTGCTCTGGGGAAAATTTGGTTCACTTCCCAGGCCTATTTATTCTGCTTGGGTTAACCGGTGCTGGGGATACTTAGAAGGCAGTATTCAGAGCCCCTGGAAGAATGAGAGTCTGAACCATTGCACAAAGGTGACACCTCTTGGCCAGACTCATGGTGCAAGGGATATTGGGTTCTGGAGGAAACCATGATTTATGGCCCCTGGCCAAGGACCATCATGGTAATGGTTAGGCTAGGTTAGAAGTGGAGGGTGGGTGGGTGGGGGGTGAGGATATAAATAGGGGAAAAACCCTGTGTAGTTGTGAATGAAGGCTGATAGTACCATAGACCAACTGAGGCAGATAATGATTGAGCTGGAACTGCAAAGGAACAGGAGGCAACTGTCAACAAATATATCATTTGATACTTCCTTTAGGGAAAGAAACAAAGAAGGGATGCAAGTGAGGGCAAATGAGAGAGGAAAACTATGTCTGAATGATTTGATGTCTTTTCATAACATCATTCATCTTTATTAATATGAGTACTCTGTAAGCTTTAGTTTTCATTTCCTAGAGGATCTTAGCAAGATGAGACATTGATGTCTTTTAGGAGATTACTAAGGATTCAGTGAAATGTTTAAAACCTAGGTATGAAAAATTGCTTTTTTGCAGTATCTCAGGAGAGGATTCTGTAATTTGGTTTAGTATTGGTAGGTGTCACATTGACTAGATTTATCTTTTTTTGTTTTTCAGCTGTATTAACGGACAGTTTCATCATCTTGTCATTTTTGGAGAAAAACAAACTTTGCTATATCCAGTTTACAAAGACTGGTTCTCCCAATGTCAACAAAAGACTGGAAAAACTCTCAGCCTTGGATTTTAAGGTACAGCCTATGGATGTCTGTGGAACAAACCACTCTTCTATGCCATGCAGCATGCACACTTGTTAGCAAAAGATGTCACAACATGTTGATCACTGATACATTTTAATTCTTTATTTCCTACCTTGAACAAAACTATATTTAGAATTCTCAATAAAGAAGAGGTGAGCCTTACTTGGGACAAGCAGATATATAAATATAAATAAATATATATATTCTGGGTTGGAGATTTGTGGGGGTTGCTGTACAGTAAATAAATGCTCTAAATGCACACATTAGGATAATGTTGATAAACAGTACATAATCTGCTGCATGAAAAAGCTGATCAAAAAAGTATCCAAACTAAATGAAAAGCAATACCACCTCTTCAAAAGAACTGTTTCCTGATAGACATGTGAATAAAATATCTAAAATTCTTCCCTCTAAAAAGAGAGCCTTATATTCCACAGAGTGTAGTTCTGGTTTTCCGTCTTGGATGTCTTCACCTTCAGTTTCCAGAATCTCAGCCACAATAGTAATTGCATTGTGATGAGACACAGTGACCCTTCTATGAAATTGTTGACAGTATAATCCTTTGCCTTGTATCTCTCTGCCTGTTCTTAAATGACCTGTATATTAAATGAACTGCTTTGTAATATCTCATCCTCTTGTCTATAAAACGTTTTATGTTCAAATCCCAAATATACTATCAAAGTACACTTAGGGCCATATAGGAAAAAAGGGACGTTTTGCTGACCATGTTCGTTGCACAGGTTTGAGCAGTGCATTTTTTGTCTAAGAATTGAGTTTCATGAAAAAATGAGCGAGCAGTGCAAAAAGTTCTGAGAACTTAAATTTAGCACTTTGGGGTAAAAGTCTCAAAGCAATTTTTGTCGAAGATTTTGTTGCACAATTTGGAGGCAATTTTCAAAAATGTTTCACGTGTAAATGTAACATACTATTGTAGGAATTTTCAAAAGCCCATTTACTCACATTAAGTGAAACTAATGAGAGTAAAACCTATCGACAATTCAATAGTGTTGTGCTTCCCGGCCATGTACGCTCTGCGGCCGGGCCTGCTCACTTCTCTCAGCCGTCCACGAGTTCAGGCCTCACTGCCGCTGTCAGTCCCGGCCATCCCCATTGCCCTCCTCGGCACGCTTTGACTCCGGCATCATCGCAGGCCTCACAGCGCAGCTCCCACTGGGACTCCGCGTCCAGCGTCTCCTCGGCTCTGCCCCTAGACGCGCGTGCGGCCGACCTCCTGCCATT
The DNA here is from genome assembly GCF_901001135.1 of Rhinatrema bivittatum. Classification (NCBI taxonomy): domain Eukaryota; kingdom Metazoa; phylum Chordata; class Amphibia; order Gymnophiona; family Rhinatrematidae; genus Rhinatrema; species Rhinatrema bivittatum. The sequence goes on from NC_042617.1 coordinate 120,792,067, forward strand.
TAAAGGTCCAAGCGTGGGAAACCCAGCCGAGTCGCTCCCTGATGACATCACGACTCCATAGTATATAAGGCAAGGCCCATTCCCCGGAACGATGCCTTGACAATCGGGTCGATCACGTTGTGAAAGCAAGTATGCCTTCCTGTTCCTATGCCTTGTTCCAGTCCTCTGTTCCAGTTTCCTGTTCCAGTGTCTTGTTCCAGTCTTCTGTTCCAGGGTCCTCCTGTTCCAGCGTCCTCCTGTTCCTTTGTCTCCCCAGGTAGTACCATTCAGACTGTCTTCTTGGTACTGACCTCTGTCTGTTCCTTTGACTACGTTTGACCGCTGCCTGGATTTGACCTTTGCAAACAAAAACTGTATAGTTATGATGTATTATTCAAATAGTAAACTCATACGAACATCATAAATGGTAGCTGATTTTTTTCTTTTTTACATTCTATATTATGAAGACAGATCACTTATCATTATGCGTAGCGTGAAAAGGTGACAGCTTTTCCCAAAAATCGGTGTAGACCTGACACGATCCGTGTTTCGTGGACTTCTTCAGGGGTATGAAATTGTTGCGGTGTCTGCGATGAAAATCAAACAGAATTAGTTTCAATCTGTGTTCACCAATATAATGCTGACAATGAGTCACCGACCACTATAGGCATACACTTTTGAAGTCTGTCCCGTAACGTAACGCTATAGCATGATCACAGCTTTGGGTAGAGCAGGATCTGCCATTAGCTAACCACGCTTTATTTAAAGGGGTAATTAGGTTTTCAGCAGACCAATCAGAAATGGGCAGGAATCTACGTAGGCCAATGAGGGACTAGAGTAATGATGACCATTCAGTGCTGTCATTGAGTCCTGCTGGAGCTTCTGTTGCGAGGGTGAAAATCCACCATTGCTCGCGATAGTTGAGGTGACTACTGATGTCACCACCTCTTGCGCTTGCTTGCACTTGTTCCAATATTGTCCATTGTAGTTGGTCAAATGTGTGCGATAATTGGAAATAGTGCTTGACAATAGGGGCTTCAATATTGGCGATGTTGATGCGACTCCTGTACTCCCGTAACCTAACTTTGATCTGTCTTTTAGTACGGCCCACATAAAGAAGCGGGCACGGGCACTGAATGAGATATATCACTTGTGTTGATTCACAGGTGGTATGGGCATTTTTTATGTATTTTTTCTGTGTAGTAGGATGTTGCCATTCATGCCCTTCTATTGTGAAATTACACATCTCACATTTGCCACATTTAAGGTGTGCCCCGTTAGTGACTTGGGATCCAATGACTGATAATGAAGCATGTACCACAAGGTCTTTAATGTTTTTGCTGCATTGATATGAAATGAGAGGTGGTTCTGAGAATGAGGGATGAAGTTGTAAGATGTGCCAATGTTTTTTGATGCTTTGTACAATCAGATAGGATTTCTCGGTATGTGGTAAAACACAGATGTTGGCTGTGACGGGTGGATTTGACCTTTGCCTGGTTCCTCGACCACGTCTGAACGCTGCCTGGAACCTGACCTTTGCCTGATTGACTATCCACGGACTGACCACTGGTATTGACCCCTGCTTTGATTGACTACGCTATCCTTGACTCTGGCCTTGATCCTCCCACTCCATTCAGAGACTCTGTTCTGGCCTTCTCTGGCTTCTGAGCTCCCTGACCTGAACATCGACCGCGCACCCTTGTTCGTGGTGGGCACACCCCTGAACTTTATCTCTTGGAGATCCTGCGAGGCCCACCAAGTCCTGGCGGCCTGGGTAACCAAGGGCTCAACCTGAGGGAACCCCGGGTTGCTATTGGTGAAGCTCCAGCTAGCCTCTGTCTCCTCCTGTGCTCCACCTCCTGGTGGCAGGCACTCTCTGGGTCTGACCAGGGAGCCTACTAATCCTGCACCAGGCCAAGGGTCCACCTCCTGGCGCAACAAATAGCATATATTGTAGCAATTTTCAAAAGCCCATTTACTCATATTAAGTGCATCTAATGAGAGTAAAACCTATCGACAATTCATTAGCATATATTGTAGCAATTTTCAAACGCTTTTGAAAATTTTTACAATATATGCTATTGAATCAATACATTTTACCCACGTTAAGTGGGCTTTTGAAAATTGCTACGATAGCATGTTGCATTTACATTTTCCTTTGAAAACTACCCTATTAAAGTGCACTTACATATGTAAAATCTATTGATAATTCAATTGTATATATTGTAGCAATTTTCAAAGCTCTCTTCCATGCACAAATTGTATTGTATAAAACTTTTTGAAAATTACCCCCTTTTTGTCTGATAGATTTTTTTCCATTCCAGAAGCTGCAGGCAATTAAACCCTTGCTCAAGCAATGAGCTATTTCCAAGTTATTCAGGAAAATAGACTTGTAGGCTTTTTGTACTTTTTTGCCCAAAATGTATAATGAATATGGTTTGGAAATGAAGGCACACATGAAATAGCCAGAACTGTGTTTTAAATATTCAGTTTCTATAGTATTTTATTTTTCAGTTTTATATAGAAGATCTCTTTATATGTAAATACGCTTGCAGTGTAACAACATTGACATTGCAGAATTGTGTAGCTCCTTTTTAAGTAAGAAAAAGCAGGGCAAATTATTCCTATAGCAGAAAATGCTAATAGGTACTCCCCACAAACACCAAACACATTTCATCAAATAATAAAAATTGCAAATTGGAAACACCCTTTTTTTTTTTTTTTACTGTAGGACCATTCTTGAACTCTTCCCCTCCACAAGTCTCCAGGTAATTTGTTTCCTCATATCAGGGACTTTGCATCTGTAGACCATATTTTTGGAGGATGTGTTTAATTTAAGTTCTCCCACATTACATTTTTTTTTTTTTGCCTAGAAGGAACTCATCTGTTACGATGAGATGACAGTATCTAATGTATTTTCCAGGCTGTTTCAGTTCAAGGCCTCTTTTCAGCTGTGGCTTGTGTTGACGAGATTGGTCCAACTACTATAACGTGGATTTGAGACAGTTCACTGTCCATCAGGAACTGAGCTGACACCACAAAACTTATTTCATAATAATTGATGATGCATGCTTACAACTTGCTTATATTTTTCCACAGTTATTTGCTCCAGTGTTACAGTTGCCACTAAAAGGATCTCTGTTTTTAGGGTACCATGCCCAAGACAGTTGTACTTCCAATTAGCAATCAATCTAACATGCAAAGTAAAACATAATGGGGGTAATTTTCAAATTGATTTACATGCGTAAAAGTAGCATATATCATAGCAATTTTCAAAAGCCAATGTATGCGCTTAAAGGTGAATTTTCAAAGGCTTACACGTGGAAAAAAGGACATATAAATGTGTATGTGGCCTTTTCCAAGTAAAGGTACATGTGTAAAAAAGGGGTGTGTTTAGAAGCATGTCAGGGTGGGGTTTGCATGCACATACATAATGAGCTATTTTAAAAGCGTGAACATCATCAAACTTATGCGAGTACATTTACTGCTGCTCATTTATGCACATATTTACAAAACTCAATTACAAAACTTTCATTTTAAATTTTGACTTGGCATTTGGCAGGCTGGCTTCTCTAGATGAATAGACACAGGAGCAGGCTAGAAAGTGGGAGAGAATGTATCAGAGACAGACTAGGATCTATGGGTGCTAACTGGGACACACTTGAATCATGCAGGGGAGGTCACTGGGACAGACTGAATCATATGGCGGGTGGGAGTGAATGTACATGGGATAGACAAGGTTAAAAGGGGGGATGGGAGTGCACCAGAGATAAGCTGGACCATACTGGTTGGTAACGGGAATATACTGGGACCTACTGGGGGGACATACAGGGTTATACCATGGTGGTGGGAGCGTGTATTACTGGGGCATACTGGGAACTACTGAGGAGTGGGAGTCAGTGGTAGAGATAACCTTTTCAAAATGGCTCTGCCTTCTCCTTCTCCATCCTTATGACTAAGGATGGAGAAGGAGAAGGAAGAGGTAACCCTTACAGAAGTATACAGAACTAGGGCAGAGTTTTTTGATCTCTCAGATGAGCAAGTCATGCACAGGTTTAAATTCAAAAAGGAAACCATATTGTTCCTTTGCCAGCAGTAAGAGCAGGTCCTGCAACCTACCACTTGCAGGGCCATGCCTTGCCAGTACGTGTCAAGGTTACTACTGCCTTGGAATTATTGGCTACTGGCACTTTCCAGGCATCTCTAGAAGGTCACAGCTGGAATCAGCCAGTCTACTACCTCTTTGTTTATAGAGCAGTTCCTGGCTGCATTGATCAGAAAAACACAACAGTATATATTCTTCCCTTGCAGAAGACATCAACAGCATAAAATAATGACTGATTTCTATCAAATAGCATGTTTCCCTTCTATCTTGGGAGCTATTGATAGCACTCATGTCCTTATAAAGGCATCTGGGAGTGATGAGGCCACCTATTGTAACTGCAAAGATCCACTCACAATGCCTATATCATCTTGCTGTCAGGAATTAATGAGCGCTTCCAGGAAGGGCACATCACCGGGGTGACTTCTAGGTAGGAATGCATTTATCAATTCCACCATGCAGCAATTAACCTCTTCTTTTTTGCCTTCCTCATATCCAGGTGGACTTAAGGCATAGGCCCAGGAGGACCACTCCAACTTAGTCCTGTGAACTACTCCACTGCCCAGCCCTAAAGGATCTCTAACTTTGCCTTCTCTGCTACAGGTGATAGAAGATAACCACTCAAAACCTGATTCATGATCCTGCTAGCTAACCCATATATAGCTACAGAGGCTTGCTACAACAGGACCCACCAACCCAGGGCAGTCATCAAAACATATTTCCATTGTCTGGACAAATCTGGGGAATGCCTTCTCTACAGCCCAGCTAAAGCCTGCTGTATGTTACATAACATGGTCAAAAGCAGAGGCCTGCCTCCTCCAAAGGACTGGAAGATAATCTGGATGAAGAGGAAGAAGAAGACAAACTTAGGAGGAATTGCGGAAGATACATTGCCTGAATCAATGGTAGGTTATAGAGGAAAGAAACTGTTACGGTCCCGGGCCGTGCCCCGGGACCTCCACTCACCTCGCGGCCCAGTCTGGCCACGGGAACCCCTCTTCAGCTATCCAGGCACAAAACGCAGCCTGCTGCAGCGTTCTCCCTGTGAGGGAGATGCCGTCGACAATCCGCTGCTGGCCCCGCCCCCTAGGCGCACGTGCGCCGAGGCTCTGGATTTAAAGGGGCCAGCACGGGAAACGGAAGACAGCCTCCCTGCTGACGTCAGACGCTGCCGGGTTATTTAAACCCGTCAGCCACAGCTGAGCCTCGCCTTGCAACGAGGTTCACTCTTCGGAGTAGCTAGTTGTGCTTCCTGCTTCCCGGTTCCTGTTTGTTCCCGACGTCTGACTTCTGGCTCCTGACCTTGCTTCGTTCTTTGACTCCGGCTTCAGCTTCCATCCCTGGTTTTGGCTTCCGACATCTGCTTCTGACCTAGTTTCGTTCATCGACTCTGGCTTCAGCTTCTGTTCCTGGTTTTGTCTTAGACTTCTGGCTCCCGACCTTGGCTTGTTCCTGGACTCCGGTTTCATCTCTCTCCACCTCCGCAGGTATCCAGTTCTTCTTCTGCCCGGAGGTTTCTCCTAAGTCCCAGCGGCACGGGTCCTCACAGGCTCCTCCCGGGGGGACCGTGGGCTTCCAAGGGTGAAGTCTCTTCTGACCTTCTGGGCGCCATCTCACCGTCAGACTACCTTGGCAGGCTGCTCTTCTGATCCTTGGTCGCAGAGGATCTACCTAAGACCAAGAGGCCCAGGTCCCTACGGGCTCCTCCTGGGGGGACCTCGGGCTTCCAGTGGTGAAGCCTTCTTCGGAGTACCTCTTCAGTGCTGCCTCCCAGCTGCGACCTCCACTGTGGGTCTCCACGGTGCAACACCATCAGTCTCAGCCGGCCCAAGGGTCCACCTCCCTAACAGAAACACTCTGATACAAAGACATTTTAGATGGTGATGGTGAATTTATTTACAAAGCGTGCTCAATGTGCCACAAACTGTATAGAAAGCATTCCAGTGGTACAAATCTATACCAGACAATCCAGTGGGAGCACTGAGAGGAGAGGATCACCTTGCTGGTGGCTGAAAGGAATCAGTAAGTTTTGCTTGGGAATTTTATTTTTTAAAAGTATTGGGGCAAATTTAAATATTGGGGAATATTATTTAGTGTGTTTGTGCTTTTAATAGTCAGTAAGGCAGCGAATAAACAGAAGTTAGACTTATATCACAATGACAGAGAGGAGCACGCGGGAGGCAGTGTGGCGCTTAGATGGCATAGAGTCCAACAGGATAAACATTCTGCATAAGACTAAATGTGCAATCAAATCTTTATGGGTAGAAATACCTTGTGTGTTGAGGAAGAATATAGTGATAGAAGTATACTACCGTCCATCTGGCCAAGATGGTGAGACAGACAGTGAAATGCTAAGAGAAATTAGGGAAGCTAACCAAATTGGTAGTGCGGTAATAATGGGAGATTTCAATTATGCCAATATTGACTGGGTAAATGTATCATCCGGGACATGCTAGAGAGATAAAGTTCCTGGATGGAATAAATGACAGGAACTGACAAGAGAGGGAGCAATTTTAGATCTAATTCTCAGTGGAGCACAGGATTTGATGAGAGTAGTAATGGTGGTAGGGCCGCTTGGCAATAGGGATCATAATATGATCAAATTTGAATTAATGACTGGAAGGGGGACAGTAAGCAAATCCACGGCTCTCTTGCTAAACTTTCAAAAGGGAAACTTTGACAAAATGAGAAAAATAGAAAAAACAGAAAGGAGCAGCTACAAAGGTAAAAAGTGTGTAAGAGGCAGGGACAGTGTTAAAAAATACCATCCTAGAAACACAGCCCAGATGTATTCCACACATTAAGAAAGGTGGAAGGAAGGCAAAATGATAACCGGCATGGTTAAAAGGTGAGGTGAAAGAGGCTTTTTTAGCCAAAAGATCTTCATTCAAAAATTGGAAGAAGGATCCAACAGAAGAAAATAAGATAAAGCATAAGCATTGGCAAGTTAAATGTAAGACATTGATAAGACAGGCTAATAGAGAATTTGAAAAGAAGTTGGCCATAGAGGCAAAAACTCACAGTAAAAACTTTTAAAAATATATCTGAAGCAGAAAGCCTGTGAGGGAGTCAGTTGGACTTTTAGATGATTGAAGGGTTAAAGGGGCACTTAGAGAAGATAAGGCTATAGCGGAAAGCTTAAACAATTTATTTGCTTCAGTGTTTTTCATGGGTAATGATTCAGATGGAGTGAACCAAATCACGGTGAACCTAGAAGATGTGGTAGGCCTGATTGACAAACTGAAGAGAAGTAAATCACCTGGACTGGATGGTATACATCCCAGGGTTCTGAAGGAACTAAAAAATGAAATTTCAGACCTATTAGTAAAAATTTGTAACCTATCATTAAAATCATCCATTGTACCTGTAGACTGGAGGGTGGCTAATGTAACCCCAATATTTAAAAAGGGCTCCAGGGGCGATCTGGGAAACTACAGACCAGTTAGCCTGACTTCAGTGCAAAGACATGGTTTAATGGAATAAAGTCAGCCTGGCTTTACCCAAGCAAGTCTTGCCTCACAAATCTGCTTCACTTTTTTGAAGGAGTTAATAAACATGTAGATAAAGATGAACCGGAAGATGTAATGTATTTGGATATTCAGAAGGCGTTTGACAAAGTTCCTCATGAGAGGCTTCTAGGAAAAGTAAAAAGTCATGGGATAGGTGTGATGTCTTTTCGTGGATGACAAACTGGCTAAAAGACAGGAAACAGAGAGTAGGATTAAATGGACAATTTTCTCAGTGGAAGGGAGTGAGCAGTGGAGTGCCTCAGGGATCTGTATTGGGACCTGTACTTTTCAATATATTTATAAATGATCTGGAATGATCTGGAAAGGTAATCAAATTTGCAGATGATACAAAATTATTCAGAGTAGTTAAATCACAAACGGATTGTGATAAATTGCAGGAAGACCTTGAAAGACTGGAAAATTAGGCATCCAAATGGCAGATGAAATTTAATGTGGATAAGTGCAAGGTGATGCTTATAGGGAAAAAGTATCTGAACTTAAACCGATGTGATATCTCAGATCGAATGTCGGTATATAAAACATAATAATAATAATGTTAGGTTCCATATTAGGAGCTACCACCCAAGAAAGAGATGAAAGCCTTTCCGGACCCTGACTGATGCTCGACCGCCAAATACAGCAAGACTGATTATCACCCAATAAACTGATACAGACTTACCAACCACTGCACGTTCTACTTCTTGTTAAACTTCTTGTTAAACTTCTATCATCCTCTTCTTCTACTCCCAGTTAGAACCATCCTTGTTTTATTGTAACTGCTTTTTCTGCGCACTTGTTATAATTTGTTATATTTTGTAAATGTATACTCATGTTATAGTTAAGTACGTTTATAATTTATTGATCACCCCTTGTTTTATGTAAACCGACATGATACGAACTCCGTGAATGCCGGTATAGAAAAAACTCAAATAAATAAATAAATAAAAGAGATCTAGGCGTCATAGTGGATAACACATTTAAATCGTCGGTTCAGTGTGCTGCGGCAGTCAAAAAAGCAAACAGAATGTTGGGAATTATTAGAAAGGGAATGGTGAATAAAACGGAAAATATCATAATGCCTCTGTATCGCTCCATGGTGAGATTGCACCTTGAATACTGTGAACAGTTCTGGTCACTGCATCTCAAAAAAGATATAGTTGTGATGGAGAAGGTACAGAGAAGGGCAACCAAAATGATAAAGGGGATGGAACAGCTCCCCTCTGAGGAAAGACTAAAGAGGTTAGGAATTTTCAGCTTGGAGAAGAGACGGCTGATGGGGGATATGATAGAGGTGTTTAAAATCATGAGAGGTCTAAACGGATAAATGTCAATCCGTTATTTACTCTTTCGGATAATAGAAGGACTAGTTGGCACTCCATGAAGTTAGCATGTGGCACATTTAAAACTAATTGGAGAAAGTTCTTTTTCACTCAACGCACAATTAAATTCTGCAATTTGTTGCCAGGGTGTTATGCCCGTCAGTCGCAGACAGCTGCGACCACTTATGCTCACCTCTTTCTTTGCTGCCTTGTCTTCTCTGGGAAGAATGGCAGTTTCTGCCAACCACCGCCATCCAGCCTGGCATTCCCAGGACGGCGTGGGCGCTGCCGACCACGATCTTGTTTCAGGAATTGCCTAGTCGCATGCGCGCACAGGCCACCTTTGTACACATCATGGTGGGAACCTCGGGGGCGTCCCCTCCGGATGACATCATCCATCTGTTGTACTTAAGCTGGCTGGCCCTTCGGTTTGATGAGTTAGCAAGGAGTTTCCTCGTTGCTGAATTCCACTCTATCAGTGGACTTCTGGTTCCTGACTTTACACTTGGTGTGAGACCCTCTGGGTACCCGCCTCTCAGGGGCCCTTCCTCGTCTCTGGCTATCCGCTCCTCAGAGGGCCTTCTTTCCTTGGACTTCTATCTGTCCCACACTCCGAGATCTCTCCTGGAACTACCTCCTGTGAGCACCTTCCTTCTACGGACTTCAACTATACCAAGTCTCATTGTGGGATCCTCTTCGGGGTATCCTGTGCCTCGAGCCAGTACCACATCATTCCAGTAGGAACCACTTCGGTATACCCTGCGCTGCAGGTCATTACCGCACCACCGCTTCAGGATCCTCATCAGGGTTCCTGCACCTCGGACTACCATCTTATTACCACTACTGAGACACCTCTCTGGTGTATCCCACTCCGCGGGCCACTACCAGATCTTCACATCGGAGGTATCACCCTTGGGTATACCCTCTGCTCAGAACTGTACTTTTATTGCACATCCCGCTTCACGGGCTGTGCCTTTCTCCTCTCTTAATAAAGACTCTATTCCACAGCTGTGTCTGACACCACTGAGACCGCGCCTACCAACGGTGAGGCTCACAGGGCTCCTCCCTGTGGGCGGAGACACCTCGCACCTCGGCCCAGGGTTCACACTCTTACAAGTTAATAATATAGGGGATGTGGTTAGTGCAGTTAGTGCAGCTGTGTTTAAAAAGGGATTGGATAAGTTCTTGGAGGAGAAGTCCATTACTTGCTATTAATTAAGTTGACTTAGAAAATAGCCACTGCTATTACTAGCAACAGTAACATTGGATAGATTTATTTTTGGGGAACTTGCCAGGTTCTTATGGCCTGGATTGGCCACTGTTGGAGACAGGATGCTAGGCTTGATGGACCCTTGGTCTGATCCAGTATGGCATGTTCTTATGTTCTTACTCTGGACATACTGGTTATGCACCTGCAGGCAAGGCCAGAGAAAAGCTCTTGAAAAAGGTTGTTTACTGGCTCCAGATGTTGAGAATAGGACGATTCAATCCTGGAATTTAGTCATAGCATTCTGGGACTAGTAGGTGTATCTCCTGGAGGGTCTTGAGAAATATGGGATAACTGCTGGAAATATCTTCTCTTGGACTTTAGGATCCAATCTAGTGTTTTTCCCTATAGTTTACAATGTGGGTAAGACTTGAATTGGACCTGCCAGTCTCTGATGCCATGGAGCTTGCTGCTATTCCACCTCTATGAGGAATATCTTGGATACTAGGATAGCATGAAATGTGTAGATGATTACATCATCATCAGAAGTCCGGATGATTAATATTTTAGGCTTGGTCTTATTCTCTGTGAACCAGTATTTCTCTCTGTCTGGAAATTGACCATAATTTTGGCTGTATGTATGTGTCCTGTATATTAAAATATATCAGGCCCAGATTTTCTTTTGAGACTCTGTTGTTTCTTCTATCCTACCAACCCTTTGTCCTGTTAAATTAGTATGAATGGGAAATATCTGATGACAATTTCACTTCTGATCCTAATCCAGCTGATAGACCAGCGCTGATGATTGCCTGGATTCAGTTTAGTATTATAATCCATACTGTTTACCTGAGATGGAAGTGGGTGAGGGGGCCAGGCTATTTAAATGCCAAGGAGTGAGTGATTGCTCTCCAGCTATGAGCTTTATTTATTTATTTATATGGAGATTTATATGCTGCAAAATACACAGCTCTAAGCCGCTTACAGAGCAAACATAGATAATTAAAAAACAAACAGATCAAATATTCTTATAAAACAAAACACACCTTCTGCTAACTCTGGAAATTGCTAATAAAACTTCAAGACACAACGAATCCCTTATTAAAAATTGCTAAGCAGTGTGAAGCACAATAAAATCAGTCAATAAAAGCTTACTGGAATAAAAAAGTCTTCAAAAGCTTCTTAAAAGTATTTTTCCATTCCACAAGTCACAATTCCACAGGCAGAGAGTTCCATAAAAGGGGGCCAGCAACTGAAAAGGTCTTCCCTTTTACTACCACCAAACGGATAGAGCGGATAGATGTACGTCATGGAGACCTGTCTGCTGTGATTGCAGAGTGTGTATGGGATTATAGATATATAGCATTCGGTTAATCTGTGAGAAACCGAATTCTTAACATCTTGTGATTTTAAATTGTATTCTATGCTCTGTCGGAAGCTAGTGAAGCTCCTTCAGAACTGAAGAAATATATTCCCTCCTGCCTAACTCCTATATTAAATGGGCAGCTAAAGTTTGTAGGACTTGAAGGATTCGCAAAGCATTTTTGGAAGCCCACATAAAAGCGCATTACAATAAGTAAGTATTGGTAATATTAAAGCCTACATAACCAAGCGTTGCTTGTGTTAAAAGGTCCAAATATGCAAGTAAATGGGCTGTGCATGAGCAACACGTATTTTAAAAGCTGCAAATTACATTCCTATATAGGCATGCATGAGTAAAAACAAAAGCGGGAGAGTTGGAGCATGTCGAGGGTGCTCTGGGGCAGGGCCAAAATTTATGTGCATTAATCCATAATTTAAATCTGGCGGCCACATTGCACAGTTGGCTGTTGGCTCTGAATGTTTACTTCTGCTCTTGATGAGGTATAAATCTCTATTTAGACCTAAAATGACTGGGTGAGGGGTCTGGGTCAACTTGGGAGATTGCTGGCTGAAGAATCAGAGGGATCTGGATGATCTTGAGACAGATTGGGCAAACTGGTGTACTAATTCGTAAAACTGGGAATGTCCTTCATACGAGTGTATTTTAAAATCCTCTTACTTGAGTGCATTGAAGTTGACAAAGTCCTAAGGAAGATATTCCAAATTCATTTGCTTGAATATTTGCTTAAAAGTAGGAGGACATATACGCATGGTAGGCATATGTTAAATCTTCCACATGAAACTGCATGCATGATTTAAAATTTCAGCATTTGGGCACTCACACACCCATACACACATACATGGACATCTGTGCACTCATTTTAAAGTTACTGCAGACATTCAATAATGGTTTTAAATGCTTCAACAAGCGTAATTTGTAATGACCAGGTCTTACTACTACTACTACTACTACTACTACAACTACTATTACTACTTAAGATTTCTATAGTGCTACACGACATACACAGCGCTGTACAAACATACAATATCTTTAATATACAATATCCTTAAGTTGAGTAGACATCTGTAAATTTATATCTAACATTATGCCAAGGCTTTTTGCACATGACTCAATCGGGATAACCTGGTTTTAAAAAACAAATGAAGGAACACTTAATTTATCATTCCTCTTTAAAATCATAATTTCAGTTTTCTTTAGATTTAGACCAGCCTGTTATGTTTTAGCCATTGCTTTGCTGTGGACAGGCAAATTGAAACTAGATCAAATATCTAGGTCTTTATAGATGCCACTGGTAGAAAGAATTGGTAATCATCAGCGTAGAGATAGTATCCCTCACAGAGCCCGACTAAGAGCTTACAAAGCAGGGCCATATAGATGTTAAGCATAGTAGCAAATAATGTCTAGCCCTGCGGCACACCAGAGGCTGCCAAGACAAATGGCTAGTAGTCAATGCTACTCAATGTGACCTCTCAGATAAATAAGACGAGAACCAGTCCAATACTGTGCCGCCAATATCACATTCCTTTAAGTGATGCAATAAAATATCATGATTAATGGTATCAAAAGCTGCTGTTATGTCTAGAAACATCAAGGCAAAGCTTTGACCATTGTCAAATCCACGTTGCAGCACATCTAGACATGACAGTAGAAGCAGCTCAGTGTTTAGAGATATTCTAAACCCAAATTGAAATTCATCAAACCCTGGTGATCCTGAATAAAATCAACAAGTTGTTGTAAAAGAACATGATTCTGTATGTCTTGTATAACATAAGGCTAAGCAGTCTTCTAGCAGGCAGATGTCAACTGTAAGGTAGATCTTTGAGAGATGTTAGTGTGGTTGAGTCTTTGAAGGGATTGGCAGATGGGAGCTGGGAGCCTTCAAAATAGAAGCAGGGTCCTACATGCAAGGAATGCCAGTGTGAGCTTGGAGAGGGGTAGGTTTGGTGCTGTACATTTATCCAATACCTGTATTAAGGTTGATAGGCATTTAGTCTTTCTAGTATGCAAAATATTATATTTCTTTTCTGTGACTTCTGAAGCCTATGAGACATCAAGGTTACTTAGTAGACTATTCAGCTGCAGCCTGTTTCAGGTGAATGCAGCTCCCACTAGAACATGTATCTGACACTTCTTCTCTGGTGTAAAGTGTACCGATTCAGAAAGGGCCACCTCATGTGTACTCCTTATCTTCCTATGCTATGATTTTATTAAAGGCAATACATAACAAAATTGTAACTTTATACATGGCTGCATTCACATCTGGTACTTTTTGGGGGTAAGTGGTATGTGTAGATTTATGGCTCTGATTTGTAGTCTCCCTCACTGTTTTAGGGGTGCAAGATTAAAACAAACAAATCAAAATGCTGATGTAAAGGTAAATATGAGAATGATAATAATGAGTAGACAAATTTGCATGGCAAGCAACATGGGAGACTTTACTATTGTAGAAAATAAACCATACTGCACAACAGAAAGACACACACCCAAAATGAATATAAGCAAAACATTTATGAAAATATTAAGATTTTTAAAAATTATGTTAAACTTGGTATAAATAAAATAAAATAAAATTGGACATGGGTGAGACAAATTAGGGATCAAACTATATACATTTAAAAAAAAGGCCTAGGGACTTAGGGAGGTCAGGTCCTAAAGACCTAGAAGTCTGTTCTCCATGGTGGTGGCCTCATACTGAAGCTCAAGAGCTGCCATGTGGTGCTTTGAGTCTCGGCAAATCACCCCACCACTGTGACCATACTCCTGAAGTCACTCTGATCCCTCTTGACTCCTCCACCATCATCTGCATGCCTTGGCCAAAAGCATCCAGAGACACTGACTCATGACCTGGAGCTGGTGTACCAGCTACTGGGCAAGGTTCAGAAGCTGCTGACAGGTCAGTAGATGATGGTGGGAGGGGTTGAGGGAAGTCTGGGTTTCCCCGAGCCAGCAATGTCTGGCCATCCAGAGTACTTGCATCTTTAGATCCTGAGGCAGAAGGGGGAGGAGGCCCTACCAGGAGGGCTGGCGGCTGTAGCTGACCAGGGGCCTCTTGAGGGGGCAGGATTAGCTAGACTGCCACCACTTGACTGGGTGGCAGTCAAGTGGTGCCACCATTTGGTAGTGGAAGGGATGCCATTGGTTCTGGTTGCTGCCCCCCAGGTGGAAGCCTTGGCTATAGCAGCATCAGAAGGGGCTGGTCCTGCCGCATCATCATCATGGTCTTCTTCCTTCTTGTCTGAATATAAGATGTCATCTGTGAAGAGAACACAAAATATGTATCGTTTCACGTGCTCATATAATCCAGGGTGTGATATGCATGAATATATAGGCAGTTAGAGGGCATTCCTTTTCTGGGAGATGTGTAGGTAAGGGGAAGTGCTCCTAACTGCAGGACAGCCAAGTCATGTAGGTGGTGGCAAGACCATATAATGGTTCCTTGAGATATGGAAGCTTCAGTTCAGCAGTATTTGACCAGTTGGTGCTTTGCTAGTAATGTGGGCTCAGAGGTAGACTCTGTGTCAGGTTAGTTAGTGTTGGGTTGTAGTCTCCAGAGCAAGATATCAAGGGCCATGATGCAGTATATAGTGCATGGGTGTTTCTAGGATAGGGGGTAAATACTTTCAGTGGTAATAAATTTAGAGTGTTTGAATATCCTGAAGAGTTTCCAGCTAGGCCTGAGAATGGCTTCCAGATACCACTTCATGATCCAGAGAAATACCAAGGTCAAATTATGTTTTAATGAGGGTTTGTTTAAGTCCAAGGCAGAGTCTTGCTGAATGGTAGGCAAGTAGTGTGGCTGGTGAAGGAAGCAGGACATAGACCAGGGCTTCCCAAACATGTTTTGGGGACCCCACAGCCAGTTGTGTTTTCAGGATATCCACAATGAATATGCATAAAACACCATGGAGACTCAGTATAATTAAATATGCTCCACAGGACAAGAGCCGCACTTCTAACAAATGACTAGCTGTAAAGTTTTGAGGAAAGCTTTGAGGAAATGTGTAGACTTTGATAGCCAGGAGGCATTCATATCCTCCTCGTAATTTCTCTTAAGCTTATCGCTGAAGAAGATTAGACTTTTCGAAATTTGCAGCATCAGGTTTGGTTTTAGTAGTTATACAGCATGTCAGCCAGCTGCGCTTTAGAAACTCTAACATTCCTGTGGAACACTTTCACTAGAATTGTGCAATTTAAAGATTGTTTCTCCTTTGGACCTGAGATAAGTACCATTTCTCTTTAAACATTTGGGGGCGGATTTTCAGAGCCCTGCTCGCCTAAATCCGCCCAAAACCGGGCGGATTTAGGCGAGCAGGGCCCTGCGCGCCGGTGAGCCTATTTTACATAGGCTCACCAGCACGCGCAGAGCCCCGGGACTCGCGTAAGTCCCGGGGTTCTCCGAGGGGGGTGTGTCGGGGGCGGGCCCGAACCGCGCGGCGTTTAGGGGGCGTGCCGGGAGCGTTTTGGGGGCGTGCCGGGAGCGTTTTGGGGCGGACCCGGAGGCGTGGTTACGGCCCGGGGGCGTGGCCGCGCCCTCCG
Organism: Rhinatrema bivittatum; assembly: GCF_901001135.1. Classification (NCBI taxonomy): domain Eukaryota; kingdom Metazoa; phylum Chordata; class Amphibia; order Gymnophiona; family Rhinatrematidae; genus Rhinatrema; species Rhinatrema bivittatum. The sequence continues at coordinate 120,808,100 of NC_042617.1, forward strand.
GACCCGCCCCCAGGACGCGTCCCGGCGCGCAGGAGGCCCGCTGACGCACGGGGATTTACGCCTCCCTCCGGGAGGCGTAAATCCTCCGACAAAGGTAAGGGGCGGGCTTAGACAGGGCCAGGTGGGTGGGTTAGGTAGGGGAAGGTGAGGGGAGGGCAAAAGGAAGTTCCCTCCGAGGCCGCTCCGATTTCGGAGCGGCCTTGGAGGGAATGGGGGTAGGCTGCGCGGCTCGGCGCGCGCCGGCTATACAAAATCGATAGCCTTGCGCGCGCCAATCCAGGTTTTTAGCAGATACGCGCGGCTCCGCGCGTATCTACTAAAATCCAGCGTACTTTTGTTTGCGCCTGGAGCGCAAACAAAAGTAGGCCTATTCGTGGAGTCTGAAAATCCGCCCCTTGATTTTTAATTGCATACTAAAATTCTTAAAAAACATATCTAAGCTGTGTGAGATATATCTCCAAAGGCCGATGATTAAAATCACCTAAGCATGCAATACAGGACGTAAGACATAAAACAAATTTGTGCAGTCCTTGTGCTGTATGTATGAAGTCTTGCAAATAGAACATGGTGTTTTCTTAAAATACACTGTGCTCAATTTTGTGAATAAGAATGGATCGTTGTAGTGGTACTAAAGGTATGGCAGCTAGACATAAAACAGCAAGTTCCCTATGGCTATGGTTTGGTTTATGGTGATAAAAGAGGTATGGCAGCTAGACATGAGGTAGCAAGTCCTTATGCTGGTACTAGGATATGGCAGCTGAACATGAGGCAGCAAGATCCCCATGCTGGTTCTAGGGGTATGGCTACCCTGACTTTATACTGTTGTGGATGTGCCCCACAGTTTTCCTGTACTTCTCTAAAAGCTCTGCCAAGTATTCATGCTTATAGGTCTGGGACTGCAGCCCCAGGGCATCCTTCCCTGCCAGGTGCAGAGTGTGTGCAAAACATTGGATACCCTCTATGTTCCCATTGTCTGTGATAAAGAACAATGTTTGTGCCATTAAATGTTTGTGCCATTAACAATGTTTGTGCCATTGTCTGTGATAAAGAAACCTGCATTTAAACTCTTAGTTCTCCTGTCTAGCTGCCAACCCTCCAGCACCTCTTATAGCTGATAGAATATTGGCTGAGGTACAGGACTTATCCATTGACTGGGTGTGCAACAAAGCTGAACTACACCATGATGCTCCATCCTCGCTAGAGCTGCTGCCCGCCCCTGCCTCTGCCAGATCCCACCAGTGTGCCATCAGGGAGAGAGAAGAGTGCGTAGCATGAATGGAGGTCCAGATATCACTGGTGAAATGCACACTACTTCCCTCTGCCTTAGCCAGCAATACCTGGATGTGACTACAGCACTGGTTGTACAAGCTGGAAATGACATTCCTACTAAAGATGGTCCTAGAGGGGACTTTGTAATGTGGAAATTGCAGCTACACAAAACACTTAAAGCCCACATTCTCCACTAACTGCAGGGGCTGGCCATCAAGGGCAATCATTTCAGCAATATTCCTTGCTATAACCTTTGATGCTGCCAGTCTCCTATCCTGGGACAGTGCTATTGAAAACCACCATATTTCCTCCATTGTAAATTGTCACATCTGACATTTGACAGGGAGCTCCAGGCCTGCCACCTGACTGCTGGAAGGGGTTGAGGGTATGGGATCAGCTTGAGGAACACTCTTCCTGTTTTCCATCACTTTCCCTGACTGGAAGTAGGGGTCCTCGGGCTACTACTAGTATTTCTACCCTCCCCAGATGCCCGTGCTAGTGAATGCTGCTTCTGCATGTGCACACCAGTGATTATCAGGTGCCCCATTTATTTCCCTTGACTGATATCCTTTGCACAGTGATAACACTTCGCAAAACGTGGGTCCTCCCTAATTTTGAAGTGCCTCCAGATCATGGATTTCTTCCATGATCCCTTCTCTACTTCCTTGGTGGAGGCTGCTGGCACTAGAGCTGAGGTAGAGGGCGGACTCTGAGGAACAATGCCTGGGGCATCAGTCATGCTGTGTACTTGTGCTAGCTTCTCTTCATCACTATTGTTATTTTACTCTGTCTTCCCCATCAATGAACTGGATAATGCTAAGACACTACTATATATGACTCCCAAATTTTTCTCTTCTAGTATCCCTTAAGTTTCTTCTGATTCAGATAACTAAGAAAAGGCTCTTCACCTGAATCAGTGGATGAAAATATTGGCTTCACTGCATCATCTGTAATGAGGAAAGAAGAGTGTGCTTCTGTTTTGGGGAATTTATATTCTCCGAGGACAAGCAGGATGGCAGTCCTCACATATGGGTGACATCATCTGATGGAGCCTGACATGGAACTGTGATCTCAAAGATTTTAGAGCTTTTGCAGCTGTAGCCCCCTCTCTGTCTCTCAGGCAGAGTCCCTCAGTCCTTTTTTTTTTCCGAAGAGCCATGTTGTCATGGATTCAGTTTTGCTCTCCTCACAGCTAAAGCTGTGACAGTTCTGGACCAGCAGAGGGTTGGTGGGATTTTTTTATTTTCCCTTGCAGTAGTTTAGATCTAATTTAATTTTCTCTCTTTCTAATACCTCTCTGTCAGTTGAATAATGGGCCTAGTGCACTATTCGGCCGACAAATAAATAATGCTGCACCTGCAGCATATTCCTGTATCCTCTCCTTAACTTCTCTGTTTTTGCCTTTATCAGGTGCCTGTTCAGATGGTCAGTGTGCAGTCCAGGTAGGCCTCTGGCATGGGGGACTTGCCTGAGTTCCAGGAAATTCTGTACAACTGCTGGGCATCGACTGCAGCTCAGACCGTGGAGGAATTCAGGACCGGATGTTCCCAAGGAGAGGAGAGCTCATCCTCTCCACACTCCAGGGAACTAGACTCCTTGGCTGGTGCTCTGAATGATGTGGCCTCTCCTCCAGCATGTCATATTGATCTGGAAATGCATCTCATTCAGAGAGAGGGTGAGCATGAGTCTGGGCAATTAGCTTCGTTGATGCACTATTGGTGCCATGTCTAGAACTGGTTGCCTACAGAAATGCGTGCCAGAGTATTGATGGCCCCAGGAGCGCGTCGAGCACCAGGGGTGCTGTGGTTGTCATTGAGCGTTGGGAGTGCCATTGAGGATTACATATGCCCTCAAGCACCGAGGATGCCGTCAAGACCGAGGATGCCATCAAGCGCCATGGACACCACATTGCTGTCAGGCACCATGGACACCAGTCAGTGTCCTTGATCAAGGATCATGGATGCCATTGTGTGCTGGTAATGTCATGGAGGCCATCGTGTGCCGGGAGCACCATTGACGCCATCAAGTGTCATGGAGGTAACCCTGAGCCATGGGCGCCTTTGAGGCTAGTAAGCACCAAAGGCTCTATTGGACACTGGGCACCATCGATACCGTCGAGCACCATGGCATGGCAACTGTCGAGCACCATGGTTGCCATCAATGCCATTGAGTGGCATGAGTCCATTGAGCATTGTAGCATGGTAGCTGTCGAGCGCCATGGGTGTCACAGGTGCTATCGATGTCGGTGCATGCTTTAGGCACTATTAATCCATGGACGCCATCAGGTACCATGGATGTCATGAAGTGGAGTAGGCAGCTTGGATGCATTAGGGTGCCATTGCCAGTGGCACCATTGGCCGCCTATTCTGAGCATAGAGTTCCATGTTCATGTACGTACCTGGGTGCCATAGAGCACCATGTTGCTGCCACTCATCATGGTCACCATCGAGCACCATGGTTGCTAACACATGTTGTGCCATTGAGCATCATGGACGCTATTGCCTGCCAGATGTGTTGATGGGTGCCAGGGGCATCTTCCATGTTATTGAGTACCACAGGTATCTTCACCATTGGGCATGCAGGCATTGTGGGATGCTGTCTATGCCAGCAAGCACCAGCGACACCATGGAGGCACTGCCATCAAATGCACCTCCAAGCAATATAGGGCAATACAGTTGGCACCGTTGCCCTTGTTTGAGCATGGTGAGCGCTGCTGCTGCTATAGTGTTTCTGCAAAACAGTGGAGCTCTGATATTAGGGTTGCCATTGGTGAGGGTTGTTTATGCCTCAATTTGCCAGGCACACTGCTGGAGCGCTACCATCACTGTAGACACTGTGGAGAGCCGTGATTGATGGCACTACCGCATAGTTGCAGGTATGGTCACTGGCATTCCTGTTCTGGGTGATGCCCATTGTCTGTGGTATGTACCACTGAGGGCATCCACAGTATCACACACCATCACCACATGTGCTAAGATATACTTCCATGCTGGACTGCCTGTGCCAGGTGTATCATGGCAGTGGCTCTTAATTGCTATCTTGAGCCATCAGCAAGTGGTGCCAGGGGCACTATTTAGTGCCTTCATGTGTCTGGCCTCTGGGGGTGCTATAGGGTACCAATGGTGACACCTCACCTGTGGTCTAGCGTCACTGTTTTTGTGCTTGTAACGACCATGGCATGGAATGCTAGGCCCAAGGGTGCTGTGTCTTTCCATGCATGCGCATCACTGTTGTCTTGACAGAGTACCGCAGCAAGGGTGAACACTGCTGCTTCAGGATGCAAATTCAGTGAAGGGGCACCCCATTACTAGGTGCCCACTGGCATATGTGCGGTATTCTTCTTGTACCAGCAGACATCCCATATCAGTGTGCTGCAATCACCAGTGCATTGGGAAGTTTTAGCTGAGAATATGATCATATTCACTCCATTTTGGCTTGGCTACTAGGGTATTTTCCCCTTTCAGAAGAGGGCAGGACCCTTATGCGCTTGCTTCCTCATTGGCTTTTGCTCTGGATCTCCTTTGGGGGGATCCTCCTGGGTGCATTCTCTCTCCAATGCATGGCGCCGACCGGGTCGATGATATAGTCCTTGATTCGCATGACTAAGTGCCCAGCGTGGGCTAGCTGAGTCACACTTGCTGGTTTTTCCTGCGCCTGGTTGCCATGTTGGCCTAGTGTCTGCCTAGGCGGCCATCAGCGACCATTATAGTCACTATGATGACTTCATAGGTCAACAGTTGTGCCCCACTCTTGTTTGGAGAGTGAAAAGATTTCCAGAATTGAACTGATCCGGTTGAACAGTGCACCCGCTCCCTGCCTCAGGGATGAGAGGTCTAACTTTAGGCTTTCGAGAAGTGCCTTTAGTTGGTTCCCTTTTGGTGCCTTGTTTTCTGCTCAAAGAATGGGTTGTTCTTCATATCCCATCCTCCAGGTTGGCTTAGCCTCTGAGTGGCAGCTGCCCTCTGTTTTTGCATGGGAAGCGAAACCTCCCATTGGGATCTCTTGCTTCTCCATTGCACTATTGTGCAGCGGAGGTGCCTTGTGGCTGGTGATGAGCTACCCAGGTTGGGAATCCTCGAATGTTGGGGATTTCCTCTCCTGGAAGTTTGCTGTCCAGTAGCAGATGAGAATTCCTCTTGCATGGGTGGAGTGCCTCTTTGGATACCCACTGAGCACAATGTGCATAGTTTCACTTTGTATCCATCCTACTCATTGGTGTCAAATTGGGTGGCACTCTGTCTCTGAGAAGAGGTTTCTCCTCTCTCTGTTTCTTCACTGGCATGTTTGCTTTCTGACACTTTGCCCTATCTAGGTTGTCTTGGGTTGAGGGCAGAATATCACATGAAAGTGGCTCCCCACACAGTCACTTATGGTTTCTTTTCTCCTTTTTTAGAGGTGACCCTGTTGATAGGCGTGTTGGTTGGCAGACATGGCAGTCCCTATCCATGTGGACATTTCAGCTGGTGTGCCACAACAGTATCAGGTGGAAAAATGGGTTATTGTGAGCCATAGATTTGATACCTAGGCACGGTTGGTGGGCAGTCTGCTCTGCGGATCAGACTGTTCCTTCTCTGGTACCCTCAGGGTTCCCATATCAGTGAGGACGTCCTCTTCCATAGAGGCTGCCTCTTGCAGCATTCCTATTTTTGCTTTCAGGAGGGAGGTTTATGGACTTCTTCCTCAGGTTTTTCCTCATAGTCTAGAGCTATCTCAGTATCTTTACTGAGGGGAGATGGGCCCTGTGAGCTGTACCTGCCTCAGCAGCACCTCCCTGCTTAGTTTGTCATGGGGTTCATATGGTTGGGAATCTCCCCATCTATTTTTTCTACATCCTAGAGGCTGTCTCCTTTGTCCAGCAGGCCAGAGGTCTACCTCCTTGTGTTGTTCACCTCTTCTGATTTTCAGTCAGATAGTTCAGGAGGAAGCCAGGGGACACATAGGAGTGGTCACTGCATATACCTTCACGGAAGGGTATGCAATGTTTTCCCTGCTATAGGCAGTTTACTGGCCGAGGTGCTTCCCTTTCACCTGGCTTCCCCTAATGGTGAAGTACATCGTTCAGCTAAGTTTCAGCAGTGGCTCAGTGCCCTGCCCGGCATCTTGACATAGGGCTCCTTGGGGAGGAGTAGTCCTTCATGCCTCGGCACTTGTGGTTTTTATCCCATCTGACCATGGAGGTCAGATCTTGTACTTGTGGTAGCTTGGTGGGTGAGGTTTTCTGCAGACTCAGATACTTCTTGCTGCTACTTCTCTGGGCAGATATGTGGATTCCATACTCGCTATTCCTTTGGACATACTTTGGGCATCATTCTGTGCCCAGTCCATCTTGTTACTCAGTTGATAATAAACTGCAGTTTTCTTTCTGCTGCCTCTCAAGTCCCAGCCGATTTTCAGTTATCTAGTGAAAAAAACCCAAAAAACACTTTGCAGTCTTGATCCAAGTACTTTTTTCTCTTGCAATTGGAAATTTGTTCCTTTGCCTGTACTTTAGGCCTACTTGTGCTAGTCAGAGTTCAATGTTAGGAAGCTCTTAACTGTGTTCGTTTTTGTGCAACTTAGTGGGCTTCTCACCCCATGCTTGCCTTACGCCCCTGCATTCAGACGCCTTGCTGCGTATCGGGGTTTCTGTCTCTGTCCGTCATTCACTCTCTTTGAGGTATAAAACCCAACTCTTTTCCCCACTAGACCCCTTATGGGTCGGCTACCTCACTGATAAAGAGAGGGAAATGGTGGTGCTTACAAATAAACTAGCTTTGAATTTATCAAAGACCGAGATCACGCCTCTACAGCATCATTCATCTGTTTCTTCTCCATTATCAATGTTGATCGATAGCAACAAGATAAAAACTTTTGACCAAGCAAGGAGCCGAGGACTCAAAATTATCATTCATTTCTCGTATTAGAGTGGTAGTTAAATCTGGATTTTATAAGCTATGATTAGTGCAACCAGTGAAAGTCCTTTTGCCATCTAATAACTTTTGCTCAGCAGTCCATGCTTTACTGATTGATTACTGCAACAGTTTGTTTTTAGGCCTCCCTGCCTGTGTTATCAAGTCTCTGCAGCTTCTTATGGAATGCTGCTGCCCGCCTCATATCTAGCTGCCCAATTAGAGATCATATAACTCCAGTCTTGATTAACTTGCATTGATTACTTATTGCTTCCAGAATTAAATTTGATGGCCTCCTTAATCTACAAGCTAAGACCTTGTGTAGCAACACCATGGATTTCGATGATGCTGAAGCGATATTGCTCATCAAGAGCCTTACTTTCTTCACAGAGAGCTTTGCTAGAGGTGCCTTCCATTAAGCAGATTCATCTATCTGAAATTCAAAAATCTACATTTTCAGTTGCAGGCCCATAATTTTGGAATAGTCTACTAGATGGGGTGAGATTAGTAACCTGCCTGAAAGCTTTTAAGAAACTTTTGAAAAACTTTCTATTGTGAACGTGGACCCTTGGACCCGCTAGAGTGCTAGATGGATCCGCTGAAGGAAAGCCTACAGCGGGACTCGTAGCTGGAAGGCGGAACTGGACTAGGAGACCAGACAGGACTTCACCTATACCAACCCTCATTCCCCGCAGGTTGAGTCCTTGGGTACTGGGGCCGGCAGGACTTAGGCGAGGGTCTCCTAGCAATGAAGAATCCGGTGAACAGTCCGGGTCGAGACAGGCAGAAGCGCTGGGAAGACGGAGACGGTCTAGAGTTCGTGGGAGGCAGCAGCAGTGCAAGACGGAAAACCAGGCTGGAGGTCAGGGCAGGCTGAAGACTGGCGAAGCCAGAGGACGAGCCAGGGGTCAGGACAGGCAGCAGACAGAGAGTACCAAAAGCCAAGCCAAAGTCAAAACCAGAGAATGAAGCCGAAGCAGGAGCTGGACCAGGAACTCGGGAGCAGGAGCGGAGCAGGAACAGGATCACAGAAGCAGGAGCAGAGCAGGAACTGGATCACGGAGTCAGAAACAGGACTGGAACACGCAGGGACAGCAACTAGTTACACGGAGAGTCGACCTGTTGCCAAGGCAGAGATCATTGATCCAATCTGGGCTTAAATAGCCTGGGCGTCTGACGTCATCTTCGGGGGCTGGGCCGAGGTTTCCCACCACGGCCCCTTTAAATTCCGACCTGGTGCGTGCACGCCTAAGGGGCGGAACCTGGACCAGGAAGTCAGCGGCGTCAAACACCATGCTTCGAAGACCTTCCAAACTCGAACGTAAGTGACGGAGGTCGAAGGCTTGCGGGAACGAAGCATCGTTGAGATCACTGTCTCCGGGTAGCCTCTGTGGTGGAGACGGCGCCGTTCAAAAGCCAGGCCGCAAGACAGAAGAGTTCTGCCTGCTCGAAAAATACCGGACCCTGGCGCAGAAGATGAGGAAGATGGGACAGGCAAAGTGGGCCGTCCACCGTCATCTGAAGTAGATCTGCGAACCATGGCCGACGGGGCCATTCCGGGGCGACGAGAATTACAGTCCCTCGATGATGTTCTAACCTGCGGAGAACCTTGTCGACCAGAGGCCAAGGAGGAAACACATAGAGCAGTTGATCCGACGGCCACGGAAGGGCGAGGGCATCCACCCCCTCCGCGCCGCGCTCTCTTCTGCGGCTGAAGAAGCGTGGAGCCTTGGCGTTGAGAAAGGTCGCCATTAGATCGAGGCGTGGAGTCCCCCAACGACGGATGATGAGATGCATTGCCTCGTCGGAGAGAGCCCAGTCGCCGGGGTCTAGCTGTTGACGACTCAGAAAGTCTGCCTGAACGTTGTCCACCCTGGCGATGTGAGAGGCCGCTATCCGGATGAGATTGCTCTCCGCCCACTCCATCAGGGGAGTAGACTCGAGGGAGACATGCTTGCTTCTTGTCCCCCCTTGCCGATTGATGTAGGCCACGGTGGTGGCGTTGTCCGAGAGGATCTTCACCTCCCTGTGTCGCACCAGGGGAAGAAAACGCTGGAGAGCGAAACGCACTGCTCTCGTTTCTAGGCGATTGATCTCGTGGAGAGAATGCCGTGGGAAGGCCCTTTGCGGC